>NC_089266.1:15097895-16297895 GCF_963930625.1 Muntiacus reevesi | reverse complement strand
TCTCTTCAATTCAGAAATTCTGTGATTCTTTTCAGCATTCTCTAGATAACCTCTATCTATTTGAGGATAGTCATCAAATCCTTTCTTAGCTTTGTAATCTCCGGGTGATATAGCCCCAATTTCTTCTATTTATTTATTTATTTTTCTCATAGGAGCTGGTTTCTAACTCCTGACTTCCTTCTCTGGTCCCTCTCCAGATTTCCATATCCCTTTGGAAAGGGATCATCAGCATTGCTCATTGCTCTAGCAGGCAACTCGCTACTATAGAACTTTGAGAAAAAGTTTCTTCAGAGACCATGAATGTCATCTCTCATATTCCTTGAGATCACTGGGATAGTTTTCCCCCTAGTTGCACTCCTGGATTTCAGTGTCGGGTTTTTATGTGTGCTCCAGCCTTCCCAGCAGGCAGGAACATTCACTGGGACAACAGCCCACTTCCTCCTCCACCTCTCTCCTCACTTGTTTTCCTTAGTAGTTGGCTGGAAGTCACATCTGCAGTGGCCTACAAATGAGGATAATAATACCTATAGTATAAAGTTTTTGTAAATATAGATGGGGTAATTCATGCAAAGTTATCAACTCAGAGGCTGGCCCACGATAAGTGCTCGAACCATAGGTCATCATTCTTATTATTTTCCTCTTGTTCAATCTTCCTGTTAAATATCATTCTTTTATGTGGAGGTTGCATCTTTAAGTTTGCCCTCACTCTTCTGAGCGCAAATTAGAAGTTCCAAAAGCCTGAGTGCAGGTTCAACTACCATATTTATTGGACAATGAATTTGTGCCAGAAGCCATGTTAATAGCTATACATGTTAAGAATTAAATTCTTCTAACAAAACTGTGAGGTCGGTGCTATTCCTTTTGACAGAGGAGGAAACCAAGGTTCAGTGAGGTTATGTGGCTTGGCTAAGATCACACAGTTAAGTGTTAAAATTGGGATTGAAGTCAGTGAGAGATTATTAACAGTATTGTTGGGGAACTGACAGAGTTAAGATTTTTTACATGTGCTATTGTATTTTATTTGAATGTAATTTAAGGATCCTATGAGGCAGGTGCCATTTATAAAAGAAGAGGTTTATAGAGGTTAAATATTTACTTGCCCAAGGTCACATAGCAAGTAAGCAACGGAAATGGAATTTGAGCTCAATTATTTAGTAATTTGAAAGACATGCGGTTTTATCTCTTTGCAATTCATACAAAGTCTAATAAAGAGCTGCAGGTAAATGTCTTGGGGAACCTGTTTTGATATGTGGAATGATTTGTAAATAATCCATATGCCGTCTCTGAGGAAGTAAGTGTTTCTAAAGTACTTAGAGAGGATTAAAAACAGCTTTTCTCCTAAGTAGTTCACACATTCTTCTTAGGTTTATATTGTTAATCCACTTTGTAAACCGCTTCTTCATGGGTAGCACAAGGATACTTCAATGCCATACCCAGTCCAAATTATCCCCGGTAATGATCTGGTTGAACCCAAATTGATGAGGAATTAAGGTTGTTTGCAAAGGGCCCAGGAGTGCCTTCATTCAGCCTGGCGCCTTGGGCTCCTGCACTGGCATCTTCTGTGAGCCTGGCTTCAGAACTAGAAATATAATAATAACCGCTTGCCTTCTCTGGTGGCACTGGTGGCAAAGAATCCACCTGCCAATGCAGGAGATGCAAGGGACGTGGGTTTGATCCCTGGATTGGGAAGATCCCCCGGAGAAGGGTATGGCAACCCACTCCAGTATTCTTGACTGGGAAATCCCATAGACAGAGGAGACTGATGGGCGACAGTCCATGCGGTTGCCAAGAATTGAATGTGATTGACTTCACATGCGCACGCATGCGCGCGCGTGTGCGCGCGCGCACACACACACACACACACACACACACACACACACACACACACACACACACACACACACACACACACACACACACACACACACACACACACACACACACACTGTTAGCCAAGTCCCTTACCACGTGCTAAACACCACACTTGGAGGGTTTGGTCATCCCCCCACAGCCCCAACAGGTGCACACTGTCATTCCACCGTAGAGCTGAGAGACAGAGGGCCCACGGAAGTTAGGAGCTTGCCCGAGGCCACCTGTGGGTCAGGGGCAGAGCTGGGGTGGGTTGACTGTCCAAGCTTGTCACCTTGTCCAGCCTGAGAGCTCCCTTTCAGCCTGGGACAGGCTGTACTGTTATTGGTTGACTTCTGAATGGGTCTTATCACTTTGCAGAGTGGCTCCACACACTGCTGCCTCCTTTGGCACTCAGCTGGGAGGGTCAGGTGAGGACTGACTCTTGGTGTGTTTGCTTAAGGAGACTGAGACCCAGCCCAGCTTACTCTACATTGATTGGCAGAGCCAGGAGGAGAACCCAGGAGTCCTGACTCCTGAGCCAGTGCTTTTGAATTCCCTGGAAAGATGAGTGGATGGGAAGGGCAGAGGCAGGGGAGACATCAATTGATGTGACAAGTGGTTGCTGGAAGAGATCCCAGGCCCAATTCTGGAACAGGTCATGGGGGTTCCAGGATACTTCTTTAGTTGTCAGAAGATGGGGTGGGCATGGGTTCCAGGGAGGGGCTGGTGTGCTGGCTGCAGAGAAATATTTTATCAACTCCGTTGACCTGCTCTTCAACAAGGGTAGAAGCTGATCAGCCCCTAGTCACTGCCTTCGCTTGGCCCCAGGGGGCTGCAGTCAGTCTTTTCTCTGCAGAGTTCAAAGAGGCCTTTTCGTTGTTTGACCGGACCCCGACTGGAGAGCTGAAGATCACCTATGGGCAGTGTGGGGACGTGCTGCGAGCCCTGGGCCAGAATCCCACCAACGCCGAGGTGCTTCGTGTCCTGGGCAAGCCCAAGCCGGAAGGTCAGCCTCCCCTCCCCACCCCTGGGGCTCTCTCCTTTCAAGGCCAACCTGCTCGCCCCAGGTAACCTGCCTCCCATTGCTAGAATGACCCGGAAACATCTGGCACTTGGTCATTCCTCAAAAGAGTGTGATCTGGGCTTGTTCTCATTTTCTCCATGAGGGTGGGAAATCCTGGGGAGCAGGCACGACTTTCTACTGCTTCAGTGTCTTCCTCTGATGCACAGGGTGCCTGGGACATGGGGCAGAGGGGCTGGGAGGGAAACTGGGAACTGACCATCACCCCCACCTCCACCAGAAATTGTGGGTGAGGGATTACAACACAGCTATGTCCTGTGACCACCCTGAGTTGTATCATGGATAATGTGTTTCTGATAATACAGCACTGAGATTGCAAATTATTCATTTAATATAAGTTAGAGCAGACGCAGGCTCAGCTCTATAATGATGCCTGTTTCACTGGTTTGCATTGGATAGGTTTTGGTGAATGGGGGTTTAGAAAGTGGTGCAAGGGGTCCCATTTGTGAATGTCATCTGTCACTGTGGCAGTCAGGCTAACAGCTGCCCTAACACATGAGTCCTTCTGAGGGGCCAGGGCTGGGCAGACCTGGGCAGGAGCCCTTAGCCAGGGTGGATCATTTCTAGAGATTTCCTGGGCCCAAATTGGGGCCTTCCTGCCCTCTTCCTTGGTTCCGGGTCCTTGCCTTCCTACTCTTGCTGGAGAAGACACCAACAATGGTGAAGGATGTGGCTCAGAAAGGACCAGAGGACTAGGAGCCTGCCCGTGTCAGTAGAGATTCTCAGAGGGCAAAAGATATTTGGGTCTTTTCATTGTGAGCGGTTTCTGGGTTATAAAGGAAAGCAATGCCTGCCTTGGGATACTTAAAAATGGTTTTACCTCTATGAAAGTAAATTTTTTTGTTTTAAACTTTGGTAAATATTCAAGAGTTTTTATTCCAGGTTTCTCATCTTTTTCTTACGGTGTAGTAGGAATTCTTTAAATAATTATCCATTGCAATCTGTAGTTTAATAACAGAAATTATCTTTTGCCAATTTCTTCTTGCAGTTTATAGCTTGTCAAAAACACAAAAGTAAATCAAAGCTTTTAACACACAACAATGTGGGAGAAAGGTGCTAGTCATTATTGATTCAGACTTGCTACAGGTGGTGGGGACTAGGGAGGGGACTCAAATTTGGAGTTGTGCAAAGTTTTCTTTTTGCAGTCTTGTCAGTTTACCCATGAGACTGGGAGTTTGTCACGTGTCCGAGGTCTAAGTTGTGAACGTGAGAACTTGGAGCCCCTCAGATCCTGCCGCTGCCCCCTCACCTCCCTGCCCCCCTGGCCGCCTGGAGTTCAGAGGTCAGGGTGGAATCACAGGTCCCGGCTCATTTCACTGAGAAGGGTGCCCAGAGCCAGCTCCTGCTGGGCTCCCGGGGCTTCATGCCCTCCAGGATTCCTGACTGGGGGCCCCACCCAGAAGTGACGGCAGCTGAGCTCTGGGCTAGCCTGGCAGAGCCCGATGACACCTCTCCCGAGCCTCTGCTCCCCTCGAGCTCATGTCGAATTCCTTTCCTTGCTGGTCTGCCGGAAGAGATGAATTCCAAGATGCTGGACTTCGAGACCTTCCTGCCCATCCTGCAGCACATCTCCCGAAACAAGGAGCAGGGCACCTATGAGGACTTCGTGGAGGGGCTGCGCGTGTTCGACAAGGAGAGCAACGGCACGGTCATGGGCGCTGAGCTTCGCCACGTCCTTGCCACCCTGGGTACGTACGCCAGCCAGGCAGGGGCGGAGCCCAAGGGAGAGGAGCAGAGGATGAGGAGCGCCTGAGCAGCGTATGTTGGGGAGACGTGGGGCTCCCTGTGTCCTGAGTCTCACGTTCTGGTCCAAGCCCGTCTTCCTGGGTTCTGTAGGTACCATTGTCCCCAGCTGGGTTTGCTCAGCAGGGTTGGAAGGAGACGAGAGCAGGCTGGGAGAGCAGGGGTGCGGCCTGAGAGGTGGGATCCAGGGCCCCTGTCCTTGTCTTTGCCTCTGTTGCTAGGGCCTTCGTCTGCTTACCCACTGGTGGCTGTAGGCAGAGGGAGAGACCTTGGGGGCTAGGAAGGGTCTGAAGACCTTGACTCCACCTTCCAAAGCCTTGGGGGAGGTTTGGTTTGACCACTCGCTCGATCCAGGAAGTCCCGGGCCATCAGACTCAAGGGGCTGCTTGGGTTTGGCCAGTCGTCCTTTGCCCATCTGTCACTAAGTGCCCACTGTCTCCCACCCCAGGAGAGAAGATGAGTGAGGCTGAAGTGGAGCAGCTGTTAGCAGGTCAGGAGGATGCCAATGGCTGCATCAATTACGAAGGTATCAGCTCATTCTGCACTTCCTCGGGCAGCCAGGGATGCGGTGGGGTGGGGTGGGGTGGGTACAGTTCAGGCCAGGAGGGGCTGCAGAACAGAACAGATGCAGGAGCTAGAGGATATGTGTACCCCATGGTCTTTGGTGAGCTCCCAGTTGATATTGTTCTTTTCCCTCCTGGGAGTGAACATCACTGTGTAATGGAAGGAGCATGGATTTTGGAGATAGCTCTGTGATATACCAGCTGGGTGATCTTAAGCAAGTCGCCTACCTTCTCTTAACATTGATTTTCTCATCTGAGCAACGGGGTGATGCTGGCCCCTTTCCCAGGGTTGCAGGGATTGGCAGAGATAACGTAGCTCATTTCATCCATGTCTGGTATCAGCACAGAGAGTGTACACAGAGCAGTGGTTAGTTCCTTTCCTTTCTTCCACCTTCTCCCCATCAACCCCAAACAGGAAAAGGGATCATAGTCTGAAGAGAGGGTGGTGGGAAGGTTTGCGGTCAGGTGGTATAGACCAGGGAGGAGGGGTTTAAGGGCCCGAGAGGGGCCAGGTGACGTGGGTGTTTTCCATCTTCTTTCTCAGCCTTTGTCAAGCACATCATGTCTGGGTGAAGCAGACCCCTCCAGGGTGAGTGCAGCCCACCCCCCCGGGGGGGGGCCCAGAGCCACACCACATGCCCTAGAGCTCTTCTCTCTGGTTGGACCCCCTTCGAGGACACTGCAGGAGACCAGAGCAGTCCGGCCCCACCCATCGCCCCTGCATTCTTAGTGCTCCTGTCACCTCCCCTTCATCCCTTCCTGCCCTGCCCCCAGCCTCCTTGGTCTTTGCACCCAATCTTGACCCACCAGTCACAGCCTCCTGCCTCTTCCGGGATCTCTCAAGGCCAGATGAATCGCTCAGGTGGGGCTTCCTCTGTAGGCTTCTGGCTGTGAGGAGCCAGGTTGCAGGTGGAAGAGAACGTCCCGGGCCTATGCCCTTGACCCTGTTCCACTTCACCCCCTTCCCTGAGCCCCTCCGGCCTTGGTGCTGGCTGGTGGGGTGGGGCCATCATCAGGAGCTGGGGTGTGGAGGGGGAGGTAAAACCCTTTCCATCTCACGCTCTCTTTCAGGTGCCTGGCCCGGGGCCTTAGCCCAGGTGAGTTACCGAGAGGCCCAGAGTGACTGAACTGGAGCTGGAGTCCTGGACTTTCCCCTGCATGGCAGCCCTGGGGACTCCAAGGGCCCACAGTCCTTGCCATAAATAAACAGCTTCAGCAAGGCCGGGCCGAGATCCCAACCAGCCTTTGAGTTGTTTATTAAAGCAAATTAATTCGTTAAGTTGGGTTTTTGTGAGTGTGTGTGATAATGTCACCTGAGGCCTCTTGCATATTCCTCAGAAGAATAAGCAGTATCTTGCAGCTGGGGAACATGGGCCAGGGCCCAGGGAGCTAGAAACAGGAGGGTCAGATCGTGAGCAGAAAGTTTTGGAAGGGTCTGTAGTCTGAGGAGCTGTGATCAGGAGGAGCTTCATTTCCTTCCAAAGCTCACTCTCTACCTTAGGTCTGTCCAGGTGACAAGCAGAAGGAGCCCTGGGAATACCAAAGGATCCTCAAATGGTCCTTGCTCCCTCCTCTTCTTTAAAAAAAAAATTGTGGTAAAACGCACATAACATATGGGACTTCCCTAGTGGCTCAGATGGTAAAGAATCTGCCTGCAATAGAGGAGACCCAGATTCAATCCCTGAGTTGGGAAGATCCCCTGGAGAAGGAAATAGCAACCCACTCCAGTATTCGTGCAGCACATAATATAAAAATTTCCATCTTAACAATTTTTAAGTTTTCGGTTCCGTAGTGATAAGTGTGTTCACATTGGTGTGTAGCAAGTCTCCAGAACTTTTTCATATTAAAAAATTGAAACTCTATATCCATTAAACAATAAATCCCCATTTCCCCCTCTCTCCAGTCCCTGACAACCACCATTCTACTTCCTATATCTATGAATTTGACTACTCTAGATAGCTCATATGAGCAGAGTCATAGTGTATTTGTCTTTTTGTGACTGGTTTATTTCACTTCACGTAATGTCTTCAAGGTTCATTTGTGTTGTAGTAAGAATTCCCTTCTTTTTTAAGGAGGAATAGTGTTCTGCTATATGTGTGCAGGCACCACATTTTATTTATGGTTCTTGTAACTTTTTTTTTTACCACGCCACATGGCATGTGGGATCCTGGTTCCCTGCCTGGGGATCCAACTTGCACCTGTCACCTGCACTGGAAACTCAGAGTCTTAACCATTGGACCACCAAGGAAGTCCCAGTCCTTGTATCTTCATATGGGCCCTTTAGGTGTCTCTTCCCCTGAGAGCAAGGCCCCTGATGCCTGATTCAACCCTGCTTATTCTGGGCATCTCACTGACTCCCTGGCCACACCCGGGACTCCATACAGGACTCTGCACCAGGGCTTCAGAGGGAGAACAGACCTCAGGCTGGGCAGGCAGGGGTGTGGCGGGAGGCAACTGGGAAAAGGAGAGACAAGAAACCAGAGATTGAGCAGAAGGGGACAGACCAGGTCATGAAACTAAAGACACGCATATGAGCAGAACCCCTCTGGATGGGGGTCCCCACATCCCTGAGAGCCCCCGAAGGTGGATTAGATCCTCCTCCTCACAGCCTTTCTGCTGCCCTCTCAAGGCATCCAACTGTAGAACTTTGTCAAACATCCTTATAAATCCAGCGAAGGCTGAGATTCCATGAGCCCAAAAGGGAAGTTGTCATGGGAAACTGAGAACCATGAGCCCAAACTCAGCCTTCTCAGAATTTAAAGTCTGGTTGGGAAGATGAGACCAAGGCCCATGTATACCTTTTCTTCTGTGAGGAAGGGGCTCCAGTGATGGGAGAGATCTGTTGAATCATAAAACTTGAGATCTCTATGTAGTTGTGATAGGGGTCATTGACTCCAGTGGTTTTCAAACGTGGTTGTAGCTCCATAGCCTTTTAAAAAATTGTTTATTTACTTATTTGGCTGTGCTGGGTCGTAGTTGTGGCTATTACCATTTGTGGGCTCTTAGCTGCAGCATATAGGATCTAGTTCTCAGACCAGGGATTGAACCCAGGCCCCTTACACTGGGAGCAGAGTTTTAAACCACTGAACCACCAGGGAAGTCTTGGCTGCATAGCCTTTTACTCAAACTAAATTCTGTGTAGAAGTCAATGCATGAACTGAAGGGAGCAGGGATTCTCCAGCTGAGGAGGTGAGGGATGGATGCCTGTATCTTGAGCTGCTACCTGGGTTCCTTAGAGCACAACCAGAAGACCACTGACTGAGTCAGACCAGCTAACTGTAAAAGTAAGGAAATGGCTCCTTAGGGGAGACTTGATTCACCCAAGGTCACAGCTAATGACCCATGAACCCAGGTCCCCAGAACCCCACATTTTCCCATTTTTCGACACACATCAATCTGCCTTGAAATTTTTTTCAAGTTAGGCTCTTGGGAGCTTTCTCTTGTATTATCCCTACCATTCTGCTTGATCATTTTTGGCCTTACTTATTTCTCCTTTTAATTTTTGTTTATTTTATTGCCAGATAATTTCAGATTCCCAACCAGGGATTAAACCTGGGCCATGGGAGTGAAAGCCTGGAATCCTAGCCTCTAGGCCACCAGGGAACACCCCATTATTTCTCCTTTTCAATTAATTAATGAAGATTTTTATGTGGACCATTTTTAAAGTCTTTATTGAATTTGTTACAATACTGCTTCTGTTTTGTTTTGGCTTTTTGGCCATGAGACATGTGGGATTTTAGCTCCCCAACCAGGGATCAAACCCACACGCCCTGCATTGGGAGGTGAAGTCTTAACCACTGGACTGCCAGGGAAGTTCCTGGTTCTCCTTTTGAAGAGTCACCCTCCCGGACTTGAAATGCCAGCATTCCTCCTCGGCGCTGGGGCCTTGTCGGGTTTTCCTCACTCCTTTTTCCTTTCTTCCCTCCCACTTCCCCTCCCTCCCTTTCTTTCTCCATGAAGTATTTATTGTCCACTGTAAACATGTAGGAGGGAATGGGGCCAAGCTCCCCATGATTTAAAAACTGAAAGTGTTCTCCCCTCCAAAGTCGATTACCGTCCAGTCAAGCAAGGACATGAGCATCCAGGGACTCACCAGAGAATGATCACCTCACAGCAGACCACCAGCAGGACAACTTCCGGCCACACGCAGCGCGATTTCCAAGGGCCCCGCGCCAAGAGGAAGTGAGCTGTGAGCGGGGTGATCTTTCTCAACGGGCTTTAAGTGAGACCTTCGTGGAAGAGATGACACGAGGCTGGTCCTCAGGTTCCGGAAGGAAAAGGGCAGGAGAGGGGGTCACAGACTTACCTGACGGACCTTACTGAGGGCCGGCCGTGTGAGGCACTGGCTTGGGCCTTGAGGAGACACTGGAGCGGGCAGACACCGGCCCTGCCCTCATGGAGCTTACAGTCCAGCGGGAAGACAGACATTCAACAGTGTGATCATGCGACAGATAACAGCCAACACTTACTGAATGCAATATCAGTCATGATTATCTTTGGCTGTGGATTACGGAGACTAAAAGACTGGTTTAAAAGACACAAAAGTACGTTTTCGCCTCCCACTGAAGTCCGGAGGTTGGCTGTCCAGGGCTGGTATGGCAGCCGTTCTGCGCAAAGTTCTTGGGCCCAGACTCCTTTTATCCTGTGACATTGCACTGTGACACCTACTCACAGTCCTGATGGCTGCTCCGGATCAGCCACCTCGGCTCCTGAGGGGATAGTTCTGGAAGCATTTCCTACTTGGTGAACCTCCTCAGGAACTGGTATGGCTTGCCGGGCTCTTTATGGTATTCGGCTTACTCCTTTGAAGACACAAGAACCCTTGTGCTCCTAGTCACCTTTCCCCCGCCCTAGCCTCCTCCTCAGCTTCTCTGGTGGCTGAGATGGTAAAGGATCCACCTGCAATGCAGGAGACCCAGGTTCAATCCCTGGATTGGGAAGATCCCTGGTGAAAGGAACGGCAGTCCACTCCACTATTCTTGCCTGGAGAATCTCATGGGAGAGCCTAGCAGGCTATAGTCCGTGGGCTCGCATGACTCAGCACACACACACAACCTCCTTCTGGCCGGCCCATCAGTAAGGCTCAGCACTCGTCCCATCTGGGAAGAGGTATGGGGAAGACTGACCCATCTGCAGGATTTTCTTTGAATGGACTGACTTCCAATACTTCAAACCAGGACTCAGACCATGTCTTGGTCTGCTTGGGTTGCTAGGACAAAACACCATAGACTTGGTGACTTCAGTAACAGACATTGATTTCTCAGTGATTTGGAGGCTTGGAGTCTGAGATCAAAGTGCAAGCATGATTGGGTTCTGGTAAGGCCTCTTTCTGGCTTCCAGGTGGCTAATTTCCTGCTGAATCCTAACAGAGAGAAAAAAGGGGAGAGAAAGAGAGCAAGAAAGAAAGAGACAGAGACAGACTAATCCTATTATGAGGGCTCCACTCTCAGGACTTCACCAAAACATGATTACCAAGGGCTTTGCCTCCAAATACCATCACACTGGAGACCAGGGGCTTTACCATATGAATTTTGGGGGACACAGTTCAGTCCCACAGTGGACCATGTGACTTACAGGAACAGGACTGCGCCCCCTGTGGTTCGTTCTCTCACCCTGCAGGCTGGCTGGCTGGACTTGAGAGGGTGGCACCACAGGAGGCTGAGTAAGGGTGGGAGGAGGAAGGAAGGGGTGTCCCAGCTCTTGGGTGGATTCAAGGAAGGCTCGAGCCTGGATCTAGACATGGCATCATCCTGACAGGGTGATGGCAAGTGATGGACATGGGAAAATCGCTTTTGTGGAGCACAGAGGATGACTGGATGTACCCATAGGCTGGGCATCGTGCCTCCCAGAGGTTGGTACAGGAAACACGGCCTCCAGTGCAACTACCTTCCCACCCTAAACCCTGCAGACAGATGCTGAGGAGAAAGTTTTATGGTTCAGTTCAGAGAGGATGGGGCGTTTCCTTTAAAGTTCCCATTGCCGGAGGGAATGAGCCAAGGCAAGGGTAGGGAGGAGAAGTAATGCTCTCGTCACTCAGCTACTTTCCTCTGCGGCGTTTATTAATGAAGTGCCATCAGGTGTTTGGTTGGTGGCGCAATACCCACATCACACCACTAGATGGCATAATTGCAACAGCCACGCTTCCAAAGGACTCCCAGGAGTGAGAATTCCAGGAAAGCTGATTCCCACCCTGGGCTGAAAGGAATCCTTAGAAATCACTTAGTCCATCTCTATGTTTTCAGAAAAATGGAGGTTTTATTCATTTTCAAGGACTCACAACTATTAGTAAGCTTCCTTCAGGACCCCCTCAAAGGTTTTGCAGCGAGGGGACAGACAGAGGACTCTGTTTTGGACAGGTGGAAACCGGGCATCTAGACCAGTTTGGCTCCTAAGATACACACACACTCGGCTTCTGATCCACAGGTTGCAAAATAAGGAAGTCGATTAGATCATCTTTAATGTCCTTTCCAGCTCTCTGATTCAGATCATTTGGAATGCACCCAAGTACTTCCTATACTCAAATTCAGTCCAACTCTAGATCAACTCTAGTCTTGTTTTATTTCCACCCTCACTGTGTATATGTGTTTAGAACCTTAAGAGGCAGAAAGCATTCATTCAAAATAACTGCAGAGTGCATAGCTGCAGGTGTTTTGGGAGTCACCTTCCAAAAAGTGGTTCCAAAAGCAAAGTCACTCATAGTCTTTCACTCCATGAGTTTGTACTCTACTGAAGTAAGAACGATCTACAGGTGAAAAGTTATAAGACAAAAATAGAAGAAAGGACACCAGGCAGTGTATATCTAAGGACTGAGGGAGAGGTATGGTATCATAGCACTTGGATCTCAGGGAATGGTCAGGGAGGGCTTCATGGAGGAGGTGTGGCAAGCTTGGATGGGATATAAATAGACAAGGATCTGGAGAGTGCGATTCCTGACAGGACGCCTTATTTTTTCCCGGCTATAATCACGCGCATGTGTGCTCAGTCGCTCAGTTCTGTCAACTCTTTGCTACCCTATGCAGGCTCCTCCGTCCATGGGATTCTCCAGGCAAGAATACTGGAGTGGGTTGCTATGCTCTCCTCCAGGGGATCTTCCCAACCCAGGGATCAAAACTGACTCTTCCGTCTCCTGCATTGGCAGGCGGATTCTTTAGCACTGTGCCACCTGGGAATACCAGAGTCTCTGCCTTTTAGGATTTGCATAAAAAGAAATAAAGAAGGATAAAAGAAGAGTGAGAAAAGTAACTGGAGAATGGGATAAGAGGCAGGGAGAAGGAAGAAAGACTGAGAAAGGGGGGAAGGGTGAGCAGGGATCACACTGGTGTGAGGTGCAGCTGTCCAGAGATGGAGAAGCAAAGTTAAAAAAATCTAAAACTAAGGTGGGAAAGTGCTCATTCTTTTCTCCCCTGATCTTTCAGAGTCACAGAATCATAAGTTTTCAGGGTTAGAAGAGATCTCTAATCCAAACCCTTCCATAAAAGCCTTGTAGAAGTCATCCAGTGTTCACTCGGATACCCACTATGACAGGAGACTTGCTACCACCCATGATAGCCCACTCCATTTGGGAAAAACTCTAATTGATATTCTTCTTAATAGGAATCTGACATTTACATCCCTGAAATTTCCATCCACTGGTCCTGGATTTGTCTTCCAAAGTGACCTGGAAAAGACCTAGAACCATTCCCCACGACAGAAGTTGGCATTTGCTCTTTCTCAGCTCGGCATCTTCCAGCTGGTGCTTGTTCCACATTGAGATTCTCAAATCCATTTCATGTGGCCAGTTGCTGTCTAATGTGTTCTATCCTGGGATTCAGTTCCCTCTTGGCAGTGTAGTTGGCCACTTCAGAGCTGGAAATTAATCTTCTTGGCGGAAAACATGGAGCTGAGGTCAAACAGAGGTTGGTGAACTCTGCTAATGTCACTCATGCAGTACCGAGGACTGTGACCTTTCTGTTCTTCTTGCTCAGAACTTTAGTGTAGCAAGTTTTTGTTAATTTTGAGATTACAAAAATTTCAGGGACTTCCCTGATGACCCAGTGGTAAAGAATCCACCCAGCAATGCAGAAGACCCGGGTTCAATCCCTGGTACGGGAAAATCACACATGCCGCAGAGCAGCTATGCAGCTGGGCCACAGCCCAGCCTGGGAGCCACAACTCCTGAAGTCCGTGTGCCTAGAGCCCACGTTCCACAACAAGAGAAGCCGCCGCAGTGAGAAACTCACGCACTGCAACTAGAGAGTAGCCCCTGCCTGGCGCAACTAGAGAAAAACACTTGCAGGGACAAAGACCCAGCCCAGCCAAAAAAAGAGAATTCAGTTCACTTGGGATTTATGGCTTCTTGGCCTTGTGGTCACAGCTCCATGCGACAAATTTATGTTCATAATAAGCCCTTGGCTGCCCCTCCTTCCATCTATTCTGGATAAGAACCCTGGAGAATTATCTTTCCTCAGCT
Organism: Muntiacus reevesi; assembly: GCF_963930625.1. NCBI lineage: Eukaryota > Metazoa > Chordata > Mammalia > Artiodactyla > Cervidae > Muntiacus > Muntiacus reevesi. The sequence goes on along the minus strand of NC_089266.1, from coordinate 16,284,208 downwards.
CCACCAGCCTTTTCAGAGCCCCTTCCCCACCTGTTTCCTTACTGAGCTGTTCATAGTTCTCTTTTGAAGACAGTCCATTCCTCTGGTGATAGGAACAGAGATTCTTTTTTAAATGCTGTTAATGTGACATATTTTTTCATCTTAATGACATTTATTGTTCTCTAATTTTACAAGCAATACACGTTCATTTCAGACAACTAGAAATACATAAAAAGAATAAAGTGAAAAATAACCATCACCCATAATCTCCAACCCTCAGAGAAACCACCATTAGTATTTTGATGTGTTTATGTCCAGTGTCTCTCTCTGTCTCTCTCTGTCTCTGTCTCTCTCTCTATATATATATGTATGTATGTATCCAGTGTCTGTCTATATATCATTGAGATATAATTGACTTACAACACTGTTAAGGAACAGAGATTCTCTATCATAAAAGACACTTGTGAGCACATTTACACTCTTTCCGAGAACTTACACTTTTCATCACATTTTCAAAAAGTTCAGAGACCCAAAAAAGGCTAAGAATTGCCATTCGGGAGCCTTTGTGGGATTCTGTTTATCTTTCCTCTGAATGTTTTGATATTGCATCTGCTTTGGGCAGCCTTCCTCCAGGCTACCACGAGCTCTAAAATAGCACATCTCTTTCTCTCAGGACCTGCTTCACTTCCTCCTCTCCCCCAGCCATTCCTTGGGTCACACTTAGGTTTAGAGAGACAGTTCCACCTTTTACTTTTACTTCCTCTGTGGCCCTGCTTTTTGCTGAGTTAGCATCCCTACTACACCCCTCTGAGTCTTGCTCCAGACGCTGCTGAACCCGTGTGAGTGTCCACCACTCCCCATCCTCCTCCCTCACCCCACCAGCTGGTGCCTTGGGTTCACAGGCTCATTGCGTTCCCATGGTCCCTTTGGTTCCACTCTCCTTGATCAGGCTCCGATGGCCTCTGCTGGACTCTCTCTTTCAGACAGGTGTGTTCTCTGTGATGTGAATCTTCTTGACTGTCAACACTCACGTGCCTGCTCTCCTAGAAGTTTTATTTTTCCTAGAACAGAGACCATTGTTGAATGGAGATGATGCCTATCTCACAAATCTATGGTCACACCCAAGACAGTATGTGCAATTCCTAAAAAATCTCCACCGTTTTACATTTACATAAGTCTCACAGGATGTTCAGAGAAGGCAATGGCAACCCACTCCAGTACTCTCGCCTGGAAAATCCCATGGAAGGAGGAGCCTGGTAGGCTGCAGTCCATGGGGTCTTGAAGAGTCAGACACGACTGAGCAACTTCACTTTCACTTTTCACTTTCATGCATTGGAGAAGGAAATGGCAACCCACTCCAGTGTTCTTGCCTGGAGAATCCCAGGGCCGGCTGAGCCTGGTGGGCTGCCGTCTATGGGGTCGCACAGAGTCGGACACGACTGAAGTGACTTAGCAGCAGCAGCAGCATAGGATGCTAGTTATTAGGGGTTGACATCTCATTTTATAACAAAGGGCCGTGGGCAGTGTAAGGACAGGCTGATGAGGGTTTCAGTTCGTTTTTGTGCAGGGCGAGGCTTTGGTCTGGGCATTTGAGGACTTGAAACAGTGCATCTGGCCGTGCTGGTCTCAGGGATCCCTCCGTTCCCAGCCCTTGGGCTTCAAAGGAAATTTAAAAAATGATCTTGTTATCCCTACCCTTTCTCCCATTCCATCCCACCCACACTTCAGCTATCATTGCAGCCCTTCTGTGCCCTACATCTTGAGGAATAGCCAGAGGTTAAAGATCTAGCGTTTAAAAGCTTGGTTACCAGCTGGAATGTGGAGAGCGCTCTTGTGTGGTTAGTTTCATAATCATATATTTAATGCACTTTATTACTGGTACTGCAAGTTTGTTTTTTTTTTTTTTCAGAATTTAGTCTTTGTGATATTTTGCCAGTGTCTAGTTTCTGATAATGGCAGCTGGAGTTTTGCCAGGCCTTTGAGGTTTAGAAAATTGAATGGGACCTGGCTGTTGCACTCAGGACGGTAGGTAACCTACGACAGAGTTTAGTGCCTGCGCTCAGTCGTGTCCGACTCTTTGAGGCCCCTTGGACTGTAGCCTGCTAGTCTCCTCTGTCCATGGGATTTTCCAGACAAGACTACTGGAGTGGGTAGCTAAGACATATATGGTATACAAACACAAAAATATCAAGTGGAAGCCAAAGGCTGTAAGATAGATACTAACAAAGAAGTGGGGGGCTTTTAAAGGGAAAAACAGCACTATTTCCAGTTAGGACATCAGAGAAGGCTCTTTGAAGGAGGAGGGGCTGGCACTGAAACTGTAGAGGATGCAGGTGACTTGATGAGCGCTCTTAGAAGAGAGTCGTGGTTAAGAGTATAGTCTCGGGGTCAGGATGGGTCTACACTCATGAGCTGCGTGACCCTGGGCAAGGTTTTCAACCTCTCCAAGCCTCAGTTTCCTAATTTATAAAGTGGGGACAATAGTAGTACTGACCTCATTTGGTTATTACAAGGATCCAGTGAGTTGATCGATGTAAAGCATTAAAACAGCATTTGTATACGTATAACGGATTCAATTGGCTGTACGCCTGAAACTAACACAGCATTGTAAATCAACTATACTCCAATAAATTAAAAAGAAAAAAAATCTAAAAAAACCCACCCAAAACAAAATAGCATTTGTAACCTAGTAAGAACTCAATTATTAACTCTATAGGCAGAGGGGTATTCTAGGCAGCACATACAGTTCTAGCAAAAGAAGGAAAATGAAAGAACTCTTATCCTTTTGGGAAATCCCCAAATAACAGAAATACCTGGGCAACAAGAGGAGAGAGAAACAGTGCTCATCAAAATAGTGGTAAAGAACCCACATGCCTGGGAGGTGTCTTCCTTATTGACAGATGGGTTCTTTACCACGACACCACCTGGGAAGCCTGTAATTAAGGTGGACATGTTACTAAATTTATTTTTTTTCTGGGAATTTGGGCTTGTTAGGGGTAGTCTTGTGTGATAATCACTCTCATATTTTTTATTTGATTTTGTTTTACAACTTGATAAAAATACAATTAAAAATTGCTACAGATAAATAGGGGAGAGACTTAACGTCTCCAACCCATGTAGCTAATTTCATGTACCTTTGGCAATTTACCATGTATTTCTCCTCTATCTTCTGCCATGCTGCAATTAGTTTTTGAGTGTCTCTAACAGTTCTGTCTTCCAGCCTCAAAGGACACTTATGGTCACCTGCCTCAGTGTCCCAAATGTCCATTATTATTTATTTTTTTTGCCTTATCCCATAGCACATGGGATCCTAGCTCCCCAACCAAGGATTCAACCAGTGCCTCCTGCATTGGAAGCACAGAGTCTTAACCATTGGACTGCCAGGGAAGTCCCTATGAAGTATTTAGTACAGTGGCTGGCAAATAATAAGCCCTTGATAATTGTTACCTTTGAAGTTGTCATCACTCTGTCATCTTACCTTAATGGATTGCTTGGTAGAGTTCTGAGGCAGTAGGAAATAAAGGTTCATTTTGTGACCTGGGCAGAAGAAAGCTCTAGAAAACTAGGATGCTCCCAGTCTGAAGGTACTACTTCAAAATCCTTAGAGTACTTAGGGAATGACTAGAGTGTAGGGTTTCCAAGGAAGAATCAAAGGGTCAGGAAGATAGATGAGTGGTGGTTGCAAGTAACTATCCACAGATGGGGAACACAGCCCTCAGGGTAATCATGGGTGCCTGAGCTCCAGAGGGGAGGAGAAGAGGGTGAGGGAGGAGAGGGAAGGAGGAGGGGGAACCCGGGAGGTCAAGGTGTTCTCCTGCCAGGGGTCCTGGTTGGAGCACCCTAGGTATGGGCTTTCCCCTTCCACTCCTTCCTCAGGCCCTGGGGCTCCCAAGTCCTTACTGCAGGCCTTATTGGGTTGGAAGCAGCCAGAGCCTTGGGGAAGTGAGGCGCGCTGCCGATCATACACCCAGCTCACAGTCATGCCTCTCTGTCTCATCCTTTCAGGGAAAAGCTGAATCCCAGGGGCTCTCTGTCCAACCCAGAACTTGGTCTAATGCCCAGGTTTTTCCGGTGTAGTTCTCATATCTCAGGAGTCAGGCGGGCATGGCTGGTAACTTCTTGTAATAGTTAAGACAGGAAGTGGTCAGGACCTGGAAATAGAGCTGGGCTAGGGAGTGGGAGGGTTAGGAAAAGGCTTTTTCTGGAGAAAATGTTCTGTGTGCCTTCTTGGGCTGGGAGCACAGAATTCCCGGTCTTGGCCTGGGCTGCAGGGACCCTCGGGGAAACTTCTTTATGGACCTCCCGATTTAATATTTTCCTTTATTCCAATAGGAATTTCTCGCATGAACATAGCAAGGCCCACTTGAAGCATTAGAGGGTATCGGGCAACCTGTAGCCCCACTTACAGTTAGGGAGACAGTGGGGCGTAGAGTCAGAGGGACCTGCTTCTCAGTGCTCCTTTTGTCGCTTACTACCTAGGCACTCTTTTTTTTAAAAAATAATAATTAGCTAGGCTTCCCTGGGTCTAATTGTGGCATTCGGGATCTAGTTACCTGACCAGGGATTGAACTCAGGCCCCCTGCATTGGGGGTGCAGAGTCCCAGCCAGTGGACCACCAGGGAAGTCACCCTAGGTGTTCTTCAGCTAGCTATCCCATTCCTCTGAGCCTCTGTTTTTTCACTTGTAAGATCAGGATTCCCATGCCTATTTTGTGCTGATTAAATAAAGTATGAAAAAATTCTTAGCATAGTATTTTGCATATAAAAATTACAAAATAAATGGGATCTAATATAATAACAATAATAATAATAATAATTGTTCTGTCACCCTACTTAACCTCAGCTTCTGTAAAATAAGTTATTATGAGGATTAAAGGAGATGATCAATATTTATAAAGAAAGTAGTGTATAAAAAGAAAGATATTTATTTATTTACCAAAGAAGTACTCTCAAATTCTAGTTCTTTTCCTTGGAGGAAAATCACACTTGGGGGAAAGGGCCTGGGTCAGCAGCTTGTGACAGTGAGGGGACATGGGGGTGGCGGGGAGAGGCCATTCTCTGGCTGGAGAAGACCTGGGGGGATAGCACTCCCTGTTGGGAGAAACTAGGTTGAGGGATTGGGGGGTGGATTAAGACAGGTTTGGGGGGACCCAGTGACTGGGCCCTGTTTCTTGGGGTGATGGTAAGGACCTGTGGATACTGTTGACGTTGGACCTTTCTGAGTCCCCAGTGGCCCAGAAGAAGGCCTCCTAGCCTCATGGATTAGGGCTTGACTCTAGGGCTCCCCTATCCCAAAGTGATAGTTCTTAATACATGGTCATAGACCATTTAAGAAACTAGTCAAACCTAAGGACTATTTCTGTAGAAAACACAAACTTTTGGCTATCAGAGGGAGTTCACAGATCTTTTGAAATTCATCCAAGGACTTGTGGTGAAGAAACAATGTCCCTGGCTTCAGAATAGCCCTGATGCTTTAGGTGTTGGCAAGAAGAGTGGTCCATGAACTTGGGACAATCTGAGACTTGTCCCAGCAACACTGATTATGCTAAAGATCTTCCAGAGGTTGGAATAGGTACAGGGCCCTGACCCAGGAGCTACATCAGGGGATGGTCAGTTTGACCAGCAAGGACCCTCCCCATAGCCTGTAACATCCCCCTGCCTCAATTAATCAGCTCACCTTAACTAGAGCCCAGGGGGCTAGTGACAAGCAGCAACTATGAAGCAGTGGGTATCTTGACTTGCAGAGAAAATTTAGGGAATTCAGCATAGATGAACTGATCCTAGGGGGAAGAAATAGCTCACATTTATTGAGGATGAGATGGCTAGGTAGCATCACCGACTCAATGGATAGGAACTTGAGCAAACTCTGGGTTAGGACTCGGCACTTTGACTGTGGTGGCCTGGGTTCAATCCCTTGTTGGGGAACTAAGATCCTACAAGCCACATGGGATGGCTGGAAAAAAAAGTCTGGAGCCCAGTTACAAGTTTGGATTCACTGAAGCAGGGCCCCAAGGAAGGTGACTGAGAATAGAAAGATACCCAAAGAGGAATTTGGGGCCAGAAGTCAAGCAGCAGCTCTGTTCATCACCCTGGCTTGGGGGTTGGATGGAGTAAGTATCTGGATTGGTCTGAGATGGGGTGTCAGCAGTCATATGATGCCTTCTGTGCTCACAGAGCTTGAACCCAGGCTTGGCCAGGTGGTACTTTGTATGATGAGTTGAGATAGAAAGTCCTTGGGCTCTTACTTGTCTGTTCAGCAGAGAAAGGTCTGGTTTATGTGAGAATGCACCCCAAGACAGAACTTGACTGTCTTAGGCCCAGTGGGGATCAAGTTTTGGGAGGGCAGGGCCTGGTGCTCTTCACTACAGCATTCTTAGTATGCTGACACACAGCAGGCACCTAATACATGCTTGTGAATGAATGTGAAATGCCAAGGCTGAGCTCATCCCTTCACAACTTTGATAAAAATCTACGGGTACTTTCCCATACAGCTCCCCAGAGCCTAGAAATTCCAAGTTCTATCATCATTAAGTCAGTGTGGACTCTGAAAACTCATTTCCTTAAAGCCAAAGGAACAGCCCTGTCATCTCTCTCTCTCAATGGACAGAAGAGCCTCTGCCAAACGTGTAGGAGGACAATACTGTGAACCAATACACTTACTCCACACTCAAGACTCCTTAACTACAGGAACAAATTTTTTAAAAAGTCATTTATTTATTTGACTGCTGTGGGATCTTTGTTGCAGCATGCAAACTCTTAGTTGTGGTACGCAGGATCTAGTTCCCTGACCAGGGATGGAATCCAGGACCATGGCTTTGGAAGCTCGGAGTGTTAGCCACTAGACCACCAGGGAAGTCCTCAGAGGAATGAATTTGCATTGATAGACCTACAATATCTCCACAAATAATAAGAACAATACAAACATACTTTTCTGTGTTTTTCAGATTCCAAAGGCTTTCATATCCCTGATTTCTAGAACCTCATAAACATGTGTGGGTGTTGGGAGTGAGTAGAGTGGGTTTGGGGGTGGGGAAAAGGGCAGGGAACAGTTATTTTTTATAGATAAGAAAAATGAATATTGGGAATTCCCTGATGATCCAGTGGTTAGGACTCAGTGCTTCATCAGCTTTGGTCCATGTGGGTGTGAGTTTGACCCCTCATCAGAGAACTCAGATCCCATCCCACAAGCTGAGAAGGAAGGCCAAAAAAAGAAAAAAGAAAGAAAAATGAGTATAGACAGGATTTGGAGCGTTTTTAGATCACTTAATCAGTAAGAAGTAGGGCAAGGATGTGAACCCAGGGACCTTCTGACTCTAAGTACAAAGAGGAAATAAACATGATCTTGAAGGAAAGAGATCCAGGAAATGGCCACAGAAGTGTTTCCTCCAACTTACAGTGGTGACAATGAGCAACTGGATGGAGTGGGGCTTCCCAAAGGGTTGACAAGAGCACAGGGCAAGGTTCCCTATCCTGGTGTCAGCCTGGCCAAGGTCACTCAAGGAACCAGATAACGCGACTCCTGCATCTTAAATGGATCTTGGGGATGATCTGCCTGCCATGCATTGGATAGCACTCCATGGTCCTATCCATTGTGGAATATGGCACTTGGATAAATCACGGAATAGACACAGATCTCCCAACATCACTGCTTGATTAACAATTTTTTTTTAACATTAACCATCAAGGGCTGCTAAGAAGATAAAAAGTAGGAAGAAATTATTTTATTTACCGAAGGCCTACTGAGTAATATAAAGATAAAAAGCAACTGCCCCTGTGCTCAAGGATCTCACTGTCTACCAGAGAGAGGTGATGGTGGGAGAGGCAGAGATGGATAAATAATCACGGAACTTCTGCTCCTGACTATGACGAAGTGACAGGTATAGAACTCACTCTCCCACGATAATCAAGAATATATTCAGGCAAAATATTTGAGAAACTGCTTTAGACATTGAATATGGCTAGCAGAATTATAATCCTTGTGGGAAGAGAAACACATGAGGTGAGGAGTTCTACATTTGCCTAGGAGCTTTTGGCCTGGGGGAGCAGTGGGAATGCTTCTGGAATGCAGTGGGAGAAAGTGAAAGTGAAGTTGCTCAGTCATGTCCGACTCTTTTTGACCCCATGGACTGTAGCCTACCAAGCTCCTCCATCCATGGGATTTTCCAGGCAAGAATACTGGAGTGGGTTGCCTTGTCCTTCTCCAGGGGATCTTCCCGACCCAGGGATCGAACCGGGTCTCCCGCATTGCAGGCAGACGCTTTAACCTCTGAGCCACCAGGAAAGCAGTGGGAGAAGGTGGAGTCTAATAAGGGCATGGTGATCTCACTGAGGTGAAAAGCATAGATTAGAGTTCAGGGCCTCTGAAGAAGCTGTAATTTGTGGGAAAGGCTTTTAGCGAGGGGGATACTGAACAGAGGGGTGCCCCAGAAGTCCGCATGGGTGATCTCTGCGGTCTTTGGACAAAGGCCGAGCTGCGCATGCGCATAGTGAGACCCTCTAAGGCTTAGCAGAGAGCAGCAGAGAGCTGAAGAGAACTCTAGAGGTGGCCCATGGCTTAGAGATGGAGTTCTAGCCCAGTCAGAATGAGAAGATCTCACTAAACAACTTGGTGATACAGCTTAGATGATACAGAACGTCCATACCTTAGGAGTAAGGACCACGTTCTACAGGCACATACACACAAACACACTCTCTAAGATTAAGGATAGAATTTGAAATGACCAGCCCTCCCTGAAAAAGAATAAAACCATCCTGTCAAAATAACCTGCCAGTAATTTGTCTAATAGAACTAAATTCAGTTCTCCTCAAAGGAAGACAACATAAACTCTGAAATGAATAAATCACAGTGCTAATATATAATCTAATATCACTATACATATGAAGAAGCAGAAACTTGGGACCCACCATTTTTCCAAAAGCAATAAAGAAATATAGTTCCTGAGATGAGCTAGAATTAGCAGACTGGAATTTTAGAATATTGGTTATAATCATGTCTATGGTTTTTCCAGTGGTCATGTATGGATGTGAGAGTTGGACGATAAAGAAAGCTAAGCACCAAAGAATTGATGCTTTTGAACTGTGGTGTTGCAGAAGACTCTTGAGAGTCCCTTGGACTGCAAGAGATCCAACCAGTCCATTTTAAAGGAAATCAGTCCTGAATATTCATTGGAAGGACTGATGCTGAAGTTGAAACTCCAATACTTTGGCCACCTGATGCGAAGAGTTGACTCATTTGAAAAGACCCTGATGCTGGGGAAGATTGAGGGCAGGAGGAGAAGGGGACGACAGAGGATGAGATGGCTGGATGGCATCACCGACTCAATGGACATGGGTTTGGGTGAACTCCGGGAGTTGGTGATGGACGGGGAGGCCTAGCGTGCTGCGGTTCATGGGGTCACAAAGAGTCGGACATGACTGAGCAACTGAACTGAACTGAAGGACATAAAGGAAAATATAGACATAATTATTGAAGATATGGGGAATCTCTACAGAGAAGGTGAAACTGTGAAAGAGAAGCATGGGAAAATTCTAGAACTTAAAACACAGTAGGCATAACAGCATAATAGAGACTGCAAAAGAAAGGGTTGGGAAACTTAAACAGAGATTACTATTTAATCAAAAAGCAAACAATAAAGTTATTTAAAAAACCTGGAGTCTCAGTGACCTGTGGGATAGTTTATTTTAGATAATATCTAAAATACGTATGGGCTTCTCTGGTGGCTCAGCGGTAAAGAATCTGCCTGCAATGCAGGAGAGGAAAGTTTGATCCGTGGGTCAGGATGACCCCTTGGGGAAGGAAATGGTAACCCACTCCAGTATTCTTGCCTGGGAAATCTCATGGACAGAGGAGCCTGGCAGGTTACAGTCCATAGGGTTGCAAAACAGTCGGACTCGACTTAGTGACCAAACAACAACAAAACATGCGTACCTGGAGTTTCAGAAGGCAAGGAGAGAGAGAATGGGCAGAAAAAGTATTGGAAGACATAATTGCTAAGGAGTTCCTATATTTGGTGAAAAATAAACCACTTACAATGTCTTCCCTGGTGGCTCAGACTGTAAAGCATCTGCCTGCAATGTGGGAGACCTGGGTTCGATCCCTGGGTCAGGAAGATCCCATGGAGAAGGAAATGGCAATCCACTCCAGTATTCTTGCCTGGAAAATCCCATGGATGTAGGAGCCTGATAGGCTACAGTCCATGGGGTCGCAAAGAGTTGGACACAACTGAACGATTTCTCTTTCTTTCTCTTTCTACATAAGGAGAAGAGGGAGGCAGAGGATGAGAAGGTTGAATAGCATCACCAATTCAATGGACGTGAACTTGGGTAAATTCTGGGAGAGAGTGAGGGACAGGGAAGCCTGGCATGCTGCAGTCCATGGGGTCATGAAGAGTCAGACATGACTTAGTGACTGAATAACAACAACAAAAACCATTCAAGAGTCCACTAACCTTAAGTTGGTGAAGAAGAAAAGCACCTATTCATCTTATAATCAAACTGCTAAAAAACTGATAAAGAGTTAACTCAAAAGCAACTAGAAACAAATCTGAGACAATCTGGGCAACAAAATAAGTTAGGATAGTTTTGTATTATAATTCATAGAATAAAATAAATATCCACAAATTCACACTGAATTTTAAAAATGAGAGAGAAGAGAGCAGGTCTTCCTTACTGTGGAATACTAATTTAACAGCTATAGAAGGAAAAAATGGAAATAAAAAAATCACTATTAATGAAATATCACACTAACTAATTAATTGCAATCAAGAACCATTGATGGATGCTGAAATTAGTGGGTGAAAGTAGGAAGAGAAACAGGATACTTGCATAGAATTGAAGTATCTTCCCAGAAAATATTGATTAATTACAAAGAGCAAAATCGTTCTTTTATAGTAAAGAAACCTGGCAGACATCACCTTCACCATGAGATCAAAGATAACATCATAAGCAGTAGGATTCATTGTTATGTCAAACATGACTTAATGATGAAACACCCGCCTCCCCCACACACATGCATACACACACACCGCCTGGTATAAGGTAATGACAAAGCACATATTTTTGTGATATTCTTGCTTAGAAAGCTTCAATACAATCATGAGAAAACTCCAGACAAACCCAGAGTGAGGGCCATACTACACCATGTGTGTGTGTTTAGTCACTCTCTCAGTCATGGCCAACTCCTTGTGACCCCATGGACTGTAGCCCACCAGGCTCCTCTGTCCAGGCGATGCTCCAGGCAAGAATACTACATCATAATTGGCCTAATAATTGACACAAAAATGTCAAGGTGATGAAAGAAAAGAAAGACTGAGAAAATGTCATAGATTGAAGGAGACTAAGGAAACATGGTAACAATACAATATGGGATGCTGGATTGGATCTTAGAACAGAAAAAGGATATTAGTGGAATATTGGCAAAATTCAAATATTGTGTCTAGATTAGTTAATAGCATCATACTGAGCTTTCTGTGTTCAATAATTGCAATATGGCAATACGAAATGTTGACTGTAGGAGAAACTGAGTGAAGAATAAAAGGGAACTGAATATTTCGAAACTCTTCTGTAAGTGTAAATGATTAAAAAAAAAAAAAAACCCAAAGGGAAAAGACAAGGAAACAAGAATGTATATGATGGGAATTCCTTGGTAGTCTAGTGGTTAAGACTCCATGCTTTCACTGATGAGAGCCCTAGTTTGATCCCTGGTTGGGGAACTAAAATTCCACACACCTCTTGCTGAAGCCAGAAAAATAAATAAATAAAATAAATGATGGCTGGCTTCTCATCAGAAACAGGGGAACCAGAAAACAGTGGGACAACATCTATAAAGTACTGAAAGAAAAAATTACCCTATTAACCTAAAAATCTCTATATAAGAAGTATCATTAAAAATGAGACAAATGAAAGTTGAGCATTTTGCTTTTTAGTCTCAAAGTCATGTCCAACTCTGCAACCCCATGCGCTGTAGCCCACCAGGCCTCCTCTGTCCATGGAATTCCTGGCAAGAACACCGGGGTGGTAGCCATTTTCTTCTCCTGGGGATCTTCCTGACCCAGGGATTGAACCTGGGTCTCTTGAGTCTCCTGCGTTTACAGGTAGATTCTTTACCACTGAGCATATTTATTGCCTTTAAAGTCTGCTAAAGATAGTTCTTCAGGCTGAAGGGATTGGAAACTTGGACAGCATATTTGCTGGAGAGGTGTCCACCCCAAGTGGTTGGTACCAGCAGTGTTAGGCTGGGGAGACACCTAGGTGAAGGGGAGATAGTTTATATACATGAGAATGAAGCAAATAAGTAAACATCTAGGTGGAGATGAAACCTGTGTGATCCAGATTTTGATCCACTGTTAAAACGGCGTCTGACCTAGATGCCTTCCAGCAGTTAGGAACAGCATATGGAGCTCAGGTCAGGAAGCCCAGTGACCCTTTGTGGGTGGCTCCTCCCCTGCCCCCTTGCAAATTACTAATGACACTTCTACTGATGTGTGCTCTTCTTTTTCCTAGTGTTTGGAAGGTCTGAAGAGGAAATGCCCATCTCTGCTGAGGGTGGGGCAGAAGGAAGGGGGGGGGGATCAGACATGGTTATATGGAAGAGGTGACATCTGAGATGCTCCGATAAGTGGAATTTTCCAGGTGGAAAGAGGAAGTAAGATCAGTCAGACAGACGGGCAAAGAGTGTTTGGGAATGTTACATATCATTTTGAGCTAGGATGGGAGGTGGAGCTGGAGACCTGAGGCAGGGCCAGTTTCCAGGTATCTTGTGCATCTCAGGAGAGGGCTTAGTGAAGCCCAAGGACAGCCTGGAAGGCTTTGGGGGAGCCCAACATCTGGAGAGATTCCAAATCCTGCCTGATGCCTCAGGGCTTTTTCTTTTCTTTTCTTCATTTTTAAAAATTTTGGGGCTGCTCTGGGTCACAGCTCTTTGTTGCTGAGTATGGCTATCCCAAGTTGCAGTTTTAGCAAGAGGGGGCTACTCTCTAGTTGCATTGTGTGGGGATCTCATTGTGGTGGCTTCTCCTGTTGCAGAACCAGCGCTCTAGGGTTCCAGGGCTGTCATTGCCGGGTACCATCTTAGCTGTATGTGGGAACTTGGTTCCTGGACCAGAGAACAAACCCAGGTCTCCTGCAATGGCAAGTGAAAGTCACTCAGTCATGTCTGACTCTTTGAGACCCCATGGACTGTATAGTCCATGGAATGGGGACTATACAGTTCATGGAATTCTCCAGGCAAGAATACTGGAATGGGTAGCGTTTCCTTTCTCCAGGGGATCTTCCCAACCCAGGGTTTGAACTCAGGTCTCCCACCTTGCAGGCGGATTCTACATCAGTTGAACCACCAGGGAAGGCCCTGCATTGGCAAGCCGATTCCCAACCACTGGACCACCAGGGAAGTCCTCAAGCCTTGTTTTTCATTATCCTTAGAGCTTCCTATGGAGGCAGCCTGCACCAGCCCCTATCTGTGGTGGGCTCCTGCTCACAGTCCCAGCGCTGTCGCCTTTGAGCTTCCCGAAGTTTCTAGTTTGTGGAGGACGCAGAGACCCCTAAGTAGGGATCCAGGCAGGCAGGAGGCTTTGAAGAGAATGAGATAAAGCTCTAAAACCTGTGAGTTTGAGTGCAGGCAGTATGTTGACTGTCTTGAAATGTTTATCAGATGCTGTGCTTACTCCGCGCAAGCACCTGTTTGCAGAGAAAGGTCCTTTATGCACATCGAGTGCTTACACAAGCTTGAGATGCGGTCTTGTCTTCAAGAGGCTTACTGTTTACTGGAAAACCAAACTAATCCAAGATAAATATTAGTGAATAACAAAGGACTAAACAGGTGCCTGGCACAGAGTAGGCGTTCAGCAGGTTTGTCAATTAAATGAATGAACGTATCAATGACCAAAAGTCAAGGTACAGAGGGCAGGTGCCCGAGGACCTCGAGGGAAAGAGAAAGCCGTGTGGGTGTCTCCGAAGAGAGGCACAGGTTCCTGGCTTTTCTAAGCATACCAAGTGCCCGATGCGGACCCTGGGGCCAGGATGTCCCCGGAGGATGCGCCCTCGACCTCCCTGGGGTCCCAGTCTTGCCTTGCGTACCCGCAGGCGATCCTCGCGGGCTGAGCCGCAGCGGCAGAGAGGAGCGGTGGTTTCCCACTTTCCGCCCTGCGGTGGAGGGTCCGCAGAAAGGCCGGAGGGGAGGGAGCATCAGTCCACGGCCCGCCCCGTTGCGTCCCACCCACCGCGTCCCCTCCCCTCCGGCCCCGGGAAAAGCGGCCGCGGGCGCCGCCGCTCGCTGTGGGGCGGGAGGACGCTGCCGAGAGGGAGCGCGGCGGCGGGCGGACGAGATGCGAGCGCGGCGACTCTGGGCCGCGGTGCTGATGGTGGGGGCGCTGGCGGGCGTCGGCGTCGGAGGTGAGTGGGGCTCCCGCGCGGTGGGGACCCGGGTGAGCCGCGCCGCGCGTCCTGCCGCAGCGGAGTGTACAGAGCAGACGAGGAGCGGGGAAGCCGGTCGGGTGGGTCCTGCGCCCCTGCGCTCAGAGTGCGCGGGGCCAGGCTGGAGCCGTCTGAGCGGGGAGCTGGGGACCTTCCGAGCTCCGCTGCGGTCCGGGCGAGCCCCTACCTAGGGGCAAGTCCACCGGGACACCCAACTAACTCGTAAGCCGAGTTAGGCGCCTGTCCCGGGCGATCTCCACGTGAGCGGCGCGGTGGGCGCATCTCTGAGCCCGGAGTTCAGTCCCGGCTGCGCGCCTCGCAGGTGGTCCCGGCCGTGCGAAGGCAGAGTGGCTCCCGGAGTCCGGGCGAGCTTCCCGGGGCTGTTCCCTCGCGTTGGCAGAGGGATGCGGTTGTCGCTTCTCAAACGAGAGCGTGCGCGCGCAGACTTACCGGTTACTCATTTCTCTTTCTCTTTGTGTACACGTTCTCCCAAGTTTTTGTCTGTTTAGTTTTTACTTGGAGGCTCCCCGCGGGAGCGATTCGGAGGAGGACGAGGGCTCTACCTCCTACAGTGTCCTAGGGTGGCGGCAGTAGCCTCCGCTTCCGGGACAAGCCCAGCATCCGAACACTCTCCACTGCGTGCGCACGGCCACGCCAGGGGTCCCCGGAGCTGGCTTGGCTCCTGGCTTTGTCTCTCTTGCTGCCGCACGCGCACTGTCAGCTGCCAAGGCAGCTGGCACTCGGCCTCATTGGTGCTGGGAGGGGCACAGCCCAGGTTGCTGTTTCTGGTACTCGGGTGACCCTCCTAGGGAGAACTCTGTCTCTTGGTCCACTGCGGCGTTTCTCTGCAGAGGACGCACAAGTGTGCACATACCTACTTTTAGTGAAAAGAGTAGTACTCATGATAAGTAGTACTCCCTATGGCTCCGTTGGCTAAGAATCCGCCTGCCATGCGGGACACCCCGATTCGATTCCTGGGTCTTGAAGATCCGCTGGAGAAGGGACAGGCTACTCACTCCACTTGTGGCTCAGCGGGTAAAGAATCTGCCTGCAATGTGGGAGACCTGGTTTCCATCCCTGTGTTGGGAAGATCCCCTGGAGAAGGGAAAGGCTACCCACTCCAGTATTCTGGCCTGGAGAATTCCATGGACTGTATGGTCCATGAGGTTGCAAATAGTCGGACAGGACTCAGTGACTTTCAATTTCACTTTTTCATGGTAAGACAACTTAGATTCTACAGAAGATTAAGACTTATTGCTAAATCTGTCAGGAAATACTTGATGACTTCCTTTAAGACTCCTGTAGGTGTAACAGATTGTCCAGGATAGGGCTGGACCAGAAGATTGCTGGTCCAGGAAGTTCCCCATCTGCGAGGTGTGGCCAAAACAACCCACAAAAACAAACAAACAAAACAAAAACAACAAAAATCAAAAACAAAGGACAAAAGATCGTGGACTCTAGACAAGACCTCCAAAGTAATAAACCCCCAGTAATAGTGACTTTCTCAATGTCTCAGTGGGTAAAGAATACACCTGCAATGCAGGAGACAAAGGAGATTCAGGTTTGGTCCCTGGGTTGGGTAGATTCCCCTGGAGATGGAAATGACATCCCACTTTAGTATTCTTGCCTGAAAAATCCCATGGACAGAGGAGCCTGGCAGGCTATAGTCCAAAGGTTGCAAAGAGTCAGACACAACTGAACAGAATAGAGAGCAAAAGCAGTTTCAGTTATATTTCACACCCCCCTCACTCCAGTGTTTATTACTGGGTTGCAGGGATCATCAGATCCCTGGGAGGCAGATATAGGATGAAAGTAGAGAGAGCTCTGTTGGAACCCAGTGTCAAAGGGACATAGACTGGATGGGGATGTCACAGAAAGGCTGTCCCAGCGTGGGATAGTCTGGTAAGGGGAGAAGAGAGGTTGGTTGGTGGTAGACTTGAGTTTTGGAATTCATGTGCAAAGATGATCTTTTTGACTTCATTCAAGAAATATTGGGTTTTGTGGCTTCCCCAAATATGGGTCTTTATTTTAACCCAAGACCTACTGAGTAACAGGTTTGTTTTCTATCTAATTTGATTAGTTCTGAGCTGAGGTGCTGATTTCTCCTCCTGAATTTATAATCTAAAACTCTCCAGCTGAAAGGAACTCTCAGCACCTGGAGAGACATAGCAGGGGGCTTTTTGGCTGGGGAAAGGAACAGCTGTGGTTTGAATGTGTGCGTGCTAAGTCACTTCAGTCATGTCTGACTCTGCGACTCTATGGACTGTAGCCCGTCAGGCTCCTCTGTCCATGGGATTCTCCAGGTAAGAATACTGGAGTGGGTTGCCATGCCCTCCTCCAGGGGATCTTCTTGACCCATGGATCAAACCTACATCTCTTGCACCTCCTACCTTGGCAGGTGAGTTGTTTACCTTTAATGCCACTTGGGAAGCCCAGCTATGGTTTAAAGCCAATCAAATGTGGGTTTAAGTCTTCTTTTTTAAGCATTTTATTTGTATTGGAGTATAGCTGCTTAACAATGTTGTGATGGTTTCAAATGGACAGCAAAGGAACTCAAATGTATACATGTATCCATTTCCCCCCAAACTCCCCTCTCATCCAGGCTGCCACTGGATGTGGGTGTAGTTCTTAATTTTGCCTCAGTATCTGTTTTACCTTGGGCAAGTGACTTAATCTCTTAGGTCCTCTGTTTCCTCCTCTATAGAGTGGAGGAATTAGTACTTCTACGATTGTACCAATTAAATGAAATAAAGGCACAAAATAAGTTTTCAATGGTAACCACTCCTGTTGTTATTTTTCTTGTCGGTGGTAACTACAGTGTTTTGGAGGTTAGACTGTTAGTGCTTCATCCATGCATAAAATTCAAGTTCCTAGAATGAGACCCATGGGGTCCCTCTTCCCACACTTATGTGATAGGGGCTAAGTCGCTTTGATCATGTCCGACTCTTTGCAACCTTATGACTATAGCCTGCCAAGTTCCTCTGTCTATGGAATTCTCCAGGCAAGAATACTGAAGTGCATTGCTATGCCCTCCTCCAGGGACTCTTCCCTACTTCAGCCCATTCTCATTGGTATATCTCAGCCACTCTGACCCAGCAAGAGCTCACACAAGAGCCCAAGGGGGAGTGGGGGTCTCTCCTCATACATTTGCTTTATCCACAAGAAAACTTCAAGTCCTGTCCTTGGGAACAGAGGAAAGTAAAATACATTCACAGGAATTGAGAAGGATGCGTCTACTTTCTTCAGTACTCTATGTGCAGTGGTTGGAACATAGGTGCAAAATATATACCTGTGGAGAGGCATCTTGAGGAGATATGCCTCACCTTAAGATATCCAATATTTGAATATCTGCATTCATTCATAGATGATCCTCAAATGCTCCCTCTGGGCATTGTGGAGGATATTAAAATACAGTCGAGACCATGAGTTCTTTGGGCACTTGGACCCCAACACTCTTGTGCCATTTAGACCTCTGCTCTGAAGGTCCTGGAAACTCAGAGGATCTTCTGTGAAGTGTCTGCCTTTGTCCCTGTCTTCTGGGAGAATATGCATGGGAGGGCAACATTCTCCTTTCCACCTTTCAAAATTGTGAGTGTGAGTGGCCGAGGTCTCCTGGGGACAGCATAAATGAGACAAGGAGGCAGAATGAGGAGGGGGAGTTAGGATAGGACTCGGACTTTCCTAGTAGAAATTCCTCCTCTGCAACTCCCCACCCAACTCAGGATCTCTGGTTATCATTCCCTCCCAGACCCAAGACTCCTGTCCTTTTTGGCAGGAATAGGCAGGAAGCATGCCTGCAGGAACCACAACTCATGAATCAGCAGACAGATAATTAACTGGGGGGATGACTGAGCAGCTTCGGGATCGACTGCTTAGTTTGACCCATCCCCCTCTGCTGCCCACAGAGCTGGCCTGCTGCTTCACTCCTGCCCCCAGGCCCTTTCTGAGTGGAATGGTTGTCGTGGCTGATGGAGCTCAGGTCACGAGTGGAAAAGCAAGTGGAAGCAGAGGAATGAGGCTGCCTGTCCTTCCTGGGAGTAAACTGCTGGTGTTTTTTTAAAGGGGAGACTCTGCAGCAAAGAATTTATAAAATCTGCCTTCTCTCCATGCACAGTATCACCAGGAACACTCTTTTTTTTTTAAATTAAAGTATAATTTATGTACAGTGAAGTGTGTTCTTTGTAGGTGTTCAGTTCTATGCGTTTTGACAAACACACACAGTCAAGTGACCTTTCCGAGTGGCTCAGTGGTGAAGAATTCGTCTGCCTGTGCAGGAGACGCAGGAGACTCTGGTGCGATCCCTGGGTCCAGAAGATCCCCTGGAGTAGGCAATGGCAACCCATTCCAGTATTCTTGGCTGGGAAGTCCCGTGGACAGAGGGGCCTGGCGGGTTACGTTACAGGGGTTGCAAAGAATCTGACGCGCCTGAGTGACATGCACGCACCAGAGCGGTGGGGGAGTGTGGTGTCTCCTGCTAGGACTCCTACAGGTTCAGAACAGACCACACTCTCTCCTGGGAGTTTCCTGAGGACTGTGGGAATGAATGGGCTGGACCGAGTTTCTTCTGGAGTTCCCCTTGAGCTTTGGGATTCCAAGAGGTTACCAGGTTTTGATGCTGAAGGTCCTCATTTGTATAGAGCCTGGCATGCTCTGGGGAACCTACATTTAAATGAATGCAAATCTAGAGACTGAGGCAGAACAGAGGATATGTAAAAATAGCTTTATATATATATATATATATATATATATACATATACATATATATTTTTTTAGCTTATAAAAATAATTCAGCTTTTTGTGGGGGAAAAAAAATAAGTCAGTGGAGTTCCCTGTCCATCTAGTGGCTAGGACTCAGGGCTTTCATGGCGATGGTCCAGGTTTAATCCCTTGTCAGAGAACTAAGATCCTGCAGACCTCGCTCCCTGACCAAAAAATAAATTAAAAAAATCAAGCAGTGCAAAAATAGAATAATGTAAAAAGTACAAGTCCCTTGTAGTCTTGTCCTTAAAGATAACCACTTAAAAATTTTTTTTGAATTATAGTTTTTTTATTTTTGAAATTATGAAATTATGATAACATATTTATAGGAGACTTGGAAAATAGAACAAGGTTACATATAGTTCCACTGTATATTGCACTTATTTTTTAAGTAGATAAATTAAGATTTTTAGTTGGAGTTTCATATCAAACTCTCAAAAATTAGTAGAATGAATAAACAGAGAAGTTGAAGTCGACTTGAAAAGCCCTATGAACCAATTCAACATAATTAAGATTTATACAGACAGAAAAAAACAGAATTCTGTAAAGCAATTATCCTTCAATTAAAAATAAATACATTTTAAAAATTAAAAAAAAATTTATACAATTTTCACACAACAGCAGGGTACAAATTCTAGTCAAGTTCCCATAGACTATAAACCAGGAGACACTGAAACATATCTAGAGACATAAGATCAGGTACAAACATTTCAGGTCTTAAAGTGTTGAAATCATACAGAGTCTGTTCTTTTATTAGTGTAGAATTATGTTAGAGATCAATATCAAGAGATATTTGAAGATAGCCCACATGTTTTCAAGCACAGTGTGACATTTTCCAAGAGAGATCTTTGACTTAGCTATTGAAAGCTTCAATAAAGTTAGGAGACTAAGAGACACAGAGGGTGACTGCAGAGAAGCAAGCATTTAAATGAGAAATTAATATCAAAGATACTTTAAAAATCCTATGTATTTGGAAATTAAATGTCCACTTTTAAATGATGGGTGTAAGGTAACCACTGTTGACAGTTACTCCAGAATTCTTTCCTATGTGTATGGAAATTTTATTTCCATAAATAAATTTTTAAGGAAATATTTTCCCATGTATATTTCCACTGTATATAATTATTTATCTTTGTTGTTGTTTCTCAAGCAGAATCATTCACAATAGCATTATTGTCACTTAATAATATACCATGGACATCTTTTTATATCAGTTTATGGCTTTCTATTACTGTTTATTCCAAGAGCTGTCATTCTAGACCAAAGGCATATTATTATATGGATATATCTGAATTTTCTTAACCAAGACCCTGTTGGTAGTCATTGGGATCACCCCTAATTATCTGCTACTACAGATAAAGCTGCAGGGGACATCCTTGTTCATTATTATTCACCTTTGGAACTAAAACTCCTGGGTCAAAGGACATGAATATTTTAAATTTAAATTTTTATAGCTTTTCCAAATTGTCCTCAAAATGGTGGGACCAATTTGCCTTCCTACCAAGAGAGACTGGCAGCAAGGGCTGGTGGCACCAGATATGAGCAGCAGATATAACCACAAGATGTGAGCTGGAGGAAGAAAAGTAATGAAACTGAACCATCAAATGCCAAGTGAAGTGAAGTGAAAGTCATTCAGTCATGTCTAACTTTTTGTGTCCCCATGGACTATACAGTTCATAGAATTTTTCAGGCTAGAATACTGGAGTGGGTAGCCTTTCCCTTCTCCAGGGGATCTTCCTGACCCAGGGATCAAACCCACATCTCCCACATTGCAGGAGGATTCTTTACCAGCTGAGCCAACTAGGGAAGCTAAGGAGGTCACCAAAAGGGCACTGCGTGGCTGGGCCTCAAACAGAGCTTGGTACAGGCTTGCCTCTTTTCTATATTGAGTGAGTCAGATGGGAGGTGGGTCTTGTGCTGATAAATTTTTCCAGAACTTGAAATGCAGCATTTGAATGAAATGTTAGTTAGTTAGAACATTAGGAAGAAATAGACATGTGTATAAAATTAGAGGGATCTTGGGCCCTGGGATGCTAGGCTTCCTAGAGTATTAGCCTACTGATATTTTCTGCCAGGAAGATATACTTTCAGGGCTGCTTGCACTGTGAAAATCACTAATTTAGTCCTGCTTGTTTTATGAAGCAGAAAGGGAGGTCCTGAGAGGCGAAGTGACTTGTTCAAGATCATACAGCTAGCTTAGTGGCATTGGAGAAGTCTAGCCCTGAGGGCATCTGTCTACTGGTCTGTGATTCTTCACTGTATCCCATAGAGACCAAGGGCCGTTTCTCATCTGCCCCTGAGGTGGGTGCAGAATGTGTGGGGATGGGCATTCCTAGTGCAGGAAGTGATTGGTATGAAAGTAAGGAGGAAGGAAACCAACATTTACTGAGCATCCACTAATTTTTTTTTCTATTTTTAAAATTGGAGTATAATTGCTTTACATTGTTGAGTTAGTTTCTGCTATGTGACGAAGTGAATCAGCTATATATATACATATATCCCTTCCCCCTTGAGCCTCCCTCCCAACCCATCCCATCCCTTTAGGTCATCACAGAGTGCTGAGCTGAGCTCCCTGTGCTATACATGGCTTCCCACTGGCTATCCAATTTACACATGGTAGTGTGGGTCGGGAAGATCCCCTGGAGAAGGAAATGCCAACCTGCTCAAGTACTCTTGCCTGGAGAATCCCATGTACAGAGGAGCCTGGTGGGCTACAGTCCATGGGATCACATAAGAGTTGGACATAACGTAACAACTGGACAACAACAACAGCTAAGTGTATATATGTCAATGGTCTTCTCAATTCATCCTCTCGCTTCCCTGCTGTGTCCGCAAATCTTTTCTCCATGTCTGTGCCTGAGCATCCACTATTGATGGTTCATATTATCTCATTTCATCCTAATGACTCTTGAAGTATTATGCCCATATTTGGGAGTGTGGGGGAAAGGAAGCAGTTGTTGAGGGTCACAGTGCTTGGCTGATGTGGTTGGGTTAGACCTGTTAAACACAAGGGAACAATGATAAGTTCTTGAACAGGGATGTGACAGAGCCTCAGAGTCACTGGACCTTAGAGAGAGCACCAGAGAGACGAGAGGATGTGCTTGAGGTCACAGAGCCAGTGGAGTGGTTAAAGGTCTCCTGCCTGCTGTCTGCATGCTTCTCTCACCACATCCACTGTTAGACAATAATAACCTTCATTGTTTTTTAAATTGGGGTTTAGTTGCTTTACAGTGTTGTGTTAATTTCTGCTGTAGAGCAAAGTGAATCAGCTATACACATACATGTATCTTCTCTTTGTCACACACACACACAAAATGTTCATTGTTTTCTCCTCCTGCCCTCAGGGTGTTTTCCAGGGGTCGGGTGTTAATTTTAGATGGCAATTACATGCAAGACAGGACTCTGTCCTTTTTATGCGGTGTTCAACGCATGGCTATCTGATTATACCAGTTGGAGATGATAACCTGACATGATGTGGCTTCACTTATAAGGACGGGGACTACGGCTGAAGAAGGGTCAGCGAAAGGGCAAGGCCCTGTTCAAGTTAACACGTTTGAACTTTGTCCAAGGGGATCCACTTGCTCATGGCAAAATCTTTCCTATTTTTGGGTCTTGCCCCTTGTGCCATTGGATCAGCAAATCCTCAGAGTACATCTAGGGCCTAACCACGCCATGAACACCACTACCATCCAAATCCAATCCACTGCCCTTTGCTGCCTGGATTACTATTTTAAAATTTTTTAAATTTATTTAATTTTGGCTGCACTGGGTCTTTGCTGCTGCAAGCAGGCTTTCTCTAGTTGCAGCCCGTGGGGCTACTCTTTGTTGAGATGCATGGCCTTCTCGTGGCGGTGGCTTCTTTTGTCGCGAAGCACAGGCTCTAGGCACATGGGCTCAGTAGTTGTGGCAGCAGGCTTAGTCGTCCTGAGGCATACGGGATCTTCCTGGATTAGGGATCGAACCTGTGTCCCAGCATTGGCTGGTGGGTTCTTAACCAGTGGAGCACCAGGTAAGTCCAGATGCCTGAATTATTGTAATGCATCCTGACTGGTCTCTTTCTGGTCTTGCTCCCCTACTGTCTGCCCTCCTTTCAGTGGCCACGATGATCTTTTTCTGCTCATCTCTGCTCACAGTCCGACAATGGCTTCCCACCACATGGAAAATGATGACCACACTCTGTTACCGTGGGGGCCGCTTCCCAGTATTATGGTTCCTGACTGCATTTCCAGCCACCTCTCCACCTAGCTCCTCTTCCCTCTCTCTCCCTACTCTTTCTTAAAGAGGCTGAGGTTCATCTAGCTGTTGTGGGTTTTTTCTGGAGTACTTGTCCTCTAGATCTTCCTGTGAGTCACACCTTCCTGATTTTGAAATGTCACTCAGAGAGGCCTTTCTTGACTTTTTTAAAAGAATTATTTATCTATTTAGCTGCATCAGGTCTTAGTTGCAGCACTCAGAATCCTCTTTGCATCATGTGGAACTTTTCCTTGTAGTGCCCTGGCTTAGTTTATCCTGTAGCATGTAGGATCTTAGTTTCCAGATCAAGGATTGAACTTGAGCCTCCTGCATTGCCAGGTGGATTCTTAACCATTGGACCACCAGAGAAGTCCCTTGACCACTTGATATCCTCCCCCACTGATGCTTTATCCTGCCCTATTTTCTTTTTTAATAATAAATTTATTTACTTTTAATCGAAGGATAATTGCTTCACAACATTGTGTCGGCCTCTGCCACAGATCATTATGAGTCAGCCCTTGTCTGTTTTCTTAATGCATTTGAAATTGTACTTTCCGTTTGTGTATGTTTTGGTTTTCTGTTGAGCATGTTTGATTTTCTAAACTCCAGGAGAGTAGGGAGGTTGTGTATTTCATCAGTGTGCCTCCAGTACTTAGCAAAGTGCTGGATACAGATGCAATGAGTTTTTGTTGGGTATGAGTGAATAAATGGCAACATCATTGATACATCTTAGTAGAAAAGTATATAAGTCAAATGACCACTTTTCTGTTATCCATAAGTGGATTGACCATTGCAAAATGTTCAGTCTCGGCTAGTTTTTCTCAATCATGCAAAATATTTCAGGTCAGTGCTTCTCAAAATCATGTCATATATGCTACAGAAATGCAAATCCATTTTACATTAGCTTCTTAGGGCTGCTGTAACTGGGTGACTTAAAACAACAGAAGTTTATTCTCTAGAGGTTAGAAATCCGAAATCAGGGTGTCAGCAGGGCCATGCTCCCTCTGAGACACTGGGATGGACTCTTTCCTGGTATCTTCCTAGCTTTTGGTGATAGTTGGCAATGCTTGATATTTCTTGTCTTCCAGCTATATCACTCCAACCTCTGTCTCTGTCTTCATGTGGCGGGATTCTATGTCTGCACCTGACATTTTCCTCTTATGAGGACATCAGTCATATTGGTTTAGTGTCCACCTTCATGACCTCATTTTGATTACATATGCAAAGACCTTTTTTCTAAATAAAGTCATAGTCATAGGGCCTGGGAATTAGGACTTCAATATGTCTTTTGTGAGGATGTAATTCAGTCTATATAACACATTTTAATATTGGTTAAGACAAATTGTACACAAATGCCTTCAGATGTTAAGTACCATATTTAATTGTCTCAGATACACTTAAAAAAAAATTGGAAAATCTCTGAAATCAGGATACTTTCTGTATGGTTGGGCTTCCCAGGTGGCTCAGTGGTAAAGAATCTGCCTGCCAGTGCAGGAGATACAGGTTCGATGCCTGGGTCAGAAAGTTCCTCTGGAGTAGGAAAAGGCAACCCACTCCAGTACTCTTGCCTGGGAAGTCCCAAGAACAGAGAAGCATGGTGGGCTACAGTCCATGGGATAGCAAAGAGTCGGACTTGACTGATCAAGTAAGCATGCACACACGCACCTGTAAGGTAATTTGGACTCTCTACTGCTTTGGGTGATGCTTACTAGAGCTTTCTGTTCAGAGCACTGTGTTACCTTGAACTCCACCTTCCTGTCTTCTTCCCCTTCCTTGGCTCACTGAGCTGCTGTCACATATAATGAAAGGACCAAAATAAAATAAACTTTCTTAACAACTTGCTCCAGAGAAACCATTTGTTGCATGCACTGTGCAGCTAGGGTATGTTTTGTTCTTGGATGACTCACTCAGCCAGGTGACTGCAATGGAAGATCAGGCCCCTCCTGAGTCACCCAGTGTCCCCGTGAACCTGTTTAGGAAGTCACCAGTCAAAGGTCACTGGCAGGGCCAGAACTCTTTCCTGGTAGACAGTAGGAGAGATATCCGCAGTGTTTGCAGTGTGGATCGTCCTCTCTTCCCACTGAACACCTGTCCCTCTGACTGAGCCCTCTTGGAGGGCTTACAAGGGTGGCCTATTCCTGAATACTGACATCCTGTCTCATTGGACAACATATCCTCAAAATAGCTCTCATTGACGCATTAATAACTTTCAGTGGTTCCACCTCCCTTCCTTTTTCCTCTTTTTTTCCCTCTATTTCCCCCACTATTTGTCTCTCTTCTGGTTCTGTGAATTGATCTGATGTGTCAAACCACAGCCTTCTACTTCTAATTTCCAGGCCACATTCTTGGCTAATCTCGTCTATCTTTTCTAACTGGCATTCTTTTCTTGACCATCCCTTCTAGACTGGGTTTTTGACCACCTGCCTTCTACTGCTTGGGACTCAGGATATAAACATCAACAAAAAAAAACAATAGCATCAAATAGATGACCAACGAGGACCTGCTGCATAGCACATAACTCAGTGTTATGTGGCAGGCTGGATGGGAGGAGAGTTTGGGGGAGAATGGATACATGCATATGTATGACGGAATTCCTTTGCTGTCCACCTTAAACTATCAAAACATTATTAATCAGCTATACACCGACACAAAATAAACAAAAAATGGCAACCATAGCAGCAGCAGCCTCTATAGGGTGCTTCTGTTTTTGCCAGCTGCAGTGCTCAGAGTGTGCCAGGGGTTGGATCACCTATAAGTACCCTGGGAGGAATGGGACCAGTCTGACCTTGTTGCCTTGCTCTGGCTAAGCTGCCCGAAGAAATGGGTGGTGGGAGTTGTTAATTCATTTCAGGGACAGAGTTCTAATGAAGGTCCCTCATTCTCTAGCAGGGCTGAATCTGGGCCTCTGAGACTGAGTAAGAAAAAACGCCTTATGAATGACTGCAAACAGAGGCCTAAACTCCTTCCACATGTCTGGCGGGGAGGGGTGGCCTCAAAGCAGCAGCTCACTGAATCTGCACAGTCAGGCGCAGGGCCTTCTGATGAGTCACTTGCTTTCAGCCGGGGAAAGCTGTGTTCCGGGGAACCTGCCCTTGGTGGGCAGCATTCTGGGGAGAGGGGGGGAATCATTGCTCTCATGAAATCAACCTGTGGTTCATTACACAGAGGATGGGTAAGGGGAACTGGGTAACCATGACTCCCCAGCCATGACTTCCTAAAGAACTACCCCTGGCAGCTCATCTCATTTTCTGGGGTCAGGGACCGCCCGTTCACTGGGAGGGGGCCTGGTGTTGTTTATTTCACATCTGGTAAGGCGTCCTTTTGTGGCAACAAGTCAAGGATTCATGGGAAATGCTAATTTGAGAATGAATGGAGGGCTAAATGGATAGACCGGGAAAAGTTTTCAAAAAATAATTTGATGGCACGCACACCTCCCTTGGTTGGTCCTCTTCTTTCTTCTAACTTGTCTCTCGTCTCCCTACTGGAAATCCGTGGTACTTATGTCCAGAATTACTCCCCTAGATGTTGGGTCTCATGAAAACTTCAAAAAGGGATGCCTAAAATAATTCAGGCTATGTTTTTCTCAGAACTCTTCCAATAAGGCAGTAAGGGGGACTGAGTTCACATCTGGCTGAGAAAAGAGCTAAGAGAAGGCCAGGCAGCCTTGGCAGGGAGAGGCCTCCTGGATGCATTGTGGATTCTGAACACTCTGTCATGCTGACTCTGGCAGCTCTGGGAAGACTGGCTGCTTTTCTCCCATTAGAGTCAGTACACGGCTGAGGGCTGTCCCAACTCAGAGAAGGCCTTGATGCCTTCGGGCCAGACCTGGAACTGCTGCTGTGATTTCCACCTTGCAGCCTTTGTATCATACACGTAGGCTGGAGTCAGTCAGAGGCTGGAGTCATAGAGGTTACTCATGAGCTTACAGTGGCATGTGACTTGCAGAATTTTCGAGTTGAGAAAGGCATTTGAAGTTAGACAGACTCAGGGGTCTGAGGAAACATGGGGCTTCCAGGAGGCACTTCAAAGATTCCACATATAATCTAGTGTTTTTCAGAGAACAATGAAAATTTCAATTGTCCAAGGAACTGTATCAACCCATTTGTGTGTTTTATATTGGAATTCTAGGCATAATTTGGAGAAATGAGCTCAGTTGCTTAAAAAACAAAACAAAACTGACCTAGTCCAGGACTTTGCAATTTGCTCTGTATGTATGCATGTGTGCTCAGTCATGTCTGACTCTTTGTGGCCCCATGGACTGTAGCCTGCCAGGCCTCTCTGTCCATGGGATTCTCCAAGCAAGGATACTGGAGTGGGTTGCCATTTCCTACTCCAGGGGATCTACCTGACCCAGGGATGAAACCCACTTCTCCTGCATCTCCTGCATTGGCAGGTGGATTCTTTTACCAGTGAGACACCTAGGAAGCCCCATTAAATGACTCATCCAAGACTATGTTGTTAGTGGGTGACTCAGAACCACAATGTACTGACTGTGCGTGTACCTTTTCTGTTAGGTCACTCTGTCCTGAGGTGGATACTGTTGCAGTGTAATTTTTAGAGTTAAAAATATGATTCTTGTACAACTATAAAAATGAAGTGAAGGTGAAAGCTGCTCAGTCATATCCGATTCTTTGGGACCCCATGGACTGTAGCCCGCCAGGTTCCTCTATCCATGGAATTCACCAGACAAGAATACTGGAGTGGGTTACCCCTTCTCCAGAGGATCTTCCTGACCAGGGATAGAATCCAGGTATCCCACATTGCAGGCAGATTTTTTTACCATCTGAGCCACCAGGGAAGTTCAATAAAATGAACATGTGTCAAAGACTTCATTCAACTCAATGAGAGAACCTGTAAGATGTTGATTAGTCTAAAAGAATTCAGGGAAGGGAGTTATAGTTAGTTAGTCAATGGAATGCTGAAATCAGTTGCCCAATAGATTCAATATTGGTTAATGTTCTACAAAGCAATAAACCTTAACCTCTGGTGGTTATCTTTGCTACTAGACAGAAATCATTTGCATTGCTGTTGGATAAGAATCATATACATCATTCTCTTTAAGAATTATATCCATTGTTATTGATTTTCTACAGGTCAACTTCTACTCGTATAGGACTGTAAAATATCCTAATCAGTAGAGGTCAAACAAAGGTACACACCCCTAAAGTTATATAACCCCTTAGCCTGGTGAGGCTACTGGTCAACCCCTTGCGTTACCTTGAAAAGTCACCCAGTACTCCCTTTGCCTGTTTCCACATTTTGGATAATTTCTTTTAACAATTTCGTGTGTACGTGGGTACGTGCACATTTTCTGTTCCCTCTCCCCACCACCAGATGTTGAAAGGGAGTTCAGTCACTGTATTATAAAGTGGCCTGAGATACTCAGCTCTGTAAGAAGTTTCAGGGACACTGGGGAAACATCCCAATGATAAGGACGATTTTCCCTCAAATATATTTGCTGGTCTTACCAACTAAGGAGAAGGGACCACTTCAGAAAATTGGATAAAGGAATTGTCAGGATAATTGAGTCATATCAGGAACGGGTCTGGGCTTCCCAGGTGGTGCTAGTGGTAAAGAACCCACCTGCCAATGCAGGAGACATAAGAGATTTGGGTTTGATCCCTGGGTCAGGAATCAGGAGGGCATGGCAACCCACTCCAGTATTCTTGCTTGGAGAATCCCATGGACATAGGAGCCGGGAGGGCTACAGTCTACAGGGTCACACAGAGTCGGACATGACTGAAGCAACTTAGCACGCATGCATAGGAAGGGAGTCTCCCTCATTCTATTCTTTGCACAGTTGTTCCTTGGGATCTGCAGGGGATTTATTCCAGGCTCCCTTGACCAAAATCTGAGGATGCTTAAGCCCCTTATAAAAATAGTTTAGTGTTGGCGTATAACATACATACTCTTGTATTCTATAAATCATCCTATGTTCCTTACCATGTGAATGCTATGTAAATAGTTGTAAATCCAATGTAGATAAATAGTTGCTGCCATGTGGCGAATTAAAGTTTTGCTTATTGGCACTTTCTGGATTTTTTTTTTTTCTATATATATTTTGACCCTTGGTTGTTTGAATCTGCGGATGTGGGACCTATGGATATGGAGGGCTGACTGTACTGGAAAAGGCCTTCCTGGGAGCCCTGGAGGAAGAGAAGGTTTACCTGACCGAGGTCAGGAAGGCTAAGCTGTGGGGAACACGAATGGGGGCTTCTGACCAGGTGAATGTCTGTGGTTTACTTCCTGGCTGGACTTCTTATGGAATGCTTTTCATCCCTTTGGTTGTCTCTGTTCCTCCCTCAACTTTTTCTGCATCCTTTGACACTTTCACGACCATTCACAGTCTTCAGTTGAACTGAGACAATTTGGAACCAGTTCTCAGAATTCTGATATAATCAGACTTGAGGGGTCTTTACCCTTCCATATTATTGGAATCCAGTAACGATTTACTGAGCATCTACTGCTTTTTATCACTGCAAATGTAGTGATAAAAAGTCAAGGTCTCTATGATTAAAATCAGAGATGTCTTCAAAAAAGGAATGTTAGGTTCTCTTCTGGTGTTCCAGAAAGGTTCAACCCATCTCTTGTGCCTTCTATGTCAATAGTCCTGAACAAGGAGATTTAACCTTTACAGTGTCATTTTGAATGGCATTTTGTAGTGTACCTAATGGTTTTCCTTTACCTCACTGAATTCCATGCGCAAATCCTGTGACATAGATATTATCAGTTTCGTGGAGGTTCACCAGGTTGACTGAGGTCATGACATGTCTAGTTAGAAAAGCATTCAGAATTCAAATACAGGCTTTCCAACTCCAAAATTCCATGTTCTTTCAGCTTATATCAGTCAACTTTTTCTAGTATTTCTTTAGTCCTACCTAAAGCATTCTATGCTTGCATCCCAAGATATATATATTGGGAAGCTTGAGAAGATTTCAGAAGATGTGCTTTTCCCCTCATGGGCCAGTTGGACACTGCTGTGGCTGTCACCCCCTACCCCCATATTTAGGCTGGGTATTGATATTATTCATCCAGGCTCTGAATTCCCTGTGTAGTGACTGTGAATAAATCATTAAAGTAATTACCATGGCTCTAGACCTGAGATTTTTATTTGTACAATGTAGGTGTTAAATCAGTTGTTAAAGCCTTTCTTTATTAAATCTAATTTTTTTGTGTGTTTCTTTTTTTTAAAATATTTATCTATTTGGCTACATCCAGTCTTAGCTGTGGCACCATGAGATCTTCCATTGTGGTGTGCAGGCTCTAGACGGCTTGGGCTCAGTATTTGTGGTGTGTGGGCTTAGTTGCCCTGTGGCATGTGAGATCTTAGTTTCCTCACCAGGGATCAAACCCACACCCCCTGCATTGGAAGGCAGATTCTTAACCACTGAACCACCAGGGAAGTCCCAATGAAAGCCTTTCCGTCAGTTATGATCTGACATTTGCTCCATCACTTGCCATCACCATGGCCTCATCAGTTAAGAGCAGTGATGAGTTTCTCTTGACTTTCCTCATTCTCCTTCTCTTTCCCCAAACCATCTATTTTGGGTAAGCGTCTATGGGCTGGTGAAGGTGTATTTGTGTGCATCTGAGAGCTGTAAACTTGGGCATTTGGGAAAGCTGGGCAAGGATAAGGCAGGCCAGTTACTGTGTCAAGCCAAATTGGATGCTAATACCTCTGTCTTTCTGTTGCAGGGCCCAACATCTGTGCCACACGAGGTGTGAGCTCCTGCCAGCAATGTCTGGCTGTGAATCCCATGTGTGCCTGGTGTTCAGATGAGGTAAGGAGCAGATATCTGACTTTATTTCTTTCCTGGACTTAGCTGCCTTTGTGTAGAAACAGACCCATGGGGCTATCTCCTCCCTCCTAAGTACACAAGCCCTTGTCCCTTCTGAGCAAAACTAGGGAGAAGCCTTCCCACAGATGGATGTTGAAGGGAGCTGTCACGCGCTGTTGCTGGGAGTGCCATCCAGAGTGTGTTACCTGGCCCTGGCCTTAGGCAAGTAGGCTGGGCCTCCTGGCCTCCCCTGTGGCTGTTTTACCATACTTGGCTTGCTTTTGTTGGGGTGCCACACCCCCGGGGGGCTGGGCCTCAGGTCACAAAAAGGAAGGCACAAGGGAGGTATAGGTACAGAGTGGATGCTGGCTTGTGAACATCCAGAATTTTTAAAAGGCAAATGACAGACGGATCTTGCGCTTGCACGTGGGGTTGTTTAGTTAGAGGGCCTTTTCTCTCCCTTTCCTGTCTGACACTTGGGGCCCCGTGGCTGCTTTACCTTCTCTGTCTTTCTCTCCTTCCTTCCTTCTCTTGGGAAGGTGTTGATGAGAGAAGGAGCCGGGCCAATTTGGTGAGGGCGGGAGGGTGACAGGAAAGGGTTAGCTGTGTCTAGGCAGTGGGTTTGTTGTGTCTGGGGCCCTGGGGAATGAGTGTGTCTGAGGGGATAGTTGTGTTTGTGGCTAAGATGGGAATTTGGAGCTGGCAAGGGCCGGGCGTGAGTGTGGCTGGAGAGGGTCCAGTGATTACAGAGTGCGAGGCTGAGTCATGGGCCTCGTCCCGGCAGGTGGTTACCTGAACTCCTGGCCTGGCTGGGTGTCAGCTGCCTGAGGTCCCCTAAGGGGACAGCCTGTCCCGCGCTCTGTGGCTCTGTGAAGTGCTCTACCCGAGCCCTGGTTGTCTTTGTCCGGCTCCTCTCCCCCATCTGCTGAGTTTCCTAAAAAGGCAACCTCCCTGGCAGGCTGGTGAGGGGAGGGGGAGTGGGAGCTGCGAGGCCGTGTTTATCAACGAGAGGGAGGCCGGGACGGCCGAAGCCAGCCCAACACAATGCCTTGGCCTCTGTGCAGTTCAGCACGAGAAAGGCTTCCAGAGGCAGCTGCCCAACATCTGGGCCACACTGACTTCATTTAGCAAATGAAACGTTCCCTGGGGCCGGGAGCTGGGGGTGGGGCATTGAGTGAGTCCTTCCCCTCCACCCCCGAAGGTTCTCCACCCCTCTGGGCTGAACTGGCCCCTCAAGTGTGATGTGGCCTCTCCCTTCTCATCTGTCTTATCCTCCTTCCCTTGATCATCATCATGATATTATTAAGCTTCTTTTACAAGGAAATTGGAATTCTGCGGCTGAATCCTCGAAGAAGGGAGAGCCGGATGGGGAGGGTGCTGGATTGGAGGGCGTCTAGCTGGCTGGAGCAGAAGGGTAGTCAGGGGAGAAGCCCTAGGATTGCTCAAAGGATGCTCCTCTCTCTGCCTTCCCCTCTTGGCAACCTAAAGCAAGACAAAAGGGAGAAACTGTGGTTCAGAAGAATCTGGGGGAAAAGAAAACCATTTTTGGAATGTCTGTCACCTCTCTTGATTGGCATAGGGACAAACCAGGTAATAGATATGCTGAGCCCCCACCAGACAAAGCCCTTAGGTCATGTGACCAGATTTTAGAGAAAAATGTAGAGTATTTAATGGTGGCCATGGTGAATTTTGTCCAATCTGAGGTGGGAGGAGGAAAGAAAGAGGGGAAGAAAGGTGCAGGATAGGATCAAAGCTTAATGTAGGACAAGCCTAGGGATGGTGGGGTGGAGTCAAAGAGAAGAGGTGTGTGTGTGTGCGTGAGTATGTGTGTACCCAGTCATGTCTGATTCTTTGTGATCCTGTGGACTGTAGCCCGCCAGGCTCCTCTGTCCATGGGGTTTTCCAGGCAAGAGTACTGGAGTGGGTGGCCATTTCTTATTCCAGGTGATCTTCCCGACCCAGGGATCGAACCTGTGTCTCTTGTGTCTCCTGCATTGGCAGGTAGATTCTTTACCACTGTGCCTCTTGGGGTGTATTTCTTTGACCAAAGAAATCTAATCAGAGGTGGTGATGGTCCAAAAAGATATTTTCTGGGAGGATGGAATTTAAACAGGAAAGTGTTTGTTTGTTTGTTTTGAGTGACAAAGTCAGATTTGCTGCTCTGGATTGAATCAATGGAGACAGGACCTAGGGGGCAGAAGGCAGAGACAGGAAGTTGGTGAAGCACCCTTTTGGCCTTCATCAGTATGCTGGGAAAGCTGGGGGTGGGGTGTGGTGTGGAGGCCAAGGGCTTAGTGAATGACTGCAACTATCTCTCGAGGAGGGAGGAGAGGAGGAGGGATAGCAGAGGAGGCCAGCATGGGGCATCGTCTGTCAACCAGGGAGAATGGAATCCCGGCCTGTAACCTGAACACGACTGCCATTTTAATTTTTTTCCCTGAGGGCTTCCCCTGCACTCACCAAATGTAACTGCTGAAAGTGTCTTGGCTGTTGATTTTAAAAACCAAAATGAACCGCCTGGGCCATGTTGCCTGTGATTTGTTGAATAATCGACCCTGGAAAACCTTCGGCTTCTGCTTCTCCTACCTTGGCTGTTATAGGCAGGGTTTGGCAGTGCCTGCAAAAACAACTGGTTGGGCTGAGCTTTCCCTGGTCCTGCCGGACAGCAGCTCTGGGTGTGGATAGCAAGCACTTGGCTGGGTCTTAGGAAAACATAGCCAATGTGGATGAGTGCAGACTTTTCGGCCCATCTGCATTGGGTGTGTTCTTGGGGGGCTGGATGCTGATATGGGTTGGGGTGGTGTGCTGCCTCTGGACTGTGAATCTAGCAGAGAAGTTGGCCTCACACTGAGATTCAGCTTGTGGTCTTGGCCTCGGTGGCATCATGTAGGGAATTAGAGCTTTCCAAACATGCCTGCTGGTAAGAATCACCTTGGGTGCTTGTTAAATGTAAGGATGTCCAGGATGGACCCTGAACCCGTTGCATTAGAATGAGTTGTTATTGAATATCAATAACAATAAACTAAAATGCTTTCCTTTTCCCCTCCTTCTTTCTGTTCCCTCCATACCTCTCTCTGTATGTTCAATTTCTTGTCCTCATTAGATGTCAATCAAGAGAACAATTTATTATTGTTAGTTATGGTTAATTTATTTGGAGGCATTTGTTAGCTCTCTGGGAGAGGGGAAAGTCACATGATATATTGTTCCTTGCCCTCCAGGAAAAAAGTATGCAGTAATAGTAGTAGTGGGGATTTTCCTGGTGGTCCAGTGGCTAAGATACCATGCTCCCAATCCTGGGGACCCGGGTTTGATCCTTGGTCAGGGAACTAGATCCCACATGCTGCAACTACAGATCTCACATGCCGCAGGGAGTTCGGAGATCCCATTTGCTGCAACTCTGACCAGGCACAGCCAAATCAGTAAATATTTAAAAAATAGTTAAAATGGCAACAGTAGAAAAGAGGTACCTATTTGAATTTATTGTTTCTGTGTGCTTAGTTGCTTTAGTTGTGCCCAATTCTGTGGACTGATGCTGAAGCTGAAGCTTCAATATTTTGGCCACCTGATGGGAAGAACTGACTCGATTGGAGAAGACCCTGATGCTGGGAAAGATTGAAGGCAGGGAGAGAAGGGGACAACAGAGGATGACATGGTTGGATGGTATCACCGGCTCCATGGACATGAGTTTGAGCAAGCTCTGGGAGTTGGTGATGGATAGGGGAGCCAGGTGTGCTGCAGTCCATGGGGTCACAAAGAGTTGGACATGACTGAGTGACTGAACTGAACTGAAGTGTGCAACCCCGTGGACTATAGCCTGCCAGGCTCCTCTCTCCAAGGGATTCTCCAGGCAAGAATGTTGAAGTGGGTTGACATGCCCTCCTCTAGGGGATCTTCCTGACCCATGGATTGAACTGGAGTCTCTTCCATCTCCTGCGTTGGCAGCTCAGTTCTTTACCACTAGCACCACCTGGACAGTCCTTGTTTATATCAAATCAAAACGACTTGAGTATATAGGACCTACACTGAGATTTTTACATCTTGAAAGTGTTTCCTGTTCACAGTTTTATTTTATCCCCTGACCAGCCCTGTGAAATAAGTAGAATAATGACAGTTATTCACACTGTGCTTCCCCAGTTTCTAAAATGGGATTAATGGAGAATGGGACTAACAGCATGTGTCATTCTCCCAGGAGAGGGTGGGAATTCAGCTCACACAGAACGTGGGCTGGAGCCTCCCACCTCTGTGCTCCAACCCTTTCCCTGGGTCTGGGTTATTTTTGCCCTTTTTGTGTAACATCTGGTTTCACTAGGAACTGGAACTTGACTACTCCTCTCCGCCTCCTTCCAGCTTTCTCTCTGAGTCACCTGCACGCATTCCTTCTACCTGCTCAGCCTGGGTTATTAGGACAGGGAATGGAGCCCAAGTGTGTTGAGGTCACTGCCTTGGTGTGCTTCTGGGACAGCAAGCTCTCAGGGAGAGGGTGGCCAAGGAGCAGCCCTGTTAGGTTCCTGACCTCTGATGTCAGCGACCACGGAGGGAGGGGAGGAGACAGTTTTTGTTTCTTAGTGTTTAGATTTCTAAGGAAATTCATAACAAACCATAAGTACTGTCAGCAAGGCTTAGTACTTCAAACTTTCTTCTACTAAACAGTTCCTAGTTAGAAAATGGGGGTCAGGAAACCCCCTCTAAAACATTCTCTCCCTTTATGATGCAGCTTGAAGATACCCGACAGCCTTGCTGTTCTCATTGCTTCCTGGGCTCTCCCTTCCCCCCCCCTCTTTCAGCATCTGTCTTAGTCCTGGAAAGGATCAGCAACAGGGCATCTTGGTCCATCCAGTCATTGCCTTTTTTGGAAGGTTTTCTGCCTGGGGCTTTGCGGGCAGCTGGAATCAGAGGTACAGTAGGGAGTTTTGTGAGCAAGAAAGAGACTGCTTCCTGAGAGAGAAGGGTTGGGAGAGATGGGCAGGAGCAGGAAGGATTAGAATACAAAAACACTAAATGCTCGTGAGTTCTCCTCTCTGCCGTTCTGTCCCCGGCTGAGCTAGGGGAATGGGGCAGGATTTTCATCTCTCTGAGACTTGGAGGAGCTGTGAAGTCCTGTAGGATCTTTTGAACCAGGAAGGTTAAGTCTCGTGCGCAACAGTTTCCTGTTGCTGATGCCATTTCTCTGCCTCTTA
The DNA here is from genome assembly GCF_963930625.1 of Muntiacus reevesi. NCBI lineage: Eukaryota > Metazoa > Chordata > Mammalia > Artiodactyla > Cervidae > Muntiacus > Muntiacus reevesi. Next base: position 16,247,875 of record NC_089266.1, on the reverse strand, counting down.
CCAGTGAAACTGAGAATAAGAAGGAAGCTGCTGGCTTCCGGAAGCAGTTTCCGTGTTTTGCCTGGGCCAGGTTGGTGCTTATGCTGTCTATCTTAGTCTGTTCAGGCTACTGTAACAAAAATGCCATAGCCACGGTGGCTTAACAATAAACATTTATTTCTGACTATTCTGGAGGCTAGAAAGTATAAGATTGAGGTATCAGCAAATTCAGCATCTCCTCACTATGTCCTCAAATGGCAAAAGGGGACAGGGAACTCTTTTTTTTTCCCCTTCAATTTTTGGCCACACCTCTCAGCATGTGGGATCTTACATGAACATGGGATGAGCATGAACAGGGATCACACTTGCACCTCTTGCTTTGAAAGGTGGAATCTTAACCACTGGACTGCCTGGGAAGTCCTCCAGGGAGCACTCTGGGGCCTCTTTTATAAGGGCACAATACCTTTCATGAGGGCTTCCCCTCATGATCTATCACCTCCCAAGCCCCCACCTCCTAATACCATCACGTTGGCGGTAAGGGTTTAATGTATGAATTCTGGGGGGATGCAGACATTCAGTCTATAGCACTGTTGGTGTTGTTCATGGTCCCATCCATGCGGGGAAGCCCTTCTGCCTACTAGAGAAGGGCTGGGCAGGAGAGTTCAGTTCAGTTCAGTCGCTCAGTCATGTCTGCCTCTTTGTGGCCCCATGAACCGCAGCACGTCAGGCCTCCCTGTCCTTCACCAACTCCTGGAGTTTACCCAAACTCATGTCCATTAAGTCGGTGATGCCATCCAACCATCTCATCCTCTGTCATCCCCTTCTCCTCCTGCCCTCAATCTTTCCCAGCATCAGGGTCTTTTCAAATGAGTCAACTCTTTGCATCAGGTGGCCAAAGTATTGGAGTTTTACCTTCAACATAGTGCTTCCAATGAACACCCAGGACTGATCTCTTTTAGGATGGACTGGTTGGATCTCCTTGCAGTCCAAGGGACTCTCAAGAGTCTTCTCCAACACCACAGTTCAAAAACATCAATTCTTTGGTGCTCAGCTTTCTTTATAGTCCAACTCTCACATCCATACATGACTACTAGAAAAACTATAGCCTTGACTAGACAGACCTTTGTTGACAAAGTAATGTCTCTGCTTTTTAATATGCTATCTAGGTTGGTCATAATGTTCCTTCCAAGGAGTAAGTGTCTTTTAATTTCATGGCTGTAGTCACCATCTGCAGTGATTTTGGAGCCCCCCAAAATAATGTCTGTTGCTGTTTCCACTATTTCCCCATCTATTTGCCATGAAATGGTGGGACCAGATGCCATGATCTTCATTTTCTGAATGTTGAGCTCTAAGCCAAATTTTTCACTCTCTTTCACTTTCATCAAAAGGCTCTTTAGTTCTTCTTCACTTTCTGCCATAAGCTTGGTGTCATCTGCATATCTGAAGTTATTGATATTTCTCCCAGCAATCTTGATTCCAGCTTGTGCTTCTTCCAGCCCAGTGTTTCTCAAGATGTACTCTGCATATAAGTTAAATAAGCAGGGTGACAATATACAGCTTTGACGTACTCCTTTTCCTATTTGGAACCAGTCTGTTGTTCCATGTCCAGTTCTAACTGTTGCTTCCTGACCTGCATATAGGTGTCTCAAGAGGCAGGTCAGGTGGTCTGGTATTCTCATCTTTTTCAGAATTTTCCAGTTTGTTGTGATCCACACAGTCAAAGGCTTTGGCATAGTCAATAAAGCAAAAATAGATGTTTTTCTGGAACTCTCTTGCTTTTTCAATGATCCAACATATGTTGGCAATTTGATCTCTGGTTCTTCTGCCTTTTCTAAAACCAGCTTGAACATCTGGAAGTTCATGGTTCACGTATTGCTGAAGCCTGGCTTGGAGAATTTTGAGCATTACTTTACTAGTGTGTGAGATGAGTGCAATTGTGTGGTAGTTTGAGCATTCTTTGGGATTGCCTTTCTTTGGGATTGGAATGAAAACTGACCTTTTCCAGTCCTGTGGCCACTGCTGAGTTTTCCAAATTTGCTGACTTTTTGAGTGCAACACTTTCACCGCATCATCTTTCAGGATTTGAAATAGCTCAGGAATTCCATCACCTCCACTAGCTTTGTTCGTAGTGATGCTTCCTAAGACCCACTTGACTTCCTTGATTCCAGGATGTCTGACTCTAGGTGAGTGATCACACCATCGTGATTATCTGGGTCATGAAGATCTTTTTTGTACAGTTCTTCTGTTTATTCTTGCCACCTCTTCTTAATATCTTCTGCTTCTGTTAGGTCCATACCATTTCTGTCCTTTATTGAGCCCATCTTTGCATGAAATGTTCCCTTGGTCTCTCTAATTTTCTTGAAGAGATCTCTAGTCTTTCCCATTCTATTGTTTTCCTGTATCTCTTTGCATTGATAGCTGAGGAAGGCTTTCTTATATCTCCTTGCTATTCTTTGGAACTCTGCATTCAAATGGGTATATCTTTCCTTTTCCCCTTTGCTCTTTGATTCTCTTCTTTTCACAGCTATTTGTAAGGCCTCTTCAGGCAGGAGAGGGAGAAGGACTTCAAGCATCAGAAGAGGTTTTAGGCTACAGATTCAGGATTTTCTGAATATGGATGGCTCCTTGTGGTTCAGTCTCTCCCCTGGAAACATGGCTTCCACACCCGTGAGGGGCTGGGAAGACAGGATGCTACCTATCCATCCCACACCTCCCGTATCCCCATCTAGCATTCGGTTCCCTACTCGGGGCATTCTCAAGTGTGGCTCTTCCCAGGACACTCTCTTCTACAGTCCTGATTCTCTGTCTTGATCCCCACTCTACATGGAATGTAATACAACTTATCATTTTTTCAGGTTAATCACAGCCAGGCCATCTAGTCAGCATCTCACATCTGCCCCTTCTGAGCTCTGCAACTCTGGGCAAATTACCTAATTTCTCCAAACCTTTGATTTGTTACATGTTAAGACTGAGCTCCTCATTTGTGAAACCTCCAAGCCTCAGGTTTGTAATTTATAAAAAACCAATAGTTCCAGCATTATAGAACTGTAATCAGAAGGACTGCAATATTCCACGTACAATGCTTCTTACAGTGCCTGACATGAAGTATGTGTGTGTGTGTTAGTCACTTAGTCATGTCCGACTCTTTGCAACGCCATGGACTGTAGCCTGGCTGTCCATGGGATTCTCCAGGCAAGAATACTGGAGTGGGTCGCCATTTCCTTCTCCAGGGGATCTTCCTGACCCAGGGGTCGAACCCAGGTCTCCTGCACTGCTGGCAGATTCTTTACTGTCTGCGCCACCAGGAAAGTTACAGGTCAAAGAGTTTGTGTTGTGTGGTTGTCACTTTAAGTGACAGTGAATGCACAGTGAAGACCATCGGAGAAGCAAGGCCACTGTTTCTTCTGCAGAGACCACGGTCTGGCTCAGAGGACGTCCCTCCACTCACGAGTGTGCACCCAGCCCCGGACAGTCTCGGGACAAGGGCCTCAGCCCTAGAGGTGGAGGCTGAGGGTGAGCTTGGAGGTGTCTTGGTTCCGTGCGAAAGAGATCAGGTTTCACTCATTTTAAGAGGTTAATGACATGCAGTACATACTCCGTAAATGTTAACATGAGTTGTTCTGGGATGTTGGTGTGTGTTATTCAGCTGCCTTCTGAATGTGCTGTGAGAGGGGGTGGCTGGGGTGTGGGGGATTGTTGGACCGAAGGCCTCGATGTTGTGAAATAGGTCTCAGGAGAGGTTTTCTAGCTTTCCAGGCAGCCCCCCCACAAGGCTGGCAAGAAGCCCTCGTGGGCTTGTGTCCACACAGTGCTGGCTAAGTTTGCTGCATGTCAGAGGAGGAAGGGGCTGAGAGCATCATGTCATCTAAGCCCTCTGACGAGGGTGAATGGGAGAGGGAAACTGAGCCTCAGTGGAGTGAAATGACTTATCTGAGTTCACACGGCTGGTTAGTGGCAGACCTCAGGTCGAACCCGTTTACTGATTTCCAGTGTCTTTTCCAACACAGCGTGTCCCCCTGTTCAGTGCTTGGGTGGAAACACACATGGAGCTCCAGAGGGTGGTGGGACACATGCCAGGGTGTTTGGAAGGGTGCTCAGCCTGCCGTTTGGCCAGTATGAGGGCGGAAGCTGAAAGTGATGGAACAGGCTCTGGTTAGCGGCCTGACATCATGGGATTTGCCCAAGCTTGTGAAATTTATTCCTAATTAATTTATCCAGGAACTATTTATAGCTAACATTTGTCAAGCACTTACCCCATGGCAGGCCCCGTAGCCTGTGTTTTACAGGCGCTGCCTTATATTGTTGTCCGGTAGAACATCCTTGTGAAGGTGGGGCTGTTATTATTTTCGTGTTCTATATACGAAGCAAGGCCTGGAGAGTTTGGGTCTCTTGCCCTAGTGACTAGCTAGTAAGAGGCAATGCTGAGCTGTGGTCTCTTCTTAGCTCCTACTCTCTGTTCTCTCCCTGTATCCTCCCCTATCACCTCGGTGGCCAGCCTCAGATTGGGTGCTGGGAATAGAGGGGAGAGGAGATACACATCCCTGCTCTCATGGGTCTCACACCCCAGCAGTGTCTTAACACAGTGGCTTCCAAACTGTTTTGACCCTGACTTAAAGAAAGAAGTACATCGTCTTTCTTTCTTTCTTTTTTATTGGAGTATAATTGCTTTACAATGTTGTGTTAGTTTTTGCTGTATAATGAAGTGAATCAGTTATATATACACATTTATCCCTTCTCTCTTGGCCTGCGTCCCACCCACCCCCCATTACAGATCACCGAGTTGAGCTTCCTGTGCTTTATAGGTTCCCACCAGCTGTCTATTTTACATTTGGTAGTGTAAATGTCAATCCTACTCTCCCAATATGTCCCATCCTCTGCTTACCCAGCTGTGTCCACGTGTCTGTACTCTATGTTTGTATCTCTGTTCCTGCCCTGGAAGTTGATTCAGCTGTACCATTTTTCTAGATTCTACATATATGCATTGATATATGATATTTGTGTTTCTTTTACTTCACTCTGTATGTCAGGCTGTAGGTCCATCCATATCCCTACAAATGACCCAATTTTGTGTCTTTTTATGTCTGAGTAATATTCCACAGTATATGTATACCATATTTATTATACAATTTATTCCCCACTTTCCAATATATAAACCTTTCACAAAATAATGTTTACTTTTACTACTTATATACTTTGGTACTTTCTATTCCGTTATGTTGTTGTTTAGTTGCTAAGTTGTTGCTGACTCTTTCAGGACACAGGGGACTATAACCCACCAGGCTCCTCTATCCATGGGATTTCCCAGCAAGAATGCTAGAGTGGGTCACTGTTTCATTCTTCGGGCGATCTTCCTGACCCAGTGATCAAATTCGTATCTCCTGTATTGCAGGCAGATCCTTTATCACTGAGCCAGCTGGGAAGCCGTTCTATTATGTTGCATTTTACTTAATTAATGGGTGGTTGAAACCTATTATGTTGATTTTTCCGACCCACAGGTAGGTTGCACTTCACAGTTTGAAAAACGACCCAATAGGTATCTTATTGTACTGCATCTCCTTACCTGCCAATCCAAGAACAGACACTCACCCAACCTTTCTGATGCCTCAATTTCCCCATTCTGTACAACAGGCCTAGGTACTGTCTTAGGAAGGACCACATGCGTTCATTGATGTTGGTTTAGCTCCAAAGTGCTGGGTCAGCTCCAGGCAGTCGGGAGGTGGTAGAGGCTGCAGGAAGCAGAGAGCCACCACTGGTCTGATCACAGGACTTGCCCCTGGGCTTCTGTCTTACAGGCGCTGCCTCCAGGTTCACCCCGCTGTAACCTGAAGGAGAACCTGCTGAAGGATAACTGCGCCCTGGAGTCCATCGAGTTCCCGATCAGCGAGGCTAAAATCCTGGAGGCCAGGCCCCTCAGTGACAAGGGCACTGGAGACAGCTCCCAGATTACCCAAGTCAGTCCCCAGAGGATTGCCCTCCGCCTCCGGCCAGGTAGGGAGCCCTGGCTCACGAGGAAATTGTGGTGGGAAGAGAAGGATGTGGGGGGAGGTGTGAGCAGGAGAAGGGAAGAAAATGGAAGGCTTGGGGACCTGGAGTCCGAAGATCGGAGTTTGAATCTTGACTTTTCCACAGATTAGCTATTTGACCTTGGGAAAGTTATTTAACCCTGCTAAGATTGTGATGTTTAGTTGCTACGTCGTGTCCCATTCTTTGTGACCCCATGTAGCCCACCAGGCTCCTGTGTCCATGGGATTTTCCAGGCAAGAGTACTGGAGTGGACTGCGATAAAAATGTCTGTTTCTTCTTTTCCTCAATGTCTGTTTTCCCCAGTATATAGCTTTCTCTTGGGGCTCAAATGATATATAAGATGAGGAAGCAGTTTATAAGCCCCCTTTCCATGTGAGATTGAGGCAGGGCCGTGTATAGGGGCAGAGAAAATAGGGGCAGACCTTTGGAGGAGGTAAGGCTTAGACTAAGAGACAGGCTTTTGGAAGCACTGATGTTGACTTTCCAATTCAATTAAGAATTTAAGAGCATTTTATGTGCGAGGTGTGTGTTGGGTATGTGCGATTCAGGGCATAGTGGAACACGGTTCCTCCCTTTACAGAGTCTGGAGTGTAGTGACTGCCAACACTTCTGTGATCCTGGGTGGCAAACCCTTGGGACCCAGGGATTAGACAGATGGGGATTTAGAGACAGTGAAGACTTTTAGAATGGAAGAGGTTAAAAATAGGAGAGTTAAGAGATTGAAAGAGTAATAGAATTGCAAGGGGGGAGGAAGAGGAACCAGGGCTTTCAAGTTTGGTTTGCTCAAGGAATTACTTCAGGGAATTCCCTGGTGGTCCACTGGTTAGGACTTGTCACTTTTACTGTGGTGGCCTGGGTTCAGTCCCTGGTTGGGGAACTAAAATCCCATAAGCCACATGGCACTGCAAAAAAAAAAAAAATTTACTTCATCCTAAATATGTCCAAAGGCTTCCCTGATAGCTCAGCTAGTAAAGAATCCAGCTGCAATGCAGGAGACTCTGGTTCAATTCCTGGGTCAGGGTGATCCCCTGGAGAAGGGATAGGCTACCCACTCCAGTATTCATGGGCTTCCCTGGTGGCTTAGATGGTAAAGAATCTGCCTGTGGGAGACCTGGGTTTGATTTCTGGGTTGGGAAGATCCCCTGGAGGAGGACACGGCAACCCACTCCAGTATTCTTGCCTGGAGAATCCCTGGACAGAGGAGCCTGGGAGGCTACAGTCCATGGGGTGGCAAAGAGTCGGACACGACTGAGCAACTAAGCATGGCACAGCCCAGCAAATATGTCCAAATCTGCTTAACTCTTAGAGGAAGAAGAGGAGAAGACTTAACGTCCTTCTGCCTTACAGATGATTCGAAGATTTTCTCCGTCCAAGTTCGGCAGGTGGAAGATTACCCTGTGGACATCTATTACTTAATGGACTTATCTTACTCCATGAAGGATGACCTGCGGAACATCCAGAACCTGGGTACCAAGCTGGCCTCCCAGATGCGTAAGCTCACCAGTAACCTGCGGATTGGCTTCGGGGCCTTTGTGGACAAGCCCGTGTCACCATACATGTATATTTCTCCACCAGAGGCCATCAGAAACCCTTGCTATGAGTAAGTCTCTCCTGTAGAAGCCAGGATAGCATCTCTTCCCTTTGCCCCAGATATGCCCAAGTCCTGCTTCTTCTTTCTACCTCCAGGTTGGTTTTGTTGGCTGCCTTCTGGACAAATTGTTTCTCCTCTTTACCAAGGTCTCCCTGTCTGGCAAGCGGGCCAACCCACTTACTGTGTTAACAGTTAATAATAAACCAAAATTGTTAATAATAAATAAAGCTATTTGGAGACCTAGAAAGGAAATTCATTAACTTCCCAGTCTAGGTCACAAATAAATAGTAGACAAGAGAGAATAAAAGAGAAATGAGACCAAACGTAGAGAGAGAGTTTTATGGAAAAGTAAATAGAGGAGTTATAATTTCAGAATGGTTGATTCCATTGTTATTGTCCTCCCTATCTAGAAGATGGGTCCTACAGAGTTAAAATGCAAAGAAATAAGTCCTAGAGGAATATAAAAGAGTGGAAATGATATTTATTGAACCTTCTAGCATAAATTGATGTGTCCCTACTTTGAGACTTTGGCTTACAACTGAATGGTTTATTTATTTAATTGGTGGAGAGACTATGCAGATTCATGGATTATAATTTAAAATGATGGTTATCAAATCTGACAGGGTACGGCTTTACTTTTTAGATTTGAGAGTTATGTGGGTTGTAAGTTTACCCAGTAAGGATGTCAACCATGATTTAAAGAAATAAACCAATGGACTGGGACAGAAATGCTCCTGTTTGACACAGATCTATCAATTTATTGATAGTTCAGAGACATAAAGTTATTGATGAATTTTTGCTTATTGTTATGTTAATGTTACTTTAGAGAAGTGTTGAGTATAATGTGTTACCAATAGCAACCAGAGCCTCACTCTGATCTGAGAACCTTCCCCATGTTAACTCACTTAAACCTCACAACTAAAAGACGCTTGCTCCTTGGAAGAAAAGCTACAACAAACCTAGACAGTGTATTAAAAACAAGAGACATTACTTTGCCAACAAAGGTCCGTATAGTCAAAAAAGTCTGTGTAATCAAAGCTATGGTTTTTCCAGTAGTCATGTATAGATATGAGAGTTGGTCCATAAAGAAGGCTGAGTGCCAGAGAATTGATGCTTTTAAACTGTGGTGTTGGAGAAGACTCTTGAGAGTCTTTTGGACAGCAAGGAGATCAAATCTGTCAATCCTAAAGGAAATCAGTCCTGAATATTCATTGGAAGGACTGATGCTGAAGCTCCAATACTTTAGCCACCTGATGCGAAGAGCTGACTCATTGGGAAAGACCATGTTGCTGGGAAAGATTGAAGGCAGAAGGAGAAGGGGACAAAGGGGATTTGATGGTTGGATGGCATCACTGACTCAATGGATATGAGTTTGAGCAAGCTCTGGGAGTTGGTGGTGGACAGGGAAGCCTGGTGTGCTGCAGTCCATGGGGTTGCAAAGAGTTGGACACGACTGAGCGACTGAACAACAAGGCTTCACAACAACCCTTACTAGCTATCATGTCCTCATTTGTTTTACAGGTTAGGTATAGAGAAGCTTGCCTAGGGTTCCATGACTAGTAAGTCAAGGAACGGGGATTTGAATCAAGGCAGTCTGGTTCCACAGTTCACTCTCTTATCCTCTGAGCTAGGTGGAGGTTAGTTCAATGTGATGCCTAAGTAATTTGAAGGATTTGGAGTCTAAACTCTCTGGATAATTCTAGCTGCATAGAACTGGACTGGTCGTACCACTTTCCACATCTCTCTCCCTCTTTTCCCTCTCCACTCCTCAGGCAGTCTTTTCTCCACCCCATCCCTGGCTACACCGCATGGCATGTGGGATCCCTTAGTTCCCTGACCAGGGATTGAACCTGCATTCCCTGTATTGGAAGCACTCTGTACTGACAGGGAAGCCCCCCTCCCTGCAATCTTTTGTCAGATGTCTGTTTAAATCACCTCCTTCCCTCCCCAGTATGAAGGCTACCTGTTTGCCCATGTTCGGCTACAAACACGTGCTGACACTAACTGACCAGGTGACCCGCTTTAATGAGGAGGTGAAGAAGCAGAGTGTGTCACGGAACCGAGATGCCCCAGAGGGTGGTTTTGATGCCATCATGCAGGCTACCGTCTGTGATGTGAGTTTGGAGGATGTGGAGCGCCAGGTGTGGTTGGTGCAGATCAAAATGGGGAGGAAGTGGCTCAACGGTGGGGATTTCTGGGTGAAATACAAGATAGGAACTAAGCAGAACTTTGTACAGTATGAGCTACATGTTGCTGCTGATAAACAACCTCTGCTTGTATTTGCTCCCTGGCTAGAACTGATATTTTTTTGAACCTTAGGGGACCCAGATGCTTACTGGGGAGAGCATCTCCCCACCTTCTCTGGAAGTGTATCCAAGTCCAGGCTGGGTTCACTTAACCTCAGCAAAGTGGGCAGATGTTCAGGCAAGAGTTCTTCTAGCCCAGTCCAGCTCTGCAGATGCAGGTGGGTTTCTGGATAGGTCATGTGATTATCATTGAAGAAGTTCTATTTGGAGGTGAAGTAGGTGTCTTTCAGCTGCTTGAACTAGTGAGCTCTGAGACTGTTTTTCTAAGAGAACAGAAACTGCTGAGTTGGAAAGCTCCAGCTTGTGTTCCAAGTACTGGGACTGAGGCCATTCTTCAGCCCATGTCTAGCCCTTCAGACTAGGAACTCCTTGGGTCTTTGCTTTGTACCAGTGACATAGCTAAAGTTGCTGTCTTTCACCTTTCTTTTTTTTTTTTTTCAAACAGGAGAAGATTGGCTGGAGGAATGATGCCTCCCACTTGCTGGTGTTTACCACTGATGCCAAGACCCATATAGCACTGGATGGAAGGCTGGCAGGCATCGTCCAGCCCAATGATGGGCAGTGTCATGTGGGCAGTGACAACCATTATTCTGCTTCCACCACCATGGTGAGATTCTTTTTTCCACTTATGGTTCCTATTCACTATGGCCAGGACTGCCCTAACTCAGGCAGAGTCTTTGTGTATGAAATGAAATATGAAGATGACAGGCCTTCCTTTGGGCAAGATGCAGGGCTCTTTGCAGCCTGTCTTCATCCAGGGTACAACCTGCACAACCATTAAAGGTGGTCCTGGCTGGGGTCAGTGTTACTGATACCCCCACTGCCTCCAGCACCAGCCCGCAGCATCATGGCATCCAGAATGGACCTAGAGGATTTTTACATGTTTAGCTGGAAAGCAGGGCCATCCTGTAATTGTGTACAAATTAGCCCCCTCTTGGAGCATCATGCTCTCTGTGGTTATTGGAAGAAGACAGAGCAAAAAGAGACAGACTGGCCAACCATGGTGAGCCAGTTCTGTGAGGAAAGGATAAATGGCTCAGAGTCATTTAGTTGGAATACGAGGGCTAAAGGATGGGTTAGCTGATACATGAGAAGACTTTTTAAAGTTAAAAACTAAAAAATTATTATTATTATTTTTTAATATGGAAAACCATTAAAGATATTTTATTTATTTATTTGGCTGCATTGGGTCTTAGTTGCAGCACTTAGATCTTCGATTTTCATTGCAGCATATGAACTCTTAGTTGCAGTGTGTGGGATCTTAGTTCCCTGACCAGGGATTGAACCCAGGGCCCCTGCCTGGAGAGCCTGGAGTCTTAGCCATTGAACCACCAGGGAAGTCCCAAGAAGACTTTTTTTAAAAATTATTTTTTTTTGAGGTGACGTTGGTTTATAACATTATATGTTTCATGGTGTACATCAGTATCTTTCTACTTCTGCATACACTACACCATGCTCACCACCCCAAATTTAGTTTCCACCTGTCACCATACAGTTGGTCCTCTTCACCCATTTCATCCTCCTCCGTCCCTTCCCCTCTGGTAACCACTACTCTGTATGAGAAGACTTCTTAGAAGTTTTCTATGTCCACAGAAGGTAAAACAAAGGAAAGGAGTTTACATGGAAACAGGAGAAATTGCAGTAAACCATAAAGAAAATGTACAGACCTGCAGAATACTGATACTCTGAGTATATGGGAGTGGGGGGGGATGTGAACTCTTCATTTCTTAAAGACAATATAGCAACTACTCCATCTAGGTGGCTTAAATGTACACCTGTGTAAAGGCAGGAACCTGAGTTTCATGATCTCATGAGCTCCCTGAAAGGGCTAGGATTCCAGAGACATGTTCATAATTTGTCAGCACTGCCTTTTTGGCTTGAATTTTTGGTATCAGTCATATGCAGGTTGAGCACTACCAAGCAATGGGTGACTCTATAATGACTGACATCTAGTCTCTGCAGGGCCTTGGGGTTTCCCCAGTGTCTCAGTGGTAAAGAACCCACCTGCAATGCAGGAGACGCAGGAGACATGGGTTCAATCCCTGGATTGGGAAGATCCCTTGGAGGAGAGTATGGCAATCCTTTCCAGTATTCTTGCCTGGAGAATTCCATGGATGGAGGAGCCTGGCGGGTTACAGTCCATGGGGTAGAAAAGAATTAGACACAACTGAAGTGACTGAACACATACATACTCAGCATGACCTTACCGGGGTTGGAGAATGTTAACAAGACTATATACTATGGCTGATTCATGTCAATGTATGACAAAACCACTGAAATGTTGTGAACTAATTAGCCTCCAACTAATAAAAAAAAAAAAAAGACTATATAATGTCCTGCTCTTAAAGAGTTTTTGGTTTAGTCAAGAAGATATGGTACCAATAACAGAAGGTGCGTGATTAATGCTAACTAGGTGAAACAGTTGATAAAGGCTTTAGGTATTCAAAAGAAGAAAGCTCATCGTGAACTGGGGTGGTCAAGGAACGCCTTCTGCAGAAGGTGAGACCTGAGCTGGATCCTAAGGAAGGAGGAGGATTAACAAAAAGAAGTCCACTTTAGGTGGGAGAAAGACAGGGGGCCAGATCAGTGGTGAGTGAAAAGGGGAGAGAGGTTGCATGATGACTGGAAAGGAAAGTTGAGATCACGTGGCAGAGCACTGTGAACACCAAGCCAAGGCATCTGTCAGGAGCCACAAAACAGGAGTAAGCTTCAAAACGACGAGGCCTGGCAGTACCTGGTCCAGAAAGCTGCTCCTTGGTGTGGATGCTTCAGATCTAAGTAGGAAGAAAGAGATGTTTAGTTTTGATACTACAAGCCTGTATCTCTTCGTCTATCTCGAGTTCACACCTGAGTTTGTCTTTGCCTCTCATTGTCATGGGGTGAAAAAGTTAAAGCCCCACCACTGTCTGGACCATCGCCCAAATCAACCAAGTCCTAAAGTTTAGAATCCAGGGATGTATGTGAATTACTTCTTAACTAATCTCCACATTCTCCCTTTTTACAGGATTATCCCTCCTTGGGGCTGATGACTGAGAAGCTATCCCAGAAAAACATCAATTTGATTTTTGCAGTGACTGAAAGTGTAGTCAATCTTTACCAGGTGGCTATACCTTCGGAGCTTCCTGGAGTGGGAGTGGGCTCTGTGATGGGTGGACCTATCTCAGGGAATCAACCCAGACTACCTTTGGCCATGGTCCCCAATCAGAAAAGACCTGGGAGCTAATGATTACTTTTGGTGAACCTCTCTCCTCTAACCTTGAACCTAGCAGGATGGGTGTGTTGATGTTTGCAGTGGTGGAGGGGAGTAATTTGGTGGGAAGAGGAGTGTGAGAGGTTCTGTGTAATTTTTCTCAGGGCTAAAAAACTGCTAGATATATTCCTGGCAGTGCTAAGTAAAATATCCCATCCCTCCCTCAATTTTCGTTTCAAGACCCTCCATCTGTTTGGGGAGGGCTTTTGGAGACCACCACCTTTATCATTCATCCCTAGATATCTTGTCTTCTTTTCTAGAACTATAGTGAGCTCATCCCAGGGACCACAGTGGGGGTTCTGTCTACTGATTCCAGCAACGTTCTCCAGCTTATTGTGGATGCTTATGGGGTAAGTATCTTACACTGGGAAAGGACCTGCTAAGAGTTCATTGCACTTGGCATTACCCGGGAGGCCTCAGATTCGGGAGTCCTGGCAGCTAGTCCACCATGCAGCCTTGACTGCCTTCTTCTTGTTCCTCCAGAGGCTAGGTGATAGGCAGCACTGGGAGGGATGCAGCCTTCTGCAACAGAAATGGCTCAAGAGGGGATGGCGGGAGCCATAGGAACAACAGGGGAACTGCTTAGAGAAGGTGAAATGGAAAGAGACAATGGGGATGATGTTAAGGAGCAGGGCACTGAAACTGGGAGTGGGTTCAGGCTGAGGGAGAGCTGGGCTCCAACAACAGAGGAAAGAGGGAGCTGAATTATGGGGAATGTGAGGCTGATGAAAAATGAGGTAGAAAGTGGTACTACCCAAGGTGACCAGTATCAGCACTCCTTTCTTGCAAGTCCGTGAGGCCTGCAGGAGGGCACAGCTGGTTTAGATTTTATCCAGACTCACCTAGACACAAGTGGAGAAAGAGCGCGAGCAGGTCTTGGGCTGGAAGGTTAGCAGGATGCAGGCTCCTAGGGATGCTGTGGCAGCTGAGGTGGACCTCAGCATTTAGCAGGGCAGGTGCGTCCAGGACCACCTGGTGGTTTTTGCTTGGTACATAATTGGCCCCTACTTATGTCCTCTCAGCCCGTTTTCTTACCTTCGTTTGCCCTTTCTTGCTCAGAAAATCCGCTCTAAAGTAGAGCTGGAAGTGCGTGACCTCCCCGAGGAGCTGTCCTTATCCTTCAACGCCACATGTCTCAACAACGAAGTCATCCCAGGCCTGAAGTCCTGTGTCGGACTCAAGATTGGGGACACGGTGAGGCGGGCTGGACAGGGGCGGCGCTGCGGCTCTCACCTTGGCCTGTGACCCGGAGCCTCTGTGGGCACCCACCCCTTCCCTGTACTTTCTTCCTTAAAGTCCTACAAGTCAGATGTATGGAGCTGCCAGCCTTTGCTTCCGAGGCTTCTGTTGCCTAAACTTTCTCCGTTAAGTAACTTCCCCATCGGGATTTTTAAAAACTTGCATTTGGTGGCTGTTTATGCACAGTCGATTGCAACTGATACTATTTCTTGCCTTCAGCCCTTTACTAGTTTCCACCCTCCTCTAAGGTAATGCCTTTCTTTGCTTCGCAACGTAAAATGGAAATGTCATCTGTAAATATTTATTGATTGTCCTAGGCATTGTCCTAGCTGCTGAAGATTTGACAGCAAACGGAATAGGTGAAAACACCCACTATCATGGAATATCAGAATGCTAATGTTCATTTTGCCTCCTTAGTCCCTCTGCGGCTTTCCTCCCCTAGTGGTTGGTTCTCCTCGGCTTCTGCCTTAGGGGAGAGGGATGGTGAAAGGGGTGGCAAGAAAAGAGGGGCTTATCTATAGTTGTATCATCCATGTCTGTATCATTTAATGTCTATATGTCTATCTGCATCCATTTATCCCTCTTTCTGTCTATAGTCTGGGCACATGTGCACACACCCTAGTGAGAAATATTGGCCTGAAACATGTTTGATTGCATAAGTGATGAAATGTTATATGGAAATTGAACAGGGCCCTCCCTGGTGGTCTAGTGGTTATCACTCTGTGCTTCCACTGCAGGGCACATGGTTTCGATCCCTGGTTGGGGAATTAAGATCTTGCATGCTGCAAGGTGGGACCAAAATAAATAAATAAATAAAAATAAAGAGATTGAACAGTAGACCTTGAGCCTGTGTTGGCCACTATGTGACACTGTATGGGTTAGGGTTAGGGTTACCATTGTTGTTTAGTCGCTGTCATGTCTGATTCTTTTGTGACCCCGTTGACTGTAGACTGCCAGATTCCTCTGTCCATGGGATTTTCCAGGCAAGAATACTGAAGTGGGTTGCCATTTCCTTCTCCAGGAGATCTTCTCCACCCAGGGATTGAACCCATGTCTCTTGCATCTCCTGTATTGGCAGGCAGATTCTTTACCACTGAGCCACCCGGGAAGCCCCAGGGTTACCATCCAATGCCACAAAATAGTGCTTTGTGTACCTTGATATTATGTAATCAGCTAGCTTAGCTGGCCAAGGCAGAATGTTTATAAGATCATAGGTTCTGCTCTGCTTGAACTGGTTTATTTACCTTTTTAAAAAAAGCTATCTCATGATTATAAGTCATGTCTACACCCAGCCAGCAGGTCACAATGGCACAACTGTCCCCAGGATCTTTCTTTGGCTTTGCAGACCCTGGTAGTGACAAAGCTGAGGAACTTTGGCTTGCAGGGGACAGGACACCTAGTTTGAGTATTTCTGGGCAGGGCGGGGAACAGCTTCTTTGCCTCCAGGGCTGGAGTGTCAACAGGGTCCCCTGTGTCTGAACACGATCTTACTTTCCATCCAGGTGAGCTTCAGCATTGAGGCCAAAGTGCGTGGCTGCCCCCAGAAGAAGGAGAAGTCCTTCACCATCAAGCCTGTGGGCTTCAAAGACAGCCTCACTGTGCAGGTCACTTTCGACTGTGACTGTGCCTGCCAGGCCGAGGCTGAGCCTCACAGCCCCCGCTGCAACAATGGCAATGGGACCTTTGAGTGTGGGGTGTGCCGCTGCGGGCCTGGCTGGTTGGGGTCCCAGTGCGAGTGCTCGGAAGAGGACTACCGCCCCTCGCAGCAGGACGAGTGCAGCCCCCGGGAGGGCCAGCCCATCTGCAGCCAGCGGGGCGAGTGTCTCTGTGGCCAGTGCGTCTGCCACAGCAGTGACTTTGGCAAGATCACGGGCAAGTACTGCGAGTGTGACGACTTCTCCTGCGTCCGCTACAAGGGGGAGATGTGCTCAGGTGAGTGGAATTGCACATGCCTTCCATCCTGGTACCCACACACACTCACGCATCTGCAGCCTCTGGAAATGGATGCAGGCTAGCGCTTGAGGTGGGCAAGGGGGGCTCGGGCAGAGGGAGCCGATGGTTTCCAAGGGCAGGAAACAGAAGCGAGGTTCTCTTTCATTCCCCTCAGCTCCCTCTGTCCTTTCTCGAGGGATACAAGGATGGAAATGAGTGTCTGCTTTCAGGGGGCTTCTCTCTTGAAAGAGTGAGGAAAATTGAAAGTGAAGATAGCTTTTTTCTTTTCTCTCATCTGCCCTTCAGCTCACATTTTAAGTCACTGGTTTCTAATCTTTTTGAGGATATGAATCAACCCCTTTTTTACATTAAAAAAGTTTTTTTTTTTTTTGGCCACATCATGAGGTATCTTAGTTTAGTTCTTTGACTAGGGGTCGAAACTTGCCTCCCTCCGCTACATTGGAAGGGTGGAGTCTTAACCACTGGACCACCAGGAAAGTCCTCCAACCCTTTTTTTACTTAAAAAAAAAAAAAAACCCAAAACCACTGACTAATGATAATTAAAATTTTAGTATACATAGATTTGGAAACTACATGATGTCAGAATATGTAGTGAAGTTAATAATTATTTAACATGAATTTATTTTTTCATCACACAACATGTGGAAAACAAGTAGTGTTTTTGGAAGATATTGGAGCACATTTAATGAGCCAGTACACTTAGGAGAGTGACTGAAAAATAGTAAGCTCTTATTAAGTGTTGGTACTGTTTTATTATCACTGTTGGTATATTATTACTTTTTGTACTCTAGATCTCTACAGTCCAAAATGGTGGCTATTTTAAATGAATCAAATTTAATTAAAGCTTAAGTACAAAGTTTAAATCAAATTAAATTAAAAAAAATAAGTTTCTGTGTTCCTCAGGAGCCATGTATAGCTAGTTGCCACCCTATTGCATAGCACAGATGTTTCTTGGGGGTGCTGTCACAGACAGTCCCAGACTGCAGGCTGGGGATTATGAGTTTGAATCCTCCTATCTGCAGGATACTGAATTGTTGTCTACCTCATGACAAAATTCAGTAAAATCTTGAGGCCCATGATAATCTCAAGCTGGTTTCTCCCTACCCCAAAGTCCACTCCTGGGGTACTTCCCCAGCTAGAAGAAGTCCAAGTAAGTTAACATAATTCTTATCTGCAGACATACTGACAACACTCCCAGAGGCAGTTAGGCAGTCTGAGTTGTTCCTGAGCACTAGTGATACATTTTTGCTGGGCTGTAGTCACTGCGGCTTAATCCCCACTGTGAGAGATAGACTGAAGATATCTGCAATTTGGTTGGGACCAGTTTGCAGTTGTATTGTGTGGCCAATCGAACAGAGATTATCATTGGCTTCTGGGGTGATCAAACCTATGACTCAGATTGGCTTCACTTGCACTGGGGTTCTAACAAGTGGAGCTAATCTACCCAGGTGTTCACTTTAACATTGGCCTTTAGGAAAGCTTGAGGAGAAAGGTAAATGTGTGTCATTCTAAAGCATACCCAATGGAGAAGGAAATGGCAACCTACTCCTGTATTCTTGCCTGGAAAAGTCCATGGACAGAGGAGTCTGGCGGGCTGAAGTCCATGGGATTACATGACTGAGCATGTGTGCACGAGGGTGGAGGGAAATGGGTTGGTAGCAATAAAGTGGTAGAACTGAAAAAAAAAAAAAGGAGAAAAAAAAAAAAAGCACACCCAAGTAATATAAAAATGGCTTCTATCTATTACCTACAACATTGTTTACTTAGGTCAACAAAATTTGAGAGACTGGAGAAAAATGACATCAGAGAAAAGGAATACTGTTCCTAGAATGTTAAAACCTTCAATTTGCTGTAATATGTTATAGCATTTGAGACGGATCAAATTAAATATCTTCTTATAACAAAAAATTGATATCAGAGAGATTAGGGAAAGAGAGATCAGATATGCATGGACACACAGACACACCCAGCAATTTGAATTCAGGAGTGAGGCAGGAGTTTCAGTTCCTTCCCATAGCGGTTCCCAACATCCGGGATCCAAGGCCTGATAATCTGAGGTGGAGCTGATGGATTAACAACAGAAATAAAGGGCAGAGTGAATGGAATGCTCTTGAATCATCCCCAAACCGTCCCCCCCAACCCCAGTCCATGGAAAAACTGTCTTCTGTGAAACCCATCCCTGGTGCCAAAAAGGTTGGGGACTGCTGCCTTCTAATATTTAATAGTATTTATGTCATATTCAGGACTTCCCTGGTGGCTCAGACAGTAAAGAATCCACCTGCAAGGCCGGAGACCTGGGTTTGATCCCTGGGTTGGGAAGATCCCCTGCAGGAGGGTATAGCAACCCACTCCAGTATTCTTGCCTGGAGAATCCCATGGACAGAGGAACCTGGAGGGCTACAGACCATGGGGTTGCAAAGAGTCGGACACGACTGGGTGACTAAGCACAAACACACAGGTCATATTCCAGGCACCAAAGGGAATGGTTAAGTTTGACGTGGGAGACGCATGAGGAGAAGGTTGGGACTGAGGGAAAGAAAGTTCCCCCTAGGAGAGGCTTACACTTGGACCACGATGGCACCAGGGTGGGAGGGAGGCCCGCTGCTACTCTATGGGCTGACTGTTCCTGGTCTGATGTGGGGCATGTGGGAGGGATCCCAGCCAGGGTGTGTTTCCTTTGGCCGCCCGCCCCACTGAAGCCACAGAACAAAGGCCCCGGGTCAGCAGCCCTGATTCCTGCCTCTCAGCTGCGCAGGAACAGCTCATCCCCAGTGAGCTCCAGCCCATCACACGAGGGAAGCCCAGGCAGCCACTGTAGCTCTGAGGCCTCCCTCTCCCTTCCTGCCAGGGTGTTGGGTGCCCGCCGGCCTCAGGTCTGGACCCTCTGGTGCCGTCATCACATCCTCCAGGGACACATGCTCGCTGAACACCTGCTCTGTGCCAGGTCCTCGGTCCATATGGGTGCACAGGGGTCATGCGTGGTTCCTAACCTGGCGGGGCTTATAGCCCAGCTCATCCTTGTCCCTCCCTGCCCAGAGCTGCTGGCCTGGTCTCTTCTTTGCTCAAGCAGGGGCTCAGGAGCGCAATGACTTGGCCATGGTCCCAGCTCCTGGCTGTCCCTGTCCCCTCCTCCCTGCTGGAGGCATGGTCTTTGTGGTTTCATGGTATCAGCACCCCTCAAACGTCAGGGCGTGCATCCTTGTCCTCAAGGGACTCTTTCCCTGTCACATCAAGGTTTTTTTTCCAAAAACTGTCCTCAAGCAGGCTACATTCTTGTTATATAATCCTAAAGAATGTAGAGGGGAAAAAAAGTTTGTCCTTTCTCTTCCTTGAGAATTCCACATCCCTGTCTCCTTGGGGACCCCCGGACTTCTTATCAACTTGCCTAGGAGTTGACTCTCACGTGAATGCTGATCAGGCGCCAGGGTGAGCCAGGTTCTGTGCTGTGTGCCATAGTGTTGTGGGATAGAGAGGCATGAATAAGAAACTTCCTTGGTGGTTCAGTTGTTAAGACTCCAAACTCCCAATGCAGGGCGGCCCGGGTTCGACCCCTGGTCAGGGAACTAGATCTTGCATGCCACAACTAAGAGTCTTCATGCCGCAACTGTGACCTGGCACAGCCAAAAAAAGAAAAAGGGAGAGAGAAGCATGAATAAGATAGTTTTGTTATAAACTTACCCATGGAGAATTCACAGCACAAGGCAGAACCTGCCAGATCCCAGAAGGGAAGTGTCCTCAGTGAGTGTTATAGAGAGACTCAGGACAGGGCAGCCCTGGGGGGCTTTATGGAGGAAATGCGAAGTCAGAGGAAGGGCTGGCCCAGAGGAGGGCAGCGGACTGATGTGTCAGCCCAGAATGTCAGTCTGTGTGCGGGGAGTGACTGCCTGACCTCTGACCTGAGACCCCTGCTCCTCCCTTTCCTCCCCCTCCCCCACGCCTCCTGGGCCACCTTCTTCTCTGCCTCCCTCCTCTTTCTCACCTTTTCGCTTCATTTGCCACCCTCCTCCCCTGACTTTCCTGAGAACCCCTTTTGCTGGAGGGATGCCAGTCCTGTGACGTTACCGCACTGCGGTTTCCTTTTAAAGCTTGATCCTGCTGGAGCCTTGCAGTCAGCCTTCTGGCGCTGGCCTGCCACTGTCCACTCCCGGCCTCACTCCCGGGCTGGCCTGCGGGTCGTCTTCTCAAAGATCACTTTGTTTAGCCTCACAAAGGAAACACTATGAGACAAGGGTTTCTGAGGAGACCGAGGCCTCTGAGTGCTGCCAGGCCTCTGTGGTGTCCGCTTTTCCTTATCCAGGAGGCATGGTCAAAAGCTGGGTGTAGAGGACACTGTGGGGGTCCCACTCTGCTAGCTGGCCCATCCCCCCGCCGCTGGTAGAGCTGCTGAGAATACCTCACAATTGCACCTTCTCTGGAGAATTATTTTCAGCTGACAAGAGCTGGGTGGCCCTCAGACCTTGGCCAGTGACTGGTGGACAAGGGCTTACACAAGGCCAGTCTCTTTGCCTCAAGGTTGCTATGGTGCCAGTCATGCCCATCAGCCTGCCATGGGATCAGGCTGAGGGGAGTTGTCAGGCTGAGACCACATTCCTGCCAGCTTTTTTTTTTTTTTTTTTGGTGTGGACCATTTTTAAAGTCTTTATTGACTCTGTTACAATATTGCTTTTTCGTTTTTTGGCCCTGGGGCATGTGGGATCTTAGCTCCCCAACCAGGGATTGAACCTGCTCTCCCTGTGTTGAAAGGTGATATCTTAACCGCTGGACTGCCAGGGAAGTCTCCCTGCCAGCATTTGACTCCTGCTCTGCCCTGCTTCCCTCCTTCCCTTCTGCATCCCCAAGAAGTCGCTGGGACAAGAATGCTCACCACAAGTCATACTAATAGGGAACCCAACCTCAAAATGCAGTCTGTCTTCTTTCCTCCTCCTTCTACCAGCTATCTCTACTCTCTAGATCAGGGGTCCCCGATCTTCGGGATCTAAGGCCTGATGATCTCAGGTGGAGCTGATGTAATAATGTTAGCAATAAAGTGCAGAATAAATGTAGCAAGCTTGGATCATCACGAAACCATCCTTCTACCCCAGCCTGTGGAAAAATTGTCTTCCACAAAAACATGATGTCTTCCACTTTTGACCATGGTGCCAAAAAGACTGGGGACAGCTGCTCTAGATGTATCAGGTTGGCTGAAAGTTCATTTGTGTTTTTACCATAAGATGATGTGGAAAAACCCCAACGGATTTTTTGGCCAACCCAATATTTGGCAGCTGGGGTCATTGAGGTTATGTTTCCCATCCTTCTTGGGAAACAGACACACATAGTGAAGGTGTGTCTGAGCCTTGAATGCCAGGGTGGTTCCTAGAGGATTATGCTGGTATCACTCATCCTTTAGTGGGTGATACCATCCAGAGGGACCTATAGTGGCTAAGAGATATTAATCAGACCCACTGGGTCACTGGGTAGCCAGCTTATTGCTATTTGAGCCTGGCTGTGTACCATCCTCTCCTCCACCATCCTGGGGCCCATCTGCTCACACAATGGCTTGATTTTCAAATCAATTCATGTTACTTCCCCCTTGCTCCCTGCCTTTCCTCTGATTAACAATCAGATTTTTATTATTCATCCACTTCTTCCTGATTTAGAGTCCTGGAGAATGAGTCACCTTTCTGCAGGATTTAGGAGCCAAGTTTTAAAGCCTTGGTAAATGATTATTAGGGGAATATAGTGTTGAGAGTTAATGCCTGCATTTAAGCAATCTAACCTACCCTCACCCCATCTCTCTCTCCTGTTCCTATACTCAGGTAGGGAAGCAAATAAATCTTTCCTAGTAAGGCTGGCGGCTCTTTGCAAACTATGGTAACACAACGAAGGGCATATGTTGGTGAAGGTTTGTATGTATTTTCTATGAATTTAACTAGAGGAGATAAGATCTATAATAGTAGGGATCTTGCCTGTCTTGTTCACTGTTGAGTCCCCAGTGCTCAAGATGTGGTATGAGCACAGTAAATATTTGTTGAATGAATAAATAAGAAATTGCATTAGTTGTATACCTACTGTGTGTAAGATTTTATACTAATCACTATTGATGGAAAAATGAATATGAAATGTATTCCCCCATCAGGGAGCTCACAATCCAGAAAGAAACAGATAAGCAAGCAAACTGGTTGAACATCAGGGTTGAAATAAAGGTATCTATAAATACTGAGAGAGTACATGGGCAGACAGTTGATTTGGCCTGGGGAGGTCAGAAAAAAGTTTCAGAGGGGAAGGAACATTTGAATTGGGCTTTAAAGGATGAGTAGGAGTTTGGTAGTGGCCTCAGGATGAAAGGGCATCTAAGCAGAGGGAACAGCAGGCAGAGAAGCGTGAGGCTATGAGAACAGGGTAGAAGATGGTGATTAGCTCAGTGTGGAGGCAGAAGTGTGGTGATGTGAAGAGGGTGATGAGAGGTAAAGCCCCGGATACCGTCCTGGAGTGGGGGCCTCACTGACCGGTCTGCCCCCTTGGGCTGTGTGTTTTCAGGCCATGGCCAGTGCAGCTGTGGGGACTGCCTCTGTGACTCCGACTGGACCGGCTACTACTGCAACTGTACCACGCGCACGGACACCTGCATGTCCAGCAACGGGCTGCTGTGCAGCGGGCGGGGCAAGTGCGAGTGCGGCGGCTGTGTCTGCATCCAGCCTGGCTCCTACGGGGACACCTGTGAGAAGTGTCCCACCTGCCCTGATGCCTGCACCTTTAAGAAGTGAGTGGGCAGAGACGTGAGCTGGAGAGAGTTGGGTGTCTGGGATGGGGGAGAGGGTCCCCCACACTGTGCAGGTTCTGTCTCTCACTCACCAGAGCTTTAGAGAGAGAGGAGTCTGTTCCAGCAAATGACTAGTGTTCATCTTTCCATTGAAAACTTAAGGGAAAGTTGGAGATAGAGCCAGGGGTGAAGGGAACAGAGTGGTACCAGCTGGACTGCAGTTGGAGACACCTCTCTTTTAGGCAGGATCCTGAATCCCTGAGTTGGAGGAAGGCTAAACCAGGTAACTCCGGGGGAATGTTCCAGTGCTGAGGTTCTGATTTTGTGAAGGAGGTGGGGCCAGGATTATGAAGGCTACTGTGTGAAACAGGAGACGTTCGCCACTATAAACATCATTCATCTGGGGGCAGAGGAAGCCCCCCTCAACCCAAGTCCATGGCCCACTGTTTCTCTTACTGCTTTAGCCGGGCTGGACTCATGGGTATGCAGCCTGCACATTTGTATAGCACCCTGTGCTTAGGAGAACCTCACATTTTGTTTAATGCTCTGCTACCACTGTTTTGAAATTCTTCCTAATTTTTTAAAAAATTATTTAATTATTTATGGCCACACTGGGTCTTCATTGCTGCGCAAGGACTTTCTCTACTTGTGGTGAGCGGGGGCCACTCCTTAGTTGTGGCATGCGGGCTTTTCATTGTGGTGTCTTCTCTAGGGAGCACGGGCTTCAGCAGTCGCAGCAGGCAGGCTCGGTAGTTGTGCAAGGACTTAGCTGCCTTGTGTTATGTGGGATCCTCCCGGACCAAGGATCGAACCTGTGTCCCCTGCATTGTCAGCAGACTCCCAACCACTGGACCACCAGGGAAGCCCCCTACTAATTTTTGAATAAGGGACTGACATTTTTGTTGTGCACCAGGCCCCCAAATTATGAGACTGGTTCTGACTTTAGGGTTCCCAGAAGTGGCATAGGGTCACAGTCTTGGATGGGACATAAAGAAGTTTAATAAAGTTCCTGGAGGCCTCTGCCCACCTAGCCTTAGCTATCCGTTAGGAGGGCAGTCCCACCTCTGAACTCCAGATGTGACTTTCTGGGTCCCCCAAGGTTGTCTTACAAATGTTTTTATTTTTGTGTCTATTTTCTGGGGGAGGGGCAGCTTTCTGGGTATATGGCAGGCAGAGCCAGACTGTAGCACACTTAGGGTTCTTCCTTCCCTGCCTTCACCCCTGTGTCCCCTCTCTTTTAGGGAGTGTGTGGAATGTAAGAAGTTTAACCGGGGAACCCTCAACGAGGAAAATACCTGCAATCGTTATTGTCGTGATGAGATTGAGCCTGTGAAGGAACTTAGTAAGTTCAGCAAGCCATAGAGTTATGCACACCCACGTTCTAGGTTTTTCCAGTTTAACCCCAGAAACTTTCCAACTCTCATCTGTAAAATGGAAGAGTAATTCCTACTTCAAAGGTATACTGTGTAGGCCTGATACGCAGTAGGTCCTTCCTAAAAGCTAGCTTCCCTGAGAGCCTTTCTGCATATCTGCAAATGTGTTCAGCAGTCCCCTCCGCTTTTACTTCCTAGAGCCCATGGGCTCAGCAAAATCCTGCAAAGAACTTTTAAAGTATGTATAAATCCAGCAACCCTAACTTTACTACCCCAAGGAAAGAAAGATGATGTACTCCATTTTACAGGTGAAGAAACTGAGGCATAGAGTGAAGAGGTAGTTGCCCATGATAACCTTAGTATAGTAGGCCAGTAAGCATTTACTAAGGGGTTTCCGGGTGGCTCAGTGGTAAAGATCTGCCTGCCAATGCAGGAGATGCAAGAGACATGGATTCGAGTCCTGGGTTGGAAAGATCCTCTGGAATAGGAAATGGCAACTCACTTCAGTATTCTTGCCTGGAAAATTCCATGGACAGAGGAGCCCGGTGGGCTACAGTCCATGGGGCCGCAAAGAGTGGGACATGACTGAACGAATGAACACACAAGTTTACCTCAGAATGTTAAGCAAGGTCCAGCATACAGCTCTGCAGATATAGAGAGAAACCTTCACCTTTATGGATTTGGAGCCAAAATTATTAGCCTGCAGCCCTTTTGGCTCCTGGGAGCCCCTCCTGGTATAAGACAGAAATACAGTGAGGAATAAAACTCTTGCCTGCAATTATTCTGGTTGGTACTTCATCTTGACTTAAAAGGAGTTGCTCTTTGCTGCTGTCACATATCTGATGTAGTTATCTAGGTCAGTTAGACGTTGGGTGATGCTGAGAGATAGCGATCTCCCATGAAGGAAGGAAACATATGTTCAGTGAGAGCCACAGAAGACACAGCTAGCCAGCCAGCTTCAGGGTGGGGGTGCTTTGGGAAAGAGGAAGATCTCTGGATCCTTTGGCTAATGTCTGAAGTGGGTCTGGACTAACAGTGATTTGGGAATTGAGCTTGAAGAGGCCGTTTTTCCTCTGGAGGAGACCAGGCTTGCTATGATTAGCTTAGATGGAAGAGGCTGCTGATAGGAGAGATTTTTATCATCTAGACTAGATGAGTATCACAAGTTAGTTGATAAATACCCCCATCCTCCACCATGATAATCATAAAAATAAATGCTTCTTTGTATGGAGTTTTATAACTTATACAAATGATAAAAGTATCTTTTTGTGCACATTCTTCTCCCAATAACCTAGTAAAGTAGAACTTAGTACTATTGTTAACTTCATTTTTGAAGATAAGAAAATTGAGTCTCAAGAAAGTTGTCACTTTCACAAAGCAAATTATTGGTGAGTTAAGGTTGGAACTAAATCCTGAAATCCTTACTCTTTGCATTGCCCTGTAATACCACTGGTTTACTGAAGGCTCTGTAGGATGCGCTTTGAGACTCATGTCCTAGTCCTGCTCCATCACTTATTTGCTGTCTGACCTTGGTACATTTGCTTAATCTCATCATGTGTCAGATTTATCCATCTGGTAAAGCTGGTGGAGGGTAACCCATAGTATCACAGTCAGAATAACAGGTTTTAGAATTGGAAGGGATGAAGCCAACAAGACATGATGAGTCAGAGAAAAAGAGATGGCTCTGGGGAGGAACACTGGATAGGAAGCAAAAATAGAAGAAATGTAAGGGTTGAGCAAGCAAACTATTGGGAATCGTTGAGCAAACAGAGAAAGGAAAGAGAGGAAAGGGAACACCCACTGTGTGTTAGGTGGTTTATGCTCAACCATCCTTGTGAGTGAAGGTATCTTTTCTGCTATAGAAGAAGAAAGAGATTCAATGAGGTCAGATAACTTACCCAAGATCACGCAGCTGGGAGATGATAGAGCCAGGCTTTGAATCAGACTGTAATACTGTTATGTCATATCCCTTCCAGAGGAAGGAATAAGAACCCAAAAGTACTTTGTGAGGGACAAAGCACGAATACAGCGGTGAGAGTCATCTAGAAGCAATTGCCAGGCACGACAGCCATCTCCAAGCATATTGCCTAATGTCAGGTGTAGGGTTCCCTGTCACATGCTTTCCCAGAAGTCTTAAGACTGGATTTGGGGGTGGCTCCATCTTTCAGGGACTGACCTGTTTTTCATTCTCCCATCTTTCCTCCTCTCCCAGAGGACACTGGCAAGGATGCTGTGAATTGTACCTACAAGAATGAGGATGACTGTGTCGTCAGATTCCAGTACTACGAAGACTCCAGTGGAAAGTCCATTTTGTATGTGGTAGAAGAGCCAGGTGAGTGAACCCCGAGGGTCCTGACCCTTCCCCGAGGGAGAGTGAGACCAATATTAGGCAGTTAGTTCCATCCATCACTCCTATTAAACAGAACATCCAGGTGAAACCTGATCTTACAAGTGATAGATCAGGGCTTGTCATCTGAGTGTGGGGTATATAAATATAGACATTAGCAAGAAAATGACCTGCTAATTGAGGAGATAGAAGAATAAGGAGGTGGGTAAGGAGAGGAAGAGGGTAGGTGTGGAGCTCAAGGAACAGATGATAGCCTGATATTTTTTGAGGTGACATTGTAAGGAAGAGGTAAGGAATTTAAATTCTAGCACTTTTCAGCACAAGGCATCTGCTCTACTAAGAGTTAAATGGTTACCAGGAACAAGCTGCTTGCTGCTTCAGAGGAAGGCCTGAGGTTTGAGGTCTTCACCTTACCAGTTACCATGTGACGTGGTGAAGGATGTGAGGCTGCCTCCAACACTGTAAAGTTAATGCTCGGTCTCAGGACCCTCTGGAGGCAGGAGAGCCCATTGTGTCGTACACACACCCCCCACAGGTTTGTCACCATCCAGCGCAGTAGATTTGCTTGTTTCTCCTTATTTTCTTTATCTCCTTTCTTTCCCTTAAACAACAGATGAAGGTATCAATCATTAGACTTTTTTTTTTCACCACACC
The DNA here is from genome assembly GCF_963930625.1 of Muntiacus reevesi. Classification (NCBI taxonomy): domain Eukaryota; kingdom Metazoa; phylum Chordata; class Mammalia; order Artiodactyla; family Cervidae; genus Muntiacus; species Muntiacus reevesi. The sequence goes on along the minus strand of NC_089266.1, from coordinate 16,220,420 downwards.
ACTCAGCATGTGGATCTTAATTCCCTAACCAGGGATCAAACTTTTGTCCCCTGCGTTGGAAGGCGAAGTCTTAACCCCTGGACTGCTGGAGAAGTCCCAATCATTAGACAGTATTTTTGAGTACTTATACATCAGGCGTGGGCTAGGTGATGGAGATGTAATAGTAAATAAGGCAGATGTGGTATTCACAGGCATGTAAAGCAGTCATGATGCTGCAGGGGCATAAGGCCTATGGTATGGTGGGAATGGGGGATGGGAGGGGTGGGCCAGAACTATCTGGAATGAAGGAACAGTCTCTGAAGGCAGAGGCTAAATCAGTTGGTCACTTGACATTCTTCACAGCTGTAGGAGTGTCTTCAAATCATTCTTTAGACCAGGGGCCAGCCAACTTTTTCTGTAAAGGGCCAGATGTTAAATATTTTACGGTTTGTGGACCAGATGGTGTCTGCGGTGACTACTCAACTCTGACACATAGCAAGAAAGCTGCCGTAGACTATATGCAAATGAAGGCATCTGACTGTGTTTACCAAAACAGGTGGCCAGCCGCATTTGGCTCACTGGGGTGTTCTTTGCTGGTCCCTGCTTGAGGGCGGTGGTTCTTGAACTTTTGTCTGTTCCCTTGTTAAAAAATCCAGAGTTCTGAACCCTGTCTTACTTCTACAAGCCCATGCCTCTCTCTTCCTTGTTAGTGCTCCTGGTAATTGTGACATATTCCCTGACGTTTTAGACATACCACTTCCCAGATGAGCCATGTGAGACCTCCTCCAGCATCCATTCTGATGATTAGATTTGGTGCATATCTTTGATTTTCAGAGCAGCTGTGCTTCCACCCCGCCCACCCCCCCCCCTGTTTTTTTTTTTTTTTTTTTGGTATGGACAATTTTGAAAGTCTTTATTGAATTTGCTACAATATTACTTTTGTTTTATGTTTTGTTTTTTTAGCTACAAGGCATGTGGGATCTTGGCTCTCTGACCAGGCATTGAACTTGCACCCGTTGCATTGTGTCGCTGTGCTTCCCTTTAGACCGGCTAAGTTCTTATATTACTTCTTTAGGGAATTCCCTGGTGGTCCAGTGGTTAAAACTCTGTGCTTCCATTGCCAGGGGCCCAGGTACGGTCCCTGGTTGGGGGACTAAGATCCCACAAACCTCAGTCAAAGAAAAAAATTGCTTCTTTAATCTCCTGTCTTCTTCAGGTGACTATATGTTCCTTGAACATAGGAATTGTGTCTGTCTTATCTACTGTTATAATATCTCTATACCTGGCTCAGTTATTTACAGAGAAGATACTTCATACACAGTTTTTGAATGAATGCATAGGATGGATTATGCCCAGGAGACAGACAGACTCATATACATCTTAATATCTGTTGGGAGAATTTTGGCTGCTTAAAGACAGGAGTGGTTGAAAGTGGGAAAAGGGCTGCATCTATGTCACTGGGGGTGTTGTCCTCCCCGTGGGTGGAGGAGAGCGTGGGGTCCCCATTTGTGATATTGTTTATCAGTCTCTCCAGGGCTCTCATCCTTTATAAGGGAGAAGAAAGGTAAAGAAAGGGTATCACCTTAGTTTGATTTTGTGACTGAAGGGAACACTGACATGGGGAAGTGGAGAGGAAAGAGTCTGGGTATGTACTGGGTTGGCCAAAAAATTCATTCAGGATTTCCCATAGGATGGGATGGAAAAATCCAAATGAACTTCTTGGCCAACCCATTACGTCTGGGGACGCAGATGTAGGTTAGTTTCAGCACGACTTCCTCATACTTTCTTGTCCACCTGTGTTAACGTGTTAAATGGATTTTCCACACCCACCCTATCTGTACTTTTGTCCCTTCTCATCTCAAACGTGCAGTGTCCTCTTGCTTTGGGGTTTAACATTACCTCATCTCTTTGCTGTAACAATCTGGCTGGTGCTCCTGCTGTAGCACTCACAAAAATCATTTGATCTGGTATTCTGAAACTGAAATCTATTGCCTGGAGTCCTGGGAAACAAAAATGATGATAACTGGGATGGTGACACCTCACTAGTTATCAGAGTGGAGGTAACTTTTTAGGCTTACTGCTAGTGTAGCCCTTCCTCCACATCAGGAGATAGGTCCCCAGACCTACATTTCTTACCTTGTTGCCTTGAATTCCAAGTTCTGCCTTTCCTCTCACCCTGGCTTCCAATCATTTTCAGGGGCTCTGGCTTTGAGTAAAAGGTAACATCTGGGGCCCTCAGTCTCGGAGGAGATTATTCTCATTTGCTTCCCTGACTCTTGCCCTTGCAGCTGTTCTCTCTGAAGGGCTGAGCCACTACGGGGCAGTGAAGAGGGCACCGCTAAAGAGTTGGACATTAGCCAGGTGGTCAGGGAATGAGCTCCTTTGAGCTGGGCCCTCATCACTTCCAGATAGGGTTGTCTGATAAAAATACAGTAATGTCTGCCTTTGGACATTTACACTGTTTCCATGTCCTGGCTATTGAAAATAGTGCTGCAGTGGGCATTGGGGTACATGTGTCCTTTTGAATTACAGTTTTCTCAGGGAGAAGATATGGTACATATGTACAATGGAATATTAATCAGCCACAGAAAGGAATGAAACTGGGTCACTTGGAGAGATACGGATGGACCTAGAGTCTGTCATACAGAGTGAAGTAAGTCAGAAAGAGAAAAACAAATATTGTATATGAACACATATATGTAGAATCTAGAAAAGTGGTACGGATGAACCTATTTCCAGGACAAGAATAGAGACACAGACTTAGAGAATGGACATGTGGACATGAGGGGGGAGGGGAGGGTGAGACAAATTGGGAGACTAGGATTGACATATTAATATATCCACTACCAGGCGTCAAACAGATAGCTAGTAGGAAGCTGCTGTATATCCCAGGGAGCTCAGCTCGGTGCTCTGCGATGACCTAGAGGGGTGAGATGTGGGTTGGGTGGAAGGGAGGGCCAAGAGGAAGGGGATACATGTGTACATATAGTTGATTTCACTTCATTGTGCAGCAGAAACTAACACAACATTACATTGTAAAGTGATTATACTTCAATAAAAAATACAATATGCAAGATGTGGTACATACTTAAAGTTATTTGTTATTTATCTGCAATTCTAATGTAACTGGACTTCCTGTACTTTTGTTTGTCAATTCTGCTAGCCATCCCCAGTCATCCCTGGTCATCATCCATCATGGGTCATCATCACTGTGGCTGGGAAGGCACTTCAGAGACCACCTGGTCTTGTATCTGTTTCCAGGAAACCTGCCGTCTGCCCCTTTTAGGACAGATGGTTAACAGGTTTACTTTTCCCCCCGAAGATCTGGCTTTCTACCTGTCCTGGCCATACTGACATGTAAAATTGAAGCGATTCCACTTTGAGGTTTGAGGGTCAGCCCTGCCTCAGTCTTCCAGAGAATTCATAACTGCTTTTCCCAGAAGAACTGGGATGGACCCTTCATCCCTGGGAACTCAGACATTGGGATCTCATAGCCTCTTTCCAGACATTCCTTTAATTATAGACAGGTTGTAATTTGGTGGGATAGGAAATAGCCAGCTTGGGTTGTGGTAGTGGTTGTTTTTGGGTCATGTGTGGTAAGCATAGTGTGTATGTTTAGAGAAGAAGGTGGGAGACAGTGTGGAAAGTAGGTGTGACATCTCTTTAGACCCATCAATACTCAGATATACAAACACCTAATTATATAACACCTGAGAAGTTACTGGAGTGAGGTCACTCATCAGACATCTGTGGTTTATGGGAAATGGAGCTGTTCAGAGCATACTCAGCTTGGCCCTCAGAGGGCTGACGTCGTACCTCTGTTTTTGTTGGTTGTTGACTGGGGTTGAACAGGAAGTTGGTTCTCAACAGGGTGAGAATTTTAGATGACTAAATATTTTGGGAAGAAACCCAAAATATTGTCTTGGTTGGCAGACCTCCTAGTTTCAAAGTATGTTAAGGAGGTCATTAGGTTCCCAGCCCTCGGGGGTTGTAAATATCTGAACCAGGGTAACTAACTCAAATACCCAGCTCAAACTCAAGAGGGAGCTGGGTAAATAAATTAGGAAAAACAGCCTCGGATAACAGGGATACCAGTAATAACAGTAGCTGATATTTATTGAGCTCTGACTCTGTGCCAGGCACTGTTCTGAGTTCCTTAAATATATTTAGCTTAATTATTCCTTTTTTAAGATTAAAAAAATTTTTGTTTTATTTATTTATTTTGGTTGCACTGGGAGGGTCTTCATTGCTGTGCATGGGCTTTCTCCAGTTGTGGCGAGTGGGGGCTACTCTCCAGTTGCAGTGTCTGGGCTTCTCGTGGTGGTGGCTTCTGGCTGAGCACAAGCTCTGGGCGTGCAGGCTCAGTCGTTGTGGTGAGTGCACTTTTTAGTTGCCCACAGCATGTGAAATCTTCCTGGACTTGGGATCGAGCTTATGCTGCCTGCATTGGCAAGTGTAGTCTTATCCACTGTACCACCAGAGAAGTCCTTAATTATTCCTTAACTATTGCTCATAATACGTTTTTTAAATCAGAGCTATCACTGTTAGAGGTGGAGAAACGGAAAACAGACACCCTGAAAGGTGAAGTCATTTTTCAAAGGTCACATAGCCAGGATTTACTCCCAGGCAGTGTGGCTCCAGAGTCCACAGGGGCACAGACTCAGTGACAAGTCACACTTCGCCTCTGTTTAGTGCAGAAAAGAAAGAGTGGTGAGGAGTCTGGAAAACTAAAAAAAGTGTGTTCCGACTGAAATGGGCAGCTACCCCTCAGCCCTAGCTGTTTGAAACCCTGTAAAAGTGTAAGTTCAGTGTTTCTAGATCTTTTGACTTGTTTTTTTTTTTTTTTCTGAAGAGAAGAAGAATCTGAAATTTTTGTGGGGAGAATCTCCTGGATTAATGTTGCCAGCAAAATCAAACGTTTTCTTTATCTGGCAGCGCCAGGTCTTTGTTGCAACCTGTGGGATCTTTAGTTGTGGCTTATGAACTCCTACTTACAGCATGTGGGATCTAGTTCCCTAGTTGGGAGTTGAATCTAGGCTCCTGCATTGGGAACTTGGAGCCTTAATCACCATTAACCACCAGAAAACTCCCCAAATTGAATTTTTAATGAACATTTGTGTGAACTCTCACCAAGTAGGCTAGACTCTGCTTGTGGATGACCAGCTAATGACCTTTGATTTAATCCACTCAGGACAGATGATTACTGCTCTAAGGATTTTACCCCATTCCTTTTAAAAATTAATAGGCTTATTTTGTAAGTTCTGTTTCCTTTGGAGAATGCTCCAGTACTATATTCCTTTGTCGAGAAGATCTTATTTGTAACCAATTCAAATGATTCCTACTCCATTCCCAACCACCCTGCTCTGCGCTCTCTCCTGATAGAGTGTCCCAAGGGCCCTGACATCCTGGTGGTCTTGCTGTCTGTGATGGGGGCCATTCTGCTCATCGGCCTTGCGACTCTGCTCATCTGGAAGCTTCTCATCACCATCCATGACCGGAAGGAGTTTGCTAAATTTGAAGAAGAGAGAGCCAGAGCCAAATGGGACACTGTAAGAGGCTGGGCTGGGCGTTTTCTTAAGTTGTTGGTTCAAGAGTCTGAAGTGGAAGTAGCAGATGCTTATTTTAGGGCAGGGCAGGCTCAGCCAGCACCAGAGTTTCCCAGTTAACCTTTTCCTGGAAGTTGGGAGATGGACTAACTGTCCTAATGTCATTATGTTTCCTGGAAACCATCTGGTTCTTTCTCTATGACATCAGTGAGCACCACCTGAGCACGGATAGGGCTTAGCTCTGCCCTAGAAGCAGGGAAAAGGAAACTTACTCTCCAAGTGAGTAAGGTAAGACAGACTTGAGGATCCTACATTGAGGACATATAGTAATCCACTATATACTGATGAAGTCCAAAGCATTAAACATAAACAGAAACAAATGATAACAGCTAACATTTACTGAAGATTTACCATGTACCAGGAACTGTCCTAAATGCTTTTTTTATATTTCCTTCCTGTAACAGTCCTATGTGATAGATAACATTATTATCCCCATTTTATAGATAAAGAAACTGAATATAGAGAAATTTAGCAGCTTCCTTGATTATGGGAGGGAACTAGGTTATGATAGGAATTACTTTTTGTATCAGCCTCTTAAAAGAATGCTCCCTGCAGTTTACCCTGATTGAATTTAATCAAACAAGCTTTTAATTGAGAAACTTCTATATACTTAAGCTTACTCTCCTTTGGCTCATGTTCCACATTTTAACTTTTTCCTGGGCTTCCAAGTGAATGACTTCACTGAATATCCGAGGTTAGGTTGAAAGTTTGTTCCCATCTGATGGTGACCTCAGGTCTTTGAACTCAAGGATTCTAAGAAGTTGAGATGTTTCTGTTCAGACAGTATAGAAATCCTGACCCTCTGAGGCACATGAGAATGTGTTGTGTTTCTTGAGGTTACCTACCACTAAGGACTATTAGACCTAATGGGATTTGTCACTTTGTTTTAGAAAATAATTTGGGAAACCTAGTGAGGGTCTTTTTCCTGCTAATGTGACAGTTTGTGGGCAAGGCTTGAGGGATAAGATGAGAACAGATTAAGAATCATTTGAGCAAAAGTGGTCCTCTGTATTCCAACCATCACCTGCTACACCTATCTTCTCTGCCTGCGCCCCTTATCACAGTCACAACAAAGAAAAAAAGGGGGCAAGAGGGAGAAAGAGAGTTCAGAAGAGAAGGAGGAAATATGAGATATTAGCTAAAAGCTAATCTTGGAGGGTTTTGGGATCCGCAAGAGTGATGGGCTGAATTTAACCCCTCAGGAATGGTGGAAGGATGGCATGCCATTTTCTCTCTCCTCTTATTTCCTACCCATTCCCCCTGTATGAGCAAATGTATGAGTATTAAAAGCATCACACTGTTCATTGATGGTGTATTTCAGAGAAGAGTGTCATGGGTAAACTTTTCAGACAACAAGTAAACCCCCAGGATAGGCAAGAATTGAGGAATTTGCTGTAAGACACTTTTCTCTTCTCTCTGCAGGCCAACAACCCACTGTATAAAGAGGCCACATCCACCTTTACCAACATCACCTACCGAGGCACTTAACGAGCAGTCATCCCAGGATCACTCTTGGACTGTCCCAGGATCGCGGACGTCTCTGCTTGTCATGTTTACAGGGGGCAACACCTGTGGGGCGGGATTGGGGGCTTGGAGTGGGGTGGGCTGGAAGAATGTGGGTCTGTGTGTGTGTGTGTGTGTGTGTGTATGTGTGATACGTGTAGGGGGAGTGTATAATTTAAAACCTGTGTCCCAGATGAGCGAAGCTCCTCAGTCTTTGTCCTCAGAATGCCTCCTTCCTTCAGGGAGTTTCCTGCTTAACCTGAGGGTGACCTACATCGCTGAGCAGGTGTTCCTTATTACCTCAGTGGGCAGCCAACTTTCCTTCTCAGGACAGTCTCTTGGAGAGGAGGGCAGGGCCAAGGACTCTCGATCCAGAGAGAGGGACCTTGGTTTACCTTGTATTTCTGGTTCTCGGGCCTGACTCACAGCAGCTCTGGTGGGAGCTGCTGGGCTTTGAGGCCTTGTCGTGTCATTCGAGCCTCTGTCTCTTGTCCCTTCCCTCAGGCTGAGGGAGACATTAGGGGAAAGCTGACCCATCAGGCCTGCCTGTCCTTGCCGTCACCTCAACCCAGCATAGTTCTCTACTAAGGGAAGTCCTTGCTGTCTAGTCTTCGATCTACTGGGAGATAGGCTGGCGCTGGGGAGCGGGGGGACATGCATGACCTGGGGTTAAGGTGCCTGGGCTCCCCCATTCATGATCATAACCCTTCAGATTTGCCTTATTGGCAGTTCCTTCCTAGAGATTCCTTTAGAAGTTGTGTGCCACCCTTAGCCAGCATCACCTCTTTGGTTCCCATCCCATCCTTTCACTGCTATAGACATTTGTTATGTACTGGGAGGGGCTTCCCAGGTGGCTCAGTGGGTAAGGAATCCGCCTGCAATGCAGGGAATGCAGAAGGCGTGGGTTCGATCCCTGGGTCAGGAAGATCCCTTGGAGGAGGGCATGGCAATCCTCTCCAGTATTCTTGCCTGGAGAATCCCATGGACAGAGGAGCCTGGTGGGTTACAGTCCACGGGGTCGTGGAGTCAGACACGACTGAAGTGACCAAGCATGCACGCTCGCACGTATACTGGGAATTTCTCTCATGACCAAAGGCTTTGCCTTCCAGTGAGAGTGCTATGGTTAGAGTCAGAGGTCTGGCCTCACCCTTCAGGCCTTCTGTCCCATGTTCAAGGCACCTCCACACACCCAATTCTGTGCCTCTATGTGCTACACCCACCCACGGGGATGATTGCATTTATCTACCTCTTGGGTGTCTTGTGAAGGAATCATTCCCATGGGACTCTGAGTCTGCTGGGCATAAATGCCAGGGTGGAAGGATGGGCCAGGTGAATCAGCATGTGTGGGCCATCTTCCTGTGGGCTGGGCAACCTCATTTGAACTCAGTCTTTAATTTGAGAGGCCACAATTGGAATTTTGTTTTTCTCATTGGGACACCTGAAATCAGGATGAGGCTTGCTGAATCTAAAGGAGCATATATATAAACACACTTGCATTATATTTGTAATTTCATTTGATGATGAGGAAGAAAAGGATGAAAAGCCACACCGACTTGAGCTGGGTGCAGACACGCCCACTTGGCATCATTCATAAGAAGTTGCTACCCCATTGCTGGGTCTGTAAGGGCTCTCTCATTCTGGGAGCCTGCAGGGTTGGACACATGGACACGCTGGACCTCTCCCAAGGAGAAGGAGGAAAATGGGCTGTGCTTTTTTTTTTTTCCCTAGCAAAAGCAGTTGCTCCATTGGTGTTTACATTTATTCAACATTAATCACCACCACCACTCCCTGAGAAAAAGGGAAGGGCCTATAAAAACAGGGTCTGATGATAAAAAAATCTAGGTTCTGACCTCAGTGTTATAGCTAAGGAGCTTTAACCTTAATTAAGGCAAGTCTTCTCCCTGGGGCTCAGTTTTCTAGTTTGAAAAATGATGGATTTTGCCTAGCCAATCTAGGAGGTCTCTGTCAGTATCCACATTCCATAATGCTGGGACTTACTGTGGCATCAAATATGCAGTCAAGATTCTGTGGGATGTTGATACTGTTTGTTTTTTCATTTGGGAGATCTGGCTCTGGCAAGAGCAGGTGGCATCCCATATCACCTTTCTCAATGAAAAAAACCTCATTCTATTTTCTCTGAGAACACCCTTTTCCAACTTTTGTTAGCAGTTACATCTCCTATCAGGAGCACTTAAACTCCACTTAGTTATTTCTTTGTTCACTTTGCACATGGTTGAATCCACGTATTGGGGAAGAGGAATCCATAAGAACTAGCTGGAATGTGTGTTCTGTATCCATGTGTTAACATTGAGAATAAACCTTGGGATTGGGAATGGGGCAGATATCTGAGCCCGGTGTCACTCATGGATTACTCCTTCCCATAGGGAATGGTAATGTTGTAGAGAGAGAAATGGGAAGAGACGATTATAAATCCAGGAAGTTTAGAATCTAGTTCTAACTGTTGGCTCCTGAGAAAAGACTCCATTGAAGTAACAGTCATTTTCTTTAGATAAGATGGTTTATATGAAGAAATGTTACCAAAGGAGTTCTCGAGAAAACTGTATCCTAAGGAGGAAAAAATTAGTAGGAATCTTTCTGAGCTTCTGGAATGAGGCTTACAGGCTTTGAAGATCAGTGTTTGTATGTGGGGAGAAACCATAGCTGTGTTCATGAGCTAGCAAATAGCAGTCAGTTTTGGCGTCATGTAGGGTGAACCCCTAAGTAGTATTTTAGCATCAGAAAACACAGCCCAAAGAAGTTCTTTGTTCTGAGCTCTTTTGGTGATATTTAACGTTCAATCTCAGGGTCTGTGGACAAAAATGGGAAACTTTGAACATTCCTGACAAGTTGTCACCTAAGGAGTCAAGTTCTTTACCTCTCAGATATTCCTAGACCATCCATGATTTCAAGATATTTCTCTTTGTTAAGTATTTCTGGTTGACCTAAATGCCTTCCTGACTTCCTAACCACCTCCTCTGTTTGAGTTGTGCAACAGTGAATTAAATGTGGTTTCCAAAAAGAATTGGCCTAAGGCTCCCCAGTGCTTCCTGTGCTGTTATTCCTGTTTCCTTTGGGTGAATAAAGTGACATTGCCTCACAAATGATTATTTTAGAGCAAACATGTTTCCAAATGTAACAGAATGATGATGACTCCAGGAACTGAAGTTAGTTTCCGAATCTAGGGCTTTTGTTTAGACTTGAATCACATTTTCAAAATGAGAAGGTTTTTACTGGCCTAAGAGAATTTTTTGGTTTTGGGGTTTTTTTGGGGGGCGGGGGAGTTTAAATTGGGGATTTCTTAGAACCTTGTATAACTACAACAGAAGGGACTGTCAATTTAATGTAGGTTTTGTTTGCAGGAGGCATAAATTAGTAAAGTAAAGGCTTAATGGCAAATTATTTACAGGACCATGTAAATGCCCAACTTTTTAAGACAATGGGTCTCCAAGTGTCGGCCCTAGGACCAGAGGAGGTCCTCTGGTGATTCTGTTGCATGGTCAAGTTTGAGAACTACTGATTTAAGGAATCACATACTTACCCTTTCTGGCTTAGAAAGAAATTTACAATAAGTCAGCTCTGCTGCTAAAAGATTAAGAACGTACTTTGGCTGATAGATTAAGAAAACCAAGTATGTACTTAGAGAAAACGGAAGTCTATTTTCAATCCATTTTTCAAGTTAAGTCACAGGCTTGTTGGGTTCACTCAAAGCCACAAATTCCCATGAAAAACTAAAAGAAGTAATAGATGAGAATCTCAGAGGGAAAAACAGCTAACAGAATACTTGGCAGGCATCAAAGAAAACCTTTCGTGTACCAAGCTGAAACAAGAAAACACTCTTACATATACCTATGGCTGATTCATGTTGATGTATGGCAGAAACAAACACAGTATTGTAAAGCAATTATCCCTCAATTAAAAATAAGTAAATTTAAAAATAGAATACTCTTACAACATTTGTTTATAGGAGATAGGATCAAAATCTTAAATATCATCATCCTATAGGATGTCAGAATAAGACTTTAGAACTTGTAACTTTACTTTTTGCTACTTAAAATTTATTGAGCACTGACAGTGTGGCATTGAAATACTTTACAGAACACTTATAATCCTTGCCTTTCTTACTTGAAAAAAAAAACAGCACACTACAGTACATGACATCATTAAAAGATTATGTGAACCTAGACTGAATCCTTTTATGGTGAAATTTTGTAAGATTCACTGTGTTTTATTTACGTCATGCTAACTGATGACTAAATGTCTGGATGAAAATGGAGGACTTTATGTGAAAATGAACTGGATAGCAATATGTCAAATCATATCTATAAGCCTTGACCTCTGTAGCCTGAATTATTTGATAATAGCCATCTAATGACCACTGGGACTGACCACAAGTAGACTGTCTTGAAATTACAATACCCTCATTTTTCACGATGATGTAAGGAAACAATAATATATGCTTTGCAGTAAGCCATTTAATACTTGAAACTAATTTCTCTTTGGTTTTGTAACATATTTCTGGATATATGTTTCCCTAATTTGTTTTAGTTTGACTAATGTGCACAAGGAGGCAGTTTTAAATGTTTTGATTGGGGTTGACCATATTGTTAAATAAAATTTTAAAAATCCACTACTGTGGGTATCCAAGAATGGATTGTATGTGAAAGGAAAATTATAGATCAGGAACATGATGGTGTTCCTTGCAGTTCCTAATGTCATAGTGATGTCTCCAACCTCTTACATACAGAAAATATGTTTTGTTAGCTCTGTATCTTCTGACAATACACCAAGGAATGAAGAATATAAATATTGGGTTGAGCAAAATGTTCATTCAACTTTTTCCATAACATGGAAAAATCCAAACAATCTTTGTAGCCAATCCAATGTGTAGAGAGCAACATTTAGGAGATTTAAGAGTCCTTAGGCAAAACCACCATTGTAAAATATTCTCTAGCAGTAACCCTGAAAAGAACTTTGAAAGGAAAAAGTTTTACAATTCACTGTGTTTTACCCAGTATATCGGTTGGATTTTCTTGTGACTCACACCATTGGCATGATTCTTTAGAGAGGTCAGAGTGCTGCCTGTATAAATATCATTTGTTGGCTGATGGAAATACTTTGTTAAATAATAGGAAAAATGTTGATGGATATTTGCTAGACTTTACTTTTCCTGACCCTTATAATCATCCATTGTGACAGAGATTGCTACTTCGGCCCATTATCTGTTATCACCATTCTCACATTGTATTAGGATTCTTAATTTTTAGTCGGACACATGGTTGCTCATAATAAATACAGCTGGGTGTGCAATGGTCATCTCTTTGGCAGTGAGATGTTAATGAAGGGGGTACACACAAGTTTCAGCAAGTGCTATCTAAGGGAGGGAGCATGCCTTTCTTCTCTTCCTTCTTCCTGCAGGAGGATGTGTAGAGATGATAGCAAGACTCTAAGCAGACATCATGGATCAAGATGTAACCTAGGGATTATATTAGTTATCTATTGCTGCATAACAAATGACCACATGATTTTAGCAGCATAAAACAACAAACATTATGTTAAAGTTTCTGTGTTCAGAAATTCAAGAACAGGTTAGCCGGGTAGTTCTTGCTCAGAGTCTCTCTTGAGGTTGTAATCAAGCTGTTGGCCAGAGCTACAGTCAACTGAAGACTCAAAGGGGTTGCAGGATCCATTTCCAAGATGGCTTATTCACATGGCTGTTAGCAGGAGGCATCGGTTCCATGCTGGCTATTGACAATAGGACATTTGCATAGGACTGCTTGACGGTTCACAAGACATGCCATCTGGCTGCACTGCAAGTGAGTAATCCAAGAGAAAGCATGGAGAAAGCTGCAGTGTCTTTTATTACCCTCTCTTCTGCCATACTCTTCATTATAAATATCTTACTAAATCTAGCCCACCTTCAAGGGGAGGGAAGTAGATGTCACTTCTTTATTTCCTTATTTGGCTGCATTGGGTCTTAGTTGCAGTATGTGGCATCCTTGCTGTGATGTGGGATCTTTTGTTGTACATGAACTCCAGGTGGTACTGATGGTAAAGAACCTGCTCGCTAGTGCTGGAGACATCCCTGGCTTGGGAAGGCTTGATCTCTGGGTTGGGAAGATCCCTGGAAGAGGGCATGGCAGCCCACTGCAGTATTCTTGCCTGGAGAATCCCCACGGACAGAGGAACCTGGTGGGCTACAGTCCACAGGGTCGCAAAGAGTTAGACACGACTGAGTGACTTAGCACACACATGAACTCTCTAGTTGCAGTGGCAAGCTCAGTTGCTCTGTGGCATGTGGAATTTAGCTTCCCAAAGCCCCTAGATGCCACTTCTTGAACAGAAGAGTACTGTGGTAGACAAAACCATTGCCTATGACCACTCCCACCCCCAGCCAAAAATATCCTTATCTTAATCTCCAGAACCAGTGAATATGCTACTTTACATGCAATAAACTTTTCAGGTTCTGGCAGGTGGGTGCAGAGACCTACTCGTCTTGCAGCCACCAAGATAAGTCTTGTATGTAAGTTCCCTTGCTTATTAAACTTTCCATCTACCAAGGTGGAGTGGCCTGCCTCTTTCTTTGGTCTCTCCCTACCCTTCATGTAAGAGAGTTGGTTTCAGATTTCACCTGGGACGCTCTCAAGATTGCAAACTAACAAGCATCAGCTCAAGTTGAGTCTTAGCCTTTAAATACATCCAGGGGCAGATCGGCTTCTTGGGTGAATTCCTTATATACTTGAGTACAATACTTCTCAGTCTGAAGTCCTGTGAACTAAAGGAAAAAGCTATATGCTTCCTTCATACAACAACCAATGTAAAATGGTGGAACAGGTGGGATAACTGCTACAGTCACTCCTATTTCAACAGGCAGGAAAGAGGAGATGCACAGATGTTCACAGCAATTCTGAAATTCATTCAGGTACAGGTCTGCAGATCTACCTTCAAGGCCTCAGAACAATTCTCCGTGGCTCGATGTTGTACCCTCTAGGCTGTCAGTTGTTGTTGTTCAGTTGCTCAGTCGTGTCCGACTCTTTGCAACCCCACGAACTGCAGCTTGCCAGGCTTCCCTGTCCTTCACTATCTCCTGGCATTTGCTCAAACTCTTGTTCATTGAGTCAATGATACCATCCAACCATCTCATCCTCTGTCTCCCCCTTCTGCCCTCAAGCTTTCCCAGCATCTGGGTCTTTTCCAATGAGTGTGTCCTTGAATCAAGCAGTCAAAGTACTTGAGCTTTAGTTTCAGCATCAGCCCTTCCAATGAATATTCAGGGTTGATTTCCTTTTGGATTGACTGGTTTGATCTCCTTGCTGTCCAAGGGACTCTCAAGAGTCTTCACCAGCACCATAGTTCGAAAGCATCAATTCTTGGGTACTCAGCCTTCTTTATGGTGCAACTCTCACATCCATACATGACTACTAGAAAAACCATAGCTTTGACTACATATATGAACCTTTGTCAGCAAAGTAATCTCTGCTTTTTAATATGCTGTCTAGGTTGGTCATAGCTTTTCTTCCAAGGAGCAAGTGTCTTTTAATTTCATGGCTGCAGTCACCATCCACAGTGATTTTTGTCTTGCTTAGTCAACAATTATTCAGGAATTTTCTGTTACTGGCAAAAGAATCTAATCCTCACTAATATATACTTGGTGCTATTTTAAAGTCTATGAAACTGACTAATACAGTACCTAACTAGCTCATCAATAGATTCAGTGCTAAAAAATCTACAAATGTTCAAGATTTTTAAAATATTCACAGTCTGTTGATCAGCATACAGATTGAAGCCAATGCAATTCTTACAAATTAGAAATTGAATCTTTATGAATAAGTGGAAAATGGGATGAGTCATTAATAGAGGTGACTGTTAACAATGTGGGTGGTGGGGAAGTAGGGAATGGCGAGTTTACAAAAATAAAAACATAGTCTCAGCACTCAGATTACATATAGACTATTTAGAGAGATAAACTGTATACACTTTAAAAGTACTAAAGAATAATACTCCATTGTATATATCACATCATCTTTATCCATTCCTCTGCTGATGGACATGTAGGTTGCTTCCATGTCCTGGCTATTGTAACTAGTGCTACAACGGACACTAGGGTGCATGCATCTTTTGAAATTATGGTTTTCTCTGGGTATATGCCCAAGAGTGGGACTGCTGGGACATGTGGCAGTTTGAACCATAAAATGGAACAAAATTATGCCATTTGCAGAGATGTGGATGGACCTAGTGATTGTCAGAGCGAATTAAGTCAGAAAAACAAATATATATTAATGCATGTATGTGGAAATGAGAAAAATGGTACAGATGAACCTACCTACAAGGCAGAAATAGAGACACAGATGCAGAGGAAAAAAATGTATGGACACTAAGGCGGAAAAGGGAGGGTGGGATGAATTGGGAGGTTGGAATTGACATATATACACCACTATTTATGAAACAGATAACTAATGAGAAGCTACTGTATAGCATGGGGAACTCTACTCAATGCTCTTGTGGTGACCTAAATGGGACAAAAATCCAAAAACGTTGGGATACATGTATACGTACTGTTGACTCATTTGCTATACAGCAGAAAATAACACAACACTGTAAAGAAACTATACTCCAATAAAATTTTTTAAAAAGAAGTACTAAATGCCTACAGAGCAGAGTTTAAAACACAAATGAGCTTAGCAGTATCACTGAAGGAATTAATTAGGGTAACATACTGACTACTACATACATTTTTGAATTATCATGATCCTGGGAAAACTGAGGCTTAGACAATTTGTCTAAGGTAATTTGTCTTAGGTAATTTGCCCCACTGCATACAGTAAATAAGTAAGACTTGAATTTGGACAGATCTGTCTCTAAAGCCCATGATGTTCCCCACATGTAAATAATGGAAAGCTCAGGTTGGATCAATGTGTACAATTTTACCTATATGTTTGTAAAGAAAGATACTTTAAATCGTGGGTTTTTTGGGTTTTTAAGAATACTCTTTGCTTGACAGCATTTACAACTATAGTTTAACAAAACTTTAAAATGATTAATTTCATCCAATTGGATTTACACAACGTTTTAGGGACTAACTGAGGAAAGCCAGGAACAGAGGATGAACGCTGCTTTGCGTCATTTCTTTGACCAATTATCATCTGCAGCGTGCCTAAAAAGTTGATTTTCGTAGAAAAACAAAGTATCTCTTCCAAAAGCAGGGTTAGTCCTTTGAAGGGCAGGCTGGAACAAACTTCAGTAAGGTTGTGGGACAATGACTTCGAGCCACTGTCCACTAATAAGTAGCAGAAGCGAAGTTAGACTGTACATTTTAGCAGAAAGGGAGGGCCGGAGGTATTGAAAGCATGGATAGAAGGTAAGATTGAAATGGGACCAGATGGGGTGGGACAGCACACCAGAGAATGAACGGAATTAACAGAAGAGCAAAGAGCGTGCAGGATGGAGAGAGAAATCCAGGCTCTTGGCGCGCAGAGATGAGCCCCTCCACTCTTGTCCAGGCCGCCGAGCCCTGTCGGGGTGAGGTCACAGGCCCTTATGAAGGTCACAGGCCCTTGTGAGGTGGGGCAGACGGGTGCGGCCGCAGCGCTGTCCTGTCCGCGCTAAGGCGGCGGCGATCAGCCGCTCCCTGGAGCCCCGGAGCCCCTGCAAAGTGGCGGTGGCAGTGGCAGCCGAGGTAGCCCAGGTCCCGCGGTTGCTCAGCGCAGGCGGCTCAGTGGGCGGAGCATCGAGCGCTGTCAGGTGACCCAGGGGCGGGGCCTCGCTGCAAGGGGGCTCGGGAAGGGAGGCGGAGCTAGAGCGTCGTGCTGAGCTAGGGCTGAGGGGCGAAGAGGTCTGCGTGCGGACCGGCAGACAGCTGAGGGAACGAGGGGCAGATTGGCGAGCCATAGGGGGTGACGGTGGGACCTTCAGGGACAGAAGTGGGGAGAGGAGACCTGCTGAGGAAGAGCTTCTGAGGTTGAGGGAGAGAAGAGTGTCACGTGGTGTGAGGGACAAAGCAGAACAGTTCCAGAGTTGGGCGAAAGTTCCAGGAAGGGCAGTGAATGACGAGCCAGACAGTCAAGGTGCAGAGTGAGGGGAGACTGGACCGGAGCCGGCGGCCCCTCAGCAGCGGTGGTGGTTCTGGAAGGGTGGCGGTCACTGTGGTGGGGGACTTTAATGCTTCTTCGCAGACCGTTCGGCCTCCGTTGGAGCACTTGTTTCCGCCTTGCGGGGTGATTTACTTGTCTACTCGTTTTCTTACTTTATCCCTAGAGAAGTCGTAAATTTCGCTAGAGCAGGGCCTGTTACAATCCTCTACAGCGCAGGATTCTGCATGAAGTGGATTTTCACTTAATGTTTGTTATAAACAAAGGCAGCTAATGGGGGAGGTGGTGATAAAAGTTTCACGTTAGTAGCAGTAGATGCAGTGACGTGGTTGTAAGATTGCAGTTAATGGACGTGTGCCGTCAGCAAAACGGAAAGAGTGAGCGAGTGCGTGAGGCGTCTCGTGAGAAGGGCGGTGTGAAAGGAAAGAGTGGAAGGTACTATGTGAGGGGTTGACACCCTCAGAAGAAGCCAGTTACTCTGTGAAGGTGGTGATAATTCACCAAGGGACAAGGTGCAACGGTGGAAGCGCAATGTCAACCTAGAGGCACTAAACAAGATGAAGCCTCGTTTTGGACTTTCGGAGTCAGAATCTCTGTTTTCTGCCTCAGCTCTGCTTCTTGGTTTACTGAGAAACAATGGAATTTTGTAAAACTATCCCTGGACTTTGGTTTCTCGGGTGGCTCAGTGGCAAAGAACCTGCCTGGCAATGCAAGAGATGCGGGTTCGATATCTGGGTGGGCAAGAGCCCCTGGCTCACAAAAGAGTTGGACAATACGTAGTGGCTAAATAACAACGCAATATTCATGAACTTGTGAGTCAGAGATCTGAAGTTGGTTAGTATGCGTTTTCTTCTGTATTTTGTGTGGGCAAATCAATCTGTGCGTTAGTTTCATCATGTATAATTAATAATTAAGGGGTTAGACTGGAAAGGTTTGTTAAGTTCATTCTAGCAGTGTTGGGGATTCTGTGATTTCATGTAACATTACCTGCCTCCAAGCCCTTAATCATATGTGTTTTTTTCCCCCCAATTTCCATTAAAATGTTATTTAATTGACAATATTTTACAGAAACAAGAGCAGTTTTTATTTAATACAGATAGGTATGTTTATCTATTTATATATTTATATTTCTCTTTTTACAAAATTGAAACATATCAAATTGTTTTCCCTAAAACTGTAGTGCAAAAAGCAACACTAGGAAATATAAATACTGAAATATGTTCATCATTAAATTATAACCAAGGGCCTTCTGAATCTCAGCAAGGTATACGATTTGGAGAAAGAACATGAGATTTGGAGCCAGGAGATCTGGTCTGCATTGTTTACTTGCTTTGTGTCCTAGGCATATTTCTCAATATCTCTGAATCTCAGTTCTCCACCTTGAAAACAGGAATATTAATTAGTGTTTTTTTTTATTAGGACACATACCCAGCAGTGGAATTGCTGGATTGTGTTACATTTTTATGTAGAAAACTTCATATTGTTTTCCATAGTGGCTGTACCAATTTACAATCCCAGGAACAGTGTACTTGGGTACCCTCTTCTCCACATGCTCACCAACACTTGTTATTTGTAAACTTTGATGATAGTCATTCGGACAGGTATGAGGTGACTGAGCTGTAATCACTTCTTCCACTCTCCTAAATGACTATTTTTTAATAATGCCATTCCCCTCAAACCTCCAGCTCACTGTCTCATCCTCATTCTCTGTTGATTATCTTGCTTCCTGTTTCACTAAGAAGACCAAAACAATCAGAGATGATTTCTACAAGCTCCTATTACCAGATCTACTCACCTATTCTACATGCAATTATGCTGCATTACTCTGCATTTTCTCTTATCTTGAATATGTTCTTAGCTAAGGCCAAATCCTCCATTATGTCCTAAATCCTGTTTCTTTTCTTCTACTTGAGAATATTGTTCCAGTAATTCCCCCCTCCTATATGATCAGTTTTTGCTTCTCTGCTAGGTTATTTCCATCAGCATATGAACATGTGTTTATTTTTCCCCATCTTAAAACCTCATAGCCATGCTTACCCCTCAGCTGCTACCTCATTTCTCTTTCCCTTTATAGAATAACTCCTAGAGTTGTCTCATATTTCTGTTCCCCATTCTCTCTCCAATCCACTCCTAGGATATTATTTCCTTATAACACCCAAATGGCTGCTCTTAGGGTAGTTGGTGTCTTCTATGTTGCAGGATCTAGTGAATCATTCAGTACTCATCTTATTTGACTTAGAGACAGCATTTGTCACAGCTGATTACTCATTCTTCTTTTGGACTACTTTTTTTCACCTGACTTTCAGGAACCCAGGACCCACCAGATTTTCTTACTTGTAGAATCCAGAGTGATCCTTTCAGAAAGGACTTTAGGTCATGTTATTTCTCTGCTCAAAATTCTCCTATGGTTTCCTGCCTTCTCAGAGTAAAAGCCAAAGTTTCTGCTGTAATACAGGAGCCCTTCATGAGCTGCCTCCCTTCCTTCACCACTCTGATCCCTTCTCTCCCTCCTTTCTTTCCCCTTTGCAGTGTTTCAGCCTCATGGGTCTTCCTACCATCTCAGAACATTCAAACTCCTTCTTGCTTTGGGGTCTTTGTATTTACTTTTTTCTGACTGAAATGCATTGGCTTTTAAATGCATTGGCTTTTAAGTTATGCATTGTCTCCCCACTTTAACTCCTTCAGGTGTGTACTCTTAAGTCTCCTGCTCAGTAAGGTCTTCCTTGGCTAACACATCTGCTCTTTGCATCTCTTTCCCAACACCACACTTAATATTCCTCTCACTCTTTTACATTTCCCCCCTTAATACTTGTCACAGATATTATGCTATATATTTTATTTATTTATTTTATTGTTTCTCTCCCTGGTTAGAATGTAAGCTCCATGAGGGTAGTTTTTTTTTTTTTTTTCCTCTGTTTTGTTCACTGCTTTATCCCCAGAGCCTGGAAGAAAGCCTTGCACATAGTAAGTGTGCAATGTATGTGTGCTGAATTTATGGATGGAGGGATGGAATGAATTGGAGAAAAGGGCTACAACTCTTTTTATTTTTCTTGGTTTGCTCTTGCAAGTTCACATATCTATCATAAGATTCAAAGAGTTGGGAAACAATTGTGTTGTCACAGTTATGGGGAAGAGACTTCCTTTGCTATCTTTTCTCTTAACTTGGAGAGCGTTATGTGGTATCCAGTTTATACAGCAGATTAAACCTGCCAACTTTTCGATAATGTGACCAATAATTATGGAACAGTTCTTCCTTTCAAAGTTTATTTGTCATGTTTACTCTGCTTAATTAAGTACTTTGATGACCTAAGCGCTCTTGGTATGTAAGTTCAGAAGGGACTGAATTCCTTCCTTGCTCCCTCTCTCCCTCCCTTCCTACCTTCCTCCTTCCCTCCCTCCCTCCCTTCTTTCACTCTTTCTTTCCTCCTTCCTCTTCTCCCTCTTCTTCTCTGCTTCTCTCCTTCCCTCCCTTCTTTCCTACCAGCCTTTTTTCTTTCCTTCTTTTGCAATGCCTTTATAGTACTGTGCTTGGTTCTGTGAGAAATAATTCAAAGAATGATGAGATACCAGCCCATTCCTTAGAAATTTAGACATTAATTGGTGTAAGAATTATACATGTGATAATTAAACATACAAGGCAAATGGTTAATGCAAGTTGAATAATGAAGACAATAAGAATACTGAAGACAGTAAGTGCTATGCTAAGAGGTTTAAAGGTGAAGATTGAACTGGTTAGAGAAGTTTTAGAAGAGGTTACATAGAGTGGTTTGCTGGGGAAACCTATAAAACCTCTAATGTCTTCTGAGATGCATATTTTTAATGTGGTTTCATTTTATTTTTAACATGTTTTGAATTCCAGAAATTTTGGACTTACCATATTAAACAGTAATTACATATTATAGAAATATTTTAAAATACTGTCTATTAGAATATTAATACTTACAGTTAAACTTTACAATGTGAAAAAGACACTAATAATTGCAACTAACAATGTAATGTAGCTAGCAGTGTAATAAATCATGACTCAGATATGAGTATTGGGTTGGTGGCTCAGACAGTAAAGAACCTGCCTGCAATGCAAGAGACCTGGGCTCGAACCCTGGGTTGGGAAGATCCCCTGGAGAAGTGAATGGCTGCCCACTTGAGTATTCTTGTCTGCAGAATTCCATGGACAGAGGAGCCTGGCGGGTTACAGTTCATGGGGTCACGAAGAGTCAGGCATGACTGAGCGACTAACACACTTGGATCAGATATGATTAAAATATACTGTGAAAAATTTGGGAAATTTCTAAAGTTTGTTATCACATTTACATAGTGTGGAATTGGATAAAACATTTTTTGTTTGCAATAGTATTGTTTTGAGAGTCAGTGTTGTGTGATGCTGAAGACCTCAGGCTGCCTGAATTCAAAATCTGATACTATTATTTGTTGGCTGTGGAATCTTGGGCAATTTGATCTAAGTCTTTATTTTCCTCATCTGTAAAATAGAGATAATGGTAATTCCTTGAAAGGTAATTGTGAGAAATAAATGGAATAATGCAAGTTCAAGTGTTTATCATAATGTCTAATAGACAGTAATATTAAATGTTAGCAATTACTACCTATGCTAGTTCTGCTTAACTGGGTTTATTTGAATAAATAAATATTATTGAACTTTCTGCTTTTCATGCCATTCAAATTTGGATTTCTCTACTCCTTCTTATACCACAAAGTTAAGGGACTGGATGAACTCCTGTGATTTATGATTTATTAACTGCTTTTCTAACTTTTGTATATGTATCTGAGTTAGAAATGTCTAGTAGGTATTGTGCTATAAGTGAGTATCACATTTAAATAATTGCATCAGGTAGTTTAATTACTTACATCTCCTAAACAAGGATATGATTTTTTATTTTTCTTTTTTTGGCAGGAAATCATTTTGTGCTATTGTTCATTCATACTTGTTCATCAAGTTCTTTGAGTCTTCAAGGGCAGAATTTACCTCTAAACAGAAAGATGGAAACTAAAGTTCATTTATTTTGCCAGGTATTTTTCAAAACGGTTTGTAAAGATTCCTTCCTTTTCTTCCTTAAAAATTTGTTTACATTACTTCACATCTATAATCAGTAAGCAGATTCATAGCAACATAGTCATACTATCTTGCTTAAACTGAGGTGACTTTTGAACTGTTTTAGTAGAAATATATTGAACTCTCATCCCAGCAACCCATGATGTAGTATCAAGAGATCTGTAATGTATGATAAAACTAATTTTGGGGGGAAGGGACAGACACAATTTTTTTGGAGACCAAAGAATTTAAACCTACATGAGAGATTGTAAACAATGTAATTAATAACATGGCAGTCTAACCGAAAGCTAAAAGATAATTTAAAAGATAGGGCTTCGCTGGTGGCTCAGTGGTAAAGAATCTGCCTGCCAAAGCAGGAGATGCAGATTTGATCCCTGGGTGGGTGTGATAGCCTGGAGCAGGAAATTGAAACCCACTCCAGTATTCTTGCCTGGAATATTCCACAGACAGAGGAGCCTGGTGGGTTACAGTCCACGGAGTTGCAAGAGAGTCAAATATGACTTAGCCACTAAACAATAACAACAATTTAAGAGATGCCAAGTGTCTCTAGTCTTCTTATCTGTGATTTGGGGGATATTCTTATCTATTGGCCAGAATCTTGTCAATAAAAAACCAAATCTGGACTTATTATTGAGAGACTTTGTTCAAAAGGATTATTGTAAGGGATGAAAGAGACTACTGAAATAGAAGGAGGGGGGACTAACTGAAATAGAAGGAGAGGGGACTAACTGAAATAGGGACCATAAGATCTGCAAGCATCTCAAGGACTAGGCAAAAAAATTTTTTTCTTTTAAGGTTTATTTTATTATTTAAAATTTTTATTGTGTATTGGGGTATAGTTGATTGATGTTCTATTTGTTTCAGGTGCACAATAAAGTAATTAAAAGAATGGTCTTTTATTGAGAGTGTAAACAAGGCTAGGTGCTAGAGGTAAAGAATCCACCTGCCAATGCAGGAGAATTGGGTTTGATCCCTGGGTTGGGAAGGGGATCCCTGGAGAAGGAAATGGCAGCCTTCTCCAGTATTCTTTCCTGGAAAATTATATGGACAGAGGAACCTGACAGGCTACAGTCCATGCAGTTGGACACTACTGAGTGAGCATGAAGAAGGCTAGGAAGCATTGGTTATGGGGAAATGGGGAGTAGCAAGATCAGATAAAGAGATCGGAGAAAGAGGCCAGCCTGTTCTCTAGAGGGGCTGCCTGCTCACTGGCTCAGGGTGGTGGTGGTGATGTTCATTTGCTCAGTTGTGTCCTACTCTTTGTGACCCCATGGACTGCAGCATGCCAGGCTTCCTTCACCATCTCCCAGAGCTTGTTCGAACTCATGTCCATTGAGTCAGTTATGCCATCCAGCCGTCTCATCCTCTGTCGAGATGGCTCAGGGTGAGGGTAGGCCAAAGTTCTGAGGCTTGGAGGAAGGAGAGAAGCTTAACCAAACCTTGCTTAGTAAGTGTTTTGTCCTGATAAATAGGTGGGGATAAGACAGCTCAGCTAATCATTTATGAGGTAAAGAAAGGAAAATTTGAAGATGTTTGGCCATGTCATAGGTAAACATGAAGGGTATGTGGTAAGTCTTATCTAAATCTTTTGAGGAAGGGTGGTTCTTTGCAGCCAGCTGTTATCTAGAACACAAAAGAGTGAGGGAATTCTTTTAAATTTCACTGTTTTTTCAGAAGCACAAGGCTCAGGTGAAATTTAACATTGCCAATTGAGAGTCTTAATCTTTTAAATTTATTGTTTTAGTGGATCTGGTGCCACTATATAAGACATGTACCTGTACAGTAATCCAAAATATAACTTCAGAACTTCTTGCTAATTACTGAAGGCTGGATTTGTCTAGACCTTTAGGCTCAGATGGTAAAGAATCTGCCTGTAATGTGGGAGACATTACATTCAATCTTTGGGTAGGGAAGATCCCCTGGAGAAGGAAATGGCAACCCACTCCAGTATTCTGGAGAATTCCATGGATAGAGGAGCCTGGTGGGCCACAGTACAGTCCATGTGGTCGAAAAGAGTCAGACACGACTGAGTGACTAACACTTCACTTTGGCTAATTACTGAGACATGTAATGTACACATTGTTGAAGGTTCCCTTATAAACTAATTTTGAAGATAAATTCTTAAATATTAAAAAATTAACAATATCAAGATATACCAGTTTATTTCCTTAAGCTATATACTTTGTATTTTACAAATGGTTCACTTTTAACAGTAAAGTTTTAGAGATTCTTTTCTTCCTCTGTTAAAGTTTCTACTCACTCTCTCTTTCTGTTCATCTGAACTTTGATAACAGATTTTTGTTCCCCTCTGTCTTAAAGATTTTTTTTTTAAGTCAATTAATTTCTGGCTATGCTGGGTCTTCATTGCTGCATGAGGGCTTCCTCTAGTTGCGGCGAGCAGGGGCTACTCTCTAGTTGTGGTGTGCAGGTTTCTCATTATGGTGCTTTTGTTGTGGAGCATGGGCTCTAGGCGCTCAGGCTCAGTAGTTGTAGCACGTGGGCTCTAGAGTATGGAGGCTTCAGTAGTTGTGGAGCACAGGTTTAGTTGCCCCGTGGTGTGTGGTATCTTCCCAGACCAGGGATTGAAACCATGTTCCCTGCACTGGCAGGCAGAACCCATGTCCCCGCACTGAACCACCAGGGAAGTGCTAGAATTGATTCTTGATGTTGTACATTCTATGGGGTTGGACAAATATGTGATGACATGTAGCCACTATTAAAATGTTACATAGAATATTAATAGTTTCACTGCCCTAAAATCCTCTGTGCTTTGCCTATTTATCTCTTCTCACCCTACCTACTCCCACCAGCAACCACTGATCTTTTCATTGTCCCCAAAGTTTTTCCTTTTCCAGAATGTCATATAGTTGGATCATACAATATGCAGCTTTTACAGATTGGCTGCTTTCACAATGTAGAACTATACATTTAAGATTCCGCCATGTCTTTTCATGGCTTGATAGCTCATTTCTTTTTCGCACTGAATAGTATTCCATGATCTGAATGTATCACAGTTTGATCTACTGAAGAACATCTTAGTTTTTACAAGTTTTGGCCATTATGAACAAAGCTATAAATGTCTGTGTTCAGGTTTTTGTGTGGATATACGTCTTCGACTCCTCAGGGTAAATATGGAAAGGTACGATTGCTGAATTGTATGGTAAGAATATGTTTAGTTTTGTAAGACACTGTCAAATTGTCTTTCAGAATAGCTATGCCATTTTACATTCCCACCAGCAATGAATGGGAGTTCCTCTTGCTTCATATTCTTGTCATCACTTGGTATTGCCTATGTTTTTTATTTTGGCCATTCTAATAGATGTGCAGTGCTATCTTGATGTTTCAATTTGTGATTCCCTAATGACGTGATGTTGAACATCTTTTCATGTGCTTGTTTGCCATCTGTACATCTTCTTTGGTGAGGTGTCTGTTAAGATCTTTTGCCTATTTTTTAATTGGGTTGTTCTTTTTCTTGTTGAGCTTTAAGAGTTCTTTGTATAGTTATGAATATACAAAGTAAACATACTTTGAATACAGTCCCTTATCAGATATGTCTTTTGCAAATATTTTCTCCCAGCCTATGGGTTGTCCTTTCATCCTCTTGACAGTGTCTTTTGCAAAGCAAAAGTTTTAATTAATGAAGTTAAGTTTAATGGTGCCATAAGAACTAGATTCAGTGAGTGTTAGATATATTCATGAATGCTGCACATTTGTAGCTGCATAGTGCACTAAGGAAAGTTGGAGTCATTTAGAATATATACCTAATTCAAATTAATGCATTAAGTAGCTCTTTTCAACAAAATTCTTTTTGTTGGAACCTTTTTGGAGAGAGTATTGATCTAGAGTGAATGATTTGACTCAGAATGTCATATTTAATTTATGTATGCAAAGAGAACATGGCTGACAGTGGCTTTTGATTGCTCTCCAGGGGGAAGAAAATACTGATTCATCAGATGATGACTGTAATTCTTTTGCATCTGACTTATTATCAAGAGATATTGACAGCAAAAAGTACATCAGGTTTTCTAAAAGAACAGAGAAGAGAATTTCACCTGAAATTAGGGGTTTGAGCCCAAACCACACAAAAAAGTAAGTTGAACTGTGAACTTGCTTAATTGAATTATAAACTTTTGCCAGTTTAAAAGAACCAAAAATGTAACTCATGTGTTCTCGTAATATACTAAGTATAGAGGATCATGCATGTTGTGGCCATTCTTTTAGGAGCATGGTTTTAATTCCTAAATAACGTCTCATGTTTTTCTCACTTCTCTCACAGCCATGTGGAGGCCTATAAGCTATCATAGTTTCCCAGTGAGGCCATTATCCATGTATCTGTCTGGACTTTTTTTTTTTTTTATGAAATTGTAATTTATTTAAATATATGATGTTGTGATTTAACATATGTATACATTATGAAATGATTATCCCCATTGAATTAGTTAACACAGTCATCACCTCACATATTTACTACATCATCATCATCATCATCATCATCATCATCATTATTATTATTATTTTGGTGAGAACAGAAGTTCTGATCTCAGCAAATTTTAGTTATAGAGTACAGGATTACTATCTAGTTACCTTGTGACTTTTTTTTAAAATAATGTATAAGTCATATAGCATTTGTCTTTCTCTGTTTGAATTATTTCACTTTGCATAATGCCATCAAGGTCCATTATTTCCTTCTTTCTCATGGCTAAATAGTATTCCATTGTTTATATTTACCACATCTTCTTTATTTGGAGAAGGAAATGGCAATCCACTCCAGTATTCTTGCCTGGAGAATTTCAAGGATGGAGGAGCCTGGTGGGCTACAGTCCATGGGATCTCAAAGAGTCTTACATGACTGTGCAACTAACTTTCACTTTCACTTTTCTTTAACTATTAATCTGTTGACAGACATTTATATAGTTTTCATATCTTGGCTACTGTGGATAATACTGCAATGAACATGGGAGTGCGTATATCTCTTTGAGATCTTGTTTTCATTTCTTTTGGATATATACCCAGAAATAGAATTTTTTTTTAATTAAAAAATTTTTTTTTAATTTTTTTCATTTATTTTTATTAGTTGGAGGCTAATTACTTTACAATATTGTTGTGATTTTTGCCATACATTGACATGAATCAGCCATGGATTTACATGTGTTCCGCATCCTGATCTCCTTCCCACCTCCCTCCCCATCCCATCCCTCTGGGTCTTCCCAGTGCACCAGCCCTGAGCACTTGTCTCACGCATCCAACCTGGGCTGGTGATCTGTTTCACCCTTGATAGTATACTTGTTTCAATGCTATTCTCTCAGAACATCCCACCCTCACCTTCTCCCACAGAGTCCCAAAGTCTGTTCTATACATCTGTGTCTCTTTTTCTGTTTTGCATATAGCGTTACCGTTACCATCTTTTTAAATTCCATATATATGCGTTAGTATACTGTATTGGTCTTTATCTTTCTGGCTTACTTTACTTTGTATAATGGGCTCCAGTTTCATCCATCTCATTAGAACTGATTCAAATGAATTCTTTTTAATGGCTGAGTAATATTCCATGGTGTATATGTACCATAGCTTCCTTATCCATTCATCTGCTGATGGGCATCTAGGTTGCTTCCATGTCCTGGCAATTATAAACAGTGCTGCGATGAACATTGGGGTGCACGTGTCTCTTTCAGATCTGGTTTCCTCGGTGTGTATGCCCAGGAGTGGGATTGCTGGGTCATATGGCAGTTCTATTTCCAGTTTTTTAAGAAATCTCCACACTGTTCTCCTTAGTGGCTGTACTAGTTTGCATTCCCACCAACAGTGTAAGAGGGAATTGCTTGTAGACTTTTGGATAGCAGCCATCCTGACTGGCGTGTAATGGTACCTCATTGAGGTTTTGATTTGCATTTCTCTGATAATGAGTGATATTGGACATCTTTTCACGTGTTTGTTAGCCATCTGTATGTCTTCTTTGGAGAAATGTCTGTTTAGTTCTTTGGCCCATGTTTTGATTGGATCATTTATTTTTCTGGAATTGAGCTGCAGGAGTTGCTTGTATATTTTTGAGATTAATCCTTTGTCTGTGGCTTCATTTGCTATTATTTTTTCCCAATCTGAGGGCTGTCTTTTCACCTTGCTTATAGTTTCCTTTGTTGTGCCAAAGCTTTTAAGTTTAATTAGGTCCCATTTGTTTATTTTTGCTTTTATTTCCAGTATTCTGGGAGGTGGGTCATAGAGGATCCTGCTGTGATTTATGTCGGAGAGTGTTTTGCCTATGTTCTCCTCTAGGAGTTTTCTAGTTTCTGGTCTTACATGTAGATCTTTAATCCATTTTGAGTTTATTTTTGTGTATGGTGTTAGAAAGTGTTCTAGTTTCATTCTTTTACAAGTGGTTGACCAGTTTTCCCAGCACCACTTGTTAAAGAGGTTGTCTTTTTTCCACTGTAAATCATTGCCTCCTTTTTCGAAGATAAGGTGTCCATAGGTTCGTGGATTTATCTCGGGGCTTTCTATTTTGTTCCGTTGATCTATATTTCTGTCTTTGTGCCAGTACCATACTGTCTTGAGGACTGTGGCTTTGTAGTAGAGCCTGAAGTCAGGCAGGTTGATTCCTCCAGTTCCATTCTTCTTTCTCAAGATTATTTTGGCTATTTGAGTTTTTTGTATTTCCATACAACTTGTGAAATTATTTGTTCTAGTTCTGTGAAAAATACCTTTGGTAGCTTGATAGGGATTGCATTGAATCTATAGATTGCTTTGGTAGTCATTTTCACAATATTGATTCTTCCAATTCATGAATACAGTATATTTCTCCATCTGTTTGTGTCCTCTTTGATTTCTTTCATCAGGGTCTTTTAGTTTTCTATATATAGGTCTTTCGTTTCTTTAGGTAGATATACTCCTAAGTATTTTATTCTTTTTGTTGCAATGGTGAATGGTATTGTTTCCTTAATTTCTCTTTCTGTTTTCTCATTGTTAGTGTATAGGAATGCAAGGGATTTCTGTGTGTTAATTCTATATCTTACAACATTACTGTATTCATTGATTAGCTCTAGTAATTTTCTGGTAGAGTCTTTAGGGTTTTCTATGTAGAGGATCGTGTCGTCTGCAAACAGTGAGAGTTTTACTTCTTCTTTTCTTGTCTGGATTCCTTTTATTTCTTTTTCTGTTCTGATTGCTGTGGCCAACACTTCCAAAACTATGTTGAATAATAGTGGTGAGGGTGGACACCCTTGTCTTGTTCCTGACTTTCAGGGAAATGCTTTCAATTTTTCACCATTGAGGATAATGTTTGCTGTGGGTTTGTCATGTATAGCTTTTATTGTGGGAATGCAAACTAGGATAGCCGCTAAGGAGAACAGTGTGGAGATTCCTTAAAAAACTGGAAATAGAACTGCCATATGACCCAGCAATCCCACTCCTGGGCATACACACCGAGGAAACCAGATCTGAAAGAGACACGTGCACCCCAATGTTCATCGCAGCACTGTTTATAATTGCCAGGACATGGAAGCAACCTAGATGCCCATCAGCAGACGAATAGATAAGAAAGCTGTGGTACATACACACAATGGAATATTACTCAGCCATTAAAAAGAATTCATTTGAATCAGTTCTAATGAGATGGATGAAACTGGAGCCCATTATACAGAGTGAAGTAAGCCAGAAAGATAAAGACCAATACAGTATACTAACGCATATATATGGAATTTAAAAAGATGGTAACGATAGCCCTATATGCAAAACAGAAAAAGAGACACAGATGTATAGAACAGACTTTGGGACTCTGTGGGAGAAGGCGAGGGTAGGATAATCTGAGAGAACAGCATCGAAACATATATACTATGAAGTGTGAAACAGATCACCAGTCCAGGTTGGATGCATGAGACAAGTGCTCAGGGCTGGTGCACTGGGAAGACCCAGAGGGATGAGATAGGGAGGGAGGTGGGAGGGGGATTCAGGATGGGAAACACATGTAAATCCATGGCTGATTCATGTCAATGTATGGCAAAAACCACTACAATATTGTAAAGTAATTAGCCTCCAACTAATAAAAATAAATGGAAAAAATATATATATATAAAAGCTTTTATTATGTTGAGATATCTTCCTCCTCTGTCTGCTTTCTGGAGAGTTTTTATCATAAAGGGATTTTGAATTTTGTCAAAGGCTTTTTCTGCATCTATTGAGATAATCATATGGTTTTTATCTTTCAATTTGTTAATGTGTGTATTACATTGATTGATTTGTGGATATTAAAGAATCTTTGCATTCCTGGGATAAAGCCCACTTGGTCATGATGTATGATCTTCTTAATATGTTGTTGGATTCTGTTTGCTAGAATTTTGTTAAGGATTTTTGCATCTATGTTCATCAGTCATATTGGCCTGTAGTTTTCTTTTTGTGGCATCTTTGTCTGGTTTTGGTATTAGGGTGATGGTGGCCTCATCAAATGAGTTTGGAAGTTTGCCTTCTTCTGCAATTTTCTGGAAGAGTTTGAGTAAGATAGGTGTTAGCTCTTCTCTAAATTTTTGGTAGAATTCAGCTGTGAAGCCATCTGTCCTGGGCTTTTGTTTGCAGGAAGATTTCTGATTACAGTTTTGATTTCCGTGCTTGTGATGGGTCTGTTAAGATCTTCTATTTCTTCCTGGTTCAGTTTTGGAAAGTTATACTTTTCTAAGAATTTGTCCATTTCTTCCAGGTTGTCCATTTTATTGGCATAGAGCTGCTGGTAGTAGTCTCTTACGATCCTTTGTATTTCAGAGTTGTCTGTGGTGATCTCTCCATTTTCATTTCTAATTTTGTTGATTTGGTTCTTCTCCCTTTGTTTCTTGATGAGTCTGGCTAATGGTTTGTCAATTTTATTTACCTTTTCAAAAAACCAGCTTTTAGCTTTGTTGATTTTTGCTATGGTCTCTTTTGTTTCTTTTGCATTTATTTCTGCCCTAATTTTTAAGATTTCTTTCCTTCTACTAACCTTGTGGTTCTTCATTTCTTCTTTCTCTAGTTGCTTTTTGGTGTAGAGTTAGGTTATTTATTTGACTTTTTTCTTGTTTCTTGAGGTAAGCCTGTATTGCTATGAACCTTCCCCTTAGCACTGCTTTTACAGTGTCCCATAGGTTTTGGGTTGTTGTGTTTTCATTTTCACTCATTTCTATGCATATTTTGATTTCTTTTTTGATTTCTTCTATGATTTGTTGGTTATTCAGAAGCATGTTATTTAGCCTCCATATGTTGGAATTTTTAATTCCTGTAATTTTTTTTTCCTGTAATTGAGATTTAATCTTACTGCATTGTGGTCAGAAAAGATGACTGGAATGATTTCAATTTTTTTGAATGTACCAAGGCTAGATTTTTATGGCCTAGGATGTGATCTATTCTGGAGAAGGTTCCGTGTGCACTTGAGAAAAAGGTGAAATTGATTGTTTTGAGGTGAAGTGTCCTATAGATATCAACTAGGCCTAGCTGGACCATTGTGTCATTTAAAGTTTGTGTTTCCTTGTTAATTTTCTGTTTAGTTGATCTGTCCATAGGTGTGAGTGAGGTATTAAAGTCTCCCACTATTATTGTGTTATTGTGAATTTCCCCCTTCATTCTTGTTAGCATTTGCCTTACATATTAAGGTGCTCCTATGTTGGGTGCATATATATTTATAATTGTTATATCTTCTTCTTAGATTGATCCTTTGATCATTATGTAGTGTCCTTCTTTGTCTCTTTTCACAGCCTTTATTTTGAAGTCTGTTTTATCTGATGTAAGTATTGTGACTCCTGCTTTCTTTTGGTCTCCGTTTTCGTGAAATATTTTTTTCCAGCCCTTCACTTTCAGTCTTGTGTGTCTCTTGGTTTGAGGTGGGTCTCTTGTAGACAGCATATATAGGGGTCTGCTTTTGTATCCATTCAGTCAGTCTTTGTCTTTTGGTTGGGGCATTCAACCCATTTACATTTAAGGTAATTATTGATAAGAATGGTCCCGTTGCCATTTGCTGTCTTGTTTTGGGTTCACGTTCATACAACCTTTCTGTGTTTCCTGTCTAGAGAAGATCCTTTAGCATTTGTTGAAGAGCTGGTTTGGTGGTGCTGAATTCTCTCAACTTTTACTTGTCTGTAAAACTTTTGAATTCTCCTTCATATCTGAATGAGATCCTTGTTGGGTACAGTAATCTGGGTTGTAGGTTATTCTCTTTCATTACTTTCAGTATGTCCTGCCATTCCCTTCTGGCCTGAAGAGTTTCTATTGAAAGATCAGCTGTTATCCTTATGGGAATCCCCTTGTGTGTTATTTGTTGTTTCTCCCTTGCTGCTTTTAGTATTTGTTCTTTGTGTTTGATCTTTGTTAATTTGACTAATATTTGTCTTGGAGTGTTTTGCCTTGGGTTTATCCTGTTTGGGACTCTCTGGGTTTCTTGAACTTGTGTCACTATTTCTTTCCCCATTTTGGGGAAGTTTTCAGCTAGTATCTTCTCATGGCCTTTCTTTTTGTCTTCTTCTTCAGGGACTCCTATGATTCGAATATTGGGGCGTTTCACATTGTCCCAGAGGTCCCTGAGGTTGTCCTCATTTCTTTTGATTCTTTTTTCCTCTCTGCTTCATTTATTTCAACCATTTTATCTTCTACCTCACTTATCCTATCTTCTGCCTCCATTATTCTAATGTTGGTTCCCTCCAGAGTGTTTTTGATCTCATTTATTGCATTATTCATTTTTAATTGACTCTCTTTTATTTCTTCTAGGTCCTTGTTAAACATTTCTTGCATCTTCTCAATCCTTGTCTCCAGGTTATTTGTCTGTAACTCTATTTTGTTTTCAAGATTTTGGATCATTTTTATTATCATTATTCTAAATTCTTTTTCAGGTAGATTCCCTATCTCCTCCTCTTTTGTTTGGCTTGGTGGGCATTTTTCATGTTCCTTTACCTGCTGGGTATTTCTCTGCCTTTTCATCTTATTTAGATTGCTGTGTTTGGGGTGGCCTTTCTGTATCCTGGTAGTCTGTGGTTCCTTTTTATTGTGGAGGCTTCTCCCAGTGGGTGGGGCTGGATGTTTGGCTTGTTGAGGTTTGCTGGTTAGGGAAGCTTGTGTCGGTGTTCTGGTGGGTGGATCTGGATTTCTTCTCTCTGGAGTGCAATGGAATGTCCAGTAGTGAGTTTTGAGATGGGTCTGTGGGTTTGGTGTGACTTTGGGCAGCCTGTATATTGACGCTCAGGGCTATGTTCCTGCGTTGCTGGAGAATTTGCGTGGTATGTCTTGCTCTGGAACTTATTGACTCTTGGGTGGTGGTTGGTTTCAGTGTAGGTATGGAGACTTTTGGATGATCTCTTATTAGTTAATGTTCCCTGTAGTCCAGAGTTTTGGGCTTAAGTCTGCTGCCTCTGGATTTCAGTCTTATTCTTCTAGTAGCCTCAAGATTTCTCCATCCATACAGCACTGATAATAAAACTTCTAGGTTAATGATGAAAGGATTCTCCACAGTGAGGGACACCCAGAGAGGTTCACAGAGTTACATGAAGAAGAGGAGAGGGAGGAAGGAGATAGAGGTGAGCAGGAGGAGTAAAAGCAGGATTCAAGAGAGGAGAGACAGATCTAGGTTGTACTCTGTTCCCTAAGTGTTCTCCGCAGCCCAGAACACCCACAGAGATTCACAGAATTGGATTGAGAAGAGAAGGGGGAGGGAGGAAATAGAGGTAATCTGGGGGAGAAAAAGGAGAGTCAAAAGGGGGTGAGAGTGATCAAACCAACTCCTGAGTAAAAATGGGTACTGAAGGTTGGATTCTTAAATGTCCAAAATTGATATCAAATACTGAAAAACAAAGATTAAAAATCTAGAGTAGAGGTTAGACTCTTAAAAATACAATATTAAAAAACCACAAAAATACAAAAAATTTAAGAAATATATCTGAAGTTCACTTTAAAAATAGGGTCCTTTTTTTTTTTGCCAGGTTATAGTGGGTTGTAAATATGAAAATTGAGGAGTAATAGAGGAGTAATAGAGGACTTTTTAAAAAAGAGAAAATAAAATTTTTTTAATTAAAATAATAATAGTAAATATATATCTAGGAATTTCTCTGGAGCTGTTGTGGGTTTGGTTCAGTTTCAAATAGCTCCTTGTTCCAGCTTACACTTCTCAATATCTATAGGTCCCTTCCAGGGTAGTTGGTGTTAACTACAGGGATTTTTAATCTGTTGCACCTGTCACTTCTGAGTCGGTTCCCTTTGTTTATTTGGGTTCTGTTTGCAGGTCTCTTCAGTGTCTAATTTCCGCCCTGATACAAGTGGGCAGAGGTTGTCACTTGTTTAGGTTCCCTTGTTCAGTCGTGCTGTGGGGAGGGAGGGGCACTGCAGACAAATATCGCTGGCCTGTGTGGGGAGCACTCGCAGTGTCGCAGTGTTCGGGCCACGCTGGGTTTGCCACCGCTCACAGCGTGTGTGCTTTCCCCATCTGTACTGCTCAGGCTTCAGGCTGCTCTACAGGGAGCGGGCCGTGAGTTGCGTGCACTTCCCAGGCCTAAGCTACTCAGGTTCAGGTTTTCGGGTACCCCACAAAGACGCAGACTCGGTTGGGCCTGTGTTTTGTGCCTTCCCTGCTCCGAGCAACTCAGAGAACCAGGAGCTTGAGGAGCGCACTCTCCCCGGGTGCAGTGCGCCTTGTCCCCTCCGCGGTTCCAGCCTCAGTTTCCCGGCGTGCCAGTCGGGTGCGCCTTGTGTCCCTTCTGGGAAGCTGATTTCTGGCTGTGAACCTCCCGGTGGATGTCAACCATCCAGAATCTCAGGAAGTCTTTGGTTAGAAGCTGGAAGCCTGTTTGCCCTTTGGTAGGGGATGCTGTCTCTGGGGCCGAGTTTGCCCCTTTCCCCTCCCCCCTGCCTCCTGCCTCCGGCGGGGGATGGGCCGGTCCGCCACTGGCTAGCTCTTCTCTGGTATTTGCTCAGTCCTTCATTCTGGGAATGGGCGGGTAGTGCCTAAATTTAGGGTTTTTCCCAGGTTAATTCTCTCTATCTGCTATCCCACAGTTTAAGTTACTATCTCGTGTTAGCTCCTTCCGATTGCCCTCAGGGCATTCAGACCCGGTCCTTACCCTAAGCAATGCCGCCCACTCCTCTCCGTTCTGCCCCACTTGCTGGTGGCAGATGCAAATGTCTGGGGTACTTTTCTGCTGGGAGTTGTGTTTAGGCATGTAATCTATGGGTTTTATTTATTTTCCCTCCCAGTTAGGTTTCCCTCCGAGGTTCGAAAACTTACCCCAGACCTGCCAGTGAGAGGGTTTCCTGGTGTTTGGAAACTTCCTCTATTAAGACTCCCTTCCCGGGACGGATCTCCGTCCCTAACTCTATTGTCTCTCTTTTTATCTTTTATATTTTGTCCTACCTTCTTTCGAAGACAATGGGCTGCTTTTCAGGGTGTCTGATGTCCTCTGCTAGCGATCAGAAGTTGTTTTGTGGAGTTTGTTCAGCGTTCAAATGATCTTTCGATGAATTTGTGGGGGACAAAGTGGTCTCCCCATCCTATTCCTCTGCCATCTTAGTTCCCTCTCCCAGAAATAGAATTGCTGGATCATTTTATAGTTCTGTGTTTAATTTTTAAAAATTTTTATTTATTATTTATTTCTGGCTGTACTGGGTCTTTGTTGGTGCATGGGCTTTTCTCTGGTTGCAGTGTGTGGGTTTCTATTTAGAGTGGCTTTTCTTGTTGTGGAACATGCATTCAAGAGTGTGTGGGCTTCACTAGTTGCAGCACGTGGGCTCAGTGGTTGTGGTTCCCTGGTTCTATAGCACAGGCTTAATAGTTGTGGCACATGAACTTTGTTGCTCTGTGGCATGTGGGATCTTCCTGACTCAGGGATCAAACTCCTGTCTCCAGCATTGGGAGGCAGATTCTTTACCACTGAGCCACCAGGGAAGCCCTGTGTTTAAATTTTTTAAAGAAACCTGTCCATACTATTTTCTATAGTGACTGTACCAACTAATATTCCCACCAACAGTGTACAGGGTTCTCATTTCTCCACATCCTTGCCAACTCTAGTTATCTCCAGTCTTTATGGTGATGACCATTCTAACAGGTGTGAGGTGACACCTCACAGTGATTTTGATGTTAGTTTCCCTGATGATGAGTGATGTCGAGCACCTTTTCGTGTATTTGTTGGTCATTGCTATGTCTTCCTTGGAGAAATGTCTATTCAAATCTTTGCCTATTTTTAATTGGGTCATTTCTTCATTTGCTTTTGGGTTATATGAGTTGCTTATGTGTTTTGAATATTAACTCATCAGATATATGGTTTGCCAATATTTTCTCTCATTTCCTAGGTTACCTTTTCATTCTGCTAATATTTTCCTTTGCTGAGGAGAAACTTTTTAGTTTGATATAGTCCCACATGTTTATTTTGCTTTTTTTGCTTTTGTTTTTGGTATCAATTGAAAAATCATTGCTAAGACTGATGTCAAAGACATTTGTTTTCTTCTAGGAGTTGCACACTTTCTTTACCAAGATTGTTTTAGCTTTTTGAAGTCTTTTGTAGTTTCATACAGATTTTAGGATTGTTTATTTCTGTGAAAAATGGCATTGGAATTTGGATGAGAATTGCTTTGAATTCATAGTTCACTTTAGATAGTAATGACATTTTAACAATATTAGTACTTCCAAACCATGAACACAGACTATCTTGGCATTATTTGTAATCTTCTTCAATGTCTTTCATCAGTGTTTATAGTTTTCAGTGTACAGATCTTTCACCTCCTTGGTTAAATTTATTCCTAAGTGTTTTATTCCTTTTGATTATGTAAATAGGATTGTTTTCTTAATTTCTCTTTCTGATACTTCATTGTTAGTGGATAGAAGTACAATTGATTTTGTATATTTTATATTTTTCAACTTTACTGAAATTGTGTGTTAGTTACAGCAGTTTTGTTTTTGGTGGAGTCTTTAAGGTTTTCCTGTGTATAAAATCATGCTGTCTGAAAACACAATTGAACTTCCTTTTCTGATTTGAATATCTTTATTTTTCTTGCCTAATTGCTCTGTCTAGGACTTCCAGTTGAATAAAAGTGGTGAGAGGGCACCCTTGTCTTGTTTCTGACCTTAGAGCAAAAGCTTTCAACTTTTCACTTTCAACATCACAGTATGATGTTTACTCTGGGCTTGTCATATATGGCTTTATTATGTTGAGGTACATTCCTTCTAAACCTATTTTGTTGAGAGTTTTTATCGTTAGGTGAATATTGAGCTTTGTTAAATTTCTGCATCCATTGAGATGATCACGTCATTATTATCCTTCATTTTATTAATGTGGTTGTGTTAGGAAAAGCCTAAGTTCTCCTGTTTATCTCCTTTACTTTCATGCTACTACCACACTAACACTTCTGATACCAGATGTGTGGATTTTCCCCCACACCAAGAAATTCTGTGACACCAGCTGGGTAGCCTACAATTTAACTCAATTCTGATGCTATCCACCTACAGATAGTGCCAGATCCCACAGGTTAAGGGTGCAGAGCCATGAGACTGCCCCATCCCCACTTCATCTTACAGTCTCAAGTGGTAGGTCCTCAGGTTACTTCTATCTGACTTGGCTATAAATCAGAGGTCCCTATGACCCCTCCTCAGGTTTGATTAATTTCTAGAATAGCTCAGAAAGCTCAGGGAAACACTTAACTTACATTTACCAGTTTATTTAAAAAAATGTGATAGAAGATACAAATGAATATCCAGATAAAGAGATACATTGGGAGAGGTCTGGGAGGATCTCAGATGAAGGAGCTCTGTCATGGAGTTGGAGTGTATCATCTTCCCAGTATGTGGGTATGTTCAAGAACCTATAAAGCTCTCTAGAGAGGGTAGAGGACTGTAAATGGAGTTAATAATTGATAATGCCTACATGAGAAGGTGGAGAAGGTGATGGTGACCCACTCCAGTACTCTTGCCTTGAAAAATCCCATGGACAGAGGAGCCTGGTAGGCTGCAGTCCATGGGGTCACTAGGAGTCGGACATGACTGAGCAACTTCGTTTTCACTTTTCACTTTCCTGCATTGGAGAAGGAAATGGCAGCCCACTCCAGTGTTCTTGCCTGGAGCATCCCGGGGGTAGGGGAGCCTGGTGGGCTGCCATCTATGGCGTCGCACAGAGTCGGACACAACTGAAGTGACTTAGGAGCAGCAGCAGCACTTGAGGAGGCCTCTAAAAAACTCCCAATAGTATGGGGTTCAGAGATCTTTCAGGTTGGTGAACACATCCACATACCAGGAAGGGTAATGTACCCTAACTCCATGGGAACTTAATTTCCTTCACCTATGATCCTTCAAGACCTTATCTTACATATCTCTTCATCTGGCTATTCATCTGTATCATTTTTCATGTCCTTTAGTAAACTGGTAAGCATACGTAACTGTTCTGAGTTCTTGAGTCCCTCAAGCAAAATAATGAAACCCAAGGAATGGCTTGTGAGAACCTCTGATTTATAGCCAGTTGGTCAGAAGCACAGGTGAAAAATGGGCCTGCAGTTGATATCTAAGGTAGGGTGGGGCGGTCTTGTGGAACTGAGCCCTTACCCTGTGGAATCTGAAAGTATCTCCAGGTACTTTGAATCAGGATTGAGTTAACTTATAGGACACCCATCTGGTGTCACAGAGAATTGCTTGGTGGGGCAAACCCCACACACATTTGGGGTCAGATGTGAGTGTGATTGTAGTGTGAGAATAAAGGAGAAACAGAAGGAACACTGATTTTTCCCTACATAGTTGTGTATCACATTTATTGATTTTCCTATCTTGAACCATGTTTGTGTCCTGGGAATAAATCCCACTTGATCATGGTATCTGATCTTTTTAATGTACAGTTGAATGTGGTTTACAGATACTTTGTTGAGAGTTTTTGCATCTGTGTTCATCAGGAATATTGGCCTGATATTTTTTTCTTGTAGTGTCCTTGTCTGGCTCTGATATTGGTAATGCATGCTCCGTCGCTTCAGTCGTGTCCGACTCTGTGACCCCATGGACTGTAGCCTGCCAGGCTCCTCTGTCCATGGGCTTTTCCAAGCAAGAATACTGGAGTGGGTTGTCATACCTTTCTCCAGGGAATCTTCCCTGACCTAGGGATCGAATCCACGTCTTCAGCATTGCAGATGGATTCTTTACCGCTGAGCCACTGGGGAAACCCATTAGTAATGCTGTCTTCATTAAATGAGTTTGAATGTGTTCCCTCCTCTTCAGTTTTTGGAAAGAGTTTGAGAAGAATTGGCATCAATTCTTCTTTAAATCTTTAGTAGAATGCACAAGCAAAGCTAACTGAGTCTCGACTTTGTTGAAAGGTTTTTGATTACTGATTTAATATCTTTACTAATAATTGGTCTGTTCAGATTTTGTACTTCTTCATAATTCAATCTTGGTAGGCTGTATTATTTTAGGAATTTCTTTCTTCTAGATTATCTAATTTATTGATATATAATTGTTCATAGTAGTTTCTTATGATCTTTACTATTTCTCTGTTATCAGTTGTAATACCTCCTTATTTATTTCTTATTTCACTTATTTGAGTTTATCTCTCAGCAGCCCCTACCCCATTTTTTTTTGATGTCACAGTTTACATCTTTTTGTATTATATATCTATAAGCAAATTGTTGTGGTTATAGTTATTATTAATACTTTTGTCTTTTAACATTTATACTAAAGTTGTATGTGATTTACCTCCACCATTACAATAGTGGTACACCATTATACACCTCAGGTTTCCCAGGTGTCTCAGTGGTAAAGAATCCACTTGCCAGTGTAGGAGATGCAGGAGACCTGGGTTCAGTCCCTGGGTTGGGAAGATTCCCTGGAGGAGGAAATGGCAACCCACTCCATTATTCTTGCCTGGAGCATCCCATGGACAGGAGTCTGGCGGGCTACAGTCCATAGGGTTTCAAAGAGTCAGACGTGAATGAGTGACTGAAAGAAGTCAGAAAGTGAAGTCACTCAGTCATGTTCGACTCTTTGTGACCCCATGGACTGTAGCCCACCA
This sequence comes from Muntiacus reevesi, assembly GCF_963930625.1. Classification (NCBI taxonomy): domain Eukaryota; kingdom Metazoa; phylum Chordata; class Mammalia; order Artiodactyla; family Cervidae; genus Muntiacus; species Muntiacus reevesi. The sequence continues at coordinate 16,180,213 of NC_089266.1, read as the reverse complement.
GACTCCTCTGTCCATGGGATTTTCCGGGCAAGAGTACTGGAGTGGGTTGCCATTTCCTTCTACAGGGGATCTTCCTGACCCAGGGATTGAACCCAGGTCTCCCGCACTGTAGGCAGATGCTTTACCGTCTGAGCCACCAGGGAAGATGAGTGACCGAATACATCACAATATTAGAGTATTCTGAATTTGACTCTCTCTCTCTCTCTCTCTCTCTATATATATATATATATATACATATATATATATATATATGTTTATTTATTTACCTTTACCAGTAAAATTTATATTTTCAAATGTTTTCTTGGTACTAATTAGCATACTTTCTTATTAGCTTGCAGAACTCCCTTTAACATTTCTTATAAGGTCAGTCTAGTGATGATGAGCTCCTTCAGCTTTTGTTTGCCTATAAAATTCTTTATCTCTCCTTCAGTTCTAAATACAACTTTATGGGGTAGAGTATTCTTGTTTTTGTTTCTTTCAGCACTTTGAATATTTCATCTCTCTCCTTCCTGGCGTGCAAGATTCCTGCTGACAAATTTGCTGATAATCATGTGGGAGTTCCCACTATTCCATTGAGTTAGAGGAAAAAGATGAGACAGTCATTTCTAGGCCACCACATTAAGGGGCTTCCCAGGTGCTGCTAGTGGTAAAGAATCTACTTGCCAATACAGGAGACCTAAGAGATGCAGGTTCAATCTCTGGGCCAGGATGGTCCCCTGGAGGAGGGCATGGCAACCCACTCCAGTATTTTTGCTTGGAGAATCCCATGAACAGAAAAGCCTGATGGCCTACAGTCTGTAGGGTTGCAAAGAGTCAGATGTGACTGAGGTGATCTAGCATGCTCGAACCACACCACAATAAAGCTTGTTACCTAGGAAGAAATGGAACGTAGTAGTAGTGTTTCTTTCCTTTCTTTCATTAGTATTGTTTAAAATGGTTAATACCTGGGGAGATACAATGCACCTAAGGAATGCAATATGAAACAAATGTTTTTAGTTATTTGTCATTTATATCAAATCATTCCTATTCCCTAAAATATTTGAGTTATCTTGTAATTAAAAGAACACAGTTATACTTTTAAAAATAATAAAACATAAAAGGTGATGTAATGAGGTAGAAGTCATAATTATTCTAGAAATATGAAAATCAGTTTCAGTACAGATATATGGAAGGGGATGGGGGATGTAAAGCAGCAGTATGCTGTAGGTTGTGATTAATTTATGTGTCATGAAATCAAGAGGTAGCTACTAGTAGTTTTCTAAAAAGAAATTAGCATAGAATCAAAGACATTATAGTGCTTTTCATATAATAAGGATAAGTATTCTTTTGTGAAATTGTTTTATTTCTGTCTCTCTTTGTATATGGGTGTTACATCTCAATAGAAAATTTATTTTATACTCTGGGACATAGTCAAAGTAAAGTCATTGCCTTGTAAGGGGAGGACTGTCGAGGGGACTGACCACAGGGCATCTTCAGTGGGGATAAGAGCAAGGTAATAGGGCTCTCAGGGTAGAAGTTTAGGGATTGGATTTAAAGGGGTATAATGTCAAAAGGGGGCTTCCCAGGTGGTGCAGTGTAAAGAATCTGCCTGCCAATGCAGGAGATTCAGGAGACATCAGTTTGATCCCTAGGTCTGGAAGATCCTTTGGAGGAGGAAATGGCAACCCACTTCAATAGTCTTGCCTGGAAAATTGCTTGGACACAGGAGCCTGATGGGCTGTAGTCCATGGGGTCACAAAGAGTCTGACACAATTGGGTGACTGAGCTTGGTCTCAATGTCAAAAGATCAACGTACCTACTAAGAAAGGGGAGTAGGCTGCATGATAAAAATTTCCCTTATTTCACAGTTTTGCTTAGTGCTAAGTTTATCTAAAGATGTTGTAGACTCAATCTAGTCATTTTTCTATGTATCACCTAAGCAGCCCTTGCATAGCAGATTACTCTAAAAGGAAGGAATCATTTCTGCTAAAGAGTTTTTAGTTTTACATGCAAGGAAGAATAAGGTGTTACTTCTAAAGTACTAGATTACAGCCCAGTTGATATGAGTTCTGGGTAGAAACAAGCTTACGAGGTATTGACATAGTGATTCTCAATTTATTCTGTGTTAGAATCTAGTATCTTTAGGGAAAAAAAAAACCTAGTATCTTTAAAAAATTCCAAATATCAGCTCAGTCTCCAAAATAATTAAAATCACAACATTGGGGGATTGGACACAGGCATCAGAATTTTTTGAAGCTCTCAGGTGATTCCTTTGTGCAGACAAGTTTGGAATCTAGTTTATCTCAGAGTCATTCTTAGTCTATAAGATCCCAGAGCACAAAATAATTTTAGGGTTGTCCTTGAAATTTAGATCTACTTTGGGTTACTTAAAGCAAAGTATGAAATTTCCAAAAGCTCTTCTTTTTCAAATTCATTTCAGGGTTATTTTATTGATCTCACTATTGTATAGTTTGTGGAGTATATATTTGTTACAAAAGTTCTTGACTGTTCAATAAGAAGAGGAGGGAAAGAGGCATAAACAGAGAAAACCAAGAAATAAGAAAGCAGAGTAATTGCTAAAAAATAGTTCAGAATCTAGCTTGGACTTTAAAATACCATTTCTTATTGAAAGAAACCATTTCTTTGGAGAAATGTGTGATAGCAGGTCTGGAAAAGGAAGTGTATAAATGAGCTTGGAGCATCTTGTCTTCCAGAAATGAGGAAACTAACAAAGACTGCTACCAGAGATGGATCAAGAGCCCACTTGAAAAGGCTCTCACCCCTTCCCAACCCACATTAGAAAATTAGAGCATCAATAAGGGTAAAATTGCAGGGAATTAAAGTGAATTTAATATATTTAAATTAGTGTGTTCACAATGATATAAAAATCATTTTGTCATTGTTGAAGGTTCAGTTCAGTCACTCAGTCGTGTCCGACTCTTTGTGACCCCATGGACTGCAGCACACCAGGCCTCCCTGTCCATCACCAACTCCCGGAGTTTACTCAAACTCATGTCTATTGAGTTGGTGATACCATCCAACCATCTCATCCTCTTTTGTCCCCTTCTCCTCCTGCCTTCAATCTTTCCCAACATCAAGGTCTTTGCAAATGAGTCAGTTTTTCTCATCAGGTGGTCAAGGTATTGGAGTTTCATCTTCAGCATCAAGTTCTTCCAATGAACACTCAGGACTGATCTCTTTTAGTATGGACTGGTTGGATCTCCTCGCAGTCCAAGGGACTCTCAAGAGTCTTCTCCAACACCACAGTTCAAAAGCATCAATTCTTCAGCGCTCAGCTTTCTTTATAGTCCAACTCTCACATCCATACATGACTACTGGAAAAACTATAGCCTTGACTAGATGGACCTTTGTTGGCAAAGTAATGTCTCTGCTTTTTAATGTTGAAGGTTACAGGTGAGCAAAGTCACTGTTATGGAAAGTGATAAATAAGGGAAAAGCAGTGAATGATCTTGACTTTCTGAACTGTACCAAAGGGTAAGCAAATAGTACGTGAGAGAAAGTTTCTGTTTATGGAAATATTTTAGCTAATGAGTGAAGAAGGAATGATATTAGATTTAGAATGTAACCATTTTGTGGCCCCTGATGATTTACTGCAGATAGTTATTAGTAGCTGGTAATATCACAAATAGAGAGTTACCTGGACATTATATGCTTCCTGATGGAAAAATACCATCACCTATATAACCCCTTCCAACTCCCCTCTAAAAAAGTAGAATATTAATCACATTGAGTCTTTAAACTCCTACAATCTTGGCAATAAAATCAGCAAAATCTAGACTGTGAAAAATCTTTAAGACAACTGGCAATAATGATGATAATGATAATAAAAGACATGGGGGAAGAACCTATAGGTGGAAAAAGATCTAAAAGACATGTCAGCCAACTGTAATGTGGGGACCTTATTGAATCCCAATGTAAAGTGTTAAAAAATTTTGACACTTAGGAGACAATTGGAAATTTGAATACAGGTTCAGGTGTATTTGATGATATTAAGACATTATTGGGGACTTTTGGTTTCATAACTGTGTTTTAAATATATTTTTAAAAGAAAAAACACCTTGAAGAAATGCATATAAAAATCCTATGAATGAAACAATATGATACTGGAATTTGTTTTAAAGTAATAAGGAATGAGAGCAGGGATAAGAATATAGATGAAATATTCTTATATTCATATTCTTCAGTAATGAAATGTTCATTACTGAAGCTGGGTGATGGGTCATTACTGAAACATGGGCAGATCATCACATTATTCTGTCTACTTTTGTCTGTGTTTGAAAATTTACATAAATAAATGACAAAAGAAGAAGAATCAAGAAAAAAAATCAATTCAGGAATACTTCAATTTTCTGTGCAATTTAGGTATGAGGCATCAATGTTCCTACTCGAAGAAGAAAAATCCTCTGACTTTTCGGGAGGAAAAAAAGGCAGGAGGAAGAAGAGTTTACAAGTACAATTTCATGCTAGAAGAACTGAGGTAAATAAAGACTTGTAAATTTTTTTGCTTTGCTTTCAAGTATTTTCTTTAGCCCTCAAATAATCCATTGCATTTTAGTCCAAGTATTGATATGTCATAATCTTAAATATTTCTTCTTCATCCAGCTCCTTTACCCTATTCCTCCTTCACCTTCTCTTTCTACTCTAACTCCTCTAAAAATATCAATAGAACATGGAACCTTTCAAGAAGAATATTAATTGTTCCCCTTCTTTATCCATCAGACCAGCATTTTTTATTATTATGTGCTCTGTTAACGTTTCTGCTGTTGTAGCAGTGACTCTGGCATTCCCTGGCATTTGGCAGCATAAGTTCAATCTTGGCCTTCATGTTGCTCTTCATATGGCCTTCTCCCCCGTGTCTGTAGTTCAGACTTTTCTCTTATAAGCACATCATTGTGTATTTCATCTTGAGGTCTTTAACTTGAGATTACACTGTAAAGACCATTTCTGCAAATAAGGTCGCATTCACATTTTCCAGGGATTAAGATAGAGACATCTCTTAGTGGGGTTATGTAACCTACTACATTCACTGTATGATATATTTAAGTATATATTCCTTTGTTTCGATATTTGTTTGCTTCCTGAGGCTGAGCACATTTGGAAAACTCAGCAGTGGCTACAGGAATTTGGTGATGGACAGGAAGGCCTGGCGTGCTGTGGTCCATGGGGTCGCGAAGAGTCAGGCATGACTGAGTGGCTGAACTGAACTGAGGCTGAGAACACATGTCTTTAACTCTGGAAAATGTGAATCCATTATCTTTAGACTATTTTCCCTCCTCCAATCTCTTTATTCTGTTCTTCCGTATCTTCTGTTAGATGTGTGTTAGACCTTATCATTTTGTTTTCTGTGTTTTTTAACATTGCTTCATATTTTTGATTTTTTTCTATTTTGTTCTGAGTAATTTCTCCCATCAACTTTCTTGTTTACTTTTCTTTTTTCCAGCCAAATATAGTCTGCAGTTTAACCTATCTACTGAAATTTTAATGTCTATAAATTTTACTTTTTGAAGTTTTATTTAGTTCTTAAAATTTGCCTTATATTATTTGCTTATGTCCCATAATTATTTTAGGATTGATATCTGATAAATCTAGATATGAAGTCATTGGGGGATTGAAATCTTCCGTTTGTTGTTTTGTTTGATTCTCACTCATTAACTCATATTCCTGTCAGTCTTGTATGGTTTGAGAGTCCTCTCTGGATCCTGCATGGTCTTTACAAGTTAGTGCTCCAGTGAATTCCTTGGAGGTCCAGTGGTTAGTAATTGGGCTTACACTGCAGTGGGCCCGAGATTCAAATCCTGATTGGGGCACTAAGATCCTGCAACCTGAACAGTGCAGCCAAAAAAAAAAAAAAAAAGTCAAGGCTCTAGGTTCCTTCCATAGAGCCATGTGAAATTGAAGACACCTAGAATTCAGTTCTTATTTTCTAAAGTGGCATTTTTCTATCTTCCTAAGCTGTTTGCCATTTTTGAACTATGTTTATACATGCAGTGTTATTTTTATCAATGTTTATGGTAGTTTTCTTAACCATAAGAATAATTTAAAGCACACTTACCTGTATTATTTAAATAACTGTGTTGATTCTTCACATTACTTTACTTATATAGTCAAAACTTGTATATGTAGCCTAGAGTTTGATAGTCTTGTCTTCACTATACCATAGATTTGCTATCTTTTGTAAAATACATTACTATAAATTGACACAGCATTAATTATAAGATGATGTTGCATACTTAAGAAAAATGTGGCTTTGTCAAAGAATATGATGTAGTTTATTTAAAATTTTAGTATTATAAGCTGTAATTTAATTACAAAAAGTAATTTTATATTAGAAGTATAGTAATTGGGTATAGGTATGATTGGAGCCTAGGTATGATTAATTATGTTTTAAGGGATTTATTGTTCAAGAATGCCAGTTTACCAATGTGATCTGAGACACAGATATTCTTGCATTTGGCTCTAGGTTGCTCCTTTGTCTGTGAAGGAGAAGATGACTAGGAAAGAAAGCTCTTTATGCAAGTTGCCAAGTCAGTACAGCATTCACAAGACTTTGTCACCTCTTGACAAATCTTCCTCAGTTATTCGGTATTTAAATCATTGTATTTTTTTTAAATATTGGATTCAGATTTGGGATTTTTCTACAACATTCATTTCTCCCTTCTACAGAAAGTATGCCAAATAGTTTGTGCTAACTAAGACTGTTTTTAGGAAGGATGGTATGGCACTAAGAGCCCTGCATGTGGAATTGAAAGGCTTAGAGTTGAGTCCTGATGGACTTCACATGCTGGTTTAGACTCTTATAGAATTCGCTTTGTATTTCTGGGCCTCAGTTTCCACATCTGTATAAGAACCTTGTACTAGATGGACTCAATATTTTTTCCAACACCAACATCCTGTGATTTCCATGTTATGGAATCAGATGAATCATCTTTTTAAGATGTTTTTATCAACAGGTTATGGGATCTGAGATTCTTTGACTGTTTAAAGATATTCTTATTTATCTTATAATGTTGTTGTCGTTAAATTGTGTCTGACCGTTTTGTGACCCCATGGACTGTAGCCCACCAGGCTCCTCTGTCCTTGGAATTTCCTAGGCAAGAATACTGGATTGGTTTGCCATTTCCTTCTCCAGGAGATCTTCCCCACCCAGGGATCGAACTTGCGTTTCCTGTGTCTCCTGCATTACGGGCAGATTCTTTACCTGCTGAGCCACCCGGGAAATCTTATTATAACTTTCTATAAAATTTGCTGTAAGTTGAATTAGGAATAGGAAAAAGTGGACCACAGTCAAGAGATATTACATATTGACTAGGGTAAATCTGCTCCATAGAGATATACCTAAAAGAAATAAGTGAGAATTCTAGGGTGAAGAATATATAATAACTGATTATCACTTGGACAGTTTTTAAAGAAAGGTTCTTATGGAGTATAAGAGATGAGAATTTCAGGCTAAATTTTAATGGCAAAATATTATATATCACAAAGTGACATAAAAGTTTTGTGGATTTTTTGTTTTATTTTTGTTTTCTTGCTTTCTGATGTGGCTGTTTCTTTGACAGGAAAGATGAAAAACTTTCTAACCTTTACCAGACACTATATGATGAAGTACCTGAAGGACGCTTTTACTCAGAAGAATTAAGCGGTAATAATAGGTTTCAGAATTTCTTGAATAAATTTCCTGATTATGTGTTCTGTGTTCTCAAAGAGACAATTTAAGTTATTTCTTTCCAAGTTTGATGACTTTCTAAAGGGGTAGGTTTCTTTGCTTGATAGTTTTTTTTTTTTTTCTTTCAGTATTTTGAGTGTATCATCACATTCTCTCCTGGTCTGAAAAGTTTCTGTTGAAAAATTTGCCAGTGGCCTTGTGGGATTCTCTTGTCTCTTTTCTCTCCTTGCTTTCAAAGTTTTTTCTTTGTTTTTGGCTTTTGACAGTTTAATTATAAAGTGTCTTTGTGTAACCTTATTTGAGTTCAAACTATTTTGGGATCCTTTGGGCCTCTTGGATTTGAATGTTCATTTATCTTCCCAAGTTTGGGATGTTTTCAGCCATTGTTGTTTTAAAATATATTTTCTGTTTCTTTCTCTTTGTCTTCTCTTCCTGGAATTCCTGTAATGCAGATATTGTTTCTTTTGTTTGTATCCTATAAGTCATATAGGATCTCTTTGCTCTTTTTTCCTTTTTTTGCCTGGGTAATTTTAAATGTTCTTTCTTTTAGATTCTTTCTTCTATGTGGTTCAGTTTGTTTTTAAAGCTATTTAAATTTCCTGTTAAATTCACTATATTTTTCAGTTCTAGAATTCCTTTTTATTTTCTCTTCTTTAATATTTTCTGTTTCTTTGTTGAGCTTCTTGTTTTTTGACTGACACTTAATAGATTTCCATTTCTTTAGGGCCAGTTATTGAAACTTTATTAGTTTTCTTTGGTAGTGTCACATTTATGTAATTTTTCATTATCTTTGATTCCTTATGTTGGCATCTACATTTGAGTAAGTGATCTCCTTTTCCAGATATTACTGGTTTGCTTTAGCAGAGACAGTTTTTCACCAGTCAGCTTAGTTTCTGTTTCGGGATGTGTTAACTGGTAATGTCTTTGGGAAGGTGGGTCTTGCTATCAGAGTCTCTTTTAGGGCTAGGCCACTGCTCGTGTTCTAAGATTGGGGAGGGGATGCACTGGTTGAGAAGAGCTGGCTAGAACTGCCGGTTTGTCCCCTAAATGAAGCTATAGGAAAGGTTCTGTGTTGCTTGGGTTCTCTGGTCAGTCAGGACAGGGTTCTATACTCACTAGTAGGCAGGGCTATGAATTAACTTTTGAGCTTTGCAGGGCAATAGAACTGGTCCCAAAGGAATGCACTGCTTTTTGTTTGGAAATCTGAATCAGGCTAGACAGCACTGAGTTTCTTAGTTAGATGCCCCAGTTTTGCTCTGTAGACAGAGAAAACCCTGGGCTGGGCTATCTGTTCAACTGTTACTGTAAAGAGGGCTATAGGATGGGTTATACAACTCCCCTTGTGCTCTGGTTAAGTCCCCTGGTTGGGCAGGCTAAAGGACTGTGTTCAACAGTGGGTGGGACTATAAATTAGTTTCCTGGTTGAGCAAGGCACCATATAGGCCCTAAGACCTGCAAGGTTTGTTTGGGTATCAAGTTGGGCAGAATTATGCACCAAGTTCCCTGGTCTACTGATCTACCATCCTGTCTGCAGACAGGTTAGGGCCAGCAGTGGCCCTATCTCAAGTGCCATTGTAATTGGAGTTGCAAGATGGTGTATAGAGATTCTCAGGAGTTATGGTTAAGTTTCTCGGTCAAATTGGACTGGAGCCTTTATATTCAGTTTTCAATGGGGCTATAAATTACCTTTCCTGCCTGGTTGGGGCTGAAGGACAGGTCTCCAGGGCTGGTAAAGCTCTTTGTTTGGGAATCAAATCAGACAGATCTCTGCACCAAACTCCCTGGACAGACAAAGCCACCATCTTGGCTTTGCAGATGCAGAGTTGCTGGTTGGGTTTTCTGCTCAAATGCCAATGTAATAGAGGCTTCAGGGTGGCCTACTGAGTTTCCCAGGAGCTCTGTTTAGGATTCCTTGTTAATAGGATTGGAGTTTATATTCAGCAGAACAGGCTCCAAGGCTGATAAGACTCTTGTTTGGGGAGCTAATCAGGTAGATCTGTGCATCCTGGCCAGATGCAGTTGCTGGTTTGTTTCTACAAGCAGACAGACCCACTAGCCAGGCTATCTGCTCAGGTACTGCTGGACCAAGTCATTTCTCAGGTGTTCAGGCCAGGCTTCCTGGTCAGGTGGGGCCAGAAGCTCCATTCAGCAGTGCACTGGGATGTGAATTACTTCCTCTCTCTGGGTAAGCAGGAGAACCAGCTCCAAGGCTGGAAAGGCTTTTTGTTTGTGGTCTTGACTCAAGCAGACCTGTGCCCCAAGTTCCCTGGCTAAAGCAGGGCATTGACTTTTTCTGTGGATGACCAGTTCTGCTTGCTGGACTCTCCATTCGAGGATTGCTGGGCTGCATAGCTTCCTGGGTGTTTGGGTCAGGCTTTCTGGTCAGGCAGAATCAGGAGCTACAACTCAGCATTGGATGGAGATGTGAATTAGCTCCCTTGTATAGATGGAGTATTAGAACTGACCCCAAGTAGCTTTCCAGGTATTCTGGTTAGTCTTTCTGGAGAGGCAGGGCCACATATCTTTAGTGTCTTTAAAGACATCTTTAGTGTCCAAGTGGTTGATTCATATAATACTCATACAATACTTGTTAAAACTAATTATTACTTCAATTTCTCTCACCAACCCTGATGTCCACCATTTGATCATTGTTATAATGTTGAAACCTCAGACTTTAATGTCTTGTTCTCTATTTTCCAACCTGAGCTGCCTTTAGCACCAGTCGGTATCCCCTTTTGTTTTGATCAGATCTCTTGTTTCTTCCTGTACTTATTTCTCATCTTCATTGCTCTCTTCAAATCTTCAATCCTATTACCTAGTCCTTCAATTCTTAAAAGATGACATTGCTTTTTCATAGAGACTTAATAAAGACTGTTCGGCAGAATCTTCCTGAACTCCTTGACTATAAATGAAATCCATAGCCTTCTGTATTGTCTCACTGAGAAAGAGTCGCTTTCACAAGACAGATCCTTTCACTTCTCTTTTTTTCAGTTTTATTTTCTTCTGCTTCCTTAGGGACAATGCTTTGTCAGCTTTATACTCTTTCAGAGAAGCTTATTGAAAGAGCTGTTTTCATTAATTACTGTTTACTTCCTGTTGTTGTTCAGTTGCCCAGTTGTGTCTGACTCTTTGCAACCCCATGGACTGCAGCATGTCAGGCCTCCTTGTCCTTCACCATCTCCCGAAGTTTGCCCAAGTTCATGACCATGGCATTGGTTATTACTTCATCCAGGTTGAAGTAATGGAACTGGATGCCATGATGTTAGTTTTGTTTACTATTTAGTTTTAAGCCAACTCTTTTACTCTCCTCCTTCACCCTCATCAAGAGGCTCTTTAGTTCCTCTTTGCTTTTTGCCATTGAGTGGTATCATCTGCATGTCTGAAGTTGTTGATGTTTCTCCTGCCTATCTTGATTCCAGCTTGTAACTCATCCAGCCCGGCATTTCTCATGATGTACTTAGCTTACAGTTAAATAAACAGCAGACAACTCTGTCATAGTCCTTTCTCAGTTTTAAACCAGTTTGTTGTTCCATGTCCAGTTCTGACTGTTGCTTCTTGATCTGCATACAGATTTCTCAGGAGATAGATAAAGTAGTCTGGTATCCCCATCTCTTTAAGAGCTTTCCACAGTTTGTTATGATACACCCAGTCAAAGGCTTTAGCACCATCAATGAAAAAGAGGTAGATGTTTTTCTGGAATTCCCTTGCTCTCTCTATGATACAGCAAATGTTGGCAATTTGCTCTCTGGTTCCTGTGCCTTTTCTAAACCCAGCTTGGACATCTGGAAGTTCTTGCTTCATGTAATGCTGAAGCCTAGCATGTAAGATTTTAAGCATGATGTTACTACCACAGGAGATGAGTGCAAATGTCCAAAGGTTTGAACATTCTTTAGTATTGCTTTAGTATTTACTTCCTACTTCACTGAAATCTGGTTTCCAGAAACTTCCAGAAGTGAAACTTCTATTAGTAAAGTCATTAGTGTCTTTTTAAAAGTCTTTTTTCTGGTATTTATCATTGTTATTTGTTGCCTCTTTTTCTGAAAACAAGGTGAATTCAACCCAATTTAGTTCAGTAGACATTTTTTGAGAATCTCTTCTGAAATAGACTCTGGGACTTGAAGAATGAAAAATCTTGCTCTCTATTAGCTGACAGTTTAACTGAAGGATACTGACATGCAAGTAGTCAGAATACCAAGAGCTTTGACTGACACACACACAAGTTATAAGGAAACAGAGAAGGGTTTAACATGCCCAGGATAAGTTGTGGAAGCCTTTGCTTATGTGAACCTTGCGTGAGTTTTCTGATAGTTTCTGAGAATTCTTTAGAAACTCATAGGCTTAGAGGTCACTGGCTCCAGACATACCCAAATAAGTAACAAGACTGATGTTAAAGCAAAGAGTTGGAACAGAAAGATTTGTTCTTCTTTTTCTTTAGTGATTGTCCCCCACCTGCACCTCAGCCCCGACCCTGGAGAGGATGGGGAGAATAAATGATTATTCCCTTGAATTAATTAACTGTTTTGTTATGTGTATTCAGCACTTCAGAAAGCCTGTAAAATTTTTAGTAAAATTCGAGGTGGTAAGATTTATGTGAATGATCTGCCAATGATCCATCGCATCTTGAAGATCTCTATAAGTGACACAGAAATGCGAAAGGCACTGAAGACTATTGATATTGATGGTAAGTTTTTGTGTTTTCATTGTTAGTTTAGGGGGTCTACAACCATGGACATAAGTTAGATGTTGTTGTTGTTCTGTCACTCAGTCGTGTCCAACTCTGTGACCCCATGGATTGCAGCACACCGGGCTTCCCTGTCTTTCACCATATCCCAGAGTTTGCTCAAACTCATGTCCATTGAGTCAGTGATGCCATCCAACCATCTCGTCCTCTGTCGTCCCCTTCTCCCCCTGCCTTCAATCTTTCCCAGCCTTAGGGTCTTTTCTAATGAGCTGGCTCTTTGTATCAGGTGGCGAAAGTTTTGGAATTTCAGCATCAGTCCTGCAAGGAATATTCAGGACTGATTCCCTTTATGATTGACTGGTTTGATCTTGTAGTCCAAGGGACTCTCAAGAGTCTTCTCCAGCACCACAGTTTGAAGGCATAAATTTTTCGGCGTTCAGCCTTCTTCTCAACTCTCACATCCATTCATGACTATTGGAAAAGCCATAGCTTTGACTATATGGGCCTTTGTCAGCAAAGTAATGTCTCTGCTTTTTAATACACTATCTAGGTTTGCCATGGTCAGATTAATTACAAAAGATAGAAAAGCTAAACTTTAAAATGTTATAAAAAAACTTCTGTGCACATTTACAATAATGATATTAAAAAATTGGGCCTCAGATACACATGACTGAATTGATTGATTACTAGGTTGGCTTATGACATGCTGTCATCAACATTTGATATTTTTAGACTTTTAATTTTTGCTAGTTGCCTTAGTATGAAATGGCATGGGATAGGGAAAATTTCTTAAAGCAAAAAATGTTTGAGATTAATATATTTGATATATTTAATTATATTAAAATTCATTGCCTGGGTTGGGAAGATCCCCTGGTGGAGGGCATGGCAACTCACTCCAATGTTCTTGCTTGGAGAATCCCATGGACAGAGAAGCCTGGTAGGCTACAGTCCATTGGGTTGCAAAGAGTTGGATATGACTGAAGCAACTTAGCACACACATTTAAAAAGACACCTGAAAGTGAAAAGACAGGTTACAAACTTGGAGATATTTGCAATTCACACAATTGACAAATGATTAGTTTACAAAATGTGTAAAGAATTCATACAAATAGATAACAAATAATGAAATAGAAAAGAAGGCAAAACACATGGACAAGTATTTCACATAAAATGTAACACTTATAGTCAATAATTATGTATAAATAGATTCAACATCACTCTTGTTCAAGGACATGAAAACAAAACCCTAATAAATTACACTTTAAGTAGCTAGAGAAATTGGACATGATTGGACTATTGAACAGTAGCAGAAACCTAGAAAAAAATATATTTTTGCACTCAATGTTTGATACTTGAATCAAAGAAGTAGATAATAGAGAACGCATTACTTTTACAGACCATTCAAAGCTTGTTATTAAGGGAGCCACAGGTCATAATGGCCATCATCAAAAAGTGCATAAACAATAAATGCTGGATAAGATGTGGAAAAAAGGGAACCCTCCTACACCATTGATGGGAATGTAAATTGGTACAACCACTATGGAGAAGAGTATGGAGGTTCCTTAAAAACTAAAAATAGAACTACCACATGACTGCTCTTGTGTGTAGACTATGGTATTCTACTGTCAGTTAATTCTAGTCACATTTTTAGTTTGTACTTTTATCTTATATGCTTAGTGAATCTGCTGATAAATTTGCTAATGGAGTCTTTTTCTTTCTTTTTCTGAATCATTTCTTATAGTTAATGGAATGCTGGATTTTTCAGATTTCCTTAAGGCTGTGAATGATGTCTGTTATTTGGTCTCTCAGAATCCAGGTAAAAAGATTTTCTTCAGAATTATAGAAGAAAATTATTTTTTGTAGTAACTGATTTTAGGGTGGGGTGGTTATACGAATTTATGTTGTTTTCAGAATTTCTTAACTCCTTTTTGCCCTAGTAGTCCAGGTTGAGAAAAATTAGACATGGGCTATTCTATAAAAGGCACTAAAAAACCTGGATCATTGCCATGGTATCCTAATTTTCTCTCTTCAATCTCCACTTTTTCCTGTACACAACTACAAGACCAATTTTCTTAAAACACAATTTTTGTCATGTCATTACCTCAAAAATTTAGCTGCTTTTCTTAGTCTAAACTCTTACGCTTTGGGTCCTCACTTCTTCATAATTTTGCTTTATGCTCTTCCTTTCTCCATAAATCTCTCCCAGGCAAGAACCCCATGCTCCAGTTCAGTTCAGTCAGTTAGTTGTGTCCGACTCTTTGCGACCCCATGGACTGCAGCACTCCAGGATTCCCTGTCCATCACCAACTCCCGGGGCTTACTCAAACTCATGTCCATGGAGTCGGTGATGCCATCCAACAGTCTCATCCACTGTCGTCCCCTTCTTCTCCTGCCTTCAGTGTTTCCTAGCATGAAGGTCTTTTCTAATGAACCAGCTCTTTGCATCAGGTGGCCAAAGTTTTGGAGTTTCAGCTTCAGCATCAGTCCTTCCAATGAATATTCAGGGCTGATTTCCTTTAGGATGAACTGGTTGGATCTCCTTGTAGTCCAAGGGACTCTCAAGAGTCTTCTCCAGCACCACAGTTCAAAAGCATCAATTCTTCTGTGCTCAGCTTTCTTTATAGTCCAACTCTCACATCCATACATGACTACTGGAAAAACCATAGCTTTGACTAGATGGACCTTTGTTGGCAAAGTAATGTCTCTGTTTTTTAATATGCTGTCTAGGTTGGTCATAGCTTTTCTTCCCAGGAGCAAGTGTCTTTTAATTTCATGGCTGCAGACACCATCTGCAGTGATTTTGGAGCCCCAAAAAATAGTCTCTCACTGTTTCCATTGTTTCCCTTTCTATTTGCCATGAAGTGATGGGACTGGATGCCTTGATCTTAGTTTTCTGAATGTTGAGTTTTAAGCCAACTTTTTCACTCTCCTCTTTCACTTTCAAGAGGCTCTTTAGTTCCTTTTCACTTCCTGCCTTAACCCTGGTGTTATCTGCACATCTGAGGTTTTTGATATTTCTCCTGGCAGTCCTGATTCCAGCTTGTGCTTCATCCAACCTAGCACTTTGCATGATGTATTCTGCATATAAGTTAAATAAGTAGGGTGACAATATACAGCCTTGACGTACTCCTTTCCCGATTTGGAACCAGTCTATTGTTCCATGTCCAGTTCTAACTGTTGCTTCTTGACCTGCATACAGATTTCTCAGGAGGCAGGTAAGCTGGTCTGGTGTTCCTATCTCTTTAAGAATTTTCCAGTTTATTGTGATCCACAAAGTCAAGACTTTGGTGTAGTCAATAAAGCAGAAGTAGACATTTTTCTGGAACTCTCTTGTTTTTTTGATGATCTAACAGATGTTGGCAATTTGATCTCTGGTTCCTCTGCCTTTTCTCAATTCAATTTGAACATCTGGAAGTTCATGGTTCACATACTGTTGAAGCCTGGCTTGGAGAATTTTGAGCATTACTTTACTAGCATGTGAGATGAATGCAATTGTGTGGTAGTTTGAACATTTGGCATTGCCTTTCTTTGGGAATGGAATGAAAACTGACCTTTTCCAGTTCTGTGGCCACTGCTGAGTTTTCCAAATGTGCTGACATATTGTATGCAACACTTTAGCAGTATCATCTTTTAGGATTTGAAATAGCTTAGCTCAACTGGAATTCCATCACCTCCACTAGCTTTGTTCGTAGCGATGCTTCCTAAGGCCCACTTGACTTCACATTCCAGGATGTCTGGCTGTAGGTGAGTGGTCACACCATTGTGATTATCAAGGTCATGAAGATCTTTTTCGTATAGTTCTTCTGTGTATTTTTGCCACCTCTTGTTAATATCTTCTACTTCTGTTAGGTCCATACCATTTCTGTCCTTTATTGTGCCCATCTTTGCATGAAATGTTCCCTTGGTATCTCTAATGTTCTTGAAGAGATTTCTAATCTTCCCTATTCTGTTGTTTTCCTCTATTTCTTTGCATTGATCACTGAGGAAGGCTTTCTATTTCTCCTCGCTCTTCTTTGGAACTCTGCATTCAAATGGGTATATCTTTTCTTTTCTCCTTTGCCTTTAGCTTCTATTCTTTTCTCAGTTATTTGTAAGGCCTCCTCAGACAACCATTTTGCCTTTTTTCCCCATGCTCCAGTTAATCATAAATCTCCATACCTGCCAATTTCATTTTTACTTCATGCCTTAGTTCACTTTTTTCCCCTTCTGTTGAAGACTCATATCTGTTTTCTTGTCTACCCTTGACAGTTCTTTTCCCATTGCCTGGAATCTGCATGAATTTCTACCTAAAGTTTTCAGATACTGAATTGTCTCCTAATAGCTTTTAGCTTGCACTACATATAAATTGTAAAGAAAATAATTGAAACGACTGTTCATGTTAATGATAGAAATAGTGCTTCCAAAGGTCTGCAATCTCTAGTGTTCATGATCTAATTTTAGCAGTCCTTTTGTGTTTCCCTTAGACAAAATTAAGTTTCTGTGCTTATAGAAGGTTACATATATTGGGATTATATATATTTATTGTCAGCCAAACTGTATTTTCTTAGAATCAAGGATACATGAATGTGATAGTCAATATTCCCGAGTAAGCAAACAAGAGGCAAGAAAAACTCTTTCAAGTTTACTGATTCATTAATGTAATAAGTGTTGTTAAATGCCTGCCATATGAAGCTGTAGACATGGTGTTTGGTTTGCTTTTCCTTTTTTAATTCCTTACTTCCTACTTGGCATTTTGATTAACTCCTGTGGCATTAGGATTCTCCTTTATCTCCTTGGTTTTTGACTTACAGCCTTTTCCTGACCATAGGTTTATATGTTTGTTTGGACTCCTAGGTACTGCCTACTTGTTGTACCACAGTTAAGAATAGCTTATTTGCTCCCTTATATTCCTTGGTTTTCAATTCCTGGTTTCCTATTTCGACCTTATTTCTGTTTATTGCTACATGTTCTGCAACTAATCAGGAAGTCCCAGGCTTCTTTTTTTCATTTTAAATCAACACACATAATTCTTGAATGTTATTTTTATAAAATATCCAAGGAATATTTAAGTGTAAAAAGATGTGAAAGACACTGTTTATTCCTCCTATAATTTAATGTTGGCCTTAGAATCCATTTTGCATTCCATTATGAATATATATATATGTGTGTGTTTTGTAAGATGAGATGTTACCAATTTTTAGGCAGAGGGTTGATTGAACCCAGGTCTCCCACATTGCAGGTGGATTCTTTAGCAGCTGAGCTACAAGGGAAGCCCTTTGATCTCACAGAAGCTAGTAAAAAGACCAAGCATACAGTTAGGAATTGAGAGACCCTCTAAAAAAGGGAAAAATAGAAATAATCTACTTTAAGAGAAAAGAGTCATGCTATATACATTGTTTTCTAGTATGATTTTTAAAAAATAAGTAATATATCTTGAAAAGTTTTCCATGTCAGTAGATATAGGTCAGCCTTTTTTTAAATTAAAACTTAAAAAAAATAAATTTATTTATTTTAGCCTTTCATTTTCAAATAGCTACATGGTATCTGAAAATGTAGATATACTGTAATTTAACCCCATAATGTTGAATATTTAATTCATTTTAATTACCTTACTATTGTAAACAATTCCACAATGATTGTAACTTTTCTTATATTTTTATATTTATTTGATATTATATTTACATTTATATGTGTGCATGTGTCTTTATCATACCTTTATGAGGAAAAATGAGTTATAAATTATTAGGCAGAGGAGAGCCAGTGTGTCCATTGGGACATGCCTTCAATACCTTGCCAGATAGTTTCTCAACTCTGCCTTAGCCTTCACTTCCTTCCTATGTATCTCCTCAAGGTAAGCCAGTGGTAAGAGTTTGTTGTTGTTCAGTTGCTCAGTCATTTCTGACTCTTCATGATTCCATGGACTATAGCACACCAGGCTTCCCTGTCCTTCACTATCTCCCGGAGTTTGCTCAAACTCATGTTCATTGAGTCAGTGATGCCATTCAACCATCTCATCCTCTGTCATCCCCTTCTCCTCCTGCCCTCAGTCTTTCTCTCAGCATTAGGGTCTTTTCTAGTAGGTCAGCTCTTTGCATCAGATGGCCAAAGTACTGGAGCTTCAGCTTCAACATCAGTCCTTCCAGTGAATGTGCTAAGTGCTAAGTCACTTCAGTTGTGTCCAACACTTTGTGACCCCATGGACTATAGCCCACCAGTCTCCTCTGTCCATGGGATTCACCAGACTGGGTTGCCGTGCCCTTCTCCACTTCCAGTGAATATTAAGTGTTTATTTCCTTTAGGATTGACTGATTTGATCTCCTTGCTGCCCAAGGAACTCTCAAGAGCCCTTTTCAGCACCAGACTTCAAAAGCATCAATTCTTCAGTGCTCAGCCTTCTTTCTGGTCCAACTCTCACATCCATGCATGACTACTGGAAAAACCATAGCTTTGATTAGGTAGACCTTTGTTGGAAAAGTGATGTCTCTGCTTTTTAATATTCTGTCTAGGTTTGTCATAGCTTTTCTTCCAAGGAACAAGCGTCTTTTAATTTCATGACTGCAGTCACTGTTTGCAGTGATTTTGGAGCCCAAGAAAATAAAGTCTGTCACTGTTTCCATTGTTTGCCCATCTATTTGCCATGAAATGATAGAACTGGATGCCATGATCTTCATTTTTTGAATGCTGAGTTTTAAGTCAGCTTTTCCACTCTCCTCTTAACACCTTCATCAAGAGGCTCTAGTTCCTCTTCAGTTCTACTGTTAAGGTGGTATCATCTGCCTATCTGAGGTTATTGATATTTCTCCTGGCAATCTTGATTCCAGCTTGTGCTTCATCCAGCCCAGCATTTTTCATGATTTACTCTGCATATAAGTTAAGTAAGCAAGGTGATAATATACAGCCTTGATGTACTCCTTTCCCAATTTTGAATCAGTCTGTTTTTCCATGTCTGGTTCGAACTGTTGCTTCATGACCTGCATACAGTTTTCTCAGGAGAGTTTAGGACCTTCTCAAGTCTTTCCTGAGTGTCTATACAGCCTGAACCTTGTGTGTAGCCATCTAGATTCCCAGGAGTATGTTGGAGATTTTCAAAGCCACCTATGGATATCTCATTTCCCAGATTTTCCTCTTAAGTTTGTTTGTTAGCCTATTGTTTGCTCTGTTTCCATTACTACTGGCAGTTGTGATGGTAAACAGTTATCTCTGTTTTTGGTGAATTCTCCTGGGGAAGAGTCTGTTTGCACTGGGAAAGCTTTGAGTTAGTTTACATAAGAACAGATTTGTAAGTAGGGTCTTCCAGAGAACCACCAGACAGGTCTAATAATAGCAGTTCTCAGGGAATGGCACTTTGAGGAAGTTTCAACCTCTTTTTTCTCCATTGGATTTTAGGTTGCTGGTTTTCATTGCAGTTTTCGACTCTTGGTTTTCAAGGCTCCTGGTAGCCCCTGGGAAGGGAAGGTGGGAATACAGCAAGTTAAAATGCCACAAAGCTCAGTGTTCTTAAGGAGAGTCAGACTTTTTTTTTTTTTTTTAAAAAAAAACCATTCCTTGGGTTGTTGTAAGCCTTTTGTTGATTTCCAGAGTATTGAAAAAGTTGACTTTGACATTTTTGCCAGTGCTCTCATTGTTTTATAGAATAGAGGATTCTCGGAGGTCCTTCCTCTGCTGTTTTTTTTTTTTTACTGAAGGATAATTGCTTTACAGAATTTTTTTGTTTTCTGTCAAACCTCTACATGAATCATATATATAGGTATACATATATCTCCACCCTTTTGAAACTTCCTCCCATCTCCTTCCCCATCCCACCCCTCTAGGTTGATACAGAGCACCCCCCCCCCTTTTTTTTTATTTTTCAGTGGGTTTTGTCATACATTGATATGAATCAGCCATAGAGTTACACATATTCCCCATCCCGGTCCCCCATCCCACCTCCCTCTCCACCCGATTCCTCTGGGTCTTCCCAGCCCACCAGGCCCGAGCACTTGACTCATGCCTCCCACCTGGGCTGGTGGTCTGTTTCACCATAGATAATATACATGCTGTTCTTTCGAAACATCCCACCCTCACCTTCTCCCACAGAGTTCAAAAGTCTGTTCTGTACTTCTGCGTCTCTTCTTCTGCCCTGCATATAGGGCCATCATTACCATCTTTCTAAATTCCGTATATATGTGTTAGTATACTGTAATGTTCTTTATCTTTCTGGCTTACTTCACTCTGTATAATGGGCTCCAGTTTCATCCATCTCATTAGAACTGATTCAAATGAATTCTTTTTAACGGCTGTGTAATATTCCATGGTGTATATGTACCACAGCTTCCTTATCCATTCATCTGCTGATGGGCATCTAGGTTGCTTCCATGTCCTG
The DNA here is from genome assembly GCF_963930625.1 of Muntiacus reevesi. Lineage (NCBI taxonomy): Eukaryota > Metazoa > Chordata > Mammalia > Artiodactyla > Cervidae > Muntiacus > Muntiacus reevesi. The sequence continues at coordinate 16,159,528 of NC_089266.1, read as the reverse complement.
GCTATTATAAACAGTGCTGCGATGAACATTGGGGTGCACGTGTCTCTTTCATATCTGGTTTCCTCAGTGTGTATGCCCAGAAGTGGTATTGCTGGGTCATATGGTAGTTCTATTTCCAGTTTTTTAAGAAATCTCTGGAGATTTCTTACAGAGCCCCTTTTGAGTTTCCTGCGCCATACAGCAAATTCCTGTTGGCTATGTAGTTTACATATGGTAATATAAATTTCCATGTTACTCTTTCCATACATCTTACCCTCTCCTCTGCTCTCCCCATGTCCATAAGTCTGTTCTTTATGTCTGTTTCTCCATTGCTGCCCTGTAAATAAATTCCTCAGTACCATTTTCCTAGATTCCGTACATATACATTCAGTTCAGTTCAGTCGCTCAGTCGTGTTTGACTCTTTGTTACCCCGTGAATCGCAGCCTGCCAGGCCTCCCTGTCCATCACCAACTCCTGGAGTTTACCCAAACTCATGTCCATCAAGTCGGTGATGCCATCCAGCCATCTCATCCTCTGTTGTCCCCTTCTCCTCCTGCCCCCAATCCCTCCCAGCATCAGGGTCTTTTCCAATGAGTCAGCTCTTCACATGAGGTGGCCAAATTATTGGAGTTTTAGCTTCAGCATCAGTCCTTCCAATGAACACCCAGAACTGATCTCCTTAGGATGGACTGGTTGGATCTCTTTGTAGTCTAAGGGACTCTCAAGAGTCTTCTCCAACACCACAGTTCAAAAGCATCAATTGTTTGGTGCTCAGCTTTCTTCACAGTAGTGTCTTATAATTTTCTATGTACAGTTCTTTTGTCTCCTTAGGTAGGTTTACTCCTAAATATTAAATTCTTTTTGTTGCAATGGTGAATGGAATTGATTCCTTAATTTCTTTCTAATTTTTCATTGTTAGTATATAGAAATGCAAGTGATTTCTGTGTATTGATTTTGTATCCTGCAACTTTGCTAAACTCACTGATTAGCCCTAGTAATTTTCTGATACTATCTTTAGGGTTTTCTATGTACAGTATCATGTCACTTGCAAACAGTGAGAGCTTTACTTCTTTTCCAGTCTGGATTCCTTTTATTTCTTTTTCTTCTCTTATTGGTGTAGCTAGGACTTCCAGAACTATGTTGAATAATAGTGACAGAAGTGGAACAGAAGTGGCAGAAGAAGAACACCTCTGTCTTGTTCCTGATCTTAGGGGGAATGCTTTCAGTTTTTCACCATTGAGAATAATGTTTGGTGTAGGCTTATCATATATGGCCTTTACTATGTTGAGGTAGGTTCTTTCTATCCCCATTTTTTTAAAGAGTTTTAGTCATAAATGGGTGCTGAATTTTTTCAAAGGCTTTTTTGTGCATCTATTAAGATTATCACACATGGTTTTTATCTTTCAATTTGTTAATATGGTGTATCACATTAATTGATTTGCGTATATTGAAGAATCTTTGCATCCCTGGAATAAACCCAACTTGATCATGGTGTATGAACTTTTTGATGTGTTGCTGAATTCTGTTTGCTAGAATTTTGTTGAGGATTTTTGTATCTATGTTCATCAGTGATATTGGCCTGTAGTTTTCTTTTTGTTGTCTTTGTCTGGTTTTGGTATCAGGGTGATGGTGGCCTCGTAGAATGAGTTTAAAAGTGTTCCTTCCTCTGCAATTTTTTGAAAGAGCTTTAGAAGGATAGGCATTAGCTCTTCTCTAAATGTTTGATAGAGTTCTCCTGTGAAGCCATCTGGTCCTGAGCTTTTGTGTTTTGGGAGATTTTTGATCCCAGCTTCAATTTCAGTGCTTGTAATTGGGTTGTTCATAATTTCTGTTTCTTCCTGGTTCAGTCTTGGAAGATTGAACTTTTCTAAGAACCTGTCCGTTTTTTCCAGGTTATCTATTTTATTGCCATATAGTTGTTCATAATAGTCACTTATAATCCTTTGTATTTCTGCATTGTCTGTTGTAACTTCTCCTTTTTCATTTCTAATTTTGTTGATTTGATTCTTCTCTCTTTTTTTCTTGATGAGTCTGACTAAAGGTTTGTCAGTTTTGCTTATCTTCTCAAAGAACCAGCTTTTAGTTTTATTAATCTTTACTGTTGTTTCTTTCATTTCTTTTTCTTTTATTTCTGCTTGGATCTTTATGATATCTTTTCTTCTACTAACTATGGGGTTTTTTTGTTCTTCTTTTTCCAGTTGTTTTAGGTGTAAAGTTATGTTGTCTGTTTGATGTTTTTCTTGTTTCTTGAGGTAGGAGTGTATTGCTATAAACTTCCCTCTTAGAACTGCTTTTTCTGCATCCCATAGGTTTTGAGTTGTTGTGTTTTCATTGTCATTTGTTTCTAGAAATTTTTTGATTTCCCTTTTGATTTCTTCAGTAAACTGTTGGTTATTTAGAAACATGTTGTTTAATCTCCATGTGTTTGTGTTTTTTACACTTTTTTTTCTTGTAATTAATATCCAGTCTCATAGCATTGTTGTTGGAGAAGATGCTTGATACAACTTCAGTTTTCTTAAATTTAGTGAGGTTTGATTTGTGATCCAAGATGTGGTCTATCCTGGAGAATGTTTCATGTGCACTTGAGAAGAAATTGTATTCTTCTGCATTTGGATGGAATGTCTTGAAGATATCAATGAGATCCATCTCATCTAATATATCACTTAAGATGTGTTTCCTTATTAATTTTCTGTTTTGATGATCTGTCCATTGGTGTGAGTGGGGTGTTTAAGTCTCCTACTATTATTGTGTTACTGTCAATTTCTCCTTTTATGTCTGTTAGTGTTTGTCTTATGTATTGAGGTGCTCCTATGTTGGGTGCATAGATATTTACAATTGTTATGTCTTCCTCCTGGATTGATCCCTTGGTCATTATGTAGTGTCCTTCCTTATCTCTTGTAATCTTCCTTATTTTAAGGTCTATTTTTTTTCTGATATGAGGATTGCTACTCCAGCTTTCTTTTGCTTCCCATTTGCATGGAATTTATTTTTCCATTCGCTCACTCTCAGTCTGTATGTGTCTTTAGGTCTGAAATGGGTTTATTCTGTATGGGACTCTTTGTGTCTCTTGGACTTCATTGACTATTTCCTTTTCCATGTTGGGGAAATTTTCAACTATAATCTCTTCAAAAATTTTTTCATACCCTTTCTTTTTCTCTCCTTCTTCTGGGACCCTTATAATTTGAATTTTGGTGTGTTTGATATGGTCCCAGAGGTCTCTGAGACTGTCCTCGGCTCTTTTCATTCTTTTTACTTTATTCAACTCTTCAGAAGTTATTCCCACCATTTTACCTTCCAGTTGACTGATTTGTTCTGCTTCAGATATTCTGCTATTGATTCCTTCCAGAGTATTTTTAATTTCAGTAATTGTGTTGTTTGTCTCTATATGTTTATTCTTTAATTCTTCTAGGTCTTTGTTAATTGATTCTTGCAATTTCTTTGTTTTGTTTTCAGGGTTTTTGATCATCTTCACTATCATTATTCTGAATTCTTTTTCAGGCAGTTTGCCTGTTTCCTCCTCATTTATTTGGACTTCAGTGCTTCTAGTTTGTTCTTTCATTTGTGCCCTATTTCTCTGCCTTGTCATTATTATTATTATTTTTTAGGTTACTATGTTTGAGGTCTCCTTTCCCAGGCTTCAAGGGAAGTTGAATTCTTTCCTTGAAGAAGGTTGAATTCTTTCTTCCTTTAGGTTTCTGCACTCCTAAGGTTGGTCCTGTGGTTTGTGTGAGCTTTGTATAGGGTGAGATTTGTGCTGAGTTTTTGTTTGTTTGTTTTTCCTCTGATGGACAAGGCTAATGAGGTGGTAATCCTGTTGCTGATGATTGGGTTTGTGTTTTTGTTTTGTTTGTTGTTTAGGTGAGTCATCCTGCACAATGTGCTGCTGGTTGTTGGGTGATGCCGGGTCTTGTATTCCAGTGGTTTCCTTTGTGTGAGTTCTCACTATTTGATACTCCCTAGGGTTAGTTCTCAGATAGTCTAGGTCTTGGAGTCAGTGTTCCTACTCCAAAGGCCCAGGGCTTGGTCTGTGGTCAGGAATGAAGATTCCACATGTGGTTTGTTATGGCATTAGGTGAGATTAAAGCAAATATCCAAAAACAAGAAACCAGAGGTGAACCCCAGACAAATGGCAGTTACAAAATCAGGCAAATAATAACTAAAATAATGGAATATACACATATACATATACACCCATGAGCAAAGTGAAAACAGTCCAATGAAAATAAAGTACAGTAGACTGATCTGGTGAACAAAGGAAATAAAAAATTATATTTACCAGTTAAGAACAAAACTAACTTAAGTACAAATTGGAAATCAAAACTAAGTCAAGGTGCCAAGTGGAGAATAAATCAATGAAAACAAAACGAACAAATGTGTTGGGAGAAAAGGAAAGAAAGAAAAGAAAGAAATAATAGATATACAAAGTTAAATAGAGGTAGGTGAAGAAGATTTATATACATTAAAGATTAACTGCAAAGGGAAAAAACAGTAGGAAAGGCAAACAAAAGAATAAATGTAGAAAAATATAATAGGTTTAAAAAAATTAAAAATATAAAAACTAGAAAAAAAAAATCAGAAGAAGAAAGAAAAAAGGAAAACTCTGCAGAACTACAAAAACCCAATGTAGAAGCAGAGGTTTATAACAGCAATAGAAAGTGTGGCTGAATATACACATATACATATACACCCATAAGCAAAATCAAAACAGTCCAACAAAAATAAAGTACAATAGATTGACCTGGCAAACAAAGGAAAACAAAAATTATATCTACCAGAACAAAACTAATTAAAGCACAAACTGGAAAACAAAACTAAAGCAAGGGCCAATTGGGGGAATAAAGCAATGAAAATAAAACTAACAAATATGTTGAGAGGAAAGGAAAGAAAGAAAAGAAAGAAAGAATAGATATGCAAAGTTGAATAGAGGTAGATGAAGAAGATTTATATACATTAAAGATTAACTGCAAAGGGAAAAAACAGTAGGAAAAGCAAATGAAGGAATAAATGTATAAAAAATAGTAATAGGTTTAAAAAATTAAAAATTAAAATTAAAAAGAAAACAAAAAAAAAAAAAAAAAAAGGAGGAAAACTCCACAGAACTGCAAAAGCCCAACATAGAGGCAGAGGTTTATAACAACAATAAAAAATGAGACAGAAAAAAAAAAAAAAGCTCAAAAGCTTAATTGGAGAATCAATATTGTCAAAATGGCTATACTACCCAAAGCAATCTATAGATTCAATGCTTATCCCTATCAAGCTACCAATGGTACTTTTCACAGATCCAGAACAAATAATTTCAAAATTTGTATGGAAATACAAAAAACCTCGAATAGCCAAAGTAATATTGAGAAAGAAGAATGGAACTGGAGGAATCAACCTGCCTGACTTCAGACTATACTACAAAGCCACAGTCATCAAGACAATATGGTACTGGCACAAAGACAGAAATATAGATCAATGGAACAGAGTAGAAAGCCCAGAGGTAAATCCACGAACCTATGGACACCTTATCTTCGACAAAGGAGGCAGGAATATACAATGGAAAAAAGACAACCTCTTTAACAAGTGATGCTGGGAAAACTGGTCAACCACTTGTAAAAGAATGAAACTAGGACACTTTCTAACACCATACACAAAAATAAACTCAAAATGGATTAAAGATCTAAATGTAAGACCAGAGACTATAAAACTCCTAGAAGAGAACATAGGCAAAACACTCTCCGACATAAATCACAGCAAGATCCTCTATGACCCACCTCCCAGAATATTGGAAATAAAAGCAAAAATAAACAAATGGGACCTAATGAAACTTAAAAGCTTTTGCACTACAAAGGAAACTATAAGCAAAGTGAAAAGACAGCCCTCAGATTGGGAGAAAATAATAGCAAACGAAGCAACAGAGAAAGGATTAATCTCAAAAATATATAAGCAACTCCTGAAGCTCAATTCCAGAAAAATAAATGACCCAGTCAAAACATGGGCCAAAGAACTAAACAGACATTTCTCCAAAGAAGACACAGATGGCTAACAAACACATGAAAAGATGCTCAACATCACTCGTTATCAGAGAAATGCAAATCAAAACCTCAATGAGGGACCATTACACGCCAGTCAGGATGGCTGCTATCCAAAAGTCTACAAGCAATAAATGCTGGAGAGGGTGTGGAGAAAAGGGCACCCTCTTACACTGTTGGTGGGAATGCAAACTAGTACAGCCACTATGGAGAACAGTGTGGAGTTTCCTTAAAAAACTGGAAATAGAACTGCCGTATGACCCAGCAATCCCACTTCTGGGCATACACACCGAGGAAACCAGATCTGAAAGAGACACATGCACCCCAATGTTCATCGCAGCACTGTTTATAATAGCCAGGACATGGAAGGAACCTAGATGCCCATCAGCAGACAAATGGATAAGGAAGCTGTGGTACATATACACCATGGAATATTACTCAGCCATTAAAAGGAATTCACTTGAATCAGTTCTAATGAGATGGATGAAACTGGAGCCCATTATACAGAGTGAAGTAAGCCAGAAAAATAAAGACCAATGCATATATATGGAATTTAAAAAGATGGTAACGATAACCCTATTTGCAAAACAGAAAAAGAGACACAGATGTACAGAACAGACTTTTGGACTCTGTGGGAGAAGGTGAGGGTGGGATGTTTCGAGAGAACAGCATCGAAACATGTATATTATCTAGGGTGAAACAGATCACCAGCCCAGGCTGGATGCATGAGACAAGTGCTCAGGGCTGGTGCACTGGGAAGACCCAGAGGGATCGGGTGGAGAGGGAGGTGGGAGGGGGGATCGGGATGGGGAATACATGTAACTCCATGGCTGATTCATGTCAATGTATGACAAAAACCACTATGATATTGTAAAGTAATTAACCTCCAACTAATAAAAATAAATGGAAATAAAATAAAATAAAATAAAATAAAGTTAATTTGCCACCAGAAACAAACAAACAAAAAAGCTTAATTGGATTTCTTTCTTTTTCTAAAATTTATTTTAATTGGAGGCTAATTACTTTACAATATTGTAGTGGTTTTGCCATACATTGACATGAATCCACCATGGATGTACATGTGTTCTGCATCCTGAACTAATTGGATTTCTTAGTGCCAATAAAACCAACAACTGCAACAGAGGAAGGAAAAAAGGAAAAAAAAAAGAAAACAAAATCCACAAGTATCTACAGAAAAAGCTAAAAAAATAAGAATAATAAATGTTTTTCTTGAGCCACTGCTGTCAGAGTCCTTTCCCTTGCTGGCAGTCACAGTCCACCTTACCTCCCGAGGATGCCCTCCAAAGCTGTGCTGATCTCTGTACCTGCTGTGGGGGCAGCTCAGATTCTAATCTGGTCCTACTCCTGTGTGTTCTTGCCTCCAATGTCCATTGGAGTTATCAGCACTAGTGCATTTTTGTTTTTTTAATGGGAGCTCTCAATGGCCTTTTATATATTCCATTGACACAGAGTCTGCTTAGTTGATCTTGTGGATTTAATCTGCAGCTTGTACAGATGGTGGGAAGTTTTGGGGTCTTATTCCTTAGCCACACTGCCCCTGGGTTTCAATTGTGGTTTTATTTCCACCTCTACATGTGGGTCATCCCCTGGAGTTTAGCTCCTGAGGCTGCCCTGGAGGGTTTGGGTTTCCCCCTGTGAGGGCCAGGTGTGGAGGTGATGCAGCCGCTTGGGTCACAGTTCTGGCAGCGCTAGATACTCAGGGGAGTTGTGGTGGCTAAGGCAGCAGGAAATATAGTGCTCTAGAAGGGTATGGCAACCAGTTTCAGCCGATATGCTGCAGCATTCTTGCCTGGAGAACCCCCCTCTCTGATAGAGAAGCCTGTCAGGCCACAGTCTACAGGGTCGCAAAGAGTCGGACATGACCGAAGCGACCCTGTGTGCATAGACACAAGACTTTTTTTTGCCCATGGTAGCTCTGCCCCAGTAAGACTTGAGGAGTAATGGCCGTATCAGAGTCTTTTTTCCAAGCCTCTTGTAGCTGGCAATCAGAAAGCCTCTCTGGCTAGTCTTTCTCTGTAGCTCTGCCCATTCAGGCAGTTAAGAGGGCTTCCTTACCTGGGGTCCTCCTCTGTTGTTTGGTGTGTCAGGCACATGGAGGGGCCTCCCTGGCTGGGGTCTTACTCTGTAGATAGATGTCAGACACTTAAATGGGCACCCTGGGTGGGATCCTACTTTGAGTTCATGGCATCAGAGATTTGATGGGCCAGCCTCTCTATTGTTCAGCTGCCAATGCTGGTGTTTGGGGAGAGAGAGGCTATGGTGATGGCTCCAGCCCCTACACATGACTCAGCAGTATTACGTTGCTTCCATGGTTGCCTTACTTTCCTCCACTGGCATTTCCCGCCATGATCTCCCTCACATCCCCTCAATCTATCTCTCTGAAGTCAATAGCAGCCCTCGCCTTGAGATTGCTCCACAAGCGCTAAACTCCAGCTCCCAACTGTTGTGCCTTCCAGGAGACCAGCATTCCTGTCTGGGATATGTATGCCTGTGGCAAGGACCGTCTGATTCTCATTCCATTTAGGCTGCCACAGATCAGCTGTTTCACTCTCAGCCATAAATGTTTCTTCTCTGACTCAGACAGTTGCCCCACTGTGGGGATCAGACCCCTGCTTCAGTTACCCCACCCACTGAAGGCAGGTCCAGTCCTTCTAACTCTCCTGTTTTTGCCCCCTAGATCCTTCGTAGTATCGAGTTTTGCATGGTTCTATATATTCTTTTCCACTGGTCAGGTACTCCTGTCCTTAGCTGGTGTTCTGCATGCGCTTCTGTGTCTGAAGATGTATTCCTGATGTATCCTTGGAGAGGTGTACTCCACAGTCCACCTACTCCTCCGCCGTCTTGTTCTCCTTCCTCAGCTGTTTTTGCTTACTTGATTAATAACTACTAGTTGAATGAGTAGTGCTCAGTTCTTCCTCTTCTACTGTGCTTATCTAAGGACTTGTAGATCATTATGTTTACTATATGCTGAATGCCAAGGAAATCTAGTCTGACTACAAAGAGATTTGCACTCTGGAATTATTTGAATTGTGTTTCCTTAACAAGATAAATTAAGGGATACAGTGGTCTAAGTTACACTTAAATATCTTAAATGTAGCATTTGGATACAGATAACTGTTTGGGTTTTAAGGAAGCCTTCTTTTGGGGGGAAATTCTCTTCATTATTATGTTCACTTTTTTTTTAAACCATGTTCTTCCCAGTTCACTTTTGATGTCAAGGACAGTGAAGAAATTTCTGTGGATAAATAGACACTTTAATAGTGGTTAAACCATTGTCAAATTCTTTGTAGTATATAAAAAATCTGAAGAAAAATTCTGTATTTACACACCGTTCTTCTTTCTTTTACAGTATCTTTCCTCAATTACACTTTAAAGTAATTATTAACTGCCCCCAATTTTGGATTAAAGTGTCTTGCTATTCTAGATTATACAACTGGTAAGAAATTGTATAGCATAATGATTAAGAACAAACATTTTGGATTAGAATTCTGGCTGTTCCATATACTTAACAGTGCAATCAAGAGACTTTCTGAGACTTAGTTTCCTTATCTGTAATGTAGGGATAATGAAAAATTTTATTTTATAGGCCGATTGTGATAATGGAATTATATAGCCCATAATTTTTAGCACAGTTCCTGGCACATAGACAGCATTCAGTAAAAACCAGTTATTATTGATTATATTATTTTAGCAGCATAATAGTATAGTAGCAAGCATTGCATTTTATATTAAGAATATGGCTAGAATTGGGCAAATGCCTACTTGCAGGTAAATTTTTAGAAATCCCTAAATTTATTTTTCCCAGACCAAAATCTGCTCTTCCAGGGAAAGATGTTGATTGTCATTGTACAGTAATTTCTTTGTTTATTGTACTTTTGCAGCATTTCAGAATGCCTTGAAGATTTTTCACAGGATAAAAGGTGGTCAAGTTTCAGTTTCTGAAGTGGATGAAGTGTTGGATAGCATGGATATCTTGGTAGTCCCTGAAACTTTGCAGGAAGTGGTAAAATATGCTAATATCAACAGTGAGTTATTTGAATCGATGTATACGTATTTCTTTTTTGGCTTCAAATTTTCTGACTCATCCTTTACTTCTCCTTTTTCTACTTGATTCTTGCCCTTTGCCATGATACTGCTTACTGGTGTCTATGATAAAAGTTGGTCTAGAAAAATTAAGTGAGAAGTTTCTAATTGTTATATTTTGATATGTTTGGCAAAAATATAACAGAAAAATGAAATTTTTTTCTTTTCAATGTTATCTCTCTTTTCCAGTAGTCATTTCTTGTTTTTGTGGAGAGGTAGTTTCTGTGTATCAAGAGCATTGACTCCACAAGTTAGGAGACCTAAGTTTCTTAAATTTCCAACTTTGTTTTGTAGCTTTGATTACAAAATCTTCCTGTGCTGTACAATTACATTCTCTTTAAACCGTATGTTTAGCATATGTTTTATATTAGGTGTTTACATGTGACCAAGAGATGTCCTATAATATATTGATTAGTGATTTATTAATTGATTTATCCATTCATTTAATGAGTCAGATAGCCATTTAATATCTACTGTGCCTGAAACTATGATAGGTGATACACAGATGAATAAAACATATTTATTGTTCTGAAGGAGCTCGCATTCTGATGTAGAAAAAGACAAATAAACTGAAGATTATGATAATATATGTAGCAAATACTATTATAGAGTGTATATATGCATATTGGAAGCATTAGAGAAAGATTATTAGAGGAGGTGATGTCTGAGCTAAATGTTGAAGGATTTGTAGGAGTTAGTTGCAGATGGTGGTGGAGGGTGAAACTTTTTAGACTGAGGGAACATTTTGTGTAAATGTGGCAGGAAAATAATCAGACGTGGCATCCTTTCTGGTGGGATTATACTGGATTTTGTCATTTGGTAGTGGTGGCTTTATAGTAGGCCTTTGATTGGTGAAGTGTAGTCTGGAGGTAGAAGCAGGCTGCGTGCAGTTTCAGTAGGTAGTCATTTGTGGTGGGCTCTTGGATGATAGACATGAATGGAGAGATATGTATTGGAGCATGAAGATGTATATAAATTGGAATTTTAAAGACTAATCTCAAGTCATATTATTAAATAGCCTTCAGGTCATGCTCTATCAGGAGCAACAGAAATCATATATGAAACTACTGCATTGCCTTGCTTTTTGTCTTATGAAATTCTAGTCTGGGCTTGTAGGTCACCCACTTTATTTGGAGACATGGATTAGACAAATAATACTAATTTCATAGGATTATTGTAGGATGTAGATATAAAAATTTATCACTGTTTGGCACCTAGAACAGGCTCAAGAAATGTGAGGCAGAAACCTAAGAATCATCCTTGACAGCTGTGTTTTCTATGTGAAATTATTATGAAGTATTATTATTTTAAAATCCTACATATCTCTTAAATCTTTCTGTTTTCAGCATTGCTACATTTTTCCTTAGGACAATTGGAAGTCTACCCATATTCTAACAAGTCTACCCATATCCAGGCTTCCCTGATAGCTCAGTTGGTAAAGAAGCTGCCTGCAGTGCAGGAGACCCTGGTTCGATTCCTGGGTCTAGAACATCCCCTGGAGAAGAGATAGGCCACCCACTCCAGTATTCTTGGCCTCCCCTTGTGGCTCAGCTGGTAAAGAATCTGCCTGCAATGTGGGAGACCTGGGTTTGATCTCTGGGTTGGGAAGCTCCCCTGGAGAAGGGAAAGGCTACCTGCTTCATTATTCTGGCTTGGAGAATTCCATGGAGTCACAAAGAGTTGGACACAACTGAGTGGCTTTCGCTTTTCACTTTTGCCCACGCCCAGTCTTAATCTCCCTTTACACTGTAGCCAGAAAGATCTTTTCAAAAGAAACACCTGGTCATGTTACCTTCTTTGTATAAAATCTAATAATACCTCTTTAATGTACAAGGTTTTGCAAAGTCTGGCCTTTACGTGGATCTTAGCTTTATCTCAGACCACATTCTCCCTTACTGTCTGTGCCTTTCTAGAGTTTCAACCTTACACTGCTCTCCTCCTGCCACAGCCATTACACATATTCTGTTCTTTTCTTGGAATATTCCTCTCCTCCTAGTTATTCCTGCTTATATTTGAAAAGTGAAAGTCGCTACAGTCCTTGGAATTCTCCAGGCCAGAATACTGGAGTGGGTAGCCTTTCCCTTCTCCAGGGGACCTACCTAATCCAGGGATTGAACCCAGGTCTCCCGCACTGCAGGCAGATTCTTTACCAGTTGAGCCACAAGGGAAGACCAAGAATACTGGAATGGGTACCCTATCTCTTCTCCAGCGGATCTTCCTGACCCAGGAATCAAACTGTGGTCTCCTGCATTGCAGGCGGATTCTTCACCAACTGAGCTATCAGGGAAATATTTATTTATTTTCTAAAAAATTTATTTATTTTTAATTGAAGGATAATTGATTTATAATATTGTACTGGTTCCTGCCATACATCAACATGAATCAGCCATGAGTGTACATATGTCTACTCCCTGTGACCCTCCCTCCCACCTCCCCGCCCCACCCCCCCCACCTCTCTAGGTTGTCACAGAGCACAGGTTTGAGCTCCCTGCGTCATACAGAAAATTCCCACTGGCTATCTGCTTTACATATGGCAATGTAAATGTTTCCATGCTACTCTCTCCATTGTCCCACCCTTTCTTCCACCCCATGTCCCCAAGTCTGTTCTCTATGTCTGCATCTCCACTGCTACCCTGCATATATGTTCATCAGTACCATCTTTCTAGATTCCATATATATGCATTAGTATACGATATTGTTTTTCTCTTTCTGACTTACTTCATTTTGTATAATAGGCTCTAGATTTGTCCACGTCATGTGAGCCAACACAAGTGCATTCCTTTTAATAGCTGAGTAATATTCCATTGTGTATATGTATCACAACTTCTTTATCCATTCATCTGTCGATGGACATCTAGGTTGTTTCCATGTTTTAGCTACTCTTGTAAATAGTGCTGCAATGAACATTGGGGTACATATATCTTTTTAAATGATGGTTTCCTCAGGGTCCTGCTTAATACTTTAAATCTAAACTACAGTCTGTTTTTTAGAGATGTTTCCCTGACCTTTCTGACTAGGTCGTATTCTCATATTGTACACTTTCACAGGATTGATCTCAGTTGCGATTTATATTTTAAACTGTTTAATTAAGGTTTGTGTATTAATTAACACTAGTTAAGCACCAGGAGAGCAGATATCGTGTCTACTTTTGCTCAATATTGTATCCTTAGTATATAGCACAGTGAATATGGCAGATATTAACCGCTGAAACAATGTTGAAGGAATTAATAATTCTCACTCCTTATTCCATCTCCCCCAGTCAGGAAGAACAAGATTTCTTCATTTTGTCATATTAATCAAGTCTTATGTTTCAGTGTATACTGAATTACTAATTCATAATTCCAGATATTGTTCTAAGTCCATAATAGCTGGCCCTTTTTTCCTACTTGCACATATTTATGTGGTGTTTTAATTTTAGAATAGGATAGCAGCTGTATTGTGTTCAAAAGGAAATACGGTGTCTAAACTCAGGAATTCTTTGTATTACAGGTAATCAAATGGTGGATATTGGGGATATTATATTTACTTTGGATGAACTACAGCAAGAGTATGAGAATATTTGTAAGTGATCTCTTGTTGCTATAGCAAATTTTGTTTATAAGTTGTCTTTAAGTACTAATTTATAGATTTTCTTATATGAGTTTTGAAAGACTTCTTTAAACTGTTTACACTCTTAAATCAGAGAGGTAAAAATTTAATATAGTACCCTGAATATACCGGATAATCAATATTATAATTATATTCCCTAATGGCTCAGATGATAAAGAATCTGCCTACAAGGCAGGAGACCCAGGTTCAATCCCTGGGTCAGAAAGATCCCCTGGAGAAGAAATTGGCTACCTATTCTATTCTTGCTTGAAGAATTCCATGGACAGAGGAGCCTCGTGGGCTACAGTCCATGGGGTCACAGAGGGTCGGACACGACTGAGTGACTAACATTTTCACATAATTATCTAATATTACAATCTCATAATTTTTCTGTTTTTATCTTTCTCTTAATATCTTGCAACATAGTCAACTTTAAAACAAAGTAGTAACACTAAAAAAAGATAATATTTAATTTGCAATTTGTGGTCATTCTGACATCCTGACATTGACTGTTTAAAAAACCGTAGTATGTTTTTCTCTATCACTCATTGTTTAGTTTTTCTTCATTAAGTGCATTGTTTTTGATGCTTTCCTGTTGCACATCGTTATTCTTTACTCTTTGTTTCATTTGTCCAAATGTCATTTGATCAAGATTATCTATATACATAATTTTAAGGATTATATAGCTCTGTAAATCTTGCTAGAAAAAAAAAAAGCAGCCTCTTACCTAATCCTCCTCTCAGCTTCTCCAGAGGCAAAAATTTCAAATGTTTTAGCTGATTACTTGATATTTATCTTCATGACTGAAAATAGCATGTTTATATTGCTACTTGTTAATTTCTAAAATTTTAGATAGACAAAGTAAACTTCCTACTATTGATGCTGAAAGCTTGCCTTCTCTGCACCCATGTTGGATTGAATCTCAGAAACAGAGTTTTGGGTGAAGTAGAAAAGAATAGCTCTGAGACTGGGAGTGGAACTAGTTGACTATGGACTGAGCACTCTAGAGTAGTGGTTCTTAACCAGAAGTGATTTTGGTTATCACTCTCCCACAGGAACATTTGGCAACTTGTGGAGATGCTTTTTGGTCATTAAAACATGTGTTACTGGCATTAAATGATTAGAGGCCAGGGATGCTTCTGTTGACTTTTAAAAAAAAGCACAACCTAAAAATTGAGAATTGTGTTTTATTGGGGCATTAATGAGGACTTAAACCTGGGATATAGCCTCTCAGAAAGCTCTGAGGGACTGTTCCAAAGAGATAAGGGAGGAGCCAGGATATACAGGAGTTTTTGCAAAACTCCTATAGAATTCATGTAATCAAATATCAAAATATTACTGCCCATTAAAGAAAATCCAGACATCTAAAGTTAATGAGTGGTTTTTTCTATATGTGGGAAGATGCAAGAGTCTGGGCTTAATGAAATCATTCCTTTGACATGTACTTTAACTCTGTAGAGCCAATATTCTGTTTTTCTCCATCCTGAACCCACTCGGGATGTACCATGGGGGTGGCTGCAGTGGCTGATGGCTTGATGGCCTCAAAATCTTTTGTTTACTTATATGGTGGGTGATACTCTTTGTGTGAACTTCTACTCTTTTTTTTTTTTTTTGGCTGTGTGGCATGTGGGATCCTAGCTCCCCATCAGCAATCGAACCCGTGCCCCCTGCTTTGAAAGTTCAGAGTCTTCCAAAGTCTTCAAAGTCTACTGAACCTTCAGGGAAGTCCCTGCACACACTTCTAGATATCCCCTTCTCCCCCTCTTAATAAGGAATTGAAGTGAAGTCGCTCAGTTGTGTCTGACTCTTTGTGACCCCATCAACTGTAGCCTACCAGGCTTCTCCATCCATGGGATTTTCCAGGCAGGAGTGAGGAATCATGTGTCCCCAAATGCCAGTACTGCTGAGGTCAGGGCATCATGCTGTAGGCAATCTGGCTGGATTTTTGCCTTGCAGATCCTTGATATCACCATCTTTAGGGTCTTTTTCCTTTCAAGATGGTCAGTGTTTTCAAAGAAGCAGCTTCTAGTTTCCTTCTTGGAGGCTGTAAGTTTTCTTGCCAGAGTTTCAGGTGTTTAATGAGGCAAAAGACCTGGAGTTCTCTTTATTCAGTGGTAATTGTCATGTAACCCTCCCTTTTCATTATTCAGATAATACCCTTACTCTCTTCTATGTTTTGTATTTCCTAACCCAGAGACCTTATGTTTAAACCCTCTCTGGTGAATTGTTAGTCTTCTGCTGGAGTGGGAGAAGATCAGTACATGGCCTTGAGAAAATATATGGCTGTGTGAAGTTTATCTAGATATCTGATTACTGCTTAAACAGACTTTTAAACGATCCTTTATTTCCAGTTTTACTCTTTCCTTCACTTTCAGAAGTAATTAGATGCCACTAATTTATGATCCTTTGGAGGTTTTGTGTTATGAATTGGGTTGTTGGCATTTTCCTTCTGGCTTAGAATTCAGCCTTTTCCCATCTACTAAGTTCATGCAGTTGTTTCTTTTCCTGTTCTTCTTATGAATTTATTATATTTTAAGAATAATTTTAATGGGATTTTTGAAAGCTGTTCAATTTGCCATCATTACCTGAAAGTTCAAAGTTTATTTTGAATTCTAATTTTGTCTCTGATATACAAGTTTTACATTTATTTTTCTTTTCCTGCAGAGATATTACTGATAATCACATACCCACTCCCATGCATGATTTTCATCATTTATAATTTTTTCTGAATCTTTCCTGATTTTCTATTAGTTCTATTTCTGTGAAAGGAGAATAGTATTGAAATATATAATTGTGGATTTGTCTGTTTCTCTTTTCATTTTTGTTGGGCTTTGATTCATGCATCTTGAAGCTCTGTTAGTTTCAGGACATTTAGGATAGTTGTATCTTCTTGGCAAACTGACTCTTTTATCATTATGTAATGTGTATGTAATCAATGGTAATTTTCTTTGCTCTGCAATTTACTTTTTAAAATATTAATAAAACTACTTCTGCTTTCTTTTAATTAGTGTTTTCATGTATAGATTTTCTATCCTTTTCTTTTTACCTTTTTATATCATCATATTTGGGCTTCCCAGGTGGCCCAGTGGTAAAGAATCCACCTACCAAGCAGGAGCTGTGAGTTCTATCCCTGGATTGGGAACATCCCTGGAGAAAAAAATGGCAACCCACTCCAATATCTTTGCTGGAAATCCCATGGATAGAGGAGCCTGGCGGTCTTTAGTCCATGGGGTTGCGAAAGAGTCAGACACAACTTAGTGACTAGCAACAACAACTGTCCTCATATTTCAGGTATTTTGTAGAGTTGGGTGAACGTGAATGTGAAAGTCACTCAGTCGTGTCCAACTGTTTGTAACCCCATGGACTATATAGTCCATGGAATGCTCCAGGCCAGAATACTGGAGTGGGTAGTCTTTCCCTTCTCCAGGATATCTTCCCAACCCAGGGATCGAGCTCAGGTCTCCCACATTGCAGGTGGATTCTTTACCAGATGAGCTAGCTACAAGGGAAGTCCAAGAATATTGGAGTGGGTAGTCTATCCCTTCTCCAGCAGATCTTCCTGATGCAGGAGTCCAGCTGGGGTCTCCTGCATTGTAGGTGGATTCTTTACCAACTGAGCTATCAGAGAAACCCTGTAGAGTTGGGTGATGCTTTTATATTCATTCTTATAATTCCTGTTTTTTAATTGGAATGTCTAGGTCATTTTTACTTAATGTGATTAATTATATCAGATATAGGTAGCCATGTTATTTCTTTTCTATTTTTTCCTCTCTTTTTCAACCTTTTCTACCTTCTTTTTTGGAAGTTTTTAAGAAATTCTTAAAAAAAAATTTACCTATATATTTTTTCACCATATGTCTGCATTTTTCAGTAATTATTCTAAGGATTATAACATACATATTTAACCTTCAGTTCAGTCAGTCAGTTCAGTCGCTCAGTCGTGTCTGACTCTTCGCGACCCCATGGAATTCCTCACGCCAGGCGTCCCTGTCCATCACCAACTATTGGGGCTTACTCAAACTCATGTCCATCAAGTCGGTGATGCCATCCAACCATCTCGTCCCCTGTCGTCCCCTTCTCCTCCCGCCTTCAATCTTTCCCAGCATCAGGGTCTTTTCAGATGAGTCAGTTCTTTGCATCAAGTGGCCAAAATATTGGAGTTTCAGCTTTAGCATCAGTCCTTCCAATGAATATTCAGGACTGATTTCGTTTAGGATGGACTGGTTGGATCTCCTTGCAGTCCAAGGGACTCTCAAGAGTCTTCTCCAGCACCACAGTTCAAATGCATCAATTCTTCTGTGCTCAGCTTTCTTAATAGCCCAACTCTCACATCCATACTTAACTACTGGAAAAACAATAGCTTTGACTAGACAGACCTCTGTTGACAAAGTAATGTCTCTGCTTTTTAACTTGCTGTCTAAGTTGGTCATAGCTTTTCTTCCAAGAAACAAGCATCTTTTATTTTTTTATTTTTTTTAATTATTTTTTTTTCTCTTTTTTTTATTTTTTTATTTTTCAGTGGGTTTTGTCATACATTGATATGCATCAGCCATAGAGTTACACGTATTCCCCATCCCAGTCCCCCATCCCACCTCCCTCTCCACCCAATTCCTCTGGGTCTTCCCAGCCCACCAGGCCCGAGCACTTGACTCATGCCTCCCACCTGGGCTGGTGGTCTGTTTCACCACAGATAATATACATGCTGTTCTTTTGAAACATCCCACCCTCACCTTCTCTCACAGAGTTCAAAAGTCTGTTCTGTACTTCTGCGTCTCTTCTTCTGCCCTGCATATAGGGCCATCGTTACCATCTTTCAAAATTCTGTATATATGTGTTAGTATACTGTAATGTTCTTTATCTTTCTGGCTTACTTCACTCTGTATAATGGGCTCCAGTTTCATCCATCTCATTAGAACTGGTTCAAATGAATTCTTTTTAACGGCTGAGTAATATGCCATGGTGTATATGTACCACAGCTTCCTTATCCATTCGTCTGCTGATGGGCATCTAGGTTGCTTCCATGTCCTGGCTATTATAAACAGTGCTGCGATGAACATTGGGGTGCACGTGTCTCTTTCAGATCTGGATTCCTCAGTGTGTATGCCCAGAAGTGGTGTTGCTGGGTCATATGGTAGTTCTATTTCCAGTTTTTTAAGAAATCTCCACACTGTTTTCCATAGTGGCTGTACTAGTTTGCATTCCCACCAACAGTGTAAGAGGGTTCCCTTTTCTCCACACCCTCTCCAGCATTTATTGCTTGTAGACTTTTGGATAGCAGCCATCCTGACTGGCGTGTAATGGTACCTCATTGTGGTTTTGATTTGCATTTCTCTGATAATGAGTGATGTTGAGCATCTTTTCATGTGTTTGTTAGCCATCTGTATGTCTTCTTTGGAGAAATGTCTGTTTAGTTCTTTGGCCCATTTTTTGATTGGGTCATTTATTTTTCTGGAATTGAGCTTCAGGAGTTGCTTGTATATTTTTGAGATTAATCCTTTGTCTGTTTCCTCATTTGCTATTATTTTCTCCTAATCTGAGGGCTGTCTTTTCACCTTACTTATGGTTTCCTTTGTTGTGCAAAAGCTTTTAATTTTCATTAGGTCCCATTTGTTTATTTTTGCTTTTATTTCCAATATTCTGGGAGATGGGTCATAGAAGATCTTGCTGTGATTTATGTCGGAGAGTGTTTTGAAACAAGCATCTTTTAATTTCATGGCTGCAATCACCAGCTGCAGTGATTTTGGAGCCCAAGAAGATAAAGTCTCTCACTGCTTCCATTGTTTTTCCATCTATTTACCGTGAAGTGATGGGACTAGATGCCATGATCTTAACTTTCTGAATGTTGAGTTTTAAGCCAACTTTTTCACTTTCCTCTTCCACTTTCATCAAGAGGCTCTTTAGTTCCTCTTCACTTTCTGCCATAAGGATGGTGTCATCTGCATATCTGAGGTTATTGATATTTCTCCTGGCAGTCCTGATTCCAGCTTGTACTTCATCAAGCCTGGCATTTCATATGATGTACTCTGCATATAAGTTAAATAGCAGGGTATCTTTATTTAACCTTAAAGTATACTAAAATAAATATTTTACCACTTTCAAGTAAAATATAGAAATTTTACCATTGTGTAGGTCTTATAGCCTTCTGATTTTATGTTCTGATTTTCTTATGTATTACCACTACATTCTTGGAAAGCATACCAGATAATATAATGTTTTGCTTTCAATGATTAAACGTATTTTAAACTATCAAGAGGAGAGGAGTAGTCTTACATTTAACCAAATCTTTGCCATTATATATTTTTCTTCTTTCATATTGATTGCCTACATGTCTTTTGAATATCATTCTTTTAATAATTTTAAAGGATTAAGCTTCTGTATGAAAAACTTTTTTTAATCATTTTTTTAAAAGAGCAGATATACTAAAAATGAATTAGCTTAATTTTTCTTCATCTGAGAATATCTTTATTTTCTTTACTTTCTGATGGATATTTTTATTGGATATAGGATTCTGAGTTGACAGTTATTTTCTTTCAACACTTTAAAATGTTGTTCTTTTTACTTTTGACTTCCACAGTTTCTGAAGAGAAATCTGATGTTATCCAAATAATAAAATAGACTGTTTTTCTGTGATTGCTTTCAAGATACTTTCTTTTTTCTTTAGTTTTTAGCTGTTTGATTATGATGCATTGGGAGTGTGTTTTTTGAGTTTATCCTGTTGGGGTTCATTGAGTTTCTTGGATCTATCTTGCCAAACTTGCAATCTTTTGTCATTGTAACTTCAAATATTTGTTCTGCACCACATTTTCTCCCCTGTCTTCTTGAGACTGCAAAGACACAAATGTTAGCACTCTTTGATGTTGTCCCATAGATCCTTGACACTTCTTAATTTTGTTTTCATTCTTATTTAACTCTACTGTTCAGATTGAATAAGTTCAATTAATGTGTCTAAAGTTTCATAAACTATCCCTCTGACATCTCCATTATGTTGTTGAACCTATCTGATTAATTGTTTTTACTTTAATTATTGTATTTTTAAGTTTTAAATTTCCAAATTTGGTTCTTGTTTATATCTTTTATTTTGTCTTCTGAGACTTTCTTTCTATTTTGAGTGTTTTTTTTTTTTTTCCACTGTAATTTGGAGCATTTTTAGAATAGATGCTTAGAAGTTTATGCATTTATTTGACTGTGTTGGGTCTTAGTTGCAGCTTGCGGGATCTTCCATGGCGGTGCATGGGCTCTCTGGTTATGATGCTTAGGCTCAGTAGTTGTGGTACCTGGGCTTAGTTGCTCAGGTATATGTGAGATCTTAGTTCCCAGGGATTGAACCTGTGTCCCCTGCATTGCAAGGTGGACCCCTGGACCACCTGGGAACTCCTTGCTTGAACGTTTTTATAAGGCAATTTCAACATCTTTTTCCACTTGGTCTTGACATCAGTTGCTTGTGTTTTCCCATGCAAACTGAGATATTCTTTGTTCTTCACATGTGAAGTGGTTTTGAGTTATATCCTGGACATTTAAAAAATATATTTATTTATTTATTTTACTTTACAATGTTGTATTGGTTTTGCCTTACATTGACTTGAATCTGCCGTGGACATACATGTGTTCCCCATCCTGAAGCCCCCTCCCACCTCCCTCCCCATCCCATCCCTCTGGGTCATCCCAGTGCACCAGCCCCGAGCACCCTGTATCATGCATTGAACCTGCACTGGCAATTCATTTCACATGTGATAATTTACATGTTTCAATGCCATTCTCCCATATCATCCCACCCTCACCCTCTCCCAAAGAGTCCAAAAGACTGTTCAATACATCTGTGTCTCTTGCTATCTCGCATACAGGGTTATCGTTACCATCTTTCTAAATTCCGTATATATGCATTAGTGTACTGTATTGGCGTTTTTCTTTCTGACTTACTTCACTCTGTATAATAGGCTCCAGTTTCATCCACCTCATTAGAACTGATTCAAATGTATTCTTCTTAATGGCTGAGTAATATTCCATTGTGTATATGTACCACAGTTTTCTTATGCATTCATCTGCTGATGGACATCTAGGTTGTTTCCTTGTCCTGGCTATTACAAACAGTGCTATGATGAACATTGGGGTACATGTGTCTCTTTCAATTCTTATCCTGGACATTTTGAAGATTAAGTTGTGAGACTGTGGGTCTAAGATTCTATGGAAATTCTATGGAAAATGTTGAAATCTTGTTTTGGCAGGAATTTGACTCAATTTGGTTTAGGCTACAAATTTCAATTAATTTTCTATGTTTTTCAGTTTCAATATCAGTTTGTTTTTCATAGCCTTTGCAGTGCTATTCAGATCTGTGTGTCATCCAGAGCCAAAGTGGAACCTGGGTTGTGGTCTGTCCTGAAGTTTAGTTCTCAGAGTTATGGTGTACTGTTTAGGGCCAAATTCATGTGTAGGTCAGGGGTGAGTGCAGGAGTTTATAAGCAGCTTAATGAGATTATTTTCCTGAGCTACTTCCTCTCCACAATCTGTTTAATGCTTTTTTTAATCTCTGAGAGCTCTAGTTTTTGTTTCTTTAGCTGAAAACAGTGATTTACTTACAACACTCTGCTACACAGTTCTATTATCAATGCCCATGTCTAAAGTCAAGTGGCCGAAGGACACAGAGAGAATAAAAGCAACTTGCTAATATATTCCTCTACTTTTTTGAATATATAAAATATGCTAATAGTTACTGTGTTAATGTATTTGTGTGATAGTTTTATGAACTCTTCCATTTCTGAACAAGTTTCTATCAATTGATTTTTCTGCTGATTGTGGTTTATATTTTCCTATTATTTTAGATGCATAGTAGTTTTGATGGGGTACTGTACATTGTGAAGTTTATGTTATTTGCTGAATTTTGTAGTATTCCTGTAAATAGTGTTGGATTTTGTCCTGATGCAGTTGAGTTACTTGGAATCAGTTAGGTCCTTTGGAAGCTTGTTTTCTAAAGTTTGTTAAGGGTGATCTCAGAGCAGCTTTTAATGCTAATTTAGCTCCACTACTAAGGTAGCGTTCTTCAGATGATTCCACTAGATGACCCATATATTATAAGATCTTCCTGCTTTGATTGGTGAGATCATAAACTCTTCTTAGTTCTCAGTGAGATACAGGAATTGTTCTACCTATAATTTTCTGGTAATTCTTTCCTTGTTATTAGGTCATGTTCTCTCATGTAAGTACAGATCAGTACTCAGCCAAAGTGTCAAGTAGACCCCTTCGCTGATCTCCAGAGCTCAGCAGTTCTATTTTCTCTTTGCTCTCATATTCTAGCCTCTTTGGCCTTCCTAATCTCATCTCTCTTCTCATTCAGACCAGTGGGCTATATTTAGGTTTTACTTTCCTGTGTTGTGGAAACTGTCCAGACAGTAAGCTAGTGCAATGGTAGGGCTTTAGCTCATTTGTTACCCTTCTTTAAAGGATTATTGTCCTATGCTACCTGTTGTCCAATGCCTGAAAATTGTTCTTTTTCACATGTCTTATCCAGTTTTTAGTTGCTTAAAGTCAGAGGGTAAAGTTAGTTCCTATTATAGTGTCTTGGCCAATAGCAGAAATGTCAAAGATTTTATATTTTTACCCTATTCCTTTTTGAGAGGTAGCACTTAGAGGTCAATGTCTTTATCTTTAAGGATTTCTAGACTTTTTTTTTTAATTTCTAGACTTTTTATACATAAAACTAATATAATGTTATATGTCAATTACCAAAAAAAAAATAATAAAATAATTTTAAGTTTCTAAACTTTTAAAATCCAAACACTTTCCTTCAATTGTTCATTGTAATACACCCTAAGCTAAGAAACTTTTCTTTTTCTCTAAATAAAATGTCTTCATAATCAATATTGTATTGCTACTCTATTAGAAGTCTCTTGTTTTGTTTGGTTTTATAGGAACTTGATGCTCTCATGGAATTATTTTGAGGGTCAAGTGTTGTAACATTTGAAATATTTTAAAATGTGTTATTCAAATGCAAGGTACTATTATGAGCCATGAGATGGATTTTGTAAATGAAGCCCCAATTGGGATATTATGTCAATATTTTTCTAAAAATTTTCTTTTATGTATGAAGTTACTAACCTCCTGCAAATGCTGCAGATTTTTAGGAGAGTAATTATTTTACTGTCTTACTTTCGGAGAGTATCATTTTATTTATAAAGTGTTCTAACTTTGTAAATATTTAAAAATTTCCCTTTACAACTTCTTCATATTTCTGCACCCTCGTAGCTAAGGGATTTGTATCTGTGTTGGCTTATTAGTCTGTTATGTTTCTGAATTGGAAAAGAGTGGGGAATGAGAACCATGTACTTTAGTAGGCTTTTGCTTTAGATTCAGTGTGGCTATGAATAGTGTTGGATGGAAGTATTTAACTATATTAAACCAGTAGATTATATTTAGCCTAGTCAATAGTTAACCTTTTAGTCATCAGCTCTGTTAGTTATTAACTTCATCTGATGTATTTAAGCAAATGATAATTTCTTGAACAGTTTTCATGAGGACTTAAGTATTGTTTTTTTAAAAGGCATTACAAATTGTACAGGTAAATGAATTAATGGAATATGTTTCTCTTGCTTAGCAGTTATGGAAGGAGCAGCCTCGGATGAAGCTACTTCAAGAAAGTTATCAAATGTGTCAGGATGCTATCCACAATATAGGAAGAAAAGCGTTTTAGCTTCTGGACTGTCTGAATCATCATTATTCCAAATATTAAATACAAAGAGCCTCCAAAATCATAAAATTATGAGTGAGAATGATGACTATGAATTTAAAAGACCAAAAAATATTTTGCAAATAAGAAGATTCCAGGATGAGGTTGATAGCGGTGATATAGAGTTCCAGGAACCGTATTCAAAGGATGGCATGAACTTTAAGAAAAGTTCAGAGAAAGTTGAAATTCATGACTCAAAGTCTAAACCACAAGACTTGAAGCATGTTTCAGGCCTCAGGAAGACTCTGGATAAAAGTGATATTTTTAGTATCCCAAAACTTCAGAAGCCAGCTGTGAAAAGGAGCTCTAGCCTTCTAAAACAAGTTTCATCTAAGGAAAAAACTGCAGTTAATGCTCTGGGTCAGTATCATATATGTAAGACAACATCTGGGCCCTTCAGTTATTATAGAAATGAGCTGAAGTAAGCAGTATTAGATAGTTGTAGACATTTCAATTGTCAATACTCTGAATATCCATCACTTTTGGAATTTAGACTGATGGATACAATATTGTGGTTTTGATAGCAGTTCCTTTCCAGATGCTCCCTTTTGTGGGGAGCTAACTTGGGCTGTTGGCGTGCTGAGATTCATGGGGTTGCAAAGAGTCGAACATGACTGAGTGACTGAACTAAACTGAACTGAACTTGGGCTGAGAAGTTTATTCAGTGATTAATTGGAATCACTCAAGTTCAGAGGATGAGATGGTTGGATGGCATCACTGACTTAATGGACATGAGTTTGAGTCAATTCCAGGAGATGGTGAAGGATAGGGAAGCCTGGTGTGCTGCAGTCTATGGGGTCGTAGAGTCGGATATGACTTAGCGACTGAACGAGTTCCCGAGAAAGTAGAGGGCCTATTTTCCTTTGGAAATGGTTTTTTATGGTCATTTATTTAACCAAGTATATATGAAGCCTATGTGAAATTTTTGCTCAGAGTTCCATAATTTAAATTTAGGATATCTATAGTACTTCAGGTATTCTTTTTTTAAAAATTTTAATTGGAGGCTAATTACTTTGCAATATTGTGGTGATTTTTGCCATACATTCACATGAATCAGCCATGGACTTACATGTGTTCCCCATCCTGAACCCCCCTCCCACCGCCCTCCCCATCCCATCCCTCAGGGTCATCCCACTGCACCAGCCCTGAGTACCCTGTCTCATGCATCGAACCTGGACTGGCGATCTATTTCACACGATGATATACATGTTTCAATGCTATTCTCTCAAATCATCCCACCGTCGCCTTCTCCCACAGAGTCCAAAAGTCTGTTCTTTACATCTGTGTCTCTTTTGCTGTCTTGCATATATGGTCATTGTTACCATCTTTCTAAATTCCATATATATGCATTAATATACTGTATTGGTGTTTTTCTTTCTGACTTACTTCACTCTGTATAATAGGCTCCCATTTCATCCACCTCATTAGAACTTATTCAAATGCATCCTTTTTAATAGCTGAGTAATAGTCCATTGTGTATATGTACCACAAATTTCTTATCCATTCATCTGCCGATGGGCATCTAGGTTGCTTCCATGTCCTGGCTATTGTGAACAGTGCTGTGATGAACATTGGGGTATACGTGTCTCTTTCAGTTCTGATTTCCTCCGTGTGTATGCCCAGCAGTGGGATTGCTGGGTTGTATGGCA
The DNA here is from genome assembly GCF_963930625.1 of Muntiacus reevesi. NCBI lineage: Eukaryota > Metazoa > Chordata > Mammalia > Artiodactyla > Cervidae > Muntiacus > Muntiacus reevesi. Next base: position 16,133,476 of record NC_089266.1, on the reverse strand, counting down.
GTTCTATTTTCAGTTTTTTAAGGAATCTCCACACTGTTCAGGTGTTATTTCTTATGGATGTGGGAATATCAAGAGAAAGTAATTAATAGTATACCTCTCAGATCCCTAAGACTTTATGATATTCCTCAAAGATGAGCAGTGACTTCCCAACCAGTATATGTTTTTCCCTTATGTACTACTTTTATCATAGAAATATTGTGTATGTGCATGCATGCTTAGTCACTTCAGTCATGTCCAACTCTTTGCAACACTATGGACCATAACCCACTAGGCTTCTCTGTCCATGGATTTCTCCAAGGAAGAATACTGGAGTGGGTTGCCCTGCCCTTCTCCAGGGGACATATTATGTAGGGAACCCAATTAAACACTCCTTTCTATAGGCCTCAGCTGGAGTTACTTAATTTATATTTATTTTATTTCAAGAAATTTACCACCCTTTAAAAATTGTATTTAGTACTGAGTGTAATTGTTAAGATGAATGCTTTGTGAATCATTAGTGACTCTTATTCCCTGGTGGCTCAGATGTTAATAAATCTGCCTGCAATGCAGGAGACCTGGGTTTGGTCCCTGGGTCAGAAAGATCCCCTGGAGAAGGGAATGGGAACCCACTCCAGTATTCTTGCCTGGAGAACTCCGTGGACAGAGCAGTCTGGCGGGCTACCATCCACAGGGTCACAAAGAGTTGGACACGATGCAGCGACTAACACACACACATACGCTAATTGATACTAATAACTCAATTGAAAAAGGAGTGTGATCTGTTAAGGAGGCATAAAGATGTTTATTATGATTCCTTTACTGATGCACTGCTTTTATGCCATGTCTCATTTCTGTCTCTGAGTTTTTTTGTATTTCATTAAGAATTAAAACTCTGATTAAAGGAATAATGGAGTAGTAGGCATTTAGCCAGTGGGTAGAACAGGATTGTGGTAGAAAGTGGTTATCTACCTTGCTGGTATCACTAAAATCAAATGATTTCACCTACCACTGTCATACTTAACATTCTGTATTTGGAGAAGTATAAAATAGTTTATCTCCTACAACTTCTCCAAATAAGCTGATGATGGTTGAACATCTGTGAAATGTGACTGCCACTTGATTTACATTTAAAAAACATTTAAAATTTTTTGTTATTAAATAATTTTAAATTAATAAGAATTACACAGAAATGAAAACATTTCTACATATTCTTCATCTAATGTTCCCACATATTAATATCTTATATAACCCCAGTATAATGATCTAAACTGGAAAATTAACACTGATACAACAATATTTACTAATATAGGACCTTATTAAAAGTTTGACTGTTTTTCTATGAATGTCCTTTTTCTGATCCAGGATCTCTTTCAGGATCACATGTTACACTTAGTTGTTGTGTGTCCTAGTCTTCTTCAATCTGGGATGGTTTTTCAATATTTCATGACCTTGATACTTTGGAAGAGTATTGACTAGTTGTTTTGTGTAATGTCCCTCATTTTGGGTTTTCTTGTATTTCTTCATGAATAAATTCAGGTTATACATTTTTGCCAGAATACAACAGAGGTGATATTTTTCCCATTTAGGCTCATTATGGTTATGTGTGTCTGCTAGGATTTTGTAATTTTGAAGGTGGTGAACTGAAAACATGGTAGGTAAAATGATAGGGAAAGAACTCTCAAATTTTGTCTGAAATTTTGAAATTTAAACATGGCACATTGATGTTTTAATCTCTTGGACTCCATTATATTTTAATCAAAAACAAACTGCAGGTATAAATGTTCATAGAATTTCAAGACAGTTTTGTGTTTGAGCTGTAAGAGAAAGATTAGGTATAATGTAAGATACAACAGAAATATGAAGAGTTTTAAGTTGGTATTAAGTAAGTAAAACTTGATTTCTGATTACAAGAAAAAGATTTTAGCTGCCAATTATTGCTAAGACACATAAATTATGTTGCTAAGACATATAAATTATGTTGCTAAATAGTCTTCCACATTTTGTATATTTAGGAAGTATCTGTGAAACTATCAAAAAACTCCAAGAAAATTACATTGATGCAGAAGAACTTCAGTCCATTTTGCCTTCAATAGGAATTACTTTATCAGATAAAGAGTTCAAGAAGATTGTGACCGACACTGCTAGAAATGGTGAGAGACTGATAATATCAAAATTTTGAAAAAAATTAGATACTTTCACATGATAGTATTAAATGTTGGAGTAAGATCTCTCAACTGGGAATGGAATGGGTCATTCTAAAGAAGATTCAGAAAGAACAAACAAAAATTGGAAGTAGTTATATATAAAATAGATAACTAAAAACTAATAAGTATAGCACAGGGAACTTAACTCAGTACTCTGTAATGACCTATATGGGAAAAGAATCTTAAAAAGAGTGGATATATGTATTACTAATTCACCTTGCTGTAGAGCAAAAACTACTAATAACACAAGATTGTAAATCAACTATACACCAATATATACGTTATTTTAAAATTGAGAGTAGTAAAAAATTGATTTCTGGGAAGTTTGGTATAATAGATTGGTTTGGAGGGTCTAGGTAGGTTTTTTCTATTTCAGAATTCTTTCATAAGGTTCTTCATCATTATTCCTAGCTCTGCCTTCTAGTGTGGGACAGGTCCTGGGGAAAGCTTATCTAGTTGTAGAAGAGAGGTTCAAGTAGCAAGACTCTGATACCCCAGAGGTTCAAAAATCTCTCAGTAAATAGCCTAGGGAGTCCACGGAGAAATGATTGGAGATTCTAAAATGTAGAGGGAGTACTGTGGCTAGGAATTTAGGGCTAGTGATTCTTAATCAAGGCAAGCAGTTATTAAATAGCATCTAGAAATAAAATAGCATATCTCACTCCTCAGCCTAAGTTTAGGGCAGAGTTTGAATTTCTAAGAAAGATTTTTGTGTTAGAGAAGTTGATTTATCATTAAGTAAGAATTTTCCACAGCAAAAGTTCAGTTGAAGAGAGGGCAGAGGCAACATTTTGGGAAAATACTGACAGAAATAACATTAGGAGTGAACTGTTAGACCCTGAGCAAAACTGTTAGTTAAGGTAAATAAGAAAGAAGGTTTGATTTAAAAAAAAAATCTAAGGAGTAGAGATCAGAGTAAATGGTTGCGAAAGGGGTAAGTGTTGGCTGCTGCTGCTACTGCTGCTCTTGCTAAGTCGCTTCAGTCGTGTCCGACTCTGTGCGACCCCATAGATGGCAGCCCATCAGGCTCCACCGTCCCTGGGATTCTCCAGGCAAGAACACTGGAGTGGGTTGCCATTTCCTTCTCCAATGCGTTAAAGTGAAGTTGCTCAGTCGTGTCGGACTCTTCGAGACCCCATGGACTGCAGCCTACCAGGCTCCTCCGTCCATGGGATTTTCCAGGCAAGAGTACTGGAGTGGGGTGCCATTGCCTTCTCTGGTAAGTTTTGGGGGTGGAACAAAATGGGTAAAAGGGATCAACTGTATGATGATAGATGGAAACTAAATTTTTGGTAGTGAGCACACTGTAGCATATATTAAAGTAGAAATATACTGTTGTACACGTGAAGCATGCAATGCTGTAGATGAGTGTTACCTCAATACAAAATAAAATTTTTTTCATTTATTTTTATTAGTTGGAGGCTAATTACTTTACAATATTGTAGTGGTTTTTGTCATACATTGACATGAATCAGCCATGGATTTACATGTATTCCCCATTTTAAAAAATCTAAAGGGTAGAAGCCACTAAATTTTTTCAGCCTTGTTTCTGCTTATCAGGATTGGTATGAACACAGTGCAGGGTTTGTATCTAAAATAGGTGTTGTTTGGACTAGCTGGATAACCAGGGGTAGGGATGGGGATATGTGGGTCCATTAGGGCTGGTTAGCATTGTCAAGGTATCAATGGATAGCATATTGGTTGACTGGGTTTTCATAATTATGTGAAATAGACTCATTAACTTTCTCATGGTCCATATCTTTGAGCACCTTTCCTTTTTCCTATATCTATCAAGAACTTAGTACCTAACCCTGTCCTTTGCACTTTATAATAAACACTGAAAAAGCAGGGACTGTGTCTCACTTACTTTTGAGTCCTTGGTGCCTAGCATAGTTCTTGGCACTAATATACACTCAGTAATGGTTGAAATGAAATGAAATGTAATGACCTAATTTAGAAAGACTCATCTAGGGGGACAGGCTATGTAGAAGAAATAAGCTAATGATTAAGTGAAGGGTAAGTATATGTTTCATAGTTGTATTAAAATGTGAATTTACATTTTACACAAAAGTATAATAGAATGTATCATCTCAACTTTTTGTTTTACAGAAAATGGAATGGTGAAATTAGATGATTTTGTGAGTGCTGTCTCTAAAGAGCAAACTCTTCCTGAATATGATGGTAGGTAGGAAATTTATTTTAAAGTCATTTGAGGAAAGAGCAGTTAGGTTGAGGAGAATTAGGTTCAACTGAACTGAATTTGCTTTTTTTATGTACTAATAGTTCCAAAACCCTTGACAAGCCATTTGGCATTTTTTAAAAACTTCATGTATCAGGGTACTAAGAACTAACTTGCTTACTTCACAGAATTATTATGTGGATTTTATGAACTGGAGAGTGCTATACCCATGTACAGTAATGGTAATGATAATTAGGAGGTCAAATAGGTAATTAGCTCCATTATTAGCCATTGATAAATGATTTACTTCTTTAAAGAGGAACTTGTTTGAATCAAATACTTTGGTTTTTCTTTGCTTTAGAACATTAAAAAAGAAACAGTTCTATTGAGGTAAAATTTGCATACATAAAATCTCCCATGCACTGATTTACAAATTTATAGTCATACCACAATCTAGTTTTTTATTTGCAATGTTTTAATTTTTTATATAAATAATTTTTTTCTGTGAGATTAAAAAGCAATGAAAGTTATGAAGGCATGCTGTTTTATTTCCTTCTGTTTATTCATATGCTTAAAAAGAAGTGAACTTTCTGTCTCTTCCTATAAGATTTCTCAGATAAGAAAAAATTAATTCAAAGGAAGATACTTCCTTTTACACCTAGATGAAGAATCTCATGTTAAAAGCTATATTATCATTTGTCATTTCTGATGAATGTAAGTGCTTAAATCTCTGGATTCCTCGAAGATGCTATTAGTATATAGATTTCTTGAATGCTTCACCATGCAATCATTCATTCACAAATTCAATCATTCTTTCATTGCTATTTTGTGAAGTAGTGTCTGTCTTGGTCACAAACTCTCTGATCCATATATGACTACTGGAAAAACCATAACTTTGACCAAATGGGCCTTTGTTGGCAAAGTAATGTCTCTGCTTTTTAATATGTTGTCTAGGTTGGTCATCACTTTTCTTCCAAGGAGCAAGCATCTTTTAATTTCATGGCGGCAGTCACCATCTGCAGTGATTTTGGAGCCCCCCCGAAAATAAAGTCTGTCACTATTTCCATTGTTTTCCCATCTATTTGCCATGGAGTGATGGGACCAGATGCCATGATCTTAGTTTTCTGAATGTTGAGTTTTAAGCCAACTTTTTCACTCTCTTTTTTCACTTTCATCAAGAGGCTCTTTAGTTCTTTGCTTTCTGCCATAAGGGTGGTATCATCTGCACCTCTGAGGTTATTGATATTTCTCCTGGCAATCTTTATTCCCGCTTGTGCTTCATCTATATACCAGTTATACCTACATACCTATACCAGTTAAATAAAAATTACCCATCCTTGACCCTCCAGCTCTGGAAATCATCATTCTACAATACTTTTTGTTTCTGTGAATTTGTTCTCTTGAGATACCCTAGTAGAATCATATAGCATTTGTCTTTCTGTGACTGACTTATTTTGTTTATAATAATGCCCTCAAAATCTGCGTTGTAGCATGTGTCAGAATTTCCTTCCTTTTTCACCACATTTTGCTTATTCATTCATCAGTGCACACGTGTGTTTCTTCCACCACTTGGCTGTTGTGAATAGCGCTGCTATACAAATGGGCATGCAAATACCTCATTAGGCTGCTACTTTGATTCTTTTAGCTATACACCCGGAAGTAGACACAATCCAGTTTGTAACATTTCTATCAGTACTGAAAATTCTCTCATGCCCATTTGTAATTAATCTTCATCCCATCCCTAGACAACCACTAATTTGCTTTCAGGCTCTATGATTGTGACTTTTTTGACAGTTAATACAAATTAAATCATATAACATGTCTTTTATACTTGGCTTCCTTCATTTTGCATAATGTTTTTAAGGTTAATTCATGTTGTAGTAAGTATCAATAGTTCATTCCTTTTTATGGATAAATTCATATTACAGTCTATAGATATACTCTGTTTTGTTGATGGTTGACAAGTTCATAGACATTTGACTTTTTCAGTTTGTGACTTTTATCAGTAGTAATGAAATTAATATTTGCATACATGTCTTTCTGTGGACATAGGCTTTTATTTCTCATGGGTAAATTCCTAGGAGAAAGATTGTTAGTCTGCATAGTAAATTTATATTTAGGTTTTTAACAAATTGCCAAACTGTTTTCCAAAGTGGCTATAACATTTTCTTTCTCAGCAGCAATGTATAAAGATTCTAGTTTCTTCCCATCTTTGTCAACACTTGTTTTTTTTTAAATTTTAACTATTATAATAAGTGTGTAGTGGTATTTCATTTTGCTTTTAAGTTTCATTTCTCTAATGACTAATAATATTGAGTATTTTTGTATATGCTTGCTAGCCATCCAGGTGTCTTTGGTAAAGTATATATTCAAATCTTTTGCCCATTTTTAGAATTCCATTTTGATTTATCTATATTATTTTAGAGTGTATCTCTTTTTGGTGGTTGCTTCAGGTATTATATATACACATAACTTATACAGTCTACTGATGTCATTATTTTACCAGTTCAAATGAAGTATGGAAATATTGTCTATCCTTACATCCCTTTACCCTCCCCTATGTATGATAGAATTGTCTTAAATATATCCTTTACATATATTTAAAAGCATACTGGACAGTTTTATAATTTTTGCTTCAACCATCAAATGTGATTTAAAAACTTAAGAGAAGGAAAGCCTACTATATTTACCCATATTTTGGCCTACCATTTTTTATTCTTCCTTCCTGATACTCCAGAGTTCTTTGTTTTATCCTTTTCTTTCTGTTTAAACATCTTCCATTTAACCATCCATCGGTTTACTGTCAACAGATTCTCTTCATTTTCTTCCATCTGAGAACATCTTGCTTTTCCCTTCATTCCTGAAGGATATTTTTTTTCTAAGTATGAATTTGGGGTTGACAGTTCTTTTCTTTCAGCACTTGAAAAATATGGTGCCACTTCTTTCTGGTGTCCATGGTTTCTGAGGGAAATCTTCATTAGGTTTTTCCCCCCCTATAGGTAAGTTGTCATTTTTCTTTAGCTACTTTTTTTTTTCATTTATTTTTATTAGTTGGAGGCTAATTACTTTACAGTATTGTAGTGGTTTTTGCCATTCATTGACATGAATCAGCCATGGATTTACATGTATTCCCCATCCTGATCCCCCCTCCCACCTCCCTCCCCACTCCATCCCTCTGGGTCCTCCCAGTGCACCAGCCCTGAGCACTTGTCTCATGCATCCAGCCTGGGCTGGTGATCTGTTTCATCCTTGATAATATACATGTTTCGATGCTGTTCTCTCGAAACATCCCACCCTCGCCTTCTCCCACAGAGTCCAAAAGTCTGTTCTGTACATCTGTGTCTCTTTTTCTGTTTTGCATATAGGGTTATCGTTACCATCTTTATAAATTCCATATATATGTGTTAGTATACTGTATTGGTCTTTATCTTTCTGGCTTACTTCACTCGTATGATGGGCTCCAGTTTCATCCATCTCATTAGAACTGATTCAAATTTTTTTCTCTGTGTTTAATTATGATGTGTCTTGACATGGTTTTCGTTAGCTTTATCCTGTTTGAGTTTCACATATTTTCTTGGATCTGTAGGTTCATATCTGTTGCTAAAAATTTGGAAATTGTTTAGCCATTATTTCTTTGAGTACCTTTTAAGCCATGTTGTTTCTCTTTTCTTCTGAGACTCTGATTTTACAATTTTAGATCATTTTTTTATACTGCTTCAGGTCCCTGAGACTCTATTCTTTTTTATTTCAATCTATTTTCTTTATACCAGACCACCTGACCTGCCTCTTGAGAAACCTATATGCAGGTCAGGAAGCAACAGTTAGAACTGGGCATGGAACAACAGACTGGCTCCATATAGGAAAAGGAGTACGTCAAGGCTGTATATTGTCACCCTGCTTGTTTAACTTATATATAGAATACATCATGAGAAACGCTGGACTGGAAGAAGCACAAGCTGGAATCAAGATTGCCGGGAGAAATATCAATAACCTCAGATATGCAGATGACACCACCCTTATGGCAGAAAGTGAAGAGGAACTAAAAAGCCTCTTGCTGAAAGTGAAAGAGGAGAGTGAAAAAATTGGCTTAAAACTCAACATTCAGAAAACTAAGATCATGGCATCTGGTCTCATCACTTCATGGGAAATAGATGGGGAAACAGTGGGACCAGTGTCAGACCTTATTTTTTTGGGCTCCAAAATCACTGCAGATGGTGATTGTAGCCATGAAATTAAAAGACACTTACTCCTTGGAAGGAACGTTATGACCAGCCTAGATAGCATGTTAAAAAGCAGCGACATTACTTTGTCCACAAAGGTCCGTCTAGTCAAGGCTATGGTTTTTCCAGTAGTCATGTATGGATGTGAGAGTTGGACTGTCAAGAAAGCTGAGCGCCAAAAAATTGATGCTTTTGAAGTGTGGTGTTGGAGAAGACTCTTGAGAGTCCGTTGGACTGCAAGGAGATCCAACCAGTCCATCCTGAAGGAGATCAGTCCTGGGTGTTCATTGGAAGGACTAATGTTGAAGCTGAAACTCCAATACTTTGGCCACCTCATGCAAAGAGTTGACTCATTTGAAAAGACCGTGATGCTGGGAGGGGTTTGGGGCAGGAGGAGAAGGGGACGGCAGAGGATGAGATGGCTGGATGGCATCACCGACTCGATGGACATGAGTTTGAGTAAACCCCGGGAGTTTGTGATGGACAGGGAGGCCTGGTGTGCTGCGATTCATGGGGTCACAAAGAGTCAGACACGACTGAGTGACTGAACTGAACTGATTTTCTTTATGTTGTTCATTGGGTGATTTTGCTCTCTTTCAGTTCATTGATTCTTTCTTCTCTTTTCTCCACATATTTCATACTCTGATTTTATAACTTATTAATGTTCATATTATTAAAGATTCTGACAATGCTTTTCATATATAACATTTGTGAAATATTTAATATTTCATTGGTATGTTAAAACCAAAATTCATCTTACTATTGGTGTTTTCTTTTTGATGTATATTTAATACTTATTTGCATACTGCTTTATTTTCAGTGTTGACTGGTATCATTAAAGCTATTGATAAAATTAAAGATGAAAATATTGATTATGGGGATCTGAACACTTGTCTTCAAAATTTAGGAGTTTACCTTTCTAAGCCAGAATTTCAGAAGATCATAGAGTTGACTGAAGTTGGTGGTAAGTGACATATTGTCAGGAAAATTGGGTTGATATATCTGAAAAGAGGGTGAGTTTGCTATTCTTTTCCTCAGAGTGATGACTTTACAGATTTTATTGGAAAAAAAGTCCATCAAAGTTAAGCAAATACAGAAAAGTACAAAAATACTCAAAAGTACAAGACTCTTAAAATCTCATTGTCCAGAAATAAGCAGTCTTAATAGTCTTTCAGACTATTTTTCCCTAGGCAAAAATGTAAGGAAAAAGAAAGTAGGGTTTGTGATTTTACTCTCTGATTGACACAAGTCAGGACTAAAGGCATTAAGTGGGACAAAGGACGACTTTATTATGTCAAAGCCCACAGTTCATAACAAAGGTACCAATTCTTTTAGGTGCCCCTAGAACATAGCAGCAACTTTCCTAAAGAGAAAGGTTGAGAGTGAGGTAGAGGAGTGTATATGGTTATAGATAAAATAATAATGACCATGAGTTGATATTTGCATCTAGGGAGTATATTTGGTGCTCATTGCCATTTACTTTCTATTTTGAATATATTTACAATTTTTCATAATGAAAAGTAAAAAGAAATAGAAACAAATCTATTATAAGTTATATAAGACCTATGTGGATAAAATGATAAAACTTTTAAAAGAAATTACAAATACCTGAATAAATGATAATATACCCCATATTCATGGACTCAGAGACCCAAGACTGTCAAATCTAATTAATCTATTTATCCAAAACAATTCTAATAAAACCCTAACTTTTTTGATGAGCTAATTCTAGTATTTGTATGTGTGAGCAAGGGCCAAGAAGAAGAAAAACGTGTGTAGCTGTGTGTGTGTGTGTGTGTATGTGTGTGTATGGTGTTGACTGAGACATGCTTTCTGGGTTATCAAGGCTCATTATAAAGCTATAGTAATTTAAACAGTGTGAGAATGGCACAGGGATAGAGAAATTGACCAATAAGACAATAGAAGGAACTTCTGAATTTATCTACACACATATATGGAAATATATAATGAGGTGGTAGATCATAAGGGGAGAAAGAAGCCCCATTTAATAAATGGTGCTGGAGTAATTAACTATATGCCATATTCAGTAATACTTTCCAGATGTGAACAGTAAAAGTTTTAGGAAAAAAAGAGGAAGAATTTTCTGACTTAGTGTTAGGAGGGATTTTTCAAAAAAAATTCAAAATCACTAAGCAGAAAAGATTGATAAATTTTGCTACATGAGAATGAAGAACTTCTCTTCACTAAAAGATAATACAAAAAGGACAAGTTACACACTGAGTAAAGATTATTTTCAATACATAGCAGCAGATGATTATTTTAGAGTATTTGTAGGGAGCCCCTATAAAATAACCACCTAATAGAAAAAATATCTAAATTTCAAGAACTGTTATTTCCAAGGGGAACAAATACAAATTTCTAATAATCATATAAAAACATTTGCAACATCATTAGGAATCAGGGAAATGCAAAATTTAGGTCACAGTGAGATAACTTTTTATATCCACCTACGTGGCAAAAATTAAGATTTCTGTTAATATAAGTGTTGCTAAATATGAAAGTGAAAAGTGGTAAAAGTGGTTTAAAAAACTTTGAAAAAGATTATGTAGTATTTTGTAAGGTTTTCATATCCCTGTGGCTTAGAAAAATTCACTTTCAGCTATAAATCCAAGAAAATCATTTGCACTGATGTACAAGCAGACATGTTCAAGGCAGCATTGATTTTAATGTGTGCCCAGTCACTCAGTCGTGTCTGACTCTTTGTGACGCTATGGACTGTAGCCCTCCAGGCTCCTCTGTCCATGGAATTCTCCAGGCAAGAATATTGAATGGGTAGCCATTCCCTTCTCTTGGGGATCTTTCCAACCCAGGGATCAAACCTGGGTCTCTCATATTGCAGGCAGATTCTTCACCATCTGAACCACCAGAGAAGCCTTTCGTAATGAATATATGTCTCAAATATTTTTTTTGTATATATGTGTATGTGCTTAGTCGCTCAGTTGTGTCCAACTCTTTGCAACCCTATGAACTGTAGCCCACCAGGCTCCTCTGTCCATGGGGATTCTCCAGTCTAGAATACTGGAGTGGGTTGCCATGCCCTTCTCCAGGGAATCTTCCCAACCCAGGGATCGAACCCAGGTCTCCCACATTGTAGGTGGATTCTTTACCATCTGAGCTACGAGGGTATAAAATATAATAAAATAAAAGAGCAGAATTTATTGCTTTAGAAAATTTATGTGTTCCTGTCAGGGAATGTAAATCTTAATTAACTCTGAATTCCCCCGGAATTTTTCAAGGTCTCACTTCTTTTTTCTCAATAGATTTGGCTAAGAATATAAAGTGATTTGGTGCTCTTTGAAGTAAACTACTCAAGGCTATTTAGTGTTGAAAATAGAAAGTATACTGTGCTGTATTTTTTATAGTGTATTAGAATTTTTTTTTTCTCAGTGGGGTAAGCAAAGGACTAGGATTATAAAAAACTCACCATATTTATGTAAAATCTTTATATCAGGCCCTGGAAAATTCTTAGAAATGTTTTATTCATTATCATTGGGATATTATGAAGAATTTTTAAGGTATAAAGTGACTATTAAAATGTTTAATTGTTTCAGTAGCATGCTTGAGTAAAGATATTAGTATGAATGTTAGTCTGATGTAGAAGAAGTCAAGAGTCAAGAGAGCTCTCTTCTAATTCCTGGTTTTGTATTATCTGTTGTGAAATCATATCATATATGCATGTTTTTTAACATGTATAAATAGCATATTAATTCTTTGCCTACATATTTACTGAGTTGTTGCAAGGTCAAGTCAAGATAATATAAGTTTAAAGTTAAAAACGTTGTACACTTGTGACTAGAGGGATTTTTGATAAGCTTTCATGGTGTTTTCAGGGCTTAGTTTTTGCTTGTAAATTGAACTGCTTTACCCCTTATACCCATATATCTTTAGTGGTTTGTATTAGCTGATGGATATAATGATGTTATCTCCCTGAGTATATAACTTATTTTACATAATTTAGTATTTATCACAATAAATCTTTAAGTTAATACTGAAGAAAATGTGTTCTTTTCCCTTTAGAAACAAAAAAAGTGAATTTTAAACAATTTGTTGATACTATGATGAGCAACACGGAACGCTTCTCTGAAAAATTAGGTAAGAATTTGTACTTTTTGTGGACTAAATAGTTTGACAGACTTTAGAAAAGTGTAATACACTAAAAGAGCCAGGTATCCTGAAGATCATCAGGCAAATAAATAGTTGGTTTACTGCTATGTTTGACCTTAATCATCTCCGTTACTGATTCCTAAATCTAGAAGACCTTCCCTATGCAAATGAATTGAAAGCTATCATAATCTTATTACTCAACCTCACACCTCATTATATAGAGCTAGAATCATATATATGAAATCCATATTTTGGGAAGATTTTAAGTGTTTTATTATTTTGGGAAAGTGATGCCATCTAGTGATCATAGCTGAGTACTATAATACAAAATTTCTGGTTTCAGCTGTTCATATTTTTTTCATCTTCCAATTTATTTGATAACATTTATTGCGCCATTACTATGTATCAGATTATATGTTAAGCTGTGAGAGTATTAAAGACACTGTTTGAAAATGAAAAAGACAGTCTTTGTAACTAAGAAGCTCACTGTAAAAAATGTAAGGTCATATATGTATATTTTAAATGGAATGAAATTAGTAACTTAAAAATTGGTGCTAAAAGTAGGATTGTGTTATTTTGTGCCATATATTAGGAAATAGTGCACTTTAAGTAACAGCCAGTTTTACCTTATATATTAATTTGTTTCCTATATAAGGAAATCCAATTGATTAGTTGGATGAAAGGATTATTTGCTTGTCACTCACTTTTCCTAGAAACTTCATTTTTAGATTATTTCCTTTCTAATTCTTTTTCTTTAAGTAATTTTAAAATTAAAGTAAATGCCAAGAGAAAATAATTTTAGTAAAACCATTTCAAGCACATTCAGTGACTGGATGTATATTTTTACATTGTGTACTCATTCAGATTTTATGTAAGTCATTCTGTGTGGTTATTCTGTGTTGATCATTCTGTGTGGCTGCTGTAGAATTTATTTTTGTTTTTATTCTTTTATCTTGATTTTTATTCATTTACTTTATTTTTTGTATTTTACAAGATGATGGCTATAATTACCTGTGCTATACAGTATAGCTTTGTTGCTGTCTATTTTATGCACAGAAGTTTGTATCTCTTAATTCCATTACAGCTATTTTGTCCTTTCCCTCTGTTCTTTCCTCTCCTCACTGGTAACCACTAATTTGTTTTTTATATATGTGAATGGTTCTCTTTATTGTATACATTCATTTGTTTTATTTTATTTGATTCCACATAAAAGTGATATCATACAGTATTTTTCTTTATCGGACTGATTTCACTAAGCATAGTATTCTCTAGGTGCATCCAAATTGCTGCAGTGGCAGAATTTGGTTCTTTTTATGGCTGAGTAATATTCCATTTTGTCAGAACTCTCCACTATGACCCATCTGTCTTGGGTGGCCCTACACACCATGGCTCATAGTTTCATTGAGTTAGACAAGGCTGTGGTCCATGTGATCAGATTGCCACACAATTGCACTCATCTCACACTCTAGCAAAGTAATGCTCAAAATTCTCCAAGCCAGGCCTCAACAGTACATGCACTGTGAACTTCCAGATGTTCAAGCTGAATTTAGAAAAGGCAGAACAGCAAGAGATAAATTGCCAGCATCCACTGGATCATCTAAAAGGAAAGAGAGTTCCAGAAAAACACCTACTTCTGCTTTATTGACTACACCAAAGCCTTTGTGTGGATCACAACAAATGTGGAAAATTCTTAAAGAGATGGGAATACCAGACCTCCTGACCATCGTCCTAAGAAATCTATGTGCAGGTCAAGAAGCAACAGTCAGAACTGGGTGTGAAACAACAGACTGGTTTCAAATCGGGAAAGGTGTATATTGTCACCCTGCTTATTTAACTTATATGCAGAGTACATCACGGGAAATTCTAGACTGGATGAAGAACAAGCTGGATTCAAGATTGCCGGAAGAAATATCAATAACCTCAGATGCGCAGATGACACCACCCTTATGGCAGAAAGTGAAGAAGAGCTAAAGAGCCTCTTGATGAAAATGAAAAAGGAGAGTGAGAAAGTTGACTTAAAACTCAACATTCAGAAAACTAAGATCATGGCATCTGGTCCCATCACTTCATGGCAAATAGATGGGGAAACAAAGGAAGCAGTGAGAGACTATTTTCTTGGGCTCCAAAATTACTGTAGATAGTTACTCCAGCCATAAAATTAAAAGGTGCTTGTTCCTTGGAAGAAAAGTTGTGATCAACCTAGACAACATATTAAAAAGCAGAGACATTACTTTGCCAACAAATGTCCGTCTAGTTAAAGCTATGGTTTTTCCAGTAGTCATGTATGGTTGTGAGAGTTGGACTATAAAAAAAGCTGAGCACAGAAGAATTGATGCTTTTGGACTGTGGTGTTGGAGAAGACTCTTGAGAGTCCCTTGGACTGCAAGGAGGTCCAACCAGTCCATCCTAAAGGAGATCAGTGAATATTCATTGGAAGGACTGATGCTGAAGCTGAAATTCCAATACTTTGGCCACCTGATGTGAAGAACTGACTCATTTGAAAAGACCCTGATGCTGGGAAAGATTGAAGGCAGGAGGAGAAGGGGACAATAGAGGATGAGATGGTTGGATGTCATCACTGACTTGATGGACATGAGTTTGAGTAAACTCTGGGAGTTGGTGATGGACAGGGATGCCTGGTGTGCTGTAGTCCATGGGGTCGCGAAGAGTCAGACACTATCAAGTGACTGAAATGAATTGAACTGAATATTCCATTGTGTGTGTGTGTGTCTTTGTGTATGTATATATATGGCATTTTTTCCTTTACAAATTCATTTGTTGATGGACACTTATGTTGCTTCCATATCTTGGTTCTTATAAGTAGTGTTGTTATGAACATTGAGGTGTGTCTATCTTTTGAAATTAGTGTTTTTGGTTTTTCCAAATATATACCCAGGAGTGAAATTGCTGGACATATGGTTGTTCTGTTTTTAGCTTTTTGAAGAACCTTCTTACTGTTTTCCACAGTGGCTGCAACAAATTACCTCCCTACTAACAGTGTACAAGTATTCCTATTTCTCTACATCGTTGCTGATGTTTGTTATTTATGGACTTTTTGATGATAGCCATTCTGACAGGTGGGAGGTGATATCTTGTTGTGGTTTTGATTTGTATTTCTCTAATAATTAGTGATGTTGAGTTTCTTTTCATGAATCTCTTAGCCATCTGTATATCTTCTTTGGAGAAATGTCTAGTTAGCGGGTATCGGGGGTGAGCTGTGGTGGAGTGGCCACCCTCAAAGAACTGGGCTGCTTCTCACGTTGATAAGTAAGCTTCAGCAAATACATTATTGATGGATATTGTTAATTTAGCATTAAAATATATTTTATGTTTGAGGTTGAAGGGGAATCTGGCTATTCTTAGTCTACCATATTGCCAGTTCTCTCTTTAAAAGCACTGTTCAGATTTTTGACCTTGCCACTCCACACTGCATGTGTGCTCAGTTTCCTAGTTGTGTTTGACTGTTTGCAACCCCATAGACTGTAACCCATCAAGCGGCTCCTGTCCATGGAGTTTTCCAGGCAAGAATACTGGAGCAGGTTGCCATTTCCTATTCCAGGTTATCTTCCTGGGATAACCTGGAAGGATAACCAGGGATCAAACCCGAGTCTTCTATGTCTCCTGTGTTGGCAGGTGAATTTTTTACCACTGAACCAGCTGGGAAGCCCTGCCACTCCATACTAGCTTTTTACAAAAAGTTAAATCTTGTCTTGCTAAATGCAGTGGTCAATTTTCTGTCTTTATCTTATTTATCTCTAGTAGGTTTTAACATGTTTTTCTTGAAAATTTCTCTCCCCCTGTCTTCTGTGACATGTAGTCTCCTAATTTCCTTCTCATCTAATTGGCTTTTCCTTTTTCAAAAATTGAAATATAATTGACATATTGTGTAAGTTTAAGGTGTGCAATGTGTTGATTTGGTACACTTTTTGCAGTAGGATTACCATCATAGTGTTAGCTAACACCTCCATCACATCACATTATTATTTCTCTTTTTGTGGTGAGAACATTTAAGATTTAGTCTCTTAACAACTTTCAAGTATACAGTACAATATTGTTTACCATAATCACTATGCTGTTCATTAGAACCCCAGGGCATACTAATCTAATTGCAAGCTAGTATCCTTTGACCGACATCTCCCTAGCTCCCTGACTCCTCAAGCCCTGGTAGCCACCATTCCTATTTTCTGTTTCTATGAGTTCTGCTTTTTTAGTTTTCACATATAAGTGAGATCTTCTAGTATTTGTCTTTCTCTGTCTGACTTACCTCACTTAATACCCTCAAGGTTGCAAGTGGCAGAATTTTCTATAGTTGCTGAATAATATTCCATTGTATATGTCCCTTCCTCTTTTGTTTTGTTTGCTGGCTGCTTCTTTTCTGGCTGACTTTTAAATGTCAGTGTGATCCCAGATTCCATTTTGAGTTTCATTCTCTAAGGCTTTTTCTGAGTGATCCTACTGCTTTAAATAATGCCTGTATCCTTCTGACTCCCTATTTACCTCAAACTTAATGTATATGGAAAAGAATTCTTGTTTTCTGACAAGCTTATTCTTTCCCTAGTCTTTCCTATCTCAGCTACTGATCCTACTCTCCACCCAGCTGCTCAGGTCTCAAACCTAGAAGTTCTTCATGGTCCCAGCCCCCTTAGACTGTCATTCAGTTCATCATTAAATACTCTCTCAGCTTTATGCTCAAAATATATCCTATGTTTGTTCACTTCTCATCATCTCTATCATTTTCACCCTTGTTGATGCCACTGACATTTTTCAAAAGCTTCCTAACTGCCTGATCTTCAGAAAGTTCATTGTCTACATAGCAATAGAATAATATTTTATACTTTTATAATAAGATAATTTCACTTCCCTGTTAAAACCTTACAAAGGTTTTCTGTTGGAATTTTAATAAAACAAAATTTCCTTCCATAGTCTGTGGTATAGTGAAGAGGAAATAGTTATCCAGAAAAGGATTTTTTTTCCCCACTTATTTTTATTAGTTGGAGGTTAATTACTTTACAGTATTGTAGTGGTTTTTGCCATACATTGACACGAATCAGCCATGGATTTACATGTATTCCCCATCCTGATCCCCCCTCCCACCTCCCTCTCCACCTGATTCCTCTGGGTCTTCCCAGTGCACCAGTCCTGAGCACTTGTCTCATGCATCCAACCTGGGCTGGTGATCTGTTTCACCACAGATAATATACATGTTTCAATGCTGTTCTCTCTAAACATCCCACCCTTGCCTTCTCCCACAGAGTCCAAAAGTCTGTTCTATACATCTGTGTCTCTTTTTCTGTTTTGCATATAGGGTTATCGTTACCATCTTTTTAAATTCCATATATATGTGTTAGTATACTGTATTGGTCTTTATCTTTCTGGCTTACTTCACTCTGTATAACGGGCTCCAGTTTCATCCATCTCATTAGAACTGATTCAAATGAATTCTTTTTAATGGCTGAGTAATATTCCATGGTGTATCTGTACCACAGCTTCCTTATGCATTCGTCTGCTGATGGGCATCTAGGTTGCTTCCATGTCCTGGCTATTATAAACAGTGCTGCGATGAACATTGGGGTGCATGTGTCTCTTTCAGATCTGGTTTCCTTGGTGTGTATGCCCAGGAGTGGGATTGCTGGGTCATATGGCAGTTTTATTTCCAGTTTTTTGAGAAATCTCCACACTGTTCTCCATAGCGACTGTACTAGTTTGCATTCCCACCAACAGTGTAAGAGGGTTCCGTTTTCTCCACACCCTCTCCAGCATTTATTGCTTGTAGACTTTTGGATAGCAGCCATCCTGACTGGCGTGTAATGGTACCTCATTGTGGTTTTGATTTGCATTTCTCTGATAATGAGTGATGTTGAGCATCTTTTCATGTGTTTGTTAGCCATCTGTATGTCTTCTTTGGAGAAATGTCTGTTTAGTTCTTTGGCCCATTTTTTGACTGGGTCATTTATTTTTCTGGAATTGAGCTTCAGGAGTTGCTTATATATTTTTGAGATTAATCCTTTGTCTGTGGCTTCGTTTGCTATTATTTTCTCCCATTCTGAGGGCTGTCTTTTCACCTTGCTTATAGTTTCCTTTGTTGTGCAAAAGCTTTTAAGTTTCATTAGGTCCCATTTGTTTATTTTTGCTTTTATTTCCAATATTCTGGGAGGTGGGTCATAGAGGATCCTGCTGTGATTTATGTCAGAGAGTGTTTTGCCTATATTCTCCTCTAGGAGTTTTATAGTTTCTGGTCTTACATGTATATCTTCAATCCATTTTGAGTTTATTTTTGTGTATGGTGTTCAGAAAAGGATTTTGTGGGGAGATACAGAGCAAAAGCTATTTAATTCATGGTTTTATCAGTTGGACGTATTTGTGAATTCAGGTTATTGTAAATCAATGAAAGTTCAATGAAAGTTATTCTTTATAATGATTACTTAGGGGTGCTTAGTTATTTTTAAGTTTCCTTATATATGGAACTATAAGTTCTTGAAATATTTTAGAATCTTCAAAGATGCACTTAATTTTATGTTATGTTATTGTATTTTAATATTTGGGAGTTGGCAATTTATACTTTATTTGTTATTCTTCTTAACCATAAAAATCTCAATTCATAACTATTCCAGATAATAGTTTGCTATGTTAATTTCTTGAACAAGAATGTTGTAAAACATGTGTTTTGTGTACCCTTTAGTATTGTCTGATACTATTGAAAACTTCCACAACCTCAGCAAAGAAAAGATGACTGCTCCTGACCTGTGGAATACTCTGTCTAATTTGAACAATAATTTAAACAAAGATGAATTCCTAACTGCACTGAAATTGGCAACAGCTGATGGTGAGTATTCCAAATACTAAAATGAAAAGATACATGGTTTTATCTTCTGCCAATCTTTATTTATCCTTGTATTTTGTGTTTGACTGATATGCCAGTATATACATTTAGGAAATATAAAGAAAGCTCATATTGTTTGGCTGTCCTATAGAAAATAATTAATATCTAATATATTATTTCTCTACATTGATCAAATATGCACTGACTGTCACCGGATGAAGCCAAACTGAATCCAGGTTTGGCTACTTGTTGCTTGAAAGGCCAATACTCTGGAGAAAAGTATTGGTATAAATGGAAAAAGTTGCTTTATTCAGGCCAGCAATCTGAAAAGATGGTAGACCAATGTCCTAAGACCATTTCCAAGTTGCCAGTTAGGAGTCAAAGGTTTTAATGACAGTGTAAGAGAGGGGCCTACAGGGTGTATGAACAGCTTGTGCACAATTCTCGGATTGGTTGGTACTGACTGATTAGTTTAACTTTATCAGCATTACGTTTCAGGCATCATCTACCCTCTGACTTTAACCCATCTGGGGTCTACATGCCTATGGCCAGCAGTTTTCATCTGATGAAGTCTACTTCCTATAGAAACAACTTGAGAATGTGTGTTAGACCCTGATCTATTAATAAATCTTTCTGGGAACTGGGAATTCAGTGATTGTGCTGTGTGACTGGTTTATAGTTTAAATTTTTCACCACTCTCCTGGCCCAACAGCTAGCTGTGGTTTGTTTTTGTATTTTCACATTTCATAATCATTTACTCTTGAGCCAGCCTTTTGGGACTCTTGGGAGGCCTAGGAGAGTAAAGCTATTCTACACGTAAAAGGCAGGTGGAGGATATGGAGGTGGTGGTCTGTCCTGGGAAGGCAGAAGGCCTGATAGGGTCCTGCTTGGTTACTTGACTACTTTCAAGTTCCATAATACGTTAATGGAAAATGGAATATCCCAGTGAACACAGGGAGTTAGGAAAATGGTTTATATCCCAGTTTTATTAACACTTTTTGGGATAGTCATGTTCTTTGGTTGAAATAGGCTTTTTTTAATTTGTTAGGAAAATGCATTTGCTGGTGGCTACCACCTGTACCTCGTTAAGAAGTGAAAAAAGATTCACACGAAACAAAAAAAAAGTTCACAAAAATACTATAAAAAAAGACAATAGATTACAGTTTTAAAAATAAATTCTCCATTATATACTGCTGATATTCTGCATTTAGGAAAGACAGAGTCCATGGCTACATGTGATCATTTCTACTCTCTCATATTCTTAGTACCCTGAAGTTACGAATGTGTTTTTATACTCTTTTGTGTGGAATGTTTATGCAGGACTAGCCTAGTAACATAAGCTTGCTGTCTGGGGTCTTTTTCAAAAATTGTCATCCTCTGTGTGTTATTACCCCCCCTTTTCTCCTTTAATTGAGGCTGGTAATTTTAGACTGTAAGCATGTGGATTGTTTTCTTTATTGAGATATGAGGTGAGAAGGGTTGATTTAAACAGAAGGGTAATTTTCTGGTAGTAGGGATATTTTCCCCCTTCTCTTTTCCTCTGTGGCAAAGTTTCAGGTTCTTTTGATACAGTGAATGGAAGTTGTGGGCAACATGTGCCAGAGAAAATATTACATAGCTTTTATTTTAATCAGACCAGTAAAACATTTTATGCATTATGAAGATAATTCAGCTGTCTATAAAACCACTTATTGTGGTAATAAAACTCCATATATTGTATCCTATTCAATATTATATGCTTGTGAAGCAAATATATAATATGTAAAATGTAGATTATTTTACCATCTAAATCCGAATATATACAAGATATTGAAAACTATATGTGGACTTCATCTGTCATACTATTTCTTCTTTTAACCTTAAGCCTTTTATACAAAGTGATTTGGGTCTTATTTTAGTGTACATGGGTGCTCAGTAGCTTCAGTTGTGTCTGACTTTTTTGACCCTGGGGACTGTAGCGTGAGAGGCTCCTCTATCCATGGGATTCTCTAGGCAAGAGTCCTGGAGCAGATTGCTGTGCACTTCTCCAAGGGATCTTCCCAGCTCAGGGATTGAACCTGTGTCTCTTGTCTCCTGCACTGGCAGACGGATTCTTTACCATTAGTGCCATCTAGGAAGTCCTATTTTATTGCTGTAGTTTGCAAAGTTTTGAAATTCTTTATTTTTGGTTTTTGTTTATATTTGGTGCTGTTAAATCAGTAGAATCCTTTTGTTCCAAATGAAATCTTGTAGAGTACCCCAATGTATAAAACATAAAAGTTGAGTTCTTCTGACCAAAGTAGGTAACACGACCAAGTGAACTGCTAAAGCATCTCAACACATCCTTAGAAATATGAGAAAGAACTTAAGGATTATTGTCCTGAAATAATCATTTGACCAGGTTATGTTAAAAAGAAAAAAAAACAACAGATGTAGGTTCTCTCTAAGTGAATTACTTCCTGGCTGTTGATGATATTCCATATTGACTCCTCAGTATTTTAAAGTATATTTAAAATGAAAAAATTAGTTTTATGTTGATTAGAAAAATGCATTGAAAAGTAAAAACGTGTGTATCATTTGGCAAATTCAGAAGTGCTTCCCAAATATCAAGTTATATAGCTTTTGAGTCCCTCCCTGTTTCTGATGAAAGATCTAAATGAAGAGAGTTGAGGTTGAGCCAAAATATGTCGGGATGATGTGGAAAATAGTTAAGGGGGATGTGAGAGACTGAATCCATAGACTAGGAATTATAAGGAGGAAATCATTATAGTTGTAGCCAGGCATAAAGACTTCAGATACTCTCTTCTCTCCTGGTTTCTCCAGTTTTATTTGTTTTAGGTTTTTAAACTTAAACTGAGATGTATTTGTTCTATTTCTCCTGACTCTGATCTCTGATGGAATTGAAATTAGCTAAATAACTTTCTTTTCTTTTGGGCTTGACAACCTGATTCAGAACATGTCTTTGTGATATTGCTATTTTCGTTTATACTTGTTCAAGTTAGGTCTGAATGTTTATTTCAGGCTCTAACTTTGAAACCTGGCACTTGTGGAAGTTAACCTTGTGTTGGTAGTTTAGCAAAGAATGAGTGCCAGATTCCAAAATCTCTGTCTACCCACATGTCTTTTCACAGAGCATATTTAAGTGTACCCAAGGAATCTTTTCTGAAGCCTGTGGTTGCTTTTCTGTTTCAGCATATGTAAGAACTTAAGGACCAAATGGAATTATAGGTCATAGAGATTTGTGTCTGTTGGTAAACAGGCCCAACCCTAGATGCAGATTTTGTTAGAGCACCTGCTAGTGTCGTTGGCACCTGGGGACTTCAGATGCTCCTTGTTTGTTTGCTTTTTTCCTTTCTTTCTTTTAGAATTCTAAATAGCTGAATTTAGTTGTGTTTGAATATATGTGCTGGATTCAGAGGAATCTCCACTTAGTTGACTGAGCTGCAATGCCTACTGCTTACTTTAAGCTTGTCTTTAAGCTGCTATAAATTGAAGACACTATAATTGAGAAGGTATTTTTGTAACCAGTCTTAGAAAATTTGATTATCTTGCCTTGCTGGTTGATATGAGGCTGGTAGGAGATTATCCAGAGTAACAGACTATAAAAGAATTGTGGGAAATGGGATACACAAACTCTTTGTATCCTTTTCTACCTTTTCTTCCTACATCAGAGAGATACCTGACATATTTAAGGCAGAGCTCTTATAGTTAGGGAGATGTAGGGCCTACTAAGGGGCTTCCCTGGTGGCTCAGAGATAAAGAATCTGCCTATAGTGTGGGAGCCAGAGGAGACGTGGGTTTGATCCCTGGGTCAGGAAGAACCCATGGAGAAGGGTACAGCAATCCACTCCAGTATTCTTGCCTGGAGAATCCCATGGACAGGCTACAGTTAATAGGGACACAAAGAGTTGGACACGACTGAAGCGACTTAGTATGACTCAACAGGGCAGAGAGACAGAAGCTACTAAAAGACAGAAGCTGGAAAAATGCAATAAAGATACATGCTCTTACTGTAGAGTACGGTTCCTAAAAATCAAAGTGTTAATTTGAAAGCCAAGGAAAGATAAAAGATAAGACACTATTGGTTGTAGCTATATGTGTGTATATATTTCCAATTTTATTGCATAGTAAGTGACAAATATAATTGTATATAAAGTGTATAATATTATGATTGAAAGATATAGTGGAAGGATTAACAAGATCAAGATAATTAACACATGTACACCCATTACCTCACATAGTTAATTTTGTGTGTATATGAATGATTAGAATGCTTAACATCTAATCTCAGCAACTTTCAAGTGTAAATTGCCATATTTTCAACTATAATCACCATGCTGTGCATTAGATTCTCTGAATTTATTCTTTTTCTTTTATTGAACTTATTTTTCTTATAACTGAAAGTTTTTGCCCTTTGACCTATGCTTCTCCATTTCCCCTTCCTCCAGCCCCTATCTACTTTATGTTTCTATGAAATTGGTTTTTTTTTTTTAGATTCCAAATATAAGTGATACCCTACAGTACTTGTCTTTCTCTGTTTGGCATATTTCGCATAATAAAATGTATAATGCCCTGCAAGCTTATCTATGTTGTCACAAATGGCAGAATTTTCTTTTTTATGACTAAATAATAGTCCATCATGTATATATAATTTTAAAAAAAAGGAAAATGGTTGAATCATGTGGTAGTTCTATATTTAGTTTTTTGAGGAACCACTATACTTTAAAATTAATGACTGTACCCATTTACATTCCAATCAACAGTGTATAAGGGTTCCTTTTCCTCTATATCCTTATCAGTATCAGTTATTTCTTTTTGGTAATAGCCACCCTAACAGATGTGAGATGATATCTCGTTGTGGTTTTGATTTGTATTTCACTGATAATTAGTGATATTAAACACCTTTTCATATACCTTTTGGCTTTTGTAGCTATATATTTAAGCTCTAGACAAGGTCTTATCTGCTGTCGATACACTTTCTGCTTATATTGTATTCTAACCTATGATCATAAACTATAGTTATTCTAAATCCTTGGATTAATTTTCCCTGTTCCAGATTCATAAAACAAAGTGTCTGTCACTTTGTCTTTGTACTCTAGTAGTTATGTATTTTTGTATAAGAAATAGGTGTAAACATCAATCAGAAATTCTAGCTATAGAACCATCTAACTTTGGAAAAAGTTTTACATCTGCTACAGTATTTTTATCTTCAAACATTTGAAAGGCTAAAATTAAACTGAGATTTGTGTCTTAGTTTTGTTTGTAGTGATATGGATTGCATAGTTTCTCTTGACTATTGGAGATGAAAATCTCAGCCTGATTTCTGCAGCCATAAGGTTTCTTCATTCCATAAAATTAATCTTTTGGTCACTCAACAATATACAAAGGAAATATAATTCTTATGAGTACATCAAATAGTTTACATTTTCAAAGATTGCTTTATTGAATCCAACTTTTGCTTCAGTGAGGCGGATTTATTTAAAATGTTTTTCTTACAGAAGGTGACAAAGTACAAATTGAAGAATTTGCAAAAGTGGTAAAGGAAATGCATGCTACCTCCAAGTTAGAAGGTAAGTATTGGATTACTTGTGACTGTTAAATTTATTTTTATTGGAGGGATGCCTTTGGTTTCATTTTCTACCTTTTCTGGTTGTGCTAATTTCTGGTTAACATATTGGCATTGATCTATTTATAGGTAGGCAGAGCTTGGTTTTGATTAAAAGTTGACAGGTTTCTTAATGAAAGAAAAAAGGTTTTTTGTAGAAAGGGATCCACTTAAAGCTATTTTTAACTTTTTTTGTTTTTAGGACTTTATATGTACAGTCAACTACTGGCCTTAAAATTTTTCCAGATATGAAAATTCTGTATATCATTTTAAGCCTCAGACGTAGGATTCCATCCTGTGTATAGGCTTCTATATTGTATAATTTCTCATAAATCTTTTACTTCTTTAATAGACACTTCTCATGTTCCTTTCTTTAGTTTTTGTTAAATATCAGAGAGACCATGTGCAGTTCAGTGGCACAGGTTTTCTACTATTTGACTTCCATTTTGATTTAAAAGTTAAAGATGTAGGACTGAAACCAATGAAGATTGTACTTGTGGGGTTTGTGTACTTTCTTGTTTGGAAAATATGTTTAAAACAGTATTACTGGTGATTTATTTGAATAGCCATTCAAATGACTATTTGATCAGTGAGCACTCTTGTGAAAAGAATGACAACTCAGAAAAATGTTAGGGAAATGACTCATTGCAGAGTCATTTCTGTGTACAAAGAAGTAGACAATATACTTTATAGATTTTTAATACATAGGCTTTCTTGGTATATGAAATACCCACCACTAGAGCTCTCTTTTAGGTAAGAAATGTATTTAATATTTTCTGGTTTACATATAAGTATTTTACCTGGGTCATAACATAATTAGCATGAACATAGTATAGTAGTTAATTAGATTAGCTAAGCAATGGGAAACAGTGCTTAGTAGTAGAAAAGAGCGTGGGCTATGGAGTATGATAAAAAGATGGGTGTGTGGTTCTTTGACTTATTAGCTGCCTACTCACTCTAGGCCATTCTGATTTCTTCATCTTTAAAACAAGGATGCTAAAAACATCGTGTTTCTCATACAGTTGCCAGGATCAACTGCAAAAATACATATAAAGCAGAATTGTTAGGTACATATTATCTGCTTAGCAAATGGTAGTTAACTTTGAAGTCAGAGAGCAGGGCTCAGATGGTAAGAAAAAAAATGTTGAAATTAAGCCATTGTGAAAGGAGAGCAGATGGATTCAGGTTAGGTACCTGAATCTTGGGAATGGTCACAGGAACTAGGGAGATGGCATTGGAATCTGCCAGTTAGTGCAATATAAGACCAATAACTACAAGGAAGAATAAACAAGGGCTACCCAAGAAGGAAAGAGTTAGCATAGCAGGCCCTCCATTATGACTGATCCAGCTAGTTCACTGTGTCTCAGCTGTCCGCTGGAGAACTTGCAGGGGCCTGGAGAGGAGGCATAATGTGCAAAGTTCTGTATTTCCCTTCAACAAACACACATATAGTCTTAAAGGGTTATGGTCTGTGTCTGATCTTGTAGTTTAGGATATTAGGGATGAGGCAGGCAATGCTAGGTAATGATGAGGATTAAGAATAGCCATTCGTGTGGATGACTTTGGAAAGAAAGTGAAGGCTTGTTGGAAGTTAAGATGTCAAGGTGCTCTGAGGTTAGGATCATCCTTATTGTCATTGGATGATAAAAGGATAAAGGGTTGAGGGAAGATTATGATCAATGTGCCAAAATCCTTAGAGACTATGAAGGAGTGATCAGAAAGTAATAGAAAATGGTGTCGGAAGGGTGGTATAGTTGAATATCAGGCTTGAACCTTAAAGGGGAGTGATATATTTTGATTGAAGTTGGACTAAAATAGGCTCAAAACAGCAGCAGAAAACCAGAGAATGGTGGTCTGTTTCCTGGTCCTATGGTATATGGAACAGGGGAGGATGAATAGACTGTACTCAAGATGATTATGCAAGGAAACAGTATTTTAAAGGAAACCAAATTTTGGTTAAGACAAAGAAGAGTTGATACAAGTTTTTAGGTGTTGGCAAAACTCAAATTGCCATCTGCAGTCGTCTCCTAATAATGTTAGGGGAACAGGAAGTGAGGTAGGCTCTAAGGCACTAAGAAGCTGTGATTACCATTTGTAGCTACTTTCTTGTTTCAATAATTATAATAAAAATGACAATTATTTTATTGCTATTAATAATGACACTTAATAAACCCTTAGTGTATGGTTGGATGGCATCACCGACTCAATGGGCATGAGTTTGAGCAAGCTCTGGGAGTTAGTGATGGACAGGGAAGCCTGGAATGCTGTAGTCCATGGGGTCACAGAGAGTCAGACATGACTCAGTGACTGAACTGACTGAACTGATATGTCTAACACTGTTTTAAATGCTTTTCAAAAACACATGAAAAGATGCTCCACCTCACTCATTATCAGAGAAATGCAAATCAAAACCACAATGAGATACCATTACACGCCAGTCAGGATGGCTGCTATCCAAAAGTCTACAAGCAATAAATGCTGGAGAGGGTGTGGAGAAAAGGGAACCCTCTTACACTGCTGGTGGGAATGCAAACTAGTACAGCCACTATGGAGAACAGTGTGGAGATTTCTTAAAAAACTGGAAGTAGAACTGCCGTATGACCACAGCAATACCACTTCTGGGCATACACACCGAGGAAACCAGATCTGAAAGAGACACATGCACCCCAATGTTCATCGCAGCACTGTTTATAATAGCCAGGACATGGAAGGAACCTAGATGCCCATCAGCAGATGAATGGATAAGGAAGCTGTGGTACATATACACCATGGCATATTACTCAGCCGTTAAAAAGAATTCATTTGAACCAGTTCTAATGAGATGGATGAAACTGGAGCCCATTATACAGAGTGAAGTAAGCCAGAAAGATAAAGAACATTACAGTATACTAACACATATATATGGAATTTAGAAAGATGGTAACGATAACCCTATATGCATAACAGAAAAAGAGACACAGAAGTACAGAACAGACTTTTGAACTCTGTGGGAGAAGGTGAGGGAGGGATGTTTCGAAAGAACATCATGTATATTATCTATGGTGAAACAGATCACCAGCCCAGGTGGGATGCATGAGACAAGTGCTCGGGCCTGGTGCACTGGGAAGACCCAGAGGAATCGGATGGAGAGGGGGGGTGGGAGGGGGGATCGGGATGGGGAATATGTGTAACTCTATGGCTGATTCATGTCAATGTATGACAAAACCTGCTGAAATGTTGTGAAGTAATTAGCCTCCAACTAATAAAAATAAATAAATAAATAAATGCTTTTCAATATATTTTCATATTTAATCTCCACATCAACCTTGTGAAGTAGATACTATTATAATTCCATTTTACATATAAGACAAATGAGATTTATAGAGGGGTTAAGGGTTAAGTAGTAAAAATTTGCTCAAGGTCACAGAGTTCTAGGTCACAAATTCCAGGGTCAGGATTTGAATGCAGATCTATCTGACTTAACACTGCCTCCTTTGAAAAGGCTGGATGTGAAGCAAAATTCCAGATGCTAGAGTACAATTGAGTCTTGGTAGAATTGAAGAGAAAAGATGAATGAGCCCTTGTGATACTGTGTTTTATAGTTTACAGTTTTTGTGATTCTGAAATTTATATCACCTCAATAAATAAGTTAATTTTGCTTGCTACTATTAGAACGCCATATGTCTGACTCTTTGCGACTCCATGGACTTTAGCCCACCAGGCTCCTCTTTCCAGGCAAGAATACAGGAGTGGGTAGCCATTCTCTTCTCCAGAGGATCTTCCCAGCCGAGGGATTGAACCCAGGTCACATGCATTGCAGGCAGATTCTTTACCACTGAGCCACCAGGGAAGCCCAGTAAAATAACTCTTCTGTGTAACTGTAGTAAAAATTCAACTATATGAATCATTTTGGTTATGCCAATTTTATATTAGCACCAGAGAAATGTGATCAAGAATTCTTTGTATGTTATACTGGTGGACATAGTATTTCCTGAGGTCTGGATTCTTCACTGAGATTTCTTATTCCTCGATTCAGGATGTGATCATAAACCATGGGTTGCCACTGACAAAAGCCTTTAGTGATGGCTACTGCTTTTAAATTCAGAGGCTAGATCAGTTACTAAATAACTTCTTTCTACTTCTAGAATCACAGAAGACTGTCTTAGCTGTTGATTTGCCTGAAGATGACATGATACCTAGGAAGAACTTGGAAGGTTTTCTAGGAGATATTGGAATTAAGTCACCTAAAGAAGAGGTAGAGAAAATCCTTCAGTCAGATTTTGTTTCTGGTAAGCATTTAAATACTTCTATCAGGTTTTTTGTTTGTCTCATTTGGTTTTCGGTAAGACTAGTCTTTATAAGTATTCTTTATAAAGAAAGTGCAAGGTCTTTGTTCAAGTAAATTCAGTTCCTTTGCTGAGCAAATATCTGTAGGTATTTGCTTGTTATTTTAAACATTATCTTTGAAAAGGAGTCTTTCCTCGTTTGTAGTTATGAGAATAATTTTAACAAGCAGTTTGAAATTTTATGGAGAATGGGCTTGTTGTAATCCTCTCTCCTCAGATATATCATAATTTAGTGACTGAAGAGTAGTTTGAATTCAGAATCTATGAGTAGAAATCCTAGCTTTGTTGCTTTGGGTAGAGTGAAGTTACTGGATTTTAAAAGTTTCTTGGTATTTTAGTTTTTTTACACAGAGCTAGTGTATCTACAATCTCATCACAAGGCATTCTGGATGAAAATGAATCCAAAGTGTCTGGTAAATAAAACTTTCAAGAATAAATTAAAGGTTTAAAATTTTCAATGTCGGAGAGTGTTTTGCCTATGTTCTCCTCTAGGAGTTTTATAGTTTCTGGTCTTACATTTAGATCTTTAATCCATTTTGAGTTTATTTTTGTGTATGGTGTTAGAAAGTGTTCTAGTTCATTCTTTTACAAGTGGATGACCAGTTTTCCCAGCACCACTTGTTAAAGAGATTGTCTTTTTTCTATTGTATATCCTTGCCTCCTTTGTCAAAGATGAGGTGTCCATAGGTTCGTGGATTTATCTCTGGGCTTTCTATTCTATTCCATTGATCTATATTTCTGTCTTTGTGCCAGTACCATACTGTCTTGATGACTGTGGCTTTGTAGTAGAGTCTGAAGTCAGGCAGGTTGATTCCTCCAGTTCCATTCTTCTTTCTCAAGATTACTTTGGCTATTCGAGGTTTTTTGTATTTCCATACAAATTGTGAAATTATTTGTTCTAGTTCTGTGAAAAATACCGTTGGTAGCTTGATAGGGATTGCATTGAATCTATAGATTGCTTTGGGTAGAATAGCCATTTTGACAATATTGATTCTTCCAATCCATGAGCACGGTATGTTTCTCCATCTGTTTGTGTCCTCTTTGATTTCTTTCATCAGTGTTTTATAGTTTTCTATGTATAGGTCTTTTGTTTCTTTAGGTAGATATACTCCTAAGTATTTTATTCTTTTTGTTGCAATGGTGAAGCAAGATTTTCTATGACCCACCTCCCAGAATATTGGAAATAAAAGCAAAAATAAACAAATGGGACCTAATGAAAATTAAAAGCTTTTGCACAACAAAGGAAACTATAAGTAAGGTGAAAAGACAGCCCTCAGATTGGGAGAAAATAATAACAAATGAGGAAACAGACAAAGGATTAATCTCAAAAATATACAAGCAACTCCTGAAGCTCAATTCCAGAAAAATAAATGACCCAATCAAAAAATGGGCCAAAGAACTAAACAGACATTTCTCCAAAGAAGACATACAGATGGCTAACTAACACATGAAAAGATGCTCAACATCACTCATCATCAGAGAAATGCAAATCAAAACCACAATGAGGTACCATTACACGCCAGTCAGGATGGCTGCTATCCAAAAGTCTACAAGCAATAAATGCTGGAGAGGGTGTGGAGAAAAGGGAACCCTCTTACACTGTTGGTGGGAATGCAAACTAGTACAGCCACTATGGAAAACAGTGTGGAGATTTCTTAAAAAACTGGAAATAGAACTGCCATATGACCCAGCAATACCACTTCTAGGCATACACACTGAGGAATCCAGATCTGAAAGAGACACGTGCACCCCAATGTTCATTGCAGCACTGTTTATAATAGCCAGGACATGGAAGCAGCCTAGATGCCCATCAGCAGATGAATGGATAAGGAAGCTGTGGTACATATACACCATGGAATATTACTCAGCCGTTAAAAAGAATTCATTTGAATCAGTTCTAATGAGATGGATGAAACTGGAGCCCATTATACAGAGTGAAGTAAGCCAGAAAGATAAAGAACATTACAGTATACTAACACATATATACGGAATTTAGATAGATGGTGGTGATAACCCTATATGCAAAACAGAAAAAGAGACACAGAAGTACAGAACAGACTTTTGAACTCTGGGGGAGAACGTGAGGGTGGGATGTTTTGAAAGAACAGCATGTATATTATCTATGGTGAAACGGACCACCAGCCCAGGTGGGATACATGAGTCAGGTGCTCGGGCCTGGTGCACTGGGAGGACCCTGAGGAGTCGGGTGAGGAGGGAGGTGGGAGGGGGGATCGGGATGGGGAATACGTGTAACTATATGGCTGATTCATGTCAATGTATGACAAAACCCACTGAAATGTTGTAAAGTGATTGGCCTCCAACTAATAAAATAATATTAAAAAAAAAATAAATAAAATAAAATTTTCAATGTAAAAGTGGTACGCTGATTTTGATACTATATATGTTTCAATTAATTAATTTATTCTTGGCTGAACTGGGTTTTGGTTGCTGTGCCTAGGCTTTTTCTAGGGGCATTGAGCAGGAGCTCCCTTCTAGTTGTAGTGTACAGGCTTCTCATTGCAGTCACTTCTCTGGCTGTAGAGCCTGGGCTAAAGGCTCTCGGGCTTCAGTAGTTGTGGCGTGGGGGCTCAGTAGCTGCAGCTAGTGGACTCTAGAGCACAGGCTCAGTAGTTGTGATGCACGGGCTTAGCTGTCCTGCATCTTGTGGAATCTTCCCAGATCAGGGATCCCCTGCATTGGCAAGTGGATTCTTAACCACTGGACAACCAGAGAAGTATGATACTGTATTTTTAATATTATTATGTCCACAAATCCTTGCTTGTGACCTCTCTTTCTTTTCCTTCCAGAAGACAACATGGTTAATGTTAAAGACTATATGAAGACTCTGAGTGACACCCAGAAATTTTCCAATTTTATTGGTAAGCTCTTTATGGTAAACTATTAAAAAGCAACTCAGGACTCATTCAGAGGTCATCTAGTCAAACACTGTATTGGATGCTTAATCTTCTCTGTGGTATCTGTGACAAATGTTTGTTTCATCTATATTTGAACACTTCCAATTATGGTAAACTACTATTTTTTTTATTTAAGAATTGTGCATTTGTGATGGAAAAGACCGGGAAAAAATAAGGTCTTGATCTTTTTCATAGTCAAAATAAGAAAATTGTATTATATACTAAAGGCAATATTTTAAATGTTATAAAAATTTTAATGACCAGAAATGTAAGAAATACAAAGTGTAGCCTCTGTAATGTCACTGTCTGGAAAACTGTTAATATTTGGTAAATATCCTTTTAGGCTTTTTCCTTTAGATCAATGAATATTTGTGTATTCCAAATTATTATTTTAAAATTAGATCACTTTGCTCCAGTATTCTTGGGCTTCTCTGGTGGCTCAGATGGTAAAGAATCTGCCTGCAATGTGAGAGACCTGGGTTTAATCTCATGCCCATAATATTCCATGTGCATGTATGCTAAGTCACTTCAGTTTTGTCCAACTCTGCGACCCCATGAACTGTAGCTCACCAGGCTCCCCTGTCCATGGGGATTCTCCAGGCGAGAATACTGGAGTGGGTTGTCATGCCCTCTCCAGGGGATCTTCCCTACCCAGGGATTGAACCCAACTCTCCTGCATTGATAGGTGGGCTCTTCACTACTTGCATCCCGTGGGAAGCCCATAATATTCCATAATTGACTTTAAAAAATTAACAGTGTATCTTAGATACTGTTCCATGTTTTATTATAGTCTATAAGCTACCCCATTCTTTTTTTCTTCTGGTTTTATAGAGATATAATTGATATACAACACTATATAAGTTTAAGGTGTATTGCATAGTGATTTAATTTATATACATCAAGTAATTACCACTATAAGTTTAGTGAACATCTATTTATCATACAGACACAAAATTAAAGAAATAGAAATAATATTTTTTTTTTTTTGTGGTGAGAACTCTTAGGGTTTACTCTCAACAACTTTCATATATAACATACAGCCTTAATTATATTTATCATGATGCATGTCACATCCCTAGTGCTTATTAATCTTATACCTGGAAGTTTTTACCTTTTAACTACCCCCCATCCTCCATCTGTGGTAACCACAAATCTGATATCTTTTCCTATGAGTTTGCTTTTAAGTATAATTGACCTGCAACACAATGTTAATTCCTATTACATGACATGGTGATTTGACATTTCTAAACATTTCAAACTGACCACAATGATTCTAATTATCCTATGTCACCACCCAAAGATACTACATAGTTATTGACTATGTTCCACTCACTGTACATTTCATACCCATGACTCATTTCTTTGATAACTGTTTAAGTTTGTACCTCTTAATTCCCTCACCTATTTTCTTCTCTTCCCCAAACTTTCCCCTCTGGCAAATACCTATTTGTTCTCTGTATCTAAAAATCTGTTTATATTTTTGTTATTTTTATTTCTCTCTCTCTTTTTTTTAGATTTCATATATAATTAAAATCATATAGTTTTGTATTTCTCTGTATGACTTAGTTCATTTGCCATAATACCATCTAGGTCCATCCATATTGCAGCAAATTACAAGGGTTTATTCTTTTTTTATGGCTGAGTAATATTACAGTGTACATGTACACCATATCTACTTTGTCTGTTCATATATTGATGGACACTTAGGTTGCTTTCATATCTTGAATATTATAAATAATGCTCCAGTAAACAAAGGGATGAATATGTCTTTTCTAATTAATGTTGTTTTTGTTTTCTTTGGATATACGCCCAGGAGTGGAATTGCTGAGTCATAATGGTAGCACTGTTTTCAGTTTTTTGAGAAGCCTCCATACTGTTTTCCATAGTGGTTGCACCAAATTACATACTGACATTACAGATTTCCCTTTCTCCACATCTTGCCAAAACTTGTTATTCGTTGTCTTTTTAAAATATAATATTTGGTTTTTATTTTTTATTATTTATTTATTTTTTGGCTGTGCTGGGTCTTTGTTGCTGAGGGGGCTTTTCTCTAGTTGCAGCAAGCAGGGGCTACTCTTTGTTGTAGTGCATTGTGGTGGCTTCTCTTGTTGCAGAGCGCGGGCTCTAGGGCATGCAGGCTTCAGCAGTTGCCACATGGCTAGGTAGTTGTGGTTCCCGAGCTTTGGAGCACAAGCTCAATGATGCATGGCTTAGTTGCTCCACAGCATATGGGATCTTCCCTGGACCAGGGATTGAGCCTGTGTCTCCTGAATTGGATGGATTCTTTACCACTGTGCCACCAGGGAAGCCCCTATTTGTTGTCTTTTTGATAACAGCCATTCTGACAGGTGTGAGGTGATATCTCATTGTGGGTTTGATTTGCATTTCCCTGATGCTTAGTGATGTTGAGCATCTTTTCATGTGCCTGTTGATCAACTGTATGTCTTGTGGAAAAATATGTATTGATATCCTCTGCTTGTTCTTTAATGTGTTTGCTTATTTTTTTGGCATTGAGTCATACCAGTTCTTTGTATATTTTGGATACCCTTATTGGATACATTAATATTACTTGCAAATATCACCTGACATTCAGTAGATAGATTTTTCATTTTGTTGATAGCTTCCTTCACTGTGCAAAAAGATTTTAGTTTAGTTTGAGTTAGTCCCATTTGCTTATTTTTGCTTTCGTTTCCCTTGCCTAAAGAGACATGTCCAAAAAAATATTACAAAGACTTATATCAAAGAACATCCTGCCTATGTTTTTTCTAGAAGATTCATGGGTTTGGGTCTTACATTTAAGTGTTTAATTCATTTTGAATTTATTTTTTTGCATCATGTAAGAGGGGAGTCCAGTTTGATTTCTTGCATGTAGCTTCCCAGTTTTCACAACACCATTTAGTGAAGAGGGTGTCTTTTCCCTATTGTGTATTCTCCCACCTTTGTCATAGATTAATTGCCCACATGAGTGTGGTTTCATTTTTGGGCTCTCTATTATGTTGCATTGAATTATATGTCTGTTTTGTACCAATACCATACTATTTTGATTACTGTTACTTTGTAATATAGTTTAAAATAAAAAATTGTGATGTCTCCAGTTTTATTCTTCTTTCTTAGGATTGTTTTTGCTATTTGAAGGGTCTTTTGCATTTCCACACAAATTTTAGAATTATATGTTTTAGTTCTGTGAAAAATACCTTTGGTGTTTTGATAAGAATTGCACTGAATCTTTTTTTCTGGTTTTGTTATTAGGGCAGTGGTGGCTGTATAGAATGAGTTTGGTAGAGTTCCTTTCTCTGCAATATTTTGAAATAGTGATAGGTATTAACTCTTCTCTAACTGTTCAGTAGAATTCACCTGTGAAGCCATCTAATTCTGGACTTTGTTGGGAGTTTTTAAAATTACAGATTCAGTTTTTAACTGGTAATAGATATGTTCATATTTTCCATTTTTTCCTCATTCAGTCTTGGGAGATTATCGATTTCTAGAAATGAATACAGTTCTTTTAGGTTGCCCATTTTATTGGCATATAATTGTCCACACAGTAAAATCATGATCCTTTATATTGCTGCAGCTTCAGTTATAACTTCTCCTGTTTCATTTCTGATTTTATTGATTTGGACCTTCTCCCCCATTTTTTTTCCTTGATGAATTTAGAAATGAAAAGATTGGTATTTATTTTGGAATATTATGGGTCTATGAATAGCTAAGACCATTTTGAAAATAGAATAATATGGGTTGCTTTACATATTAAAATACTATTGAATGTGTGTAGTGAAGTGTTACAGTAGTCCAATGCATCACAGTATAGACATCCACAGAGACCCTATTTATAGAAACTTGACACATGACAGAGATGACATCAAGATGGTGAGGGACAGAGCAGCCTGGCATGCTGCAGTGTGTGGAGTTGCAGAGAGTCAGACATGACTGGGTGACTGACATGGGAAAATTGGCTCACTGTATGGAAGAAAATGAAGTTGGATTACTACTTCATACCATATACAAAAATAATCTTCAAATTAATTAATCTAAAAGGTAATACATTAAAGCTGATGGAGAAAATATTCTGCCTGTGGTTGTGAATAATTTATCATAATTAATATTCCCAAAAGTATAGCCATTGAGTAAAAAAGATTTGATTATATCTTGATTAAGCATTTGTGATAATAAAATGAAGGACTCTAAAAAATTACCAGATATGTAATAGGTTGGAAGAAGATAATTACAACTTTTAGGACTAACAAAAGATTAATATCTTGAATATGTAAGAAATTCTGCAACTCAGTATTAGAAAGAACAATATTCATTGGATAATAAGGGTATAAGAAGTCAGTACCCAGAAGAAGAAACCCAAGTGGCTAAATATGTATATGAAAGGATGTGGGAATACTCAAGAATTGCTGTTGGGTAGGTAAAATAGTGTACAGTGAGTCATTCTGCATAGCAAGCTGGCAGTACTTGTCAAATTAAGTATGGATATTTCTTAGGACTCAGTAATTGTCTTAGGTAAATGGCCCAGAGAAGTCTCTTGTAGAGAGATGTACAAGAATGCTCATTGTAACATTGTTTATGGGAGGAAAAAATAAAAGTAACTTAGTGTCCATCGCTAGGGGAATGGTTAAGTAAAATATAGTCTAATACAAACACCAAATCATAAGCAATAAATTAGATTTATATTCATACCATAAAAAGATAGAAGAAATACAATAAATTTGTAGCATAAAATACTTCATATAAGTTAGACTTATTATAATGCCTGTAGGACAACACCATATACACACACACACACACACACACACACACACACACACACACATACACTTTCAGCTGAACACATAAATCTTCAGAGAAAGATGAGAGATAGATTGAAAGAGATTGAGATTAAAGTAACAACATTAACAAACTTTAAGAAACAGACATAGTACTTTATATACTAAACACATTCTCTTCAAATGCCTGTGGAATATTCATGAAAATAGATAATATTTAAGTCACAAAGAAAAATTTTGATGAATTCTAAATATTAGAAGTCATTCAGACCACATAGACTCACCATTAGGTAGTAACAAAAATTGTTTATGAAAGAATATGGAAAATTTTGCTTTAAAGACTGAAAACAAATGTTCTAAGTAATTCTTTAGTTAAAAAATAAATGCATGTGTGCTCAGTCGCATCCAACTCTTTGTAACCCCATGGATGTAAACTGCCAGGCTCCTCTGTGCATGGGATTATCCCAGCAAGAAACTGGAGTGGGCTGCCATTTTCTCCTCCAGAGGATCTTCCTGACCCAGGGATCAAACCCATGTTCTGCATTGGCAGGTAGGTTCTTTACCACTGAGCCACCTGGGAAGCTCAAAGGTGGCCTTGGGCTAAATACATTAAAATAGGAATTTAAAAAATTTTAAAAATGAATGACAGTGAAAACAAAATATATCAAAAACACAAAATGTGATAAAAACAGTCTTGCAGGAACTTTTATAGCATTAAATGCTTTTATTAAAAAACAAGAAAATTAAAAATAATTTATCTTAAATGTTCAACCCATGCAGCTAGCCAGCAGCATAAACAAAACAGCAAAACAATCACCCTCTCCCCAATATAGTAGTCAGACACTAATGAAACTGTAAATATAAGTTAGCAATATAGAACACACTCATACACAGATTATTCACATAACCGAAACAGTGAATAATACTTTAATTTAATAAAATATCAATTTATTAACATCTTACCAGCATCACTGTTATTCTTTCCAAACACTGGATAAGGAGAAAAGGGGCTTCCCCCCTGCCCCGCCCCACAATTGTAGCATTACTTTCCTTGAGTTCACTTTGCTGTTTTGTTGTTTTTATTTATTTAGCTTCATGGGTTGAACTAAAAAGGTGAAGTACTGCAGTGTTTCTTGTTTTCTAATATAAACATTTAGACCTATAAATTTTGTGGATCTTTGGCTTTGGAGGATATTGCAGACACAAAAACCTCAAGATGGATTTCCAGAAAGTGAATACATTTTACCCAAATCAAGTTGGTATGTGCTTATTTGAACAGACTAACCAAATAAATACCTTCACATTTTGTCATCTTTCTCTTTCTCTCTAGGAACAGAAGATCCTTGGAACATTGTTAATAGTGTCTCTGATGGGAAAGTTGCAGTTAAAGACTTTTTACCTACCTTGGAGAAACCTTGGAGTAAAGAACAACTTAGAAACTCTACAACAGATGGTGAGTACTTCAGTTACCTCTCAGGTTTCCTCTTTAGAGTATACCTGTTCACACCGACTAAATTTTTTAAAAAGGAGTGAGAATACTGTATGTTTAGGGAGGTTGTTATGAAACTATATTGATAATATTGGTCACTGTGAATTGTTGGAACTTTTTTGGAAAGTGTATGGATATTCTTCTTTATTTGGAGAAGAAAGCACAAGCTGGAATTAAGATTGCCGGGAGAAATATCAATAACCTCAGATATGCAGATGACACCACCCTTATGGCAGAAAGTGAAGAGGAACTAAAAAGCCTCTTGATGAAAGTGAAAGAGGAGAGTGAAAAAGTTGGCTTAAAGCTCAACATTCAGAAAACTAAAATCATGGCATCTGGTCCCATCACCTCATGGCAAATAGATGGGGAAACAGTGGAAACAGTGTCAGACTTTATTTTTTTGGGCTCCAAAATCACTGCAGATAGTGACTGCAGCCATGAAATTAAAAGACGCTTACTCCTTGAAAGGAAAGTCATGACCAACCTAGATAGCATATTAAAAAGCAGAGACATTACTTTGCTAACAAAGGTCCGTCTGATCAAGGCTATGGTTTTTCCAGTGGTCATGTATGGATGTGAGAGTTGGACTGTGAAGAAAGCTGAGCGCCAAAAAATTGATGCTTTTGAGTTGTGGTGTTGGAGAAGACTCTTGAGAGTCCCTTGAACTGCAAGGAGATCCAACCAGTCCATCCTGAAGGAGATAAGTCCTGGGTGTTCATTGGAAGGACTGATGCTGAAGCTGAAACTCCAATACTTTGGTCACCTCATGTGAAGAGTTGACATATTGGAAAAGACCCTGATGCTGGGAGGGATTGGGGGCAGGAGGAGAAGGGGATGACAGAGGATGAGATGGCTGGATGGCATAACTGACTCGATGGACATGAGTTTGAGTAAACTCCGGGAGTTTGTGATGGACAGGGAGGCCTGGCGTGCTGCGATTCATGGGGTCGCAAAGAGTTGGACACAACTGAGTGACTGAGCGACTGAATTGAACTGAACTGAACAGAAACAAGTAATCTTGTCCATGTTTTAAAAGCAGATGCTTATTTATTGGAGTGAATGGTCACAATAATACGTATGATAGAGCCCTACTCTTCTACTTCCCCAACCTTGAATTCCAGAGACAGGGTATTTCTTATAGAAAGAGCATCATAAACAAGTGTGAATTTGGTGTGGGTTTTTCATAAATACCATTCACTGGTCTAAGGAAATTGCCTTCTATTCCTTTTTTGCTAAAAATATTGAATTTATATTTGTTTATTTGGTTTATCATGAATTTTCTAAACAATTCTTATGTATCTCTTAAGGGAGGTCATCTGAATTTTCTCTTTTAATTTGTTAGTGTGGTGAATTACAAGAGTTGAACTTTATAATATTAAATGAAACCCGGATTTTTGGATTAAACCCATCTTGGTCATGAAATATTATTATTTTAATTTTTCTAATAAAATAGAAATAGAAAATTTTATTTTTGTAAACTTTGTTTACAATTTATTAATCTCTATTTATGAGTGAGACTAATACTAGTTTTGTTTTCTCGTACTGGCATTGTTAGGCTTCAGTGTCAAATTATCCTTGTAATTTGAAAAGTATTCTTTCTTTTTCTAAATCCTAAAATAGCTTATGTAACATTGGAATTACATATTCCTTTCATGTCTAGTGGTAGTCACAAAAGAAGCTATCTGAGCATTATAGTTCTGTTTGGGTAGGTTTTTGATTAGTAATAATCTTTCATGTTGTACAATTATTAATTTTTCTTTTATTCTTGAAGTCAATTTTGGTAAGTTTTTCCCTAGGAGTTTGTCTTTTTATATAAAAATTTATTGCTATAATGCTATAATGTTTTTAATAATAAATTCTTAGTATTTTTGTAGTTATTTATAACATCTATAGTAATACTTCCATTTCATTCTTCATTTTGGTTATTTTTATGTTTTCCTTTTTAAAATCATTTGTGCTAGTGGTTTCCAAAAAAAATTGAAAAAACATTTTTTCCCTTCCTTTGTCATTCTTGTTCAGTAAAGCATCTCTCTAGGGAGTTGTTCAGTTGAGAAGTCATGTCGGACTTTTTGTAACCCCGCGAACTACAGCACACACAGATGGTAAAGAATCTGCCTGTAATGCAGAAGACCTGGATTCCACTTTCTAACTCATTTCACAGAGCCAAAATTGCCCTGATACCAAAACTAGACAAGTTCAGTTCAGTTCAGTAGCTCAGTCGTGTCCAACTCTTTGCAACCCCATGGACTGCAGCACACCAGGCATCCCTGTCCATCACCAACTCCCAGAACTTGCTCAAACTCATGTCCATTGAGTTGGTTATGCCATCCAACCATCTCATCCTCTGTTGTCCCCTTCTCCTCTTGCTGTCAATCCTTCCCAGCATCAGAGTCTTTCCCAATGAGTCAGTCCTTTGCATCAGCAGGTGAAGGTATTAGAGCTTCAGTTTCAGCATCAGTCCTTCTAGTGAATATTCAGGACTGATTTCCTTTAGAATGGACTGGTTGGATCTCCTTGCAGTCCAAGGGACTCTCAAGAGTCTTCTCCAACACCGTAGTTCAAAAGCATCAATTCTTTGGCACTCAGCTTTCTTTATGGTGCAAACTTCATATCCATGCATGACTACGGGAAAAACCGTAGCTTTGACTAGACAGACCATTGTTGACAAAATAATGTCTCTGCTTTTTAATATGCTGTCTAGGTTGGTTATAGCTTTTCTTCCAAGGAACAAGCATCTTTTAATTTCATGGCTGCAGTCACCATCTGCAGTTATTTCACAGCCTCAAAAATAAAGTCTGTTACTGTTTCCATTGTTTCCCCATCTATTTGCCATGAAGTGATAAGACCAGATGCCATGATGTTAGTTTTTTGACTGTTGAGTTTTAAGCCAGCTTTTTCACTCTCCTCTTTCAGTTTCATCAAGAGGCTCTTCAGTTCCTCGTCACTTTCTGCCATAAGGGTGGTGTCATCTGCATATCTGAGGTTATTGATATTTCTCCTGGCAACTTGCTTCCAGCTTGTGATTCATCCAGCCCAGCATTTCACATGATGTACTCTGCATATAAGTTAAATAAGCAGGGTGACAATATACAGCCGTGATGTCCTCCTTTCCCAAATTGTAACAAGTCCATTGTTCCTTGTTCGCTTCTAACTGTTGCTTCTTGACCTGCATACAGATTTCTTAGGAGGTAGGTCAGGTGGTCTGGTATTCCCATCTCTTTAAGAATTTTCCACAGTTTGTTGTGCACCACACAGTCATAGGCTTTGGCATAGTCAATAAAGCAGAAGTAGGTGTTTTTCTGGAACTCTCTTGCTTTTCCTATGATCCACCAGATGTTGGCAATTTGATCTCTCGTTCCTCTGCCTTTTCTAAATCCAGCTTGAACATCTGGAAGTTCAATCTAAGTTGATCTGGTTGGAGAATTTTGAGCATTACTTTGTCTAGCGTGTGAGATGAGTGCAATTGTGCAGTACTTTGAACATTCTTTGGCGTTGCCTTTCTTTGGGATTGGGATGAAAACTGACCTTGTCCAGTCCTGTGGCCACTACTGAATTTTCCAAATTTGCTGGCATATTGAGTGCAACATTTTCACAGCATCATCTTTTAGGATTTGAAATAGCTCAGCTGGAATTCCATCACTTCCACTAGATGTCCCTAGATGCTTCCTAAGAACCACTTGACTTGCACTATATCTGGCTCTAGGTGAGTGATCATATCTTTGTGGTTATTTGGGTCATGAAGATCTTTTTTGTATTGTTCTATGTATTCTTGCCACCTTTTCTTAATATCTTTGGCTTCTGTTAGGTCCATACCGTTTCTGTCCTTTTCTGTGCCCCTCTTTGCATGAAATATTCCCTTGCTAACTCTAATTTTCTTAAAGAGATTTCTAGTCTTCCCCATTCTGTTGTTTCCCTCTATTTCTTTGCATTGATCACTGAGGAAGGCTTTCTTATATCTCCTTGCTATTCTTTGGAACTCTGCATTCAGATGGGTATATCTTTCCCTTTCTCCTTTGCCTTTAGTTTCTCTTCTTTTCTCAGTTATTTGTAAGGCCTCCTTAGACAACCATTTTGCCTTTTTGCACTGAAGAAGGGACTGGCAAACCACTTCAATATTCCTGCCTTGAGAACCCCATGAACTGTATGAAAAGGCAAAAAACCAGACAAAGATACCACAAAAAAGAAAATTATAGTCAATTATCTGTGAGAAATATAAATTCAAAAATCCTCAACCCAATATTAGCAAAATAAATACAATGATATGGATCATTCACCATGACCTAGTGAAATTTATTCCAGGGATTCAAGGATGGTTAAATGTCTGCAAGTCAATCAACTTGATGCATACTACCTTGTGTGCTGTGCCATGCTAGGTCACTTCAGTCATGTCCGACTCTGTGATCCCAAGGACTGTAGCCCGCCAGGCTCCTCTGTCCATGGGATTCTCCAGGCAAGAATACTGAAGTGGGTGCCATGCTCTCCTCCAGGGGATGTTCCCAACCCAGGGATCAAACCTGCATCTCTTGTCTCCTGCATTGGTAGGGTTTTGTTCTTTTTTTTTTTTTTTTTTTTTTTTTTTACCACTAGCACCACCTGGGAAAACCTGATACATCACCTTAATGAAGGATAAAAAATATGTGAGCATCTCAATAGATACAGAAAAAGCATTTGTAAAGTCAGTGATCATTTATGATAAAAACTCTTACTAAAGTGGGCATAGAAGGAATGTACCTCAACATATTGTTCCCTTGGTATCTCTTATTTTCTTAAAGAGATCTCTAGTCTTTCCCATTCCATTGTTTTCCTCTATTTCTTTGCATTGATAATGAAGGCTATATATGAGAAACCCACAGCTTTTATCATACTCAATGGTGAAAAACTAAAAACTATTCCTTTAAAATCAGGAATAAGATAATGATGCCACTCTTATCCAACACAGTATTGGAAATCTTAACTACAGCAATTCAATTCAGTTCAGTTCAGTTGCTCCGTCGTGTCTGACTCTCCGCGGCCCCGTGGACTGCAGCACACCAGGCTTCTTTGTCCATCACCAACTCCCAGAACTTGCTCAGACTCATGTCCATTGAGTTGGTTATGCCATCCAACCATCTCTTCCTCTGTTGTCCCCTTCTCCTCCCACCTTCAAACTTTCTCAGCATCAGGATCTTTTTTTTTTTTTTTTTAGTTGGAGGCTAATTACTTTACAATATTGTAGTGGTTTTTGCCATACATTGACATGAATCAGCCATGGATTTACATGTGTTCCCCATTCTGATCCCCCCTCAGACCTCCCTCCCCATCCCATCCCTCTGGGTCTTCCCAGTGCACCAGCCCTGAGCACTTGTCTCATGCATCCAACCTGGACTGGTGATCTGTTTCACATTTGATAGTATACTTGTTTCAATGCTATTCTCTCAGAATATCCCACCCCTGCCTTCTCCCACAGAGTCCAAAAGTCTGTTCTATACATCTGTGTTTCTTTTTCTGTTTTGCATATAGGATTATTGTTACCATCTTTTTAAATTTGAATCAGTTCTTCACATCAGATGGCCAAAGTATTGGAGTTTCAGCTTTGGCGTCAGTCCTTCCAATAAATATTCAGGACTGATTTCCTTTATATAGACTGGTTGGGTCTCCTTGCAGTCCAAGGGACTCTCAAGAGTCTTCTCCAGCACCACAGTTCAAAAGCATCAATTCTTTGGTGCTCAGCTTTCTTTGTAGTCCAACTCTCACATCCATACATGACTACTGGAAAAACCATAGCTTTGACTAGATAGACCTTTGTTGGCCAAGTAATGTCTCTGCTTTTTAATATGTTGTCTAGATTGGCCATAACTTTTCTTCCAAGGAAAGAGTGTCTTTTAATTTCATGGCTGCAGTCACCATCTGCAGTGATTTTGGAGTCCAAGAAAAAGTCTCTCACTGTTTCGATTGTTTCTCCATCTATTTGCCATGAAGTGATGGGACCAGATGTCATGATCTTAGTTTTCTGAATGTTGAGTTTTAAGCCAACTTTTTCACTCTCCTTTTTCACTTTCATCAAGAGGCTCTTTAGTTCTTCTTTGCTTTCTGCCATAAGAGTGGTATCATCTGCGTTTTGATATTTCTCCCAGCAACGTTGATTCCAGCTTGTGCTTCATCCAGCCTGGCATTTCTCATGATGTACTCTGCATATAAGTT
Source organism: Muntiacus reevesi (assembly GCF_963930625.1). Taxonomy (NCBI): domain Eukaryota; kingdom Metazoa; phylum Chordata; class Mammalia; order Artiodactyla; family Cervidae; genus Muntiacus; species Muntiacus reevesi. The sequence goes on along the minus strand of NC_089266.1, from coordinate 16,088,687 downwards.
AAATAAGCAGGGTGACAACATACAGCCTTGACATACTCCTTTCCCTATTTGGAACCAGTCTGTTTTTCCATGTCCAGTTTCTAACTGTTGCTTCTTGACCTCCATACAGATTTCTCAGGAGGCAGGTCGGGTGGCCTGGTATTCCCACATCTTTAAGAATTTTCCACAGTTTGTTGTGATCCACACAGTCAAAGGGTTTTGCATAGTCAAGAAAGCTATAGCAATTAGGCAAGAAATAAATAAAAGGCATCCATATTGGAAAGAAAGAAGTAAAACAATCACTATTTGAGGATGATATGATTTTATATATAGAAAACCCTAAATACTCTACCAAAAAAAAAAAAAAACTATTAGAAATAATAAACAAATTGGTAGGGTACAAAACCAATATGAAAAAAAGTCTAAAATTTTCAAATCCAGGAGTCTAACTCTATACAGTGATCTAGTAACATTGGTCACAAACAGAGAAAAACAAAGGAGTAAGAGCATACATTGGAGAATGGATAGTTTCATCTTCAATAAATGCTGTTGGAAAAACTGGACAGCCACACACACACACACACACACACAAATAAAACTAGACAACTATCTCACACAACAGACAAACATGATTTTAAGTCCTGAAGCTATAAAAGCTCCTAGAAGAAAATATAGGCAGTTCATTCTTTGACATGTCTTATCAATATCTTTTTGGATATTTGTTCCTAGGCACGAAAAACAAAAGCAAAAATGAACTAATAGGATAACATCAGACTAAAAAGATTCTTCACAGCAAAGGAAACCATCAACAAAACTAAAAGACAACCTAAAAATGGGAGTAGATATTTGCCCATGTGATATCTGATAAGGAGTTAATATCCAAAATATATAAGTAACATACACAATTCGACAACAATAACAAAAACTGATCTAAAAAATGGGAGAGAAGTCGAATAGACATTTTCCCAAAGAAGACAAATAACCAAAAGGCACATGAAAAAAATGTTCAGCATCACTTATTATTAGGAAAATGTAAAACTTCCCACCTGTTAGAGTACCCATTATAAAAGAGACAAGAAATAAAAGGTGTTGGTGAGAAAGTGGTGAAATATTTATTGGTGGTAAAGCCACTGTGGAAAAAAAGTATGAAGATTCCTCAAAAAAATTAATAATGGAACTACTATATGATCCAGCTGTACCACTTCTGGGTATTTATTCAAAGTGTATAAAAACTAATTCACAAAGGCTTATGCACCCCCTAAGTTCATCACAACATTATTTAAATTAGCCAAGATATGAAAACAACTCAAATGCCCATCAATGGATGAATGGATAAATAACGTGTGATACACACACACACAGACACACACACACACAGAGGAATACTATTCAGCCATAAAAAAGAAAAATAATGCCATTTTGCAGCAACATGGATGGACCTTGAGATTATCATACTAAGTGAAGTAAGTAAGAAAGAGAAAGACTAATATCACATGATATCACTTATATGTGGAAGCTAAAAAAAATACAAATAAACTTATTTACAAAAGTTAAGTAAATTCACAGACATAGAAAACAAGCATTGTTACTGAAATGGGATAAATTAGGAGTTTTAGATTAAAATATGCCCACTGCTATATATAAAATAGATAACCAACAGAGATCTACTGTATAGTATAGGGAACTAAACTCAATATCTTATAATAACCTATAAGGGAAAATAATGTATAAAAGCAATGTATGTATATATATTGAATAATAGTGGGATTTAAAAAAATTTTGCAGAAACCAAACTTTTGCCCAACTAGGGATGCTGGGCTTTCCTGGTAGCCCAGCGGGTAAAGAATCTTCCTGCAATGCAGGAGACCCCATTTTGATTCCTGGGTCAAGAAGATCCCCTGGAGAAGGGATAGGCTACCCACTCCAACATTCTTGGCTTTCTTGGTGGCTCAGATAGTAAAGAGTCCACCTGCAATGTGGGAGACCTGGGTTTAACTCCTGGGTTGGGATAATCCTCTGGAGGAGGGCATGGCAACCCACTCCAGTATTCTTGCTGGAGAATCCCCATGGACAGAGGAGCCTGGTGGGCTACAGTCCAGGGGGTTGCAAACAGTCAGACACAACTGAGTGACTAAGCACTGCACAGTGATGTTAAATTTTGCTTATTGATTAATTGGCTTCTAAAAGCAAAGCCCATTGATATGTTTTAAAAACTTTTAAACTCAGAATTCCTTCTGTAATACACCTAAGCTGTGTGCAAGCTAGGATGTTAGCTTTTTACGCAAACTTCATCATATGTTCTTTGTTCTTCATGTGTTTACAGATTTATATAAAGAGATTACAACTCTTGAAAAGATCAGAAATGATAAGATGCCTATAAATGAACTGAGCTCCCAACTCTTGAGTACTGGAGTTCCTTTAAGCAACAAGGCATTCCAGGAGATTCTGAATGAAACATCTACTGATGGTGAGTTTTTTGAAAGAACAGTCTGTACTGAGCTTTATGAAACCTTAGTTTTACTGAGTACTTGGGATATCTGTTGTGTGTGTGTATATTTTAGACAACTAGTTCTTAGAAATATAATGAGAACATAGGCATATTGAAAACTAATTAAAATTAGCTTTTTCTGGAAATATTTTCTGGAAATATTTTTAAGATATATCTATTTATCTGGCATCAAATCTGTAAAATATATATATCAATATTTAATTATTTAAGCTGAATAAGTTAATATAATTAGATTTTCCCCCTTCCTTTGAGAGAAAAGATTATGGGTAAAAGTGTTTTAAATTAATTGGTTTTTATCCAACTACTTTTCAGAAATTATAAAATTTGCTCACCCATCTCTCTCTGTTATAGTTATTTAATAATTATTGGCATTACAACTTGCCATTTCATAACCCTTATACTTTACTTTTTAGAAACTGGTGAAGTAAATCTCAAACACATTTTGGAAACTTTTAACACAAGTATGCCAGTTTCTGAATTTAAAGGTGAGTAAATAACTCTTTCCTTTTAGATATTTGTCATAGTTTGCATTGTATTTTGTCATTATTATTATTATTAAGTGCTGTTGTGAGTTATATATGGCGTACAAATCAGCTGTATATTTTTATGATTAAAGTGCACAATTTGATCAGTTTTGACATATACATATACTTATGAAACTGTCATCACAATCAGTAGTGAGCACATTTAACCCCTAAATTTCCCCACGTCACTTTGTAATCTCTCCTGCCTTTCCATATCCTTCTTCTTCCCATCCCCAGGCAAGCACTGTCAGTAGGTATTTGTTAGCATACCCGGAGTTTTATACAAATGGAGTACTCTTTTTTTAAAAATTTTATTTATTTATTTATTTGGCTGCTCTGGGTCTTCGCTGCTGCTTGCAGCCCTTCTCTAGTTGCCGTAAGTAGGGGCTACTCTGTTGTGTTCGAGGGCTTCTCACTGTGGTGGCTTCTCTTGTTGCCGAATATGGGCTCTGGGGCACGCGGACTTGAGTCATTGCCGTGTGTGGCTCAGTAATTGTGGTTCCTGGGCTCTAGAGCACAGGTTCAGTAGCTGTGGTGCATGGGCTTACTTGCTCCATAGCATGTAGGATTTTTCCCGGCCAGAGTGATAACCCTTGTCTGTTGTGTTGGCAAGCATATTCGTTACCACTTAGCTATCAGGGAAGACCAATAGTTGTACACTTTTTTTTCTGGATTCTTTCACTAAGAATAATTATCTTGAGATTAATTCATATTGTACCCTGTATCAATAGTTTATTCTTGTTTATGACTGAATTGTACTCCATTTTATAGATATACTGTGATTTATTTACTTACCTACTGATACACATTAGGTTGTTTCCAATTTTTGCCCATTACAAATAAAGTTTCTATTTGTGTAAGTTGTTATATAGACATATGCTTTAATTCTCTTGGGTAATTGCCAATTATTGATTGGATACTAGGTATGTATTAACTTTTTAAGAAATTGCCAATTTCCAAAGTGTTTACACCATTTTACATTCCCACCAGCAATGTAATAGAGTTCCACTTCTTCCAAATTTTTGCCAATGCTGGATATAGTCTGTCTTTTAAATTTTAATCATTCTAATAAGTGTATAGCTGTATTCATTGTGGTTTTAGTTTGCATTTCCTTAATGACTAATGCTGTTGAGCATCTTCTCCTGTGCTTACTTTTTAGTTGTGTATCTTCTTTGGCAAAGTATCTGTTCAGAGCTTTTGCCCACTTTTTAAGTTGGATTTTTAAAAAATTTCTGTGAATATTCTGGGTACAAGTCTAGTATAAGATGTGTACCTGGCAAATATTTTCTCTGAGTCTTTTGCTTATCTCTGTATTTTCATTTTCTTTTTTTTTTTTTTTTTTAATTTTATTTTATTAGTTGGAGGCCAATTACTTCACAACATTTCAGTGGGTTTTGTCATACATTGACACGAATCAGCCATTGAGTTACACGTATTCCCCATCCCGATCCCCCCCCCCCACCTCCCTCTCCACCCGACTCCTCTGGGTCCTCCCAGTGCACCAGGCCCGAGCACTCGTCTCATGCATCCCACCTGGGCTAGTGATCTGATTCACCATAGATAATATACATGCTGTTCTTTTTAAAACATCCCACCCTCACCTTCTCCCACGGAGTTCAAAAGTCTGTTCTGTACTTCTGTGTTTCTTTTTCTGTTTTGCATATAGGGTTATCGTTACCATCTTTCTAAATTCCGTATATATGTGTTAGTATGCTGTAATGTTCTTTATCTTTCTGGCTTACTTCACTCTGTATAATGGGCTCCAGTTTCGTCCATCTCATTAGAACTGATTCAAATGAATTCTTTTTAACGGCTGAGTAATATTCCATGGTGTATATGTACCACAGCTTCCTTATCCATTCATCTGCATATTTTCATTTTCTTAACTGTCTTTAGAAGAACATTAATTTTGATGAAGTCTAATCAAGTTTTTTCTTTTATGCATTGTGCTTTTGGTTTTATGTATATGAAATCTTTGCCTTACCAGAGTTTAAAAAGTCTTTTTGGTATGTTTTATTCTAAAATTTTATGGGTTTTCATTTTGCATATTAGGCATATGATCTATTTTTAGTTAAATTTTGTATATGAAATAAAGTTTGAATCAAAGTTCTTTTATTTTTTTACATATGGATATCCATTTGTTCCAGTACCATTGTTGAAGACTATGCTTTTTCCACTGATTTGTCTTTGTACTTTTATAGAAAATCACACACGCACACATATACACACACACATGCATATATATACACACTCACAGTTGACCATTGAGCAACACAGGTTTGAATGGGTTGGGTCCATTTATACATGGATTATTTTGAATAAATGTATACTATAGTAGTATACAATCCAAAGTTGATTGAATCTGCAGATATAGAACTGTGAATATGTGAGACCAACCATAAAATTATATGTGGATTTTTGACTGTTCAGAGGTCAGTGTCTCAAACCTCACATTATTCAAAAGTCAAATGTATATATATATATATATGGCTTCCCTGGTGGCTCAGATGGCAGAGGATCTGCCTCCAATGCAGGAGGTCTGAGTTTGATCCCTGGGTTGGGAAGATCCCCTGGAGAAGGGAATGACTTACCCACTCCAGTATTATTGCCTGGAGAATTCCATGAACAGAGGAGCCTGGTGGGTTACAGTCCATGGGGTTGCAAAGAATCAGATATAACTGAGCAACTAACACACACACACACCACACATATAAATATATATTCCCAGATTCTCTGTTCTGTTTTATTGATCTTTTTTCTATCTTTACACTAATAACAGCATTGCCTAATTACTATAACTTTCTAATAAACATTGAATTCCATTAGATTGTATCAGTTCTCCAACTTTTCAAAAGTTTTTTGGCTACTGTAGGTCTTTTTACATCGCCATACGAATTTTAGAACCAGTTTGTAAATTTCTACAAAAAAGCCTACTGGAATTTATTGGAGAAATTAAGGAGCTCATGAATTAAGATTTGTTCGAAATTTTTCTTATCTAATAAATTATTCCTGCAACTTTTTTATGTATTTGTATTTTGCCTCCTTGAAAAATTTTTTCCTATAGTCTCTTAGGAAACTAGGGATTCTGATCCAATTAGTGACTTTGAGTGTAGGATGATTTGTATAACTTGTGATAAAGCAGTTAGGGACATGGGTCTAATCCTGAGGATCCTGTTTAGAGGAGAAAACTCATAGAGGTTTAGCTAAGACCCGGAGGAATGCAGAGTGCTTCAGCTTGAAAGAACCTCTAGCATTTTTATTTTCCTCAGAGAAAAACCCTTTTATCTATTTTCTATAATCTTGAAACTTTTCAGTCTGTATTTCATCTACATTTGTGGCATTTGACCCTTGTATATAGATATCTTTTAGGTTAAGAAGTAAAGGCCATTTCTACCTTTAGGCAAAATATATTTCTAAAAACACTACTCTTGCAGTTTTGGGGTACTTTTAAAAGAGAGTAAAAGTTATGAGGACTAAGCAAAAAAAAAGGAAGGAAAATATTTTTAAACAGAAGAAAATTCAGGGATAATAGCTTTATATTCTGAAATTTGAATAGTTTCTTAAAGATAAAATCTCTAAGAAATCTCTCTCACTGACAAAAAAAATTGAACATTTCCTTATAAGATGCAATAATGGCTATATTTAGATTTTTTAAAATTGTTTGTTTTATTCAGCTAAATTAGAAAAACTCAGTCAACTTTTTTTGTGTTGAGTCAAAAATAACTGGTTTCTCAGGGAAATTCTTGAAACAAAAGATTATTTTTGTCCTATTAATTTTGGAATCATAAAGTTAATTGAGATACATGTTTGGACAATAGCCTAGAATTTTAGGTACATTATTGTTCAGAAGTTTCCAAAGGATATTAAGTGACTTACAGAATCCCCATTTGCTTTCAGATATACACACTGCCCTCAATACTGTCAGCTTGATGAACTGCAACAGAATTCAAGCTAATGACTTAAAAGATGCTTTTGATGAACTCAGTGTTTCTGTAAAGCCTGAAGAACATCAGATGTTAGAGAAAACCCTTGACATTGATGGTATATATAACAAGGATAAGTTTGTTTTCTGGACAAAGTGATATAATTTTTAAAATTTCCCTTCTTTATCTTCCACTCATCACTCCCCAACAACTTTCTTTTTATTATTCTGATGGGGAAAAAAAATACTCTAACAGAGCAACTCTACTGAGGTCATGAATTTATCTTGATAAAAAAGTCTTTGAATAAAACTAGTAAGGTGTTTTAAAGCCTATATAGCCCCATCAGATATTCTGTGTTGACTCCATCAGGGCATATTTATTTGTTTGTGTGATTTTAGCACCTACAGCACTATAGAAATCAGGAAAGGTAAGATAATTGAGAAGGTTGTGCTGATGCGAAACTGCTTTTGGCCAGGAAAATATTAGAAGAGGACTTTACCCCCCCGCGTGAGGTATTTATGGCATAAGGTCGATTAATGTGAATCCTAAGAGCTTTCAGAGAAAACTATATATAATTTTCAAATTTTGAAAATTATTATGTTTTTAAATTAACTTAAAATCAGTTTCTAAAAATATTTTCTTTTTTACATTATTAAATGAGTTTTTGACTTGCTTCATCAGTAGTATTGACTGGGGCTAATGTATGGCACAACTTCTGGGGCACATTGTTATCTGAGTAAACAGGATTCCTTGGATTCCAGTGCCTGTCCTGAATGACTAAGTGTGGCAGACTTGATCTTGAGTGCCTATTATATGTAAGGTGTCATGTAATATGTAATCAAACAAATATAAAATATTTAATTTAGGAATCTTTTGGTCTAGCTAGTAAGGCAAGGTGTAAACAACAAAAGAGTATATTACAATACAGAATATAAAAGTTCAGTGAATGTATAATGTTAACGTGGCAGAATTTGAATAATTGCCAGGGAAATTGATGTGATATTGATTTATAATAAGAAATATATATTTAGTCTCTGTCCTCATTTCTGGGACAGAGCTCCTAAAACTCTTGTAAATTCCTAAGTAATAATAAGAACACTAGGAGTATCTTTTGTTCTAATGAGACAGCTCTGGTGGGGCTCCTGGATGTGGGCTGAATGGGGGCTGATTACCCTAAAGACCAAGCCAAGATTAGAAGCTTAGAATTTTCAGTCCATCCCACCCCTGCTCCCAGGATGGAAGAGGGACTGGAAATTGAGTGAATAATTGATTATGCTTTTGTAAGGAAGCCTTACTTGAGATCCTCCCAGATATCACCTTATATATCTCTGTCTGGCTGTTATCTGCATACTTTATCATACCCTTTAATAAACTGGCACACATAACTAACTGTTGCCCTGAGTTTTGTGAAGTGCTCTAGCAAATAACCAAGCCCAAGTGGGAGGAGGTCATAAGAACACCCAGTTTGTAGCCAATTTGGACAGAAGTTGTGGGTAGCCTGAAGTCCTCCTACTTACAATTGGCATCTGAAGTGGGGGTGGGGTGTCTCATGGGGCTGAACTCTTAACCTATGGGATGTTATTTCTGGTAGATAGTGTTAGAATTGAGTTAAATTACAGGCCATCCAGCTGGTGTTGTAGAGAATTGCTTGGTGTGGGAACTCTTCCTTCATCAAACTGGTGTTAAAAATATTGTGAGTGTGGTGGTAGTGTGAAAGTAAAGGAGTAACATGTAAAGAAAGACTGGATTTTTCTCATACAGGTGATACTGTGTTGTGTGAGTTCAGAGGAAAGCTATTTCATTTATTCACTGAAAGTTTATTGAGCACCTGTTGCTTGCTGGACACTAAATATAAAGATAAAAAAGCTTACAGTATATTGAGATGACAACAAGAACACCAATTAAATTCTATGATACTATGCCAGTTAAATACCATATAGGTAAACATTCATTGAGTGTTGTGGAAAGCACACACAATATGTACCTAACCCACACAAGGTTGGATAGGGTAGTCAGAAGATTATTCCCGGAGGAGATGACATTGGAGTTGAGTTTTGAAACATGAGTAGGAAGTAGTCAAGAATTGGGAGTTCAGGGAAGGGGACTGGAAGGAGTTAGAAGGGAATGCTGAGAAATCAAAGGAACTCTAAGTAGCCCAGTAGAACTTACACCAGTGGATCTTTGATTTATATCAGTATTACTTAGGGAATTTGTTAAACCCAGATGCTTTGATCTCATTCTAGATCTCTTGCTTCAGAGATATCTGCATCAGATCCAAGGCACATGTGTGTGCATGTGTCTGTTTTTCAACGAACTTTACAGTTCATGTTGAAATCATGAAATCAAAGTTTGACCATTGACTTGGTGGTGCATAGTTGTTGGGAGTAAGGCCAAGAGCAGATAAAGAAGGGTTTTACTTTTGTTTTTTTCTGAGCAGAAGAGTTAGAACTTTACCCTGCAGGTTCTAGTGAAAGTTGCTCAGTCGTGTCTGAGTCTTTGCGACCCCATGGACTATACAGTCTGTGGAATTACCCAGGCCAGAATACTGGAGTGGGTAGCCTTTTCCTTCTCCAGGGAACCTTCCCAACCCAGGGATCGAACCCAGGTCTCCCACATTGCAGTTGGATTCTTTACCAGCTGAGCCACAAGGGAGTCATTGAAAATTCAGCATTGAAAAGTGACATGATTAATTTTGCACTTTGTAATACACATTTTGATAGTGGTGTTGAGAAAGGACTAAAGATTGTGACAACATAGATGGGCCTAGACAGTGTTATACTAAGTGAAATAAGTCAGAGGAGGACAAATACCATATGATTTATTTTATATGTAAAATCTAATAAAACAAAGGAACAAATATAACAAAACCTAAACAGAGTCACAGATACAGAGGGTAAACAGATAGTTGCCAAAGGGGAATGGAGTGGAGGGATGAGAGAAATAGGTGAGGAAGATTAAGAGGTGAAACAGTAATAATGTAATATCTTTGTATGATGAAGATGGTAGCCATACTTACCATGGTGACCATTTGTAATGTAAAGAAATACTGAATCATGTTGTACATATCATGTTGTAGGAACTAACACAGTGTTGTATGTCAGTTATACATCTAAAACCCCACAAATTTATAGAAAAAGAGATCAGATTTGTGGTTACCAGAGGGGAGTTGGGGGAGGGGGAATTGGATGAAAGTGGTCAAAAGGTACAAACTTCTGGTTATAAGATAAATAAGTACTAAGGATGTAATGTACAGCATGATAGATACAATTAACACTGTTGTGTGTTATATATGAAAGTTGTCAAAAAAGTAAATCCTAAGAGTCCTCATCACAAGGAAAAGCATTTTTTCTTTAATTTTGTATCTATATGAGATGATGAATGTTTACTAAACTTATGCTAATCTTTTTACAATATATGCAAATCAAATCATTATGCTGTACATCTTAAACTTATATAGTGGTGTATGTCAATTATATCTCCAAAAAAAAGGAATTAAAAAAGGACCAAAGGAGGATAAGTTTGAAAGTAGGGAGACATTTTAAAATTCATAGTTATCCTGGTTAGAAATCATGAGTGTTGAACTAAGGCATTGGCTCAAGTGATGGAAAGAAAGGAACAAATATGATTTCTGGGAGGCAGAACATCATTGTTATTTAAGTTAGGGAAGACAGGAGAGGAATTAGGATGAATAACATATTTTTGGTTTGGGCGACTTACTTCATGATGATGCTTTCTAATAAGATAGGGAATGTAGGAGGAGGATCAGGTTTTAGTGCAAAAATGAGGATAACATTGTGTCTGAGATGCTTGTGGACATAGAATTGAAGACATACAGTAGATAGTCTAGGCTAGAAATAGAAATTTGAGAGTCATCAACATGTTGCTTGCAGTTAAATTCAGAAAACGTTTATAGAGTAAAATAAAAAGAGAGCTAAGGATAGAGGACTGGCGCATGCTAACATTTAAGTAATGGTGAAGAAAGAGTAGTTATAAACGACATTAAGAAGAAGTAAGCAGAATGGTAGGAGGGAGTCCATGAGAAAGCTGTAACCACAAAACAAAGAGAAAAAAAAAGTTTCAAGGAGGAAAGTGTAATATAAAACAAAAAAATTTAATGTGTTTACAATTTTGGCAGTAAATAATTAATTGGTGAACTTGGTAAAAGCAGTTTCAGGAGAAGTGAAAGCCAGATAGCAGCAGTTTGAGGTGTGAATGAGGATATGATAAAATATGAATAAAGACATTTCTTTTCAGGAATTAGGTTGTCAAGGAAAGGAAAGAAAGGAGCAGTAGCTGGAGGGTAATATAGGCTCAAGGGAAGGCTTTCCTGAAAACGACTTATGGTCTGGTTTTGACATGAATAAGATCTGGTTAAGGACAGAATGGGTACCTTTCTGGACAAAAGTTTACAGAGGTAGAAACTCGTAAGCTACTTTAAGGGAACCAGTGTAACTCATTGTGGAAGTCCTTTGTGCTTCTTGAATTGATCAATTTATCTTTGTACTGTTTTTGTCTTTACAGAAAAGGGGCATGTTTCCCTGAAGTCTGCCCTATTAGCATTGAAGAGCAATAAGCATTTTCAAGATTTTAGGGGTGAGAATAATTAGGGAGTTTTATACACATTTCAAACATAGATAATACTTACCGTAATTGTTGATAAGTGATGGGCCACTTACATAAAATCATAAGTGAAGTGAAGTGAAGTCGCTCAGTTGTATCCGACTCTTTGCCACTCCATGGATTGTAGCCTACCAGGCTCCTCCCTCCATGGGATTCTCCAGGCAAGAATATTGGAGTGAGTTGCCATTTCCTTCTCCAGGGGGTCTTCCCGACTCAGGGATCGAACCCGGGTCTCCTGCATTACAGGCAGATGCTTTAACCTCTGAGCCACCAGGGAAGCCAAAATCATAAGTAACACAGTAAAAATTAAATGAGTGGTATACATTTAGTATTTTAGGAGTTCAGATGAAGGTGAACGTCAAATGTTCACTAGTTTAACTTTTAACATTACTTATAAGCTTATAATTGAAGCAAATAGTATGCATTCTAACAAGGATGCCAAAAATATCTGACCTTAAAAATTCTTTAGTTAATTAAGTTTTTTGGTTAGGTAACATGTTCGACAGATCACAAATTAAAAAGTATATAAAGAGCCAGAGGAGATCAAGATGGTGGAGTAGGAGGATGCTGAGCTCATCTCCCACAGACACATCAAAAATACATCTGCATAGGGAGTAACTCTCACTTAAAGGAAACTGGAGACTGGCAGCAAGACTCTTACACAACCAAGACTGTAAAGAAAGATCCCTGTGAAGTTGGGTAGGAAGGGAAATAAAGTGATCAGGTCAGGAGCTGTGCCCCTAGCAAGGGACATAGTGGAGGAGAGGGATTATAAAGGCTCAGAGATACTTGCTGAGGAGTGAGCATTTCAAACCACATATTGGGCACCCCAGCCCTGTGATCTGACATTAGGGAGATGAGTCCCCTCAGCTCGTTTGAAAACCAGTGGTACTAACAGGCTGTTGTTCAGTTGCTAAGTCATTTCTGACTGTTTGTGACCCTATGAACTGCAGCACTCCAGGCTTCCCTGTCCTTCACTGTCTCCCAGAGTTTGCTCAAACTCATGTACGTTGAATCAGTGATGCTGTCTAACCATCTCATCCTCTGCTGCACCTTTCTCATCTTGCCCTCAGACTTTCCCAGCATGAGGGTCTTTTTCAATGAATCAGCTCTTCGCAATAGGTGGCCAAAGTATTGGAGCTTCAGCATCAGTCCTTTCATTGAATATTCAGGATTGATTTCCTTTAAGATTCACTGGTTTGATCTCCTTGCAGTCCAAGGGACTCTCAAGAGTCTTCTCCAGCACCACTATTTGAAAGTATCATTCTTGCGCGTTCAGCCTTCTTTTATGGTGCAGCTCTCACATCCATACATGACTATGGGAAAAACCATAACTTTGACTATATGGACCTTTGTTGGCAAAGTGGAGAAGGGCTGTAAGAAACTATACCCTGCTTGTGAAAAGCATACACGTGCTTGCTTATTCCTTGGAACAAGGCAAAGGAAGCAGATTGAAACTGCCTGGGACTCTGGCTAGTTTCCTGTGATGACTCCAGTGCAAACCCTGGCCCATGCTGAGCACCTGCTCTGGCCCCTCTGACTCTGGTGCAGTTCTGCTCTAGGGAGAGGGTTGCCATTGCTGAGAGGAGTATACACTTGTGACAGGAGGAGCCAGCACGGCGTCTGAATGGGGTGAGGGCAGCCATTATTGGTATTCACAGAGGGAGCAGATTGGGAGGGGTCTGGAGCTCTGACTGAGCATATGAGAAGCTCTGGTTCACACCTGGCTCTGGCTCTAGCCCCTCCATTCCCAGTGACACATCACACCAAGGTGATAGCTGCTAGCACATGTTTGGGGAAGACATGATCCTTGCTCCCATCTTCTGACTCTTCCACCAAAGCCACATGTGAACTGTATAGGGGCACTCTCATACAAGAACACCCCTTTAAGCCTGAAATAGGTAACTGTTTCACCTAAATTCATAAAGACAGAGAAATTTGTTTCAAACAAAAGAATAAGAACCCCTCCCCCCCAAAAACAAGGTGCTAGGTGCTCAGATGCTTAGTCATGTCCCACTCTTTGTGATCGCATGTACTGTAGCCTGCCACGTTCCTCTCTCCATGGGATTTTCCAGGCAAGAATATTGGAGTGGGGTGCCATTTCCTCCTCCAGGGGATTTTCCAACTCAGGGATTGAACCCTCATCTCTTACATGTCCTGCATTGTCAGACAGATTCTTTACCACCAGCACCACTTGGAAAGCCCCTCCCCCAAAACAAAGTAACAGACAAAAATTTGTCACATAAAGTATTCAAAGCATTAGTAATAAGAATACTATCTGAATTGGGAAAAGAATAGTGAACATAGTGGGAATTTTAACAGGGAATTGGAAATTAAAGAACTAGCCAGGGCTGAAGAATATAACACTAGAAATGAAAAACACACTAGAAGGAATTGACAGCAGACTAGGTGATAGAGAAGAATGCATAAGTGACCTGGAAGATAAAATAATGGAAATCACCAATTCAGAATAGCAAAAAGAAAACAAAAAAATCAACAGTTTAAGGGTCCTTTAAGACAACATCAAGCATATTAATACTGTCATTTTAGGGGTGCTAGAAGAAGAGAGAGAAAGGGATGGAAGATATGTTTGATGAAACTATGGCTGAAAAATTCTTGAACCTGAAGAAGGAAATAGGGAGAAACTTTGCAATTGTGATTATCCTCTGTTGTTGTTCCTTCTTATTTAAAAAAAATTTATTTTTACTACTCATAAGCTGCTTTAAAAAACATTTGTTTATTTATTTGACTGTACTAGGACTTAGTTCAGCTTGCTGGGTCTTTTTTTCTAGTTGCAACAGGCAAACTCTTAGTTGGGGCATGTAGGATCTTGTTCCCTAATCAGAGATAGAACCCGGTCCTCCTGCATTGGGAGCATTGAGTTTTAGCCATTGGACCACTAGAAAAGTCCTGATTCCTTTTTTGTATCTTTAGTTGTGGCAAATCTTTTCTGTTAGTCTTCAGATCATTCTCATAGATGGTTGCCCTGTAAATAGTTGTAATTTTGGTGTGTCTGTGGGGGGAGGTAATCTCAGAGTCTTCCTACTCTGCCATATTGACCACATAAACCCCCTCAAAAATAAACCAATTCTATCAGCATATTAATTAGCTATTACCATATTAAGATCATGGTATCTGGTCCCATCACTTCATGGCAAATAGATGGGGAAACAGTGGCTGACTTTATTTTTTTGGGCTCCAAAATCACTGCAGATGGTGATTGCAGCCATGAAATTAAAAGACGCTTACTCCTTGGAAGGAACGTTATGACCAACCTAGGCAGCATATTAAAAAGCAGAGACATTACTTTGCCAACAAAGATTCGTCTAGTTAAGGCTATGGTTTTTCCAGTGGTCATGTATGGATGTGAGAGTTGGACTATAAAGAAAGCTGAGCGCTGAAGAATTGATGCTTTTGAACTGTGGTGTTGGAGAAGACTCTTGAGCGTCCCTTGGACTGCAAGCAGATCCAACCAGTCCATCCCAAAGCAGATCAGTCCTGAGTGTTCACTGGAAGGACTGATGTTGAAACTGAGACTCCAATACTTTGACCACCTGATGTGAAGAGCTGACTCATTGGAAAAGACCCTGATGCTGGGAAAGATTGAGGAGGAGAAGGGGATGACAGAGAATGAGATGGTTGGATGGCATCACTGACTCAATGGACATGAGTTTGGGTAAACTCTGGGCGTTGGTGATGGACAGGGAGGCCTGACGTGCTGCGATTTTTGGGGTCACAAAGAGTCAGACACAACTGAGCAACTGAACTGAACTGAATTACCGTATATACCATACTTACATTCTCAGCCCTAAGTAAAAGAGAGTCAGTATAAGTTTTAATAAAAAAATAGAAAAGAACCAGACTGAGGTGGTAGTAACTGGGAAGCAGCAAAGAGAGTACAACATATAAGGCAAGGATGTGGGAAGAATGAGAAGCAGAAATGGACATCCAGAGCTTAATTCTTATGATGGATTTGCCTTGTAATTGATCCTCTATTTTATGTGTTTGAAATGAGAATTACCTCAAGAGAGTATTTAAAATGAATGCTATATTATCTTTAAGTAAAAAATGCTAGGTATTTAAGCTAATTTCTTGAAATACAGTTAAAGTTAATTATTAGAGTTTGTATTTAAACTGAAAATATTTTCTTTTTATAGAGGTTCATAAACTTGCAAATGCCTTAGACAAAGTCACCAATGAAAAAGTTGATGTTGATGATATACAATCTATACTGAGTGGCCTGGGGGTTTATTTTCCAGAAGAAGAATTACAAGAGATGCTTTCATCAGTTTCTGTTGATAGTAAGTATTTTCTTTTCTAGGACATTTATTATATATAAAACTTGTGTCTATTTTCACTCATAAATCCACAGAGCTGAGTGGTAAGGAATCAAATATGAGTTCAACAATGTTAAAATTTCCCTCTAGGCTTGGGTGAGATTTTGTTCTGGATTATATTCATATTGAGTTATCCTATAAAAGTATAATCTTCCTCTCTTTTTCCCCTCCCCCCCCCCCTTTTTTTTTTGCATCCTGAGGTTTGAATCATGGTTTATTGGTTAGAAACTGTGAAGTTGTCTTGTGCCCATGAAACAAAGGCCTAAGCTTTAGTATGATGATACATTCTACCAGTATGGTTTCCTTACAATCCTAAACAGGCTATGCTGCTGTTTTGGAGCTCTGCCAGTGGAATGTTTAGCTTACATGTACAGCCTTGTAGTGTTCTTTTTCTTCTTAAGTTCCAAGTATGTTACTGGTAGAAAGCCAAATATTGTGTAGTTCCTGTATTAGTATATCTTTGCTCATAAGTATATGTAGTTTTCTTTAAATATTATAGCTTGTTTGGTTTATGGTACTTATCATTTAGTGGATAAATTATATTCTGTGAAGACATAGGTAGTTATCATTGGATGTGTAATGCTGAAAAATTACAGGAATATAGCATCAGAGAGGAAATGTGAAAACAGTGATCTAAATTGGTTAAGGTATGTGTAAAATCCATAAAATGCTCATTGGCTCTATAGCAAAAAAGATCACAAGAGTCATCATAATCATGTTCCTTTTTATAATTGTCTGAGATATGTTTATTAGAATCAGTGTCAGAAAAATATAAGACTAACTTTGGTTTTGAAGATTTAGTAGGCATGCATATCTTCTTACTTCATACTTTTGTATCTTTGGACCAAAGACCATTCATTCCTTTATATTTCATTTCAGATGATGGAAAAGTGGACTTAAAAGATTTCCTGATTAGGTTGTCACAAACTCCATATTTTACAAAAGGTTCAAGTGAGTGAGAACTTTTTAGCAATAATTTTGAGTGGAATTGTTTAGTTTTGATTATATGCATTTATGCAGTTCTCTAATGCTGCAAAGCATGTCATATGCATAACAAATGTACTTTGAATGAAGAACCAGTAGGGAATTCTAGTCCTAACCTTTTCTTGATTTATATTTCCTAGAGTTATAGTATATTTTTTCATCACTCAAAAGGGGTGAATATACAAAATCTATCTGGATGATTCATCCTAGTAGTTGACTTTGTGATCCAAGATGGCTGCCATCAGTTGGCAATGTCTTGGCCATTTTACTGAAATTCTGGGAAGAAGGTCAATATTCCTTTTTCTTTTTCTGTACCATTATAAACTTATTTAAATGAGATTTTATCATGGGAATATTAACTATTGAAACATATAGGAACATGTTGAAACATATAGGCTTCCTCCATGGTATTTTTTGCATTACTCCACTCCCTTAGACATGAGATATTGGGTGTAATCTGGGTTTAATGTATTCAGCTAACTGCTATCTCCAACTGATAGAGGTGTCTGTGGGAACTTCTGCATCTCCTTGAAATTTAGACTAAATAAGCCTCAATTAGTAAATTCACAACTATTTTGGATTCCTTGAGTCTCCTTGCAGCAACCCATTTTTTTGAGGTTAATTGAAATGGTTTAATTTCCCTTAGATGCTTTCTAAGGTCGAAACTGAACTAAATTCAAAAGGCTTAACTTAAATAGCTACAAAATGAAATTGTTTTCCAGAGCCTAAGTGTTTAGGATGTGATCAAAATGGTATGCTTTCTCAATTAGCAAAAGATTTTGTCCTAAATCTTTGTTTTTCTGAATGGGATCTTATAAAACTCTCCCACGTATATGGTTTATAAGCAATTCTCTTATAGGGTTAATGTTTGTGACAGTATTTATCACAATACAACATTAAAATTTTTTTCTTACTTGAATGAATAATTTATACATAATACTTTCAAAAATAAATATTAGCATTTTTTGTATTGATATAGCAGTGCTAGTCTTTCCATTGTTGGGGGAATATTTTTGGCATATGTATTGGCATGTACAGGTATCCACTGAAGGAAAAAAACTGAGGCCAGTCACATCAAGTTATGACCAGCTATGCAATTTTTAGCAAGAGGATTACTTTTATGATTATTTGCCATAGCTTTTTTGGGGTTTCTCTGGTGGCTCAAATGGTAATGAATCTGCCCACAATGCAGGAGAACTGGGTTTGATCCCTGGGTTGAAAAGATCCCCTAGAAGAGGAAATGGCTACCCACTCCAGTATTCTTGCCTGAAAATTCCCATGGACAGAGGAGCCTAACGGGCTACAATCTATGGGGTCATAAATATTTGGACATGACTGAGCAACTGAGCTAAAGTACCTTAGCTTTAGTGGAATTGTTTCATTATTTATGATGTAGATAAATATATGTTCTGAGTTTTGTGTGTGTGTGACCATCCTTAAGTCTCAACTTTAAACATTTGCAAGAGTCTTGGGTTAGCATGCTAGCTAAACATTCTGCCTAAGAAATCAGATATCCTGCACTTCAGACTTGACTTCACTTTTAATAACTATGTATGCTAATTAGACGCTCTGGTGCCTCAGATGATAAAGCGTCTGCCTATACTGCGGGAGATCCGGGTTCCATCCCTGGGTTGGGAAGATCTCCTGGAGAAGGAAAGGGCAACCCACTCCAGTATTCTTACCTGGAAAATCCCATGGATAGAGGAACCTGGTAGGCTACAGTCTATCAGGTTGCAAAGAGTCGGACACAACTGAGCGACTTCACTCACTTTCATGCATCACAGCCTTGTTGTGGCGGAGGGACTTGCATAACTCAGTGAAGTTATGAGCCATAATATGCAGGGCCACCCAAGACAGATGGATCATAATGAAGAGTTCTGACAAAACGGTGGTCCACTGAAGGAAGAAATGGCAACCCACCCCAATATTCTTGACTGGAGAACCTCATGAACAGTATAAAAAAGCAAAAAGATATGACACTAGGAGAGAGTCCTCCAGCTCAGAAAGTGTCCAATATGCTACTGGGGAAAAACAGAAGGCAATTACTAATAGCTCCAGAAAGAATAAAGCACCTGGGCCAAAGTCGAAACAACACTCAGTTATGGATGTATCTGGTGGTGAAAGTAAAGTCCGATGCTATAAAGAACAGTATTGCATAGGAATTTGTAATGTTAGGTCCATGAATCAAGGTAAATTGGACATAGTCAAGCAGGAGATGGCAAGAATGTATATCAACATCTTAGGACTCAGTGAACTAAAATGGACTGGAATGGGTGAATTTAATTCAGATGACCATTACATCTACCACTGTGGGCCAGAATCCCATAGAAGAAATGGAGTAGCCCTTATAGTCAACAGAAGAGTCCAAAATCCAATACTTGGGTGCAGCCTCAAAAACGAAAGAATGATCTCAGTTCATTTCCAAGGCAAACCACTGAACCTCACAGTAATCCAAGTCTGTGTCCCAACCTCTCATGCCAAAGAAGCTGAAGTTGACTGGTTCTATGAAGATCTGTAAGACCTTCTAGAACTAACACTGAAAAAGTTGTCCTTTTCATCATAGGGGACTGGAATGCAAGCATAGGAAGTCAAGAGATATCTGGAGTAACAGGCAAATTTGGCCTTGGAGTACAAAATGAAGCAGGATAAAGGCTAACAGTTTTGTCAAGAGAACACACTGGTCATAACAAACACCCTCTTACACCAACACAAGAGACTACCCTACACATGGACATCACTAGATAGTCAATACTGAAATCAGATTGATTATGTTCTTTGCATCCAAAGATGGAGAAGCTCTGTACAGTCAGCAAAAACCAGACTGGGAGCTGACTGTGGCTCAAATCATGAGCTCCTTATTGCAGGATTCAAGCTTAAATTGAACAAAGGAGGGAAAACCACTGTCCATTCAGGTATAACCTAGGTCAAATCCCTTATGATTATACAGTGGAAGTGATAAATAGATTCAAGGGATTAGATTTTGTAGACAGAGTGCCTGAAGAACTATGGACGGAGGATTGTAACACTGTACAGGAGGTAGTGATCAAAACCATCCCAAAGAAAAAGAAATACAAGAAGGCAAAGTGGTTGCCTGAAGAGGCTTTACAAATAGCTGAGAAAAAAGGGAAAAATAGGCCCAAATTAATGCAGAGTTCCAGAGAAGAGCAAGGAGAGATAAGAAGACCTTCCTAAGTGAACAATGCAAAAAATAGAGGAAAACAATAATTAGAAAGACTAGAGATCTCTTCAAGAAAATTGAAGATATTAAGGGAACATTTCATGCAAGGATGGGGACAATAAACAACAGAAATGGTAACAGAAGCCGAAGAGGTTAAGAAGAGGTGGCAAGAATATATAGAAGAACTATACAGGAAAGGTCTTAATAACCTGGATAAACATGATGGTGTGGTCACTTACCTAGAGCCAGACAACCTGCAGTGTGAAGTCAAATGGGCCTTAGGAAACATTACTACAAACAGAGCTAGTGGAGATAATGGAATTCCAGCTAAGCTATTTAAAATCCTAAAAGATGAGCTGTTAAGGTGCTTCACTCAACATGTCAGCAAACTTGGAAAACTCAGTAGTGGTCACAGGTCTGCAAAAGGTCAATTTTCATTTCAATCTCAAAGAAGACCAATTCCTGAGAATGTTCAGACTCAGTATGTGAATTGAGCACTTCCAATGTACAAGTTGGGTTTTGAAGAGGCAGAGGAACCAGAGAACAAATTTCCAACATTTGTTAGATCATGGAGAAAATAAGGGAGTTCCAGAAAAGCATCCAATTCTGCTTCATTGACTATGCTAAAACCTTTGACTGTGTGGATAACAATGAACTGTGGGAAATTTCTAAAAAGATGAGAGTACCAGACCACCTTACCTGTCTCTTGAGAAACCTGTATGCAGTTCAAGAAGCAACAGTTAGAACCAAACATAGAACAATGAACTGGTTCAAACTGGGAAAGGAGTTCAAATTGGGAAAAGGCTGTATATTGTCACTCTGCTTATTTAACTTATATGCAGAGTACATCATGTGAAATACTGGACTGGATGATTCACAAGTTGGAATCAAGATTGCTGGGAGAATTATCAACAACCTCAGATATGCAGATGATACCTCTCTGATGGCAGAAAGTGAAGAGGAACTAAAGAACCTCTTGATGAGGGTGAAAGGAGAAAGTGAAAAAGCTGGCTTAGAACTCAACATTTGAAAAACTAAGATTGTGGCATCCAGTCCCATCACTTCATGGCAAATAGAAGGGGAAAGAGTGGAAACAGTGACAAATTTTATTTTCTTGGGCTCCAAAATCACTGCAGATGGTGACTGCAGCCATGAAATTAAAAGATGCTTGCTCCTTGGAAGAAAAGCTATGACAAACCTCAGTTGAGTTCAGTTGCTCAGTCATGTCCAGCTCTTTGTGACCCTATGGACTGCAGCATGCCAGGCCTCCCATCACCAGTTTCCGGAGTTTACTCAAGCTCATGTCCATTGAGTTGGTGATGCTATCCAACCATCTCATTCTCTGTCATCCCCTTCTCCTGCCTTTACTCTTTCCCAGCATCAGGGTCTTTTCAGATGAGTCAGTTCTTCGCATCAGGTGACCAAAGTATTGGAGTTTCAGCTTCAGCATCAGTCTTTCCAATGAATATTCAAGACTGATTTCCTTTAGGATGGACTGTTTGGATGTCCTTGCAGTCCAAGGAACTTTCAAGAGTCTTCTCCGACACCACAGTTCAAAACCATCAATTCTTCAGCACTCAGCTTTCTTTATTGTTCAACTCTCATGTCCATACATGACTACCAGAAAAACTGTAGCTTTGACTAGACAGACCCTTGTTGGCAAAATAATGTCTTTGTTTTGTAGCATGCTGTCTAGGTTGGTCATAGCTTTTCTTCCAAGGAGCAAGTGTCTTTTAATTTCATCACTGTAGTCACCAACTGCAGTAATTTTGGAACCCCAAAAATAGTCTGTCACTGTTTCCATTGTTTCCCCATCTATTTGCCATGAAGTGATGAGACTGGATGCCATGATCTTAGTTTTTTGACTGTTGAGTTTTAAGCCAGCTTTTTCACTCTCCTCTTTCACTTTCAGTCTAACGCTCTCCCAACTGAGCTATTTCGGCCACTTGCGCCTCTTTCACTTTCATCAAGAGGTTCTTTAGTTCTTCTTTGCTTTCTGCCATAAGGGTGCATATTGATATTTCTCCTGGCAGTCTTGATTCCAGCTTGTGCTTCCTCCAGCCCAGCGTTTCTCATGATGTACTCTGCATATACGTTAAATGAGCAGAGTGACAATATACAGCCTTGACAAACTCCTTTCCCTATTTGGAACCAGTCTGTTGCTCCATGTCCGGTTCTAACTGTCGCTTCTTGACCTGCATACAGATTTCTCAGAAGGCAGGTAAGGTGGCTTGGTATTCCCATATCTTTAAGTATTTTTCCACAGTTTGTTGTGATCCGCACAGTCCAAGGCTTTGGCATAGTCAATAAAGCAGATGTTGATGTTTTTCTGGAACTCTCTTGCTTTTTTTATGAACCAATAGATGTTAGCTAATCCTTCCTCAGTAATCAGTGCAAAGAAATAGAGGAATTACAAACCTAGACAGCATATTAAAAAGCAGAGAGATCACTTTGCTGACAAAGCTCTGTATAGTCAAAGCTATGGTTTTTCCAGTAGTCATGTATGGATGTGAGAGTTAGACCTTAAAGAAGGCTGAGTGCCGAAGAAGTGATGCTTTCAAATTGTGGTGTTGGAGAAGACTCTTGAGAGTACTTTGGACTGCAAGGAGCTCAAACCAGTCAATTCTAAGGAAATCAACCCTGATGAATATTCATTGGAAGGACTGATGCTGAAGCTGAAGCTCCAATACTTTGGCTACCTGATATGAAGAGCCAACTCATTTGAAAAGACCCTGATACTGGGAGACTGAAGGCAAGAGGAGAGGCGGGAGGCAGAGGATGTGACCGTTAGAAAGCTTTACCAATTCAATGGACATGAATTTTAGCAAACTTGGGGAGATAGTGGAGGACAGAGGAGGCTGTTGTACTGCTGTCCATGGATTCAAAAAAAGGTGGACCTGACTTAGTGACTCAAAACAAATGCTTTAGACTGAATACCTTCTCTAAAGCTAGGTATATTTATCTGTTAAGTAAGGAAAATATTAGTACCAATTTTCCAAAGGTTTTTTGGGATTAAATAAGATGGCATATATAAAGGACTGAGCATTATGCCTAGCAAGCTGAGATTGGGAAGTGCCAATAAGTGGCAGTAGTAATGAAGATAGTAGTAACAGCAGTAGTAGTAGCAGCAGCAGCAGCAGCTGGTGGAGTAGTAATCATTAGTCAGTACCTACTAGTGATATTTGAGTGTTTTTAAAAACATTGAACTTTGTATTTTTTTGAATATAGAACTAAAAGGTCCCATGAAAGCTCTGACCTCCATTAGGAAAAATATGGCCAATCCTGATGAACTAGGTTCCATGATGAAAAATATAGGAGTTCCATTACCCCAAGATGTGATTCAAAGTGCACTGAAGAATGTGACTATCATGGGTAAGTATGTAATATGTTTCTAGGATCTTTTATCTTACCTTACATGCATCTGTTTGAATTTTTCATGAGTTGTTAAAGGGTTTATCTGCTTCATGGATTATCCAAGGCTTTTATACCTACCACCCAGTTAGTTTCTAGTTATTTTCAATAGATCATACCAAGGAAGGATCTATAGAGGATAAGTGTTTGTGTGTGTGCCTGAATGATATGCATTAATCTGTCTTTCAATCAATATAATTGAATATAGGTATGTATTTAACTATATTTCAAGGTCAAATCCATAAATTATTTTTCAGTCTAGCAGTTGTACTATAGCTGCCTACCTCTTATTTCTTGTCACTTATCTTTCCCATGTTCCCTGACATGTATGTTTCTTTCAGATGATGGGATGGTGAATTTAGAAGAGTTTATGGGCAATTTGGTCAATTCAGGATTTTCATCTCCATCTGAAAGTGAGTAAGAATTTTCATTTGAATTGAGGTAGATAATGTGTATATCGTGGATCTCTTGGGAAAACCTCAGATAGGCTTTTGAGGTGGCCCTCAGCTGCTTTAAAACTGGCAGAATATTCCAATGTCATTGTTCCACACATGGCAAATGTGTAGCACAACTGAAAAACACCATGAGTTTTAGAAAGAACTAGTTGGGATGCATGAGTCAAGTGCTCGGGCCTGGTACACTGGGAAGACCCAGAGGAGTCGGGTGGAGAGGGAGGTGGGAGGGGGGAGAGGGAGGTGGGAGGGGGGATTGGGATGGGGAATACGTGTAACTCTATGGCTGATTCATATCAATGTATGACAAAACCCACTGGAAAAAAAAATTTAAAAAAAAAAAGAAAGAACTAGGTACCTCTGCTGCCTGAGGGCTTCCCTAATGGCTGGGTGGTATAGAAGCTCCCTGCAATGCAGGAGTTGCTGGAGACACAGGTTCAATCCCTGGGTTGGGAAGATAGCAACCCATTCCAGTACTCTTGCCTGAAAAATCCCATGGACAGAGGAGCCTAGTGGGCTATAGTCCAAAACAGCCAAAAAGAGTCAGACACAACTGAGAGTCTGAGCATAGCACAGTTACCTCTGCCGTCTAGTCTGAGCACTAGCGTCTTGACTGCAGTTGTCTTTCACTAAGGGCCTTTTAAAAACAGGAATTATGTAAATAATGGACTTCTGATACTAATTTATATCTCTTCACTAAGAAACTGATGGAAACCCTTACTGTTACTATTTGGAGAAATTTTGTTCAGGTTTGAATTTCTCTTCTTTTATTATTCAAAGTTTGTTTGGTTTGGATATTTCTTTGAATGGCTTCCCCTTTTTCCAACCTCTCCTTATACATGAACTCAAAGTTTAATTTTAGTACTATGTTTGTCAATTATAGTGGTAAAAATCCTTTTCTTCTTTTGGTTTGCACAGTATATTTGCAATCTCAAGCCTCTGTGTTTTCTGATGAGCTGCCCTTTTTTGTACTAAGGTATTGGAAAGAATGTTTTATATTTTGTATATTTAGATGGGAAGAATAATTCTGACTTCAAGCCAAAACTGTATCCACTTTCACATCATTTCATATTGTACATCTTAGTATAGTCCTTATGGTTGCAGAAGCTCAGGGTACACTTCTTTGATCATTTCCACATACTTTTGGATAGGTACACATGTATAGTCTTGATATTTATGGAGGGATATTTTGCAGAAATGCCTTCTTTGGGTAAACTTTCTAATAAAATATCTCATCTGTTTTTAAGAACTAGCATTAAAATAACCATCTCAAATTATAATGTAGTACCTTTTTATGATGATGAGTGGTAACTAGATTTATCATGGTGATCATTTTATAATGTATAAAAATATTGAATCACTATGTTGTATACCAGAAACTAACATAGTATTGCAATTATACTTCCAAAACAACTCTTTTTCTTTTTCATAGAAAAAGAGATCAGATTTGTGGTTATCAGAGATGAGAAGAGGAGATATTGGAAGAAAGGGGTCATAAGGTTGGAGAAGGAAATGGCAACCCACTCCAGTATTCTTGCCTGGAGAACCCCATGGACAGAGGAGCCTGGTGGGCTATAGTCCATGGGGTTGCAAAGAGTTGCACACAACTGAAGCAACTTAGCAGTAGGTCATAAGGTACAAACTTTCAGTTATAAGATAAATAAGTACTACAATATAATTACTAGTGCTATTATGATGATCATTTCATGATGTATCTAAGTCAAATCATTATGCTGTGTACCTTAAGCTTATACAGTGCTGTATGTCAATTATATCTCAGTAAAACTGGAAGGAAAAAAGAAACATATCAAAAGTGCCACTGTATCTTCTGAAGAGATTGTTCATTATGCTATTTGGTGACGAATGTGAAAAATGTCTCTTGAAATTTGGTATCAGAAGAAACTTTCTCTCTCCCAAAAACCAGTATGCTCCTTTGTATAAATGATAACCTGAGTTCCCTTTTATACCTTAGCTACTAGAAAGTTCAGATTTAAATTTAATTTTATTAATTGTAACTATATTGGTTTTGTCATTTGCTATTCTCCTCTCATGTATTTTGAATTTTATTTCTATCTTAAATATATTTACTTTTCATTTAATAATTCCTCAAATTATTTTAGGAAGTGATTGGATATAAATTATAAAATAGCATATCAAAAACTGCTGTGAATTCTGGCCCATGGGACATTAATTAGTATGTAATGAAAGAGAGATCAGTGGCTAAACTTGGAAAACACTGAAGTAGAAAACAAACTTTAACAAAATTCTCTGCTGCTAGACTGTTAGAGGATTTCACAGTTGGCACAGTGGTAAAGAATCTGCCTGCCAAGCAGGAGATGCAGATTCGATCCCTGGGTCAGAAAGGTCCCCTGGAGAAGGAAAAGACAGCCCATCCAGTATTCTTGCCTGGGAAGTCCCATGGACAGAGGAGGCTGGTGGGTTATACTCCATGGGGTTGCAAAGGGTCAGACAAAACTGAATGACTGAGTGACAGCATGCACGCACACACGAAGCTCCATCACCATTCTCAATCTTACTATCTTTACTAACATACTCATTTGTCAAGGGTTACCTCAAGTATTAAAAAGCAGAGACATTACTTTGCCAACAAAGGTCCGTCTAGTCAAGGCTATGGTTTTTCCAGTGGTCGTGTATGGATGTGAGAGTTGGACTATAAAGAAAGCTGAGCGCTGAAGAATTGATGCTTTTGAACTGTGGTGTTGGAGAAGACTCTTGAGAGTCCCTTGGACTGCAAGGAGATCCAGCCAGTCCATCCTAAAGGAGATCAGTTCTGAGTGTTCATTGGAAGAACTGATGTTGAAGCTGAAACGCCAATACTTTGGTCACCTGATGTGAAGAGTTGACTCATTAGAAAAGACCCTGATGCTGGGAAAAATTGAGGGCAGGAGGAGAAGAGGACGACAGAGGATGAGATGGTTGGATGGCATCACCGACTCAATGGACATGGGTTTGGGTGGACTCTGGGAGTTGGTGATGGATAGGGAGGCCTGGCATGCTGCGGTTCATGGGGTCGCAAAGAGTTGGACACGACTGAGCAACTGAACTGAACTGAACCTCAAGTTGGTACAGAATCCCTTGTATCACTCATACTGTTTTTTTCTGTGTTCTTCAGAAGACAATTTGGAAATGCTGTTTTGAAGAATAAAATGGAACAATTGTTTGTTGCTGATATGATAAAATAGAATCTACTTATGCATTGATATATAACTCTTGTGCCCTGTGTCTAAATTCTCTTATTGGTCCTTGTGATTTGGTAGATTCTTTAAGATTTAAGATTTTCTGTGTAAACAATTATGTAATCTGCAAGTAGATACAGTTTTACTTTTTTCATCCCATTTTCCATGCCTTTTATTTCTTTTTCTTGTTCTTCCTTATTTTGTTGTGTAACTCCTTCTATATAATGTTGAACAGAAGTGTTGAGAGTGGGCATCTTGCTTTATTCTGATCTTAGGGGTAAAACATTCAGTCTTTTCACCATTAAATATGTTAGCTGTAGGTTGTTTTTTTTTAAGTCTCTGTTTGAAGAAATTCCCTTACTCTTTCCAGTTTACTGACAGTTTTTTTTTTATCATAAATGAATGATAATTTTGTGAAATTCATTTTCTGTCTTCTAAGATGATAGTTTTGTTTTTGTCCTTTATTCTGTTAACACGGTGAATTAAGATGCCTGATTGTTAAATATTTGTAAATTGTGTTTAAAAAATACAAGTTTTATTTTGCAGAGTAAAAAGAGCAGAATTTTCAAACTTAAATAGAAAAACATTTTATGCATAGTGATACAGTGCATTCTTGTTTTTCAAAGAAACCCTTTAGCTTGCAAACAGAACCAAAATATAATCCGTTATGTTGAAATTGTGGAAAAGCCCAACCATTAGCAATTTTGTCTACCTTTTTTTTAAAAGCAGAATTCTCTTGTATGAACTTTTCTATTTGTTTATTTATTTATGCCTGTACTGGGTCTTTGTTGCTGTGTGGAGAGTGGGGGCTACCCTCTGGTTGTGGTGTGTGGGCTTCTCATTGCAGTGGCTTCTCTTGTGGTGGAGCATGGGCTCTAAGGCACACAGGCTTCAGTAGTTACAGCATGTGGGCTCAATAGTTGCAGCTCCTGGGCTCTAGAGGACAGGCTCAATAGTTGTGGTACATGGGCTTAGTTGCTCCGAGGCGTATTAGATCTTCCTGACCCAGGGATCGAATCCGTGTCTCCTGCATTGGCAGGTGGATTCTTTACCACTGAGGTACCAGGGAAATCCCTGTCTACTATTTTTCTATCACTACAAAATGTGAAAAAAAGTGGAGCCTGGCATGCTGCCATTCATGGAGTTGCAAAGAGTCGGTCATAAGTTGTGACTCAACTCACTAAGTTGAGTGACTGAACAGTATGTTTCATACTTATGCATTATGAGGACATTAACTTCTAGAATCTCTCTGAGTATGATAGAGGTCTTTATTAGTTTAAATTATCTTTCCTTTTCTGTGTAATCTGTTTCTACAGTTAAGAATTGAGAGACTGAACTAATCATGCTTGAGAGCCAGAATAAATTTGTTTTATTTTTGTATATGGAAATTGGTTATCTCTTTTGGTTTCTCAGATGAATGACTAAGAACCCTATGTATATGAATTGAAATATGCCGCTTGGCAAGCCTTGCTTTAGGGAGAGCTGGTAAAGCGGCTTCTTAAATGGTAGAATAAATTAAGCTTTAGTTTCATTTACCAAAATTCACCTTGACAGCTGTGGTTTTCTTTCTCTCTTACTGGAGAGTTCTCCAGTATTTTGGCCAAGAAGCAGGTGCTGAACTGCATGTTCCTCTGTGACTCAGGGATTTTGGAAAATGAGAAAGGAGTGACTTACTGATACAAATAAATGCTCCATAGATAGACTTTCAGTTAATCCTTTAATTTTCTGATTCTTCCTCCCTCTGCCACCTTACTTCTCCCCTCAGTATCTGCTAAAATTGAGCATTGAGTTTTTCGGGGAGTTTTTCTGGGCAAATAAGTTTCTTTCATACTTTTTCCTTTATCTACTTAGAGCCTCCTCCTTTGTAAATTCTAGACTGTGATTTCCTCTAATTTTTTTTATTTATCACATTTATTTGTTTGCTTTTTTACTATATATCTCCCCAAAATAGAATGTGAACTATTGATAGGAACTTTCTCTGTTTTGCTCACTGCCGTTGTCACTAGCATGTAGGCTAGTGTCCATCACATAAAATGACTTAAACAAATGTTTAATGAATAAATAGATGAACTAACATACTTTGTTCTCTTTCATAAATATTAAACTTTTATTCTACTTTTTCCTACTTATTTTTTCCACATATTCTTTTTGTTGTTTATTCCCTTCTCCCATCATTTTAATCTGTTTAATTAGGTCTTTGAAAGAAGAGGAGAAAAACATGTCTTCATTGCCAGATTTTAGGATATTTATGAGAATATTTTTCATGGAAAAAAATGTCTTGCATTTTGGGTAAAACAATCTATTTAAAAAATTTTGAAACCTTTATTACTATTTGGTGAATATAACCAATGATAGTAATTAATTTAAGAATTAAGTCTCAAATCAAACCACTGCCTTCAAGTTATATTTATATGGCCCAATTGTCTGTGTTACTCTAATAATACCCAACAGTTTTTACTTTGTCTTTAGCTCATTTATCAGGCGCTACTAAGGCACTTCTATTTTAACTTTCTATGTTCTACTGAACAGCTCTCACTGTAAAATGTGGTATTTCATATTTAAAATCATTAGAAAATCTCAATTTCATATTATTCACTTTCCATGTCTTCAAAGAAAAAATCAAGATCAGTAACCTGGATAATTTCATGGATGATATGGGAATTGAACCTACATATAAAGAACATAAAGAGCTGGTAAATCATCTCCCAGCTAGTGGTGAGCATTTCAGTAATTTTGGTATCTTGCAAAGAATGCTTTTAGGCTTAATTATAAGAAATATTCATATTTCCCTTTAAAGTACTATAAAAGTACACAGAAATATCTAGTACCAAAGGTGTGAATGTGTATGTGTACTTATTATTATTGTGATTTTTGAAATGAACATTCAGGCTTTAAGTGAATATTAAGATTGTTATGCAGAAAGTATTAATATCTGGGCCCTAAATATCACCAACTAAGCTAGGTAGTCTCATGAGGTACTAAGCTAGGTAATCTCATCATCAAGGTCAGTGAAAGGCCAGACCATAAGCAGGGAAAAGTAGAAAATTAGAGGAGATGGAAATGTGAAAATGAAGAATAAGAAAAGAAAACTAGTTTACGTTCTGCCTCATAAGCTAGTAAGAATAGCCTATGGCAAAAGTGTCATGAAATTCTAATTTTATTTAGGTTAAATAGTCATAGTAATAAAGGTAGATTTCATTCATACTGCTATGTATCAGGGACTATATCTCCTTCACAGTATTATTCCAAGAATTAAGGAAATCACATAAGTAATTTAAAAATAAATATTAGGGTTTTTTTCCCTCCTTTATATTGAAATAGTGTCTAAATATATATATGTATTTATGTATGTATGTAAAGAGCTTCTCAGGTGGCTCTAGTGGTAAAGAACCTGCCTGCCAATGCAGGAGATGTAAGAGACGCGTGTTCGATCCCTGGGTTGGGAAGATCCCCTGCAGGAGGGCATGGCAACCCACTCCAGCATTCTTGCCTGGAGAATCCCATGGACAGAGGAGCCGGGCAGGCTACAGTCCATGGGGTCGCACAGAGTTGGACACAACTGAAGCAACTTAACATGCATGTATGTAAAAGAAGTCAATAACTTGCTGCTCCAATAAAATGGTGGCTCATAATAGCTAAGAACTGTAGTCTTTAATGAGGAAGAAATAGGTATAATCCCTTGTGATTTATTTTTAGTTTGCTCATTTATTTATACAACAAGTATTTATTATGGACCTTGTCTGTGCCAGATAAAGATGAATTAGGTCTGTTCATGCCAGTAAGGAATTTATAGTTTGTTTGGGGACAGGAGACAAGTATGAAGAAAAAATGCAAATTAAAGTTCTAAAAGGTCTACGTTATTGAGAATAAATAGACGACATTTGCCATGGAGGAGGAAATGACAACCAATCCTGGTACTCTTGCTAAGAAAATCCAATGGACAGAGGAGCCTGGCTGGCTATAGTCCATGGGGTTGTAAAAGAGGCAAAGATGAATCAATGACTGAACACACACGCAGATAGTATTTGGGAAAGGATGAAAAGATGGAAGGAGAAAGGGAATAATGTTTGCTTTCAGACAACTGAATCTGTTGTGGTAGTTTAGGAAAAAAAGAGCTGATGTAAAGGAGGCAAGGTTGTATTACAGAGGGCCTGGACTTTATCCTACAGATAATACTGCAGGGGGAGTCACTACAGTTTTTCTTATTTGAGAGTCGTATGTTTTGTTCTCTACTCCCAAAAGTTACTGGACTAAAGACTATAGAAGATAACTCAAGAGCTATCTTAAATTCGAAAATGTATTTTTTCACATATTGGTCACTTTTAAGTACCATGAAAATAGCTATACTGTATTGGATTTGGCTTCCCTCATAGCTCAGTCATTATAGGATTTGCCTACAATGAAGGAGACAGCGTTTGATTCCTGGATGGGGAAGATCCCCTGGGTATTCCATTTGAGAAAGCAAATAATTTTTGAAAGATTTGCTTTTCATACTGATTTTTATAACTTTAAATATTATTCCTTTATATGACTTCCCATATCAATTATTGCCTCTGTTTAAAACTTTGTGTCTATCTTGCAGCTGATGAGAAGATAAATCAACTCAAATTGATGGATACCATGAATACTCTTGAAGGTGAGTGAGTAATAAGAAGACATAAAACTAAAGTCTTGAACCTTTGCAATAATATTTTAATGAAGTGTATTAAGGTTTTGTTTATGCATATTCACAATAAAAAATCTTGGAGAATACGAGGGAAGCATACAGAGGGACAAAAAAATAAATATCACCCTTAGTTTACAATCAAAGACAAAGATAACCATTTTTTAGTATCAGTTCTGACTACCCACTCTAGTATTCTTGCCTGGAGAATCTCATGGACTGTAGCCTGCCAGTCTCCTCTGTCCACTGTGTTGCAAGAGTCGTACATAACTTAGCAACTAAACCACCTAAACCACACCTCAGTTCAGTCGTGTCCGACTCTGCTATCCCATGGACTGCAGCATGCCAGGCCTCCCTGTCCATTTCCAACTCCTGAAGCTTGCTCAAACTCATGTCCATCAAGTTGGTGATGACATCCAACCATCTTATCCTCTGTCGTCACCTTCTCCTCCTGCCTTCACTCTTTCCCAGCATCAGGGTCTTTTCTAATGAGTCAGTTCTTTGCAACAGGTGGTCAGTGTATTGGAGCTTCGGCTTCAGCATCAGTCCTTCCAGTGAATATTCAGGACTGATTTCCTTTAGGATTGACTGGTTTGATCTGCTTGCAGTCCAAAGGACTCTAAAGAGTCTTCTCCAACACCCCAGTTCAAAAGCA
The DNA here is from genome assembly GCF_963930625.1 of Muntiacus reevesi. NCBI lineage: Eukaryota > Metazoa > Chordata > Mammalia > Artiodactyla > Cervidae > Muntiacus > Muntiacus reevesi. Next base: position 16,056,255 of record NC_089266.1, on the reverse strand, counting down.
TCAATTCTCTGGTGCCGAACCTTTTTTATAGTCCAATTCTCACATCCACACATGACTACTGGAAGAAACAACTTGCACAGAATTTTTTGGATTTGACTTTTATTCATATTATTTCGTGAATAGTAAAATGCTAATCATATTTTATTGATTGATAGATAATTTGCATCTATTACTGAGTTTTATGGAGTCTTTATTATTGTAACAGTGGACAGTTTACATGATTTCTTTATATATATATATCTATTTTCTAAATAATGTAATTTACTCTGGCTTTCTTAAAGTGGTCATATTCTTGACCTGCATGGAAACAATGATGTTATAAATCTGCAATAAATAAATCAAATTACTTCAGTGAATAAGTAGCTAGTTAAAAATCTAGAGGAGTGAGATGAAGTAGAAAGAAAAAATCCTGCTCCTAGAATAGGTGGTAACTAGTGGCAAACAAAATTGAATTATTGGGAAGATTTCAAATCTTCTTTACTCTTTTAGAGAGAAATGCAAATCTTTATTGCACAAATGGAAAAACTTTGGCGTATATGAGAATGACTTCTCTCATTGCCAAAGATAATAGCATAGTACTATTGTTCCTATCAAGCATAGGTTTAATTTCAAAATTGTAGTTTGTGTGATTTATATTTATGATATAAAAAATGGTGTCTCTCTGTGGAAATAAGATGTATTTAACAATTTGAACTATGTAACCACACAGACCTGTGTTCAAATACTGGCTCTACAAGCTACTAGCTGTGCAATTCTAGGGAGGTAACACTTCTCTCAGCCTCAGTCACACCATTTGTGAAACTGAAATATTGTGGATACCTAACTTATGTTATTTGAGGATAGACTGAAATGGTGCAAATATAGCATATAAAAATAATTAGATTATTATCTACATGGTGAAATTTAGTGGGCAGTTACCAACTTTGCATTTTTAAAATTTGGTTTAGGCTTGTCATCACAGGTATAATTGGTTGTTATATATGGATTAATGATATCAGATTTTATTTTGATTTTGTTATTTATTTTATATTAATTTTGGAACAAACATTATTCTGCATATTTGTTTTTTACATTGAGACTGAGAAGCACAAAGTACAGAAATAGTGTCCTTATCCCAGACATAATATATGTATGAAATATATATTTATATATGAAATATATTTTTATGTATAATATGTATTATATTTGTTGATGTTCAGTCGCTCATTTGTGTCTGACTCTTTGTGACCCCATGGACTACAGCAATCCAGGCTTCCCCATCCATCACTATCTCCCGGAGTTTGCTCAAACTCATGTCTGTTGAGTCACTGATGACATCCAACCATCTCATCCTCTGTTGCCTGCTTCTCCTACTGCTCTCAATCTTTCCTAGCATCAGGGTCTTTTCCAATAAACTGACTCTTCACATTAGGTGATCAAAACATTGGAGCTTCAGATTCAGCATCAGTCTGTTCAGTGAATATTCAGGGTCAATTTCCTTTAGGATTGACTGGTTTGGTCTCCTTGCTGTCCAAAGGACTCTCAAGAGCCTCTCCAGCACCACAATTTGAAAGCATCAATTCTTCAGCACTCAGCCTTCTTTATGGTCCAACTTTCACATTCATACATGACTATGGAAAAACCATAGCTTTGACTATATGGACCTTTGTTGGCAAAGTGATGTCTCTTCTCTGCTTTTTAATACACTGTCTAGTATCATCATAGCTTTTCTTCCAAGGAGCAAGTGACTTAATTTCATGGCTGCAGTCACCATCCACAGTGATTTTGGAGCCCAATAAAGTCTGTCACTGTTTCCTTTTGTTCCCCAGCTATTTGCCATGAAGTGATGGGACTGGATGTCATGATCTTAGTTTTTTGAATGTGGAGTTTTAAGTCAGTTTTTTCACTCTCCTCTTTCACCTTCATCTTTATGTAAGATAATCCAATATTTATATATACTTATATAATATATAAATTATATATAATGCACAAACATACATACATATATATATGTAATGTGTATATGCATGCTTCCAGATATATGTGAGAGTTTGTGTACATATGTGTGTGTTTGTGTGTGTGTTTAATTTATCTCATTTTTCTTAAGGAGGGAAAGTTAATACTCAAAAGTTAAGCAATGTTCTGGAGAAGATGGAAGTGGAGCTCACAAATAAGGAATTTCAGAATCTATCAGAACATTTACCAGTTGATAGTAAGCATTTCTGTCTTTACTGATGTTTTCAGAGAAAGTTAGATATTTGTATGAGGATTCACTAACTACCTTTATTTTGCCATATTGGAGTTTTCAAATGTAATTAGAAAGGTTAAATCTTAATTGTACTTAAGCATCTTCTCTTGTAAGTCTTACTTGTCACCAACAGGCATAAGGAATATCTGAGAATGATTCAGCTGTCAGTGACATGCTTGTGACTTAGCTTAGGAAAAGAAAACAGACAAAGGTAAATAAGAACATAGATGAATAGAAGTAGAACAAAAGAGGAGGTCTGAAAGTAAAATAGCAAGAAATGGAGGAGGGGAAAAAAAGGTTAGGCAATTGAAATTTCAGTAGTTCCTGGGCTGCAAATGTGAAGTGAATTGAAGCTGCTCAGTTGTGTCTAACTCTTTGTGACCCCGTGGACTGTAGACTGCCAGGCTCCTCTGTCCGTGGAATTCTCCAGGCAAGAATACTGGAGTGGGTTGCCCTTCCCTTCTCCAGGCCAACTCAGGGATTGAACCTGGGTCTCCTGCACTGCAGGCAGATTTTTTACCAACTGAGCAAACAAGGCCTGGAAAATGTGGTTAGGCTAAAGGGCCCATAGGTGTAATATGACTCTTATTCCATCACTGCAGTTTCCTGATTCTGAGTCAAATCTTTATTTTATATTTTTGGAGTGTAATATCAGAGCTGATATATAAAGTACTTTACTGTGAAAGGTGTTTCTTTTTTATAGTTAGTGAGAAGATAGATCTAAATACACTTCTGGATGAAATTAAAGTTCTTACAGATGAGTGCAAAATTCTGGCTAGAATAAAAAATCTTAATTCTTATTGATGAGCTGTTCACAATATAGAATCTGCAGTTCTTTGGTTATCTGAATTTTAATCATAGCAGCCATTGCATTCTTTGTACAAGATTTTTAACTAAGCTGAATTTTTATGGGTGATCTGTTTTGAAGTTGCCACTTTTTGAAAAAAAAATATATATTGTCTCCATAGAATTTGGTCAATAGAAACTAAACCAAAATTCAATGAAGAAAGAAAATTTGCATTTATTAGTCAAAGTCAATGTTTATATTTCTGGCCCCAAGGAGAACTTCTTGTAGAAAATATAGGAGAATAATTTTATGACCTTATGAGAGACAAAGATTTCTTAGATGACAAAGAGTTATAAGCATGAAATTAAAAATTAATGGGTATCATCAAAATTAGAAACTTCTCTTTGTGAAAGTTAAGAAAGTGAAAAGACAAGATATAGACTGAAAGAAAATATTTGCAAAACATGGATGACAAAGAACTAATATCAAGAATATCAAGAACTCTTACAACTCAGTAATAAAAAGACAAATCAATAAAAGTTGGTTTATCTGTTCAATTTGAACAGAGATTTCACACAAAATATATAAATGGCTAATGACCACAGGAAGGAATGCTGAGCATTATTAGTCATCAGAGAAATGCAATTTAAGTCATTATTAGGCACCACACTAAAGATCCATTAGAATAGGAAAAAATTAAAAGATGGACAGTATCAAGCATTGGCAAGATTTGGAGCATGCAATTTCTAGAGGGTATACTAACCACAGTGGAGATCTGTATGTCAGTTTCTCATAAAGTTGAACATAAATTTACCATAAGACCCAGCAACTTCACTCCTAGTTATTTTTCCAGGAGAAATTAATATATATGTATTAAATGTTTGTGCATGAATATTCATAGCAAATTTATTCAGTCCATCAACCCATATAGGGATAAACAAAGTGGAGTATATTCATGAAATGCTGCTCAACAAATGAACAATTTACTGATTCAAAACATGCTAGATGAGCCTCCAAAACATTATCTAAATGAAAGAAGACACTCAATACCTAGTGTATGATGCTATTTTATGAAATTCTGGAAAAGTAAATCTAATAACAGAAAGCAACCTGCTGACTGCTTGGGTTTATGTTTTAGAGGGATTGACTTCAAAAAAGGATTTATATTTTAGAGATGAGTATAGAAAGAATGAGTGGACTTGAAGTTAGCAAGCCATCATATTACTAATGTGAATGAAAAATGTCCTGTTTATCTCTGTAGCCCTGCTGCTTGGCAGAGTGTCTTCAATGTTGAGTTGTTGAATGAATAAATGAATAAGGAATGGTTGTCTTAAAACAATAAATAAATGAAAAGTGTCCTAATTATTCCACTTTGATTTCATTTGGAAAGTCTATTGTGCAAAGTTCTAAAACAAATTTTAACCTTCAAAATTTATTTATTCTATGTTGGAACCTTCCACGGTGTTAATAAATTATTAAATATTTACCTTTTATTATAGCTGAGAGAAAAATAAATCAGATGAGACCAACAGATACCATGGAGGCTCTTAAAGGTAAGATGAAAAGGCAGCAAAACAGATCCTTTGCTTTGATTCTTATACGGTTTCCTAGTAATTAGATTGCCACCCTCTATATATTAATTATTTTTATTAGTTACTTAGATTTATCAGTTAATATACCGTGATAAACTATGTATCTTGCTTTGTTATTCAGTCACTAAGTGGTGTCTGACTCTTTACGATCCCATGAATTGCAGCACTCCAGGCTTCCCTGGGCTTCACTATAGAATTCCAATTTTGATAAGTGAGAAGAAAATCAAGCTCTGGATCTAAGCAGCAAAGAGTGAAGTAGAGAACTCAGGATTATCAGCAACGGAGACTTTCTTTCTAGATAGTCTGGACAACAAAAATAAATCATATTTATTGGTCTAAAGTTTTATATTAGATTGCTTGCCTTAAGTGCTATAATTCAGTTAGTTAACATTTGCTGAGTTCTTTAGATGCAGAAGGAAGATACAGTGGTGAATCAGACAATGTTCCTGCTTTCATGGAGATTTCATTTTCTTAGTAGATGAGGGAAAAATTAATCAAAAAATGAAATAATTTCAGAAAGCAGTAAGTGCTTCTTTTCCTATAAAATAGAAGGTAATAGGATTAAGAGTGGTGGGGCTGCATTAGATCAGTTAGGAAATGCCTGGTGGAGGTGGAGGCATTTGAGCTGAGATTTGGGGTCAGCCTCCTTTTAGAATTTTGTGTTGAATAAGCTGTTTTTCTGGGCTTCCCTGGCGACTCTGAGGTAAAGTATCCACCTGCAGTATAAGGAGCTGCAGGGTTTGATCCCTGGGTCAGGAAGATTCTCCTGGAGCAGGGCATGGCAACCCACTCCAGTATTCATGCCTGGAGAATCCCATGGACAGAGGAGACTGGTGGGCTACAGTCCATAGGGTTGCAAAGATTCGGGCACAACTGAAACAACTTAGCTTGTACACATGCAAGCTGTTTTTCAACATAAGCCTAATAAAATAAATTCTAATTCTAATATTAAACTTCATTGCCAGTTGGGTAGATTTTGAACATAATAATGACAATACATAGACATCATTGTCATGTTGTACAGTGATAACATCTTTGTCATAGCCTTTTCTCTTTTCCAAGAGAGAAATGATATAAATAATCTTGACATCATTTTAGAGAAAACAGAAATGAATTTTTCTGATAAAGGAATTGAAGAACTGTCATCCAGTTGGCTAGCTGCCTTGGGGCATTATAGATTCCATTATTTTTTTTTTCCAAAGGGGACTTGAGATTGTTGGCTTATGATTTCACATTCCTAAAATTCTAGTTTTTTAGTTTCCTGAAGACAATTGATATATATGTTGTGAGAACTCAGTCCTAAACTAAGCGATTTCCTTTTCGTTAATTGAGCACCACCTTCACAATAATTTAGGGTATTCTGTGTTTATTGAGCTGAATATATGCAAAACCTGAGCTGAGTTCTGTAGAAGAGAGTTGTAAAATGTATAAAGCTTGGTATTTGTTCTTAAAGTTGCATTTGATTAAAGGGGGGAGATAATTTATAAGCAAAAAAATATAAGTGAAAATAACTTGGAGATTAGGGAAAATGCTTACTGAGGACTGAGTGTGGTTATTGTCAGATTTAAGAGTATTGATGCAGTATTAACTCCAAACCCCACCCCCCCCACAGTCTGGTTGATTTAATGGAATGGAGTAAGTGCTAATTTAGGAATCTGACAGATATAATTTCCCTTCTCATACTAACTTTGTGACTTTAGAAAAATTTTTAACTTTTCTGAGTCTCGGTTTCTTTGTTAAAAAATGTCATGATAACTTAGCAGGAGTTTGAGATATGGTGTATGAAAACACCCATCACAATACATGACTTGATAGACACTCATTAAATTTAGTTTTCTTTCCTTCTCTGAGTGAAAGAGAGCAGATTAGAGAGGACAGAAAATAAAATCAAAATGATGGATTTGGAGGAAAATACTTTTAAATCTTTAAACTTTCATTCTAATGCTGTAAATAGAGTTTAATATCTTAGTACAGTAACCAAAAGAACATATATACTATTTTGAATACTCATTTTTTTATGATTTTATCTTGTGGGGAGGTATTATAGAAATACAGTTGTATTGAAAATCACAGGACAATTAATTTTTTATTTGCAGTTTTTAATTTTATTGTGATCCCTGTGATTTGTAAATTGTCTTACAGCTGATGGGAAAGTTGAACTGAATAAAATAATGAATGACACTAAAGCTGTTCCAGGTTAGAAGTTGATATAAGACTGAAATAGTAGTGCTTTTAAAACATAGCTTTGCATCAGTATTCTGAATTATATAACCATCACTTTATTAACCTCTTATAACTCCTGCCACTTTATTAACTAATAAAATATTTTATTTGCAACCTGATGAACTGTAGCCCACCAGGCTCGTCTGTCCATGGAATTCTCCAGGCCAGAATACTGGAGTGGGTAGCCATTCCCTTCTTCAGGGGCTCTTCCCAAGCCAGAAATTGAACTGGGATCTCTTGCATTGCAGGTGGATTTGTTATCAGCTGAGCTACTAGGGAAGCCCTGAATTATGTAACCATTATCTTATAACTCCTGCCACTTTATTAACTAATAAAATATTTTCTCTAATGAAATTCTTTGAATTTCAAGTATTTTGGGAAATAAAACTACTGATTTCTTGACAGAAGTCCTCCATGCTGCAGAGGTTTTACTAATAGCATGCTTCACTTTGCCATACTTTAGAAATATGAAACCTATGTTTCATGATAAAAATAATGCACAATAAAAATAATAATAACTATTATTTAGTGGGTATTTTCTAACATGTAGCCAGCATTTATTAATATTATATACATGAGGTAGGTAGTATTATAATCTATATTTTATAGATGGGGCATCAGTCTTAGAGGGTAAATATCAGGAAAAAATGTATGCTTTTTTGTTTTTAGATTTCACCTGTATGTTTATAGACAACCAGCCTCATAATTCAAGAGAAAATAATAATAATACTACATATTAATATAATCATTATTGTTACTGATATATAGTATAATTTCAATGGACAGTTTTATAACCACATGTCATGCTAATCTGACCTGAGATTATAAGAGATTACCAGAACACAACTCCATTTTAGACTATGTAATTAATTGAAGATATCATATCTTTGTTCTCATCTATAGTTGAATTAGAGTGATACAATATAAGCATAGGTGGTATTGTACTTACATTGAAACTTAAATAATTCTTAAATGTCCTTCTGGGTTCTTTTCCTAACTTCTCAAAAGAAAGAAAATTGATTCCAGTGATTTTGAAAATATTCAGGGGACCATGACAATTCAACCCACAGATAAGGAAATGTTTAGCTACTGAAAACTTTTGTCAGTGGATGAAAAACATTTTCCTTCAAGAGAGTTTTGTTTTGAGGCTTGTATATGGTAATTTCTAGATCTATACCTATCTGATTAGATATGTTAAGAAAAATATTTCCTTCTCCAGGGGATCTTCCTGACCCAGGAATCAAATCCAGGTCTCTTGCATTGCAGGTGGATTCTTTACCATCTGAGCCACCAGGAAATCCCAGATGTAACTATCTTGAAAGGGAAAATGTTTGTGATTTAGTTTTTAGTGCATTGATGCTAGCAAACCATTTACTCATGGTTTTTGCCATCAAGATTGAACAGTATTTAATGGTACTCTGGAATCAGTGATAAGCCTAAAGTGTAAATATAAAAAAGACAGAAATGAGTCTAAGAGGAACAGAAGGAGAAAGTAGGAAAGTATTCAGAAAGAGAAAAAATCTTCAATAGGTTGTGTATATGGCAGGATCAAATTTAACACAGTACAAACATTAGTGTGCAGTAAGTGAGAGTGGTGTTCTTTATTTTTTCTAACTGACTTCATTGCCTTCCCAGTCCCCTTTCTATTTTGGCTGTGAGTGGGGTTGAAGACAGTGGAAGGTGAGAGGGCGGGATTTAAACTGGCCACCTAAAAGTAATTCAGTTCATTCTGATTTAAAGCAAAAGATGTCTTTTTAGTTGACCTAATTTGTTTTAGGAAATCCTCAGTTTTTCAAGCCTTTCTCCCCTTCTGCTCATAAAGGTATCCCACTATAAGAAAAAGCTTGTATATCCTCCTGGTAGTAGAGGAGGGTAGCTAGACCTTGTGTTGTCCTCTGGGTTCTTGATAGCCTTTTTAACAATGTTTCATATTTCATGAGTCCTGAACATGCTGGTGACCTCTCCTGTTGAAGTCCACTGCTTAAGGAACTTATGGTCTGTTTTCTTAGCAAAGTCAAGGTTCTCTGGTCCTTCCTTCACTAACTTGGCTGAGCTTTAGACTCATTGTTGATGAGGTCCTTTGGGTCTCAGTTAAGTGTTCTATCAGTCCCCAAACTGTGCTATCTCATAGCCTCTGTTAAGCATTATGTTTCCCTTGATTTGGTGACCCATTCACTTCTATCTCTGACTCACTAGGAGTATGTGGAATAGCTGAATATCTTCCATATCATGCCAAAAGCCAAAGCGGGCAAAGGGGTATTTCCAGCCCTCTCTCTGCCTAAACACACCATACCACAATATCTGGTGACAATGGCATTGCTGTCTGGGCACCCTATAAGATGGCAACATTACAGAGTTCCAAATGGAAGCAAGACACAAGTACTCCTTAATTTTTTTATACCCTCGCTCCCATCCCACCAACATATCTTCTATTTTACCTCCTTTCAAGGTTTGACTCAGAGAGACGAGTTGGGAGTAGACTTAGATAGGGATGGGGCGTTTGACAGCAAAAACAATTAAACCTACTTTCTTTAGAAAGAGAGAGATGAAAGGAGGGAGGAAAGGAGGGTGGGAGGAAGGGAGAGAGGAAGAGAGAAAGAGAAATAGATAAAGATTGATTAAAAAAGAAAGGTATATCTTTATCTCTCGCTCTCCAAGTTGCATTTTCTTTTTTTTTTCTTTAAAAAGTTTTTTTTTAATTGAAATATAGTTGATTTACAGTGTTTTATTAGTTTCTGCTATGCAGCAAAGTGAGTCAGTTTTTTTTTTTTTTTTATTAGTTGGAGGCTAATTACTTCCCAACACTTCACCAGCCCTGGTGAGATACATGAGACAAGTGCTCAGGTCTGGTGCACTGGGAGGACCCAGAGGAGTCAGGTGGAGAGGGAGGTGGGAGGGGGGATCGGGATGGGGAATACGTGTAAGTTGCATTTTCTTAAGTTTCCCTGATATAGGGCTTCCCTGATAGCTCAGTTGGTAAGGAATCTGCATGCAGTGCAGGAGACTCCAGTTCAATTCCTGGGTCGGGAAGATCCACTGGAGAATGGATAGGCTACCCACTCCAGTATTCTTGGGCTTCCCTTGTGACTTAGCTGGTAAAGAATCCGCCTGCAATGTGAGAGACCTGATTCAGTCCCTGGGTTGGGAAGATCCCCTGGAGAAGGGAAAGGGTACCCACTCCAGTATTCTTGCCTGGAGAATTCCATGGACTATACAGTCCACGGGGTCGCAAAGAGTTGGACACGACTGAGTGACTTTCACTTTCACTTTCAAGCCATAAAGTAGACTTTTCCTGTCCTTTTCTAATCAAACGAGGGTGAAAAAGAAAGGAAAGGAGCTTCCCTATGTCATCCTTTGGTCTTTCAGCCCTCTAGTTTATTATTTAATGTCAGATGTTCAAGTTTGCTTTGTAAAAGTAGTTTCTGAAAATTAAAAATATGCTTTTTTTCCCTTTGAGTGATATACATTCTATGATTTGAATAGGGAAAAGTTTCACAGGAGAAAAAAAAATGAAGTGCCTCAGTCGTGTGCAACTATTTGTGACCCCATGGACTGTAGCTTATCAGGCTCCTCCGTCCATGGGATTTTCCAAGCAAGAGTACTGGAGTGGGTTGCCATTTCCTTTTCCAGAGGATATTCCCGACCCAGGGATCGAACCCGGGTCTCCTGCATTGTAAGCATACGCTTTACCATCTGAGCCACCAGGGAAGTTCACAGAAGAAAGGAAATATGAAAAAGAAAAATATGCTAGTACAATTTAAAATATTTTACCTGTGCAATACATTTCAACATGACAGAATGTTGCTTTAAGGGTGAAAAGGCTTTGACCTAGCTTTCATGTTTTTATGGAGATGGGTATTCCTAATCTATAAGGCAAATCAGAAAAGTGTTTTTTTTATAAAACTTAAACAGTCTCTTGAGTTCCATTTCTCTGTGAGTGGAATTTTGCCTTATCTTTAGCTGATAGCAAAGGTGCATCATAGTGAAATCTTAGCTGGTTTTGAAACCTTTCAAAAGTAAGATGGATGATACATTAACTCTCAAATTATCTCCTAGTATTTTATTTCCTAATCATTTGATAAGGAGTTCTGCTACTCTCCAATGTATGGATCCAATATAATTTAAATTATTTTATCTTGGCAGATGTTTTCTATTTTGTGTTTATTTATCTTGGCCATATTGATATGGATTTTAATAAACTTTCCTAAAGGGGAGGTAGAATTTATTGCTTGAGGTTAGTTATGAAATGCAGAACAAGAAAATAGTCATTCAGTGATTTTTGTGAGCATAGGCAGTGAATCCAGTTAGAGTTAAAAAGGGAAACCAACCCTACTTTTGTCTCAGAGGTAGCTATTAAAATGTGTCTTGGGGTGTTTCGCCTTGGGTTTATCCTGTTTGGGACTCTCTGGGTTTCTTGGACTTGGGTGGCTATTTCCTTCCCCATTTTAGGGAAGTTTTCAGCTATTATCTCCTCGAGTATAATTTCACAATTTGTATGGAAATACAAAAAACCTCGAATAGCCAAAGTAATCTTGAGAAAGAAGAATGGAACTGGAGGAATCAACCTGCCTGACTTCAGACTCTACTACAAAGCCACAGTCATCAAGACAGTATGGTACTGGCACAAAGACAGAAATATAGATCAATGGAACAGAATAGAAAGCCCAGAGATAAATCCACGAACCTATGGACAGCTTATCTTTGACAAAGGAGGCAAGGATATACAATGGAAAAAAGACAATCTCTTTAACAAGTGGTGCTGGGAAAACTGGTTAACCACTTGTAAAAGAATGAAACTAGAACACTTCCTAACACCATACACAAAAATAAACTCAAAATGGATTAAAGATCTAAATGTAAGACCAGAAACTATAAAACTCCTAGAGGAGAACATAGGCAAAACACTCTCCGACATAAATCACAGCAAGATCTTCTATGACCCACCTCCCAGAATATTGGAAATAAAAGCAAAAATAAACAAATGGGACCTAATGAAAATTAAAAGCTTTTGCACAACAAAGGAAACTATAAGTAAGGTGAAAAGACAGCCCTCAGATTGGGAGAAAATAATAACAAATGAGGAAACAGACAAAGGATTAATCTCAAAAATATACAAGCAACTCCTGAAGCTCAATTCCAGAAAAATAAACGACCCAATCAAAAAATGGGCCAAAGAACTAAACAGACATTTCTCCAAAGAAGACATACAGATGGCTAACAAACACATGAAAAGATGCTCAACATCACTCATCATCAGAGAAATGCAAATCAAAACCACAATGAGGTACCATTACACGCCAGTCAGGATGGCTGCTATCCAAAAGTCTACAAGCAATAAATGCTGGAGAGGGTGTGGAGAAAAGGGAACCCTCTTACACTGTTGGTGGGAATGCAAACTAGTACAGCCACTATGGAAAACAGTGTGGAGATTTCTTAAAAAACTGGAAATAGAACTGCCATATGACCCAGCAATACCACTTCTGGGCATACACACTGAGGAATCCAGATCTGAAAGAGACACGTGCACCCCAATGTTCATCGCAGCACTGTTTATAATAGCCAGGACATGGAAGCAACCTAGATGCCCATCAGCAGATGAATGGATAAGGAAGCTGTGGTACATATACACCATGGAATATTACTCAGCCGTTAAAAAGAATTCATTTGAATCAGTTCTAATGAGATGGATGAAACTGGAGCCCATTATACAGAGTGAAGTAAGTCAGAAAGATAAAGAACATTACAGTATACTAACACATATATACGGAATTTAGATAGATGGTGGCGATAACCCTATATGCAAAACAGAAAAAGAGACACAGAAATACAGAACAGACTTTTGAACTCTGGGGGAGAACGTGAGGGTGGGATGTTTTGAAAGAACAGCATGTATATTATCTATGGTGAAACGGACCACCAGCCCAGGTGGGATACATGAGTCAGGTGCTCGGGCCTGGTGCACTGGGAGGACCCTGAGGAGTCGGGTGGGGAGGGAGGTGGGAGGGGGGATCGGGATGGGGAATACATGTAACTATATGGCTGATTCATGTCAATGTATGACAAAACCCACTGAAATGTTGTAAAGTGATTGGCCTCCAACTAATAAAATAATATTAAAAAAAAAAAAAAAAAAAAGAAAAAAAAAAAAAAATAAAATGTGTCAAGCACCTCTGTATGGCTGACAGAGTTCTAAGTATTTTCATATATGTTACTTTATACTCAAAGAAGCTCTATGAGACAGATAGGATCACCTTCACCTCATATACCAGAAAACTGGGACTCCCAAGAAGTTGTGTTATTTACCTACATTCCAGTAGGTAATAAATAGTAGAGAACAATATTCAAACCCATGTGTTCTTACTTCAACCATAGTAATTTTCTCATTTTACTGATGCTGCTGCTGCTAAGTCGCTTCAGTTGTGTACGACTCTGTGCGACCCCATAGACGGCAGCCTGCCAGTCTCTGCCGTCCCTGGGATTCTCCAGGCAAGAGTACTGGAGTGGGTTGCCATTGCCTTCTCCTTCTCATTTCACTAGAACTGCCTATTTCTTTCATAAGAATGATACACTGAAAACTGTATAATATTAAGAATGCACTGCTCCTTTTAGAAATTTATGGTGTGTATGTTTATTCCTCCAAAAAGGTTTAAAGGAAGTGAGCTTAATTCTAACCATGTTGAATGTCTGCATAAATTTATATAGGTTCCAGGGGTCTTGAATATTCCTGTCCCCCCCAAAAAAGATCTATAATGCATAGGCAAAAGAAATGAAACATTTTAGAATTAGTAAGAATTTTCATATTTATCTCTCTTTCCTTAAGGAGAGATGGTAAATATCAGAGACCTGGACAGCATACTAGGAAACATGGGCATTGAACTCACCAAAGAAGAACTTGGAGAGCTGAGAAGAAACCTTCCCGTTAATGGTGACTCATTTTAGATATAAAGCATCCCTCAGGAAAGCTTGATCTTGAGGTTTATGTATGAGTATTTCTGAGACCAGATTCATTTTATGATGATAAAAAAAACTTGCAAGATTTCAGAAAAAAATCCAGTTCTAGAGAACAAATCCTGTCTTCTTTTTCTAAATCCAGATAAAACATAAAGCACTTGTCTAGATTAATTCCAAGATCATCTTTCATATCTGTGAATATGTTCAGGAAGCAAAATTAAAAGGTGGAAAAGGAAATGAAAGACTGAAATTGTACATCCTTTCCACATTTCCCATTCACTTCTGTATTCTGACTTAACTTCTTAATTCTGACTGTAGCTCCTTAACATTACTGAAACTTCTCTAAGGACATAAGTTGCTTACTGTTTGTCAGTTACATTAGACTTTATCCAGTCTGTTTTTATTGGAGCTTTCTACTGTCTTTGATATTGATGATAATTCTGACCTTGAGATTATGTTCTTTTGGCTTCTGTATTATTCCCCCCACCTGAATCTTCCCATTCCTCTCTGATTTTCATTTTATATACTCTCTCTGGATAATCTCATCATTATCCATGGTTTTACCTGTCCCCTACCTGCTTTATGTCTTTCGAATCTCACTTCTACACAGACTCTCTCCTGGGCTTCAAAATGGTATGTCCAAATGCCTGTTAAACATTTCCCCTTGGATACTGCACAGGAGGGTTTTTTTCCCTCAACTTATTTAAAATTGAATTTGCTATTTTCTGCTCAGTCTTCTAGTCCTGTGTTCTCTCTCATTTGAGTTATCAGTATCACTGTCTAGTCACCTAAGCTAGATACATGGGATTCATTTTTTTATTCTCCAATGTTTCCAATCTGTCACTTAATCTTGCATTTTACATCTATCTATATAAACCTAAATTTCAAAAAACCATACATAGATGAATAGATGGATGGTTATGTGACAAACCAAGTATAGTAAAATGTTAATAGTAGAATCTAGATGGTGGACATTCATTGCATAATTTTTTCAACTTTGCTGTATGTTTACAAATTTTCATAACAAAATGCTGAAAAAATTCCGTATTTAATTTCTTTAGCATCTCTCTGTTCTCACTACCATGGCCATATTTTAGGTCCTTTTTTTCTGACTTTGCATACTACAGTGGCTTCCACAATGTAGCCTTCACAGTGATCCATATAAAATGCAAATATGATGATATTATGCCTCAATTTAAAATCATTTATTGGTTTTCAGTAATGTACTAGGAAATGTCTCAAGTGCCTTCATATGGTAAACAAATAAGTAACTTCATGATTTGGACCCTGCTTGTCTATCTAGTCTAGTATTTTACCCTCAATAACATTGAACTTTTATTCCAGACAGACATATATCTTGTTTCTAATCACAATTTTGCTTTGTTAATGCATTCCCCAGTATTCAGAGGGCCTCTACTTCCCTTTTTCTGACTAACTTCTCCTCCTTGCATTTTAGAGTTGAGAGGCACCTTTTCTAAACAGCTTTTCCTTAACTGCCTAGGATGTATTAAATACCTTGTCTCTGTTTTCACAACAACTGTACATATATTTTTTCATTGTTCTTGCTATACTGTATTGTATTAATATATTTATATTTATTTGCTATTTGGTAACTTTAATGTGAGCTTTAGGAAAAGAGGTACTATTTACCCTCAGGAAAGGGCTTACCATTCATCTTTCTATAACCAGTACTTAGCAGAGTACCTGACATATAAATTGGCATTGCATAAAAGTTGATTGAGAGATGGACAAATAATTGAGTATATGACTGGATAAATATGACTGAGTAAAATGACTAAATGATTTCTAAAGAAAACAAGTAACTGCTTTTGGTTAGGTCCTGAATATTTACTTCTAGTATATTGTTACCATTTATCAGTAGCAACTCTGAGTGACAAGAGAGATCAGTTAGGAATAGACTGGAGATAAAAATATGAACTTTTTTTGACCAGCAATCCATGCTTACAATTCATAGCTTTACCAGAATTTAGAATCCTCAGGGAATAAACTTGCATGCCTGGTATTTCCTATCATGCTTATAGAGTTATTGGCCTAGTGAGAGCATATTTTACTCTGGGATGAACTTCATAGTCCAAGGGTCAAGGGCCAGCTTACTAAGATAGAATCAATCTATGAAAACTAAGAATTATGCATTAAAATGCACCCAGTGGATAATGTGAATGTGGAGTAACAAAATTTAGCTAGCTTATGAAATATTATTTACAAATATTTTTTATGAATTTGCTTTTTATATCAGTTATGCCTTACTTATTTAATAGCTCAAGGGAAGACTGATCTGAAAATGCTGATGGATACGGTACAAGTTATTACAGGTTAGTAAGATGTTACTATAAATTTAAGATACTAATTCTTTACAGGAAGCTATATTTTTTCTCTGATAAATATTTTGCTGAAGTATGATGTGTATAATTACTGTTGCATATAATCATATTTATCTACCTTTAGAACTATTGCAAAGTGAACTTATCCATGTCACCCTGAGTCAAGAAATAAATAGTATCAATAATCCAGAAGATCCCCTATAGCCACTTCCTTCATGCTTTCTAGATGTTATTAAATCCTTTATTCTAGGATCACAGGTTTGTTTCATCTGTATTTGAACTTTATATAGATGGAACTATATGATTTATATTCCACTATATTTATTTCTGTATCTATTTCACTGCCTTCTTTCATTCAGCATTATATTAAATGTTTTTTTCTGAGATTTATCCATATTGTTGCATGTGACAGTGGTTTGTACTTTTTATTGCTGTATGTTATAAAATATACTAAATTATCAAGTAGAGATATTTAGAGAAAAAACTTACTTTGGTAGGTGAAATGACTTCTAATTATTCATTGTACCTGAATACAGTTCTGTGTAATATTCCATTGCATAAGTATACCCAAAAAATCTATTTAATATACCCTTAAAGGACATTTCCAGTCTAGAGCAGTTACAAATAATTTATTTTTGCTATGAATATTCTTGTATATACCTCTTGCTGAACACATGTGCACAATTCTGTGGTCAGATACCTAAAGGAAATTGCTTTGTCATAAGATAGGATTGTGTATCCTTTATTAGATATTGTCCATTCATTTTCTTAAGTGGTTGTACCATTTTACATTCCAACCAGCAATGTATTAGA
The DNA here is from genome assembly GCF_963930625.1 of Muntiacus reevesi. Lineage (NCBI taxonomy): Eukaryota > Metazoa > Chordata > Mammalia > Artiodactyla > Cervidae > Muntiacus > Muntiacus reevesi. The sequence goes on along the minus strand of NC_089266.1, from coordinate 16,039,320 downwards.
GTTCCAGTTGCTTTACATTCTAGCTAATATTTGATACAGTCTGTCCTTTCCATTTTAACTATTCTGGTGAGTACTTGGTAATGTCCCACTGTGGTTATTTTTTGCATTTCCTTAAGGATTAATGATGTTGAGCACCTTTTTCATGTTTATTGGTTAATCCTTTATTCCCATGTTTATTTCGATAGCTCCTTTTGTAAAGTTTCTGTTAATATCTGTTGTCTATTTGTTTTCTTGGATGCCTCTCTTTTAGTTATTAAATTTTCTATGTCCTGCATTTTACCTATAGTTTTTTTTTTTTTAATATTATTTTATTAGTTGGAGGCCAATAACTTCACAACATTTCAGTGGGTTTTGTCATACATTGACATGAATCAGCCATATAGTTACACGTATTCCCCATCCCGATCCCCCCTCCCACCTCCCTCTCCACCCGACTCCTCAGGGTCCTCCCAGTGCACCAGGCCCGAGCACTTGACTCATGCATCCCACCTGGGCTGGTGATCTGTTTCACCATAGATAATATACATGCTGTTCTTTCAAAACATCCCACCCTCACGTTCTCCCCCAGAGTTCAAAAGTCTGTTCTGTACTTCTGTGTCTCTTTTTCTGTTTTGCATATAGGGTTATCGCTACCATCTTTCTAAATTCCATATATATGTGTTAGTATACTGTAATGTTCTTTATCTTTCTGGCTTACTTCACTCTGTATAATGGGCTCCAGTTTCATCCATCTCATTAGAACTGATTCAAATGAATTCTTTTTAACGGCTGAGTAATATTCCATGGTGTATATGTACCACAGGTTCCTTATCCATTCATCTGCTGATGGGCATCTGGGTTGCTTCCATGTCCTGGCTATTATAAACAGTGCTGCGATGAACACTGGGGTGCACGTGTCTCTTTCATATCTGGATTCCTCGGTGTGTATGCCCAGAAGTGGTATTGCTGGGTCATATGGCAGTTCTATTTCCAGTTTTTTAAGAAATCTCCACACTGTTTTCCATAGTGGCTGTACTAGTTTGCATTCCCACCAACAGTGTAAGAGGGTTCCCTTTTCTCCACACCCTCTCCAGCATTTATTGCTTGTAGACTTTTGGATAGCAGCCATCCTGACTGGCGTGTAATGGTACCTCATTGTGGTTTTGATTTGCATTTCTCTGATGATGAGTGATGTTGAGCATCTTTTCATGTGTTTGTTAGCCATCTGTATGTCTTCTTTGGAGAAATGTCTGTTTAGTTCTTTGGCCCATTTTTTGATTGGGTCGTTTATTTTTCTGGAATTGAGCTTCAGGAGTTGCTTGTATATTTTTGAGATTAATCCTTTGTCTGTTTCCTCATTTGTTATTATTTTCTCCCAATCTGAGGGCTGTCTTTTCACCTTACTTATAGTTTCCTTTGTTGTGCAAAAGCTTTTAATTTTCATTAGGTCCCATTTGTTTATTTTTGCTTTTATTTCCAATATTCTGGGAGGTGGGTCGTAGAAGATCTTGCTGTGATTTATGTCGGAGAGTGTTTTGCCTATGTTCTCCTCTAGGAGTTTTATAGTTTCTGGTCTTACATTTAGATCTTTAATCCATTTTGAGTTTATTTTTGTGTATGGTGTTAGGAAGTGTTCTAGTTTCATTCTTTTACAAGTGGTTGACCAGTTTTCCCAGCACCACTTGTTAAAGAGATTGTCTTTTTTCCATTGTATATCCTTGCCTCCTTTGTCAAAGATGAGGTGTCCATAGGTTCGTGGATTTATCTCTGGGCTTTCTATTCTGTTCCATTGATCTATATTTCTGTCTTTGTGCCAGTACCATACTGTCTTGATGACTGTGGCTTTGTAGTAGAGCCTGAAGTCAGGCAGGTTGATTCCTCCAGTTCCATTCTTCTTTCTCAAGATTACTTTGGCTATTCGAGGTTTTTTGTATTTCCATACAAATTGTGAAATTATTTGTTCTAGTTCTGTGAAAAATACCGTTGGTAGCTTGATAGGGATTGCATTGAATCTATAGATTGCTTTGGGTAGAATAGCCATTTTGACAATATTGATTCTTCCAATCCATGAACACGGTATGTTTCTCCATCTGTTTGTGTCCTCTTTGATTTCTTTCATCAGTGTTTTATAGTTTTCTATGTATAGGTCTTTTGTTTCTTTAGGTAGATATACTCCTAAGTATTTTATTCTTTTTGCTGCAATGGTGAATGGTATTGTTTCCTTAATTCCTCTTTCTGTTTTTTCATTGTTAGTGTATAGGAATGCAAGGGATTTCTGTGTGTTAATTTTATATCCTGCAACTTTACTATATTCATTGATTAGCTCTAGTAATTTTCTGGAAGAGTCTTTAGGGTTTTCTATGTAGAGGATCATGTCATCTGCAAACAGCGAGAGTTTCACTTCTTCTTTTCCTATATGGATTCCTTTTATGTCTTTTTCTGCTCTGATTGCTGTGGCCAAAACTTCCAACACTATGTTGAATAGTAGTGGTGAGAGTGGGCATCCTTGTCTTGTTCCTGATTTCAGAGGAAATGCTTTCAATTTTCCACCATTGAGGGTGATGCTTGCTGTGGGTTTGTCATATATAGCTTTTATTATGTTGAGGTATGTTCCTTCTATTCCTGCTTTCTGGAGAGTTTTCATCATAAATGAGTGTTGAATTTTGTCAAAGGCTTTCTCTGCATCTATTGAGATAATCATATGGTTTTTATCTTTCAATTTGTTAATGTGGTGTATTATGTTGATTGATTTGCGGATATTAAAGAATCCTTGCATTCCTGGGATAAAGCCCACTTGGTCATGGTGTATGATTTTTTTAATATGTTGTTGGATTCTGTTTGCTAGAATTTTGTTAAGGATTTTTGCATCTATGTTCATCAGTGATATTGGCCTGTAGTTTTCTTTTTTTGTGGCATCTTTGTCTGGTTTTGGAATTAGGGTGATGGTGGCCTCATAGAATGAGTTTGGAAGTTTACCTTCTTCTGCAATTTTCTGGAAGAGTTTGAGTAAGATAGGTGTTAGCTCTTCTCTAAATTTTTGGTAGAATTCAGCTGTGAAGCCATCTGGTCCTGGGCTTTTGTTTGCTGGAAGATTTCTGATTACAGTTTCGATTTCCTTGCTTGTGATGGCTCTGTTAAGATCTTCTATTTCTTCCTGGTTCAGTTTTGGAAAGTTATACTTTTCTAAGAATTTGTCCATTTCATCCAAGTTGTCCATTTTATTGGCATAGAGCTGCTGGTAGTAGTCTCTTATGATCCTTTGTATTTCAGTGTTGTCTGTTGTGATCTCACCCTTTTCATTTCTTATTTTGTTAATTTGGTTCTTCTCTGTTTCTTAATGAGTCTTGCTAATGGTTTGTCAATTTTGTTTATTTTTTCAAAAAACCAGCTTTTAGCTTTGTTGATTTTTGCTATGGTCTCTTTAGTTTCTTTCGCATTTATTTCTGCCCTAATTTTTAAGATTTCTTTCCTTCTGCTAACCCTGGGGTTCTTCATTTCTTCCTTCTCTAATTGCTTTAGGTGTAGAGTTAGGTTATTTATTTGGCTTTTTTCTTGTTTCTTGATGTGTGCCTGTAATGCTATGAACCTTCCCCTTAGCACTGCTTTTACAGTGTCCCATAGGTTTTGGGTTGTTGTGTTTTCATTTTCATTTATTTCTATACATACTTTGATTTGTTTTTTGATTTCTTCTATGATTTGTTGGTTATTCAGAAGCGTGTTATTTAGCCTCCATATGTTTGAATTTTTAACAATTTTTTTCCTGTAATTGAGATCTAATCTTACTGCACTGTGGTCAGAAAAGATGACTGGAATGATGTCAATTTTTTTGAATTTTCCAAGACCAGATTTATGGCCCAGGATGTGATCTATTCTGGAGAAGGTTCCGTGTGCACTTGAGAAAAAGGTGAAGTTGATTGTTTTGGGGTGAAATGTCCTATAGATATCAATTAGGTCTAGCTGGTCCATTGTATCATTTAAGGTTTGTGTTTCCTTGTTGATTTTCTGTTTAGTTGATCTATCCATGGTTGTGAGTGGGGTATTAAAGTCTCCCACTATTATTGTGTTACTATTAATTTCCTCTTTCATACTCGTTAGTGTTTGCCGTACATATTGCGGTGCTCCTATGTTGGGTGCATATATATTTATAATTGTTATATCTTCTTCTTGGATTGATCCTTTGATCATTATGTAGTGTCCTTCTTTGTTTCTTTTCACATCCTTTATTTGGAAGTCTATTTTATCTGATATGAGTATTGCGACTCCTGCTTTCTTTTGGTCTCCGTTTGCGTGAAATATTTTTTTCCAGCCCTTCACTTTCAGTCTGTATGTGTCCCTTGTTTTGAGGTGGGTCTCTTGTAGACAGCATATATAGGGGTCTTGTTTTTGTATCCATTCAGCCAATCTTTGTCTTTTGGTTGGGGCATTCAACCCATTTACATTTAAGGTAATTATTGATAGGTGTGGTCCCGTTGTCATTTACTTTGTTGTTTTGGGTTCACGTTTATACAACCTTTCTGCATTTCCTGTCTAGAGAAGATCCTTTAGCATTTGTTGAAGAGCTGGTTTGGTGGTGCTGAATTCTCTCAGCTTTTGCTTGTCTGTAAAGCTTTTGAATTCTCCTTCATATCTGAATGAGATCCTTGCTGGGTACAGTAATCTAGGTTGTAGGTTATTCTCTTTCATTACTTTCAGTATGTCCTGCCATTCCCTTCTGGCCTGGAGGGTTTCTATTGATAGATCAGCTGTTATCCTTATAGGAATTCCTTTGTGTGTTATTTGTTGTTTCTCCCTTGCTGCTTTTAGTATTTGTTCTTTGTGTTTGATCTTTGTTAATTTGATTAATATGTGTCTTGGGGTGTTTCGCCTTGGGTTTATCCTGTTTGGGACTCTCTGGGTTTCTTGGACTTGGGTGGCTATTTCCTTCCCCATTTTAGGGAAGTTCTCAGCTATTATCTCCTCGAGTATTTTCTCATGGCCTTTCTTTTTGTCTTCTTCTTCTGGGACTCCTATGATTCGAATGTTGGGGCGTTTCACATTGTCCCAGAGGTCCCTGAGGTTGTCCTCATTTCTTTTGATCCTTTTTTCTTTTTTCCTCTCTGCTTCATTTATTTCCACCATTTTATCTTCTACCTCACTTATCCTATCTTCTGTCTCCGTTATTCTACTCTTGGTTCCCTCCAGAGTGTTTTTGATCTCATTCATTGCATTATTCATTTTTAATTGACTCTTTTTTATTTCTTCTAGATCTTTATTAAACATTTCTTGCATCTTTTCAATCTTTGTCTCCAGGCTATTTATCTGTACCTCCATTTTGCTTTCAAGATTTTGGATCATTTTTATTATCATTATTCTGAATTCTTTTTCAGGTAGATTCCCTATCTCCTCCTCTTTTGTTTGACTTGGTGGGCTTTTTTCATGTTCCTTTACCTGTTGGGTATTTCTCTGCCTTTTCATCTTGTTTAGATTGCTGTGTCTGGAGTGGGCTTTCTGTATTCTGCAGGTCTGTGGTTCCTTTTTATTGTGGAAGTTTTACCCAGTGGGTGGGGTTAGACGATTGGCTTGTCAAGGTTTCCTGATTAGCGAAGCTTGCGTCAGTGTTCTGGTGTGCGGATCTTGATTTCTTCTCTTTGGATAGCAATGGAGTGCCCAGTAATGAGTTTTGAGATGGGTCTATGTGTTAGGTGTGACCTTGGGCAGTCTGTATGTTGACGTTCAGGGCAATGTTCCTGCGTTGCTGGAGAATTTGCGTGGTATGTCGTGCTCTAAAACTTATTGGCTCTTGGGTGGTGGTTGGTTTCGGTGCAGGTATGGAGGCTTTTGTATGGTCACTTATTATTTAAAGATCCATGTAGTCAGGAGTTTTCTGGTTTTCTCAGGTTTTGGGCTTAAGTCTCCTGCTTCTGGATTTCAGTTTTATTCTTCCTGTAGTCTCAGGACTTCTCCAACTATACAGCACTGATAATAAAACTTCCAGGTTAATGGTGGAAAGTTTCTCCCCCATTAGGGAGACCCAGAGAGGTTCACCGAGTTACATGGAGAAGAGGAGAGGGAGGAGGGAGATAGAGATGGGCAGGAGGAGAAAGAGGGGGACTCAAGAGGAGAGAGACAGATCTACGAAGTTGTCTGATCCCAGAGTGTTCTCCGTAGCCCAGACACCCACAAAGATTCACAGAATTGGATTGGGAAGAGAAGGGGAAAGGAGGAAATAGAGGTGTTCTGAGGTAGAAAACAGAGTCAAGATTGGGAGGGAGTAATCAACACACTCCTGAATAAAAATGGGAGCTGAATATTGGATTCTTAAATGTTCACAATTTATATCATATACTGAAAAACAAAAATTAAAAATCTAGAGTAGAGGTTAGACTCTTAAAAATACTATATTAAAAACAAAAACCCAAACACACAAAAGAAATTTTAGAAATATATATGAAGTTTGGTATAAAAATAGGGCTTCTCTTCTTTTTTTTTTTTCTCTTTCTTCTGCAAGGTTATAGTGTATTGAAAATGAAGATTAAGGCGTAGTAAAAGGAGTCCTAGAGGGCTTTAAAAGAAATCAGAGAAAAAGAAAAAGAGAAAATAGAAGAGAAGAAGAAAAAAGAAAAGAAAAAAAAAGAAGAAGGAAAAGAAAAAAAAGAAAAAAGAAAGAGAAAAAAAATTGTTTTGCCTAATTAAAAAAAATCGTAAAAATCTATGAAAATGAAAGTTAAGGAGTAATGGGGGAGTAATAGGGAATTTTTAAAGGAAAATAAAAGAGAACCAAGAAAAAAGAAAAAAAAAAATTTTTTTTTTCCTTACTTAAAAGAAAAAGAAAAAGAAAAAATATATCTAGGAATTTATCTGGAGCTGTTGCGGTCAGTGTGGGTTCCGCTCAGCTTCAGATAACTCCTCGTTCCAGCTTACACTTCTCGATATCTACAGGCCCTTCCGTTGTAGTCAGTCGGTGGTTTCTTCAGGGATTTTAATCTGTTGCACCGGTCCCTTCTGAAGCGGTTCCCTTTGTTTATTTGGGTTCTGTTGCCGGTCTCTTCCGCGCTTAATTTCCGCCCTGACCCAGGGGGCGGAGGTGGATTCTTATTCAGGTAGCTAGTTCCGTCGCGCTGCGGGGAGGGGCCGTGCGGGGAGGGGCCGTGCGGGGAGGGGCCGTGCGGGGAGGGGCCGTGCGGGGAGGGGCCGTGCGGGGAGGGGCCGGCCGGCGCTCCAGGGAGAGGCTTGCGCTCTTTTCTCGGTCTGCGCTGCTCAGGCTCCGGGCTGGTGGCGCGGCTCCAGCCCTCGGGCGATTCACAAAAGCGCGGCACACAAAGCTGGGCCCGCGCTCCGTCCCTACACCGCCCGAGCGGCCCAGGCAGCCAGGCGCTTGACGGGCGCTCTCTCCCCGGGTGCGGCGCGTCTTCTGCCCTGCGCGGTCCCAGCCTCAGTCCCCAGCGGCGCCAGTCGGGCGTGCGCGCCCTCTGCCCTCTGCGTCCCCAGCCCCAGTTCCCGCCCGCGCTGGTCGGGCGCCCGCGCCCTCCATCTCGCCACGACCCTCCCGGCGGACTTCGGTCGCCCAGAATCTCGGTCCCTTTGTTCTGCGAACGGCCGGCAGTGTGTTCCGGCCGGTTAATTTTCTCTCTCTTTGCTCTCCCACAGTTCAAGCTGGGAACTCACAAAAGCTCCCTCCGATTGTCCTCAGGGCGCTCAGGCCCGGACCCTGCCCCAAGTAATGCCGCCCGCTCCTCTCCGTCCGCCCCCACTTGCTGGTGGCGGATGCGGGCGTCTAGGGTACTTTTCTGCTGGGAGTTGCTTTTAGGCTCGTAATCTGTGGGTTTTATTTATTGTATCCCTCCCAGTCAGATTCAAACTCTTGAGATTCCAACACTTCCCCCAGGCCCGCCAGTGCGAGGGTTTCTCGGTGTCTGGGAACGTCCTCTATTAAGTCCCTTCCCCGGGACGGATCTCCGTCCTTCGCTCTTTTGTCTCGCTTTTTATCTTTTATATTTTGTCCTACCTCCTTTCGAAGACAATGGGCTGCTTTTCTGGGCGCCTGATGACCTCAGCTAGTGATCAGAAGTTGTTTTGTGAAGTTTGCTCTGCGTTCAGTTATTTTTTTTGAAGAATTTCTAGGAGAGAAAGTGGTCTCTCCGTCCTACTCCTCCGCCATCTTGGCTCCTCCCCCTACCTATAGTTTTTAATGTATTCTGGATACAAGTCCACTATAGATTATATAAATTGTAAATGTCTCACTGTATGTATTACATTTTCACTTATATCTTTTGATGAACAGAATTTCCTATTTTATGTGTAGTTGAATTAGTTAATCAATCTTTTCTAGTTAGAGAGTTTGGGGGTGTATTTAAGAAATCCTTGTATGCACCAGGGTCAAACTCTTTTCCTATTTTATCTTCTGGGAGCTTTATTACTTTTCTTTCACATTTTGTCCTATAATCCTCTCAGAATTGATTTTTCTGTGCGATAGGATAAGGGTCATTATTTGCTTTTTTCTAAATATATACTCAGCACCTTTCATTGACAAGATGATCCTTTTCCTCACTGCAATATAAGGCAAACTTTTTCATGAATTAAAGACCACAAAAGTGTTGCTGATTCTGGACTTTTTCTTTGGTCTATTTGTCCTTGCACCAGTACACTGTACACTTGATAAAGCTTTAATATGTCTTAATGTCTGAAGTGTAAGTCCTCCAAATTTGCTTTACTTTATAAAGATTATCTTGGCTATTGTTGGTCCTTTGCATGTCTGTATAAATTTTAGAATCAGCTTTTAATTGCCCCTCCAAATCCTGCTGGTGTTTTATTTGAATCTAGATCAATTTACACAGAATTAACATCTATGCAATGTTAAGTTTTCTGATTTATGAAAATCAGTGGTGTGCTGGTGAAATGACTCTCTGAAAAAGGCAATACCTGATTTGTAGCATATTTTACTTTCCATAGTGTAAATGGACTATAACACACCAGGTTTCTCTGTCCAAGGGAATTCTCCTGGCAGGAGTACTGGAATGGGCTGCCATGCCCTCCTCCAGGGGATCTTCCCAACCCAGGGACTGAACCCAGGTCTTTTGCCTTGGAGGTGGATTCTTTACCATCTGAGCTACCAGGGAAGCTGACTAAGCACGTAGTATAAATACTTTCACCCTGGCCAATTTCAAGCTACTATTTAAACACTAGCTCACACGGCATTGTAAAGCAATTTTTCCTCTAATTAAAAAATAAATTAAAAATAAATAATACAGCAGCACAGAAAATGAAAAAAAAACTAGCTCACAAAATTCCTAAATTTTTAACAATTGGCCCTTGTGAGCCACTTCAAGCTAGTAGTACATCACTGAAAATAATTCAAGATAGCAGCACAGCACTGAAAATGTTATATTTATTTAGGTCAACTTAATTTCTCTCTTTTGTTAGGTTTATTCCTAGGTATTTTATAGTTTTTTAATGTAAATGCTAGTGATATATATTTTTCTTACTTAATATCCTAGTTGTTGACATATAGAAATGGATTCATGTCAATGTATGGCAAAACCACTACAATATTGTAAAGTAATTAGCCTCCAATTAACATAAATAAATTTACATTTAAAAAAAAAGACATGGAGGTGATTTTATTTGTATTTGTGTCTGTGTGTTAGTCGGGGTCTGACTCCTTGCGACCCCATGGATTGTAGCCCGCCAGGCTCCTCTGTGTGTGGGATTCTCCAGGCAAGAGTACTGGAGTGGGTTGCCATTTCCTTCTCCAATTTGTGCCTTTATACACATGAGGTTTGCTAATATTTTGTTTAGGATTTTTGTGAAGTGGTTTTGTAATGTATTTTGTTGTAATGTTAATGTTCTTGTCAAATTTTGGTTTCAAGGTAGTTTGGCCTCATAAAATTAGTTAGAAATCCTCTGGAAAAGTTTGTATTTAATTGTATCATTCACCAATAAAACACTCTAGGACTGGAGATTTTTATGTGGGTAAGATTTTAAATTACCAGTTTAGTTATCTTAGTAGATACAAGGCTATCAGGATTTTATATTCCTCTTGCATCATTACTAAGTTGTGTTTTTCTAGGACTTTGTCCCTTCTAAATACTCATATCAGTTATATGTTGGTCATAATATCCTCTTATTATCTTTTTAACATCTGTACAATCTGTAGTGATCTCCCCATTGTCTTTAGAAATATTCACTATTTATATTTTCTCTTCTTTCCTTTGTTAATATTAGTACAGGTATTTATTACTTTTGTAAGTCTTTCCAAAACCCAGTTTTTGGTTGTATTGCTCTTATTTAGTTTGTTTTCCATTTCAGTAATTCCTGCTCTTTCTTTATTATTTATTTTTTTCTACTTTTGAGGGGTTTAACTTGTTCTAACTATTTGAGATAGAATCTAAGGTTATTAATTTTTTTTCATTTTCTCTACTGTATACATTTAAGTTTATAAATTTCCTTCTCAGCACATCTTTACTTTATCCCACAAGTTTTATATGTAATATAATTATTGTTATTTAATTCAAAATATATTCTAAATTCCAGTGTGATTTTTGACATATGATTTATTTAGAAAAACCTTCTTTAATTTCCAAATGTATGGGAGTTTTCTAATATCTTTTGCCTCTGATTTGTAGCTTAATTCCATACTGTATACTGCACAGTTATTTGTACCCATCACCTTTATTATTCTAATAATTTAAAAATTATATAAGCTGTATTGATTGTATGAAATATTATTTTATAACCACCATTATGGGAGCATCTCTATTGCTAGAGTTAAAGGAATACTGTTCATTCTCTGTATCTGCAATTGACTGCTTATTGTTTAGCAGGTGTCATTATGCCTTATTTTACTTTCATAAGTTGAAATTATAATCTTTAAAAAAATCTCATCTTTCTGTACTTCTTTTGTTTTGAAGGAGGAGAAGTTGACCTCAGTGACTTGGATAATGTCATGCAAAATATGGGAATAGAGCCCACACATAAAGAACACTTGGAGCTAGTGAATTTACTTCCAGTTTATGGTGAGCATTTCAAATATCAGCATAAATTTCAGGAGAGTTAATATTACCTTTAAGAGAGTTAGTATAGTCATCAAAAAAGTTATTCAGTTTTGCAAGCAATAGTTGGCTTTTGAGGAGATAATGATATCCTTAAAAAGCCATTTTATCCAATACCCCGGGTTTATTATAGATAAATTATAAGTTAGAGATAATTAAACATATCCAAATTTTACAGATAATATTTTGAATATTTAAGAATTTATAAATTGTCATTTAAAATATGTATAAGTCAATAGCCCAATCAATTCTAAATCTTGACATCAGGAGTGAGGAATGTTGATAGTTATCTTTCATTCCATTGAGATGCCTGTAGAAAATAGGAGAAGGAGGAGGAGAGATATAAAACTAAACTAGTAGAGGGGAAAAAAGACAGAGTCAAAAAAAATATAAAATAAGGAAACGTTTTTGCTTCAGCATCAGCTCAGTTCAGTTGATCAGTCGTGTCCGACTGTTTGTGACCCCATGAACCATAGCACACCAGGCCTCCCTGTCCATCACCAACTCCCGGAGTTTACCCAAACTCATATCCATTGAGTCGGTGATACCATCCAACCATCTCATCCTCTATCATTCCCTTCTCCTCCTGCCCACAATCTTTCCGAGCATCAGGGTATTTTCCAATGAATCAGCTCTTCGCATCAGGTGGCCAAAGTATTGGAGTTTCAGCTTCAGCATCAGTCCTTCTAATGAACACCCAGGACTGATCTCCTTCAGGATGGACTGGTTGGATCTCCTTGCAGTCCAAGGGAATCTCAAGAGTCTTCTCCAACACCACAGTTCAAAAGCATCAATTCTTCTGTGCTCTGCTTTCTTTCTTTCTTTTTTTTTTTCCCATTTATTTTTATTAGTTGGAGGCTAATTACTTTACAATATTGCAGTGGTTTTTATAGTCCAACTCTCACATCCATACATGACCACTGGAAAAACCATAGCCTTGACTAGATGGACATCTGTTGGCAAAGTAATCTCTCTGCTTTTTAATATGCTGTCTAGATTGGTCATAACTTTCCTTCCAAGGAGTAAGCGTCTTTTAATTTCATGGCTACAGTCACCATCTGCAGTGATTTTGGAGCCCAAAAAAATAAAGTCAGCCATTGTTTCCACTGTTTCCCCATCTATTTGCCATGAAGTGATGGGACCGGATGCCATGATCTTAGTTTTCTGAATGTTGGGCTTTAAGCCAACTTTTTCACTCTCCTCTTTCACTTTCATCAAGAGGCTCTTTAGTTCTTCTTCACTTTCTGCCATAATGATGGTGGCATCTGCATATCTGAGGTTATTAATATTTCTCCCGGCATTCTTGATTCCAGTTTGAGCTTCTCCCAGCCCAGCATTTCTCATGATGTACTGTACATATAAGGTAAATAAGCAGGGTGACAATATACAGCCTTGATGTACTCCTTTTCCTATTTGGAGCCAGTCTGTTGTTCCATGTCCAGTTCTAACTGTTGCTTCCTGACCTGCATACAGGTTTCTCAAGAAGCAGGTCAGGTGGTCTGGTATTCCCATCTCTAAGAATTTTCCACAGGTTGTTGTGATCCACACAAAGTCAAAGTCAGAGGCTTTGGCATAGTCAATAAAGCAGAAATAGATGTTTTTCTGGAACTCTCTTGCTTTTTCGATGATCCAGCGGATGTTGGCAATTTGATCTCTGGTTCCTCTGCCTTTTCTAAAACTAGCTTGAACACCTGGAAGTTCATGGTTCATGTATTGAAGCCTGGCTTGGAGAATTTTGAGTATTACTTCACTAGCATGTGAGATGAGTGCAATTGTGCAGTAGTTTGAGCATTCTTTGGCATTGCCTTTCTTTGGGATTGGAATGAAAACTGACCTTTTCTAGTCCTGTGGCCACTGCTGAGTTTTCCAAATTTTTGCTTTAGCATAGTAGGTATTAATAATTGTGTCAGGTGCTAAAGAATTGATAGATTTACCATATTAAGAATTTTTCTTACATTTGATTTGACCATTTCTAGAAGATAAATTTTAGGAGAAAATTATTTATTGCTCCAATTATTTATTGCTTCTGTTAATAATAATAATAAATTAATTATTATTACTTACTATTAGATAAATTTTTGGAGCAAATTATTTTAATGGTCTATATTTCTGTACTTGGATATTTAGTATTGCTTTAGTATATCTAGTTCTTTTTTCTGTGACCTAAATTATGTTATTTTCTTACAGCTACATCTGATGGAAAAATATATAAGAATAGGTTGTTGAACTGTGTGAAAGCTACAAAAGGTGAGAGAGATACAAATTAATAAGTCAGATTGAGGCTGTTATGTGTCACTCTTGTCTTTTCCTAGTCATTAACCATTGCTTGCTGTCATTCTCATATATATATACATATATTTCCATAATTCTTTTAATACATATATATGTGTTTTGTGCCAGTCTCAGCCTATCAGTAACCAGTGTTGTGGTTGGATTGGCCCTTGTGATTATTGTTACAATTGCAAGATACCCTTCAATATTAATCATCAGGAAGCTTTGGAAAAACAAAGGCTTATTACTTACATGACCTGGAAATTACTCAGTACATCTGGGGTCACATTGTGAGGTTGCAAGGAGAGAGAGAGAGTGTGTGCATGGGCCTGAAGTTCCACTTTTATTATGGTTGAGGGTGGGAGCCTAAGGATTTGTGTTCTCACTCTTTACTGGTGAATTTAGAACATAAGAGTGGACAGAAACCACTACAGTATTGTAAAGTAATTAGCCTCCAACTAATAAAAATAAATGCAAAAAAAAAAAAGAATTGGATCATAAAAAAAATAAAATAAAAATAAATTTTTAAAAAAAGAGTGGAAGTTTAAAGATTGGGAAGAGAATAAGTGGTTCAAATAATTGGAATCTAAATCAACCAAGATCTCTAAAACAAAGGAGCTTCAGAGCTGGGAGGTGTGTGACAGTCAATGTATTCATTCGAGATAACCATCTTTGAAGTGAGTGCACTTGAATTACAAAAAGAAAAAAAAAAACACTGTCAGGATTTACACTACTCTTCATATTGATTAAATAATCTCCTGTTTTATTTTAAAGCGATGTTCTAACAGTTTAGGTTTACCTCAATTTTGGCTGTGGATGTATTAAAATTTAAGGCTATTATATACTGAGATGGGCTTCCCTGGTAGCTTAGTTGATAAAGAATCCACCTGCAATTAAGGAGACCCTGGCTCGATTCCTGGGTCGGGAAGATCCCCTGGAGAAGGGATAGGTTACCCACTCCAGTATTCTTGGGCTTCTCTGGTGGCTCAGATGGTAAAAGGATCCACCTGCAATGCAGGAGACCTGGGTTCAATCCCTGTGTTTGGAAGATTCCCTGGAGGAGAGCATGGCAACCCACTCCATTATTCTTGTCTGGAGAATCCCAATGGACAGAGGAGCCTGGAGGGCTACAGTCCATGGGGTCGCAAAGAGTTAGACATGACTGAGCGACTAAGCACAGCATGTATTGAAATACAGTGACCAAACTGAGCACAGTTACTTGTATAGATGTTTATATTAAAAACTGTTGTGTTTGTTTTTTTCTGCGAAAATTAACCTGAGTGTTTTCTCAGTCTGCTTTCAATATGTTGTGTTATATAAATTAATAGATTAGTTTTAGTTCATTAATGACCTTCTTTAAACACTTAAATGTCCTTGACCTCTTTTTTATGATGAAATTAATAACCATAGTACATAGGCATTAATATTCATTATATTCTGAAATTTATGTCAATTTCCTCATGTGTTTCTCTTTTTAAGGATTGCAAGTTGGTGTTCAGGATCTTGATGCTATTCTTGGAAACATGACAGTCAAACTCATAGCTGAGGAACCTATTGACCTAACTCCATATATACCAGTTGATGGTAAGTGCCTTAGACATCATTGTGCCCTAATAAGAATTTGGGGTTTGGGGCTGATATTTTTGATAGTACTCATTTGGCATAAATAAGAATGTTTTTTTACCTCTTAATATATTAAAATTTCCAAATGGCATTAAAAATGCCAAAGAATGCTCAAACTACTGCACAATTGTACTCATCTCACATGCTAGTAAAGTAATGCTCAAAATTCTCCAAGCCAGGCTTCAACAGTACGTGAACCGTGAGCTTCCAGATGTTCAAGCTAGTTTTAGAAAAGGCAGAGGAACCAGAAACCAAATTGCCAACATCTGTTGGATCATCGAAAAAGCAAGAGAGTTCCAGAAAAACATCTATTTCTGCTTTATTGACTATGCCAAAATCTTTGACTGTGTGGATCACAACAACCTGTGGAAAATTCTTAGAGAGATGGGAATACCAGACCACCTGACCTGCCTCTTGAGAAACCTGTATGCAGGTCAGGAAGCAACAGTTAGAACTGGACATGGAACAACAGACTGGTTCTAAATTGGGAAAGGAGTACGTCAAGGCTGTATATTGTCACCCTACTTATTTACCTTATATGTAGAGTACATCATGTGAAATGCTGGGCTGGAAGAAGCTCAAGCTGGAATCAAGATTGCCGGGAGAAATATCAATAACCTCAGATACGCAGATGCCACCACCGTTATGGCAGAAAGTGAAGAAGAAATAAAGAGCCTCTTGATGAAAGTGAAAGAGGAGAGTGAAAAAGTTGGCTTAAAGCCCAACATTCAGAAAACTAAGATCATGGCATCCGGTCCCATCACTTCATGGCAAATAGATGGGGAAACAGTGGAAACAATGGCTGACTTTATTTTTTTGGGCTCCAAAATCACTGCAGATGGTGATTGTAGCCATGAAATTAAAAGACACTTGCTCCTTGGAAGAAAAGCTATGACCAATCTAGGCAGCATATTAAAAAGCAGAGACATTACTTTGCCAACAGATGTCCATCTAGTCAAGGCTATGGTTTTTCCAGTAGTCATGTGTGAATGTGAGAGTTGGACTATAAAGAAAACTGAGTGCTGAAGAATTGATGCTTTTGAACTGTGGTGTTGGAGAAGACTCTTGAGAGTCCCTTGGACTGCAAGGAGATCCAAAGAGTCCTGAATATTCATTCAGGAAATCAGTCCTGGCTATTCATTGGAAGGACTGATGCTGAAGCTGAAACTCCAATACGTTGGCCACCTGATGCGAAGAACTGACTCATTTGAAAAGACCCTGATGCCCTGGAAAGATTGAAGGAGGGAGCAGAAGGGGATAACAGAGGATGAGATGGTTGGATGGCATCACTGACTCAATGGACATGAGTTTGGGTAAACTCCGGGAGTTGGTGATGGACAGGGAGGCCTGGTGTACTGCAATCCATGGGGTTGCAAGGAGTCAGACATGACTGAGTGACTGAAATTACTGATTGACTGATATTAAAATTGATACTATTTTTTTTTTTTACCATTTATTCATTCAGTAAATATTACTGAGCATCACATATTGGATGTTCTGCTAAGTGCTAGAGATTGAATAGCAAGTAAAAGCAACCATAGTCCTTGACCTAAGCAGCTTAGTATCTACTATATCACAATTCTTCATGTACTAGTAGAAGCTGAATTAGAAGTAGAGAATTCAGACAATACTGCAAAGCTACAGTGATCAAATCAGTGTGGTATTGGCACAAAAGCAAACATATGTATCAATGGAACAAAATAGAGCGCCCAGAAACCCACACACCTACAATCAAATAATCTTTGACAAAGGACACAAGAATATATAATGCGAAAAAGACAGTCTCTTAAGTAAAATGTGTTTGGAAAGTTGGACAGCTGCTTGTAAACCAATGAAGTTAGCACATACAATCTCACTACACACAATAATTAACTCAAAATGGCTTAAAGACTTAAATATAAACATGACACCATAAAAAACCAGAAGAGAGCATAGGCAAAACATTCTCTGACATGAATATACCAATGTTTTCCTAGATCAGTCACTCAAGGCAAGAGAAATAAAAATGAAAATAAACAAATGAGATCTAGTCAAACTTACAAGTTCTTACACAGCAAAGGAAACAATAAACAAGAAGACAACCTACAGAATGGGAGAAAATATTTGCAAGTGATGTGATTGACAATGGCTTAATTTCCAAAATATAACAATAGCTCATACAACTCAATAACTAAGAAACAGGCAACCCGATAAAAAAATGATCAGAAGACCTAAAGAGACATTTCTCAAAAGAAGACATGCAAATGGTTAACAGACACGTGAAAAGATGCTCAACATTGCTAATAGAGAATTGTGAATTGAAATCTCATTGAGGTGCCACCTCACACCAGTCTGAATGGCTATCATTAAAAGTCTACAAATAACAAATGCTGGAGAGGATGTGGAGAAAGGGGAACCCTCCTACACTGTTGGTAGGAATGTAAGTTTGTGTCACCACTGTGGAAAATAGTGTGCAGGTTCCTCAGCAAACTAAAGATAAAATTACCATATGATCTATCAATCCCACTCCTGGGCATATTTCCAGACAAAGCTTTAATTCAAAAAATATGGGCATCCCTGTGTTCATAGCAGTGCTATTCACAATAGTCAAGATATGGCTGTATAGCTTGGGGAATATCTTCAATATCCTGTAATAAGCTGTGATGAAAAAGAATATGAAAATATATATATATATATATATATATATATACACACATATATATATTATTACTGAGTGACTTTGCTTTACAGCAGTAATGAACACAACATTGAGATTCAATTATACTTCAATAAAAAATAAATTTAAATAAAGAGGAAGGGGTTCCATGGTGGCTTAGTGGTAAAGAATTTGCCTGCCAGTATGTGAGACACAGATTCTATCCCTGGTCTGAGAAGACCCCACGTGGCAACTAAGGCCATGTGGCACAATTGCTGAACCTGTGCTCTGGAGCTGGGAAGCTGCAACTACTGAAGTCCTGGGCCCTAGAGCTGGCGCACCACAGTGAAGAGTAGCTCCTGCTCACCGGAACTAAAGAAATCCCGTGACAACAATGAAGACCCAGCATAGATAAAATGATTCATTCATTTTAAAACTCTTTTATTTTTAGAAAAAAAAAATTATATATTTTTAAATTAAAAAAAAGAAAAGAGGAAAATGCTACTAACAAGCTAAGAACTAAATTCTTTCCACTAAATTATAATTAAATGCTCTTTCCACATTATGATTGTATGGGCTTTTAAAATCTATTACCCCCATACTCCTTAAAAAAAGAATTAAGTATAAATGTCTAGAGTTAGATACTAGAACTTTTAGCAATAAAACTTCACTTTTTGTTTCCAAAGTCATTATCTGGACTCCTTGCCAATAATTAGCATATCTTATATGATGGGAAAGCTGAATTCTAGTTCAGCATAGCAAGTGGTGAAGAAAAGTTTTGGTAAAATTAGAGTTGATCTCATAATAAAGCAAGTACTTGCTAATAAAACTTACTTTATATCAGCAATCTATATCATCTTAATTTACTACAAAGTTATTCTCATAATTGCTTGTTTTTTTGCCTTGATTATCATTCAGAGATTATACTAGAATTAACAAGGAAGTCTTTATCTGAAGTGCCAATGGCCTATTTGTTAGGTCAGGTACCTGTTTATCCTGCAGTTGGTTGTAATGCTTCAAAGACAGTTTGTTTTTTTTTTAATTATATCAAATCATGGCATCATTCACAATAATACCATAAGTCTCCATTTCTTTTGCTTTGAAGAAGGAGAGGTTGTTGTCAATGACATGAAAAAAGTTCCTGGAAACATGGGAGTAGAACTCAAAGAAAAGAAACATGAGTTGGTGAACAACGTGCCAATTAATGGTAAGAATTTCTGTAACTACTCTGCTTCCTATCTAGGTGAAAAACAAAAACGGTCCAAAAAACCTTTAGAAGGCAATATTGATTTATCTTAAGAAGAAATACCAACTCTGTCATCTCATTTTTAGTTTGGGAATCAGTAGACTCCAGTTATAAATCCCATGACCATGGATGAAAAATACTGGTTCTGATTTTTTAATCCATTGTAAATCCTAAAGTTTCAAATGAGAATTAAGGGGGAAAAGGAAGGCATTGAAAAGTATTGGAATGAAAATAAGTGAGACATTACAAACAATAAATGGGGAAGGGGCTTCTGCATGCTAGAGTCCAGGCAATAACTACCTTAGATACCAATGAGTGAAAAGGGGCCTTCTTGACAGTTTACTCCATTTCATATTTTATAAAAAATTATTGAGAGTAAATTTGTACTTTGTAGGGAAATGTAAGTTCTGACTTTGTGAAATGGTGGCTTCTATACTGCTTAATGAATCTTTATATCACTTTTGTGAGGTTTTGATTAGTATACTTCTTAAAGCCCATGGAAAGATCAATCAGAATAGGGTGATTGATGGTATGAAGGCCTTTAAAGATGAGCAAAAAGAAAAAATAGGATATTAAATCTTGATAGCTGCACCCTTCTAATATTTTGATGGCATGCTTATGCTTCTTTTAATCCATCTGTACTTTTGCAGATAATCTGCAATATATGTTAGAAAGAACACGTCATAATTTGTTGAAAGTTTATGGAAAAGAAGAAAATAAGTTCTGTCTAGTCTGAAGAGTGATTAAGAAACAAAAAAAGTAGTAATTGCTAAGAAATTTACTCAGAAAAAGAAAAATTTCTCGGGTGTCAGCAAAAAAAAAAGATCATGCTTATTGGGTAGAAGTATGAAATTTGTTTTCCCCACTGCTGTGTTTCACTAAGCAGCTCATCAACTTCTTTTAAAACTTTCTGCTATGTGGAGTGGTCAAGGGAAGAGATTTTATTCTATTATTGAACATCTTTTAAACACTTGAACAGAATTTATTTAGCCATGGGCTTTGTACTAAAACCTATAACCATATTATGCAGGAATTAATAGTTTTTGGTTACATTTAAGAATCACTAAATTTTGGGTTTATTCCTCTCAGTTTCTTAAAGGGAAGGGGATGATTGTATCAACAAGTTATATACTTTTCTGTAAAACATGAGGTTGAATCTCATAGGCAAAAAACTTTAAAATCTGAAATAGAATCTAAAAATTAATAACTGAGCATTTATTTTTTTTTCAGTGGGTTTTGTCATACATTGATATGAATCAGCCATAGAGTTACACGTATTATAGCAGTTAACCACTCAAGAGGTCTTGGGCTTATGACATGCTGAAATGAATCTCTAAACCTACTAATCTGGCACTAAGAAGACATTTTAAAACCCCACAGAATCTATTTCTAACTAGAAATAAATTCTGTCTTTAAGACTTATATTGAGTTTGTTATATCAGCAACTTCTTTCACTGTGTATCATAAACAATGCTGAAGTTTCTGAAGACCACAGAAGACCAGAGAAGAGTCAGGGAAAAGAGAACAAATTGGGACAAGGAGAGTGGAAATAGATGAAAACATTTTAATTGAAAAATTTAATCTAGGTCTACATAGCAAACATTGAAGTGAAGGATTAGCAATTACTCAGCAGAAGTGATCTGGGAGTTCAAGCAAATGAGAGTGGCCCCTTGCTATTGTTTGGAAAGATGAGATCTGTGGTCTACAGCAACAGGTGCTAAACTACCTTGGGCACATTTTGTTGTTTCAGGTTGTCCCCAAGAAACAGTAATAGGAAATAGGTTCTAGATTTATCTATCCTATTGAACTTTTCTGAACATTGGAAATTAGTCTTGATAGCCCTTTTAAAAGTGTTAAATGATAGTACAGAGTCATGAATTATATTTTCTCTCTTTTTTTATATCAGTAACACAAGCTAATTAGTAATACACAGGCATGAATGTATTTTTAATATTTTGAAAGCATTGTATTTTTGTCATTTTCCACTCCTACTGCTTTCCTAAGGAGGGAAGGTTAACGTGAGTACTTTGGACAGCATTCTGGGGGAAATGAGAATTAAACTCATAGAAAAGGAAAAGGAAAAACTGACAGAAAACCTGCTAGCTAATGGTGAGTATTTTAGAAATAACTGTGCCTTTGATGGGAGTTTGTGTTTGTAAATATGAGTATAAGAATTTCTAAAACTAGTGATGTTTAGTACCCAAAAGGTATTTTGTTGATCTTGAGAAGAATTAATTTCTTATGTAAAGGTAAGTCCTATTTCTTCATTTCTATAAATCCCAGGGAACAGAAAACAGTTGTCTTCAGTTTATTGTTCTGTTCAACACTCTCTCACAAAAAAACTTAATTTTCCCTATAATTCCTGAAAATGTTCATATTTATATCTTTGAACCAATTTTCTCACCCAAATATTGAATTGGTGTATTTTAATTTCTATAGGACATTTCTATGCTGTCCCTCAGACATCATGGATTTTGTCAATAACTGAGTTCATAATTATCACTGTGGTACTTAATGAAAGCAGCCAAATGGGGCTTTTAGAAACACATTGGGGGCACGTTTGGTTGTCACAGGTGATTTTAAGATTAGATATTATTAGTATTAAATTCTTTGAGCACTTCCCAGGTGGCACAGTGGTAAAGAATCTGTCTGCCAGTGCAGGAGATGCAAGAGATGTGGGTTTGATCCCTGGGTCAGGAAGATCCCCTGGAGATGGGCATGACAACCCACTCTAGTATTCTTGCCTGGAGAATCCCATGGACAGAGGATCTTGGCGGGCTGCAGTCCATAAGGTCACAAAGAGTTTGACACGACTGAGCACGCATGCATGAGTGCCAGGGATACTAAGTGCTCTACAATTAATAGGACTTTTCAACACACTGAAGAATTGTTCTACAGATAATACCAATTGCATGTTCAGTAATTGAGCAACTCTGGACCCTAACTTGACTCGTATTTCCATACTTTTTCACTATTATGGTACCATCATTATTATCTTAGTAATATAAGCTGGAATCCTGAGAGTTAACCTTCACTCAACTCTAACTCATTATATTACAAATGAGTACCATTCGTCTATAAAATGTGAGCTTCTTTTGCCAGAGACCATACATTTTACATCTTTATCCCTCCCTCATCTTAGTACCTTTCACATATTATAATAAATATTTAATGAAAGAATTAGAATAAATAAAAGAAGTTTCTATTCAAAGTGAGAGAAAAACAAAAAGAGTGCTAGTGGCTGGTACTTAGGGTAGCCTATTGATAGATGCCTCAACTATTTGCTTACTATTATACTCTTCATACCAATTACTAATACTACAGTATTGTCATAGTTATCCCACACAGAGTTAACTGTCTTCTATTCTTGTAAGAAATATTTGGTCTTACTTGCATTTAGGAGCCCATTTTCTCAGGGAAGTTTATAATCCATTGCAGTCTATTCAGTTCTCAATGACATAATGGGAAAACAGTTTTATATACAAAATGTAAAGTTTTTTGCTTTCTTCCAGTTTCTTTTCTGTCATCTCCTCATTCTACCCTCATGTCCTTCTAATGTGAGCCAGTGGGTGTCCCTTTTGAGATTATTGTTTACTTTATTGTGACTAACTACAACTATATTATAGTTAGTAGAGTTATCAAAGGACTTTGTGAATACCCAGATCACTCCGAAAAGAGATTTCATGCCCTTTAGCTATCACCCTACAAGCCCTATGTAATTACTAATCTATCTTCTGTCTCTGTAGATTTGCCTTACCATTTCAAATAAATGGTATAATATGTGGGTTTTGTGACTAGTTTATTTCACTTAGTATGTACAGGTTTATCTGTATTGTATGTATCAGTTAATTCATTCTTATTTTTTGCCTTTTTTTCAATATTTCTATTGTGATAAAATACACATAACATAAAATTTACTATCTTAATTGTTTTAAAGTATACAGTTCAGTGGTGTTAAGTTCATTGATATTATTGTACAACCATTCAGTTCAGTTAAGTTCAGTCGCTCAGTCATGTTCGACTGTTTGCGACCCCATGGACCGCAGCATGCCAGGCCTCCCTGTCCATCACCAACTGCCAGAGTTTACCCAAACTAATGTCCATTGAGTCGGTGATGCCATCCAACCATCTCATCCTCTGTCATCTCCTTCTCCTCCTGCCTTCAATCTTTCCCAGCATCAGGGTCTTTTCAAATGAGTCAGCTCTTCGCATCAGGTGGTCAAAGTATTGGAGTTTCAGCTTCAACATCAGTCCTTCCAGTGAACACCTAGGACTGATCTCCTTTAGGATGGACTGGTTGGATCTCCTTGCAGTCCAAGGGACTCTCAAGAGTCTTCTCCAACACCACGGTTCAAAAGCATCAATTATTTGGTGCTCATCTTTCTTTATAGTCCAACTCTCACTTCCATACATTACTACTGGAAAAACCATAGCCTTGACTAGACGGACCTTTGTTGACAAAGTAATGTCTCTACTTTTCAATATGCTGTCTAGGTTGGTCATAACCTTCCTTCCAAGGAGTAAGCGAGTTTTAATTTCAACCATTACCATCATCCATCTCCAGAATTCTTTTCATTTTGCAAATTGAAACTTTATATTCATTAAACAAAAGCTCCCCACTGCCCCTTATCCCCAGTCCCTAGCAGCCACTGTTCTGTTTCTGTCCCTATGACTTTCTATTCCTCTGATTTCATATAAATGGAATGACTGATTTATTTCATGTGGCATAATGTCCTCAAGGTCCACCTATGTTATAGCATATGTTGGAATTTCCTGCCTTATAAACCTCAATAATATTCCACTGTAGGTGCATCCCTCATTCTGCTTATCTGTTCATCCATCAGTGAACGCTGTTTTGCTTCCACATTCTAGTTGTTTATAATGCTGCTATGAACATGAGTGTACTGCTTCATTCCTTTTTATTGCCAAATAATATTCCGTTGTATGGATATTATTTTCTTTATCTGCTTGATAGGCATTTGGGTTCTTTCCACCTTTGGGGCATAATAAGCATTTCCAAGCATACACAAAAGTAGTAATAGAATAATATAATTATTCTTTCTCACATGTTCCTGTCACCTAGATTGAACAAGTAGGAAGATTTTGTTACACTTGTTTTTTTTTTTTTTAATTTTTCTGTTGAAATAGTTCAAAACAAGTTCCAACATCATTTTGTTCTTATGTACTTCAGTATGCATCTCTTAAAAATACAGACCATTTTTTATGTTACTGCAATGCGATTATATAATTTAATTTAAAATTTTCTTACTTATCTCTAGCTTTTTTACAGTTGTTAATAGTTTATTCAAGTCAAACACCAAAGTTTACACCCTGTATCTATTAAGACACTTGAATCTCATGGAATATAAAGCTGATCCTCCTTCCTCCTCCTCTTTTACTAAAGTTCTAATTTACTAAAGAAACTGTGTCTGTTGCCAGTTGTCTTGTAGAATATCCCACTTACTAAATTTGTTTTCTCATCTGTCTTGTTCCTCTAGCCTATGTATTCCCTATAACTAGAAGTCAGCTCTAATGGTTTAATTATTTTCAATTTTAACATTTTTTTGACAAGAATACTTCATATGTTATACTGTACATTTTACATTGATTTCTATCAGGAAATATGATCTATTTTATCTTTTTGAAAATAGCTATACAATTGTCACAAAGAATTGGACCCAACTTAGTGACTGAACAACTACAAAAAACAGTTGTCATAAATTGCTTATTTCAAGTTCCATCTTCATTCCCTATAATGTGAGATGCCATCTTAACTGTAGACTTAGTTTCTGTATTTACTTGCCTGTTTTGGAAATTCATATTCTGTCCTATTGGCCTAGTTATTCATATACTAATACTAAATTGCTTTGAATATGACAGCTTTATCATGTTTTAATATAGGTTGGTCTAACCCCAGGCCCTCATTCCCCTCCCCTAGACACATAAGTATATGGCTCCCCCCAGGTCTGGCTCTTCTTTATGGGAATGTCTTTCTGTGTGACTTTTAATAGTAGGATATTTGTCTTTTTTTTTTTAATCTTCCATTTTCTATGTAATATATTCCCAAGTGAGAAGATTATTGATTTCTTAGGGTTTGGAAGTCACTTATGTGGTCAGAGTACTTACTGTATGTACTTGCTTATTATTGTGCCTAGTCAAAAAACCCCAACATGAAGAAATATGAAAGTATATGGTGCACCATTATTTCTTATTTTCTTTGGTACAGAAATAGCAACTATTCTTTCAAATTTAGATTGAACATAAAAATCTTCCACATTCAATATAGACTGGCATTATTCTGAGTCAAGATTAGATCATGTGATGATGATGCTGTGCCCAGTTTGTTGTAGTTTGGGCCTCCAAGGATATAAATGATGCCATACATGCCTCAGTAGGTGTGCACAGCAAGAGTGCCCATGGACATTGTGAGCAACTCATTAAGAAGCTCCAGGAAAAAGAGGAAATGCCTCTTCCTGGCACTATGCTTACCTGCCTAGTTTCCTGTTTTTCATGAGACTTTGGACTAGTAATTCCTTACTCTCTTTCAGCTCTTCATTGCTTTCAAAATGATGCTTGTTATATTTTATTCAAGATTTTAGTTGCTTTAAGCAGTAAGATGGGTCTGAATGACATAGTCATCCAAATGAATGGAAACAACTTGCTGGTCAATTTTTGTTAGGAGTTAAGGTATCTAATCTGGGAGTTCAGAAAAGAAAAATAAACTTTACTCATTTTCATTTATTTTACAATTTGCTGTAAATAATTAAGAACTTGCTTACCATTTTGAATATATCAATTCTAATTCTAATACCCTTATTGACTACCTTGGTATATCTATGAAGAGACCTTATTAAATCTTGGCCTTCTTGATACGGTGGATGAAGAAGTTGTTGTTCAGTTGCTAAATCATCCAACTCTTGTGACCCCGTGAACTGTAGCACACCAGGTTTCCCTGTCCTTCACCATCTCCTGGGGTTTGCTCAAACTCATGTCCATTGAGTCAGTGATGCCATCCAACCACCTCGTCTTCTGTCATCCCCTTCTCCTACTGCCTTCAATCTTTCCCAGCATCAGGTCTTTTCTAATGAGTCGACTCTTTACATCAGGTAGCCAAAGTATTGGAGCTTCAGCTTCATCATCAGTCCTTCCAATGACTATTCAGGGTTGATATCCTTTAGAATTGACTGATTTGATCTCCTTGCTGTCCAAGGGACTCTCAAGAATCTTCTCCAGCACCACAATTCGAAAGCATCAGTTCTTCAACACTTAGCCTTCTTTATGGTCCAACTCTTACATTTGTACATGACTAGTGGAAAAACCAAACCTTTGACTATACAAAGCTGTAATCATAATGCACAATAAGTAACATCAATGGTCACACTGTAGAACCAATAAGTTTTTTGTACATGCTTTTCTTTTTACAAGATAAGATTATTGATGTCAGTAAAGTGGGTACTCTTTTGCAAAACATGGGGATGAACTTTACAGAAAAAGAAATTAGTAATCTGAGACACAATCTACCAGGTGATGGTAAGTATTTAAGACATATTTGAATTGCTCAGGGTGTCTGGAGAATATGGACTTCTATAAAAGTAATCTCTGAAAACTCTTACTTGACATTGAGACAGAAGACAGTAAAGATGACTCAAGACAGAAAGTAAACATGTTGATGCTGGACAAAAAGCAACAAAATTCTGTAAGGAAATTATACTTCAATTAAAAAATAAACATATTTTTCTAAAAAAGAAAGTAAACATGTTTTGTCCCTAGATATTTCCAGCAATTCTGATTCAGTTGAGAATATGGCCAGTGCCACTATTAGACTTGGATAGAACCACAGAAAGACAGTACTGTGGGGGGAAGGGAATGGTATACATTCCCTTTAACACAAGAATTTTTTTTTAATAGAAAAGACAGCTTGGCCAAATGTGGGAAATTACCTAAAAACAAACAAACAAACAAACAGAAAGAGTTCTATCACCACCATTATTTCCAGGGACTTTAGGACAGCAGAATAAAGGAGAAGTGATAAGTGTGGGACTTACTTCCTACACCACATGAGAAGGGCAGAGTTGTCCAGATACCCCAAGGGAAAGGACCATGAAGAATTCAAGCTGTCATGCAAGGAATGCAAGAATGCTCAGCCACTCATGCTTCTGCTTGCATCCTTATATTCCTGAACCAGAATCTGGTCCAAGGACTATGTTCCCAGACTTCTAATCTCCCTCAATGGGCTAGAGACAAACTCTAAAGAGCAGTAAATTTCACATTAGGGCTCAATTAATTCATAAACTAAATAAACAAAAGTTAAAGATATAAACCTGAGATCACTCCAGTGAGGCTAAGTGTTTGAAACATTTCCTGATCATTTTACAATCTTAATTGAATGAATACTTGCTTATCTTATTAAGATGCATTTAATTGCATCATTGTGTAGGACAGAACTGTTCCCTAAAATATTTTTTTGTTTCATTCTATAATTTTTATCACTTTCAATCTACCAGAAAGAATATGCAGGTGATCGTCATTGTCTTATTTTCTTTGAGTGGGACGATGTATCCATTAGGAAAAGTGGGACTAGATGTGGAACTATCATTTATCATAATAGAAAAATATTTTTTTAGCTTAAGAGACCTATCTGAGATTATAATGGTACTTTTAAAAATATTGCCGTAATAAAATGAACCAGAATTATGAAATAAAAAATATATAGCTATTTTTTGGGACTGTCATCTAGTCTTGCCTTGTTTTGAATAATAACTTTTTTTGCTCTTCCTTGTTTTGAATAATAATTTAAGATCAACCAAGACAATGAAAAGGGCTTCCCTGGTGGTTCAGACAGTAAAGAATCTGCCTGCAATGTGGGAGACCTGGCTTCATTCTCTGGGTTGGGAAGATCCCTTGGAGTAGGAAATGGCAACCCACTCCAGTATTCTTGCCTGGAAAATTCCATGGACATAAGAGCCTGGTGAACTGCAGTCCATGGGGTCACAAGAATCAGACATGACTGAGCAACTAAACCACCACCACCAAGTCAATGAAAAGCGGTATTCCCAGGTGGTGCTATGACCAA
Source organism: Muntiacus reevesi (assembly GCF_963930625.1). Lineage (NCBI taxonomy): Eukaryota > Metazoa > Chordata > Mammalia > Artiodactyla > Cervidae > Muntiacus > Muntiacus reevesi. The sequence goes on along the minus strand of NC_089266.1, from coordinate 16,011,466 downwards.
CTAGATAGCATATTAAAAGGCAGACATTACTTTGCCAACAAAGGTACGTCTAGTCGAAGCTATGGTTTTTCCATTAGTCACGTATGGATGTGAGAGTTAGACTATAAAGTAAGCTGAGCACTGAAGTATTGATGCTTTTAACTGTAGTGTTGGAGAAGACTCCGGAGAGTCCCTTGGAATGCAAGGAGATCAAACCACTCAGTCCTTCTCTTTTTTTCTGTTTACTATAAACCTTTTTTTTCCATTTATTTTTATTCATTGGAGGCTAATTATTTTACAATATTGTTGTGGTTTTTGCCATAGATTGACATGAATCAGCCATGGATTTACATGTGTTCCCCATCCCAATCCCTGCTCCCACCTCCCTCTACATCCCATCCCTCTGGGTCTTCCCAGTGCACCAGCCCTGAGCACTTGTCTCATGCATCCAACCTGGGCTGGTGATCTGTTTCACCCTTAATAGTATACTTGTTTCAATGCTATTCTCTGAAAACATCCGACCCTTGCCTTCTCCCACAGAGTCCAAAAGTCTGTTCTGTACATCTGTGTCTCTTTTTCTTTTTTGCATATAGGGTTATCATTATCATCTTTCTAAATTCCATATATATGTGTTAGTATACTGTGTATTGGTCTTTATCTTTCTGGCTTACTTCACTCTGTATATTGGGCTCCAGTTTCATCCATCTCATTAGAACTGATTCAAATGAATTCTTTTCAACGGCTGAGTAATATTCCATGGTGTATATGTACCACAGCTTTCTTATCCATTCGTCTGCTGATGGGCATCTAGGTTGCTTCCATGACCTGGCTATTATAAACATTGCTGTGATGAACATTGGGGTGCATGTGTCTCTTTCAGATCTGGTTTCCTCGGTGTGTATGCCCAGGAGTGGGATTGCTGGGTCATATGGCAGTTCTGTTTCCAGTTTTTTAAGGAATCTCCACACCGTTCTCCATAGCAGCTATACTAGTTTGCATTCCCACCAACAGTGTAAGAGGATTCCCTTTTCTCCACACCCTCTCCAGCATTTATTGCTTGTAGACTTTTGGATAGCAGCCATCCTGACTGGCGTGTAATGGTACCTCATTGAGGTTTTGATTTGCATTTCTCTGATAATGAGTGATGTTGAGCATCTTTTCATGTGTTTGTTGGCCATCTGTATGTCTTCTTTGGAGAAATGTCTGTTTAGATCTTTGGCCCATTTTTTGATTGGGTCATTTACTTTTCTGGAATTGAGCTGCAGGGGTTGCCTGTATATTTTTGAGAATAATCCTTTGTCTGTTGCTTCATTTCCTATTATTTTCTCCCATTCTGAAGGCTGTCTTTTCACCTTGCTTATAGTTCCCTTTGTTGTGCAAAAGCTTTTAAGTTTCATTAGGTCCCATTTGTTTATTTTTGCTTTTATTTCCAATATTCTGGGAGGTGGGTCATAGAGGATCCTGCTGTGATTTATGTCGGAGAGTGTTTTGCCTATGTTCTCCTCTAGGAGTTTTATAGTTTCTGGTCTTACATTTAGATCTTTAATCCATTTTGAGTTTATTTTTGTGTATGGTGTTAGAAAGTGTCCTAGTTTCATTCTTCTTCAAGTGGTTGACCAGTTTTCCCAGCACCACTTGTTAAAGAAGTTGTCTTTTTTCCATTGTATATTCTTGCCTCCTTTGTCAAGGATAAGGTGTCCGTAAGTATGTGGATTTATCTCTGGGCTTTCTATTTTGTTCCATTGATCTATATTTCTGTCTTTGTGCCAGTATCATACTGTCTTGATGACTGTGGCTTTGTAGTAGAGCCTGAAGTCAGGCAGGTTCATTCCTCCAGTTCCATTCTTCTTTCTCAAAATTGCTTTGGCTAGTCGAGGTTTTTTGTATTTCCATACAAATTGTGAAATTATTTGTTCTAGTTCTGTGAAGAATACTATTGGTAACTTAATAGGGGGAATATTTTTAAATCATGTTATTATCTCTGATGTTATTATTGAGTTTCTCAATAACATAAGCTTTAAGCTCAACATTCAGAAAACTAAGATCATGGCATCTGGTCCCATCACTACATGGCAAATAGATAGGGAAACAGTGGAAACAGTGGCTGACTTTATTTTGGGGGGCTCCGAAATCACTGCAGATGGTGATTGCAGCCATGAAATTAAAAGACACTTACTCCTTGGAAGGAACGTTATGACCAACCTAGATAGCATATTAAAAAGCAGAGACATTACTTTGCCAACAAAGGTCTGTCTAGTCAAGGCTATGGTTTTTCCAGTGGTCATGTATGGATGTGAGAGTTGGACTATAAAGAAAGATGAGCGCCGAAGAAGTCATGCTTTTGAACTGTGGTGTTGGAGAAGACTCTTGAGAGTCCCTTAGACTGCAAGGAGATACAGCCAGTTCATCCTAAAGCAGATCAGTCCTAGGTGTTCACTAGAAGGACTGATGTTGAAGCTGAAACTCCAATACTTTGGCCACCTGATGTGGAGAACTGACTCATTAGAAAAGACCCTGATGCTGGGAAAGATTGAAGGCAGGAGGAGAAGGGGACGACAGAGGATGAGATGGTTGGATGGCATCTCCAGTGCAATGGACATGAGTTTGAGTAAGCTCCGGGAGTTGGTGATGAACAGGGAAGCCTGGTGTGCTGCAGTCCATGGGGTTGCAAAGAGTCAGACACGACTGAGCGACTGAACTGAACTGATATGAATATATTTCATTCTGCCCTTGCATGTTCTCAAATTGTTACCTTCTGAGCCACCAGGAAAGCCCCTGATTCCTCATAGGCATGAATATTTCATTATTTGAAATGATTAGGTAAGCCATAAAACTCTCAAATGTCTATATCCTCATCTTTCCAAAGGAAAAAAGGTTGATGTCGATGACCTTCCAAATCTTCTTGGGAACATGGGAATTGAGCTGACAGATAAGGAATTCTCAGAGCTGAAGAAAATCCTCCCAATCAATGGTGAGTCACATGGTTGCCACTCAGGCTTTTCATGGCCTAATTATGTGGCCTTTTTGAGAAGTTATAAAACTTCCCTATGAAATTTCCTCTAGAAATTTCTGAACTTTAAGAGAAGAAAATTCTAGGCTGTGTAGAAACCATATAACTGTCAATTAAATTTACTTTTTAAGTCATTAAAACTTTCGGTTATGAGTAAAGCAATTAGTATTGTGTGTTCGTGTGCTTAGTTATGTTCAACTCTGTGACCCCATGAATGTAACCCACCAGGCTCCTCTGTCCATGGGATTTTCCAGGCAAAAATACTGGAGTAGTTGCCATGTCCTACTGCAGAGGTTCCTCCCAACCCAGGGATCAAACCCACATCTCTTGCATCTCCTGCGTTGGCAGGCAGATTCTTTACCACCTACACAACCTTTACCACTGGAAGCCCTGACTTAATATTACTTATACTTAATTATAAAACCTAATTATAAGCAAGGAAGAAAGGAAAATGAGAAGAGTGAAAGGCTAGTAGAAGGAAGAGAAAGAAGTTAGAGGGAAAAAATGGTGGTCTAGTGGTTAAGAATCCATCCTACAATGCAGTGAACACAAGTTCTAATTCCTGGTCAGGAAACTAAGATTCTCACATACCACAGAACAACTGAGTCAGCGTGACACAACTAGGAAGTCCATGCACCTCAACAAAGATCCCCCGTGTTGGCAACTAGATCTGATACAACCAAAAAAACAAGTAAATATTTAAAAAATGGGAAATAGCAGTATAGCAGAGTGGTAGACAGCAAAGTATCCTGTGTCTGAATGCCTAGATTCAGATCCTAGCTCCACTACTTATCTTCTGTGTTATCTTGGACAAGTTTCTTCTAAACCTCAGTGTGTGAAATTCCTCATTTATAAAAAGAGGATAAAAATGACAAAGCACTTTGAAATGTGTTTAGTATAAGATAAAATTTCAATAAAAGTTATCTATTGTGCTGTTATTGTAGTTGTGATTATGATGATGGTGGTGATACATGTGGTAGCAATGATGGCTTTAATGGTGGCAATGATGATGATGCCTCAGCATAGCCCAAACTCACAACTGCTTTGAGTAACAAAGATCATAGGGACATGTCACTTTTTTACAAGTTGTTATTTTTACCTTCATTTTAAAATTTTCTAGTTAAAATAATATTTTAAGGACATTATGAAAATATATATTTATAGAATTATGAAATACAAAATATTCTTTTATGAAGGACCATACAATTTTCATTCTGACATGAATTTGGCTTTTCTTATAGCTAATGGACAAGTGTTTCAAAATAGGATTTTGGATGAAGCAAAGTCCCTCAAAGGTAAGAAGATACATGTTAAATTCTTGCGTCTAGAACATTATACTGTGAATATTATTGATTCATTACTTATACATTCCTAAATATGTTTATTTTATCAGATAATATTCTTTATCGTATTTTTGCATCTAGCTTTGCATTTACCCAAGCACGTGAAAAGAATCATTTCAAATTTACTTATATATAGCAAGTTAGTTATTTTAGAAATTTGTCACAAATAACCTGACAGTTTATGTGACAAAAATAACCTGTTACTTCAGAAACCTATGAGATTAGTTGCTTAAGCTCTAGTTTAAAAATCGTTAAGAAATTTTATGGTATGTTCTCTTACCCCCTCAAGCCCAACTTTAAAAAGAGAAATTTTTAACTCTGCTTCTTTTTCAGTCATGAATATGATTTATTTTTATTACTGTTTTTCCATTACATTTCTGAGGTCATAATGGCTATTGGAAAAATAATTCATGGGTAGAGTTATATTTTTAATGTTTTGAAGTCATTTAATTTGCCTCATTTTAATTTTCTCTCTTTTTCTAAGGTGGGATGATTAATGTCAATGATCTGAACAAAGTTCTTGGAAACATGGGAATTAAGCTCACAGAAAAAGAACATGAAGATCTGATAGCTAATCTTCCAGTTGATGGTGAGCATGAAATATATAATATACTCTAACATCTCTGAGCTCCAAGGGGTTATGTCCAGGTATCTGCTAAATATTTCTATTTAGATGTCCCAGGTTAAAAAGAAATTCATTATATTTTAATTGAATAGAGTCTTACCTCCATGTTCTCTACATCTCCTATAAAACTGGGGTCATTCTTCACTCTAACTTTCCCTTAATCCCTGTCCCAGTTAAATTCTATTTAACATCCTAAAGATTTCTTTACTCTGCTTTCTTTACTCCTGACTATCTGTTACCACTGCCCCTATAAACTGATATTTATAGCCCCAACTTTCTTCCTCATCAACATTTGACATTGTCAGGTTTATTATTTTTTAATATGGTTGATATGAAATTGTATCTTGTTTTAAACTGCATTTGCAGATTGCCAGTGAGGTTATCATCTCATATCTTTACTGATCATTCAACCTTTCTTGTCTGTAAATTGTCTTTTCATTATTTTGCCTAAATCTATTGGGTAATTTGCATTTTAATAATTAATTTGTAGTTGTTCTATATGTACTCTGTGCATGCGTGCTAAGTCACTTCAGTCGTGCCTGACTGTCTGCAACCCCATGGACTATAGCCCGCCAGGCTCCACTGTCCATGGGATTCTCCAGGCCAGAATACTGGAGTGAGTTGTCATGCTTTCCTTCAGGGGATCTTCCCGACCTAGGAATCAAACCCGCGTCTCTTACGTCTCCTGCATTGGCAAGTGGGTTCTTTACCACTATCGCCACCTGGGAAGCCCACATACTATATGCTAATATGTATGCTAATAGGATATAGCATCCCACTCTGTATGCTGATCATTATTATGTTTTATGTACAAGAAACAAAAGCATCAATTCTTTGGCACTCAGAACTGATACTTTTGAACTGTGGTGTTGGAGAAGACTCTTGAGAGTCCCTTGGACAGCAAAGAAATCCAGCCAGTTCCTCCTAAAGGAGATCAGTCCTGAATATTAATTGGAAGGACTGATGCTGAAGCTGAAACTCAATACTTTGGCCACCTGATGTGAAGTACTCACTCGTTGGATAAGACCCTGATGCTGGGAAAGATTGAAGGCAGGAGGAGAAGGGATGGCATCACCAATTCGATGGACATGAGTTTGAGCAAATTCCAGCAGTTGGTGATAGACGGGGAGGCCTGGCATGCTGCAGTCCGTGGGGTCACAAAGAGTCAGACTGAGTGACTGAACTGACACAAGAAATATGTCTCTTACTTAGAGTTTTGCTTAGATTATCACCTTTCATTGAACAGAAGTTCTTAATTTTAACAGAATTAAATTTGTCACTATCTTCCTTTATAATTTGTTTTCTGTTTAGAAAATTCTTCCTTATCATCAGATCTTAAAGATTTTTCCTATTGTTTTTATCCTATTTCTTTTTAATTGATAAGGAATTTATTTTGGGTTCTTTTGTGTGTGTGTGAGTTAAGAGATCTAATATTTTTCTGTATTAATGGCCAGTATTTCATTAGCCCTTTTCCTACTGATTTGTAATATTTACTATCATACATGCTAGAGTCAGTTTCTAAGTTTGTATACTGTTTCATTGACCTATTTTCCCCTCTATCAATATACTATACTACCTTAATAATAAAATTTTACATTAGTAAATCTTGAAATTGAGTATTGTAAGTACCCCTTCTTGAGATGTGTTACAATGGAGTATTACTCAGCCATGATAGAGAAGGAAATAACGCAATTTGCAGCAGCATGACAAGATTAGAGATTATCAGGCTAAGTGAAGTATGTCAGATGGAGAAAGACAAATATCATGTGATATCACTTACATATAGAATCTTTTGAAATGATACAAATGAACTTATTTACAAAACAGAAACAGAATCACGGACTTAGAAAACAAAGTTGGTTACCAGAGGCGAAAGCAGCAGGATAAATTAGGAGGTTGGAGTTAACATACACACACTACTATATATGAAATGGTAAACAAGGACCTACTGTGTAGCATAGAAAGCTCTTCTCAATACTCTGTAATATCCTATATGGGAAAAGGATCTGAAAAAGTATAAATATATGTATAAGTAAATCACTTTGCTGTGCACTTGAAACTAACACAACATTGTGAATCAATACTCTAATATAAAATAAATTTTTTTAAAGTACTTTTCTTGTTCCTCAAAATTATGTCAGTTATTTTGTAATTCTTAGTCTTTCATAAATTTTATTAACTGTTCTAAAATCTATGATTAATACCATTTGGATTTTAATTGAATATGTATTAAAATTAGTATTGTGGTATTCACAGACTCTTGATGATTTTCCGATGTTGATCTGGTTTCCCACAACCTTACAAAGATATTTAAAATCAATTATTTCTTTTTCTTGTTATATTTAATTTGTTAGGAATTGCAGCCCAATTTGAATACTAGAGGTAAAATAGAATTTCTTGTCTTTTTGTGGTTTTAATGGACAAACTTCTAAAGTTTCACTGTTGAATAATGGTGTCTACTTTGACATTTGTTTGTTTTACTGAGGTGAAATTCACACATTCATATAACATAAAATTAGTTGCTATGAAATAGATAATTCAGTGGTATTAGTGCATTCACAATATTGTACAGTCACCAATTCCAAAACATTTTTGTCCTCTTTTTAAGAATCTCCGTTATTTTAAGCTATTACTTTACACTAATCCCATCTTTGGTATTAGGGTAACATTGGCCTCATAGAATGAATTAGGAATTATTTCCTTCTCTTCTATTTTTTTGGAACAGGTTGAGGAAAATTGGTATTAATTCTTCTTTAAATGTTAGTGGAATTCACCAATGAAACAACCTGATGGTCCCAGGCATTTTTTTTTGTTGAGAGGTTTTTGATTGCTGATTCAGTCTCTTTACTTGTTAAAAGGCTGTTAAAGGTCTGTTTCTATTTCTTCTGGAGTCAATTTTTGTAATTTATGTTTCTAGGACTATATCCTTTTCATCTAGGCTATCTAATTTGTTCGTATGTACTTATTCATAGTATTCTCACATAATCCTTTTTATTTCTCTGAGGTTTGTAGTATATCCCCACTTTCATTATTTATTTTAGTATGTTGCATCTTTTTCCTTAATCAATCTAGCTAAAGATTTGTCAGTTTTATTGGTCTTTTCAGAGTCAACTTTTCATTTTCTTGATTTTCCTGATTTTTCTGACCTCTATTTCATCTATCTTTACACCCTAATTTATTATTCCCTTCTTTTTACTAGCTTTGAATCTAGTTTGACATAATCCACTTCCAGGGCTTATGAAGTGCCCAGTCTTGCCTGAGGTATATGGACATGTAGAGGAAGGTTGCCAAATTAGAGTTCTGTTAGCAGAAAGAACAGTAAGTAGTTATGACTGATTGTTAGACAACCAGCAATGTCTGCCACATACCCCGAAAGCCTACCACATGGCCTAATTCATATTAACAATTCTTTACATATTTAATAAATGAATTAATCAGTAGACAAAATATAATGAGGAAGAAAATTTCCTGTGGTAGGAAATGGTAGAAAGCCTTAACACTTGTCTCAAATGTGTTTCAGTAGTGGCCGACTCTGTGCGACCCTGTGGACTGTAGCCTGCTAGGCTCCTCTGTCCATGGAATTCTCCAGGCAAGAATACTGGAGTGGGTTGCCATTTCTTTCTCCAGGGGATCTTCCTAACCTAAGGATCAAACTCACATCTCTATGTCTCCTAGCTTGGCAGGCAGGTTCTTTACCACTAGTGCCACCTGGGAAGCATGTCACAAATGTATAGAAATCAAGTATTTACAGCAAGTCATGGTGATTGAAAATATTGGAGAAAAGAAATTTAGCAAAGAATGAAAGATGAAAAGTATAGACTCTTTTCTATTTGTGGTGACCACTGATGGAGCTTTATGGCTGGCATAAATCATATCTTGATCTCCTTATGCAGGAGTGTATAGCTTCATATAAGCTCCTTATATCCTTATAATATAGGAAACAGTTGATTCTTAATTTTATTGGGTGAATTATTGAAACCTAGTAAATGATAAATTAATATATGTTTATAAAATACAATAAAATAAAAATAGTTGATTTTGACTATGAACTATAAACAAGTATTTTATACCTTTTTCCTGAATCTCAATCATTTGTATTAATTGTACCTTTTTGAATAGCTAATGGAAAGATTGTTCTCAATAAGCTAATGGATGGAGTAAAAACTGTTATAGGTGAGTGACAAATACTCTAAATCTAAGAAAATAAATTATTATACTAAATTATATTTCATGATTTTTTAAATCATAGCATTGTCATAACTGTTTCATCATCATTGTTGATTTATTAATGAGTGGTATTTATCGAATTTTCCAGAGTTGGTTGAACTTTGGATAATCTATATTTTAATAACAGTGCTTTGGTGCAGCATCTTGATAAGAAGTATTTTATTCTATGAAGCATTTGTCAATAACATATTTCATATGAGTTTGTAATTGTCACATATTAGTTTAAATGACTAAAGTATAGGTGTAGATGAAGCACTGTAGATGAGGCGAAGCTTCAACTTATATAGGTAATCATGTAAAGACCAACACAAATTTCATTCAATAACTAAAGACCAAACATCTAAAATATTCTAATTTATCATGGTACTTCATATCCCTACATTCTATTGTATACTATATTATCCTGTCCACATGATTAGGAGATAATACCTTCACATATGTTTGTGATGAAGCTTTGCTCTTGATTCAATAACTGAAGTCAGTGCTACATAGGAAAATATTATTTATTTTTATATTTTAAATCTTTAAGTAATTTTTAAAATTCTTACATTTTCTAATTCTTATTATTTGTAGGGGAGGACACTGATATCTCTGACACAGAAGGCGTTCTGGAAAACATGGGGATACAATTTTCAGATAAGGAACACTTGGAGTTATTGAAAAAGTTATCAGTTGATGGTAAGCATTTCAAATATCACTGTAACAGTGGTTCCCAAGAGGGGACAGTTTTGCTCCTGAAGAAACATTTGACAGTGTCTGGAAATGTTTTTGGTTGTCACAACTTGGTGGAGGAGGGGCAGGTGTCACTGGCATCTGGTGGATAGAAGACATCTAATGCCTAGGACAGACCCATACAGCAAAGAATTATCCAAAATGTTAGTAGTACTGCTGTTAAGAAACTTTGCAGTAAAACCTTTAAGAAAACTTAGATTTGTGTGTTTAAATAAGAATGTCTATTCCACTTGAGACTTGAAGAAAAAATTTGTCAAAAATTAAGAAATCTTAATTGCATAATTTAGCTCTTCATTTGAAAATCAAGAAACATAACATTATTATGAATAAGTGCTGAGAAATACCTGCCATTACTCTTAATTCTACTGGAATACTTAATTTTAAGAGAGGAACTTTAAGAAAAAGGAAGTGTGGATATTCAGTCATTCTGTTGTGTCCAACTCTTCATTGACTCCATGAACTGCAGCAAGCCAGGTTTTCCTGTCCTTCACTATCTCCCGGAGTTTGCTCAAGCTCTTGTCCATTGAGTCGATGATGCCTTCCAACCATCTCTTTCTCTGTAACATCCTTCCCCTCTTGTCCTCAATCTTTCCCAGCATCAGGGTCTTTTCCAATGAGTTGGCTCTTCGCATCAGGTGGCCAAAGTATTGGAACTTCAGCTTCAACCCTTCCAATGAATAGTCAGGGTTGATTTTATTTAGGATTGACTGGTTTGATCTCATTGCTGTTCAAGGGACTCTCAAGAGTCTTCCCCTGCACCACAATTCAAAAGCATCAATTTTGCAGTGCTCAGCCTTGTTTATGTCCAACTCTTACACCTCTACATGACTACTGGAAACACCAAAGATTTGACCATTCAGACTTTTGTCAGCAAAATGATGTCTCTGCTTTTTAATATGCTATCGAGGTTTGTCATAGCTTTTCTTCCCAAGGAGCATGTGTCTTTTAATTTCATGGCTGCAGCCACTGTGCTCAGTGATTTTGGAGCCCAAGAAAATAAAATCTTCCTCTGTTTCCATTTTTTCCCCATCTATTTGCCATGAAATGATGAGACTAGGTGCCATGATCTTAGTTTTCTGAATGTTGAGTTTTAAGCCAGCCTTTTCACTTTCCTCTTTCACTTTCATCAAGAGGTTCTTTAGTTCCTCTTCACTTTCTTCCCTAAGGCTGGTGTCATCTGCATATCTGAGGTTTTTGACATTTCTCCCTGCAATCTTATTCTAGCTTGAGCTTCGTCCAGTCCAGCATTTTGCATGATGTACTCTGCATAGAAGTTAAATAAGCAGGGTGAGAATATACAGCCTTGAGGTACTCCTTTCCCAATTTGGAACCAGTCAATTGTTCCATGTCTGGTTCTAATTGTTGCTTCTTGACCTGCATACAGGTTTCTCAGGAGGCAGGTAAAGTGGTATGGTATTCCCATTGTTTAAGAATTTTCCACAGTTCATTGTGATCCACATAGTCAAAGGCCTTAGTGTAGTCAATGAATCAGAAGTAGATGTTTTTCTGGAGTTCTCTTGTTTTTTCTGTGATCTAACAGCTGTTGGCAATTTCATCTCTGGTTCCTCTGCCTTTTCTAAATCCAGCTTGAACATCTGAAAGTTCTTGGTTCATGTACTAGTGAAGCCTGGCATGGAGAATTTTGAGCATTACTTTGCTAGCATGTGAGATGAGTACAATTGTGCGATAGTTTGAACTTCCTTTGGCATTGCCTTTCTTTGGGACTGGAATGAAGACTGACCTTTTCCAGCTCTGTGGCCACTGCTGAGTTTTCCAAATTTGCTGGCATATTGAGAGCAACACTTTAACAGCATCATCTTTTAGGATTTGAAATAAGCTCAACTGGAATTCTATCACCTCCACTAGCTTTGTTCATAGTGATACTTCCTAAGGCCCACTTGATTTCACACTCCAAGATATCTGGCTCTAGGTGAGTGACCACACAATCATGTTTACCCAGATTATTAAGACCTTTCTTGTATAGCTCTTTTGTGTATTTTTGCCACCTCTTCTTAATCTCTTCTGCTTTTGTTAGATCCTTACTGTTTTGTCCTTTATCATCCCCATCATTGCATGAAATGTTCTCTTGATATCTCCAATTTTCTTGAAGAGATCTCTAGTCTTTCCCATTTTATTGTTTTCCTCTATTTCTTTGCATTAATCACTGAGGAAGGCTTTCTTATCTCTCCTTGCTATTTTTTGGAACTCTGCATTCAGATTAATTTATCTTTCCCTTTCTTCTTTGCCTTTCACTTCTCTTCTTTTCTCAGCTTTTTGTAAGGCCTCCTCAGACAACCATTTTGCCTTCTTTCTTTTCTTTTTCCTTGAGGATAATTTTGGGCACTGTCTCCTATACAGTGTTACAAACCTCTGTCTGTAATTCTTTAGGCATTCTGTCTATTAGATCTAATCCTTTGAATCTAGTTGTCACTTCCACCGTATAATTATAAGGGATTTGATTTAGGTCATACCTGAGTGGCCTAGTGGTTTTCCCTACTTTCTTCAATTTAAGTCTGTATTTTGCAGTAAGGAGTTCATGATCTGAGCCACAGTCAGCTCCCAGTCTTGTTTTTGCTGACTGTATAGAGCTTCTCCATATTTGGCTACAAAGAATGTAATCAATCTGATTTTAGTATTAACCATCTGGTAACGTCCATGTGCAGAGTTGTCTCTTGTGTTGTTGGAAGAGGGTATTTGCTATGACCAGTGTGTTCTCTTGACAAAAATTGGTTGGCCTTTTCCTGTTTCATTTTGTACTCCAAGGTCAAACTTGCCTGTTACTCCAGTTATCTCTTGACTTCCTATTTTTTGCATTCCAGTCCCCTATGATGAAAAGGACATCTTTTTTTGGAGTTAGTTCTAGAAGGTCTTATATATCTTCATGGAACCATTCAATTTCAGCTTCTTTGGCATTAGGGGTTGGGGCATAGACTTAGATTACTGTGATGTTGAATAGTTTGCCTTGGAAATGAACCAAGATCATTTTGTTGTTTATGAGATTGCACCCAAGTACTGCATTTTGAACCCTTTCATTGATTATGAAGGCTACTCCATTTCTTCTAAAGGATTCTTGCCCACAGTAGTAGATATAATGTTGATCTGAATTAAATTCACCCACTCCAATCCATTTTAGTTCACTGATTCCTAAAATGTCAGTGTTCACTCTTGCCATCTCTTGTTTGACCAATCCAATATACCTTGATTAATGGACCTGACATTCCAGGTTTCTATGCAATATTGTTCTTGACAGCATCAGACTTTACTTTCACCATCAGACATCATTTCTGGGCATCATTTCTGCTTTGGCTCAGTCTCTTCATTCTTTCTGGAGTGATTTTTCTGCTCTTCCCCTGGAGCATATTGGACAACTACCATCCTGGGGGGCTCATCTTTCAGTGTTATATCTTTTTGCCTTTTCATACTGCTCATGGGTTTCTCAAGGCAAGAATGCTGAAGCAGTTTGCCATTCTCTTCTCCAGAAATCCAAATGAGAAAAGTAAAAGGAGGAATTAAAAGACCACATGTTTTGGCATGGTAGAATAACAATAATACTGGCTTTACAATTCAAAGAGAATATGATCACTTTTGTTTGGGAAGGGGAGGGCTGTACCACATGGCATGTGGGACTTTGATCAGGGATCAAACCCATGTTTCCTACTTTGGAAGCATGGAGTCTTGACCACTGGACCACCAGGAAAGTTCCCCAAATGATCAGACTTTGAAAGTATTTTTTGTTTGTAATGTTTTTATAATTTGACATATATGGAAAATTTTTAAAGCCATAATTCTGAAATGATCTTTAAACCATCTTAGTGACTGACTTCTCTTTTTCCTGAATTATGTGTTTTTTTACAGCTGATGGGAAAATCTATCAGAATAGATTACTAGAAGGTATAAAGACTCTTAGAGATAGGAGAGTCATAATGAAAAAAGCAGATGAGTGCTCTGTAATTTACCTTTTTTTGTTGGTTGTAGTATAATACACATAAGATAAAATTTCTATTTCAGTAACATTGAGTATACAACCTTTTGCAACTGTTACCACCATCCATATCCAGAAACTTTTCATCACCCCAAACAGAAATGCTATCAAAAAGCCCATTAAGAAATAATTTTCCATTCCCCTTTCTTCCACCCTGAGTAACCACTACTCTACTTTCTGTCTCTATGGATTTGCCTATTTTATGTACCTTATGTAAGTAGATATCATTTAATTTTGTTATTTTTTTCTAGAAAAATCTATATTCCTTTGGAATTTCCCAAACTTTGGCAGGGCTTGGAAAAATCAAAATCTGAATCTGTACCATAAAAAAATAAAAGATTTCTTTTATTCATAAAATTTGATCAACAGTGAGGCCAATCAGTCTGAAAATTTAATCAGCAATAACAACCACCACCTTTTAGTTGAACAGAAGAATTGACTGGATTGTCTAGTTTTGTCATATTTTAGAATTACTATATTTTGCTCTCATCCCTGTCTCTTTTTAAGAAGGGAAAATTGATGTTGATAAACTGGACACAGTTCTGGGAAACATGGGGATGAATCTCACAGAAAAGGAACTTAAAGATCTGACACAGAGCCTGCAAACTGATGGTGAGCATCAAATGGTGAACATTCAGAGTTCAAATAACAGAGTGGTTAAAGGCACAGATGCTAGAACCAGACTGAACTGGGTTTGAATTCTGACTCTTCAGGTTTAAAGTTATGGCATCTTAATGTTTTTCTGTCTCAGTTTCTTCATACATGAAAGGAGTACATTAATAGCACATCCATAATAGAATTTTGTGAGGATTAAATTAAACCAGTGCCGGGTATTATACATAATGTGTCCAATAAAGTCACTTATTACTATGATAAATATTATTGTTATAATCATTTCTATTATTATCAAGCACCTCTGAAAGCTTGTGAGATTATAGACCTTTTCAAAATGCTTATTTGATATCAAGCTGCTTAGAAAAACCTTGAAAACCCAATATGGAAGTAAGAACAAACATTTTTTCTTGACTTTTACATTAATTTATATTAATTGTTTTTTTGCGTGATGAAGTCTACACATTGCTGAGAATGTCAACAGGATTACTGAAGGACCATTAGGGAGACAAGGAAAAAAGAGAAAAAGTGGGGAGAAGTTGTAGAGGGCAAGGCTTGTGACAATGGGATATGACAAAATTAAAAGAGTAAAATTGAAAAAAAAAATAAGGGAGAAACAAAGAAAGCCTACTGAACATAATGATTACACCCCAAATTGCATCAAATTTGCAGAGATATCTGCCCCCAGCTGTTTAAAATAGCACAAAGACGGTGTCACATTTTTTATCCCCTTAGAGACTCTCATCACAGAGCAAAGTTGTCTATAATTAGGGCCAACCAGCGAACATGTTCTTCCTCCTTTAGAGGGCTATAAAGGTTCCTGTATGATGTTGCCAGACTCCATTATACAGGAGCTGATGTTGGACTACAGTTCCCTCTTGGAAACCTGGAAACAAGCTCTGATTTTTTAAGAAATGTTAAGTAAGATTGAAGTGTAACTATTTACAGAGCAACTCCCTCCTAGAAGAACAAAATCTAGAATATGTGAACTTTAGAAGATTCCAGTAAGGCCAAGAAATATCTCACCACTGGACAAATCCATTTTTTCCCATCTTAATCAGATGCCATTTAGTAGCAATTTTGTCATTTCTTACGTTACATTTTTCAGAGATAAGTTCTTGTTTTTCTTAATTAATTAATTAATTTCTTTTAATTGGAGGCTAATTACTTTACAGTATTGTAGTGCTTTTTGCCATGCATTGACATGAATCAGCCATGGGTGTGCATGTGTCCTCCGTCCTGAACCCCCTCCCCAACTCCCTCCCCATTGCATCCCTCAGGGTTCTCCCAGTGCACCGGCTATGAGTGCCCTGTCTCATGCATTGAACTTGGACTGGTGATCTGTTTCACATATGATAATATACATGTTTCAGTGCTATTCTCTCAAATCATCTCACCCTCGCCTTCTCCCACAGAGTCCAAAAGTCTGTTCTTTACATCTGTGTCTCTTGTGGTGTCTCACATATAGAATCATCATTACCATCCTTCTAAATTCCATATATATGTGTTATTATACTGGATTGGTGTTTTTCTTTCTGACTTACTTCACTCTGTATAATAGGCTCTAGTTTCATCCACACTAGAACTGATTCAAATGCATTCTTTTAAAGCTGAGTAGTATTCCATTGTGTATATGTACCACAGCTTTCTTATCCATTCGTCTGCTGATGGGCATCTAGGTTGCTTCCATGTCCTAGCTGTTGTAAACAGTGCTGCGATGAACATTGGGGTACATGTGTCTCTTTCACTTCTGGATTCCTCGGTGTGTATGCCCAGCAGTGGGATTGCTGGGTCATGTGGCAGTTCTATTGCCAGGTTTTTAAGGAATCTCCTCCACACTGTTCTCCATAGTGGCTGTACTAGTCTGCATTCCCTGCAACAGTGTGAGAGGGTTCCTTTTTCTTCCCACCCTCTCCAGCATTTACTGTTTGTAGATTTTTTTGATAGCAGCCATTCTGACCAGCGTGAGATGGTACCTCATTATGGTTTTGATTTGCATTTTTCTGATAATGAGTGATGTTGAGCATCTTTTCATGTGTTTGTTAGCCATCTGTATGTCTTCTTTGGAGAAATGTCTGTTTAGATCTTTGGCCCATTTTTTGATTGGGTCATTTATTTTTCTGGAATTGAGCTGCATGTGCTGCTTGTATATTTTTGAGATTAATTCTTTGTCAGTTGCTTCATTTGCTATTATTTTCTCCCATTCTGAAGGCTGTCTTTTCACCTTGCTTATAGTTTCCTTTGTTGTGCAAAAGCTTTTAAGTTTCATTAGGTCCCATTTGTTTATTTTTGCTTTTATTTCCATTACTCTGGGAGGTGGGTCATAAAGGATCCTGCTGTGATTTATGTCAGAGAGTGTTTTGCCTATGTTCTCCTCTAGGAGTTTTATAGTTTCTGGTCTTACATTTAGATCTTTAATCCATTTTGAGTTTATTTTTGTGTATGGAACTTATATGCAGAGTACATCATGAGAAATGCTGAGCTGGAAAAGCACAAGCTGGAATCAAGATTGTCAAGAGAAATATCAATAACCTCAGATATGCAGATGACACCACCCTTATGGTAGAAAGTGAAGAAGAACTAAAGAGCCTCTTGATGAAAGTGAAAAAGGGAGTGAAAAAGTTGGTTTAAAGCTCAACATTCAGATAACTAAGATCATGGCATCTGGTCCCATCACTTCATGGCAAATAGATGGGTAAACAGTGGAAACAGTGGCTGACTTTATTTTTGGGGGCTCCAAAATCACTGCAGATGGTGATTGCAGCCATGAAATTAAAATACACTTACTCCTTGGAAGGAAAGTTATGACCAACCTAGATAGCATATTAAAAAGCAGAGACATTACTTTGTCCACAAAGGTCTGTCTAGTCAAGCCTATGGTATTTCCAGTAGTCATGTATGGATGTGAGAGTTGGAGTATAAAGAAAGCTGAGTGCCGAAGAATTGATACTTTTGAATTGTGGTGTTGGAGAAGACTCTTGAGAGTCCCTTGGACTGCAAAGAGATCCAACCAGTCCATCCTAAAGGAGATCTCTCCTGGGTGTTCATCAGAAGGACTGATGTTGAAGCTGAAATTCCAATACTTTGGCCACCTGATGTGAAGAGCTGACTCATTTGAAAAGACCCTGATGCTGGGAAAGATTGAAAGCAGGAGGAGAAGGGGATGACAGAGGATGAGATGGTTGGATGCCATCACCGACTCAATGGACATGGGTTTGGGTGGACTCCAGGAGTTGGTGATGGACAGGGAGGCCTGGTGTGCTGTGGTTCATGGGGTCGCAAAGAGTTGGACGCAACTGAACTGAACTAAACTGAACTGATGGTGTTAGAAAGTGTTCTAGTTTCATTCTTTTACAA
The DNA here is from genome assembly GCF_963930625.1 of Muntiacus reevesi. NCBI lineage: Eukaryota > Metazoa > Chordata > Mammalia > Artiodactyla > Cervidae > Muntiacus > Muntiacus reevesi. The sequence continues at coordinate 15,993,599 of NC_089266.1, read as the reverse complement.
GTGGTTGACCAGTTTTCCCAGCAACACTTGTTAAAGAGATTGTCTTTTCTCCACTGTATATTCTTGTTTCCTTTGTCAAATATAAGGTGTCCATTGGTACATGGATTTATCTCTGGGCTTTCTATTTTGTACCATTGATCTATATTTCTGTGTTTGTGCCAGTACTGTACTGTCTTGATGACTGTAGCTTTGTAGTATAGTCTGAAGTCAGGCAGGTTGATTCTTCTAGTTCCATTCTTCTTTCTCAAGATTGCTTTGGCTATTCGAGGTTTTTTGTATTTCCATACAAATTGTGAAATTATTTGTTCTAGTTCTCTGAAAAATACCGTTGGTAGCTTGATGGGGATTGCACTGAATCTATAGATTACTTTGGTTAGTATACTTATTTTCTGATTCTTCTAGTTCCATTCTTCTTTCTCAAGATTGCTTTGGCTATTCGAGGTTTTTTGTATTTCCATACAAATTGTGAAATTATTTGTTCTAGTTCTCTGAAAAATACCGTTGGTAGCTTGATGGGGATTGCACTGAATCTATAGATTACTTTGGTTAGTATACTTATTTTCGATATATTGATTCTTCTGATCCATGAACATGGTATATTTCTCCATCTATTTGTGTCATTTTTTATTTCTTTCATCAGTGTTTTATAGTTTTCTGTATATAGGTCTCTTGTTTCTTTAAGTAGATATATTCCTAAGTATTTTATTCTTTTCGTTGCAATGGTGAATGGAATTGTTTCCTTAATTTCTCTTTCTGTTTTCTCATTGTTAGTGTATAGGAATACAAGGGATTTCTGTGTGTTAATTTTATATCCTGCAACTTTACTGTATTCATTGATTAGCTCTAGTAATTTTCTGGTGAAGTCTTTAGGGTTTTCTATGTAGAGGATCATGTCATCTGCAAACAGTGAGAGTTTTACTACTTCTTTTCCAATCTGGATTCCTTTTATTTCTTTTTCTGCTCTGATTGCTGTGACCAAAACTTCCGAAACTATGTTGAATAGTAGTGGTGAGAGTGGGCACCCTTGTCTTGTTCCTGATTTTAGGGGAAATGCTTTCAATTTTTGACCATTGAGGATAATGTTTGTTGTGGGTTTGTCATATATAGCTTTTATTATGTTGAGGTATGTTCCTCTATGCCTGTTTTCTGGAGGATTTTTATCATAAATGGGTGTTGAATTTTGTCAAAGGCTTTCTCTGCATCTATTGAGATAATCATATGGTTTTTCTCTTTCAATTTGTTAATATGATGTATCACATTGATTGATTTGCAAATATTGAAAAATCTTGAATCCCTGGGATAAAGCCCACCTGGTCATGATATATGATCTTTATAATTTGTTAGATTCTGTTTGGTAGAATTTTGTTAAGGATTTTTGCATCTATGTTCATCAGTGATATTGGCCTATAGTTTTCTCTTTTTTTTGACATCTTTGTCTGGTTTTGGTATTAGGGTGATGGCGGCCTCATAGAATGAGTTTGGAAGTTTACCTTCCTCTGCAATTTTCTGGAAGTGTTGTAGTAGGATACGTGTTAGCTCTTCTCTGAATTTTTGGTAGAATTCGCTATGAAGCCATCTGGTCCTGGCCTTTGTTTGTTGGAAGATTTTTTATTACAGTTTCTATTTCCATGCCTGTGATGGGTATGTTAAGATTTTCTATTTCTTCCTGGTTCAGTTTTGGAAAGTTATTCTTTTCTAAGCATTTGTCCATTTCTTCCAAGTTGTCCATTTTATTGGCATATAGTTGCTGATAGTAGTCTCTTATGATCCTTTGTATTTCTGTGTTGTCTTTTGTGATTTCTCCATTTTCATTTCTAATTTTGTTGATTTGATTCTTCTCCCTTTGTTTCTTGCTGAATCTGGCTAATCGTTTGTCTATTTTAATCTTCTCAAAGAACCAGCTTTTAGCTTTGTCGATTTTTGCTATAGTCTCCTTTGTTTCTTTTTCATTTATTTCTGCCCTAATGTTTATGATTTCTTTCCTTCTACTAACCTTGGGGTTCTTCATTTCTTCTTTTTCTAGTTGTTTTAGGTGTAAAGTTAGGTTATTTATTTGATTTTTCTCTTGTTTCTTGAGGTAAGCTTGTATTGCTATGAACCTTCCCCTTAGCACTGCTTTTACTGAATCCCATTGGTTTTGGGTTGTCATGTTTTCATTTTCATTCATTTCTATGCTGATTTTGATTTCTTTTTAGAATTCTTCTGTGATTTGTTGGTTATTCAGAAGCGTGTTGTTTAGCCTCCATGTTTGTATGCTTTAAAGACCCTTTTTTTGTTTACCTCAGAATGCCCATCAGAAATTATAACAGATTTTGTATTATGCTTAATATTGTATTTTCTCAATAGTGTAATATATAATTCAAATTTTAATTTTTGCTATTAGTCAACAGGTAAATATTTGGAAGATAAAAACACAAGAATGTTTCACTGTTTTCCTCTTTCTCAATACTTAATATAATTGAGATTCTGAATTAGTGAGTTTATTTTGTCTCTCTAATGTTTTGATTTGAATGTCCTTTTAAAAACTGATGAAATAGCTCATTGACTATCTATTATATACAAAGATTGTCATTAACAACTGTGTATGTATTAAGTCATTTATAACTTGCACATGTAATTTAAAGTCAATGAATTATTTTTGGCTTAATTATAATAGTGACTAAATAGCGAGTATGGGTCAACTTTATATGAGTAGAAAATTTCCAAACATAAAACAGTGAAATATGGTACACACCACCTTTTTAATTTTGACTCAGTAGCCTACTAAATAATGGAGAATTTTCCAAGATCTAAATGCTTAAAAGCAGCTAAAGTAATGGGGCTTCCTTTGCATATAATTCTTTTATGCTGAAAGTTTTAATATCTTAAAGCAAAAAATATCAATGTCACATTGTTAATATAGTTATATATGTGAAATGTAAAACCTTTTCCTTATTTTATACCAGTGAAGGGGAGAAATAAAATTCTATAGCAAGTGATAAGTACTAATAAATACTAAAATTTTTTTGTTTACTTTCTCATCTTTTGTGTTATGTGTGTGTGTGTGTGTAGATAGATAGATAGATAGATAGATAGATGTAACGTGTGTTTTCTTGCAGTTGATGGGAAAGTTGATATCAAAAAGGTAATGGATGAAGTGAAAGCATTCACAGGTTAGTGGTAAATTACTAATAGACTGAGCATCCTAAGGTTTGACAATAATTTTTATTTTTCTAGCATGTTTTACTGCTATCCTGCCACTAGATCCAATGGAAAGTTTTATCTTGTTGCATAAATTTAAGTTTGGAAAAAAGGAAGCAAAAATAAAGCAATACAAAATATACTTACAGGACTAAATCAATATAGGAAACCCTAAACTGTAAAGCTTTCCTTCTGAATAAAATGTTTCCCTGCATGAAATTCTAGGCAGGCACAATAAATGGCACTGTGAATTATTGAATAATTGTAAATGAGTCAACAATTGCATTATTAACAAAGTCATGTAACACTTTCTTATAAGATTAAATATAATCTTACCTAATAAGCTTTCTAGGTGGATTAACTGAACAGTAGTAGAAATAAATTTATTTTTTCTCAGAATTTAAAAAGAACCTTTGTCTGTTAGTATTGAAGAAACAATTAAGAGTTCTGATTTCCCCCAAGACTCTAATAGATGGGGACTTCATTGTGCTTTTTGCTATTCAACCTCAAATTTGGAATCATCATGAATAAGTATAATTATTTCTAACTTTTTAAAGGTGAAAATATCAGTATCAATAACGTGGAAAATGTGCTGAGTGATATGGGAATTGAACTTCCAGAAACAAAATATACAAAGCCGATGAAAGCACTGCCAGTTAGTGGTAAGCCTAAAAACTGCTGCTGAACCTTCCTTTGAACAACTAGACCTTGTAAGCCTGGGAGGGAAGTTATAAAGCTTTAGAATTTAGTGCCTACGGATTATTGGAAAATTTAAACTCTGGGTTACTTCTAAAAGTCCACCACCCAGATTGAGGGCTATTGTACAAAATAAATGGGTTGTACACATCAAAAATCTGAAAATCATGATGGAAAAAGAATGAGGAATTGTCCCAGGTTAAGGAATAAAGAAACATGAGAAATTGATTCTTAGTTGCTATTTATGACATTAATGGAACAACTAGTAAAATTTGAGTAAGTTCTGTAGATTAGTTAGGTGTGCTGTATCAATCTTCATCTTCTAATTGTGCTGTGACTATGTAAGAGAATTATATGCATGTATGTGTGTATATATATACACACATACATACATGTGTGTGCATATATATATATATAAAATTTAGTGGCTAAGGGCATTATGCCTTGAAATTCACTTGCAAACATTCAGAAAAAAAATAACATGCACCTACAGAAAGGATGATAAAGTAAATACAGTAAAATTTTAACATTTGAAAAATCTGGGTAAAGACTATATATGAGAAATCTTTGTACTATTTTTGTCACTTTCTGACTCTGACAGTGTCATGTAGATTTTGGTTTAAGAATCACTGAGATTTCCAGTTAAATCTGCCATGATAAGATAAGCAATGATTTTATTCATTCACTTGTCTTATTTTTTTAGATTCCACAATAAGTAAAAACATACAGTATTTATCATTTTGTGCGACTTACTTCATGAAGTGTAATACTCTCCAGCTTCAAAACAAAGAGCATGGCAAAATATCCTCATAAAACTTTTTAAAATTTCCCCTGTATTGATAATTATTTCCCTAGTCTCATTCAGTATCAATCTTAATCTTCTAATTAATGCACACTGTATTTAATGTTCATTATCTTAAAAATATATATATGTACATATATATATACATATACATGCATATAATTCTCTTACATAATCACAGCACAATTAGAAGATTAAGACTGATACTGATCAATCTCAGTCTGATTTGCTATATTTATGCTTTATCTTTTTCTCAGTTATACTTCTAAGCAATTAATCTCTGTTATTATTTCCTACGCCACAAACAACCCAATTCTTAGACTTATTTGTTGTTTACTAGTTGTTTAATGTATTAATTTCTGCTATAATTTTTGTCAGTTCCTTTTTCTGTCTTTAGGACATTTTCATTCTCTATTATTCTTGAAGTTGAATGGTTGACTGTTTTCCTCTTAGTTGCTTTAGCCTTATTTCATGGGATCAGATATATAGTTCTTATTATCATCATTGCCAATTAGCTTACAGTTTCATTTTTTCTCTTAGACCCAAATGTTACTTACAAAATAATTTTAATATTTTTAGATGGTTGGATTTTTTGACTTCTAGCACTTTAACTTTATTTAAACATAATATTAAATTTTTAGAAAAGTTTTAAGAAGAGTACAAAGAACTCCCTCCTACCCTTTACCCAGGTTCACAATTTGTTTACAATTTGCCCATTAGCTTTATCATTTATCCATACTTTCTCTCTGTCTCTATCCACACCCCTCCCCCTCCAATAAATATACACACGTACATACATTCTTTTTTCCTGAATCAACTGCAGAAATATTAACACTCAACATCCAGAATTAATAAATTGACAAGATTTAATATTTCTGCATGAGATAAAAAGCAAATACCAACTTTGGAAGTTATTTGCAACAAGTGTAACAGAGAGATAATTAAGAACTTTTTAAAGATTTTTTTTAAATAAAAAGACCACCTAATATGAAAATAGACTTTTGACAATGGACATCAACATGCATGTAAAATGGACATGAAACACTTTTTTAAAGAACTTGAGCATGTATATTCAGCATGGTAGAATTCTACAAAAAAATGGCTTTGTGGGACAAAGTGTGAATAGTTTTGTATATTTAAAGATTTTAGTATTCCTTCATGTTACTACTACTTCAAGGTAAAACAGATAAAAGTATTCTAGGACAAGCTATTCTTCTTCTTAAATATAAGAGATAAATTCTGTTTTGTGAATTCCATTATCAATTTCCCTGTATCATAATCCAAACCCCCTTTTTTAACAGGTGATGGAAAGGTGCATACAAATAGAGCACTAAAGAATGTGATGTCTTTCAGAAGTAAGAATTGTAATGTATTGATTCTTTTGTCTGATATCTTCAGTCCTTTCCTAAGATTTTGAATCCTTTATCCTTCTTTATATTTTTATTCATTATTTTTGCTTCTTTCAGTGTATTTTCATTTTACACAGAAATGATGTGTATAGTATTATCTTCATACAAAATACCATACATGGAATTTTTCTAATATTGCTCCCAGGTAAATAATTGGTATGTAATTTTGCAAAGAAAAATTGAAGTGGAGAAATAGCCTCATCAGTGAATTTAGAAAAGTTGTTCAGCAACAACAACAGCCAATTTTGGAGTCTGATCCAAAAAAATAAATAAATAAAACTATTTTGTACAGTAAATTAGGACTACTGGGAGTAACAGATGAGGATTCTCCAGGTCCAGTTACCATTCAGCCCAATAACCTTCTTGAGAACGTCTTCTCTATGTAGACTTGTCACCAGCATAGGTTTTAAGGAAATGTGTTCCATTCTCATTGTACCTGTTGGCTTTCTCTATGCTCTTGGAAAAGTCAAATGGAAGCTATAGTCTTCTTATCAGAAATGGCAATAACAATACAAACATGCAAATTTTATTTTTTGTTGTCTATTATAATACTTATACATACTCATGAAAGACATTTAAAGACAAATGTGTTTTTCATGTTTTAGATCATTTAGTGGCTTTCATGTTACTTTTCTCTCTTTCTTAAGGAGGAAAAGGTGACATCAGCAACTTGAGACCACTTCTAGAAAACATGGATATCAAACTCACTGAAAAAGAATTTGAACGGCTAAATGAAAATCTACCTGTTGATGGTATGAATAGTAAATAGCATTGTCAGTCTCCAAAGGGAGTTTTCTCCATGTCTTACAGCTGAGAATTTCTAAAACTAGATTTAGTTGGTAATAACATAAAAGTTTAAAATCTTAAAGTACCCTAAACTTAGAAAGAAAAAGAAAAAGCTACAAATGCCAACTATTGTTACTGTCATTCAACATTGTTTTAAGGATTCTAGCTACTTCAGTGAGGAAATGGGATGAAATAATACTGAGAAAGAGACAATATTACCTTTAGTTTCAGATGATATGATTGTGTATCTAAGAAACACAGCACACAAACTAAAAGAAATCTAATTACTGAGTCTTATATGTGCAAAGTTGCTTCAGTTGTGTCCAATTCTTTGCAGCTCCATGGACTGTAGCCTGCTGGGCTCCTCTGTCCTTGGGGTTCTCCAGGCAAAGATACTGAAGTGGGTTGCCATTTCCTCATCCAGGGGATCTTCCTGACCCAGGAATCGAACCTGTGTCTCTTATGTCTCCTGTTTTGGCAGGTGGGTTCTTTACCACTAGCGCCATCTGGGAAGCCCTATTGGGTCTTAGACAAACCATTTTGGTTCAGGTAACTAAATACAAGATAAATATACAGACCTCAGTGGCTTTCCCAAAACTTACAATGACCAAATAGGAAAAGTACTTGATTTACAACTTCACGAAAACTCACCAACTATCTAAGAATACATTTTACAAAAAATAGGATCTGTGTAGAGTAAAATCTTATTAAGGAACATAAAAGGTTAATTCATGTTCTTAAATGGTAAACTAACACTCAGGTTCAGATTGTTAAATCAGACTGACATAAATCAGAGATCTTACCTAGTGTCAAGCTTCACCAAATGATGTCTAGGATAAAAGCATTATTAAAAAAAAAAAAAAAATAGAGGTCTGAAATGTCAAGGGCAACTCCATAGTTCCTTCCTTCCCATGTTGGACATGCTATTCTGGTTGAGAATAAATGAAGTCTCTATAAATCACCTCACATAGTAGGAGCATTTAAATTATGAAGCATCTCCAGAAAGTTGTATAGTCTTTGTGACATTATTCAGGGAACCATGCCTTACTGCTCATGGGTGCTATTTGCTACAGATAATTCTTAGATAGAGACGTACTGCTAAGGGCATTTCAAGCATAAAGACTCTTCTTTATCATTAACTAGAGAACCAACTGACAAAGATATTAAACTGGATCACCTTCCTTCTTTTCTTTTCACTGAGGATATCCCCTCAATGGCGGAAGTTAATGGATTATAAACCATTGCTCTGAGATGGAAAAATTTCTCAAGATTTACTGAAACAAAGATATCAATTATTCTAAAATAATTATACACATTTATATTTTGTGTTGTATATATTTCTATATTATATACCTATATCTTTATATAAAATATAAAATCCCAGTGGGGTTTTTTTATCAAAGTATAGTTGATTGACAATATTATGTTAGTTTAAGATATACAACATAGTGATTCAACATTTTGATAGATTATACTCCATTTAAATTTATTATAAAATATTGGCTATAATCCCTGTGATGTACATTATATCTTTATAGCTTTTATATTTTACACCTAATAGTTTGTGTCTCTTAATCCCCTTCCTCTCTCTTGTCCTGCCCTCCCACCCCTTCCTACTGGTAACAGTTCGTTCTCTGTATCTGTGAATCTGTTTCTGTTTTGTTGTATTAAAGTGTTTGTTATATTTTTTTGATACTGCATTTAAGTAAAAACATACAGTATTTGTCTGTCTCACTCTGACTTCATTAAGCATAATACCATCCCATCCATCCATATTATTGCAAATGGCAGAACTTCATTCTTTTTTATGGTTGATCAATATTCCATTGTATGTGTTGTGTATGTGTATATATGTGTGTGTATATACATACACATACACAACATATCTTCTTTTTTAAAAATTAAACTACTGATTTTATTCAGGGATCCCTCTTTTTCCATTAGTGTCTTTTATCTGCTGAAATCCTATGTTGCATTTAGTCATCATGTCTTCATCATCTTCAATCTGACAAATTTTTAATCTTTGTTTTTCATGACTTTGACAATTTTGAAAAGTACTGGTCATATATTTTGTAGAAAATCTGTCATTTTGAAGTTGATGTTTTCTCAAAATTAGACCAGGGAATATAAATTTTCAAAAATAATACCACAAAGATGGAGTGTTATTCTTGTAGCATCATATTAAGGTGCATGATATCAAAATGACTTATCACTGCACACTACATCTTCTTTATCCATTCATCTGTTGATGGAAACAGAGATTTCTTTCATATCTTGGTTATTGTAAATAATGCTGCTATGAGCATTGAGGTACATACAGTTTTTCTAATTAGTGTCTTCTGCAGGTATATACTTAGGAGTGGAATTGCTGAATCATATAATAGTTAATATTGTTAGAAATATCCATACTACTCAAAGCAATCTACAAATTTAATGTAATCCCTATCAAAGTACCCATGACAGTTTTCACAGAACTAGAGCAAAAAATCCTAAAATTCATATGGAACCACAAAAGACCCCAAATACCAAAAGCAATCTTGAGGAAAAAGAACAAAGCTGGAACTATCACACTCCCTGACTTCACACTATACCATAAAGCTAGAGTGATCAAAACAGTATGGTGTATTGGCATGAAAATAGACACATAGATCTATGAAACAGAATAGAGAGCCAGAAATAAATCCATACACACATAATTAATTAATCTACCACAAATCAGGCAAAAATATACAATGGGGGAAAGATAGTCTCTTCAATAAGTGGTATTAGGAAAGCTGGACAGATACATGTAAAAGAATTAAGTTAGGACATTTTCTCGCACCATAAAATAAACTCAAAATGAATTATAACCTACATGTAAGACTGAAAACCATAAAACTCCTGGAAGAACACATCATAAGTAGTACATTCTTTGATATGTCTTAATAATATTTTTTTGAATCAGTCTCCTCAGGCAAGGAAAACAAAAGCAAAAATAAACAAATGGAACCTAATCAAAGTTAGGCACTTTTATACAGCAAAAGGAAAACATCAACAAAACAAAAAGTCATTCTACTGAATGGGAGAAGATATTTGCAGATAATATGTCTGATAAGAGGTTAATATCCAAATTTGTATAAAGAACTCATACAACTCAAAAAAAAAAGAAAAAAGAAAAAACTCTATTAAAAATGGGCAGAAGACCTGAATAGACATTTTTCCAAAGAAGACATGCAGATGGTCAAAAACACATGTAATTTTATTTAATTAGTTGGAGGCCAATTACTTCACAACATTTCAGTGGGTTTTGTCATACATTGACATGAATCAGCCATAGAGTTACACATATTCCCCATCCCGATCCCCCCTCCCACCTCCCTCTCCACCCGACTCCTCTGTGTCCTCCCAGTGCACCAGGCCCGAGCACTCGTCTCATGCATCTCACCTGGGCTAGTGATCTGTTTCACCATAGCAAAAAGGCAGCTGTGATCTTTAGTTTCCATGAAGAACCAAATAAAACAATAGAGCATGAGTCTTAAAAAAAAAAAAAAAAAAAAAAACACATGTAAAGTTGCTCAACATTGCTAAGCATCAGGGAAATGCAAATCAAAACCACAAAGAGATATTGCTTCACACCTATCAGAATGGCTGTCATCAAAAACACAGCAAACAATAAATAGAATTTCCCTGGCAATCAGTGGGTAAGACTCCATGCTTCCACTACAAGGGGCATGAGTTTGATTCTTGATCAGGGAACTAAGATCTGCATGCCGCGTGGCATGACCAAAAAAAAAAAAAAAGTTAAAATAAGCACTGATGAGAATGTGGAGAAAAGGAAGACCTAGAACACCATTGTTGGGAATGTAAATTGGTGCAGCCACTATGGAAAATAACATGAAAGCAGAAGTCTCCCAGTCGTATCTGACTCTTTGCTACCCCATGAAATTCTCCTGTTCCCTTCTTCAGGGGATCTTCCCAACCCAGGAATCTAACTGGGGTCTTCTGCATTGCTGGTGGATTCTTTACCAGCTGAGTTACTAGGGAAAACATGGAAAATAATATGAAGATTCCTCAAAATAGTAAAAATAGAACTACCATATGATCCAATAGGGTTTTATTATAAGAACTTGTAAAATGATTTTCAAGAACAAGTGGAAGAATAAATGCCCAACTATATCCAAGAAGTCAGGAGAAAGAAAACTAGAAAGGAGACATGCCTTATCAGATATTAGCAGTTACTATAAAACTACCATAACCAAAACTGAATTTCACTGGCAAGTAATAGATAAATATATAGACTTTAAAGTGAAAGTGAAGCCGCTCAGTCGTGTCTGACTCTTAGCGACCTCAAGGTCTGCAGCCTACCAAGGCTCCTCCCATGGAATTTTCCAGGCAAGAGTACTGGAGTGGGTTGTCATTGCCTTCTCCAATGTAGCCTTTAAATAGACTACTAAACAGTTTTAAAATAAATCTAGCATAATGGATAACTTGATGCTTATTAAAGAATGATTTTTTAAATAGTACTTGCCATCTAAAAAAAATAGAAATCCCCTTATCTTACAATATAAGCAGGAAAAAAAAACTACTTTGTGTGATTTGACACTCTCAATGTAAAATATAAAGATATTAGGAAAAATTAGGGGAATATTTTAAAATATTGGTTTGAGGGAGACTTTCTTAATCAAGACAGGTTACCCAGAAGCAGAAAAAGAAAAAAATAGATGTATTTGGTAACGAACCAGAGAAGTAAAGGAACAAGTAAATTTTAGAGTTATTAAAAAACCTATAAAATTTTTTAATTAAAATATTCCCCCAAAATATGAAAAAGGGATTAAGGAACAAAGTAGTATTATAAAAGAGTTATATTTTGTAACAACTGATAGACATTTTATAGCATTGATTATTCAAGAAATACAGGAACAAGCATATCATTTATAATTATGAAGCAAAAAACCAGAACTGAAAAAAAATAGCAAAAAGTTGTTACTATTGAGGGGTAGAACACAAGAATAAGAGATTGGTTAAGGATGAAATGTAGATGTTCTGTGTATTTTGTATCTATACATTGATTTTTATCTATTTCTTATTCCAATTTTATTGAGATATAGTTGACATATAGCATTCTGTAAGTTTAAATATAATGATTTTGAGAAAGGCCGTTCGCAGCTACAAGAACCAATGGCGCTTCAGGCGCCGGGATCAAACGGCTGCGGGCTCTGAGGCGGGGAGCTGGCCTCTCCTATGGATCCGATCCGAGGCTTTCGCGGGAAACTGCAGTCTCTGGCAGTCACCCTGGACAGCGAGTTGGCCAGGCTGCAGTGAGCCCTGGATGGAGAGAACAGTGACTTTGAAGATTGTCCAATGAGAGTTCTACATGACCTTAACTCAGAAGTACGAATTCTAAAGAATGATGTCAATATTCTTCTTTATAAAGCAAACTTGGAAAGTCAAGAAAACATTGGTTTCATAAAAGCAACAAAAATATTGAAGAAAAAGAATTCAGTGGATATCATGAAAATAAAAGAGTTTTTCCAGAAGTTATGGATATACTCCACGTGCCAAGAAAAATTCAGTGGATGTGCAAGAAGTCACTGACTCTAAACCAGAGTCCAGTGAATGTGAACGTCCTGAGAAGCCTGACGTGAAAGATGATTTGTTGGATTCTGCTGCTGCAAGCACTTCTGTTTCTGAGAAGTCACCGCGTAGTCCACAACTTTTTGATTTTGGACTTGAGCGGTACATCGTATCCCAAGTTCTACCAAACCCTCCCCAAGCAACAAGAAGGAAGAGCCAAAAATTTTAACTCCATTTTCCAAATACTCACTAGTGAAAACTCCAAAATGTGCACTAAAGATGGATGACTTTGAGTGTATAACTCCTAAATTAGAACACTTTGGTATCTCTGAATATACTATGTGTCTAAATGACGATTACACAATTGGACTTAAAAATGTGAAAACTAACAGTGAGACCATAGAAACAGAACCAGTGCCCAGTGATAATGTCTTTGCCACTCCTGGCCTCATAACCCAGCCGTTGGGAAAAAATGATGCTGAGCACACACATTTTCCCTTGGCACTTACATTCTGCGCTCCTGGTTTGAAAGTCCCTTCTACAAAGAGCAGCACAGCCATGGTATCCACAAACAGTTCATCGAATGACATAGAAACGAAAGTACATCATTAGTTTCAAATTCAGATGAGTGCTTTGAGAATTTTGCAGATCCCTCTTCTCCTACAATTTCTTCTTACCAGAATCTACTTAAAAAACACCTACACCTCCAGAAGTTACTATGATTCCAGAAGATATTCGCCAGATTTTATCAAAATACAACTCAAACCTAGCATCTCCAGTAGCAGAGCGGTGCCACCCAGCAAAGTGTTCCTTCCTCATCGTGGAGGACAGAATTTGCAAGATGCCAGCAACAAAGAAAACTGGTGAAGAAATGATAATGGATCCATCCTTCCATTATGGAAACTGAACAGAATGAGATGAATGCAAATCTGGTCTCACTTTGTTTTCAACATCCCTACGTCATCCCCCTTTTGAAAAACCAATTCATGTTAAAGATGAGTATGGACACTAATAGCATAAAGTGCTTTTTATTAAGTTTGATTTAATCTAACCTGTGCAGTTCAGCTGCTCAGTTTTGAAAGATCATTACTATTTCACTGATTTCAAGTTTACCCTGCCTCATGAAACTGTGTGGTTTAAATAATATTAGGAAGCAGGATAAATAATTTTTGAAATTTAAACATTACTGTTTGCCACTCAAATGAGGCCACCTTCAGTCTTCTCAGATCTGGACAGTTGTTGATAGAGCTGGGCTTCTTCCTTGGGGTTAACTCTGCCCACTGTCTCCTCATGACTGTCCCAAGTCTTCTACACCTTTTATTTTAACAGTGTTCTTTCAGACACTGCGGTTTACAAAAGATAGCCTAAACTGATGTAGGAAGAAAGGAATTTATATAGGCCTAGGTAGCTATACTGAAGTGGGTGTCTCTAACATTTGGACTTAAGACACTCACCTGCTGTCGTGTCAGGATTGGTGTTTTCCTCTAAATTGTCAGTTTCATCCTCTCAAATCAGCTCTTCCCAGCACATGATTGCAACCTCCCCAGACCCCCATCTAGCTCGGCGCCCAGCAGAGCCCGAACCTCCCCCTCTGGAAGCTGCTCGGCATCCTTCTGAGTGGGTGCTCCTCTCTGGACTGTCAGCTGCACCTGTGGACCTGTCTCTGAGAGCACCAGGCTGCCCTGTCCATGCAGCTCAAGAGCATTATGATTGAAATCAAGCTGATTCAGCAAAGATTATCCTCTTTGTGCCTTGAAAGTTAAATGGGAAGACACGTCACGTTGTGTCTCTTCATTTCGTCAGAAAATTGTCACTGAAGAACAGCTTATTCTTTGTTCTAGGAACTACTGAGTAGTTATAATTTAAATTTTGCTAGATAAAATGCTAAATTCAAAAAAAATTAATAAATATAATGATTTTGTGTACATGTGTATTGCAAAATGATTACCACAACAAGCTTAGTTAACATATATCACCTATAACAACTCTTAAGATCTACTTAGGAACTTTTTAAGTATATAACACAGTATTGTTAACTGTAGTCATCATGCTGTACATTATATCCCCAGAAATTATTTATCTTTTAACTGAAAGTTTATACCTTTTGACCACTTTCATCCATTTCCCCAACCCCTACTGCTGGTAACCACCAATCTGTTCTCTGTTTCTATGAACTATTTTTTTAGATTCCACATATAAGCAAGATCTTAAGTGTTTAGCCTTTTCTGTCTGACTTATTTTACTTAGCATAATGCTCTCAAAGTCCATCTATGTCGTTGCAAATGGCAATTTTTAAATTTTTATTGCTAAATAATAACCCATTATGTATATGTGTGTGTGTGTATTTTTCTTTACCCATTCATTTCTTGATGGGTGCTTAGATTGTTTTCCGTATCTTTGCTATTGTAAATTATGCTATAGTGAACATGGGAATACAGAAGTTTCTTCAATATGATTTTTTTTTCATTCAAATATATATCCACAAGTGCAATTGCTGGATAATATAATATCATAGTTTTATTTTTCATTATTTGAGAAACATCCATATTCTTTTCTGTAGTGGCTGCACCAATTTACACTTTCACTAACAATGTACAAGTGTTCTTTTTTTCCACATCCTCATCAGTATTTGTTAGCTCTTCTTCATGATGGCCACTCTAACAGGTGTGAAGTGACATCTCATTGTGGTTTTGATATGCATTTCTCTGATGATTAGTGATAGTGAGCACCTTTTCATGTACCTGTTATCCATATGAATATCTCCCTTGGGAAAAAATGTCTGTCCAGGTCCTTTACCCACTTTTAAATATATTATTTGATTTCTTTGCTATCAAGGCTAATTAGTTCCTTATATATTTTGATTATTAACCTCATCAGGCATATGGTTTGTAAATATTTTCTTCCATTTCATAGGTTGCCTTCTTGCTTTGTTGATTGTTTCATTTGTGTTGCAGAAGATTTTTAGTTTGAGATAATTCCACTTACTTATTTTTATGCTGTTTCTCAGGCTTTAAGGGTCTTATCTTTAAAATTATTGCCAATATTGATGAGATTTTTCTCTGTGTTTTCCTTGGGAGTTTTATGGTTTCAGGTCATACATTTATTTACATCTGTATTCTATTTTGAGCTTAATTTTGTGAGTGATATGAGGTCTAATTTTGTTCTTTTCCATGTGACTATCCAGTTTTCCCAGCACTGTTTATTAATAGAGGGACTGTCTTTTATCCATTGAGTATTCTTTGTTCCTTTGTCAAATATTAGTTGGCCATATATATTTACATGCGTTTATGTCTAGGCTCTTGATCTTTGATTTGGTCTAAGCATGTGTTTCTATGCCAGTGCAATACTGTTTTGATTATTATAGCTTTGTTACATAGCTGGAAATCAGGACATGTGATGCCTCCAGTTTTGTTCTTCTTTCTCAGGATGTTTTAGCTATTGACAATCTTTTGTGGTTCCAAATGAATTTTAGGATTTTGTTTTCTGCATCTGTAAAATGACATTGGAACTTTGATAGAGATTGCATTGACTCTCTAGATGACTTTGGGTAGTTTGGAAATTTTGACATTATTAATTCTTCTAATCCATGAATGCATGATGTCTCCATTGATTTCTGTCTTTTCTAAATTTATTCCTAAGTATTTTAATGTTTGTGTTGCTGTTATCAGTGGGGTTGTCTTCTTTATTTCTTTGTCCAATAATTCATTGTTAGTGTATAGGGACACTACTGCTTTTCATATGTTGATTTTTGTATCCTGCATCTTTAGTGAATTTGTTTATAAAAATCTAACATTTTTAGCAGAGTCTTCAGGATTTTATATATATTATATATGTTATATATAATATATATATAATTATTCATAGAGACAACCTTTTCCTTTCTGATTCTGATGCCTTTTATTTTTTTTCCTTGTCTAATTGCTCTGCCTAAGACTTTCAGTACCGATTGAATAGAACTGATGAGAGTGGCCACCCTTGTCTTATTCCTGATCTTAGAGGAAAAACTTGCAATCTTTCACCACTGAATTTTATTTAACTATGGGCTTGTCATATATAACCTTTATTATATTAAGTTCCTTCTATACCCAGTTTATTGACAGTTTCTAATATGAATGGGTGCTGAATTTTGTGAAATACTTTCTCTGCATCTGTTGAAACAATAATGTGATTTTTATTTCTTATTCTGTTAATGTTGTGTTTATTGACTTGCATATGTTGAACCAACCTTGCATATGAGGGATGAATGCCACTTGATCATGTTACATAATTCCTTTAGTGTTGAATTTGGTTTGTTGGAATTCCTTTGAAATATTTTGTATCTGTATTCATTAGGTACGTTAGCCTGTAGTTTTCTCTTCTTGTAGTACCCTTATCTAGCTTTTGTATTATGGCAATGTTAACCTCATAAAATGAGTTTTGGAATGTTTCCATCTCTATTTTTTATAAGATTTTGAGAAGGATTGGTGTTAATACTTTTTTTTAATGTTTGGTCAAATTTGCCAGGGAAACCACTGGTCTAGAGCTTTTCTTGGGAGGATTTTAATTCCTGACTCAGTATCCTTTCTTGTTTTAGTCTGTTCAGATTTTCTGTTTCTTCATGTTTCTATCTTGGTAGGTTGTATGTTTCTAGGAATTTATCCATTTCTCTTAAATTGTCCAATTTTTTGGCTACACTCAGGTGACATTTTAAGCCAGTCTTTAGATTGGACTGTGCAATTTCCTTGGTGTTCTTACTATGCTTCCTGGTCAGATGGGTCCAGAAGCTAGATACAGCCCTATTCAGGACTTTGAATTTGCTTCCCATCCTGGATCTGGGGCTGTAGGCAGGTTCCATCACTGGTACAACTCATTGACTGGGTGCTCAAACCAGGTAGGACTGCTCATCAATCTTCCTGGCCAGTGTCACCAGTTCAGCTCTGCAAGGGGCAGAGCCGCTGTTGGGCTTTCTGCTTGGGCACTGCTGCAGGCAGGGCTGTAGGGTGGTCTACAGCCTCCCAGAAGCTCTCCGTAGGCTTTTTGGTTTGGCAGGACTGAGGGATATACTCAACAGTAGGTGGGGGCCATGAATTTGCCTCCCTGACTGGGTAAGGTTGCAGCAGACTGGGTAAGGGTCAGCATGGCTTATTGACATACAAACATACAGAATTTGCCCTGAGCTCTCTGGTTAGATGGTGCTACTAACTGGGCTCTGAAGATGGGTAGAGACACTGGCTGGGTTCTCTGCTCAAGTGCTACTATGAGTGGGAACATAGGATGGGGACTCAGCTTCCTGGGTGCTCTAGTTAGGCTTCTTGGTTGGGGAAATTGGGGGCTATATTCAACAATAGTTAGGACTTCTATTAATAATTAGCTTCCCTGCCTGAATAGAGTGGCAGAATAGCTTGGCAGAATTGTTCACTGAGTTCCCTATCCAGAGAGTCCAACCAGCCTGGCTCTGCAGATGGGCAAAGCCTCTGCTAGGGTATTTTCTTGGGCACCACTGCTAAGAGAAACACAGTCTGCCAAGATCTGAGTTCTGGTTGCTATAAGCCCTGTTACCCTTTTTCAGCTCAATCTGATCTCCAGTGATTAAGTCCCACAGATTCTCCCCACAATACCTGTGAGACAAGACCCACATGGGCCTCCCAGCAAGCAAACCACAATAATGGGGGAGCTAGATTTCCACCTTGGACTCTTTTCTTCCTGCTGGAGAAACCATAAGCACTGGCGGCCCTCGGCATAGTTCTGTGCCAGCCTAGGAGAGGAGCAACGAGGTCAGAATGCAGTTAATCCTTTCACCCTTCTAATGTAGTAATTCTTGATCTTTGTGGTCCAGGGAGGTACTTCAGCCTCACCAATGTATTCTGGGATTTTCACAAAAGTGTCTTGTCTGTGTATATTTGCAAGTTGGTCTTGTGAGGGGAACTGAAGCTGGGGTTAACCTATCTTAGTTGCCATATTGATGACATCATTTTAAAAAATAATTTTATTTATTTTATATTTGGGTGTGCTGGATCTTCACTGTTGCATGGGCTTTTCTCTAGTTGCTGATAGCAGGGGCTACTCTCTAGTTGTGGTATGCGTGCTTCTCATTGCAGTGGCTTGTCTTGTTGCAGAGCACACGCTCTAGGGCACATGGGCTTTAGTAGTTGCAGCATGTGGGCTCAGTAATTGTGGCTCCTGGGCTCTAGAACACAGGCTCAATAATTAGGGCACATGGGCTTAGTTGTTCCGTGGCATGTGGGATCTTCCTGGGTCAGGGATCGAACCTGTGTCTCCTGTATTGGCAGGTGGACTCTTTACCACTGAGCCACCAGGGAAACCTTGATGATACCACTTCTATCTCTGTTTCAATATAAATGTAATTTGTAGTAAAGTAATTCAAGTTAAAGAAAAAATAAAATGCAAGTTGGTCCATATCATTCCTGAACTTATAACCCCTTGAAGGCTTATATTTTAACTCTCTCAGGCACTGCATGTCCCAGGGAGGCATTCATTTAACAACCTAGCTTGCACTTGTGCTGCTGTCTGAGTTATGACACAAATAGCTGACAGCAGACCTGAAGTAAGTTTTACCAAACAGCTGACCAACATCAATGGTCCAAAAACACTGGAAAATGTACCTTTTCCCTTGTGCAAACTCCAGTATACATCTTTTTAAAAATATAGAGATCGCCAGTCCAGGTTCGATGCGTGAGACAGGGTGCTCAGGGCTGGTGCACTGGAGTGACCCTGGGGGATGGGATGAGGAGGGAGGTGGGAGGGGGGTTCTGGATGGGGAACACATGCGCCTGTGGCTGATCCATGTCGATGTATGGCAAAAACCACTACAGTATTGTAAAGTAATAAGCCTCCAATTAAAATAAATAAATTTAAAAAACAGAGAAATCGGCGAAACCCTTGAAATCCAGAGATTTAATAGAAGTCTGGGTACGATTTTGGTATCAATGGAATTTATCTGAAATTTCCCATCAGTAAGTATCCATCCATAGAAGAACATCCATAGAAGAACATTTCTATGTTCTTCCATAGAAGATGTTCATCCATAGAAGAACATTTCTATGTTCTTCTGAGCTCTTGACATTGATTACATGTCTCAATTGGCCCTTTTCCTTATAGCTCATGGAAAAATTGATCTGGCTAAGGTGATGGATGGAGTCAAAGCTGTTACAGGTGAGGGAGAAGTCAATATAAACCTAGCATCCTAGTTTTTATAGTAATTGCATTTTCTTCAGGCCTTAATTAACTATGATAATTCTGTCATTTAGCTTCTATTTAGTGTTTTTATGTCCAGGAGTATTTTCTAACGTATTTTCCACTATACACTTCATTTCTCTTACTTTGAGACAGCCAAAATCTATAATAAAAAGTGAAATGGATCTTTAGAAAAGACCCTGGTAACTTTCCAAAGGAAAGGTGATAGGTTGTACATATTGATAGAATTGTTAGGATAAACCATATACAGTTTGCTAATTGACAAGAGGGATATAATATCCATTTATTGTCATTGTCCTTTTGCATGTGTTAGTACAGGCCCCCCAAGAAAGCAAAAGCCAAGGCAGAATTAAACATTCATGGACATTATTAGAGGGAAAGCCTATGTAAGAGAAATAGGGAGATTACCTAAAAAGCCTAGAGGCTCTCAGACTGTAATGCAAATGTGACACCAAAGGAGAGGAAGGAAGAAAAAGTTGAGTGGAAGTACCCTATATTGCCATGCAATCTAAGGAAGGTCTGGCAAAGTCTTCAAGGAATCCTGTGGCCAAAGTCAGCCATTCCCTATCCCCCAGGAATAGGCCTCCCTGAGTGCAGCATTCAATCACTGGTTAAGAGAAACCTGTTGGAGACATGGCCTTAGTACAAAGACAGGGATGAATTCCAAAGCAGCAGCCGGGGCCCTTGGTCAATTATGTTCTCTGTAGTTGGAAGTCCTAAAGGCATGTTTTCATGGCCACCATTAAGAGTGCCCTCTCGTATCAGCCTTAGAGAACAAATTGTGTTTCTGTGAGTAACGTTATCTCTGTGTACTTGGTCAGAGCTCAGTGACTGTTACTCCCCCAGCCCATACTCATACTGTACTGGCATCATAAATTAGTTTCATTATTTGCAATCATTTGATTGTACTTATATCCCATGTGTGCTGTTATTTTAATATTTTCTATTAAGGAGGAAAAGTTGATATCAATGATGTGAAAACTGTCCTGGAAAACATGGGGATTGAGCTCAAAAATAGATAATACAAGGAATTGGTAAAAATTCTGTCATTTGATGGTAAACATTACAAATATCAGTATAATCAAATAGAGCTTTTAGCTCCTCTCTTTGTGAGACCCTCTAAAATCCTTCTGTTTCCTAAGCTTCAGAAAATAGAAAGTCAATCTCAAAAAAATATTTTTGTGTCCATTTATACCTGAAGTGAATCCCTATACATGCAATTTTACTTTTAGATTGGGAAGCAACATCCTAATTATGATGACTCATGGGAAACAAGATCTGTATTTTGATGAATCATCTTATCAAGAGAAAAAAGTGATTAATCTAGCATTTGTGGATGGAAGAAAAGGGTTAATAGTTTACACGTGAATAAAGGCGGGACTGGGGAGAAGGGATGTGCTCCTTGTAGAGTGCCTGTTGTGCTAAACATCCCCAGTTTTCTCTAAAATTTTTTTTACGATAGAAATTTTTGCTAAAAATCCTGAAAAGCCAGTTTTCCCTGAGAGTATTCTAGTGATTATGCACTTTTCTCTGTGACTTAAATTCTGCCTTTTCTTACAGATGATAACAAGGTCTTTCAAAACAGATTGCTAGAAGCTGTGAAGTCTCTTAAAGGCAATTGAGAAGCGTAATGAGAATGAAGACAAATAGGGGATCCTCATAATTATAGTTTCCAAGATATTAAATTAGTGAGGGCTTCCATCTCTCATATATACTGATTGCAAATTTATGCTCCCATTGAAGATCTAGCTTCAGTTTAGCAGCTGATCTTCTACTTTATATCTAGAAAGTCTTCAACTTTTTGAAGATTTTTCCAAACTTTTCAAGAAAAGAAATTTAATTTCACATTTGCATAGAAAAAATAGCAGAAAAGATTAATGGTTATTCAGGGATTTTAATCAGCCACAGTAAAATACTAAACTAAGAGCTGAATCATCAAATCATGGTGCTCAGAAGTAAAGAATGTTTGCCTCCAGAGCTAGAATTCTCTTAGCATTTATTCAATGCTATTTGAAACTTTGTATTATTTGGGCTGGTCCCCAAGACAAGTCTCAAGGTAGTAACCCTAATTCTAATTTCATAGTTGATTTTCTTTATAGGCATAAAGTCCTTAGTCTCTTTACCAAAATTGTTGAGGTTTTTTTTTCCCCCCACATTTTAAAATAAGCATTCTTAACCCTAGTAGATATGAAAGGGGAGGGTGCTCCCCAGGTGGCGCTAGTGGTAAAGAATATACCTCCCAATGCAGGAGACGTAAGAAACTTGAGTTCCATCCCTGGGTTGGGAAGATCCCCTGGAGGAGGGCACGACAGGGGATTTTTGCCTGGAGAATCCCATGGACAGAGGAGCATGCAGGCTATAGTCCATGGGATCGCAAAGAGTCAGACACAACTGAAGCAACTGAGCATGCATGCCCACATATACAAAGGGGAGTCTGTGAGTAGGCTTTAAAGAATTTATGACCTCCCTGAAATTATATGCCATCTTTGTGAGCACTAACATATAGTGTTCATGAAATTCATAACATGGTATGTGTCTCCAAAAGATTTAAGTTTGGGGAGTTATGTAATTTTCTTCAGGGACTGTCTCTTTTCTTAGGTAAGAAAGTCAGTGTCAACAGCTTGAGTACTATACTGGACAATATGGGAATCAGGCTTACAGATGAGGAGCTTAAGGATCTGACACAGAATCTCCCTGTTGATGGTAAGCAAGTTTTCGGGTATTATGGCTAGATAGTGGGAGAGTTTAGGCATAAACACTGTTGGCAAAAAATGTCCTAGGAAAAGGAACCTTAGGAATGGTAATCTATCCTGACAGTAATCAAGAAGCTGTAAATGTGGATACAGCATGTAAGCAGCCAGTTACCAAAATCAACATGAAAATATTGCACTCTGTTTGTATGTCTTTATGTTCTCTACCCATATTATAGTCATTAACAGACAGTCTTCCACATTTGGAATATAAAAAGACAGGCTCTTTAGATAATGGTACTTCTGAATTTCTTTCCATCACTAATATATATGGGTTTGAAATATTACAGAACTGTAAGTAAAATTCATATTATTGATGTGACTTTTATGTTGAGATTTTCTTTCTAGTCCTCATGAAGGTGACAAAAATTAGGTAAAATAGTAGCATAGAATATATTATTCAGTAAATATACATTTGGCACTTAGGATAGTGCCTGGCCCAGAACAAATGAGAACTTATGGTTTCCCGTAACGCCTTTCACAATATTTTATGAGTCCTTTTTATCTCAGTGTGACTTTGATCTTCTCCTACAGTTGATAAGAAGATTTCTCTAGAAACATTGATGAATAAAGTGAAAAAATTTAAAGGTAAGTTAGAATTGTTGTAAATCTACGATTTTAGTCCTTGGTATTAAATTTTGTTTTTCAGTAGTATTTCTTTCTAATGTTTACTATGAAATACGTACATGCTTCTAAGCCTGTGGGCTATCTGGGTGGCTCAGATGATAAAGAATCTGCTTGCAATTCAGAAGACCCAGGTTCAATCCCTGGACTGGGAAGATCTCCTGGAGAAGGGAATGGTTACCTACTCTTGTATTCTTAGCTGAAGAATTCCATGGACAGAGGAGCCTGGTGGGTTACAGTCCATGGGGTCCCAGAGAGTCAGACACAATTGAGCAACTCACACTTCCACAAGTCTATATTGCAATTTGGAATCTGTTGTTTATGCCAAAAATATGCTTTACTTCAGAAACGTTTAAATAGGCATAATCTAGAAATATATACAAAATGGCAGAGTAAAGCTTTGAAATGATCAAGATAATGTATTCACCAAAATCAGCAAGCAATTTTCACCATAACAATTAACTATTTTTGAAGTATGATTATATATTTAAAAATCTAAGTTGTCTTAATTCGCTGATCAGTTTATTCTGAAAGTTGTCTTTTCCAACATATGGAAAAACTCTCATTAATTTGTATTATATATGGCATTTTATAAATACTGCAAGATATGCCCAATGATTCTATGTTTAAGAATATCTTCTTTTTACTTTTCATCTTAAAATTGGAATATCATCAACCTATGTAGAAGATATTTATGACTTTGAGGCAATACCATGATACCTAAAGTTCATGTCTACCATTCCCTCTTTTGAAAGGAGAGAAGGTTGATTCTAGTGACCTGAAAAGTATACTGGGAAACCTGGGGATTGAGCTCACAGATAAGGAAAAAGAGAAGCTGCTGGAAACACTGACAATTGATGGTGAGCCATCATAGAGTGTTGCAGAGGCCTTCTAGGAATCTCATATTTTTGTGTCTTTAGGTCTGTGTGAAAATTTCCACCTCCATTTCTGTTTATTTTCTTTTAAAAGTGCAAAAGAAAAAAAAATTAAAGAAATTTGAGTTCTAAGTAATACAGCAACGTTGTCATTATTGTTTAGACTTTATATTGGAAATTAAGTAACCCTTCAGACAAAGGTTGACCTTAGCAGCTAGTCATGTTGTTACCCCCTCAAGCCACTAATTTGCTTATATGATAAGAAGGGAAAAGAAAGAGAAAAACAGGAGATCAGTGGTAAAAAAGAGAAAGAGAGAGAGAGCGAGAAGAAGATAGGAAGCAGAAACCGAAAAGGAAGGAAAGCTCTGCTCATGCTTCAGTGAGTAGACTCCCTCAGGTATTTGGATAGAAAGTCTTGTCACAATGAGAAAAATCTCTATTCTCTAACTTCTTTGTATTAGATAAAATAGCATAAAAATTAGAGACAAATCATTAAAATGTTATTTCTGAAATTATTTAGTTCATACAATTTTTGTGATTTCATGTTAGTTTCATCATTACATGAATTATGGCTTTTCTTATAGCTGCTGGAAAAATTCATCTCAGTAGATTGCTGAAGGGTGTGAAGTCTCTCCAAGGTAAGAAGTCCAATTAAAAATTATTTGGCTGACACTACCCAATTTTATACCATTCAATTATGAATCCTAGCTCCTCACTTTGATATAATTCCCTTATTTAATATTTTATTGGTCTGTTCACATTTTAGCTGATAACAGCATGTACTTTATCTTGCATGAAGTTCCACATACTCTTGGTTTTTTTTTTTTTTTTTTGGCTTTGTACACACTCTCCTCACCGCCCCCCCCCAAAAGATATTAGGTTGGTTATCAGCAGTTCCACTTACTTAATATTATTTTGTTATGCAGGCTTATTACTAAGACAATATTTAAATATTTTATTGACTTTATACACTTGGACAAGTATATGTAGTTTTAGATTTTTTGAAATGATAATTATACAAAAACATAAAAAGCATTTTCTTTATTTTATTTTCATAGAATTTATGGTGATTGTATTAGTTAGGACTTGATTAAGAAAGCAGAATCACTGTGAGTGACATGGAATAAAGCATTTATTATAAAAATTATGTTTCATGCAATTGTGAGAGATGGTGAAGTCTATGAAAACTGTTGTCTCTGCTTCTGATGGTGGGCCTGAAGTCCTGAAATCACCATAGTCAGCAAGGCCAGCATTCAGAAAAAAAAATTAGATTGAAAGAGTTGGGGAGAACAAAATCAAACTAGAACCTCTGAGGACAAACTGTAATCTATGTCTGTCTATCCTACTTTCCCCACCACTAAGAATATGAATGACCTGTGAAAGAAACCAGCATTCTTCTCCATGTAGAAACACATGTGCCTAGCCCAAGACTAGGAAAATTTAAAGGAGATGGGGCAAAAGCCAGAATATCTGTAGGCCCAACTTCCAACTCATGCCAACAAAGTGAGCCAGGAGATCAACAGCAACATCATGAGCTGTAATGGCACCTGGAGCCCTACACTGCCCTTTAGAGTGTAGTAACGGCTGCTTCACTTGTGCCTCCCAAATCTTATGCAGAATTTTCTTTTACTATCAGAACTCTGTAGGGAAGGAAATTCATAGACTGTAATTTTACCTAAGCTACTATGATTTGATAAAAATCTATCATCCATATATATCTCTTCTAACTCTTCTTATAATAACCATTTCTCATATAAGCAAAATTGTGCTAACCCTCTTCTCTGAAAATCTTACAAAATCTTAGCTGTCATTTCATCCATCTCTAGGTTATATTCATTTATGTTCTAGTTGAGTCACATTCCTCCTTGGCATTCTATAACTTAAACAATGATATGTAAGACTAACTACTTTAGCAAATCTTTTGTAGGAGGTGGGGGAACAGGGGCGGAGATAAAAGGAAAATAATTGAATAAAGTAGTTGCAAATTTATTTGCATCAAAATAATATAGAAATCTTCATTATTGTGCAATCCTTTAATACCTGATCATGTGATTGTAACTGGTATTTGTATCTTTCTTCTCTCACTACCATTTCATATTACTTTTTCCCTCACCAAGCACCCTGGCTGCTCCCACCTCCTTTGCCTGGTGGGTGATCCTAAATATTATTCCTGAAGAACAAGGGCCATTATTGTATTGGGTTGTTTGATTTTTAATTAACTTTAATCACAGGTGTTTTAGATTCTGCCTGCATTTATCTATATCCTCGCAGTGTAGAGTAGCAACTTAGTTTCCCTCTGATGGTCAGGATCCATCACTTCAACCAGTAAAGTCATCCCTTTATTTACTTGTTGATTCACAGCAAGAGGAAGTCAAGGTACCTCAGATCAGTTTTTTTTCTTCCATAGTCAATTGGCAATAGGATATTCTTTTCTTTTTCAACTTCGCTGATATTTATTTGACATGTAACAATTTGATACACTTACATATTGCAAAATCCCATCACCTCACATAATTTTTTTTGGTGAGAACTTTTTTTTAATTGTTAAAAAATTTTTATTTATTTATTTTTGCCTGTGCTGGATCTTTGTTGCTGCATGTGGGGTTTCTCTAGTTGCAGCGAGTGGGGACTACTCTCTAATTGCTGTGTGTGGGCTTCTCATTGTGGTGACTTCTCGCTGTGGAGTGTGGGCTTCAGCAGTTGTGGTGCATGGGCTTAGTTGCCTCATGGCATGTGAAATGTTCCTGATCCGAGATCGAACCTGTATCCCCTGAATTGGCAGGTGGATTCTTAAACACTGGACCAGGGAAGTCCTGGTGAGAACTTTTAAGATCTACTCTCTTAGCAACTTTTATGTATATCATCTATCCAATACTGTCAAATATAGTCACTATGCTATATATTCTATTCCCAGAGTTTCTCTGTCTTTGATTTTAGACAGTCTTTTCATTACATTTTGAGAATATTGATTTGGTTTAGAAATTGGAGGGGATGGGGGTTCATGAATGAAATTGAATGTCCAAATCTCTCCCCAGATTTGGGAACCTCTCAGTCTTCATTTCTTGAAATGAGCTTTCTACCCCTTTTTCCCTCTCTACTTATGGGGCTCCAGTATTGCACAGATTGTTTTTTTTTTAGTGGTATCTCATAGTTCATGTAGGCTTTCTTCATTCTTCTTTATTCTTTTTTCTCCCTTAACTGGGTAATTTCAAATGACCTATCTTCTATTAATACTTCATAGGTTCTCTCTTCTGCTTGATCAGGATTCTGCTGATCTATTATATTTTTTCATTTTGTTCATTGTATTCATCAGGTCCAGATTTTCTGTTTGGTTCTTTTTCATAATATCTATCACTATTAAACCTCTTGTTTTGCTTTTGTATTATTTTCCTGATGTCATTGACTTATCTTTCTGTGTTTTCTTATAGCTTACTAAGCTTCCTTAAAACAACTATTTTGAAATCTTATTGGGTAGATCAGAGATGTTCATTTCTTTAGGATTGGCTACTGAAAATTTATTGTGTTCCTTTAGTGGTGTTGTGTTTCTTTGATTTTTCATGTTCTTTGAAGACTTGGGTTGCTGTCTTCACATTGAAGAAAAAGCATAACTTCTTTCAGCCTTTTATGGTTGGCTTAAGGAGAAATTCATTCACTAGAAGAGTCTGTAAAGGTTGCTGCCTCTGTGTGTAGTGTCAAGTCTAAAGTCCCTGGAGATCAGCAGAACCAGAAATTGGGAGGAAAAACTGGACACAAAGTGTATAAGAGTGAGGATAAACAAATCCACAGAGGCAGACTGGGGTCCCTTTTCCCACTTCCAACTCCAACAGCAGTTTTTTATAAAAGAAACTTGCACCCTTTGCCATGAAACTGCACGCATGGCTGACCCAGGACTCAGAGAAGCAAAAGGAGGAGATTTAGCAGGAACTGGGAGAGCTGCAAGCCCAGCTGCTTCAGGCCAACAAAGGTGAACAAACCTGTAGATTGACAAAGACAAAATGGCAAGCTCTGGTGGTGCCTGGCCCTCTACATGACCTTTCAGAATGCAGTGGCTGCTGCTTCACTTTTGTTTCCGAAATATGCAAGTTTTTCCATGGCCACCTCTACCTCAAAACCATACAGGACTGGCAAAACGAAATACTGGCAAGGATGTGGAGAAGCAGGAATTCTCAAACACTGCTGGTAGGAATGCAAAATGGTACAGCCACTTTGGAAGACAGTTTGGTGATTTATTATAAAACTAAACATACTCTTACCATACAACCCAGCAATCACGTTCCTTGGTATTTATCCAACAGAGATGACAATAGAAATGAAAGCCACTTTATTCATATTGCCAAGATTTAGAAGCAACCAAAATGTACTTCAGTAAATGAATGGATAAGTAAACTGTGGTTACAGTTACAGTTACAGTTCAGTCACTCAGTTGTGTCCAACTCTTTGTGACCCCATGGACTGCAGCACTCCAGGCCTCCCTGTCCATCACCAGCTCCCCGAGTGTACTCAAATTCATGTCCAATGGGTCGGTGATGCCATCCAACCATCTCATCCTCTGTCGTCCCCTTCTCCTCCCGCCTTCAATCTTTCCAAGCATCAGGCACATCTAGATAATGGAATATTTTTCAGCACTAAAAGGAAATGAGCTATTACACAATGAAAGGACATGGGGGAATCTTCAGTGCATGTTACTAAGTGAAAGAAGTCAATCTGAAAAGGCTATATGCTGTATGACTCCAACGCTATGATATTCTGAGAAAAGCAAAACCATGGAAACAATAGAAAGATCAATATTTGCCAGAAAGAGAGGGAGGAGGAGAGATGACTAGGAAGTACAGAGGATTTTTAGGGTGGTTAAAATAGTCTATATAATATTATAATGATGGATATAATATGTTATTATAATTTTGTTGAAAACAGTGGAATATATGACATCAAGAGGAAGTCCTAAGGTAAACTATGGAGTTTGGATCATTATGATGTGTCAGTGTAGGTTTATCCTTAGTTAAAAGAAAAAAAAAAAGTACCACTCTGGTGAATGATGTTGTTAATGGAGGAGACTGTGCATGTGTGGAGGGTAGCGGGTATATGGGAATCTCTGTACCTTCCTCTCAAAGTTTTGTTATAAACCTGAAACTACTCTAAAAAAGTAAAGTCTTTTTTAAAAAACCATAAATTATAAATTAATAAGTAAATCCATACGGGAAGGAAATTCTTGGAAATGTAGTCTCAACTTAGCTAAGTTGAAATCACCATGGTCAATAAAGATACTAATAATAATATTGCTTATGGAAAATCTTGGTATAATACACTTTTTTCCTGTTCCTACATTATCTCTTTCATAAGGGGGGAAGGTTCATATAAATAACCTGGACAATACTCTAGAAAGATTTGGAATTGAGCTCACAGAAGAGGAACTTGCAAAGTTGTCAGAAGACCTACAAATTGATGGTGAGCCCTGTTTTACATCTGACTCTTAAAAAATAAATTTAACTGACATGTTAGAAAGGTTGGAAAGGATTCCAATATTACAGTCAGAATAAATCTTGAATCTATATTACAGTTCATCCAACATCAGCATCTATTTTTCCTCTCCATACCTAGAATTGCAGAGGGTGCTGTCAAAGCTCTAATACATCTATAAGAAAGCAAAAATAATAGGGATATGAAAAATTATATAGAGAGAAATCAGCAGGCCCATTCATTCGTTTGTCCCTCTGTCTACCAAAATTCATCTAAAATAAATTCAAAGATTCTCATCGTAGTGCACAAGGCCTTCTCAGTCCATCTGCCTCTTTGATATCTTCTCTTATTTTTTTCCTTTTCAGACCATGTTGAACTACTGGTAGTTTCACACACAAGACATACCTCTAGACTTTTATCTTCTCTCAATCTCTCCTCCACATGAAGTCCTTTTTATCTGTATGTATTTTTGATGCACCCTGACTAATACATTAATATAGTTAATGCACTACCTCCTGCAGGAAGCAATCTTAGAACATACTGGGCTAGGTTAGAGATCTCTTCCTCAACTGTATGTTTGTACATGAAGTAAAGTTACCAGAATACTGGGCCAACTCTAATGGTATCTTCAATGTATAATGGCTTATAATGGCTTCCAAAACACTAGGAAAAGTATACTTTTCCTGACCCAGATTCTGAAATATGAGACCTCTGTATTAATGAAGGTCACATTAATTCCATGAGATCCAAGCATTCAACAAATGGTCTTAGTTAAAAATGTTTTTAATGGAATTGTTTCCACAAAATATATGTCTTGAGTTTGTTTTCTGAACTTGTGACATTATCTTCATTGAGCTTTTTCTTGTAGCTAATGGGAAAGTTGATCTGAAAGAGGTGATAGATGGAGTAAAAGCCACTACAGGTAGGTGAGAAATAATAAATCTAAGATATTTAATATTTACTATAATTATATTTTATCATTATCTCTTAATTACCATGTTAGTTGTGGCACTGATCTCTTCATTTGTTAAATGTTATACTAATTGCTAGCAATTCATCTATTTTCTGGCATATTTTTAATATTAGTTTCAAGCATACTGTATAGATTCATTAAAAGTCATTACAAAATAATGGGTACAATTCCCTTGCTATAAAATATATCCTTGTTGCTTATCTACTTTATACATAGTAGTTCGTATTTATTAATTCCATAACCCTATTATGCCCTTCCCCTGTTCCCTCTCCCCACTGATACCGACTAGTTTGTTTTCTAGATCTGTGAGTCTGTTTCTGTTTTGCTATATACATTTGTTTTATTTTCTAGATTTCACTTATAAGTGATTTCATACAGTATTTGTCTTTCCTTATTTCACTAAGCATAATATCCTCTAGGTCCATTCACATTGCTACAAATGGCAGAATTTTATTCTTTTTATGCTGAAATATTCCATTGTATATGTACCACATATTTTTTTATCTGTTCCTCTATTGATGGACATTTGGGTTACTTCCATATCTAGGCAATTGTAAATATGCTGCTATGAACACTTTTTAGATTTTTCCAGATGTATACCCAGAAGTGGAATTGCTGGGTATTATGATAGTTCTATATTTAGTTTTTTTTTAGGAACCTCCATATCATTTTTTGAATTGTCAATACCAATTTGTATTCTCATCAACAGTGAACAAGGGTTTCATTTTCTCTATGTCCTCTCCAATACGTTATTTGTAGACGTTTTGATAATAGCCCTTCTGACAGGTATAGGTGATCTCACTGTGACTTTGATTTGCATTTTTCTAAAATAGCAATGTTGAATATCTTTTCATGTGCCTTTTAGTTATTTGTATGTGTCATTTAAGATCACTGTTTCTTTATTGATTTTCTGTCTGAGTGATCAGTTCATTGATATAAGTGGGCATTAATGTCCCTTAGTATTATATTTATTATTGTCAATTTCTCCCTTTGTGTCCCTTGGCATTTGCTTTATGTATTTTGGTTCTCATGTATTGGGTGTATATATGTTAACAAGTATAATATCCTTATTTGTATTGATCCTTTTATCATTATATGATGTCCTTCTTTGTCTTTTATTATAGACTTTGTTTTAAAGGCTATTTTGTCTGATATGAGTATTGCTACCCTGGCTTTTTTTTTCATTTCCATTTGCATGAAATATCTCTTTCCATCCCCTCACATTCAGTCTGTGTGTCATTAGCTCTGAAGTGAGTATCTTGTAAGCATCATATAGAATGGTGTTGCATTTTTAACCTAATCAACCACTCTAAGTCCTTTGATTGGAACATTAGTCAATTGACATTTGAAGTAATGTTGATAACTATGTACTTATTACCATTTTATTACTTGTTTTTCCAGTTGTCTTGTAGTTCTCTGTTCATTTCTTTTTCATTGTTTCTTCCTTTGTGATTTGATTCTTTCTTTTTTTAATTATATACTTTTGAACAGCCCATGGTTTCATTAGTGTTTCTTTTTCTTTTAATATTTATTTATTTATTTGACCACACCAGATCTTAGTTGTGGCACACAGGATCTTCAATTGTTTTTGCAGCATGTGAGATCTTTAGTTGAGGCATGCAAACTCTTAGTTATGACGTGTGGGATCTAGTTCCCTGACCAGGGCTCAAACCAGAGTCCTCTGTATTGTAAGCATGGAGTTTTAGCCACTGAACCACAAAGGAAGTCCTTGATGGTTTTCTTTAGTAGTGTTCTTGTGGCCTTTCATTTTAATTTTTTATGTCTGTTGTGTGCCTTTGTGGTTGCCATGGGGTTCATATATGGTGACCTATAACTATGTACGATTGAAAGTGAAAGTGAAGTCACTCAGTCGTGTCTGACTCTTTGCGATCCTGTGGACTGTAGCCCACCAGGCTCCTCCGTCCATGGGATTCTCCAGGCAAGAATACTGGAGTGGATTGCCAGTTCCTTCTCTGGGGGATCTTCCCGACCCAGGGATCGAACCCAGGTCTCTGGCATTGCAGGCAGAGGCTTTAACCTCTGAGCCACAACTGGTCATCATTTAGGTTCAAACACATTCTTTAAAAAAATCTACATCTTTAACTCTCCTCTCCCACATTTTGTGTATTTGATGTCACATTTTACATCTTCATGCTTACACCTCAATTGCTTATTGTACTTACAGTTGCTTTTATAATTTTTTGTCTTTAAATCTACACACTGATTTATTTAAGTGGTAAATCCTCAGTCTTCACTATATATTTGCCTTCTTTCCACTTAGGTAAAGCCCTTTTATGTTTCTTTTAGAGTAGGTTTAGTATTGATACTGGAGAAGGAAATGGCAACCCACTCCAGTATTCTTGCCTGGAAAACCCCATGGACGGAGAAGCCTGGTAGGCTACAGTCCATGGGGTCGCAAAGAGTCGGACACGACTGAGCGACTTCACTTCACTTCACTTAGTGTTGATAAACCCTTTTAGTTTTTGCTTGTCTTAGATGTTCTTAACCTCTCCTTCTATTCTAAGTGATAATCTTTCTGGGTAGACTATTATAGGTCACAGGATTTTCCCTTTCGGCATTTTGAATACAGCATGTCACTCCTTTCTGGCCTCCTAGGTTTCTGCAGAGAAATTAGCTCATAGCCTTATGGAGACTCCCTTTGTTTGTCTCTTGCTGCCTTTAAATTTCTATTTTTATATTTAACTTTTGCCGTTTTAATTACAATAAAATAGTGTGGGTTTTGGTGTGGGTCTGTTTGGGTTCTTCTCATTTGGGACCCTCTGTCCTTCCTATATCTGGATATCTGTTTCCTTCTTGGGTTTGGGAAGTTTTCAGCCATGATTTACTCAAATACATCTTTGATCATCCCTTTCTTTCTTTCTCTCCTCCTTCTGGGACCCCTACAATGTGAATGTTGGTATGCTTAATGTTATCCCAGAAATCTCTTAAATGATTAAAAACATTTTTTAAAACTTGTTTCTCTTTTCACTGTTCTGATTGAATGATTTCCATTAGGCTATCTTCCAATTCACTTATGCATTTTTCAGTATCATTTAGTCTTTGCTATTCTCCCTTCTAGTTTCTTTTACTTCAACTATTTAACTTCTCATTTCTGAGTAGATCTCTTAATATTTTCTAGTTTCTTGATAAATTTAGTGAAATTTTCTTTATCTATTCTTTTCTATAATTTGGTTCAGTTCAGTTCAGTTCAGTCGCTCAGTCGTGTCCAACTCTTTGCAACCCCATGAACCGCAGCATGCCAGGCCTGCTGTCCATCACCAACTCCCAGAGTTTACCCAAACTCATTTCCATTGAGCCAGTGATGGCATCCAACCATCTCATCCTCTGTCGTCCCCTTCCCCTCCTGCCCTCAATCTTTCCCAACATCAGGGTCTTTTCAAATGAGTCAGCTCTTCACATCAGATGGCCAAAGTATTGGAGTTTCAGCTTCGACATCAATCCTTTCAATGAATACCCAGGATCAATTTCCCTTAGGATGGACTGGTTGGATCTCCTTGCAGTCCAAGGGACTTTCAAGAGTCTTCTCCAACACCACAGTTCAAAAGCATCAATACTTCTGCACTCATCCCTCTTTGTAATCCAACTCTCACATCCATACATGACCGCTGGAAAAACCATAGCCTTGACTAGACGGACCTTTGTTGGCAAAGTAATGTCTCTGCTTTTTAATATGCTGTCTAGGTTGGTCATAACTTTCCTTCCAAGGAGTAAGTATCTTTTAATTTCAAGGCTTCAGTCACCATCTGCAGTGATTTTGGAGCCCAAAAAAATAAACTTTGCCACTGTTTCCCCATCTACTTGCCATGAAGTAATCGGACTGGATGCCATGATCTTAGTTTTCTGAATGTTGAGCTTTAAGCCAACTTTTTCACTCTCCTCTTTCACTTTCATTAAGAGGCTCTTCAGTCCTTCTTCACCATAAGGTGGTGCCATCTGCATATCTGAGGTTATTGATATTTCTCCCAGCAATCTTGATTCCAGCTTGTGCTTCCTCCAGGCCAGCCTTTCCCATGATGTACTCTGCATATAAGTTAAATAAGCAGGGTGACAATATACATCCTTGACATATTCCTTTTCCTATTTGGAACCAGTCTGTTGTTCCATGTCCAGTTTTAACTGTTGCTTCCTGGCCTGCATACAGGTCTCTCAAGAGGCAGGTCAGGTGGTCTGGTATTCCCATCTCTTTCAGAATTTTCCACAGTTTATTGTGATCCACACAGTCAAAGTCAATAAAGCAGAAGTAGGTGTTTTTCTGGAACTCTCTTGCTTTTTCAATGATCCAGCAGATGTTGGCAATTTGATCTGTGGTTTCTCTGCCTTTTCTAAAACCAGCTTGAACATCTGGAAGTTCATGGTTCACGTATTGCTGAAGCCTGGCTTGGAGAATTTTGAGCATTACTTTACTAGCGTGTGAGATGAGTGCAATTGTGCAGTAGGCTGAGCATTCTTTGGCATTGCCTTTCTTTGGGATTGGAATGAAGACTGACCTTTTCCAGTCCTATGGCCTCTGCTGAGTTTTCCAAATTTACTGGCATATTGAGTGTAGCACTTTCACAGCATCATCTTTTGGGATTTGAAGTAGCTCAACTGGAATTCCATTACCTCCACTAGCTTTGTTCATAATGATGCTTCTTAAGGCCCACTTGAGTTCACATTCCAGGATGTCTGGCTCTAGATGAGTGATCACACCTTTGTGATTATCTGGGTCATGAAGATCTTTTTTGTACAGTTCTTTTGTGTATTCTTGCTACCTCTTCTGAATATCTTCTGCTTCTGTTAGATCCATACCATTTCTATCCTTTATTGGGCCCATCTTTGCATGAAATATTCCCTTGGTATCTAATTTTCTTGAAGAAATCCCTAGTCTTTTCTATTCTATTGTTTTCCTCTATTTCTTTATATTGATCCCTGAGGAAGGCTTTCTTATCTCTCCTTGCTAATCTTTGGAACTCTGCATTCAAATGGGTATATCTTACCTTTTCTCCTTTGCTTTTAGCTTCCCTTCTTTTCAAAGCTATTTGTAAGGCCTCCTCAGACAGCCATTTTGCTTTTTTGCATTTCTTTCTCTTAGGGATGGTGTTGATCCCTGTCTCCTGCACAATGTCACGAACCTTTGTCTAATTTGGTTAACATTTTTATTACAAAAGCTTTGAATTCTTTATCTAGTAAATTGTTTATGTCTGTTTCATTATTTTCTCAGGAATTTTCTCTTACTCTTTCAAATGAGACCACTTCTTCTGCCTGTTATTTTGCTTAACTTTCTCTGTGTTTATGTATTTAGGTGAAACAGTTGTCTGTTGAGGTCTCTAAGTGGTGTCCTTATGAGGGAGTGTCCCTATACAGACTGCATGTTCCCAATGCATTTGGTAGGAGAGCTGGATCTGACATGGATGCAAAGTCAGGTCTTTCCTCAGGGTGTACTGGCAGTTATCACCTTGATGAGGGGATGCATGGAGATGGAATAGGTAGAACTGGAGCTAGGTGTGAGGTGAGACTTCCTCCCTTCTCAGTGGTCTTTCATAGTCTTATTGGGATTGAAGTCTGATTCCAAAATGCTGGAGCTAAAAGCCCTGAGGGTTGGTTCTGTTCCCTCTAAGTGAATGCGTTTACTTCTCCCAGTACTGGAACCCTTGCGGCATAAGAGGGTACTGCTGAAGCAAAGGGGTCCTTGCGTGCTCTCAGCTCACGTCCGCTGCAGACAGAGATCCAGGTTTTCTCAGTGAGCTGCGTATGTGGGAGCCGACAGTTGTTTCCTTTTTTCTGTTCAGACACAACCTGTGTACAAGTCCCCTTTGTCTCTCAGCTGACCACTGCCCCCAGTCTCCACTCCCCCTGCCTCTTGTGGGTGTGCACCACAGGGTAGGCAGGCTCATATGGACTCTTAGCATATATTAGTGTGTGAGCTATGGTGGAGCAACTACCATCAAAGTTCTAGGCTGCCTCAGATGTGCTGCTTGAGTAAGTGCCAACAATGGTCGCTGCCAACCAACCCAGGCTCTACCCTAGGACCCGGTCGCCACTGTGTGACACTGCCAAGTTTTTTCCCCAGGCATGGCAGCCCTAGATCCTGTGCCATGCTGCAACATAGACTACGCAGGACTGGAGTGTTCACTCGGTTCAGGCTGCTGTGCACACCAAGGAAAACCCAGCAACCACTAGAGTAGTCCTCTAACTGCCCTTTCCCCCCTGACTAGGAGGCAAGGCATTGTGTGTGTGCTTGCTCCTCATGAGCAGAGTCCAGGCTTCCTACAGCCCTTCTGTTAGTCCCAGCAGCCCTCCATCTACCTCCCATGTTTAGGAACCCAGGGCTGGGGCACCCGATCTGTGTGTCTTGCCACACACCCGCCAAGATGGGTCTTGGCCCATGTATTCTCCTTTTTCCTCTGAGTTCCCTCCCAGGTGCACAGTTCCTGATCCGATCTCTTCTTACCTGATTGCATGTGGGTCTTTCTTACAACCATGGCTGTACAAGAGTCTTTCTGCCAGTTTTCAGTTAGCTTTCAGTGAGAATTATTCCACATATAGATTTTTAAAAATTTTTTATTGCAATATAGTTGATTTGGGGCTTCCCAGGTGGCACTTCCCTAGTGGCTCAGAGAGTAAAGAATCTCCCTGCAGTGCAGGAGACCTCGGTTCGATCCCTGGGTTGGGAAAATCCCCTGGAGGAGGTCATGGCAACCCACTCCAGTATTCTTGCCTGGAGAATCCCCATGGACAGAGGAGCCTGGCAAGCTACAGTCCATGGGGTTGCAAAGAATCAGACATGACTGAGCGGCTAAGCACAGGAG
The DNA here is from genome assembly GCF_963930625.1 of Muntiacus reevesi. Lineage (NCBI taxonomy): Eukaryota > Metazoa > Chordata > Mammalia > Artiodactyla > Cervidae > Muntiacus > Muntiacus reevesi. The sequence goes on along the minus strand of NC_089266.1, from coordinate 15,956,491 downwards.
GCACTAGTGGTAAAGAACCTCCCTGCCAATGTGAGAAACATAAGGGATGCAGGTTCAGTCTCTGGGTTGGGAAGATCCCCTGAAGGAGGGCATGGTAATCCACTCCAGTATTCTTGCTTGGAGAATCCCATGGACAGAGGAGACTGGCAGATTACAGTCCATAGGGTCGCAAAGGATCTGACGTGATTGAAGTGGCTTAGCAGCAGCAACAGCAGCAGCATGCTTGATTTACGATGTTGTGTTAGTGTCTGCTATACAGCAAAGTTAATAAACTATCCTTATACATATATCCACTGTATTTTTGATGTGTTCTCAGGGGAAGGTGAGTTCCATGTCCTCTTACTCTGCCATCTTGATTGAGTCCTCTTATTTTGCTTTTTTCTTTGTTACAACAACCAAACTCTACATTAGTTTTCAATAAAATGAAGTAAAAATAAAGTAAAGTAAAACTTTAGTGAAAACTCCAGATAATTAATAAAGATGAAATGAACAGATCTTACCTTAATTGATACAATTATTTGAATAAGTAAATCATTTACAATATTCTAATTGAATAGAGAAATACATAATGTAGATTTCACTGCATTCAGAGTTGCCTTGACATTGTCATCATGATTATGCCTTCTTTTATTAGCATTTAGAATTCAAATTACTTTTCTGTGAGTGTTATAGTCAGTGTACTTGGAAGGGTCTCATTGGCCTTTGCTCTTCATTCTGTGTCTATTCATACCACATATCAAAGACTAATCTTCCCTATTTGGAATCATAGCGTGAACTTTTAAATTCATACATGCAATGTTGTCTATCTTCTTTAAGGAGGGGAAGTTGATGTCAGAGATGTGAAAACCTCTCTGAAAAACTTGGGAATAGAGCTCACAGATAAAGAATACTCAAAACTGTTGAAAAATCTGCCTTTCAATGGTAAGCATTTCAAATATTGATATGACCTCAAAGGGTCCTTTAAGCTTTTATTTATTTATTTATTTTTGGAAAACTGAAACTATTACCATTTGCTAAGATGCAAAAAATAAAAATAAGAACTCTACTCAAAATAATCTAAATGTTCATTTATTCCTGAGAGAAATTCCCATCTATGCAGTTACCTTTTAGTTTTAGAGTAAGTGTCCCCATCATGTTGAATCATGCTATCAAGGGGAAGAAATTTCAGAGGTTACCCTTGTCTCTTAAATACCCATAAGTGGTTTGAGAAACTAAAAAAGGAAAAGATGTAATGCCAAACTAGAAGGGAATGAAAGGTGAGAGGCTGAATCACATCAAAGAAGAATTCTGTATATTATATGATCCCTGCATGTTAACATTTTGATGAACTTTCCTTAATTTTCTCTAAAAATTAATTTTAATAGTGGAAATTTCTAGGGCAAATCATGAAAATCCTAGCTTTACTGAAATAATTTTAGCTAATGGCCACATAATTTCTCTATGACCTAGATTTTGCATTTTTTTCCTGTAGATGATAACAAGGTCTTTAAGAGCAGATTGCTGAAAGGTGTGAAGTCTTTTAAAGGTGAGTGAGAAATACAAGCCCTCTTACACAGGGCTGAGAAATACTCTTGGAGGGCACAAACAGAACCTTGTGCACCAGGACCCAGGAGAAAGAGCAGTGACCCCACAAGAGACTGACCCAGACTTGCTTGTGAGTGTCCAGGGGACTCCAGTAGAGATGTGGGTTGCTGGTGGCCTGCTGCAGGACTGGGGGCACTGAGTGTAGCAGTACATACATGGGATCTTTTTAAGGAGATCACCATTATCTCCATTACCTCCACCATAGTTTAGTAGGAGTTTAGTCGCTAAGTCATGTCTGACTCTTGCGACCTCATGGACTATAACCTGCCAGGATGCTCTGTCCATGGGATTCTCCAGACAAGAATACTGGAGTGGATTGCCATTTCCTTCTCCAGGGGATCTTCCCGACCCAGGAATTGAACCCACGTCTCCTACATTGCAGGCAGATTCTTTACCAACTGAACTATGAGGGAAGCCCCACCACCATAGTTTGGCCCCAGGTAAGTAGCAGGGAAGGAATACAGCTCCACCCACCAACAGAAAATTGGATTAAAGATTTACTGAGCATGGCCCAGCCCATCAGAACAAGACCCCAGTTTCTACCTCAATCAGTTTCTCCCATCAGGAAACTTCCTTCTCTATCAGAGGGCAGACAGACTGAAAGCCACAATCACAGAAAACTAATCAGTCTAATCACATGGACCACAGCCTTGTTTAACTCAAGACACTATGAGCCATGCCGTGTAGGGCCACCCAAAATGGATGGGTCATGGTGGAGAGTTCTGACAAAATGTGATCCACTGGAGAAGGGAATGGTAAACCACTTAAGTATTCTTGCCTTGAGAACCCCATGAACAGTACGAAAAGGCAAAAAGATAGACACTGAAAGATGAACTCCCCAAGTCAGTAGGCTCCCAATATGCTACTGGAGATCAGTGGAGAAATAACTCCAGAAAGAATGAAGAGATGGATCCAAAGCAAAAACAAAACCCAGCTGTGGTTGTGACTGGTGATGGAAGCAAGGTCCGATGCTGTAAAGAGCAATATTGCATAGGAACCTGGAATGTTAGGTCCATTAAAGGCAAATTGAAAGTGGTCAAACAGGAGATGGCAAGAGTGAACATTGACATTTTAGGAATCAGTGAACTAAAATGGACTGGAATGGGTGAATTTAACTCAGATGACCATTACATCTACTACTGTGGGCAAGAATCCCTTAGAAGAAATGGAGTAGCCATCATAGTCAACAAAAGAGTCTGAAATACAGTACTTGGGTGTAATCTCAAAAATGACAGAATGATTTCTGTTCGTTTTCAAGGCAAACCATTCAGTATCACAGTAATCCAAGTCTATGCCCCAACCAGTAATGCAGAAGAAGCTGAAGTTGAACGGTTCTATGAAGACCTACAAGACCTTTTAGAACTAACACCCAAAAAAGATGTCCTTTTCATTATAGGGGACTGGGATGCAAAAGTAAGAGGTCAAGAAACACCTGGAGTAACAGGCAACTTTGGCCTCGGAATACAGAATGAAGCAGGGCAAAGGCTAATAGAGTTTTGCCAAGAGAACGCACTGGTCATAGCAAACACCCTCTTCCAACAACACAAGAGAAGACTCTACACTGGGAGATCATCATATGGTCAACACCGAAATCAGATTTATTATATTCTTTGCAACCAAAGATGGAGATGCAGTCCTGTTATGCAGTCAGCAAAAGCAAGACTGGGAGCTGACTCTGGTTCAGGTCATGAACTCCTTATTGCAAAATTCAGACTGAAATTGAATAAAGTAGGGAAAAACACTAGACCATTCAGGTATGACCTAAATCAAATCCCTCACGATTATACAGTGGAAGTGAGAAATAGATTGAAGGGTCTAGATCTGATAGACAGAGTGCCTGATGAACTATGGACGGAGGTTCATGACATTGTAGAGGAGACAGGGATCAAGACCATTCCCAAGAAAAAGAAATGCAAAACAGCAAAATGGCTGTCTTAGAAGGCCTTACAAAAAACTTTGAAAAGAATTGAAAAGCAAAGGAAAAAAGGAATGATACACTCATTTGAATGCAAAGTTCCAAAGAATAGCAAGGAGAGATAAGAAAGCCTTCTTCAGTGATCAGCACAAAGAAATAGAGGAAAAATCTTTTCCCATAGAATGGGAAAGACTAGAGATCTCTTCAAGAAAATTAGAGAAACCAAGGGAATATTTCATGCAAAGATGAGCTCAATAACAGACAGAAATGGTATGGACCTAACAGAAGCAGAAGATATTCAGAAGAGGTGGCAAGAATACACAGAAGAACTGTACAAAAAAGATCTTCACGACCCAGATAATCACAATGGTATGATCACTCACCTAGAGCCAGACATCCTGGAATGTGAACTCAAGTGGGCATTAGGAAGCATCATTATGAACAAAGCTAGTGGAGGTAATGGAATTCCAGTTGAGCTATTTCAAATCCTGAAAGATGATGCTGTGAAAGTGCTGCACTCAATATGCCAGTAAATTTGGAAAACTCAGCAGAGGCCATAGGACTGGAAAAGGTCAGTCTTCATTCCAATCCCAAAGAAAGGCAATGCCAAAGAATGCTCAACCTACTGCACAATTGCACTCATCTCACACACTAGTAAAGTAAGGCTCAAAATACTCCAAGCCAGGCTTCAGCAATACGTGAACCATGAACTTCCAGATGTTCAAGCTGGTTTTAGAAAAGGCAGAGAAACCACAGATCAAATTGCCAACATCTGCTGGATCATTGAAAAAGCAAGAGAGTTCCAGAAAAACACCTACTTCTGCTTTATTGACTTTGACTGTGTGGATCACAATAAACTGTGGAAAATTCTGAAAGAGATGGGAATACCAGACCACCTGACCTGCCTCTTGAGAGACCTGTATGCAGGCCAGGAAGCAACAGTTAAAACTGGACATGGAACAACAGACTGGTTCCAAATAGGAAAGGAATACATCAAGGCTATATATTGTCACCCTTCTTATTTAACTTATATGCAGAGTACATCATGGGAAAGGCTGGCCTGGAGGAAGCACAAGCTGGAATCAAGATTGCTGGGAGAAATATCAATAACCTCAGATATGCAGATGACACCACCCTTATGGCAGAAAGTGAAGAAGGACTGAAGAGCCTCTTAATGAAAGTGAAAGAGGAGAGTGAAAAAGTTGGCTTAAAGCTCAACATTCAGAAAACTAAGATCATGGCATCCAGTCCGATTACTTCATGGCAAGTAGATGGGGAAACAGGGCAAAGTTTATTTTTTTGGGCTCCAAAATCACTGCAGATGGTGACTGAAGCCATGAAATTAAAAGATGCTTACTCCTTGGAAGGAAAGTTATGACCAACCTAGACAGCATATTAAAAAGCAGAGACATTACTTTGCCAACAAAGGTCCGTCTACTCAAGGCTATGGTTTTTCCAGTGGTCATGTATGGCTGTGAAAGTTGGATTATAAAGAGGGCTGAGCACAGAAGTATTGATGCTTTTTTTTTTTTTTTTTTTTTTTTTTTTTTTTAATATTATTTTATTAGTTGGAGGCCAATCACTTTACAACATTTCAGTGGGTTTTGTCATACATTGACATGAATCAGCCATATAGTTACATGTATTCCCCATCCCGATCCCCCCTCCCACCTCCCTCCCCACCCGACTCCTCAGGGTCCTCCCAGTGCACCAGGCCCGAGCACCTGACTCATGTATCCCACCTGGGCTGGTGGTCCGTTTCACCATAGATAATATACATGCTGTTCTTTCAAAACATCCCACCCTCACGTTCTCCCCCAGAGTTCAAAAGTCTGTTCTGTATTTCTGTGTCTCTTTTTCTGTTTTGCATATAGGGTTATCGCCACCATCTATCTAAATTCCGTATATATGTGTTAGTATACTGTAATGTTCTTTATCTTTCTGACTTACTTCACTCTGTATAATGGGCTCCAGTTTCATCCATCTCATTAGAACTGATTCAAATGAATTCTTTTTAACGGCTGAGTAATATTCCATGGTGTATATGTACCACAGCTTCCTTATCCATTCATCTGCTGATGGGCATCTAGGTTGCTTCCATGTCCTGGCTATTATAAACAGTGCTGCGATGAACATTGGGGTGCACGTGTCTCTTTCAGATCTGGATTCCTCAGTGTGTATGCCCAGAAGTGGTATTGATGCTTTTGAACTGTGGTGTTGGAGAAGACTCTTGAGAGTCACTTGGACTGCAAGGAGATCCAACCAGTCCATCCTAAGGGAAATCGGTCCTGGGTGTTCATTGAAAGGATTGATGTCGAAGCTGAAACTCCAATACTTTGGCCATCTGATATGAAGAGCTGACTCATTTGAAAAGACCCTGAATTTGGGAAGGATTGAGGGCAGGAGGGGAAGGGGACAACAGAGGATGAGATGGTTGGATGGCATCACTGATTCCTACTTGTTAAAAACCCTTTCTCCTTCTCCTTCTTCTGATTAGCTCCTGCTAATTATTTTACCCATCTCAGATATTAACCCCCACATGCTGCCTTCACTGAATGCTCCAGGCTTGATTAGGGCCTTGGTCAGATCTGTGGCAGTACCGGAATATCAGGTCAACCTCAGGGAGATTTTGATAATTATACTGTAAAACAGAAGGGCTCCCCAAAAGCCTGGGTTTGAGTATCTTTTCTCCAGCCAGCCCAGAGTTTATGATCTCCAAAAAGCTTTATTAATATTTACATAAATCTTCAAAATCCAAAAATTTAAAGGAGTGTTCATTTAAATTTTGGTGTGAGCCTAATTTAGCTGACTTTATTATACTATATGAGTAATTTGTATTTTTTTCCTAAGGTCATGCCATTGATTATATGTTTCTTTTGGACTTTTACTTGTAGCAAATGGAAATGTTGATCTGCACAATGTGATGGAAGAAATGAAAGTCATTACAGGTGAGTATAAAGTCACTATAAACCTAAGATTGCTATTGGTGCAGTAATGATGTTTTGCCATTAACAATAAAAGTCATGTTGATTGTGCATTATACTGCTTAAAGTAAATATTAGTGGTACCTATGTTTCAGTGATAAAATTTTAATGTAATGTCTTAGTAGAAAGACTTTAGTTCTCTAGAGTAGTTCTCATAAATCTTTTCTCTTGGTTAGTACAGTAAAGAAAAAATCAAGTTTTGATTCAGATTCTCCTAACTCATCCCCCAATTCTCCTGAACTTCTAGTCTCATGAAATTGGGCCATTCCTACTTACTAGAGGTTTGGAGCTTTGTTCCTTTTCCCAAAACTATGTAGAAGCCTCAACTGAGGCAAACACTTTCAAAGACAGTACTTTCCCTTCCTGGCTACTGAACCTATAACAGATTCAACTCTCAGCTTGACCCAACTGAAGAAGTGCTGGCCCTTCTAAAGGATAAAGAGATTATTCATAGAAGGAACTGCAATACGTGGTTCATATGTACTGGCAAGGACTAGGACAGCATTTCTGGGAGAAGATCTTCAAGTATAACCCAGAATAGAGTATGGAAAATGAGGCTGAGGCTGGATATGAAGAGTTTGTTGATATGGGTGCTTGTTCCTGTAAGTCCAGTTTTAATGCCCAGCCAAAACTACTTGGGGTGGACAGTAAACTTCTGGGCTGGCTCCTACGAGCTTGGGAGACAATGGTCCACATCAAATTAGGTGAAAATGTCAAAACTGCCTTGATACAATGCTGAGGAGAGAACAAAAAGTTCAAATAAGTTGAGTATGCCAGAATGATTCTAATATGTAAGACCTGAAGATCCATCAAATAACTATGTTCCTCAAGAGCGTCTATGGAACACTATCTTTAATGAGGCGATAAGTGCATCCTCCAAATGTCCCTACCACAAGTCTCAGTGTCCAACTCCGTATTAGAGCCATGACTATGGTAGAGAGGACTTGCCAAGACTATACATTCAGCTTTCTCTGAGATTCTGCCATTCTGACCATCAGGTACTGATCTTGGTCTTCAACACTGTCTCCTCAAATAGGAGATGAGAGCCTCTTAAACGGCTGCCATGGAAGCCTGCCCTTTACACATGCCTCAAGTTACTAAGCAGCAACCATCCAATTACATTATAAAATTAAAATTTCCTCGTATTTCTCAAACCTTAGAGAATATTACTTGAGCCATTGCATCCCCTTCTACTTGTATGTTTTTACAATTAATTTACTAAAGGTGAGCATCTCAGCAGTTTCAACAATACAGTGTATTATGGGTTTCCAGGTGGCTCAGTGGTAAAGAATCGGCCTATCAATGCAGGAGATGTGGGTTCAATCCCTGGGTCAGGAAGATCCCCTGGAGGAGGAAATGGCAACCCACTCTAGTATTCTTGCTAGGAAAATCCCATGGACTAGAGAAGCCTGGTGGGCTACAGTCCCTGGGCTTGCAAGAAGTTGGAAATGACTTAGCATGCATGTACACATGCATGTGTTAGGGATTATTACCACTTCCCTTACACCATCAATGGAATCTTTGTTATAACCTGTCCAGGAAGGCATACACCACCTTATGGTCTGCTTCTGAGGGCCACTTCCAAAGCCAAGTGTCCTAAATTTGGTTTTCAGATGCAGACCCCAAGACTAGTATTTATGTGCAAGTGTATTATTGCAGAAGAGTTACCAGAGAAAACTTATATAAGGGGATGGAAGAAGCCAAGTAAAAGCCCCATCTTAGACAAAGTCTTGATACCTTCAGATTAACCCCACTGAAGATCTCTGTAAATTACACCTCAGAGTTGTCCCAATCGAGAACTTTCACACTTTCCCTCAATCAGTCATTGACTGACCCAGCCACAGTTTCTTTGCTTTCTGTACAAGAGAGAAAAGCAATCTTCAGTAGCATGAGGATAGTCTTACAAACAAAAGCTATAGGTGCTACTTGTTGGGAGCAAAACCACACCATGGCTGGGCATGCTCAAAAATGGTAAATAAGGATCTGAGAGATGTGCACAGAGCACAGGGACTACAAAAACTAAGAAATATGTAAGCCTACTCATGATTCAAGTGAGAACTCTGTGTTTAGTTATGAGACACAAGAGGAAAATGCAATTGTTATGTACTAGAAGACAGAGAAAAAAGGAAAAATCATGGAGAAGAGAAGGAAAAGAATGAGATTGGTATGTTTAACATTGATAAACCACCAGCCCCTGTATAGATTTGCTATCAGTTCAGTTCAATCGCTCGGTTGTATCTGACTTTTTGTAACCCCATGGGCTTTATCCCAGGGATGAAAGGATACTTCAGTATTCAGCAAATCAATCAGTGTGATACACCATATTAACAAATTGAAAGATGAAAACCATATGATTATCTCAATAGATGCAGAGAAAGCCTTTGACAAAATTCAACGTTCATTTATGATAAAATAAAAACAAACCTCCAGAAAGCAGGCATAGGAGGAAGATAACGCAACATAATAAAAGCTATATATGACAAACCCACAACAAACATTATCCTCAATGGTGAAAAATTGAAAGCATTTCCCCTAAAATCAGGAACAAGACAAGGGTGCCCACTCTCACCACTACTATTCAACATAGTTTCGGAAGTTTTGGCCACAGCAATCAGAGCAGAAAAAGAAGTAAAAGGAATCCAGACTGGAAAAGAAGTAAAACTCACTGTTTGCAGATGACATGGTCCTCTACATAGAAAACCCTAAAGACTTCACCAGAAAATTACTAGAGCTAATCAATGAATATAGTAAAGTTGCAGGATATAAATTAACACACAGAAATCCCTTGCATTCCTATACACTAACAATGAGAAAACAGAAAGAGAAATTAAGAAAACAATTCCATTCACCATTGCAATAAAAAGAATAAAATACTTAGGACTATATATACCTAAAGAAACAAGACCTATATATAGAAAACTATAAAACACTGATGAAAGAAATCAAAGAGAACACAAATAGATGGAGAAATATACCGTGTTCATAGATTGGAAGAATCAATATAGTGAAAATGAGTATACTACCGAAAGCAATCTATAGATTCAATGCAATCCCCATCATGCTACCAATGGTATTTTTCAGAGAACTAGAACAAATAATTTTACAATTTGTATGGAAATACAAAAAACCTCGAATAGCCAAAGCAGTCTTGAGAAGGAAGAATGGAACTGGAGGAATCAAGCTGCCTGACTTCAGTCTCTACTACAAAGCCACAGTCATCAATACAGTACGGTACTGGCACAAAGACAGAAATATAGATCAGTGGAACAAAATAGAAAGCCCAGAGATAAATCCACGTACCTATGGACACCCTATCTTTGACAAAGGAGGTAAGGATATACAATGGAGAAAAGACAATCTCTTCAACAAGTGGTGCTGAGAAAACTGGTCAACCGCTTGTAAAAGAATGAAACTAGGACACTTTCTAACACCATACACAAAAATAAACTCAAAATGGATTAAAGATCTAAACATAAGACCAGAAACTATTAAACTCCTAGAGGAAAACATAGGCAAAACACTCTCCGACATAAACCACAGGAGGATCTTCTATGACCCACCTCTCAGAATACTGGAAATAAAAGCAAAAATAAACAAATGGGACCCAATTAAAATTAAAAGCTTCTGCACAACAAAGGAAACTATAAGCAAGGTGAAAAGACAGCCTTCACAATGGGAGAAAATAATAGCAAATGAAGCAACGGACAAAGGATTAATCTCAAAAATATACAAGCATCCCCTGCAGCTCAATTCCAGAAAAATAAAAGACCCAATCAAAACATGGGCCAAAGAAATAAACAGACATTTCGCCAAAGAAGACATACGGATGGCTAACAAACACATGAAAAGATGATCAACATCACTCATTATCAGAGAAATGCAAATCAAAACCTCAATGAGGTACCAATACACACCAGTCAGAATGGCTGCTATCCAAAAGTCTACAAGCAATAAATGCTGGAGAGGGTGTGGAGAAAAGGTAACCCTCTTGCACTGTTGGTGGGAATGCAAACTAATACAGCCACTATGGAGAACAGGGTGGAGATTCCTTAAAAAACTGGAAATAGAACTCCCATATGACCCAGCAATCCCACTCCTGGGCATATACACTGAGGAAACCAGATCTGAAAGAGACACGTGTACCCCAATGTTCATCGCAGCACTGTTTATAATAGCCAGGACATGGAAACAACAGACAAATGGATAAGGAAGTTGTGGTACATAGACACTATGGAATATACTCAGCCATTAAAAAGAATTCATTTGAATCAGTTCTAATGAGGTGAATGAAACTGGAGCCCATTATACAAAGTAAAGTAAGCCAGAAAGATAAAGACCAATACAGTATACTAACACATATATATGGAATTTAAAAAGATGATAGCGATAACCCTATTGCAAAACAGAAAAAGACACACAGATGTACAGAACAGACTTTTGGACTCTGTGGGAAAAGGCAAGTGTGGGATGTTCAGAGAGAACAGCATTGAAACAAGTATACTGTAAAGGGCGAAACAGATCAGTAGCCCAGGTTGGATGCATGAGACAAGTGCTCAGGGCTGGTGCACTGGGAAGACCCAGAGGGATGGGATGAAGAGGGAGGCGGGAGTGGGGATCAGGATGGGGAACACATGTAAATCCATGGCTGATTCATGTCAATGTATGGCAAAAACCACTACAATATTTTAAAGTAATTAGCCTCCAACTAATAAAAATAAATGGAAAAAATAAATAAATTCCATATTTAATAATAATAAAATAATAATAATATTGGAATTTAATATTGTGACTATTACAGGTAAAAGCAGAATAAAACAAATAAATATATTAATGTTCTTAGAAACTAACATGTTTCAGTTTCAGAGAAAAGAGGTACAAATATGCAATCAAGATGTTAGGAAAAATCCTGTAACTGTGAATCTGGATCACTATGAATTCACGGTTGGTTTTTTTTTTTTTTTAATGCTGTTTGTTTTAAAGATGAATTTCCTGTATTTTCCTTGAAAGAAAAGGACCTAGGAATAATCACATCTTAGTTTCAATGATCATGGTTTCTCAATAAAATTTCTACTAAAAGGAACCCCAGAGCTCATTGGAGAAATTCTGCTTCCAGGTCTGGGGATTAGGAAAAGTACAGAGTGAGCATGGGGTACATTTTTTCTGAAAGCAAGGTAGTATTTAATGTGTTCATGTCAAAAGAAACAGGAGTGGACTCCTGTTGGTCACAGTGGGGAGAACTTGAGCATAAGAAGGGAGGGAGGGGAGAACATGGTGCCAAGTAGTGCAAAGCATCTTAAATGTGAGTCAGAAGTAATAAGAAAGCAGTTGAATATGAGCTTCTCATTTGGCTTTACACCATTATCTAATCACTTCGTTATGAATCTTGCCACTCCTTGTTTATATAGATTCCATGTCATTGTTTGAAAAACAGATTTCTTTTTATTTAACAAGATAATCAACCATATTGTTTAGAAATGTATTCCACACACTCAGCATTTATTTGGGGGAGGAAATAGTTACTTGCAAAAAAAAAAAAAAAATGAACTACTTATACAGGAATTTCAGTTAACTGTTATATGATATCTCAGATTAAATGACAAAAAAAATGAAATGTTTTGTATGGTGCCTGGTACCAAATTATCCTTAAATGTTAGCTATTGTTATCATTAGTAGTTATAGTGAAATCTTTTTTTCTTCCAGTTTTACTGAGATGTAATTGACATAGAGTTACTGTATAAATTTGTGTTCAGCATAATGATTTGACTTACATACATCAAGATATGGTTACCACAGTAAGTTTAGTGAATATCTATCATCTCATGTAGTTATAAAATTGAGAAAATAGAAGAAATTTCCTTGTGATCAGAAATTTTAGGCATTCTTAGCAATTTTCATGTATAACATTCAGTAATGCTAACTATGGGCTTCCCTGGTAACTCAGCTGGTAAAGAATCCACCTGCAATGCAGGAGAGCCCAATTCAATTCCTTGGGAAGATTCCCTGGAGAAAGGATAGGCTACCCACTCCAATATTCTTGGGTTTCCCTAGTGGCTCAGGCAGTACTAGAATCCACCTGCAAGGCAGGAGACCTGGGTTCGATCCCTGGATTGGGAAGATGCCCTGGAGAAGGGCATGGCAACCCACTCCTGTATTCCTGCCTGGAGAATCCCCATGGACAGAGGAGCCTGGTGGGCTACAGTCCATGGGATTGCAAAGAGTTGGACATGACTGAGTGACTAAGCACAGCACACAGTGCTAACTATTGGAGTAGGAAATGGCAACCCACTCCAGTATCCTCGCCTGGAGGATCCCATGGACAGGGGAATCTGGTGGACTACAGTGCTAATTATATTTATCAAGTTGTCCATTATATCCCTCATACTTATTTACATAATAATTGAAAATTGTGCCTTTTGACTGTCTTCATCATATTTCGTTTCCTTCCACATCTTGCCCCTGGTAACCACAGATCTGTTTTTCTATTAATGTGTTTGTTTTTGAAGTATAGTCGTAAAGAAAGTAAAAGTCACTCAGTCGTGTCTGATTCTTTGCAACCCCATGGACTATACAGTCCATGGAATTCTCCAGGCCAGAATACTGTAGTGGGTAGCCTGTCCTTTCTCCAGGGGATCATCCCAACCCAGGGATCGAACCCAGGTCTCCCACATTGCAGGCAGATTCTTTACTAGCTGAGTCACCAAGGAAGCCCTGAAGTATAACTGACCTACAAAACTATGTTTGTTCTTGTTACACAATAAGTCATGTCACCATATGAAAACATTGCATAGTTATTTACTGTATTCCCCAATCTGTACATTTAATGCCCTGTGACTCATATATATATATATATACATATTTGCAACTGGAAGTTTGTTCCTATTAATCTCCCTTGTCTATTTCTTTTATTCCTTACCACTTTCTCCTCTAGCAACCATCTTGTTCTCTGTGTCTAATACTCTGTTTTTGTTTTGTTATATTTGTTTGTTTTTTAGAGTTCTCATATAAGTGAAATCATACAATATTTGTCTTTCTTTGTCTGACTTGTTTCATTTAGAGTTATACCTCCAGATCCATCCATGTTGCTGAAAATGTCAAGATTTTTTATGACAGAGTAATATTCCATTATATATATATATATTGTTTATGACTAAGCAATATTCCATTCCATATATATATATATATATATATATATATATATATATATATATACACACACACCACATCTTCTTATCCAATCATTTCTTGATGGGCAGTTAGGTTGCTTCTATATCTTGGCTATTGTAAATTTGTAAATAATGCTGTAATGAATATGGGGGGGTGCATTCATCTTTTCTAAGTAGTGTTTTCATTTTCTTTGGATAAATACCCAAGAGTTAGAATAGCAAGATCATATGATAGTTCTATTTTTAATTTTTTGAGGACTCTCCATACTGTTTTCCACAGTGGCTGCACAAATTTATATTGCTGCCAACAGTGTACAAGAGTCCACTTTTCTCTACATTCTCTCCAACACTTGTTATTTGTCTCTTTGATAATAGGCTTTCCAATGGGTGTAAGGTGATAGCTCATTGTGGTTTTGATTTACATTTCCCTGTTGATTAGTAATATTGAGCATGTTCTCATATACCTGTTGGCAATCTGTGTGTCTTGATTACATTAATGTCTGCTCAGAGTCTCTGTTCAGTTTTTTTAATTGGATTTTTTTTAGTGTTGAGTTGTTTGAGTTCTTTGTGTATTTGGGATATGAACTCCTTATTGGATATATTGTTTGCAAATATCACCTCCCACTTAGTAGATGGCCTTTTCATTTTGTTGATAGTTTTTCTTTGCTTTGCAAAAGCCTTTTTGTTTAATATAGCCCCATTTGTTTACTTTTGCTTATTTTTTTCCCCTTTTTGCTTATATTTTTGTCTCTCTTATTTGAAGAGACAGATCTGAAAGATACTGTTGAAACTTTATGTTGAAGAGCTTATTGCCTGTGTTTTCTTCTAGAAATTTTAGGGTTTCAGTGCTTATATTTAAGCCTTTAATCAATTTTGAATTTATTTTTGTACATAGTGTGAAAGAGTAGTCCAGTTTTATTCTTTTGCATGTTTTCCCAACACCATCTATTGTATTGTTCCCATTTTATATTCTTCCCTCCTTTGTCATAGATTACTCAGTCATATAAGTGAGAGTTCATTTCTGGGTTCTCTATTCTGTCCCACTGATTTATGAATCCATTATTGTGCCAGTACCTTATTATTTTGATTACTGTAGCTTTGTAGTATACTTTGAAATAAGGAAGTGTGATACCCTCCAGCTTTATCCTTCTTCCTCAAAATTGTTTTGACTTGCCGGTCTTTTGTGATTCCATGCAAATTTTAAAATTATTTGTTCTAGTTCCATGAAAAAATGTCCTTGGTATTTTGATATGTACCGTGATATGTGTCCTTGGTATTTTGATAGGGATTGCATTGAATCTATAGATTGCATTGGGTAATATAACCATTTTGACAACATTGACTCTTCCAGTCCACGAACACAGGATATCTGTGCATCTATTTATGCATCTTCAATTTCTTTGATCAGTGTCTCATAGTTTTCCAAATGCAAGTCTTTTACCTCTTTAGTTAGATTTATTCGTAGGTATTTTATTTCTTTTGACGCAGTGGTAAATGGGACTACTTTCTTAATTTCTCTTTCTGATACTCTGTTTTTAGCATATAGAAATGCAATAGATTTCTGTAGATTAATTCTGTATCCTGTAACTTTACAGAATTCATTGATGAGTTCTGGTAGTTTTTTGGTGATGTCACTGGAATTTTCTATGTATAGTACATGTCTTTTGCAAGCAGTGACGTCTTACTTCTTCCTTTCCAACTTAGATTTCTTCGATTTTCTTTTTGTTGTCTGATTGCAGTGACTAGGACTTCCAATACTTTTGTTCAATAAAAGTGGTGAGAGTGGTCATCCTTGTCTTGTACCTGATCTTAGCTTTCAGCTTTTCACTATTGGGCATGATGTTATCTGTGGGCTTGTCATGTGCTGTGCTTAGTCGCTCAGTCGTGTCTGACTCTTTGCAACCCCATGGACTATAGCCCACCTGGCTCATCTGTCCATGGGGATTCTCCAGGCAAGAATACTGGAGTGGGTTGCCATGCTCTCCTCCAGGGGATCTTCCCAACCCAGGGATCGAACCCAGGGCACCCAAATTGCAGGTGGATTCTTTACCATCTGAGCCACCAAGGAAGCCCATGAATATTAGAGTGGGTAACCTATCCCTTCTGCAGGGATCCGTCCCAATCCAAAAATAGAACCAGGGTCACCTGCATTGCAGATGGGTTTGTTGTTGTTGTTTTTTTTTTTTTTTTTTACCAGCTGAGCTACCAGGGAAGCCTGGGTTTATCACATATAACCATTATTATCTTGAGCTATGTTTCTGCTATAGCCACTTTGTAGAGTTTTTTATCATTAATGTTAATTTTTTTCAGAAGCTTTCTCTGCATTTATTGAGATGCTCATATGATTTTTATTCTTCAGTTTGTTAATGTGGTGTATCATATTGATTAGTTTGCAGATATTGAACCTTTCTTGCGTTCCAGGGATAAATTCCATTTGACCATAGTGTATGATCCTTTTAATATATTGCTGAGCTTGGATTGCTAATATTTTGTTGAGGATTTTTGCACCTATGTTCATAAGTGATACCAACTTAAAATTTTCTTTCTTGTATGATATCTTTGTCTGGTTTTGGTATGATGGTGATACTAGCCGTGTAGAATGAGTTCAGAAGCACTCCTTCCTCCACAAGTTTTTGGATGGTTTGAGAAGGATAGGTGTTAACTCTTCTCTGAATGTTCAGTAAAATTCACCTACAAAGTCATTTGGTCCTAGATTTTTGTTTGTTAGGAGTTTTTTTTAAGTTACTGATTAATTTCATTATTGGTAATTGGGCTCTTCTTATTTTTATTTCGTCCTGGTTCAGTATTGGAAGATTAGACTGTATGTTTCTAGGAGTTTATCCATTTCTTCTAGATTGTTTATTTTATTGGTGTGTAACTATTTGTAGTAATATCTTAGGATCTTTTGTATTTTTCTGCTATCTGTTATAACTTCTTTATCATTTCTGATTTCATTGGTTTGGGCCTTCTCTTTTATTCTTGATGAATCTGACTAATGATATATCAACTTGTTGTTTTTCAATGAATTAGCTCTTAGTTTCAGGGGCTAGAACCCCTCACAGCTTGGGGAGAACCTCTACAATTATATTCATCATCCAGTTGTGGATCTTCCATTCAGGAGTATGAATCTTAACTTTACTACATCTCTGCCTTTCCTACCCATCTTATTGTGAGTTCCTTCTTTATATCTGTAATTGTAGAACATCTTTTCTGCTAATCTTCCAATACTTCTCATTAATAGTTGCTCCACAATGACTCACAGACTTAGAGAACAAATTTATGGTTACCAGAGGGGAAGGGTGGAAAGGTAGGGTTAGTTAGGAAATGTGGGATTGACATGTACACAATGCTATGTTTAAAATGATGGCCAACAAGGACCTACCGTGTAGCACAAGGCACTCTGCTCAGTATTATGTAACAACTTAAATGGGGAAAAAATTTGAAAAAGAATAGAAACATGTGTATATATAACTGAGTCACTTTGCTCTACACCTGAACCATACTCCAATATGAAATTTAAAGTTAAAAAAAATACGTGCTCCATAAATAGTTGTAATTTTAGTGTGCCCATGGAAGGAGGTGAGCTCAGGGTCTTCCTACTCCACTTGATCACTCCCGCTAGTAGTGAGATTTTTTTTAATCCTGTGAACTGTCCAAAAATATTTTATTTATTGTTTCAAATCTTGCATATACTAATTACTCTGATCTTCTTCCCCAAATTGGGCTAAAGGAAAGCATCCTAATATTATTTACACTGTCAATTTCCTTTATATATTTGATTCAGTGAATCTTTGATCTTTATGCTATAAGACATAATCATGATTCAAAGGAATTAGTTTTTTAATGTGGATCAGATCTTTTAAGTTTTAGTTTAAAAGAAAAAGTTTTAGTTTCATGAATACTTATGAGGTCCATGGAAGGGCTTCAGAACATCTTCTAAATCTTAATGCACAGTTTATAAATAAGTACATGTGCACTTTGTAGGAGTGTAAGATACATAGCCTTTCTCAGATTCTCAGAAGGTATATGTGTCAAAAAAAAAACCCTTAAAAATAACTTCTCTGGAATCATTAAATTTGCTTCACAGTCCTGTCTCTTTCTAATTAAGGAAATGTTGACATCAAAAACCTGGAAACTCTACTTGGCAACATGGGAATCAGGATCACTGATGAGGAACTTAAAGATCTGACACAAAACCTGCCAGTCAGTGGTAAGAGTATTAGATACCATTGTCTTTTGAGCTTTGTACCTTTAACAGAGGAAGGAAAGAGATAAAGGAAATTTCATAGGAAAGATATCAAGATTGGAGGTGAGAAAGTTAAAGAAGATGAGAATATACTGTTCCAGGTACTGGTGACATGGTCAATAGAAGAGTCTTTTGAACTCTGAGAACAAGAAAGCTGGCCTCTACAAAATAACCCATCTTTTTATTATCAAATATAAGATTTGATATTTTATTGGGTAGAAAGTCAAATTTGCATTTTTGAAGAAAGCATTAGTTTTAATATTTATAATTTTTTCTAACCCATGTTCTTTGCTTATTTTGAATAAATATTTATTGAATGACCATTTAAAATGCTTAACAAAATGCCCAGTACTCTTATTAAGTGCTATTGCTAGTTGTTATAATCAGAAGAGGGGAGAGTGTACTTATGTTATGTTAAATCATTTTATGAGATTCATGTTATGTTTTCTGTCTTACAGTTGATAATAAAGTGTCCCTTAAAACCTTGAAGGATGAAGTAAAAGCTTTTACAGGTAGGAATTTATTATAAATGGTTTATACTAAATCATGGTTTATGATAAAAATTTAATAGTATTTCCCAATATATAATATGTGACTTATAAATTAGCATATTTTCAGTGTTCATTTTGATAAAATATTTTCATCTACTGACCAACAGATTAAGCTAACATTATCTGGGTTTTATGAGTAAAACAAAATGACTATTTCTTCATTAGAAGTCTTATATTTGATGGGTTTTTTATTCAATAAAAGTATTTCATGAGTATTTATGCATCCAAAAACTAGATGGATAGAGTAAAAGCAGAGTGAAGCATTAAACATAATAAGTTCATTGCAAACAGCTAATCACATAGTTTTAACAAAATAAAGTAAAATAGGTCATACCCTGATGATTATGTATTTTATGGTACTAACCATCTCTTGGCCTAATTGTGGTTAATTGTACAACCAGATTTGCTTCTATACTATGTGGTGTTATTCTAAGTAGAGTAATCCCATTTATTAAGGGACAAAATCTATTTTTGATCTGACCTTTTTTAAATGACTAGTTTGTTTAAACATTTTTTTATTTATCTGTTTATTTATTTTCGGCTGCGCTGGGTCTTCCTTGCTTTGCATGGGCTTTCTCTAGTTGCTATGAGCGGAGGCTACTCTTCATTGAGGTGCGCGAGTTTCTTATTGTGGTGCCTGCTCTTGTTGCAGAGCATAGGCTCTAGGCATGTGTGCTTCAGCTGTTGTGGCTCATGGGCTCTAGAGCACAGGCTCAGTAGTTGTGGCACACGGGCTTAGTTGCCCTGTAGCTTGTGCAATCTTCCCAGATCAGGGATTGAACCCATGTCCCCTTCATTGGCATGTGGATTCTTACCCACTGTGCCACCAGGGAAGCTCTGATTTGACTTTTTATTAGGAAATCATTCATTCTGCAGCACAAGTATACTTTTAGATGATTTGAAATAATTAGCTTGGCCCTTAACGTTTTACCTATGAATATTCCATCTTTTCAAAGGAGAAAAAATTGATTCCAGTAACCTACAAAATGTACTAAAAGACATGGGAATTGAGCTTACAGATAAGGAGCTTGAGCAACTGATGAAAACACTTCCCATTGATGGTAAGCCACGAGAATGTACCATGCCTCCCAGGGAACTTGATCTTATGGGTCAGCATGAGCAGCTCCTAATCGTTTAATAGTACAGTTTTGCCCCAAAATGCCATAAATCAATAGAAAGGCACTTTTGACTTGAGAATAAATTTCATCATTATCTCCTCAAACACAACGTGAGTCATCTCTAAGTGACTAATACTGTCTCTCAGGTTAGCATTAGGTTTGCAATATGAACAATGAAAAAAAAAAAAAGGGGGAATAGAACATCAATAGAATAAAGCAAAAATATTTTTATGTATTTTGTAGAATTGCACTATAGGAGAGTTAAGCTAATAAATGTCTCTAATACCAAGTAATAGATAAGTTTGCTACTGTGAAAGATATTTATATTCTTAAATGTCAATATTGTGGCTATAAAATAGACTAAATTTTAAAGCACATCATTAAAATGTAATTTTTTGTAATAAACAATTTATAATTTTTCGGTGAATTTTTATGTCAATTTTCCAGAGATCTGAATTGTACCTTTTCTTACAGCTCATGGAAAGGTATTTCAAAACAGATTGCTGAAGGATGTGAGGAGTAACAAAAGTAAGCAAACATGGTTAGGCTTGTGAAATATCCTCCTCAAGTGTTAAATTCATATCAAGAAACTGTAATACTTTATTTTGCTTCTTGTTTTGCTTCTTACATCTGTGTTTTTTCCTGGAAAAAACCTTTACTTTTAGAAGGAAGTTCTCTGTTAGATTGCATTTTTCTAACTTTTTCTGAAAAAAAATTTTATATAAACAAATAAAAGAGAGATGAAAGAAAGAGATGAAGGAAAGGAAGGAGGGAGGGAGCAGAAGGAGTAGGAAGGAAGGCAAGAGGGAGAGAGGGAAAAGTTTTGCCATTTATTCCAGATGTGACGATGAATAGAGAAAAGAATCTGAGCGTAAGCACTGAGGGGGAAAAATGCTACTCTCTAATGCTAATCTCTACTTCTTTGTGAAGAGTAGTGATTAGTGCTGTCTCATTATAGTTGCTTAACTCCTATCCCACCTAACATTTTCCTGAGCAGGTGTGCTTAAGGTTTGAGGAGAGAAGTACTAATCTTACTTTAAACTCTTTAAATTCTAACTCTGCTTGTAAAGAGCTGGAAAAATCTATTGTTGTTTTGTTCTTTGCTTGAAAATATTAGCAGTTAGACCAGGTTATGATGTCATTCTCTTTGTGTGTGTGTGTGTTTTTTTTTTTTTTTTTTTGGTCATTCTCTTTTATCAGTGTATATTCATGTAACAGTAATACCTGTTACTGTCTCAAAGAGATATCTGCCGTCTTGTGTTTATGGCAGCATTATTTACCATAACCATGACATGGTGTAATGGCTGAATGAATAAATAAAATGAAAATGTGGGGTGTGTGTGTGTGTGTATTCAGCCATTAAAATAGAAAGAAACCCTACCATCTGCAACACTATAAATAGAGAGTATAAGTAAATAAATCAGAGAGGAAAAGATGGACATTTTGTGATCTCACTTACACATGGTATCTTAAAAAACTGAACTCATAGAAATAGAAAATTGGTAGTTTCCAGAGGTTTGGGGGTGGGGAGGGCAGTGGGTGAAGGTGATCAAAGGATACAAATTTCCAGTTGGAAGGTGAATAAGTTCTAGAGATGTAATGTACAGCACAATGACTGTTATTAACAATATTGTTAATACTGTATAGTATTTTTGAAAGTTAATAATGATATAAATCTTAACAAAAGTTCTTACCTTAAAATTATAACTATGAGAAATGTGAATGCATTAACTATCCTTATTTTGGTAATCACTTTGCAGTATATACATATGTCAATTCATTATGTTGTACACCTTAAACTTGTACAATGATGTATGTCAAATATTAATATATCTCAATAAACCTGAATGGGGGGACCAATAATATGTTAGTTGAAAATAGTAAAATATTTATGAATTTTTAAAATATTTTAGAATCATTCCATTTTTCTTCCTTTCTCCCTTTCTTTTCATGTTTTCAAGGAGGAAAGGTTCGTGTAAGTAACCTGGATACTGTGTTAGAAGCCATGGAGGTCAATCTTACAGAAGATGAACTTGATCACCTGAAGGATCTTCTGAGTGGTGAGCATTGTGGAAAACGTGTGATTTTAAATAGAGGTTGAGCTTGAGGATTAATTACGACTGTTTCAAAGGTTTGAATTATTTGCTACCCAAAAAACAAAAAACAAACCTTTGAATAGCTTTCAGGAGAACAACAACAACATGGCTCCATGTTTTTATCCAGTTAAAACCTGTAATCTATTTCTTTACACATTTGGGCTGGGAATGGGTGCTAGTGAAAGAGAGAGGGGTTATTCTTCTCTGGTTTTATAAAATAAGATCTGCAATGTGTGTTTTTCACTGATCCTTATATTACTGACATCAGTTCGGGCTTTAACCCAATTTTTCCAGCCATTAATTCATGCATTCTTTTTGGTCACTATAGCAAAAAGTTACAAAATAATATGTATAGTGTTATTAATTTTCTAAAAAAATATGTAGTATTCTTTTGTAAACTAAGGAAAAGTCTGGAAGAATATACAGAAAGCAGTTATTAATGGTGAGGTATGGTAATGACAGAAGTAAAAAGAGGGACTATTTTTATATGTTTGTATATTTTTTCATTTGTTTTGAAAGATATGTTTAAATTTCTTTGACTCAATTTATTCTGTTTTATTTATTCTGTTTTTAATTTGAAATGAATGTAAATGATGTGTCAAGTGATAGGGCTTTGGCTGAGTTCTTATCCACCAGTTAGTTTCAGGAGATTCACTAAACTGACCACTTACATAATTCAGTTCAGTTCAGCTGCTCAGTTGTGTCTGACCCTTTGCGCCAGGCCTCCCTGTCCATCACCAACTCCCGGGGTTTACCCAAACTCATGTCCATTGAGTCGGTGATGCCATCCAACCACCTCAGTCCTCTGTCATCCCCTTCTCCCACCTTCAATCTTTCCTAGCTTCAGGGTCTTTTCAAATGAGTCAGCTCTTCGCATCAGGTGGCCCCTAGCAAACATTCCTTACAGATTAGCACTAGTCTCCATCTGCCCGCTGCATCAACATGTGGCAACACAAGGTATCAATCCTTACAAATATTAGAAAAGATGTATAATTTCAAGAAATAAGTGAAAATAAAGCTGAAGGACTGCTTCAATCACACAGAGCCACTAACAAATGTGGACTTGGCAGAGTTAGACCATTTCATAATTGAGGAAGAAAAATTTTACATGAATAAGAATGATAGGCCATTTGAAATAGAATAATTTGGGTTTCAAAGTATTTAAAGGAACCCTTAAAAATCATTTTTTCAAAATTTATTTTTATATGTCTTTTTTCAGAGTTTAAAGTAGTCCATGTTGTTGTTGTTGCTGCTGTTGTTCAGTTGCTAAGTTGTGTCTGACTTTTGCAACCCCATGAACTGCAGCATGACAGGCTTCCTTATCCTTCACTATCTCCCTGAGTTTGTTGAAACTCAGGTCCATTGAGTCAATGATGCCATCCAACTATCTCATCCTCTGTCATCCCCTTCTCCCCTTGCCCTCAATCTTTCCCCAGCATCAGTTCTTTTCCAATTAGTCAACTCTTCACATCAGGTGGCCAAAGTATTGGAGCTTCAGCTTCAGCATCAGTCCTTCCAAAGAATATTATTCAGGGTTGATTTCCTTTAGGATTGACTAGTTTCATCTCCTTGCTGTCCAAGAGGGACTCTCAAGAGTCTTCTCCAGCACCACAGTTTGAAAGCATGAATTCTGTGGTGCTCAGCCTTCTTTTATGGTCCAACTCTCACATCCATACATGACTACTAGAAAAACCATAGCTTTAACTATGTGGAACTTTGCTGGCAAAGTGATGTCTCTGCTTTTTAATACACTGTCTAGGTTTGTCATAGCTTTTCTTCCAAGGAGCAAGTATCTTGATTTCATGGCTGCAGTCACCATCTGCGGTGATTTTGGAGCCCAAGAAAGTGAAGAAAGCCATAGAGTGCAATAATCTCATTTTCTCAGGAAATCACATCCCAACACATTTTTAAAAGTCAGCATTGATTCTATGGACTAGTTATAACCTGAGTTTTCTTGAATATTAGGTAAAATAAACTTTATTCATAATTCAAATTTTTATTTTTCAGTAATACCTTTTGTAGGTTATTTTTATTCATTGTTTACTGTTAAATCTTCATTTTAAGTGTATATATTTTCCTTGGTCATCTTATAGTAATAATAACTCTTAGATAAAAATACTTCCTATTCTATAGATTTTTTCCTGAGTCCTTATTATTGTCTTCCCCTGATTAAACTATATTTTACAGCCTATAAGAAGATTGATCTGAAAAAAGTGATGGATAGAATAGAAGATGTTACAGGTGAGGAAGAAGTTACCAAATACATGATTCTGATTCTTTATACAATTTTGTATTTTTTCCTGTTACTTTCTATTTCGTTTTAAATTATGCTATTTTCTAGTAAAATGATTCTTAGACTTTGACTTTGGTTTATCAATGTTTTAACAACAAAGCATAGTGCCACATTTTGTTAGGTCCTATGATCTAATTTTTTCCAAATTAATCTAAAATATTTACTAAAAATACATGTTAAAGGAATAAAAATAGTTTCATTACTTTGCTGGTAATTCCCCAAATAGAAAATTATGAAAATCCATTACCATGTACTGTGTTCTTTTGTGTCTACTATTAATAAAGTTAAAGAAATAAACACTTCAATTTTCTGCTATAACTGTAGCCAAACAGGACTCAGTCAATAAAGTCATTGATTAGTTAGGGCTAATAATTAAACAATAATAGATTTCATTATTATATAGAATAATTAAATATTTCTTTAAAATCTCACATGTTACCATTTCTTTTTTTTTTTTTTTTGAAGGAGAGGAAGTTGATGTCAATGACATGGAAACAGTTCTAGGAAATATGGGAATAGAGCTCACAGATAAAGAACTGTCAGGATTGGTGAATAATCTGCCAGTTGATAGTGAGTATTTCTAATAAACTGTAGTCATCTAGGGAATATTATTGTTAAACTGTGAAAATTTCTGAAATTACCTCTACCTCATTGCCTGTCAAAAATAATGTTTGAATCTGTGTTATGTAATTTTAAATGGTGCTGTTAGATCTTAAAATATTATCTGTGCCATTAAGTTTTAGTTTGAGAATCAGCAATTGCATCATCATGACTCCTATTATCAGGATTCAATTATATGTTTTATTACTTTTGATTCTACCAACAAATCCAAAATTTAAGTGAGAATGAATAAGAAAAAGAAAAAGAAGGGAATGATCTAATAGGAGAAAATGTCACAAAAGAAAAGGAAAAGATGTGTTTCACCATAGTACAGTACCAGTATCCTCACTTTATGTAATTTCACTATTTGTCAGTGAATCAGAAAATGTCTAAGTCAATTCACAAAATATGTCTTACTGAATTACTGGTTTCATACTGTCTAGGAAACTCCACATTGTTCTTCTGTGATCTGAATAGTGCTTTCTCTTACAGAGGGAAAGGTCTATCGAAATAGGTTGCTGAATGGTATAAAGTTTCTTAAAGGTGAGTGAGAAACCATTTTATTAAATGCACATCAATCTGAGATCATCATGTTTGGCATTTATACTGTTTCCTTGTGGTTAAATGGCAAACCCTGCTACTCAGCACTTGTATTATTTATTTTATAGGTCAACCTGTTCTTTAGGAGATCATTTCTTGTGGTGTAACATGGAAAGAATATCCATGCTCTCTTGGAATTCTCCAAATTTTGACATAGGAAGAAATTATCAGAGCCCAAGTTGACAAAAGTAAAGGGAAAATTAGGACATCCTCAGTTAAATCAGCAGCAGAGACTAGTAATCTGACATTCAGACAAAACAAAAAACACCAAAAACCTAGGAAGTCTCTGAGGAAGTGAAGGGACCATAAAACTGAAAGAGATGGATGGGAAGCAGGCCATGATGGAGATCAGATCTAAGCAAGATTCCCACTCTTCCATCATTACATACCTCCTGCATGATATCTGTCAAATCGATAAACATTCCTACTACTATTAATATTTTTTATTTTAAATAATTTACTTTTTAACCTGTTTTTTAAAATTTTTAATTGTAATGGAAAACCAGCATCCCTTAACATAACTAGAAGTTGACTCTTAAACACAGTGAAAACAAGACAATGTTAGTAATATTGGAATTATTGTCACCTTGCTAAAGTTTTCTGAGAAGTTATTCAATCACCTTTAAATATTTATACTGGATATGTTTCTCATGAAGATTAAGATTAAAACAATGAACTCTAATCCTAACTCCATTATTGTACTCCATTCTTTGTACTCTTGTAAAGCTCTCATTAGGCTATGGTCTTTTGGATGAAAATGATAATCATAATATTACCTCAGGAATTGTTCATTGCTCAAAATTCACATTTTAGAGATATTAACTTTTTCTTATATATCTCTTTTTATAAGGAGGGAAGATTGACTCTAGTAAAGTATACACTGTTTTGGAAAACATGGGCATGAACCTCACTGAAAAGGAACTCAAAGATCTAACACAAAATCTACCTGTTGATGGTGAGCATTTTAGATATCACTGAACCCTATGTAAAAAATAGTCTTATGTATCTATTTCTAACAGTCATTTAAAATGCTTGTTTGACATCAAGAAGTATTATGAAAAACTTAGAAGAAAAACTCAGTTTGAAAGAAAGGACACATGCTGACTCTTGCTAGTGTCATGTGCAAATTAGAGAAAGATTTCAAGGTATCTTTTTACTCTGCTCTTTTTACTCAGCCTTTCCTGAATGGATAGGTTTCACTTAAATCACAGTCCACCTCTTTAGCCACATTTGCTAATGCATGGCATCAGTATTTATTGAAAGGATACTTAATATCAGTATGGCTAGCTTTTATTTTATCTCTTTTAGTTCGGCTAGAGTAGACCTGTTCTCCAATGACAGCCATCACCATGCCGAGTTACAAAATGTTTTTCTTTGATAAGATCTTTTAAGATCTATTCTCTTAGCAACTTTCAAATATGCAATACAGTATTGCTAACTATAATCACCATACTGTACATCACATCATCATAGCTTATTTATTTTATAACTAGAAATTTGTATTTATTTGTAACTAGAAATTCACTACAGGAGATAGAGGAGGACAGGGAAGTCCAGCATGCTACAGTCCATGGAGTCACAGAGAGTCAGACATGACTCAACATCTGAAAAACAGCAAAGAAATTTGTACTTTCAAAAAGCTAGCTTTTCTGCAGCAAATGCATGCTAAGTCACTTCAGTTGTGTCCGACTCTGCAACCCTTTGGACTGTAACCTGCCAGGCTCCGCTGTCCATGGGATTCTCCAGGCAAGAATACTGGAATGGGTTACCATGCCCTCCTCCAGGGGATCTTCCTAACCCAGGGATTGAACCCAAGCCTCTTAAGTCTCCTGCATTGCTGGCAGATTTGTTCCCACTAGTGCCACCTGGGAAGCCCTCTACAGCAAATAAATGCTGCTAAATTCATCTGATGTATACAACATCGTTTTCTTACATTCCTTGCTGTATTTCTGTCTAATTTATTCCTTTTCTTACAGTTAATGGTAAAGTTGATCTGGAAAAGGTGATGAATGAAGTGAAACCTTTTTCAGGTGAGTAAGACATTAGTAAAACATGTTAAATGGAATTCACCCTATATTATATTTTGCATAGTGTTTTCGCAATATTACAAAATAAACTTATTAATGTTGATACTTTATATATTTATTATGAAATATGTACATCTTATCTTTTCTTCTTCTTTGACTTCAGATTATCTAGGATTCAGCCACGAAAATAAGTGGTGATGTTTGAATAAAAAATAATATTTTCTGTTATTTCCAGCAACATTATCCTGGTTTTAACCAGTGTTTAGATCAGTGGTCACACATTAGACACCCATGAGTTTAATTCAATCTGTAGTCAATTTTATAAGATCTGAATTCCCTCACAATAGCTGGCATGTTTTCTTTTTGGACAAGGCATGTCCAAAAGGCTGTCCACTTCACTATAGCCAGTTTCATTCATTTTTTCTATCTCCAGGCTCCTGCAAGCTTTTGAGTTAATAACTGCTAGTTTACATAGCCAAATCTAGATAGTCACAGAATATAGGAAGGTGGATAGTTTTAGAAAATTTAATTGATAGGATTGTCATAATAATCTCATGATTCAGCATTAAAAACAAAAAAGACTAGACATTTTAAATTACTGACCTATTTCATAATCTAATTTTCTTCTATGCTGTCTTGTCATTAGGCTTAAGAGGCTACTCTCTTTATGAAGAATTAGGAATAAATTCTAATTCACTATCTGTAAACACTGTTCAAGTATGTGAGAATATGAAAGTGAGGATAACATTAAATGAGCCACGTTTTAAAATTTTTAGATAACTATGATGTCCTAAAATTACCATCTGTTAACAATCCTTTTTTTCTTTCAAAGGAGACAAAGTTGATACTAGTAAACTTGAAAGTGTTTTGGGAAACTTGGGGATTAAGCTCACATCTAATGAATGCTTGAATTTGCTGGAGACAATGCCAGTTAATGGTAAGATTCGTGGGTGCTATCTGGGTTTTTTAGGAAGTCTGATTTTGTGGAACTATTTGAAAAATTCCAAAATAGAGTGAAAATGCTTGAAAACTGTTAAAAAGTTAATGCTAGTACAAAGAAAAGATTCATTGCTTAGATTTGTATTTTAAAATCATCAATCTAACCCTCTCAGCTATAAATTATAAGTTTTGCCTTTGCCATCAAAGTCAAAGTTCACCCTGAGCCCTCAGGTTGTTAATCAGCTGGATTAGAAAATAGATTTCTTTTTTTTTTTAAAGAAGAAGGGTACCTTCCAGGTGGCTCCGTTGGTAAAGAATCTGCCTGCTAAGGCAGAAGACACAAGAGTGGGAGTTCAATCCCTGGGTCAGGAAGATCCCCCAGAGGAAGAAATGGCAACCCATGGAAAATTCCATGGACAGAGGAGCTTGGTGGTAGTCAGATATGACTAAGCACACACACACCACCACCACCAAAAAGAAGAAGAAAGAAGGAACAAGGGAAACAGGAGTAAAGAGAAGATAAAACAACAACAACAAAAAAAATAGCTATGCGTATTTCTGCAGCATAAAATATATATTTTACCAATAAGTGGATAATTTTGTATATTCAGGAAAAACTGCAGTTCTTAACTATCTAATTAAATGAAATTTTAAAATTTAGGAAAATAAAAAATATTTTTAATTTCATAACACAAAGATAACCACTATTAATATCTTGAAACCTTTCCTTCTAGTGCCTTTAAGATAGATAGCTAGATACATACATTCATACATAATATTGTGAGTGTATAAATTTATTTATAACTTATTTTTTCACAATTTAATGTCTTCATCATAGAAACCTTGATAATGCAGGTAAGCAAAAACAAAACCATCTCTCTTCCTACCTCAAAGCAGTAAATAATGTAAAAAAATCTGAGGTTTATTTTTCCAGTTCTCTGTCTATAAATAGACTTCCTTTTTATTTTTGGCAACCTTGTAGATAAATTTTGGCAAACATCCTAAAATTTAGTGAGATTGTATTCCTTTAAATAGAGTTGCAAAATATTTTGTTTTGCCACATTTCCTTCCAGAATATTGTAATTTGAACTCTCACAAATAGTATTTGAGAATGTTATTTTCCTTACATTGTCAATACAGTAAAAAAAAGAACATCTCATTATTATGATTAGCTTTATATTCCTTTACCACTGTGAGTGAACATTCTGGTATATCTGTTATCTATTTGCATTTGAAATGTTCTTCAGGCAAAATTTTCTAAATTCTTTCTTTCTGAAATTAAGAGATGTGTACTATCTTTCTGATTCCTAAATTCTTTTCTAAAATTACTTTCTAAAGTATCTTGTTTTTTTACAGCTGATGGAAAAGTGTATCAGAAAAGGTTGATGAAGGGCATAAAATCTCTCAAACGTGAGTAAGAAGCATGCTAAAAAGACTTAATCTGAAACCTTTATTTGCATTGTCAAAATATAAATCCTCCTTTCCTACATAATCAAGTCTTTATTTATACTTCTTTCAGTAGATCTTCATTTTGCCACGTAATTTACCAAGTACTTTTCTGTACTAAGATTTGGCAGGAAACTTAAATTTTCCTAATTCAGTCCCAGAGAAATAAAATTCATTTTAAAATGCAAACAAAAGGTGAAGAATGAAGGCTGTCAGATTAAGATTTAGGTCTAAAGCAGAAACAATTTGAAATTATAGGCAACAAAAATAACGACTATTTTGCAGAATATTATGTCAGTCACCTCTAGCTCTAGCTTTTCAATATTCCCAACACAAAATTGGAGATAATTAATTCTAATTTTTATTGTATTAGCTGGACAAGACTGACATTTTGGTGTTTGTCTTGAAAATGTTAACAATAATACTAAGAAATGAATGAAGTATTTTTATTGTAATAAAATACATGCTCAGTAAAGAAGAATATTAATATAGAGTGAATGTGTTTTAGAATCATGCAATTTTACTATATTTCTTTTCTATCCTCTATTTAGGAGGCAATATTGATATCAATAAGCTGGACACTTTTTTAGAAAGCATGGGAATCAAGATCACAGAAGAAGAATTCATGGATTTGATAGAAAAACTACCATATGATGGTGAGCACTGTAACCACTCTTATACTTTTTCAGGCTTACTGAGTCTTTTTTTTCTGTCCATCTTTCAGTCAGTTCAGTTCAGTTCAGTCGCTCAGTCGTGTCCGACTCTGCGACCCCATGAATCGCAGCACACCAGGCCTCCCTGTCCATCACCAACTCCCGGAGTTTACTCAAACTCATGCCCATCGAGTCGGTGATGCCATCTAGCCATCTCATCTTCTGTTGTCCCCTTCTCCTCCTGCTCCCAATCCTTCCCAGCATCAGGGTCTTTTCCAATGAGTCAACTCTTCGCATGAGGTGGCCAAAGTACTGGAGTTTCAGCTTCAGCATCAGTCCTTCCAAATTGACGCATAACATTGTGTAAGTTTAAGGTACACAATCTGTTGATTTGATAGACATATATTGCAAAATGACTATCACCATAGTGTTAGCTAACACCTCCAACACATCACATTATTATAATTCTTTTCTGACATTTGAGATCTAGTCTCCAAGCAGATTTCAAGTATATAATTAGTATTATTAACTACAGTCTTTACCATATAAAATGTAGCATTCTGTACATTAGATGCTCAGAATTTGTTCACCTTATAACTGGAAGTTTGTACCCTTTGACCAACATCTCCCCATTTCTCCACCCCCCCAGCCCCGGTAACTCTCATTCTGTTCTCTGTTTCTGTGGGCTCAGCTTTTATATGTATGTATACATATATATGTTTTTGTGGGTGGTATCATATCATATTAGCCTCTCTCGATCTGATTTGTTTCAGTTAGCATAATGCACTCAGAGTCCATCCATGTTATCACAAATGGGAAGATATCCTTCATTATCATGACTGAATAACTCTTCATTGTGTATAATACATCACATCTTCTTTATTCATCCATTGACAGATACTTAGTTTGTTTTCATATCTTGATTATTGTGAAAGATACTATAGTGAACACGGAAGCACATATATCTCTTTGAAATTCTGTTTTCATTTGCTCTGTATATGTACCCAGAAGTGAAATTGTTGGATCATATGGTCAGTTCAGTTGCTCAGTCGTGTCCAACTCTTTGTGACCCCATGGACTGTAGTAGCATGCCAGGCCTTTCTGTGCATCACCAACTCCTGGAGCCTGCTTAAACTCATGTCCATTGAGTCGATGATGCCAACTGACTCATCTCATCCTCTCATCCTCCGTTGTCCCCCTCTTCTCCTGCCTTCAGTCTTGCCCAGCATCAGGGTCTTTTCCAATGAGTCAGTTCTTCGCATCAGGTGGCAAAGTATTGGAGCTTCAGCTTCAGCATCAGTCCTTCCAATGAATATTCAGAACTGATTTCCTTTAGGATTGACTGGTTTGATCTCTTTGCAGTCCAAGGATCATATGGTTTCTTCAGGAACTTCCATGCTGTTTTCCACAGTGGCTGTACCAGTTTACAGTGAACAAAGGTTCCCTCTTCTCCACATCCTCCCCAGCATTTATCTCTTGTCTTTTGTTAGAATGATAATAGTCATTCTTGCAGTTGTGAAGTGTTAGCTCATCGTTATTTTTATTACCTATAACTTCAAATTGTATCTGCTTTAGACCTAAATCTTAATCTAACAGCCTTCATTCTTCACCTCTTGCTTTTTATTTTAAAATGAATTTTATTTCCAAGAAAGTTTTCTGCCAAATCTTAGTACAGAAAATTACTTGGTAAATACCTGGCAAAATGCAAATCTACTGAAGGAAGCATAAATAAAGACTCAGTCCCAACAAACTCAACTCAGCTATCCCAACTCAATCCCAGCTCAACCAAAATTGCTCATTTTGGTTTTGTATATCTCGGATAATTAGTGACATTGAACTTCTTTTCATGTACATGATGGCCATTGTATGTCTTCTTTGACATACAAAGATGACTGTTCAGTTCCTCTGCCCATTTTTAATTGAATCGTTTTTATATCGAGTATACATTTTGAATGTTATATATTTCATATTAGTTCCTTATTAGATATATGGTTTGCAAATATTTTCTCCCATTCCATAGCTTGCCTTTTTATTTTGCTTATTGTTTCTTTTGCTGTGCAGAAGCCTTTTGGTTTGATGTCATCTCACTGGTTTATTTTTGTTTTTGTTGCTTGTGCTTTTGGTGTCATATCCAAAAAATCATTGCCAATATTTGCATCAAGGAGATTTTCCCCTATTTTTTTTTTCAGGAGTTTTACAGGCTCAGGTGTTACATTTAACTGTATAATCCATTTTGACCCTGTTTTTGTGAGTGGTGTAGAATAAGTAGTCCAGTTTCATTATTTTGCATGTGGTTATCCAGTTTTCTGAGCTCTTTTTATTAAAGAGACTATCATTTTCCTATTGAGAATTCTTGGATGCCTTGTTGACAGTTAACTGTTTATCTTATACCTGTACTTATTCTATGCATTTCAGTCTAGGACAGTCTTTTTATCTAGTATGACAAAGTCAAGTGATTGGTCAGATAATCTAAAAATCCAGCTAAAATAAAGAATCATAAAAATGATATTTACATACTTTAAACATTTTATTTGACTGAAAAAAATTGGGTCAATGTCATTTTTATTTAATGTAGTTATGCTTTGGGGGGATTTTCTTGCACAAACATACCCATTTATCATCTACTCTCCCATTTTTAGTTTATCTTAAGTGGAGCAAAGTGATTTTTTTTTTTTTAAGTTGAGCAGAAATCTCGGAGTCCATCTAGATTTTAATTCTTGCTTCAATCTTTCTACAGTTACCTTATCCACACCAAATTCAACAGGACTATATTTTAGTAAACTTGCCCTCACATAAACTTTCCAAATTATTCAAGTTTGTTTTAATGATAACTCCTTTTTCTATTTATAGTTCATCAGTTTATATAGTGATTAAGTTATCACCAATTTAATAAGTATAACTATTTATAAACAAGTCTAGAAATAAACTCAGAAAATCAACCCATAAGAACACAGATGCACTGGCTTACTAAAGCATAACCTACTAGATATGAAAGTTATGGCATTTCATCAGCATTAGTCTAAGCATTTTGCAGTAAGAATTAAGAATGAAGTTCAAACTGTCAGACTGTTTAAAAGCAGATCAATTAAGAGATCTTCTCTTGTATCAATAAATCTCTATTGAGACATAGATTGTCCACTGGCAATCTCAACTCAACATATAAAAGGTAACTATTCTCCATATTAAATTCATTTCTAATTCTTGGGGGGGGGCGCTTTGTGTGTTTGCCTGTGTTTTGTGTATGTTTGTGTGTATATTTTTATTGAAGCTATGGTTTTTCCAGTAGTCACGTACAGATGTGAGTTGGGCCATAAAGAAGGCTGAGCACTGAAGAATTGATGCTTTTGAACTGTGGTGTTGAAGGAGACTCTTGAGAGTCCCTTGGACAGGAAGGAGATCAAATCAGTCAATCCTAAAGGAAATCAGTCCTGAATATTCATTGGAAGGACTGATGCTGAAGCTGAAGTGCCAAACTTTGGCCACCTGATGTGAAGAACTGACTCATATGAAAAAACCCTCATGCTGGGAAAGATAGAAGGTGGGAGGAGAAAGGGGACGACAGAGGAAGAGATGGTTGGATGGCATCACTGACTCAATGGACATGAGTTTGAGCAAGCTCCAGGAGATGCTGAAGGACAGGGAAGCCTGGCGTGCTGCAGTTCATGGGGTCACAAAGAGTCACACATGACTGAGTGACTGAACAGCAACATTTCTGTATCCCTATAATCCACCACAATTACTCGTGAAAGAATCCACAAATTATCTTTGACTTATACTCCCTCCTCTTTTCCCTTAAAACAAAATCTCAATTTTATCTCTACTACTTAATTCAAAACTCATCATCTTGGCCAAGACTACTACAGAAGCCTCCTGACTGGTCTGTCAGCCATATTATTGCCTTAAGTTCATTCTGATCACACTAGCCATGATGACTTAATAACTAAGGTGAAAATCTGACCTCAGATTAAAAATCAATGACCCCCTCATAGCTTATATGCATTGTTTTCCAATATGCCAGACAGTGCTAAGCATTTTTATGAATTTTCTCATTCAATTTATTCATTCATGTATCATATCTGTTGAACACCTAACACCCAGCATTGTCTGCTTCAGCCTTAGAGATACAGTTGTTGTTGTTGTTCAGTCATGAAGTCATGTCCTGCTCCTTGCAGCCCCATGGACTGCAGCATGCGAGGCTTCCTTGTCCTACACTGTCTCCTGGAATTTACTCAAATTCATGTCCATTGAGTTGGTGATGCCATCCAACCATCTAATCTTCTGTCACCCTCTTCTCCTTTTGCCTTCAATCTTTGGGTTTCCCATGTGGCTCAGCTGGTAAAGAATCTGCCTGCAATGTGGGAGACCTGGGTTTGATCCGTGGGTTGGGAAGATCCCCTGAAGAAGGGAAAGGCTACCCACTTCAGTATTTTGGCCTGGTGAATTCCATAGACTATACAGACAGTTTATAGGGTTGCAAAGAGTCGGACAAGACTGAAAGACTTTCACTTTCACTTTTCCTAGTATCAGGATCTTTTCCAATGGGTTGACTCTTCAAATCACGTAGCCAAAGTTTTGGAGCTTCAGCTTCAGCATCATTCCTTCCAATGAATATACAGGGTTGACTTCTTTTAGGATTTACTAGTTTTATCTCCTCACAGTCCAAGGATCTCTCAAGAGTCTTCTCCAGCACCACAATTTGAAAGCATCAATTCTTTGGCACTCAGCCTTCCTTATGGTCCAACTCTCACATCTGTACATGACTACTGAAAAAACCATAACTTTGACGATACAGACTTCTGTCAGCAAAGTGATGTCTCTGCTTTTTAATATGCTGTCTAGGTTTGTCATAGCTTTCCTTCCAAGGAGCAAGCGTCTTTTAATTTAATGGCTGCAGTCTCTGTCCACAGTAATTTTGGAGCCCAAGAAAATAAAATCTGCCATTGCTTCCATTTTTTCCCCTTATATTTGTCATAAAGTCTTGGAACCAGGGGCTTACCAGGTGGGTAAATAATCCCTCTGTAATATGAGAGATGCAGGCAGACACAGGTTCAGTCCCCAATTTGGGAAGATCCCCTGGAGGAGGGCATTTCAACTTACTCTGGTATTCTTGCCTAGAGAATCCCATGGATAGAGAAGCCTGGTGAACTACAGTTCACGGGGCAGCAAAGAGTCAGACATGACTGAAGTGACTAGGCATGCACTTACACATGATGGGACCAGACGCCATGATCTTAGTTTTATAAATGTTGAGGTTTAAGCCAGATTTTTCACTCTTTTCCACCCTCATCAAGAGGCTTTTAGTTCCTCTTCACTTTCTGCCATTTAGAGCAGTATTGTCTGCATATCTGAGGTTGCTGAAATTTTTTCCAGCAATCTTGATTCCAGCTTGTGATTCATCCAGCTGTGCATTTCACATGACGTACTCTGCATATAAGTTAAATAAGCAGGGTGACACTATACAGCCTTGTCATACTCCTTTTCCAATTTTGGACCAGTCATTTGTTCCCCTACATGGATCACAACTTTGTCATGGCAAAGGGGCTTGTATAACTCAATGAAGCTATGATCCATGCTGTGCAGGGCCATGCAAGAGGAATGGGTCATAATGAAATGTTCTGACAAAACATGATTTACTGGAGAAGGGATTGGCAAACCTGCTCTAGTATTCTTGCCACGAGAACCACATGAATGGTATGAAATGGTAAAAAGATATGATATCAGAGGGATCCCCCAATGGCTCAGATGGTAAAGAATCTGCCTGAAATTCAAGAGACCTGGGTTCGATTCCCGGGTCAGGAAGATTCACTGTAGAAGGGAATGGCAACCCACTCCTGTATTCTTGCCCAGAGAATCCCATAGACAGAGGAGGCTGGTGAGCTACAGTCCTTGGGGTTACACAGAGTCAGACACGACTGAGTGAATAACACACACACACACACAAACACACAATACTGGAAGATGAGCCCCCCAGGTTGGAAGATGTCCAATATGCTACTAGGGAAGAGTGAAAGACAATTACTAATAGCTCCAGGAAGAATGAAGTGGCTGGGCCAAAACGGAAAAAGCACTTAATTGTGGATGTGTTTGGTGGTGAAAGTAAAGTCTGATGCTGTAAAGAACAATATTGCATAGGGATCTGAAATGTTAGGTCCATGAATCAAGGTAAATTGGACATGGTCAAGCAGGAGATGGCAAGAGTGAACATCAACATCTTAGGAATCAGTGAACTAAAATGGACAGGAATGGGCAAGTTTACTTCAGATGACCATTATGTCTACTACTGCAGGCAAGAATCCCTTAGAAGAAATGGAGTAGCCCTCATAGTCAACAAGAGTCCGAAATGCAGTACTTGGGTGCAGCCTCAAAAATGAAAGAATGATCTCAGTTCATTTCCAAGGCAAACTTTTCAACATCACAGTAATCCAAGTCTATGCCCCAACCACTAATGCTGAAGAAGCTGAAGCTGACCGGTTTTATGAACACCTATAAGACCTTCTAGAACTGGCAGCAAAAAAAAGATGTCCTTTCATCGTAGGGAGTTAGAATGCAAAAGAGTTACAGTCATAAACAAAACAAATTAATATAAAATTTGTGGAGCCAGAATTGTCATCTTTTTTTCACTGCTATTTTCCCAGATCCAGACAGTCTGATGTCAACTTCTAAACTGTTAACTCCAACTAGCCTTTTTTGCCTCATCTTTCCCTTCTCTACATGACGTTTTTCCCTTAGGCAAAATTTAAAAGCTTTAGTTCACCACACAATTTGCTTTTCCTGGCATTCTTTGTCTTTTCCCAACTATATAAAATGACATAATACCATAAAAAATAGCCTTAAATGTATACCAGTCACATATTATCAGCCATTACTAGGGAAATATGGAGTTAGAAACATGAGTCCAAGAAGCTTAGAAAACATTTTGCCTAACATAGACTTTATGATGTAAGCAGTCTTAATCCCTGCTGTAGATAATGGAGCTATCCTTTAAAGTCCAGGAATCATAAATTTTAAAAGGACAGAATATAGTCAATAGCCTTCATTCAGGCTTGACTTCTTAATTTAAGAACTTTGTAGTTTTTGCCTTTTTTTCTGAGTTTGGGCTTATAAATGTCTAAATTTTACCGTGTCTTATAGATGAAGAGAAGATCAAAGTAGATACAGTGATGAAAGAACTGAGTACTGTTTTAGGTAAGTAAAATATTTCTTAATTCTTAACTGTATTTTAATCATATTTCTCCCATCCCTTCATTCTGTTATTTTGCTATTCTAACCTTTCATTAACTAAACATTCTCATTTATCTGCTATGATTACCCATGCTTTTGCAACAGAGGTACTAGGAAGGTAGGTATTCCTAGACAAGAATTTCAAAATTTGGGCAATAACTGAGATAATACTATATATAAACATAATTATTTGAATCGGTCATCAACATCACGATTTTCTAGACAATCATATTAGCCTCATATCATTATATGTAGAATTTTTCCCAACATTATGAGAATGTGTATTTTATTATAGAGACAATGTTATATTTCTAAATCTGGTATTTACTCTTCATAATTCAATAACTGTCCTTAGGGTCTTGTTTTTCTAGCAATAAAGTATGCTGCTGTGCAAACAAGTGTTTTGTTTATTTTTTGTAATTTGGATTCATCTGATAATGTTCCATAGCTTGGCAACAGCCTTTTCTTAATAGTGTGGAAATTATTTGTGGTCCTACTTCCACAATCTGATCCTCTATCAACCAAGACTACAAGAAAGACAATTAGGAACTGTCCAGATTTGCTCCTATTCTCTGAATAGGACATGGACTATATTTTATACTAGGTCAGCCAAGGTGAAACTCAGGTTTTTTTTTTTTATTCCCATGAGTGAAATGCATTATACTTGGGAATCTGTTCCACCAGGTATTAGCTATTTCCTTAGAAAAGATTCTATCCCTTTGGACTCTTTATAAAGAGACAAGATCTACTGAGACTGTTGAAAAGACATGCACTTAGAATCATCTCTATAAAAGCTGGCTTAAAACTCAGCATTCAAAACACTAATATCACAGCATCAAGTACCATCAATTCATGGCAATTAGGTGGAGAAAAAATAGAAGCAGTGGGAGATTTTATTTTCTTGGGCTCCAAAACCACTACAGATGATGACTGCAGTAATGAAATTAGAGATGCACACTCACTGGAAGAAAAGCTATGACTAACCTAGATAGCATATTAAAAAGCAGAGACATCACCTTGTCAACAAAGGTCTTTATAGTCAAAGCTACGGTTTTTCTAGTAGTCATGTACAGATGTGAGAGTTGGGCCATAAAGAAGGCTGAGTGCCAATGAATTGATGCTTTCAAACTGTGGTGCTGGAGAGGACTCTTGAGAGTTCCTTGGTCAGTAAAGAGATCAAACCAGTCAATCCTAAAGGAAGTCAACCCTGAATATTCATTGTAAGGACTGATGCTGAAGCTGAAGCTCGAGTACTTTGGAAACCTGATGCAAAGAGCCAACTCATTGGAAAAGGCCCTGATACTGAGAAAGACTGAGGGAGGAGAAGGGGGTGACAGAGGATGAGATGGCTGAATGGCATCACTGACTCAATGGACATGAGTTTGAGCAAACTCTGGGAAACAGTAAAGGACAGGGAAGTCTGACATGCTGTAGTCCACTGGGGCCGCAAGGAGTAGGACATGACTTAGCAACCGAACAACAACAAGAACCTAATCAGAATTCTTTAAGTTGGCTTGACAGTGAAAAGCTGAATTATAAAGTTAGAATTGTCCTAACTCTAGTAAAGTGATTGTCTCTAATAAAATTAAACTTCAATAAGTTTTTATTAGTAGTAAGGGAGATTATGATTGGCTAAGTCAGAAATGTATGAAATTAAACAAGTAAAAAGAAAAACATAAAAAAAAGAAAAACATGACAAAATAAGAATAAAAATGTATGAAAAGTATACAGTGCACTGACAGTCAGTGTTTTCTTATTCTAATGGTTTTGTGTGGAAGCTTTTGACGTTATGTACTTTTTGTTTCTGTGGAGCTTGGATCTTGGGTCAGCAAGTGACTTACATGAAAAAGTGAAAATGCAAGTGTTAGTCACTCAGACATTTCTGACTCTTTGCAACTCCATGGACTGTAGCCCTCCAGGCTCCTCTATCCATGGAATTCTCCAGACAAGAATGCTAGAGTGGGTTGCCATTCCCTTCTCTAGGGAATCTTCCCGACCCAGCAATTAAACCTAAGTCTCCGACATTTCAGGCAGATTCTTTACTGTCTGAACCACCAAGGAAGCAACAACCTGCTTATTGAAGCTCTCAGCGGTCTTTAATGATGTAACTTTCCAGTTCCGATGCCTCTTCTATTTTACCAGAAGTTTTGGTGTTTAAAAGACGATGAAGTTTCTAAATATTATGCAGAATCTTATATAATCATTAATGATTACCAAAATAAAATGAATTCTCTAAAATTGTGTAGATAAGTTGGAATGCCCTCAGTAGGTTTAGTAGAGTAGTGTATCTACAAGTTTGTTAGCCAGTCTGAGTGTTACGAATTTTTGACACAAGAACGTTAAAAATCCATCCAGGAGGCTTCCCTGGTGGTTCAGTGGTTAAGAAAATCACTTTTTAATACAAGGAACATGAATTCAATCCCTGGTCCCTGGTTGGGGAACCAAGATCCTCCATGCCATGGGGCGCCTAAGCACATGTGTCACAATTACTGAGCTCGTGAACTCTAGAGCCCACACACCCACAATGAAAGATCCCTCATGGTGCAACTAAGACCTGAGGCAGCTATAAATAAATAAATAGTTTTTAAAAATCCACCCAGAAAATAAACATACTATTAGTACATGTTCATAACTCAGAAGCAACTGTATAAAACCCTTTTGGATATGTTCAAAAGGTCCCTTAAGGTGTGGTTCTAATCAAAATCTCACAGTTATAGATTTTCTAGAATTACTCTAGTTTCAGAGGAAGTTTGAATTGGCCATGTACTCTGATATCATGCACAAATGTCCTAATCAGTGTTTAATAATGTAGCGAACTTATTTCTGTAGCAGTCTGTTGTTTTATGTAGTGTTTTAGCAAGTATCCATTTGAAATTTTATCTGGTGCAACTAAGGAACAATCCTGACTTTACCAGATATTATCCTCATTGATATTGTAACCTGATCATTCCAATAGCTTCCTTACAAAACTAGGTAAAATTCTGTGCTTAAATGGAACCTTTGAATCTGATCCTGCACTTGTTTTTCTGATCTATAAGAGGTCCTTCTAAAAGGACTTTGGGTCCTTTTTTCTGCTCAATAGTTATGTGAATCCTTAAAGTGGACAATGAAGGAAAAATGAATCCACTTCTGTTCCTCATATATGCATAGTTGGACCTCAGGGCATGAGAGAAGGGTCATCACTACAAAAGCTGCGTCCAGTCACCCTGCCCTCCCTCCTCCATGGAGTGGGCTCCGTTGCTCCCTGGCCGGACCCTATGGAGGCTTCTGTTTGACCCAGTTGTGCGGAAATGATGGTAGGAGTGCTCCAGCTTGTTTCGTTGACAGCAAAGAAGAAGATCCAATAATAAATGATATAGAAAAGGCCATTTTTATCATAAAAATTCAGTAATGTATCTTTCCCAAACTCTGAAGCTGACATAATCAGAGGAAACTCATTTATCTCTGGAATTGCAAAGGAATAACCATATAAAATAACTACTGTTCATTACAGAGAAATGGGAAAGAGTAGAACAAAAGAAAAGCTGAGAGCTCAGTAGAACACAAACAAGTACGTAGCTACCCATGTACACTTTTCACAAATGTTCTGAGAAGATGCCCATTTCTAGCAGCATGCCTGGATGTTGAAAACAACTAATAATGTGGATAGAATCTAATTTTAAAAGAATTCTTAAATGTTTCCATAAATGTGTATCCTTAAGGAGTATACATACCAAAAGCCTGGAACCCGAAGAAGAAGGGCCCTGAAGCCACATTTCATTCTCTAAGCATTTGCTGAACTAAGTGAATCTAGGCAGTTTTGATTGTCTGCCAGAACTCAGTAGAAAGGAAGCAAAACCCAGAGCCTGCCCAAAGTAGGAAATATGGTGGGTTTGATCCACGGGTCGGGAAGATCCACTGGAGAAAGAAATGGCCACCCACTCCAGTGTTCTTGCCTGGAGAATTCCATGGACAGAGGAGCCTGGTGGGTTACAGTCCGGAGGGTTGCAAAGAGTCGGTCACTACTGAGCAACTAAGCACACCTGCCCTAAAGCTAAGACTTGAAAAGCTATGTATATAGCATAAGAGCGAACTAGAAATATGTCTCTGGACTGCAAGGAAGACTGTCTAACTCAATTTATAAACACAACATGACCTTTACGCAGGCTTACTTATCAAATTTACACTAACTTAGGCTGAGAATTTAAAGTAATCCTAAAAGAAATTTGCAACTGTGGTATTGGAGAAGATTCTTGAGTATCTCTTGGACTGCAAGGAGATCAAACCAGTCAACCTAAAGGAAATTAGTCCTGAATTCATTGGAAAGACTGATGCTGCAGCTGAAACTCCAATACTTTGGCCATCTGATGTGAAGAACTGACTCACTGGGAAAGACCCTGATGCTGGGAAAGATTGAAGGAAGGTTGGATCACCAACTCAATAGACATGAGTTTGAGCAAGCTCCAGAAGTTGGTGAAGGACAGGAAAGCCTGGCATGCTGCAGTCCATGGGATCACAAAGACTTAGACATGACTGGTCAACTGAACTGAACTGAATTCTGAAAGTTCTGAAGGATACTCATCTTCTCAAAACAAAGAATTTCACATACAAAGAAGTTCCTGGTCTAAAATTACTAAACACATTGGCACAATGAGTAACTAAGCATGGCATGATGAGTAACAGCCATCATAAATAATGTATGACAGAATCAGATTTAGATTTTGGAATTATCAGACAAAAAAATGTTAAATAATCACTCTTAATATATTTTAAGAATTAAAAAAGGGCCTTGAATATGTGAATGAAGAGCAGACAGATTTGATAAAGAACCAAAGAGATCTTCAAGAAATAAAAGTAATAGAAAGTTAAAACATTAAATGAATTGAATGGTAACGTTTAAAAAGCTGAAGAAAGAACTAAGGAACTTAAGAAGTTATAAAGTATGTAGCACAGAAAGATCAAAAAATGGAAAATGTGAAAGAACGATTAAGAGACATACAGAATAATAAGAAAATCTAATGTATTTTTAATTGGAATGTCAGGAAGAAGAGAGAGAATGAGACAGAATCAATATTTGAAGAGAACTTTCCAGAAGAGAGAAAGGATGTCAATTTAAAGAAGTTAAGTGAATCCCAAGCAGAATAAATAAAAAGAAATCTGTACTGGACATACTTGAAATATGCAACATACCTAATTTATTGACTAAAAGTTTTGGATTCTAGACTTTATAGACAGTAAGCTTTCAGAGATTCATTTTCTGCTGATTTAAACCAAAAGACTTAACTAAACCAAAATTATTTTTCCTTGCAAAGTATAAAAGTAATAATCAAAAAATTACTTACCATACAGTGTAAAATAAAAATTATTATGGAAGCCTGAGGCCCTGTTTTTTTAAAGATACTTTCTAACAAGTATCAACTATACATATTTTTATATACATTTTATTAATTAGTTAATACAAGGCATATAATTTATATGCCTTTCTAGATGAAATTTATGTACCTAAGATTGCATTTCTCTTAGCATAATGATAATTTCAAAACTATCAGGAGAAATACTTAAATATCTATTTAGTGAAGAAAAGAACCAATATTTGGCTTTTTTTTTTTACCACTTACATAATCAGGGTGGTCATAAATGTTAGTTTTTTGTTTGTTTACAACACATTATTTTTAAGTACCCACAAAATTATAGTGCATGAGTGAAAATGTTACTAGTTAGCAGCTTTTGTTGTAATAACTCACTGATGTTTATCCTTATAAAATTCTTTTTATCACCATTTCTGTCTTTTCTAGGAAAGCAGATAGATGTCAGTGACCTAAAAAAAGCTCTGAAAGACATGAAAGTAGAAGTCACAGATAAGGATTACTTGAATTTAGTAAAAACTCTACCAGTTGATGGTA
The DNA here is from genome assembly GCF_963930625.1 of Muntiacus reevesi. NCBI lineage: Eukaryota > Metazoa > Chordata > Mammalia > Artiodactyla > Cervidae > Muntiacus > Muntiacus reevesi. Next base: position 15,913,173 of record NC_089266.1, on the reverse strand, counting down.
AGGATTTTTAAATTATATATGTATTCTTCAAATGGCTTTAGAGTGCTCGACTGTGTAGTATTCTTCTAAAATAACTCCGTATTGCTAGCAAGTTGTTATTTTTTCTTTTTGTAATCATTTTGGAAAACTTTTAGTATTTGATTTTTGCCAAAGGAAATCTGGGTCATTTAATTTATATTATGGTAGGCAATAGCTATTTCACTCATTCCTACCAAGAAATTATATGTATTACTGTCTTTGATTCCACTAATATGCCTGATAGTAAGTGAAAGAGTGTGAAAATGAAAGAGTAAAGGGTACAAAGGAAGAAGTCAGAGATAAAAGAAAATCAAATGGGATATACAAGGTTTAGGGCGTCCTTGGTAGCTCAACTGGTAAGGAATCTGCCTGCAATGCAGGAGACCTGGGTTCCATCCCTGGGTTGGGAAGATCCCCTGGAGAAGGGAACAGCTACCCACTCCAGTATTCTGGCCTGGAGAATTCCATGGACTGTACAGTCCATGGGGTCCCAGAGAGTTGGACAAGACAGAGAGAGCAGCTTTCACTTTTATACAAGGTTTAGACCAATAATCATTGTTTTTATCCAAGAGCTAATAGATTTGTCTCATTAAAGTCTTTCTCCAAACAAATTTTGTTACTATTTGAGAGCAAATAGGTACATTTCAGGAGAAAAGAATTATTAAAATTCTCTTTTTGAAATTATGGGATTAGGGGAAGAATTGCAGAATTTTTTTAAGTGAATCCCCTTTTTATTTTTTCTCTGACATGAATTATGCCTTTTCTTACAGTTGAAGGAAAGGTGTTTCAAAAAAGGTTGCTAGACAGTGTGAAGAATCTTAAAAGTGAGTGAAAAATATGTTGAGAAATCAAATAAATCTGAGATATTATTGTATATTTTCTTTTTTTTTTTTTTTTTTTTTTTTTTTTTTAATATTATTTTATTAGTTGGAGGCCAATCACTTTACAACATTTCAGTGGGTTTTGTCATACATTGACATGAATCAGCCATATAGTTACATGTATTCCCCATCCCGATCCCCCCTCCCACCTCCCTCCCCACCCGACTCCTCAGGGTCCTCCCAGTGCACCAGGCCCGAGCACCTGACTCATGTATCCCACCTGGGCTGGTGGTCCGTTTCACCATAGATAATATACATGCTGTTCTTTCAAAACATCCCACCCTCACGTTCTCCCCCAGAGTTCAAAAGTCTGTTCTGTATTTCTGTGTCTCTTTTTCTGTTTTGCATATAGGGTTATCGCCACCATCTATCTAAATTCCGTATATATGTGTTAGTATACTGTAATGTTCTTTATCTTTCTGACTTACTTCACTCTGTATAATGGGCTCCAGTTTCATCCATCTCATTAGAACTGATTCAAATGAATTCTTTTTAACGGCTGAGTAATATTCCATGGTGTATATGTACCACAGCTTCCTTATCCATTCATCTGCTGATGGGCATCTAGGTTGCTTCCATGTCCTGGCTATTATAAACAGTGCTGCGATGAACATTGGGGTGCACGTGTCTCTTTCAGATCTGGATTCCTCAGTGTGTATGCCCAGAAGTGGTATTGCTGGGTCATATGGCAGTTCTATTTCCAGTTTTTTAAGAAATCTCCACACTGTTTTCCATAGTGGCTGTACTAGTTTGCATTCCCACCAACAGTGTAAGAGGGTTCCCTTTTCTCCACACCCTCTCCAGCATTTATTGCTTGTAGACTTTTGGATAGCAGCCATCCTGACTGGCGTGTAATGGTACCTCATTGTGGTTTTGATTTGCATTTCTCTGATGATGAGTGATGTTGAGCATCTTTTCATGTGTTTGTTAGCCATCTGTATGTCTTCTTTGGAGAAATGTCTGTTTAGTTCTTTGGCCCATTTTTTGATTGGGTCGTTTATTTTTCTGGAATTGAGCTTCAGGAGTTGCTTGTATATTTTTGAGATTAATCCTTTGTCTGTTTCCTCATTTGTTATTATTTTCTCCCAATCTGAGGGCTGTCTTTTCACCTTACTTATAGTTTCCTTTGTTGTGCAAAAGCTTTTAATTTTCATTAAGTCCCATTTGTTTATTTTTGCTTTTATTTCCAATATTCTGGGAGGTGGGTCATAGAAGATCTTGCTGTGATTTATGTCGGAGAGTGTTTTGCCTATGTTCTCCTCTAGGAGTTTTATAGTTTCTGGTCTTACATTTAGATCTTTAATCCATTTTGAGTTTATTTTTGTGTATGGTGTTAGGAAGTGTTCTAGTTTCATTCTTTTACAAGTGGTTAACCAGTTTTCCCAGCACCACTTGTTAAAGAGATTGTCTTTTTTCCATTGTATATCCTTGCCTCCTTTGTCAAAGATAAGCTGTCCATAGGTTCGTGGATTTATCTCTGGGCTTTCTATTCTGTTCCATTGATCTATTTTTCTGTCTTTGTGCCAGTACCATACTGTCTTGATGACTGTGGCTTTGTAGTAGAGTCTGAAGTCAGGCAGGTTGATTCCTCCAGTTCCATTCTTCTTTCTCAAGATTACTTTGGCTATTCGAGGTTTTTTGTATTTCCATACAAATTGTGTATATTTTCACATATGCTAACTTATTTTTTATTACATTAAAAATCCCATATGTGTACTTTCTCAATATTTATGCATGTGTTATATATTGTTGTGCCATAAATCCCTGGAAAATTACCCAGTCCTTTTAAAATTTGCACTTTGTTGATTGAATGAAAGATTAAGTCAAATTATCAGTTGATCCTCCTTATACCCTTGACTGGGTGTTACTGCACCTTAACGTCTTCTTGATTAAAGTGTTAACTATAATACACATGAATTAATGCATATTTTTCTCAAATCTTGGTATCTTTCTTGCCTCTTATAAGGAGGAAAGATTGATGTGATTAACCTGGACACATTTTTGGAAAGTATGGGGATCGAGCTTTCACAGGAAGAGCTTGAAGATTTTTCACAAAACCTGCCAGTTGATGGTGAGCGTTGTAGATAAAAATATGTTCCCTTTAGGATATCTTGGGTTTGAGAGCATCTGTAAATTAATGATAGTACTTATTTGGTATTAACAGGGCATTTTGAAAAGCTTTAGCCAAACTCAGATCTCAAATGAAAAAACATCCTTGTCTCTTCATTAATCCAAAACCAACAAATGTTTTCCACTGTGAATAATAAAAATTGGTAAGAATACTAGCAGATCAAAAAATGAAGAAGAGGAAGGAAGATAGAATGAGAACGATTTTAAAGAAACATTAAATAATAAGTCAGAAGAAAAAAACAACTTATAATGAGGGGTAATTAAAATTGACTAATGGTTGTTTCCAGTGGGTATGCCTCAGTTGTTCTAATATAAACAGAAGATTAAAAGGAGACAAAACACTAAGAATTTTAAAAGAGGTATATAACTACAGATAGTAAGCATAATGATACTCATTGTTGTATATAATGTGGGATTAGGGTATTATATATATTAATACAATGAACATTTTCCAGGGTAAAATAAATTAGTTACCAATATTAATCAAAGAAGAAATGAAAATATAAATAGGCCAATAATGATAGTTGGAAAAAAACTATTGAATAAGTATACCTATCAACCACCACCCATCACTCCAACAAAAGGTGACAGGCCTGCAGAGTTTTGAGAATAAATTCCTTCAAATTTTCAAGGAATGTTTATTTTAATGCTAGCTAAACTGGTCCAGAGGACTCCAGTTTAAGATGATGAGGAAAATAAAATCCATTTAGTTTTTATTTCCTCTAATACCTAACAAAGGAGCAACAAAAATGAAAAAGTAAAAAATCCACAAAGGAAATTTAACATCAATCAAATAATAAAAAAAAAAGACAAATCTAATGCCATAAATGTTGAAAGGAGACAACCATGGAGACACATACGTATAGAGAATGGACTTCTGGACACAGCAGGGGAAGGAGAGGATGGGACGATTTGAGGAAGTAGCATTGACATATATACACTCTCATGTGTAAAACAGAGAGGTAGTAGGAAAATTCTGTATAACGCAGGGAGCCCAGCTGGTGCTCTGTGAGAACCCATAGGAGTGGGACAGGGGGAGGAGAGGAAGGAGGCTTAAGAGGGAGGGAATATATATGTAATTATGACTGATTCACATCCTTGTATGGCAGAAACAAATGCAACACTGTAAAGCAATTTTCCTCCAATTAAAAAAGATTCTAAAGTAGAAACTACTGCAACAGAGCTAGGCTCTTCTGAGCCTCTCCCCTCTCTCAGAAATTAAACTGGTGAAATCCAGAGAGTTATCACTAAAATGCCCAGATCTGGGGTGAAGAAAACTGGGTACATAACTTTTTTCTCTCTCCATTTATGAGGAAGAAGTAGAAACAGTTGTTGGGGAGAAGTGGCTACAACAGAGAAAATAAATGATTGGAATCGCTCATTGACAGAAGTAAAAGCTTCAGAGTTATAGACTGAATCGGGGGTCTAATCTGAAGCCCAAGAATACCATCCCATAGGCAGATCTGGGGTTTGGTGAAATGTCTTTACCAGGGTCTCAGAGCAATGACCCCTGTTGAGACATTTAACCAAAGTTCAGATACGAGAGCAGGGCTCAAGTATAAGACCACATGACATACCTCACTCCACCCTTAGATTACAATAAAAGTGGGTAGAACAATTTTCTTCAAATGCCATCTCACTGAAGAAAGCAAACTGGTTTCAGATGCTGTAGAAAGGGCTGTTAAAAGATACGTTAAATCCTGAGAATAAAATGAAGATCTGGATAGAGTTGCTGAAGCATATGCAAGATGAAAAAAAAAAAAGGATAGGGTGACAATTCTAGCATTAACACAGTGAAGAAAAACAGAAAAGTGAAAAGGGAAGGTAAGAAGATAGGATGAAGGAAGATAGCATGCAAAAGTAGAAAATAGTATGCATCAAGTAGAAAATATAACCTAAGGAGCAATGAAAAAGAGGTTGTTGACAATTAATTCATATTACAAGGACAACTTTAATGGATTCAATAAAACTAAAGCTCAAAAATGAGATGGTACCATAACATATAAATATTAAAAAGGGAAATTGCAGAAGTAAAAAAAGAATAAGTACAAAAAGTCACTATAGAATTAGTAAGTAAATTATAAACATCAAAATTAAAAAATACAAAGCACTAAAAATCATATTACAGTGTGAGCAGACTTGGTACAGTAAATACAGAGAAAAAAGATTAAAGTTATAAAAAATCTAGTAGATATGGATGATTCACAAAGGCATCCACCATAAGAATGTCAAATATCTTTAGAAGAGAGTATAAGAATTAAAACTTTTTAATCAATGGTAGTTTTTAAAAAGGAAAATTTCTGTAAAATGAAGGAATGAATGCAGATCAAAAATGTCACAACAGGCTCCAGAAAATGTTGATCCAGAGTACTCTACAGTGAAATATTTTCTAGGTTTCTCACTGAAACTTAAGGAAAAATGAGAATTTTTCAGACACACAGATGATAGAAAGCAGGTAACAGATAAGGAGAGGAAGTGATGGGTTTCCAAAGCCACATTCAACTCCAGAAAAGAATGTCAGAGTATCTACAAAGGTGAAAAAGAAAGTGTGACAAAGAGTACTACAACTATGCTGTCATTCAAATAAACATAAAAATTTTATATATAAATATAAACTTCAAACTTTTAATAATGGGAAAAAGTAAATAAATTCAGCACCTCTTGAAAAAAATGATGAAATATAGTTAAGAAATAACTGAAAATTGAGCAAAAGGAAACAATAGTGAAAAAACTGGTGGTGACCTGTAAATCTGCTTTGAATGCAGAGCAAGTACTAGACAATTGTGGGGATGACAGATATAAAATAACATGTTTATATGTGCCAGTGTAACAATGATAGCATAACTAATAAAAACATGAAAGTGAGGGGAGAAATGGGAGGAAGTGAGAAAATGCTTTTCATAGCAGGAAATCAGATGATAGTTTTTAAAATTTAAAGTTTAAGTTTGAAAATATGGCTTCACCTCTGTTTTTCATATTCTTTTAAAATTAACTGGATATCTTCATAAATATCTCTTGTACTGAGGTATATTTATTAGAAATTGAAGATTCTTATTTTTAAAACCATATATATAGTACTTTTTGAAAATAATTCTCTGTATCTGTCTTACCTGTGCAACTTCATAGATGAGAGTCTGTGGAATAACCAGTGATTATTTCTATGGGAGATAGGATTTGAAGTAATGTCTTTCCTTTTCCTAGTACATAGAGAAATATATAATACACTGAGAAAAGTGTGTAAATCATGAATTTCCTGTGTAACTAATGATTGTAAAACAAACAGCTGTATACTCTCCATCAGCATCTACAATCCACCATGTGTTCTCTTTTCCAACACTGCCCACTCAATTTATTCCTATTTTACCACATAAGTATGCATCTCAAATTTTATAGTTCACCCATATTTTGAACTTCATATGAATGGAATCACACAGCAAGGAACATTTTGTCACTGGCTTCTTTTTAGTGAGTGTAGGGGTAACTTACTGAAGGTTAAGTTTATGTTTTTCTGATTACTAATGAGGTTGAGACCTTTTTATATATCTATTAATTATTTGCATAGCCTCTTTTGTGGACTGCCTTTTCAATTATATTGCCTGTCTTCCTACTGTGATGTTTTTTCTTATTGAACTGTGGAAATTCTTTATATATTCTCTGTATAGGCACTTTGAGGCTAATTTGCAATGCAAATAACTCTCTCTTTGGCTTGCTTTTTCATTCTTTTAATGGTGTCTTCCAGTGAACAGAAGTTCTTAATTTAAATGTAGTCAAATATATCAATCTTTTCCCTGATGGTTAGTATCTTTTATACTGTATAAAAGAAATCTTTTCCTATCCTAAAGTCATTAAAGTATTGTCCCACATTATCTTTTTAAAATTTCTTTGTTTTGCATCTCAAATTTAACTAACAATCCACCTGGACATGATTTTTGTATATGGGATGCTGTAGGAGTTAAGTTTCTTTTCTTTCCCATGTGAATATCAAATTTTTCAATAGCATATTTGAAAATACCATCAGTACTATCTTTTCTTGCTATAGTGCCAACTTTCTACAGTCAAATAACATGGATCTCAGAGCAGAGTATGAATTCATGTAGTATAAGGTAGGGGAGAGAGGTAGAGTCTCAGTTCTGCCCTACCTAGCTTACAGTGTGAGTATGGACAAAAGCCTCTCAGTTTCCCTGGGGATTTGCCTCTTCAAGTATAGAATTGAGGAGGGTGAGCTAGATGCCTTTTAGGAGACCTGTCAACTGAAAGAATCTAAGTCAGCTTGACTCCCATCTTTGAGCAGACATTTAGGTGGCAAAAAAATAAATTAAAAAACAAGTGAGTTAGGCATTTGTTTTTGATACCATCACTCAGAACTTTTCTGCACCACAATGCAAGGAAATTGTTGCCTGGTACTTTATCTAATGGTTAGTAATATTAAAGGTTGAACAAATGAGGCATCAGACAATGAAAATTTTATAAAAATGTAGAAAATATCAGGCCAATTTTGGATTTAGAAACAGTACATAACCTGCAGTCAAGGGCTTCTTGTCTCTGAATTTTATTTTATTTTATTTTTTTCATTTATTTTTATTAGTTGGAGGCTAATTGCTTTACAATATTGTAGTGGTTTTTGCCATACATTGACATGAATCAGCCATGGATTTACATGTGTTCCATCCCGATCTCCCCTCCTGCCTCCCTCTCCATCCCATCCCTCTGGGTCTTCCCAGTGCACCAGCCCTGAGCACTTGTCTCATGCATCCAACCCGGGCTGGTGATCTGTTTCACCCTTGATAGTAAGTATACTTGTTTCAATGCTCTTCTCTCAGAACATCCCACCCTCGCCTTCTCCCACAGAGTCCAAAAGTCTGTTCTGTACATCTGTGTCTCTTTTTCTGTTTTGCATATAGGGTTATTGTTACCATCTTTTAAAATTCCATATATATGTGTTAGTATACTTTAATGGTCTTCATCTTTCTGGCTTACTTCACTGTGTATAATGGGCTCCAGTTTCATTCATCTCATTAGAACTGATTCAAATGAATTCTTTTTAATGGCTGAGTAATATTCCATGGTGTATATGTACCACAGCTTCCTTATCCATTCGTCTGCTGATGGGCATCTAGGTTGCTTCCATGTTCTGGGTATTATAAACAGTGCTGCAATGAACACTGGGGTACACGTGTCTCTTTCAATTCTGATTTCCTTGGTGTATATGCCCAGGAGTGGGATTGCTGGGTCATATGGCAGTTCTAGTTCCAGTTTTTTAAGGAATCTCCACACTGTTCTCCATAGTGGCTGTACCAGTTTGCATTCCCACCAACAGTGTAAGAGGGTTCCCTTTTCTCCACACCCTCTCCAGCATTTATTGCTTGTAGACTTTTGGATAGCAGCCATTCTGAATGGCGTGTAATGGTACCTCATTGAGGTTTTGATTTGCATTTCTCTGATGATGAGTGATGTTGAGCATCTTTTCATGTGCTTGTTAGCTACCTGTATGTCTTCTTTGGAGAAATGTCTGTTTAGTTCTTTGGCCCATTTTTTGATTGGATCATTTATTTTTCTGGAATTGAGCTGCAGGAGTTGCTTGTATATTTTTGAGATTAATCCTTTGTCCGTTGCGTCGTTTGCTATTATTTTCTCCCATTCTGAAGGCTGTCTTTTCACCTTGCTTATAGTTTCCTTTGTTGTGCAAAAGCTTTTAAGTTTCATTAGGTCCCATTTGTTTATTTTTGCTTTTATTTCCAATATTCTGGGAGGTGGGTCATAGAGGATCTTGCTGTGATTTATGTCAGAGAGTGTTTTGCCTATGTTCTCCTCTAGGAGTTTTCGTTTCTGGTCTTACATGTAGATCTTTAATCCATTTTGAGTTTATTTTTGTGTATGGTGTTAGAAAGTGTTCTAGTTTCATTCTTTTTCAAGTGGTTGACCAGTTTTCCCAGCACCACTTGTTAAAGAGGTTGTCTTTTTTCCATTGTATATTCTTGCCTCCTTTGTCGAAGATAAGGTGTCCTTAGGTACGTGAATTTATCTCTGGGCTTTCTGCCTCTGAATTTTTTTTTTTTAATTTTTTTTATTAGTTGGAGGCTAATTACTTCACAACATTTCAGTGAGTTTTGTCATACATTGACATGAATCAGCCATAGAGTTACACGTATTCCCCATCCCGATCCCCCCTCCCACCTCCCTCTCCCCCCGACTCCTCTGGGTCCTCCCAGTGCACCATTATACAGAGTGAAGTAAGCCAGAAAGATAAAGAACATTACAGCATACTAACACATATATATGGAATTTAGAAAGATGGTAACGATAACCCTATATGCACAAAAGAAAAAGAGACACAGAAGTACAGAACAGACTTTTGAACTCTGTGGGAGAAGGTGAGGGTGGGATGTTTCGAAAGAACAGCATGTATATTATTTATGGTGAAACAGATCACCAACCCAGGTGGGATGCATGAGACAAGTGCCTCTGAATTTTAAAAGCCATCAACCTGGCCAGAAAAAAATGCCAAGCCATTTTCAAGCCATTCAATAGAAATCCAATGACAGCACACCTGTTAAACATACATTTCCTAAAATCCTCCCAGAAAGGCAACTTTAATGAAATTAGTTCTGATGAAAGGATACTAGCGAGTTCAGTGAGAAATAGAATATTTTGTTTTACATAGCAGAAAATTGACACAAAGAGAGATGGCTTCGCCTTTCTGTCCCCTAAAAAGAATACAAATGTCACTTCTGGAATCTAACATACAGACTTAATTTTCAAAATATATAATTTTGTTTTCCTCATAAGGCAGCCATACATAATAAACTCCAAGCATAAAACAGTCACAAACTTTTTCCATAAACCTGGACTTATTGAAGGTTTCCACTAGTCTCCAGGAGCTTACAGCCAGATTAGTCCTGATGTTTCAAATAATCAAGCTTTCTCCACAGCTAAAATTCCTTTATGTTTGGGCTGTTGAACACAAGTTCAGGAGATAACTTGTCTTCCACATAGTCCATCTCTGATCCTAAAGGGATTTCTGTGCTTTCTTTTCAATGAAGACTGACTCCCATCTCAAACAACTTCTTCATTGGAGTCTCCTTTTGTCTTCATATCTTATAGAATATAAGAAAAGCCATTTCAGCTCTTGGTTTGGACACAAACTTTCACACCACTCTGTTCAGGGTTCAGGCTTATCTTTAAGAATTTCTTTGCTGCAGTGTGTCAGGGTGAGGGTAGCCTTGGGCTTGCAGCTTCCTCTTGCTCACAGCCCCAACAGTGGCCAGGATGAACAAAGGCTAACTCGTTTTTAATCTCAAAGGGAAATAATTCCATATTTCACCAGCAAATATTACTTTGTTGAAGGTTTTTTGTGATTTGGGGTTATTTACATAACCTTTAGTAAATTAAAGGAGTTCTCTTCTATTCCTGTTTTTGTTTTGGATGTTGACATTTATCCAATTCATTTTTTCTACACCTGCTCATTGCATGTAATGAAGTGTTTATTGAAGTGATTATATAGTATTTCTCCTTAAATATATTAATTTAAGGTACTACATTGATTGATTTTTGCATATTAAAAAAAAACTTTGCATTCCTGGAATATATTGATCATGATGGATTATCACTGTTATATATTATTGGATTCTGATTGCTAATATTTTATTGAAGATTTTTGTATTCATGTTTATAAGAGATTTTCCTTATTTGTGCAGTCTTCATTAAATTTTACTAGCAAAGTTTAAAAAACAAGTTGAAGAGTATTTCTTGTTTGAATTCTCTGAAAGAGTTTTTTAAGGTGACATTATTTCATTCTTAAATGTTTGGTGGGATTAACCAATGAAGACATCTTGGGTCTGAATTGTTATTTTATTGTTGTTTGTGTTGTTGGAATTTTTTAACTTCCAATTAATAAGACTGTTTCTTCTTTTGTCAGTTTAGTAAACTGTGGTTTTCTAGGAATTTGTCAATTTTTATGAATTTTTAATGTATTTAAATAAAATTATTTAATAACTATCTTTTTAATGTTTGCAAGATTAGTATGGGAATCTTGCTTATTTCTAATATTGGTTATTTATGCCTTTCCTCTTTTTTTCTTGGTTAGTCTTACCAAGGGTCTAACAAGTGTTAAAAGTCATTCCAAGCAACCAACTTTTCGCTTTGTTAAACCTCTACATTCTTAATTCCTTTTTGTTTCATTAATTTCTGCTCTTTGTAATTTTCTTTGATTTCATTTGCTATTCTTTTTCTAACTTAAGGTGCATGCTTAGCTTATTAATTTTTAATTTTTTTCTTTTCTAATATGTTTTGAATTCTGATATTTTTTTTTAGTTATTCAGTTTAAAATATTTCTTAGTTCTATTGTGATTTACTCTCAGCCCTCATGTGTGCGTGCTGTTGCTTCAGTTGTGTTCAATTCTTTGTGACCCCATGGACTATAGCCTGCAAGGCTTCCCTGTCCATGGGATTCTCCAGGCAAGAATACTGGAATGGGTTGCCATTTCCTCCTCCAGGGGATCTTCCCAAACCAGGGATGAATTTTAATACATGATATATTTGTTAGTTATTCAGTTTAAGATATTTCTTTGTTCTGTTGTGATTTATTCTCAACCCTCTGATACTCCCATATGCTTTATTTTTAGGTTAATTGCATTGTAGTCAAAGAACCTACTCTGTGATTTTAATCCTTTTACATTTTATTGTATTTTATTTTTCAGCAACTTTATTGATATATAATTTGCATACCATACAATTTGCCCATCTGAAGTATTCAATTCAACAGGTTTTAGCATATTCATAGACTTACATGACCATCACCATAATAGATTTTAGAACGTTGTTGTTGTTATTGTTCAGTATCCAGTCATGTTTGACTCTTTGTGACCCCACAGACTGCATCATGCCAAGCCTCCCTGTCCCTCACCATCTCCCAAAGTTTGCCCAAGTTCATGTCCATTGCATCGTTGATGCCATCCAGCCATCTCTCCTTCTGCCCTCAGTCTTTCCCAGCATCAGGGACTTTTCCAATGAGTCAGCTGTTCGCATCAGGTGACCAAAATACTGGAGCTTCAGCTTCAGCTTCAGTCCTTCCAATGAGTATTTAGGGTTGATTTCCCATAAGATTGACTAGTTTGATCTCCTTGCTGTTTAAGGGACTCTCAGGAGTCTTCTCCAGCACTACAGTTTGAAGGTATCAATTCTTTGGTGCTCTTCCTTCTTTACGGTCCAGCTCTCACAACCGTCCATGACCACTGGGAAGACCATAACCTTGACCATACAGACCTTTGTCGGTAGAGTAATGTCTTTGCTTTTCAACACACTGTCTAGGTTTGTCTTTTAGAGTCCAAGAAGAGGAAATCTGTCACTATTTACAGCTTTTCCCCTTCTATTTGCCATGAAGTAATGGGGTTGGATGCCATGATCTTAGTTTTTTTTTAATGTTTAGTTTTAAGCTGGCTCTTTCACTCTCCTCCTTCACCAGTCATCAATATGCTCTTTAGTTCCTCTTCGCTTTCTGCCATCAGAGTGGTATCATCTGCATATCTGAGGTCGTTGATGCTTCTCCTGCCTATCTTATTTCCAACTTGTAACTCATCCAGCCCAGCATTTCTCATGATGTGCTCAGCATGTAGGTTAAATAAACAGGGCGACAGCAGACAGCCCTGGTGTACTCCTTTCTCAATCCTGAACAAGTCAGTTGTTCCATACAGGCTCTAACTGTTGCTTCTTGACCCACATACAGGCTTCTTAGGAGAAAGTAAGATGGTTTGGTATTCCCATCTCTTTAAGAGCTTTCCACAGTCTGTTATGACCCACACAGTCAAAAGCTTTAGTATAGTTGATGAAACAAAGGTAGACAGTTTTCTGAAATTCCCTTGCTTTCTCTATGATCCAGCAAATGTTAGCAATTTGACCTCTGGTTCCTCTGCCTTTTCTAAACCCAGCTTGGACTCTGGAACATTCAGTAAGTCAGTTCAGTCACTCAGTCATGTCTGACTCTTTGCAACCCCATGAACCGCAGCATGCCAGGCCTCTCTGTCCATCACCAACTCTCGGAGTTCACCCAAACCCATGTCCATTGAGTCGGTTATGCCATCCAACCATCTCATCCTCTGTCGTTCCCTTCTCCTCCTGCCCTCAGTCTTTCCCAGAATCAGGGTATTTTCAAATGAGTCAGCTCTTCACCTTTTGGCATCACTCTCAAAAGAGTCAGCTCTTCACCTTTTGGCATCAGGTGGCCAAAGTGTTGGAGTTTCAGCTTCAGCATCAGACCTTCCAATGAATATTCAGAACTGATTTCCTTTAGGCTGGACTGATTGGAGCTCCTTGCAGTCCAAGGGACTCTAAAGAGTCTTTTCCAACACTACAGTTCAAAACCATCAATTCTTCAGCATTCAACTTTCTTTATAGTCCAACTCTCACATCCATACTTGACCTCTAGAAAAACCATAGCCTTGATCACACAGACCTTTGTTGACAAAGTAATGTCTCTGCTTTTCAATATGCCGTCTAGGTTGGTCATACCTTTCCTTCCAAGGAGTAAGTGTTTTTTAATTTCAGGGCTGCAATCACCATCTGCAGTGATTTTGGAGCCCAGAAAAATAAAGTAAGCCACTATTTCCCCATCTATTTGCCTGGAACATTACCAAGCCCCGAAAGGAAACCTCTTACCCACTAACAGTCACTCCTTACTCTCCTCTTCTTCTCAGCCTCTGGCAACAATTAATCTGCTTTTTATCTCTACCAGTTTGACCTGTTCTGGAGGTTTCATGTGAATGGGGTCATAAGTGACTGGTTTCTTTCATACAGCATAATGTTTTCAAGGCTCATCCATTTTATATCATATATCACCACTTCATTCATTTTTGTTGCCAAGCAATCTTCCACTATATGGATATACGACATTTTGTTTCTTCATTCATAAGTCGATGAACATTTGGGGTTTGTTTCCACATTTTGGCTATTATGAATAATGCTGCTATGAATAGTCTCATGTAAATTTTTATGGATACATGTTTTCATTATTCTTGGACATATCCTTAGGAGTGGAAATGCTGAACATATGATAACTCTATGTTTAACATTTTGGGGAATTGAAATTATTTTACAAAGCAATTGTATCATTTTACATTTCCATCAGCAACATGTGAGGGTTCCACTTTCTTCACATCCTTGTCACTACTTGTTATTATATCTCTTTTTTATTATAGTCATCCTACTAGTGGTGTCAAGTGGTAGTTTTAATTTTTATTTATTTTATGTCTAATAATGTTGCACATCTCTTCATGTACTTGTTGTCTATTCATATATTTCCACTAGAGAAACATCTATTCAGATTCTTTACCTATATTTCAATTGGGTTGTCTTTTTATTATTGAGTGATAAGAATTCTTTATATATTCTATATAAAACTCCCTTATTATATGCGTGATTTTCAAATACTTTCTCCTGTTCTGTGAGTTCCTCACTTCCTTGATGGTATCCTGTGAAGCACAAATGCTTTTAATTTTTATGAAGTCCAGTTTATCTGTTTTTTCTTTTGTCACGTATGCTTTTGGTGTCATATCTAAGAATGTTTTGCCTAATCCACAATAAAAATGATTTATTCTTATATTTCTTTCTAAAGTTTTTATAGTTTTAGCTCTTAATTTTGAGTCTATGATACATTGGAAATTATTTCTGTATATGGTATGAGGAAGGGATCTAACTTCAGTCTTTTGCATGTGGATGTATAGTTGTCTCAGCACCATTTGTTGAAGTTTCCTCTTCTTCATTGAACTGCCATGGTACCCTTGCCAAAGGTCAATTAATAGTAAATACAGTGATTTATATCTGAACTCTCAGTTCCTCTCCCTTGATCAATATATCTAGTCTTTTGCTGATACTTCACTATATTGATTACTATCACTTTTTAATAAGTTTTGAAATTGGGAAGTGTACGTCTTCCAGCTTTGTTCTTTTCTGAGATTATTTTGGCTATTCAAGATACCTTGCATTTACATATGAATTTTAAGATTGGTTCTTAAAATTTGGCATAAATGCCAACTAAGATTTGATAAAAATTTTCTTGTGTTTCTAGATCAATTCAGCATGTGAGAGAGGGTAGGGGATAGTCACAGAGAATGTTACCATCGTTTCAATATTAAGTGTTCTGATCCATGATCATAGGATGTCTTTCCATTTATTTAAGTCAATCAATTTCTTGCAATAATGTTTTATAGTGTTTTAGGTATGAGTTTCATCCCATTTTTTTGTAAATTTATTCCTCAGTGATAGGTGATTTGTTCTTTCGATGTTACTATAGATGGAACTGTTTTCTTAATGTGATTTTGGACTGTTTATTGTCATTACTTTTATTTTTAAAGATTTATTTATTTGGCTGTGCCAGTTCTTATTTGAGGCTTGCAGAATCTTTGATTTTCGTTGAGGCATGCAGGATCTTTAGTTGCAGTATGGGAACTCTTAGTTGCATCATTCATCATTTGAGGTCAACTTTCCTGACCAAAGGTCAAACCCAGGCCTCTTGCATTGGGACCATAGAATCTTGGCCACTGGATCACTAGGAAAGACCTCCATTACTTATAAAGTATTGATATTTGGCTTTACAATGCAATATATGATCATTTTTGTAAATGCTCCTATGTGAAAGGAGATATGCATTCTGAAATTATTGGGTACAGGGTTGTCTATATGTCCATTAAATCAAGTTTGTTAAATTTGTAGTTCAATTTTCCTGTAGTCCTAATGCTTTTTTCTGCTTATTTTGTTAACTACTCAATGAAATATATTAAAATATCCAACCATAATTTAGAATTTTTCTATTTCTCATTCTAACTTTGCAATTTTTATGTATTTGTGACCATGTTGTTGGTGTCAATATAGCTACACTATGTTTTTGCTTAGTATTTGTATGGTCTGTATCTACCCATCTTCTTACTTTCAACTTTTCTGAATCCTTATATTTCAAATATTTTAAATTCTTAAGTTTTAGACGGTTAGATCACTTCCTTGATGAATTTTACCTAACATGTGAATAAGATACAATAACCTTCTTAATCAACTGTTCAAAGAACACAGAAAGCAGAAACGTTTCTGGTTTGATTTATGAAACTATCTTAATCTTGATACCCAAACTTGATGAAGAAAACACAAAAAAGGAAGATCACTAGCCAGTCTCTCTCATAAACAAATGTGCAAAAATCCTAAATGAAATATTAGCAATATGCATCTATCATTTTTATTTTTGTATTACTAATAGCAGTTATGATATTACTAACATATTTGTGTTTAAATCTACTTTTATTCAATGCCTATATTTGTACCATCTGTTCACCATTCTGTTTTCTTCCATTCTTGCTTTGCTTTTGGATTTCTATTATTTTTCTTATTAGTTTGGACTTTTTAAAGATTATTTCAGAAATTACAATTTAGTCCTTATCTTTCTCCAATTTTGTATTGGGCTTTTATCTTCATTCAAGATAGTGCAACATTCTTGGACTATTTTAATTTTGTTAATCCCCATTCCCAACTTATTGTTTTGTTTTACACACTATATTCCTCTAGAATTACTCATACATTATCATTTCATTTCTTCATATTCTTTCCTGCAGTCCTAAATTGAAAAGGGTCATTGAATGCTAAGCAGGATTAAAATTTTTTCAACTTATTCCTAAAAAATACTTGTAAAATTTTATAACATTGGGAGCAAAGAGGAATTTATAAGTAGGATTTTAAAAAAATTTTTTTAAAGACATATACATAAAGAATAAAAGTATGAATACAGGAGGAAATAGTGGGACGCATGAAACGAAGTAGAGGAAAGGACTAAAACATTTTTTTTCTTATGTCTGAGTAAGTACTTATTATATAAAATGTAATAGACTAGAACTAAACTGTAAGATGGTATCAACATTCTAGCTGAGGGCAGGAATCATAGGTCGAGAAAGCATAAGGAGCAGTCTCATTGTTGTATACGACTGCTTTGTGTCTTACAGTGGATGGAAAAGTTGATCTGAAAAATGTGACACCGAGAATGAAAGACTTCACTGGTGAGTTTCTATGACACTGAAATCATAATGCTTTATAATAAATCATATTTCCGATGCTCTTATCTAGTAGTCTATTGTTCATATTAATTTTGACATTTACCCAGTTATCATTAAAGGTTTCTACCTGAAAACATCCACTTGATCTCTGGTTATCTATGTATTAAAACGAAACCACAGACTTTGTTCTCATAACAAGTTCTATCTATGGTAGAGTTACTATATAGGTCTGTCTCTGCCTGCATGTAAATAGTTAAATTTTAGGTAAGCATGTGAAAAAATAAGGCAAAGCTTTGGAAAGTTCAAGATAATATGTTTTTGTGTGTGTGTGTAAACAGTTACATAAGTCAGTATAATATCTCCTCTCATAATTATTTCTTTTGGCAATTCATTATACAATCTGATAACTAGATTTCATTTTGCATATTATTCCCAACTTTAAGAGAGCCCTCACAATCTCAATATTATAAGAGCAAATTTACTTTGACTTCTATTGACATGCTGAATTTCCATATCCCATTTTGCCTTTGCTTTTTAACCACAGATTGGAAATGATGCCATGTAAGTTATTATAAATGTATTTTTAAAAATACATACTACATAGGCTAATATTATGTTCTAGTGAACCTCTTTAAAACATTAAATAATTAATTTCTAAAGTTTTCACCTATAAACACTCTGTCTCTTCAAAGGAGAAAAGATTAATGCCAGTGATCTGAAAAACGTTCTTGGAAACATGGGGATAGAAGTCAATGATAAAGAATGTCTGGAACTGCTAAAATCACTGCCAGTTGATGGTGAGCTGCATTTGGGTTGCTGTGACCTCCAAAGCATTGAGTTTTATGGTTCTAGTTATGATGTTTATACTTTGAAGTGTCACATGTTCATATTTACCTGCCCCCCATCCCGCAGCTCTTGCTTTCTTATGAACAGTGTCTCTATTTCTGTATGCCAACTCAAGGACAGAGATCAACTGTCAAAAGAATCCTCTTCCAAAAAATCAGTGTTGAGGAGGTAAGATATTACTGATGATTTTGAAAAAGGGGAGGAAGGAGTGGAATTTACATTTTGTCTCTCTCAGTAAGCATCCCGAAGTCCTCAGAAGAAAGTTTCTTTCTTCCTTTAAATACAAAAGCTCAACATCTTCCCCCTATCTTCTCAACAAAGCATCTTCTCAGCAAAGTTCTGTGTATCCCTGTAAGTAAATCTTGTACCAGCTGCCAAGAAATTAGTGTTTTCTGTATTATTATATCAGTTCAGAAGTTAACAACACCTTCAAGCATGAGCTTTGTAGCAGCCAGTACCAGCAGCTGCATCATGAAGAAGAGGCTGAAGAAACCTGAACAGGCTGCAGGTGACAGTCTTCCACCGCAAAGCAACATCTCTGCAGAGAGTGCAGAATAATTTGAGTACAAAGATGAGTCTGAGGTTGCAAAGCCTCCATGTTATTATATTACCTGGCTACAACACTACCCAGTTATGATGAAGGCAAGAGAATCAAGAATGAAGCTACTATCCCTTCAGTTTCTGGAAGAGATGACTTCGATAATGCTGACCAACTTGGTTTAGGCAACAACAGGATTTTCATGTTAACTTTTTTTATGTCATTCTTCTTTAAAATTAGATTGGGTATTTCCTGTCTGCTTTCCTGACAACTTCAACTGCAGGGAAGTATGAGGCCATTTCAGGATTTGGCCTATCTCTAATCAAGCAGATCCTTGTTGTCAGATTTTCCACCTATTTCCCTGGATATTTTGATGGTCAGAATTGTCTCTGGTGGGTGTTTCTGGTTTTAGGTTTTCTCCTGTTTCTCAGAGGATTTGCTAGTTATGCAAAAGTTTGGAAGATATAAAAACTCAAATTTCTGCAGGACAGAGTTCTCTTTATTTACTGAAGACATTTTCTGGCAAAGGACTTCCTGTATTTATGATTCCTCTCTAAAGAAATGAGAACATCTGCAGGAAGTGACTCGAGATGCATAACACAGAGGAATAACCACCTGCTTTTAGAGAAGAAAGTGCTATTGAAAAAGAGAAAATAGGATGAAGCAAATTACTGCTGTTACTCATTAGGCCACTTACATGTCAAACTTGAGCTTCAGGAAGTAAAGAAAACAGAATGGAAATGTGATAGAAACAAGGAATGAAAAGAATTTAAAATAGAATAGGAAAAAATTGTGAGTTTTAGCTCTGTAGCATATAAAGTAGTTGCTGTGAATGTGAAAGAGTAAGTAGATCTATTAATAATAACAGAATTTATTATGATGAGCCAAGTTCTGTCCTCACCACACACAATGATGACACCTTATCCCTGTTTTACAGTGGAGGAAACTGAGGCATAGAAAGGGTAAGTAATTTGCCTGAGGCCACAAAGTTAGTCAGTAGCAGAGCAAGAATTTGAACCCAGACTCTTAACCTTTACACCAGACTACCACTCTATATCATAATGCCAACTTTTTTCGTTGCTTAACTTCATCATAATTTGAAAGTAGAAATGGATAGATTTATAAAGTCAGTCACAACGAGGAAATTCTGATCCTTAAATTCTATCTGTGAGTCATTCTCTGTCCTGAATTATGTCTTTTCTTACAGGTGATAAGAAAGTTTTTCAGAATAGACTGCTAGCAGCTTTGAAGTCTTTTAAAGGTGGGTGATAAATGTAATGAGAAAGTACACAAGACTGAGATTCTCAATCTTTGTATTTACTTTTTCCTAGTTATTAGATCATGATTCGTCTGCCACCTCTTTTAAATATTGATGCTATAGTTTTGTTTTGTTTTGTTTTTTGAGTGTTTGCTGTGTAGACGTGATCCCAAGGTCATATTCAAAGACACCAGTCTTAAGTATCTCCACAGTTCTCTTTTTGTGTACTCTTGAGTAGGTCAAGTTAGAGTTTAGCTTTCATAGAACTGAAAATAACCATAACAATGCACAGCTATGAACTGTTGTTTTCCTTTCTTTTTTCAATATAAAAGGTGTCACATTCCCAGTAAATATAAAAATTAAAGAAAAAAATCATCACTCATATTGCTACTGCTGAATCATTACCACTCTTTATATTTTGAAGCCCTTGATGTTAAAATAGCAAAAATCTCACATAGTCAAAATTGCTCTGAAATCTCATTAGAAGACTCCATAAAGACACCAACATTCTAGTCTTGATAAGTCTGGTATAGTCACTTTTTCTTCCAATGACATGGAATAGATTGTTATTCCTACAGTTAAGCAATTAGCTGAAGTGGCTATGCCTAATTAGCCGTAATATACAAAAATACATCTCAAACTAGACTCTCATCGAGTTAAGATGCTCCCAGTATGATAGGCTTAGTGGAATTTAGTCCATCTGATAGAACAGTAAATTGATGTTCATCTGGAGTTTTCTTTCCGTAAGTGCTTGCTACCCCTGGAATGTCAGGGAGAATCACATGAATTATTTCATTGTTCATTTATACTGGGCATGTGATTTTAATTCATATAAGTTAAATGATTGTTTGATATAATACACCCTATTAAAAAAGCATTTTTTTTCCTGTGGTACCCATTTTTTGTAATACCTATAGCTATGTAATTTTCTGTGGAATGAAAATACAATGGTTTACTTCACAATATCTCTTATCATTAAATATTTAAATTCAGTGTACTTTTTTCTTTTTCCACTTATTATAAAAGTGAGATTATAATAAAAACTTACCTCTTCCCTTTGACATGAGCTTTTTCTGTATTTCTAAAAGTGAAATTAGTGGGATAAGAGTTACGAACATTTTAAAGATTTGTGATGGTTATTGCCAAACCACTTTCCAGTAAGGTAATTCCGGTTAACACTCTTACCAGCAGCCAGACCTATTGAGAGCTGAGAGCTTGTTTAACTCATCGGGACAAGAAGTGTTTTTCTTATTGTATCTTTATTGAGTTTTTCTCACATTTATGTCTCTTTCGTAAGGTGGAAAAGTTGATGTCAATAATCTGAATCCAGTTCTGAGGAGCATGGGGATCAAGCTCAGAAATAAAGAACTTAAAAGTGTGGTGGAAAAGCAACCTATTGATGGTAAGCATTGAATTTCTAAAACTAGACTAATTTGTTTCCCTTGTAGCTCAGTTGGTAAAGAATCTGCCTGCAGTGCAGGAGACCCGGCCTGATCCCTGGGTTGGGAAGATCCCTTGGAGAAGGAAATGGTAACCCACTCCAGTATCCTTGCCTGGAAAATCTCATGGACAGAGGAGCCTGGTGGGCTGCAGTCCACGGAGTCGCAAAGAGTCTGGCACAACTGAGCGACTAACACACACAACACACAAAGACATTTTTAAGAATCATGAAGAATTGGTCTTTTTTTTTTTTCCTTATACACTACCATTTATTACATGATTATAGTCTACTCTGTACTATATAGAACACTATCACACCTTTGCAACTGCATTTGATTCTACACTATTCACGTGAGT
Source organism: Muntiacus reevesi (assembly GCF_963930625.1). Taxonomy (NCBI): domain Eukaryota; kingdom Metazoa; phylum Chordata; class Mammalia; order Artiodactyla; family Cervidae; genus Muntiacus; species Muntiacus reevesi. The sequence goes on along the minus strand of NC_089266.1, from coordinate 15,891,681 downwards.
GAATTTTAGAAATGAATGAGATGGACATAAAATACAAATGTTTACCTTTCTTTATACATTATAATGTTTGCCCCAATTCAATGACAGAATTAAATTACAGCATTAATATTTTATTTATGTTCACAATAACTCTGACCATAAGTCATCCACTTGAATTTTGCATAATGAGGAAATCATGGAGACTTTAAGAAGCATCCTCAGACAAATCAGTTGGATAAACAAGAAATCCAGAAAACATCCATATACCCAAACCCATGGCGTTTTTGAAATAAGCTGAAGTTAAAGAAAGTCAGATGTATTTCTGAAGTAATTTTATGCTTTTTGGGTAAATATTTAGGTTTATCTCATTTGACTCTCATGTGTGGTAGGTAAAAGGAATAACATATTTTGTGCAGGAGGTTATTATATAAACTATGAAAAAATACCCCCAAATGGGTCCTGTTTGGAATATCCAGGAGAAAAAAGCAGTATGATGGCAGGTTACCTAACACTAGGGAAAACTCTGTGGGCACTGGGAGCTTCCACGTTCTTTAGATAGACGTTAAGAGTGGTCAGATCAGACCAGAATCTCCAAGAGTGTCTTTCTTATTTTGGTTCCTGAAAGTGTTCCAATTGTGAGTCCCCACAAGAATTGGTCTTAAACTAAGAAGAAATCCTGTCTTTTGTCATTTTTATTCATCTGAAATTGTCATCCTGCTCAACTGTCAGTAGTTTTGAGGGGATATTCACAATGGTTTTATCAGTTCAGAGAACGGCTGGGAGAAACAAACTTGGGAGTAAGGGATCAATGAATGAATGAATAACAGAGAGAGCCAGAAATGACTGAGAGAAAGATATCCATAATGGGGAATAGTGGAACATCTTTAATATTTCTTCAAGTATCTAAAACAACCACATGTCATCACCATTTAGAGATAGATAAATAAGTTGAAAACATTAAAGGAAAGCTGATTGAGAATAGATGGAAGATTCAAAGCCCCTAGCTCAGAATCAGTGCCAGATGTAAGGTTCACCAAAAAAACAAACAAATAAAAACCCTGACTTTTTATAAATGGCATTTTTACCACGCTTGTAAGAAAGCATCTGAAGACCTAAGAACTGGATAATATATTTGTCGTGGTCAGACACTGTGTTTGAAGGACATGAGACAAACACTGTTGTTCTTACTAATAATGAATCAAGCATTCAAATCAGGAAATATAAATTTAAGGTGAACACAAATAATCTAGTAGAATATATAGACTTTCACTGGGGTCTAGGTCATAATTTTTCTAAGCTCTATGTCATTGTCTGAATTTTTATGCTTTGTATTACAGCTGATGGAAATGTTCCTCTGAAAAAAGTGATGAGTGATATCAAGGCAGTTACAGGCAAGTTAAAAGTTATAAGATTAAAATCCTAACTCCCCTATTCTATCACCCTGCCTTTCCACTTTTTGAGATCGGTATATCCTAAATTTTATGTTGCTTATTCTTCTTTTGAAAAATCATAGCTTTATTATCTAGGTGATAATGCAACAGACATAGTGTTTTCATTTTGCTTCATTCCACACTATAAAAATGCTCTCATAAATGTGCAGTATTCCCTAATCCTAACCCTAATAACATTCTAACCCTAAAACAAGTTCTATGTTTCATTTTTTATTTAAAGATAATTATGTATTTATGATTTTGTAGTTTATTATTGTAGTTTATTTCTTTTCATTGTTATATAAATGTTCTACTTGCAAATATGCCATAATTTATTTATCCAGTCTCCTGTATATGAATATTTATATTATTAGGCAGGAAAATGAAATTAATTGGAAAGGAAGAAGTAAAATTGTCTCTCTTTGCTGATGAGGTGATCTTATTAATAGATTTATATATAAGATATATATATATAAAACCACAAAGACTCCACCAAATACTGTCAGAGCCAATAAATTCAATAAAGTCACAGGATACAAAATCAACATATAAAAATCAGTTGCATTTGGAGTTTGATATCATCAAGATGATAAAGTAGGTGACCACACTCTCCATCCCACCACGAAGATCAACAATTAATTAGATATTCACCAACAGAGCAGTTCTAGGAGAGCTCAGGAGTCCACTTAAGAAACTAAACCAACCCAGTGGAGTTTAAACCTGAGAATAACTATGTTAAAGGGGTAAGAACAACTTGATTTTGCCTCTATCAGCACATCCCCTTGGTGGCACTGTCAGCACATAGAGGGAACTCCCCAGATAGAAAGAGTTCTCCTAGCAGGAAGAGAAGAATGGGGTAAATGACTAGCTTCTCCATCCTTTCAGGGAACTTCACAAAGGACCTGCTTTGAGGACTTCCCCTGGCAGTTCAGTGGTTAAGACTTCAGGCTTCCACTGCATGTTTGATCCCTTGTCAGGAACTAAGATCCCACATGCCACACTGCAAAAACAAATGAACAAAAATCATAGGACTTGCTTTGTTTTCATTCTACCCAGAGACCCAGAGAGGTGCAAAGCTGAGACATACAGAGACAGCTAGGAATAAAGAAGAGTAGGGCTTACCACTAACAGCAACACAACAGGATCAGCTTCAGTCCAGTGCAGAGGACTCCTACTTCCAAACACAGTCACATTACAAGGTACTGAGAATTAGAACATCAACACATAAATACTAAATGGACACAATTCGGTTCATAAAATGATATATTATTTAGCTTCAAAAAGACATGAGGACTTCTGTGGTGGTCTACTGGTTAAGAATCCACCTGCCAATGCAGGAGATACGTATTCGATCCCTGGTTCAGGAAGATCCCACATACTGCAGAGCAACTAAGCCTGTGCACCACACTATTGAGCCCACATGCCTGGAGCCCATGCTTTGCAACAGAAGAGGCTGCCGCAATGGGAAGCCCATGCACCACAGCTAAAGAGTAACCAATGTTCACGGCAACTAGAGAAAGCCCGCACACAGCAATGAAGACCTAGAGCAGCCAAAAAAATTTTTTTAACTTAAAAAGATGAACACATCTGTCGTATCAGTCTCTTCTTAAAAAAGAAACAGAAGTTAAGTACTGATATATTTTACAATGTGGATTAACCTCAAAAACATTGTGCTAAGGAGTATAATCCAGACATAAAAGGTCACGTATTATATGATTCCATTAATAGGAAGAGGTAATAGATCCATAGGGTCAGAAAGTAGGTTCATGATTGTTAGGAACTGAAAGGAGGGTACAATGGGTGATGATTATTTATTGAACATGGGGTTTCCTTTCCAGGCAATAAAAATATCTGAAACTAGAGAGAGTTGATTCACAACATTGTGAATGTACTAAGTGCCACTGCATTGCACACTTTAAATAGTTAATTTTACGTTATGAGAATTTCATCTCAATTAAAAGAAATCAACCAGGCACAAAAGTGGTATACAAAGATAGGAAGATGCACTGGAAACAATCTAGTCTGGTAGGATAAAGTACTTACAATTATATTATTTGAAATGCGAGCCTGAAGTGATGGTAAAAAGCAGATTTACTTTTAATTGGTGTTATTATTATTTCTAAGTTCTCTACAAATAATATACCCCCTATGACCTGTTCCCAGGGTGGACCTCTCCTACAGCCCCTATCCTCCCAATATGTCAGTGAAAATAATATGTGTATGATTTCATTTATAAGATTTGAAAAGAAGCAGAGCTAAATGACAGTGATTAAGCATGCCAACTAGATGATAAATGTATAAAGAAAAGCAAGAAATCATTGTCCAACTCTGTAATGACCTATGTGGGAGAATAATTTAAAAAAGAGTGGATATATGTATAACTGATTCACTTTGCCATACAACAGAAAGTAATAAAATACTGCAAATCAACTATACTCCAATAGAAAGTTTTAAAGTAAGTAAATAGCTCCAAAAATTTTTTTTGTATTATAGTTAGTATAGCATAATGCAGTCTTTCCCATTAATTTCAAAGACATTGGAATATCTAGAAAAATACTAAATTATATTTAGTAGCCTCCATTTAAGAAAGTATGGGACTATGTGCTACATAATAATACTTACAATCGATCTACTTCAAAACAAGTTTGGGAAAAATGATTAAAGGGGAATAGTTTTAACTCAGTTCTGGAACTTTCATGTTTCCTTCCAAATTGATTTGTAAGTTTAGGTATAGATATATAATATTATAACTGAAACCCAAACCATCATTTTATTTTTACATAAAAGTTCCTTTGAGTTCATTTTCAGACCATCCTAATAATCTCTCATATACTATACATTTAAAGAAAATGTTTCTCTAAATAGAAATGCCTTCAAAATGTTCATTATTCATGTAAATAAATTTATCAGTGCTTTGATGTTAAACCAAAAAAAAAAATGAAATCATTGTCCAAAAGCTAAGGATATAATTACCTCTTAAGGAATACTGTGAATAGGGTTTGAGAAAGATAGACTTCCAGAGTGCTATCAATGTTTTGCTATTTCTTTACCTAGATGGTAGTTACAAGGGTGTTGTTCCAAGTGTTTGTGTCTAATTGTCCAAAGTCAGTCTGTATTATCAGTATTAATTTTTTTTCATTTAGTTCAGTTCAGTTCAGTCGCTCAGTCATGTCCGACTCTGCGACCCCATGAACCACAGCACACCAGGCCTCCCTGTCTATCACCAGCTCCTGGAGTCCACCCAAACCCATGTCCACTGAGTCTGTTATGCCATCCAACCATCTCATCCTCTGTCATCCCCTTCTCCTCCTGCACTCAATCTTTCCCAGCATCAGGGTCTTTTCAAATGAGTCAGCTCTTCGCATCAGGTGGCCAAAGTACTGGAGTTTCAGCTTCAACATCAGTCCTTCCAATGAACACCCAGGACTGATCTCATTTAGGATGGACTGGTTGGATCTCCTTGCAGTCCAAGGGACTCTCAAGAGTCTTCTCCAACACCAGTTCAAAAGCATCAATTCTTTGGCTCCCAGCTTTCTTTATAGTTCAACTCTCATATTCATACATGACTACTGGAAAAACCATAGCCTTGACTAGATGGACCTTTGTTGACAAAGTAATGTCTCTGCTTTTATTTTTTTTCATTTCTTAGTAGCAATTCCTATATCTTCTAAAATATTTTCTAATAATAATATACTTCAGATCTTCACCACTGAAAAGTGAAAAATCAATATCAGGAATAAACAAACTACTGCTCATAGACCAAATCTAGCCCTCTGTTTATAAAGAAAGTTTTACTAGAACACAGTCACAGTCTTCTTTTATCTATTATCAATGGCTATTTTAGTGCTACAACAGCAGAATTGAGTAGCTTATATAGTCTGTGTTGCAGCTACTCAATTCTGCTGTAGCATTAAAATAGCCATTGTGTGAAATGATAAAAATTAGGATAATAGTCAGATACTTTAGCAATTTTGGGGAAAGCAGAGCAAAATTAGGTTAACTTTCCATTCTAGTTTATAAAGCAATTATCTAAATCCTCAGTTTACTGAGAACTGTGGTTTCTTATTCTCAGTGTTATGAAAGCAGGTCTTTCCTTAGGGCTATAAGTTCTAATTCTCTGCCCACTCTTGACTCCACTAGGCAGATTTTATTGTGCCTTTATCTTTTACCTAGTAGCTGGGGATAGTGATGTATAAACATGAACAATTTTGTTTCATATCTTTAAGTAGTTAGATAATTATTAATATTGTCAACTATACTCACCATTTCTGTTTTTGAAGGAGAAAAAATTAATGTAGAAGATCTGAAAAATATTCTGGAAGGTCTTGGGATAGAATTCACACCTAAAGAATACTCAGAGCTGGTGAAAAATCTGCCAGTTGATGGTAAGCATTTCAAACAAGATTAGAACTTTTGAGAAAGGTTAGTCTTAGGTGTTTAAAACAACTTAAAAAAAAACGTATACCTACTAGATATCCTAATTTAAAAACCACAGCAAAAAGAATGTAAGAAATTTTAGTGTGACTTTGTCCTTCCTTTGGAAAATGTAATTCTTTCTTTGGGAAACTCTAAATACCAACTCTATTTTCTTGAATCCTGCCATTGGATACAAAAATTCCTTTTATTATATTTGGTTCCACCCTCAGAACTAAAAGTTAAACTGAGAGATGTAAGGAAGAATATGAGGATGGGAGAAATAGAAGAGTAGGAGAATGAAGAAAAAAGTCAAAGAAAAGTGAAGGGAAGACATGTTCATGTTCCAGTTAAGGTGTTTGCTGCTAATTATTGGTTCTACAGTCAGACACAGCACTCTGAGAGTTTTCTTCTGTCCATAGTTTCAAAATCACTGGAGGGCAAAAATCAAAGTTATTTCTAAGACAAATCATTTTAAAGCATTTTTGTGAAATTATACCTTTGTATTGTCTCTCTTCAATTTCTGTATCCCTTTATCTGTGATGTCAATTGTGTCTTTTCTTACAGATGATGGGAATATATATGAAAATAGATTGCTAGATGGTGTGAAATCTTTCAATGGTAAGAAACATGATAAGAAGAAAGATGAATAAGATTCTTCTGCCTTACATTTGCATTAATATTATTGTCTAATTATTCTCTTGTGGATCTAACCACCTCTCACGTGAACTGATTCTTTATTTTTTGTTTTGAGTGTAGGTGCTTTTTTCAAATAGTTTTTCCTGCTTAGTAAACTTTGGCTTTTGTTAAATTTATTTGCAAAGCAAATCTAAAGTTGGGTCTATATAGAAAATGTGAAGTGAAGAATTGGCAGTAGTTTGGGGCATTCCATCATTGTAACTCACTGGAGAATGAATTTGTACTTTGTTAAGATTGTCCTCAAGACCATGCAGAAATTACAATTCTAATTCTATTTTGTTCACATTGTGCACTTGAACATTTTGGATCAGTGATATTTTTGCTGATAGTCCTGGTTGTATGGAAATTGAAATTTTCTCTATTGGAGAAGTCATTAAATTTCCCTTGTGTTCCCAACTGTTTCCTTAGGTGGGAAGGTTGATGTCAGTAACCTGGAAAATGTTTTGGGAAACATGAAAATCAAATTCCCAGATAACAAGCTCAAAGATTTGTCACAAAACCTACCAGTTGATGGTGAGCATCACAGATGATATTAGACCTTTTAAAGACATTTAGACTTACAAGCTTATGTTTGAAAATTTCTGGCACTAGATCTGTTTTGGTGATAATATCCCTTTTAAAATCTTCAAAAAGAGCCCAGTCCTAACATAAGAGACTATTTTGACTTAGTGTGTTTTCAGTGATCTCAGCATGCAAGATGGTACATGTGCTACAGTGAGTTATAGGAGTCTACTCCTTTACTTGAAAGAAGCTGAAGAAGAGCTTATTACCCACTGAGAAGAGGTTGCTAATTTCAGATTAAGTATATGATTTAAATTTACTTTAAAAATCATGTCACCCAGCTATACATTCCTATTGGAGGGGGTAATTGAGAAAACGTGACTCAAGGCAATTGGACTCAAAGCAAACTGGACTCCAGGCAATTGGAGGATCCTCACCGCCTCCCTTGTGCTTAGAACATGCACCATGTCCACTGTTCCCCCAGTGAGAGTTGTGTTCAAGGAAAGAGCCTTGAGAGAGCGTTGTGTTGTTGAATCCCATCTGGACAGTATACATGACTAAACCCAGTTAAAATCTCTATATAAACTTTTAAGATTCTGGTGGGCAGTGCAGAGGTCTACTTGTCTTGTGGTCACCAAAGGCAAGCCTCATATGTAAGTTTCCTTGCTTAGAAACCTTTCAACCACCCATCTGGAGTGGTCTGCTCTTGCTTTGGTCTTCCGCTGCCCTCAGCGTACAGGTGTCTGGTTTCAGATTTTACCTGGGAAGCTCCTTAGGTTTCAAACCAACAGTTCCTTTATACACTTGCAAATGACCAACTTCCTTATCCCTTCCCCTGTGTTTTGGCACGTGCTCACATTATTCATTCCTGACCTTATCTCTGTCTACATTAAGAACCTTAAACAGCAATATTTTACCTTCCTTTATTTTATCTATTTATTTGTCACTGTGCTGGGTCTTTGTTGCTGATGGCAGCCTTTCTCTAGTTGCTGTGAGCAGGAGCGTCCCTGTTACGGTGTGCGGGCTTCTCATTGCTGTGGCTACTCTTTTTGAGTACCACAGGCTCTCTAGAGCACCGGCTCAGTAGTTGTGGCTTGCGGGCTCAGTTCCCCATGGCATATGGGATCTTCCCAGACAAGGGATCAAACTCATATCCCCTGCATTGGGAGGTGGATTCTTTATCACTGGACCACCAGGGAAGTACTCTTTTTATTTATTTTTTTAATGGAGGATAATTCTTCACAACATTCAGTTGGTTTCTGCTGTACAACAGTGTGAATCAAGCATGTGTGTGCTTAGTAGCTTAATCGTGTCTGACTCTTTGTGACCCCATGGACTGTAGCCCGCCAGGCTCCTCTGTCCATGGGGATTCTCCAGGCAAGAATGCTGGAGTGGGTTGCCATGCCTTCCTCCAGGAGATCTTCCCAACCCAGGGATCAAACCAGGGTCTCCTGCATTGCAGGCAGATTCTTTACCAGCTGAGCTACCAGGGAAGCCCCAATCAAGCATAAGTGTACATATATCTTCTCCCTCTTGAGCCTTCCTCCCTCCCACTTCAGTTTATTATCATTCATATAATGCCCCATTTTAATCCTCTTACCTAACATTTACTGTGCCTACCTTCCCAGAGTCCAGAACTTCTCTGTGTCCATGTCTCTAGAGAATATATTTCTGGTTTTTAGGGAATGGGCATGGGGGCCAGAGGAGAAGAAGTGATGGTGGAGTGGAATTTGTACAAAATGGGAATAAAGGAAGGGATAATAACTAGCAGAGGAGGGGAAGGTTGTTAACTTGCCTGTGTGTACTGACTTGCCAGCAGTCCTCTTGATGTTCATTCCTACACCTTACCTGATACTCTGTATCTTGAAACTTTTTAGGATTCTTCTTTGTGAATTATGTCGCTTTTCATTAGTGTCCCCTCATAGGCTTTTAGGTTCTAGTTTCCTCAGCTCTGCTGAATTAGTTACCACTCTCCTACTTGCTTTCTAATTTTCAAATGTTTGTGAAGTCTCTTGTTCATGAGGATTTCGTCTCCCATGTTGTTGTCTTTTGAGTACATTTATCATTACTTTCCTATCATTTTAGTAAGGTTCTCAGGGAGAGGAGGAAATAAATACTTGTGGGTAGTAAAAGCATTTTGAAAAGCTACCCTAGTTAATTTAATTGATCAAATTGAAATAACTGAATAGAGGCTGAGATTCCCATTTAAAAATTGGACGGTGTAAAGTTTTTTAATCCTCAGGCTAGAGACACCCTCATTATGTACATAAAGAGCAAAGATAAGCATTTGTAAACCCAGATAGTATTCTACTTTCTTCAATGAATCACATTATCTTTCTATACATAATTAGATGTTATACCTTTGGTGTTGAATCTGTGAAACCAGAACAGATTTTCCTTACTCTCTCTGATAGGAAAGCTAAAAGAAAGATCAAAAGCTTTTTCCCACCTAGACTTAGTGAAATCAGTAATAAATGAAGGCTCTGTGAGCACAGGAACCATGTCTATGCTGCTCACTGTTGTGTGTGTGTACTCAGTCGTGTCTGATTCTTTGCAACCCATGGGCTGTTGTATCCCTCAGTAACTAGCACAGTGAGTGCTAGCACAATGAGATCTTTGACACCTGTAAATACTTGTTGAGTGAATGAGAAATAGAATTAACTAGATAATGTGTTAATTTAGCAACTACTCAAGACTCTCAGCAAGAATTTTCAGTTGTGTTAATCAATAGGTGTTAGCTGATTGTTATCACCAACATGGAAATTTAATGTAAAATTACATTCTGCTATATGTAGCAAGAGACCCCAAAGCATAAATCTGATAACTAAATATATGGGGAGAATGTACTGGAAACTACTCCAAAGGAAGAATAAGATTCCATAATAATGAATAGTATACTGGTTTTTTGGTAAGAAAATACCAATAATGTGCATAGTTTCTAGATTTTTTGTTTCTTGGCCTGAATGTACTACATCTGCAATTCTGGGAAATTATACTGATTGAAGAGATAATTCTCATTATGTTCCATTCTACTGTTTAATTTGAAAGTGTTTAATATTACTATGGGCAACCCTCACTTGTCTGGATGGGATACAGAATAAATAGACTTATTTTTTAATTTAAAGACTCTTATAATCTTTGATTATGTGATGAACATTACTACTAGAAAAAAATACAGTAGATTAAGCTAACTTGGGGATGATAGTATGGGCTAGTGATAAGTGGGGAAATAGGTAGACTTAAAGTTCCAAACTGAAAGTTTTTACTCTTGTTGCTGGAATCTGATATAGTAGATTGTGTAAAGCCACAAGAACAAACCTGAGGAGTGAAATTTTCATACGCATGCACGCAGAGACTGAGATACTAAGAGGGAAAAGAGAATAAATAATGAAATTAATGCTTAAATATTTTAATAATCTTTTTGAATCAGTCTACAATTATGTCTGTCTAAATTGTGGCTTATTTTTTAGTGTTTGGCAAGACTGATCTGCATAAACTGCTAAAAGAAATAAAGAAAATAACAGGTGAGCAATACATTTTGTGACAAGATATAAAACTAAAATGCAAATACTCCATGTTTACATACAGATGTAAAGCTGTTTTCTTATTTTGCCATTGATTTTTAACTTCTGTTTTTGTAACAAAGTTGACTCTAATGACATGAAGATTATATTGGATTATTTATGTTTTGGCAAAACATATCATTATTTCTCTATAACAAGTTCTGTATTCTCTGAAACTTTGTTATTTTGTGGTTTATTTCAATGGCCAAATCACCTATTCATTCATTCAAAATACTTATCTCACATCTACTGTAACCCAGTAAATGTTAAAGTAGAATTTTGATAGAAATACAAATAATGTGGTCAATGAAGATAATTCATCTTATAATTCAGACAAAATGAGAGAAAAACAAATTCTACCTGATGGTTAATACAATTTAGATTAGGTAGCTGCCTGTATATAACTTAGATCACTTTGCCTCCGATATATCCCTTTGCCATGAGCTGGGTTAACTTCTTTGAGGTCCTTAAGAGCATTAGAAATAAGTATTTTGTTTAGAATCAAAGAAATAACTTCCAAAAACTGTAGAAAACCCTGTACAAGCTTTAGACACTTCATCGTTTGGAGTCAGTAAGCAATTCTCATCTGTAACCATTCTCATCTTTTAAAGGAGAAAAACTTGAAGCCAAGGACATACACAAAACACTAAAAAACCTGGGGATAGAGCTCACAAATAGGGAAATCTGGGAGCTGTTGAAAATGTTGCCATTTGCTGGTAGGTATTTGATGTATGTATCTGTATATGTATCTCTGTGCTTGTATAAACTTCATTGTGAGAGCATCATAAAAATGGGCTCTTCTGGTTTTGTATTAAAAATCCAAAACACAAAAATACCAGTCTTTAGCTGTAAAGAAATTAGGCCTTTAACATTTAGGCTTATCATTTTGAAAAGCTATATCATCAAACCTGAGTCCTGCCATTAAGTGAAATAAATCAGAAAAAGAAAGACAAATACCATATGACATCACTAATATGTGGAATCTAAAATATTAACACAAATGAATTTATCTACGAAATAGAAACAGACTCACAGATATAGAGAGCAGCCTGTGGTTGCCAAGGGTGAGGTGGCAAAGGGGAAAGGATAGATTAGGAGTTTGGGGTTAGCAGAGGCAAACTATTACATACAGAATGGATAAGCAACAAGGTCCTACAGTACAGCACAGGGAAATATATTCAATATCACGTAATAATTGATAATGGAGAAGAATATGAAAATATATATATATGTACAATTGAATCACTTTGCTCTACAGTAGAAATTAGCACAACATTTTAAGTCAACTATACTTCAATAAAATAAAAATTTTTTAAAATATTACTCAGAAATGAATGATGCATTAGTAGGGCAATGTGAAAGAAAAGTCTAAATTAGCAAGAAGGTGGCGCTTATGGTAAAGAACCCATCTGCCAATGCAGGAGACTCAGGAGGCATGGGTTGGATTCCTTGGTCAGAAAGATCCCCTGGAGGAGGGCATAGCAACCCACTCCAGTATTCTTGCCTGGAGAATCCCATGGACAGAGGAGCCTAACAGGCTACAGTCCATAGGGTCGCAAAGAGTCAGACATAACTGAAGTGACTTAGCATGCACAGAGAAAGAAAAAGGAGAACTCAGAGTGGGGAAAGAGGTAACATCTGTTTCAGTGGAGAATGTGGATGTAGAAAATGTAGGAATATAACAAGACAAATTTTTAAAGTACGTAATTAAGAAATTATGTTCTTATTACCTTTTTTTTTTTTACTGTCAATGTAACTCTATTTTACCTTAAATGTGTCTTATTTTACAGATGATAAAAAGGTAGAGAAAAATGATTTGCTCAATCACATCAAGACTTTTCCTGGTAAGTGAGAATCACAATAAGAAGGAAAGTAAAACTAAGATTTGCAGATTTTACCTTAATTTTCAAAAGGCTTATCATTCCACAGTAATTAGATCATTGATCTTATTATTCATTAACCTATAGGTCTCCTTTAGATGCAATTACATCTAATGTGATCATTTATAGTTCTCTGATACAACAAGTTTCATATATACATATGCAACTTATATAAAAATAGCATTTGGGATTAATATATAAATAAAATTGTATATAATTTACATAATGTATAATTAAGTTCCTTCTAAATACACCTTTCTTGAAAACTATAGAAAGGGCCCCTGAAATGAACCACAAATATATTCTTGACTTCCACAGTAAGTCTTTATTGTGGAAAGTGTTGAAGACATTCCACATGTAACCCTAAACAGTTTTCTTTTTTTTAGTCATTATGCAAAGGATTATTTAATCTAGTTGCAATTGGTGCATGCATATAACCAGCATTTTTTAAAAATACTAGTTCCTATTTTTTACCACTTCATTCTTTCCTAAGGTGGGAAATGTCATGTCTCTAAACTGGAAACCATCCTGGAAAACTTGGGTTATAACCTGGAGAATGAGGAAGTTGAGGACCTGAGGAACCACCTGCCAGATGATGGTGAGCATGTAGTCATGGCTTTAGGGAAACTGAGCTCCTCTAATGAAACTTCCAAATGTGTTCATCTGGGAAAATTTATTACCTCAGATTATTAATATTTAAATCAAAGATCAGTAATCTGTTAAGCAGTGATTCCCACCTGAAGGGCTAAATTTTGATGGCAGTCAAAATTTCTCAATTTTGAGAAAATTGACAGACCTAAGAAGCAGGTAGAGAAATGAAACAGAGGAGCACTTTTAAGAAAAAAAGGCAAAGAAGAAATTTAAAAACCAATCAGAAAAAAAAAAAAGTAAGAATCTCTTAAATCACCATAAAGTTGCAAGAGAATTCCAGAAAATCATCTACTTCTGCTTCCCTGGGGCTTCCCTGGTGGCTCAGACAGCAGAGAATCCACCTGCAATGTGGGAGACCCAGGTTTGATCCCTGGGTTGGGAAGATCCTCTGGAGAACGAAACAGCAACCCATTCCAGTATTTTTGTCTGGAAAATCCCATGGGCAGAGGAGTCTGGCAGGCTCCAGTCCATGGGGTAGCAAAGAGTCAGACGACTGAGTGACTGATACTTTCACTTATCACTTTCTGTTTCATTGACTACACTAAAGCCTTTGACTGTGTGGATCACAACAAACTGTGGAAAATTCAAAGAGATAGGAATACCAGACCACCTCACCTGCCTCCTGAGAAACCTGCAGATCAAGGAGCAACAGTTAGAACCGGATATGGAATGACAGACTAGTTCAAAATTGGGAAAGTGATATGTGAAAGCTGTATATTGTCGCCCTGCTTATTTAACTCATATGCAAAGTACATCATGAGAAATGCCAGGCTGGAGGAAGCACAAGCTAGAATCAAGATTTCCAGGAGAAATATCAATAACCTCAGATCTGCAGATGACACCACCCCCATGGCAGAAAGCAAAGAGGAACAAAAAAACCTCTTGTTAAGTGAAAGAGGAGAATGAAAAAGCTGGCTAAAAATCAGCATTGAGAAAACTAAGATCATGGTATCTGGTCCCATCACTTCATGGCAAATAGATGGGGAGAAAAATGGAAACAGTGATAGACTTTATTATGTTTATTTTGGCTCCAAAATCACTGCAGATGGTGATGAAAGCCATGAAATTAAAAGACTCTTGCTCCTTGGAAGAAACGCTATGATAAACCTAGACAGCATGTTAAAAAGCAGAGAGACTTTGTCAACAAAGGTCCATAGAGTCAAAGCTATGGTTTTCCCAGTAGTCATGTACAGATGTGCGAGCTGGGCCATGATGAAAACTGAGCGCCGAAGAATTGATGCTTTTGAACTGTGGTGTTGGAGAAGACTCTTGAGAGTCCCTTGGACTGCAAGGAGATCAAACCAGTCAATGCTAAAAGAAATCAGTCCTGAATATTCATTGGAAGGACTGATGCTGAAGCTGAAGCTCCAGTACTTTGACCACTTGATGCAAAGAGCTGACTCATTGAAAAAGACCCTTAAGCTAGGAAAGATTGAAGGCAGGAGAAGGGTACAACAGAGGATGAGATGGTTGGATGGCATCACCGACTCAATGAACATAAGTTTGAGCAAACTCTGGGAGATGGTGAAGGACAGTGAAGCCCAGCGTGCAGTCCACGGAATCACAAAGGGTCGAACACGACTGAACGACTGAACAACTACAAAAGTACACAAATTAGATGAAGGAGTCAGCAAAGATTTTTGGTGTGTGTGGAGTTGTAAACATGAAGAAAGTGCTGTGTAAGGGTTTCATGTGGAAGTAGCCAGCTACAATATTTTAGGCAGGTGAACACATTGATATTACAGTTTCTATTGTGTATGAATCCTGTAATATTAATAGTAAAGTGGTTAACCATCATAGTACTCATAGATTCTAAAGTAGAACAGGCCAGATGGAAAGTAAGTCAGTCAATGTTTTTAAAACTTCCTATCACAATTGTGTATAGAATTCAATATTTTATACTATAATTTTGTGTTAACTTAATTCTTCAATTCCAGGCCCAGCTGGGGTTTATTGATAGAATAACTCAGGGTAAACTTCTGAATTTCAGTGTTTTGTTCCACAATATAAGGTCTTAGTAACATTTTCTGGGTCTAATGAAAAATCTGTGTCTTACTTGTACTTTATCCTACAGATGAAAAGTTTAAACCAAATACTCTCGTGCAAAATGTTGAGTCATTCAAAGGTGAGTGAAAGTTTTTACAGAAAAATCATTATAACAATATGTCGATGCTTTTCTGTTTTGCTTTTAAATATTTTATTCCTATCATACTGACATCATTAGTTCTTTTAGTATGTTAATGGTATCTTTCATTCTGTGATCTACATTAGTTTGGGGTGTATACTTTTTAGCACAACTATTATTTATCATGTCTTGGTAAAATATCTTGTATTCTCTGAATTTTTTCAATAATGCATATCACTTTTCCATCATCTAGACAGCCAAAAATCTATGTTACCACAATAAGTGGCAGAAAAAAACATTGGCATAAATCTTTTTATGAATAACATTACATAGGAACTTCCCTGGTGGCTCAGACAGTCAAGAATCTGCCTACAATGCAGGAGACCCAGGCTCAATCCCTGGGTCAGGAAAATCCCCTGGAGAAGGAAATGGCTACCACTCCAGTATTCTTGCCTAGAGAATTCCATGAGCAGAAGGGTCTGGTGGGCTACAGTCCATGCGGTTGCAAATAATTGGACATGACTAAGCAGCTAACACTTTAACTTTTATTTTATCACATGGGCAAATTAAAAGTAATATGAACACTGTCATTACAGACTTATTTTTATGACCATTTATATTAGTTGTTTTAGGCCTCTATACAGCTACCATTTCAGAGTGTCAATTTATCCCATTTTTATTAATGTATTCAAAAAATTTTTCTCTCTAGAATTAAGACTGAGTTCTATCTGATATTTTCTTAGTCTTGACTTAGCATTGGCCAACCCTGTTCTTAATCTTGCAATTGAACTTAGATGATGTTCATAATTTAGACTCATTCATCATGCTTAAGTTTTTCATCAGTCATTATTTTCATCTTTTCCAAGGAGCCAAGATTAATGCTGATGAAGTAGATGGTGTTTTGAAAAACATAGGGATAGAACTCACACCTAAGGAACGCTGGAAGCTGCTTAAAACTGTACCACTTACTCGTGAGCATTTATGATACTATTTTTGTCCTCAGAGGAGCTAAGTGTGAGTGTATTTATTGTTGGGGTAGGTAGGAATCATTAAACATCTATTCAGTATATATTTATATTCAACATGTTTAATGAGCCCTTCTTAGGTTATAGGATTAAAGACAAAAGTTCTTGCCTTCATGGAGGCTATTGTCAGAGATAGAGCTTACTCCATTGGGATTGAGCTTGAGAACATCATAAATGAATAAAGATTTTTAAATTGATTTTTTAAAATTTAATTTAGGATTTTAATCTTGAAATGTCTAATAGAGAAATAAGAGAGGAAAAAGAGGAAGTCAGGTTTAAAAGGGTCAAATCAGAGAAACTGAAAGTTTCAGCCTAGTAAAGAAAGTTTAGAACTTTCTCTACCCCTTCACTTTATTCTTTTTTTTTTTTTCATTGTATATTTTTATTTTTTCTATTTTTTTTTTTTTTAATTTTATTTTATTAGTTGGAGGCCAATTACTTCACAACATTTCAGTGGGTTTTGTCATACATTGACACGAATCAGCCATTGAGTTACACGTATTCCCCATCCCGATCCCCCCTCCCACCTCTCTCTCCACCCGACTCCTCTGGGTCCTCCCAGTGCACCAGGCCCGAGCACTCGTCTCATGCATCCCACCTGGGCTAGTGATCTGATTCACCATAGATAATATACATGCTGTTCTTTTGAAACGTCCCACCCTCACCTTCTCCCACGGAGTTCAAAAGTCTGTTCTGTACTTCTGTGTTTCTTTTTCTGTTTTGCATATAGGGTTATCGTTACCATCTTTCTAAATTCCGTATATATGTGTTAGTATGCTGTAATGTTCTTTATCTTTCTGGCTTACTTCACTCTGTATAATGGGCTCCAGTTTCGTCCATCTCACTAGAACTGATTCAAATGAATTCTTTTTAATGGCTGAGTAATATTCCATGGTGTATATGTACCACAGCTTCCTTATCCATTCATCTGCGGATGGGCATCTAGGCTGCTTCCATGTCCTGGCTATTATAAACAGTGCTGCGATGAACATTGGGGTGCACGCGTCTCTTTCAGATCTGGTTTCCTCGGTGTGTATGCCCAGAAGTGGTATTGCTGGGTCATATGGCAGTTCTATTTCCAGTTTTTTAAGAAATCTCCACACTGTTTTCCATAGTGGCTGTACTAGTTTGCATTCCCACCAACAGTGTAAGAGGGTTCCCTTTTCTCCACACCCTCTCCAGCATTTATTGCTTGTAGACTTTTGGATAGCAGCCATCCTGACTGCCGTGTAATGGTATCTCATTGTGGTTTTGATTTGCATTTCTCTAATAATGAGTGATGTTGAGCATCTTTTCGTGTGTTTGTTAGCCATCTGTATGTCTTCTTTGGAGAAATGTCTGTTTAGTTCTTTGGCCCATTTTAAACCAAGGAAGATAAGGATGTGTGGATGAGAAATTAGATAAATCTAAAAGGCAAATCATGTAACATTATTGTATTTATAAAATAATCTATTCTCTTCTTATGAATTGCTGTATCACATTTCTGTGTTAACAATAATGACTTCTCTTGTAGATGACAAAAAGTACTATCAAAAACGGTTGCTCCAGGATTTAAAGACTTTCCAAGGTGAGTGTTAAGAATAATAAGTCAAGTGAAAATGAAGTTTTTAACCTTTGTATTTCCTTTTGGAAGTCCTTTTAATTACTTAATAGTAGTAATAGCTAATTTCTCTTGAGTGTAGTGTCAAGCACTGTTCTAAATACTTTACATCTACTAAATCATTTAAGCCTCACAGAAATCTGTAAGTTAGCTTCTTTGGGGCTTCCCAGGTAGCTCAGTGGTAAAGAATCCACCAGCTCAGTGGTAAAGAGACGCAGGAAATGCAGATTCAATCCCTAGGTTGGGAAGATCCCTGCAGGTGGAAATGGCAACCCATTCCAGTATTCTTGCCTGGAGAATCCCATAGACAGAGGAGCCTGGAGGACTACAGTCCATGGGGTTGCAAAGAGTCAGATCGAATGAGTGACTGAACACACACACTCTAGGTACTTTTCCTAAGTTAGGTACCATTTTACAGATGAGAGATGTTAACTCACTTGCCTACGGTCACTCCATTTGAACTTGGGAGGATCATGATTTGAACCTACATTCTTAACTGCTCTATTGTATTGAACAGTTAGGTTATTAATCTTTTTTATTCCCCTTTATGACTTACAGTTCAAGTTCAGATAACCACTAGGTTATTGGGAGATAATTTACTATTATAATGACAAGTTTCAAACTTGGTAGCCAGAATTGTGGCTAGCATTTCAAACATGTTTCTCTATTATTGATAATAAATGAATGATGACTAATAAGTCTCATTCATTTGCTTTAGATGTCTATGACAGATTTTAGCAGAGTGCCTTGTAACATGTAAAGGAGATGTTTTTTTCTTCACAGTCCCCACCCTATCCCCTGCTACCTTGGTTTTCTATTTTCCTTGAACATCTGCACTGCAACTCTGCTTTTCTCCCTCCCATTAGGGTTTGGTGCATAACACTTAACTAAATTATTTTTATTTTAGGCATAATTTTAATCTTTTCTCATTTCATCTCTTAATCAAGGAGGAAATGTTTTAGAAAATAAACTAGGAACCGCTTTGACAAACCTGAACTATGAACTTGAAAATAAAGAATTAAATGATCTACGTAACTATTTGGAAATTGATGGTGAGTATTTAATTTACCACTTGCGACTCCTTTCAGAAGAGCCTTTGAAGTCTTCTTGTAGCATCCCACAGTATACTTGTTCAACTTCATTTAGAAAGTAAGAAATTCTTATAGAGTTATGATTTTCAAGGAGGAGAAATATAGCTTCTGATTATTATTAGTATTGTCAGAGATCCAATAAGGGCATTGGTAGATTAAGATTCAACTATGAAAAACAAAGAAACACTTTAGGAAAAAATAGCAGAAGCTACCAAAATAGATGTTGAAAAGGATCGGAGACTGACAAAGTAAGAAGGTAAACAGGATTTGGAATTGTTTGACAGGTAATAGACAAAGAGAGATTATCATTTTTCCGTTTAGCAATTACGAGTATCAGGTTGAAATTGTCAGTGATATCTGATTTGAGACCAATAATATGGCAGCAGAGAGGTATCTTTTAGGTGAAAAAGGTCATTTAGGAAAAGCATTAAAGATCTGATTTAGCATATTAAAACACCTTCTTTAGAATTCTATAAGATAGTTGAATATAAAAAAAAACTTCAAAAATCAACAAAAGTTTCTCTATGTAATAATGATAACTTAGAAAATTTCATGGGAAAAAAATGATCCTAATCCTAATAGCAATAAATATTTTGTCTGTATCTGATTATCCTTTGCATTTCAGATAGTGAAAAAGTTCCTCTGAACTCCTTGATGAACATAGCAAGTTTATTTTCTGGTGAGTGAGAAGTGATGATGAAAAGATATAAAATCAAGATCTTTTGCCATATGTACATGTCATATTTTAATTATATATTCCAATATTCTGAACATTCAGAAAACAGATCATGGCATCCAATCCCATCACTTCGTGGCAAATAGATGGGGAAACAGTGGAAACAGTGGCTGACTTTATTTTTGGGAGCTCTGAAATCACTGTAGATGGTGATTGCAGCCATGAAATTAAAAGACGCTTACTCCTTGGAAGAAAAGTTATGACCAACATAGACAGCATATTAAAAAGCAGAGACATTACTTTGCCAACAAAGGTCCATCTAGTCAAGGCTATGGTTTTTCCAGTAGTCATGTATGGATGTGAGAGTTGGACTATAAAGAAAGCTGAGCGCCGAAGAATTGATACTTTTGAGTTGTGGTTTTGGAGAAGACTCTTGAGAGTCCCTTGGACTGCAAGGAGATCCAACCAGTCCATCCTAAAGGAGATCAGTCCTGGGTGTTCATTGGAAGGACTGATGTTGAAGCTGAAACTCCAATACTTTGGCCACCTGATGTGAAGAGCTGACTCATTTGAAAAGACCCTGATGCTGGGAAAGATTGAGGGCAGGAGAAGGGGACGACAAAGGATGAGATGGTCGGATGGCATCACCAACACAATGGATATGGGTTTGGGTGGACTCCAGGAGTTGGTGATGGACAGGAAGGCCTGGTGTGCTGCGGTTCATGGGGTTGCAAAGAGTCGGACACGACTGAGCGACTGAACTGAACTGAACTGAATATTCTGAAATTACACACATTTCATTTTACCAATATATTGATGTTTGTTTTTAAGTATATATATTTTTTAACTATCTACAGTTTTAGAAGTATCATTTTTTAAAAAGAAGTCTATTTTATTATAAGCTGGCTGGCTTGTCCTCATTGTTTTAAGAGCACTAATTGAACCATTCTTTTGGCAAGGCTTACAGGAAACATCTACTTTAATTCCTTCTTGTGATGCTCTGCAGTTACAAAAGCTTTATTGTATCCTTTCTCCTCTGCAGTTACATCTGTAGCAAGTTAAGATAGTGTTGTTTTATTATAATTTTTTAGTTTAGAATTGTTATATATGAAAATGTTCACTTCTCATATCTCCCATCTTTTTAAAGGTAATAAGATTAATGCCAAGGACACACAACTTTATCTGGAAAATATAGGTATTGAATTAACAAAAAGCGAAAGTGAGAAGCTATTGAACACACTGCCATTGGATGGTAAGCATTTCAGACATTGCAGTGAATTTTGGAGAATCGTAGACTTATGCATTATGTGCATTACATTCTTGAAGTATAATTGTTTAAGATCATATTAAAAGTTAAGAGGTGACATCAGCAATGTGGCATGAAATTCATTCCTCCTTTTTATTTTCCCTTTTTAATCAATGAATTAGACATCCACTCATGAACCAAAGTGCCTTTGTGGGCATTTTGGCCCCTAGCACCTCACTCCCAAGGACCCTGGAAGAGTCTTGCCCATTGGACAACCTCTGTCTGGGCTGTAGAACCAACAGAAACAGCAAAACTGCCTAGACCCCTCTCACCACTGTCAAAATTGGGCAAAACTCGGGTGAGTGTTGAGCTATGCAGGCGCACATACAGGAGCATAATTGCAGGAGTCTAGCTTTCCAGAAGGGAAACCCCAGCACATCACTGGATAGAACAAAAAAAAAAAGAAAAGATTTGTGTTAGTACCTGGCTACTCCAGCAAGGCAGGACCACCAGAGAAATCCACTATTCCCCACTAGACCCACTAGTACTAAGCAGGAGCTCTGTGACTCTGGGGAAGGATATTGGGGAAAAGGCAAGAAAGAGTTTCAAAAATTAAAAGAGTTGAGCTCAGAAGGAAGTCTACCCATGAGCCTCTGGGAGTACCACACCCAGGGATCTCGCTACGGGGTTCTCAGGCATCCCCAAGGTCTAAGTGCTAAAACCTCCTCCTACCCGCAGTCTGCTGCCAGCTTCTAGTGCGGTGAAGGAAGATGGTCCCCAGTAGGACCAGCAACCACAGCTTGTGAGTGAGGAAGAAACTACAAGAGCTACAGCATCATCTCCTGGGAAACAGAAGATTTACAGTAGCCGGCCTGGTGAATTTTAAGATTTAAAAGCTTAAAATTTGGCCACAAGAGGGAAGCCTGCATACCTTCACAAAGACAATGGAAAAAAGATAGTAACACCATAGAACATAATACCCCATCTGAAAGTAACAAGAAAAGTTAAGGAGATATCTCCTACTTCAAATGCAAAGGCAGCAACACGTAACTACAAGGATGATGAAAAATCAAGGGAATATAGCTTTACAAAGAATAATGGTAATTCTCTAGCAGCCAAGCTCAAAACCATGAATATTGCAATCTAATTGATTAAATAATTCAAAATAATTATTTTGAAGAAATTCATACAAAAAAATCTCAGACAGAAAATTCAATGACATCAGCAATCAAATATATGAACAAAATAAGCTCTTTACCAAGAGGAAATTATAAAAAAGAACCAAACAAATTCTGGAGCTGAAGAATTCTGTGAATGAGATGAAGAAAGCAGTAGGGAGCATCGGTTGCAAGGCAAACCAGATGGAGAAAAGGAAAAAATGGCTTGGAGGACAGGAATTTTGAAATAATACAGAAGAGAAGACAGAACAAAGACTTTAAAAAAGCAAAGAAAGCCTATGTGAGCTATGGAATTACATCAAAAGACAAATATTAGAATAATTAGGATTCCAGAAGGAGAAAAAAAAGATTTCTTTTTTAAAAGAAATTCCATTTTTAAAGAAATTAAAATTTTCTTTAAAATTGATTTAAAGAAATAAGAGCTGAGAATCTTCCTAAGCCTGGAGAAAGACTTGGACATTCAAGTCCACAAAGCTAATAGATCACTCTGTCATCTCACTGCAGAGAGACTTTCTCCAAGCCACATATTGAAACTATCAGAAATAATGATATTAACTAGACTTATTGTGATGATCTTTTCACAATAGAGTTGACTCTTGAACAATATGAGGGTTATGGGCACCAATTCTCCATGCAGTTGAAAATCTGTGTATAATTTATAATCAGCCCCCCATATATGCAGAGGACTCAATCAACCATGGATCATGTAGTTCTGTAATATTTACTATTGAAAAAAATCCACATGTAGTATCTTTTAATATTGATTTCTAACAATTCCACAGTGATAGGATAACGGACTCTGAACGATTTCAATACCTTTAGACCATGAAATTTTTGTACCTTGCTTTATGTCCCTGGATATGTTCCAGTGTGTCCTGGTTTTATAGACTATGGGAACTTGAATAGAATTCATATCCTGCTATTGTGTGAAAATTGTGTAAATCTTAATTATGTTGAACTGGCTCATAGTGTTTTTTAGGTCTACTGTATCCTATTCTGTCTATTCATCCTATTAATTTTTGAGAGTTTGATATTGAAACTCCAACTAAAAAATCCTAAATTTTATTTACTTAAAAAATATTTATAAGGTTATAGTGAAATGAAAATGAAAATTAAGGAGTAATAGAGGACTTTAAAAGAAAGTAAGAGAGTTTTGGCCACAGCAATCAGAGCAGAAAAAGACATAAAAGGAATCCATATAGGAAAAGAAGAAGTGAAACTCTCGCTGTTTGCAGATGACATGATCCTCTACATAGAAAACCCTAAAGACTCTTCCAGAAAATTATTAGAGCTAATCAATGAATATAGTAAAGTTGCAGGATATAAAATTAACACACAGAAATCCCTTGCATTCCTATACACTAACAATGAAAAAACAGAAAGAGGAATTAAGGAAACAATACCATTCACCATTGCAACAAAAAGAATAAAATACTTAGGAGTATATCTACCTAAAGAAACAAAAGACCTATACATAGAAAACTATAAAACACTGATGAAAGAAATCAAAGAGGACGCAAACAGATGGAGAAACATACCGTGCTCATGGATTGGAAGAATCAATATTATCAAAATGGCTATTCTACCCAAAGCAATCTATAGATTCAATGCAATCCCTATCAAGCTACCAACGGTATTTTTCACAGAACTAGAACAAATAATTTCACAATTTGTATGGAAATACAAAAAACCTCGAATAGCCAAAGTAATCTTGAGAAAGAAGAATGGAACTGGAGGAATCAACCTGCCTGACTTCAGACTCTACTACAAAGCCACAGTCATCAAGACAGTATGGTACTGGCACAAAGACAGAAATATAGATCAATGGAATAGAATAGAAAGCCCAGAGATAAATCCACGAACATATGGACACCTCATCTTTGACAAAGGAGGCAAGGATATACAATGGAAAAAAGACAATCTCTTTAACAAGTGGTGCTGGGAAAACTGGTCAACCACTTGTAAAAGAATGAAACTAGAACACTTTCTAACACCATACACAAAAGTAAACTCAAAATGGATTAAAGATCTAAATGTAAGACCAGAAACTATAAAACTCCTAGAGGAGAACATAGGCAAAACACTCTCTGACATAAATCACAGCAAGATCTTCTATGACCCACCTCCCAGAATATTGGAAATAAAAGCAAAAATAAACAAATGGGACCTAATGAAAATTAAAAGCTTTTGCACAACAAAGGAAACTGTAAGTAAGGTGAAAAGACAGCCCTCAGATTGGGAGAAAATAATTACAAATGAGGAAACAGACAAAGGATTAATCTCAAAAATATACAAGCAACTCCTGAAGCTCAATTCCAGAAAAATAAACGACCCAATCAAAAAATGGGCCAAAGAACTAAACAGACATTTCTCCAAAGAAGACATACAGATGGCTAACAAACACATGAAAAGATGCTCAACATCACTCATCATCAGAGAAATGCAAATCAAAACCACAATGAGGTACCATTACACGCCAGTCAGGATGGCTGCTATCCAAAAGTCTACAAGCAATAAATGCTGGAGAGGGTGTGGAGAAAAGGGAACCCTCTTACACTGTTGGTGGGAATGCAAACTAGTACAGCCACTATGGAAAACAGTGTGGAGATTTCTTAAAAAACTGGAAATAGAACTGCCATATGACCCAGCAATACCACTTCTAGGCATACACACTGAGGAATCCAGATCTGAAAGAGACACATGCACCCCAATGTTCATTGCAGCACTGTTTATAATAGCCAGGACATGGAAGCAACCCAGATGCCCATCAGCAGATGAATGGATAAGGAAGCTGTGGTACATATACACCATGGAATATTACTCAGCTGTTAAAAAGAATTCATTTGAATCAGTTCTAATGAGATGGATGAAACTGGAGCCCATTATACAGAGTGAAGTAAGCCAGAAAGATAAAGAACATTACAGTATACTAACACATATATACGGAATTTAGATACATGGTGGCGATAACCCTATATGCAAAACAGAAAAAGAGACACAGAAGTACAGAACAGACTTTTGAACTCTGGGGGAGAACGTGAGGGTGGGATGTTTTGAAAGAACAGCATGTATATTATCTATGGTGAAACGGACCACCAGCCCAGGTGGGATACATGAGTCAGGTGCTCGGGCCTGGTGCACTGGGAGGACCCTGAGGAGTCGGGTGGGGAGGGAGGTGGGAGGGGGGAACGGGATGGGGAATACTTGTAACTATATGGCTGATTCATGTCAATGTATGACAAAACCCACTGAAATGTTGTAAAGTGATTGGCCTCCAACTAATAAAATAATATTAAAAAAAAAAAAAAAAAAGAAAATATAGGAAAAAAAAAAAAAAAAGAAAGTAAGAGAAAAAGTAAAACAAGAAAAAAAATTTTTTCCTAATTAAAAAAAATATATGAAAATGAAAATGAAAGTAGTGTGGAGGGAGGTGGGAGGGGGGATCGGGATGGGGAAAACATGTAAATCCATGGCTGATTCATGTCAATGTATGACAAAAACCACTACAATACTGTAAAGTAATTAGCCTCCAACTAATAAAAATAAATGGAAGAAAAAAAATAATTGTAATATATAGTGGGACTATATGTAACTTTGTTCTATATTTTTCAAGTCTCCTATAAATGTGTTATCATACTTTCACAATTTAAAAAATAAAGAAGAAATAAATCCACATTTAAGTGCATCTGTGCAATTCAGGTGCTTCTCAGATAGCTCAGTGGTAAAGAGTCCACCTGCCTATGCAGGAGACATAAGAAACATGGGTTCAGTCCTTGAGTGGGGAAGATCCCCTGGAGAAGAAAATGGCAACGCACTCTGGTATTCTTGCCTGGAAAATTCCATGGACAGAGAAACCTGACAGGCTATACAGTCCATGGGGTGGCAAAGAGTCAGACACAACTGAGCAGTGGAACTTGCACACCTATGAAATTCAAACCCGTGTTGTTCAATGGTCAGCGGTATATACAAATATCAAATTAGGTTGTACACATAAAGCTAATATAAATTTCTCTCAATTATATCTCAGTTTTTTTAATGATAAAGAAAAAAATCTTAAAGGCAGCAGGAAAAAACTGAAAAGGACCACCCCCACCCCCCGATTAGGTTATCAGTAGATTTCACAGCATAAACTATAGCCAAGAGAGGGTAGAATGACATATGCAAGTGATGAAAGAGTAAAGTTTTCAGCCAAGGATACTTTATCTGGTAAAGTTATCCTTCACATACGAAGGAGGAGTAAAGGCTTTCCCAGAAAAACTTAAAGCTGAGGGAGTCCATCAACACTAAACCTGCCTTGCAAGGAATGCTAACAAGAGTTCTTCAAGCTAAAATGAAAACACACCGCCCAGTGACATGAAAACACACAAATGTACACAACACACTAAGGTGAAAAATATAGAGTCAGACTTAGAAAACCAGTTCTTCAAAATAGCATGGTGTGTTAAGCCCTGAACTGTAGTAAAAAGGTTAAAAGAAAGCACAGTGAACAATAACTATGCTGCGTTTGTGCTTAGTCACTCAGTCGTGTCCAGCTCTTTGCAACCCCGTGGACTGTAGCCCACCAGGCTCCTCTGTCCATGGGGATTCTCCAGGCAATAATACTAGAGTGGTTGCCATACCCTCCCCCAGGGGATCCTTCCAACCCAAGGATGGAAGCCAGGTCTTCCACATTGCAGGCAGATTCTTTACCATTTGAGCCATCAGGGAAGCTCCCCCAAAGTAACTATAGCTACTATAAATTGTTGACAAATATACATATTTTAAAGGAGGTAGATTATGACATCAATAATGTAAAAGAGAGAATGAAATGTAAAAGATTGCAGTCTTTGCAGACAATCAGAGGTAAGTTGCTGAGAGTCAAAAATGAACTGTTATCTATAAGATGTTTTATGTAAGTCTCATGGTAACCACAAAGCAAAAACCTAGAGTAGACCCATGAAAGACAGTCAAAGGGGAAACAGAGCATATCACTACAGAAAATAACCTATTTTAAAAGGTAGGCAGAAACAGAGGGCGGAAAATGGATGGCAAAATAGCCAGAAAACAAATGAATATGATGGTATTAGTAAATCCTTACATATCAGTAATTACTCTAAATGTAAATGGATTGAATTCACCATTAAGAGGCAAAGTGTAGCTGAATGGATTAAAAACAAGATCCAACTATTTGCTGCCTACAAGATACTCACTTCAGCTTTAAGGACACACATAGACTCAAAGTAAAGAAATGTAAAAAGATATTCTATGCAAATAGAAACCAAAAAAAAGTTGAGGTAGCCATACTTGCATCAGACAAAATAAACTTTAAGCCAAAACTGATAACAAGAGACGAAGGAAGTCATGATGCATAATTGAGGTAAATTCATTAAGAAGATATAACAATCAGAAATATGTATACATCCAGCATCAAAGCACTGAAATATATTAACCAAATGCCAAGAGATCTGAAAAGAGAAACAGACAGTAATACTACTAATATATTTTGGGACTTGAATGCCTTACTTTAAACAATGGGTAGATATCCAGAGTGATGATCATCCAGAGTGAAAACCAAAAAGGAAACAATGGATTTGAACCGTACTTTAGACCAAATGGGCCTAACAAACATCTACGGAACATTCTATCAAATAACAGCAGAATACACATTCTTCTTAAGTGCATATGGAACATTCTCAAGGTTAAATCATATGATTGAACACAAAACAATTCTTAAAATTTAAGACGATTTTGATTATAGCAAATGCACTGTATAAACACTATGATAGGAAACTAAAAAGCAACATGAGGAGGTGGAAAATCTACAAATATGTAGAAACTAAACAACATATTCTTGGGTCAAAGAAGAAATGAAAGGGAAATCAAAGAATATATTGAAATAAGTGAAAATGGAAACACTACATACTAAAACCTTTTGTTAGGGAAGTTTAGAGTGATAGATGCATGTAATAAGAAATTATAAAGATCACAAATAAGCAACCTAGATTTACACCTCAAGAAACTAGGGGGGAAAATAACAAATTAAGCACAAAGTTAACAAAAGGGAGAAAATAAGAGAGATCACAGTGAAAAACTGAAATGGAGACCATAAAAACAATAAAAAATGATTAATGAAACTGAGTTGGATTTTCAAAAGATAAACAAAAATCAGTAAAAGTTTAGCAAATCTAAGAAAAATCAAAAGACATAAAAAAGAAATGAAAAAGGAGAAATTACAACTGACATTACAGAAATACATAGGATCATGAGAAACTTCCAGAAGCAAATTATATACAACAAATTAGATACCCTAGAAGAAATGGATAACTTCTTAGACTCATACGACTTACCAAGACTGAATCAAGAAGAAATATTGAATGGAAAATCCAAACAGACTAATAGCAAGTAAAACTATTAAATCAGTAGTGAGAAAACTTTTCAAAAAAGAAAACCACAAGACCGGATGGCTTCACTAGCAAATTCTGCAAAATGCTTAAAGAAGAATTAACACCAATCCTTCTCAAATGCTGCCTGAAAAATTGAAGAGGAAGGAAGACAAAAAGTCATCCTACAAGGCCAGCATCATGATAGCAAAGCCATTGCTATCATTATCAAATAAAGACATTACAATAAAATAAAACTAGGCCAATATCCCTGATGAATATGCTAGAGCAATCAAGTGGGACAAGGAAATAAAAGGCACCCAAATAAGATAGAATAAAATTGTTATTTATAGGTAATATGATCTTATACATACATACATATATATATATATATATAAAATACAGTTGTTCCTTGGCAGTTAGGAACACCAACCCTCCCCACAGTTGAAAAATCTAATTTTACAGGTGGTCATCTAAGTCCACAGTTCCAATCCTCAGTTTTAACCAATGGTGGATCATGTAGTATTGTAGTAGATGTGTGTTGTTGTTTTATTATTGTTCAGTCGCTAAGTCATGTCTGAATCTTTGTGACCCCCATAGACTGTAGCCCACCAGGCTCCTCTCAGTCCATGAGATTTCCCAGGCAAGAATACTGGAGAAGAATACATGGAGAAGATCTCCATGGGATCTTCCTGACCCTGGAACAAACCCACGTCTCCTGCACTGACAAGCAGATTCTTTACACAGAGCCAGTAGGGAAGCACTAGTTTAAAAGAAGAAAAATTCACATGTAAGTGGACCCATGCAGTTCAAACTTGTGTTTTTTCAAAGATCCAGTGTACTGAAAATCCCAACTAAATCTCAACTAAATGACTGTTGAATTTAATCAATGAATTCAGTGAAGTTGCAGGATATAAAATCAATACAGAGAAATCAATTGCACTTCTAAATACTAACAGCAAAACATCTGTAAAAGAAGTAAAGAGAACTATCCCACTCACGATAGCATCAGAAACAATAAAATACTTAAGAATAAATTTATCCAAGATCATGAAAATTTTGTTCAATACTGCAAGACCTCATTGAAAGAAATAAAAGCAGATGTAAACAAATGAAAAGACATCCTGTGTTCATGGATTGGAAGTTAATATTGTTATACATTCCATCCTACACAAAGCCATCTATAGATTAAATGTAATTCCCATCAAAATTCCATTTAAATTGAAATTTCTATTCCACAGAAATAGAAAAAAAGTTCTAAATATTATATGGAACTACAGAAGACCCCAAATAGCCAAAGCAATCATATGAGAGAAAAACATAATTGGAGACATCACACTTCCTGACCACTAGCTATACCACAAAGCTAAGGTAATTAAAGTAGTATGGTACTGGCATAAAAATAGACATACATACGAAACAGGATAGAGAGCCTAATACTAAACTTTTGTGTATATATTCAACTAATATTTAATTAGAGAGTCAAGAACATCAAATGGGGAAAGGGTTGTCTCATCAACAAATGATGTTGGGAAAACTGGATAACCACATACAGAAGAATTAAATTGGACCTCGACCTTACACACTTCACAAAATTAAATTGAGATGGGTCAAATAATGAAATATTAAAACCTAATACCATAAAATTCATAGAAGAAAACCTAGGGGAAGTTCCTCAACGTTGGTCCTGGCAAGGATTTTTTTGGATATGACACCAAAAGCACGAACAACAAAAGAAAAACTCAGCAAATGGGGCTACATCAGATTTAAAAGTTTCTGCACTGAAAGAGAAGCAATCAACAAAATGAAAAGGCAGCCTGTGAAATGGTAGAAAATGTTTGCAAACCATGTATCAGATAGGGGTTAATATCCAAAATACATAAACAGTTCATACAGCTCAATAACAAAAAAGAAATCCAACTTAAAAGTGGGCAGAGAATCTGATTAGACAGTTTTCCAAAGAGGACATACAGATGGCCAGCAGGTACATGAAAAAGTGGTAATCACTAATCAGGAAAATGCAAATCAAATCCACAATGAGATATTATCTCACACCTGTAAGAATGGCTTATATCAAGAAGACAAGAGACAAGTATGCTCAAGGATGTAGAGAAAGGGAACCCTGTACACTCTTGGTGGGATTATAAACTGGTTCAGCCACTATGGATACCAGTATGAAGTTCCTCAACAAAGTAAAAATAGAACTATCATATGATTCAGCAACCCCACTTCTGGGCATATATCCAAAGGAAATGAAAACAGGTTATCAAAGAGATATATATGCACTGCCATGCTTATTGCAGCATTATTCACAATATCTAAAATATGGCAACAACTCAAGTGGTCATCAGTGAATAAATGTATAAAGGAAATATAGTATATACAATGGAGTACTATTCAGTCATGAGTAAAGAGGAAATCTTGCCATTTACAACAACACAGACTCTGAAGATATTATGCTAAGTGAGATTAAGTCTGAGAAATGCAAATACTGGATGATGGTCTCTTCTATGTGAAATCTTTAGAAAAACTAACTCAAAAAAAGAGCAAGTAGAATGGTGGTTACCAGAGACTGGTTGGGGGGGAAGGATGAGAGAGATATTATTTAAGGATACATACTTGAAACAAGTAGATAAATAAGTCCTGGAGATCTAATACACAGTATAGTGATTATAGACAACAAAACTGTACTATAAAAAAGATCTTAATTGTTCCCAGCACAAGAAGAAATGATAACTATGTGAAATGACAGAGCTGTTAGCTAATGATACAATGGCACTCATATTGCAATATGAATGTATCATATCAATGTGTTTCATGCCTTAAACTTACACAATGCCCTGTTTCATTTATATATCGTTTTTTAATTAAGAGAAAAAGTAATGTCAAAAGTACCAATTCTGATATATAATATTCAGTTCTTACCATTTAAATCCTTACTTGGAATGTAATGCTGTTTTGTGGGATACTGCTGTTACACAAAAATAGCTTTAAATGTTGGAACCAACATCTATAACAACTCTAAAACTAAAAGTAGGGAAAGGTGGTAATCAGAAGAGTTGAGGAAAGGAAGGAAGGTATACTGTAGGAAAAAAAAAAAGAAAAGAAAAAATATCTGTTTTATATGTTAGAGTTTCACTAAAAGTACATCAGATGCCAGAGAATGTATAGTTAACCTTGAGAATTGTATTCATTTCTTTGTTTCCTTCTTGGGATTTTAACTAATTCAAAGTATATTAAAATTTGCAAGCAATTAAATAATACTTTCTGAGTTGCCACTTATTTATGAACTAAATTGACTTTTATCTTACAGAAAATCAAATGGTGTATAAAAACAGGTTGATGGATGGAGTGAAGAAATTCAGAGGTGAGTGAGAAGACTGCCAAGAAAGAAAAAATAGATCTTCAAGCTTTTGCATTTACTTTTCTACAATCTCTTTTATATCTCACAGATTGGCTTGCTAATCGTATTAGTCTAGTTTTTTAATGAGCTGACATTCTTCGTTGTACACAATGTGAAGAAATAGCTACATTAGTTTGTCAGTGTGGCAAATTTTGAATTTTACTAAATGGTAATAATATGTGCATTGTCTCTGCTATAATTCGTTAGTCTTAATACCTCTTTCTTCTAGGTAAATTCACCTTGTAAATTGCTGTAACAGTGTTTCCTGAAACACTGAAAAGAATTTTTCTATTTCTAATTCCTCAACTAATTCTTTTTAATCACTTAAAGAGTTTTATGGTGTCATTGCTTTTTGCTTCCATTTATGTTGATTGATTGATATGACCAGGCATTTTTTCCCCTTTAGCATAATCACAAATTTATTTTATTCTTATCCCTTTTTTTCATAAGGAGGAAAGGTTAATATCAATAAAATAGATGATGCTCTTAAGAACATGGGATTCCCACTTGATGAGGAAGACATTGAGGAACTATGCAGTCACCTGCCAATTGATGGTAAGCACTTCAAGTACCCAGTGCCCTGTAAAAAAATTTTTTTTATTTCTCTGTAGAAATATATGAAGTATACTTGTTAATTTCTTTGAAAAAGCCAGAAGCCTATAGAGAGCAAATCCTAAAAAACAGAGATATATTGTTTAAAACAAAAAAGTTTATTTATCTGGCTGTGCTGGGTCTTAGCTGCAGCAGGCAGGATCATTAGTTATGGCATGCAGGATTTAGTCCTGACCAGGAATGGAACCTTGGACCCCCTGCATTGGGAGCTCAGAGTCTCAGTCACTAGACCACCAGGGAAGTCCCAGCAGTGCTGTTTTTAAAACAAGAAACTAATCATGTTGTTTCTCCTGCCTTAATTTCTCCAGGAAATGTCTTTCAACTGTAAGATAAATAAGATCAGCGGATGTAATGTAAAACATGGTAACTGTCGTTGATAACAGAGTGTTGCTTAATTGAAATTTGCTAAGAGAATAGAATTAAATGTTCTCACCAAAAACATATAGGTAGATAGATAGTTACTAATAGATGGATAGATTATATAGTGAGAGATATTAATTAACTAGATGGGGGCAACTTTTCACAATGTATATATATATAAAATAATCACAGTGTACAGTTTTAATATCTTACAATTTTGTCAGCTATAAAGCTGAAATAGAAAACAAGACAAAACTAGGAAAGAAGTTTTTTTCTCTCCCAGTCTAATGAGTGAGGAGTACAAAAAGTAAAAGGTGAATAAATGGAATAACTGTTTTCGTCGTACTTAGAGTCTTTTTTCCCCCAAGCTTATGCTTTTAAAGGGCTTCCCAGGTGGCACTAGTGGTAAAGAACTCATCTGCCAATGCAGGAGACATAAGAGACATGGGTTCGATCCCTGGGTTGGAAAGATCCGCTGGAGGAGGTCATGGCAACTCACTCCAGTATTCTTACCGGGAAAACACCACAGGCAAAGGAGCCTTGCGGGCTACAGTCCATAGGAATGCAAAGAGTCAAATAAAACATCTAACTAGAAGGAAAAAAAATTCTCGACAACTGCAAAATTCTTACGTTTTACTCCACAGTTTAAGAATTTTACAGAATAGAATTTTGGACTCTGTGGGAGAAGGCGAATGTGGGATGTTTCGAGAGAACAGCATCAAAACATGTATATTATCTAGGGTGAAACAGATCACCAGCCCAGGCTGGATGCATGAGACTAGTGCTCGGGCCTGGTGCACTGGGAAGACCCAGAGGAATCGGGTGGAGAGGGAGGTGGGAGGGTGGATCGGGATGGGGAATACATGTAAATCCATGGCTGATTCATGTCAATGTATGACAAAAACCACTACAATATTGTAAAGTAATTAGCCTCCAACTAATAAATAAATAAATAATTTTATATAATTGAGACCTGTATTAGTCTGCTCTGGCTGCCATAACAAAATACCATAGTCTGTGTGACTTAAGAGAAATTTATTTTCTCTAAGTTCTGGATGCAGGGAAATCCAAGATCACCGCATCATTCGATTTTGTTTCTGGTGAAGGTTTTCTTCCTAGCTTACAGACAGCTGCCTTCTCACTGTCTTCACACAGCAGGGTGGAGAGAAAAAAAAATCTCCCTCTTATAAGGCCACAGTCCTATTGGATTAGGGCTCCACCCTTACAACCTCATTTAACCTTAATTACCTTCTGAAGACTTTATTTCCAAATACAGTTACACTGGGGAATAGGGCTTCAACATATGAAATTAAGGGGACATGATTTAGGTCATAGCAGGATTATATCTAAAGTTTGTTTTATTTTGTAGTTGAGTGGAAAGTTAAACTGGATAGACTTCTAGATGAAGTAGAAGAACTTCTAGGTGAGTGAGAAGAAATAATAAGGAATAATTTTTAAAATCTCAATACTTAACAAAAGAAGTTATTTTAAAAGTATTTTCTGTTAGCCTGTCCATGACGTATTAATCCTGCTACTATATCTGTTTTAATTGGTAATGTGTACATAACTGAAAAGACAGCTTTATAAGCTAAATGTTATTCATTATTATAATTAATTGTTACCTACTTCTTATTTTAAAGGCTACAGTATAATGCCTCAATAATAAACACTTTATGCTTTGGTATTTCTCAAAAATATTATTATTTTCCTGCTGTTGTAAAAGCAAAATGGCAATGCAAATTACACATGTAGGTAATATGACCACTGAGAAGAAGCTTATAATTCAGGCAAACATAAAACAATAGAGCAAATATTACATGCTGGCAGAATTATTTGCACCAGAAAATTTAATGAGCTGTTACAGAAATACCGATTTTCTGTGTGTTGTGTTTGTTATTTGTTTCCAACATTGAAGAACTCCATTTTACCAGAAAGAAACTATTTCTGAATCCCCCTTCTAATTCTAAGTAATTAAACAATACTTAATATTTCTATTGCTTTTTATCCTATATTGTGGATGATGCTACACAAACAGTTGATATCAGTAGTAGTAGTGGTAGTAGTATTGGTGTTATTTGTATTTTTATTACTATTATTGCTTTTTAAAGTTTGACCTTTTATCATTGTTCTATTTTTTAAGGGGAGGTACTTGACCATAAGGATCTGGGAAATCTTCTGAAAGACATAGGGTTAAGACACCAACTGAAGGAGAATTCTGTGTTGAGGAAAATTTTGTCACTTGATGGTGAGCATTTAATTTACCAATGAAGTATTCATCCATTCAGTGGGTACCAATTAGGTACCATTGGGTACCATTAGGTACTAGATATTATAATAGGCTCTGAGTCACAGAGATGAATAAAACAAAGTCCAGCTCCTAAAAGTACTCAGGGTAGAGACAGCACATACTCCCTCCCCCCCAAAAAAAAGCAAAGAAAAGAAACAAATAGTATACACAACGGTAAGTGCTCTATGTTCATAAGTATGTACTGCTGTGGAAGTACAAAGGAAATTTTGAACAACTATTCTTGGAGACACTTCATAGTGTGTATATCAATTGAAACAGTGCTGAAAGCTTTGACAGTAGAAGGTAACAAAATCTAAAAGTGTTGAAAAGGACAAAGAGGCACAACTGACCATGTAAAATCCCATGTTGATATAGTATAGAAAACACAGTGTATTCACATTATGTGGAGAAATACTTTGTTAATTTGGCTAACTTAAATCAATAATTCAGATATAATCCATCTGTACAATGATGATGGTAAAGATAAAATGATGGATGTGAAAATATGAAAGTGCTTTAAAATATTTAAAATATATAATAAAGATCTTAGTTATTAGATTTTTAATTAGTGAAATGCAAATCAAAACTACAGAGAGGTACCACCTGACACGGGTCAGAATGACCATCATTAAAAGTCTACAAATAACAAATGCTGGAGAGGATGTAAAGAAAAGGGAACCCTCCTACACTGTTGGTGGGAATGTCAGTTGGTGCAGCTACTGTAGAAAACACTATGGAGGTTCCTTAAAAAACTGAAAATAAAATATTGCTATATGATCCTACAATCCTGCTCCTGGGCATATAATTCAGAAAAGATGAAGACTCTAATTGGAAAAGATACAGGCACCACAGTGTTCATAGCAGCATTATTTATTACAACAGCCAAGGCATGGAAGCAGGCTAAATGTCCACTGAGAGGTGGATGGATAGAGAAGATGTAGTGTATATATACACACACATATATACAATAGAATATTATTCAACCATAAAAAAGAATGAAATAATGCCATTTGCAGCAACATGATAGGAACTAGAGATTATCATACTGAGTAAAGTAAGTCAGACAGAGGACCAATCATATCACTTATATATAGAATATTTTAAATTATGCAAATGAACATATTTACAAAGCAGAAATAGACTCACAGACAGAGATCAAACTTGTGGTTACTAAGGGGAAAGGGAAAGGAAAGGATAAAATGGAAATTTGGGATTAAGAGATACACACTGCTATATATAAAATATATAAACAGCAAGGACCTACTGTATAGCACAGGGAACTATATTTAATACATTGTAATAACCTATAAAGGAAAAATATCTGGGAAGAATATGTAAGTATATATGTATGCAAACTGAATCACTTTGCTGTACGCCTGAAACATTGTAAAGCAATTATACATCAATTTGAAAAATAATAAAATATTTTGCTGAAACAAGTATAAAAAAGAGTGAAATTAAGAGAATTTCCAGGAAAATGATAAAGGAAAATCTCAATATAACAGGTGTGCATCGAGACTAGAGAGAGTATAAAATAGATAACTAAAGAGAATTGTTCAGGGATCTCTACTCAATGCTTTGTGATGACCTAAATTGGAAGGAGGAAATCCAGAAAAGATAAGATATATGTATATATAAAGTTGACTCACTTTGCTGCACAACAGAATCTAACACAGCATGATAAAGCAGATATACTCCAATGAAAATTAATTTTTAAAAAAGATGAGAAAAATTGTTTAATTTAGAGCAGAAGAATATTGTCTCCAAAACAAGTGATCGTCTAGGGACTGGTAGAATATCTAACATTATTTTAACATATTGAGAGGAGATTTTTCAGTTCTGTTTGAGAGTTAGAGATTAATTAACTACATAGGCACATTGGAAACTAAGCAAAATAAGACATTGTTACTAGGGAACTTATCTGCAGGGTAGAAATAGAGGCACAGTAGTAGAGAACAGATCTGTGGCCCCGGCGGGGGCAGGAGGAGTGGGAAGGTGGGACAGACTGAAAGAGCAGTGTTGACATATTACACCACCCTGTGTAAAGTGGACAGCTAGTGGGAAGCTGCCGTGAGGCCCAGGGGGTTCAGCCCAGTGCTCTGCGATGACCTCGATGAGGGGAACGAGGGGTGGGAGGGAGGCCCGAGAGGGCAAGGATATATGTAGGCCTCTGGCTGGCTTACTTTGTTGACAGCAGACACTAACACAATATTGTAAGTTAATCTTATGCCAATAAAAAACTGAAAAAAGGCAATCATTAACTGCAAGACAAAGATTTCAATAGGAAAGGAAATATATTAATAGTTATAACCTATTATGGAATGGGAAGTATCCATTATGTGGCTTAGTTATAATATTTATATAGTCATAATAATGAGCAGTTAATCTCAATTACCAACCCCTCAAAAGTGTGATATAATCATAATGGAAAAACAAGAAAGGGCAAAGGTACGGGGGGAAGAGAAAAAAAATCTCACATTTTACAGAAGAAAGACCATTGGGTAATATCAAAGGCTAGTGACTGATTCTCATGTGAAAGTCTAAAAGCAAGAAACAGCAGAAAAAAAATATCATACATTAATGCATATGTACGGTATCTAGGAAGACGGTACTGATGAACCCATTTGCAAGGCAGCAGTGGAAACTCAGACTTAGAGATCAGACTTGTGGACACAGTGGGGCTGGGAAGGAGAGGATGGGACACATGGAGGGAGTGGCGTGGAAAAACAGGCACTACCATATGTGGAAATAGACAGCCAGTGGGAATGTGCTGTTTGAATCAGGGAGCTCAGCCCAGTGCTCTGTGACAGCCTAGAGGGGCGGCGTGGGGTGGGAGTGGGAGCGCGGTTCAAGGAGGAGGAACATATGTGTACCTGTGGCTGATTCGTGTTGATGTATGGCGGAAACCAACACAGTATTGTAGAGCAATCATCCTTCAATTAAAAATAAATAAATCTTTAAAGAAAAGAAGCAGACTCAGGTCATCAGTAATGACAGCACGAAGAGAGAAAGGCTTGTTTGAAGTTCCTTGTACTTTCAAGATTTTGGGCTTTTTTTGTTTTGTTTTGTTTTGTTTTACTTTCAAGGTTTTGTGAGGTAAGGACACAAAGTTTTTTCATGGACTGAGTGAAAAATGTACACTGTTCTTGAGGTATGTCTAATGTTTAGCAATTCTTTTGTTATTAAATTTAATTTTATTATATTATGGTCAGAAAATACATTATGTGTGATATTGATCCCTTGGGAATTTATCTAGTATACCTTTATTACTGAAAACATAGTCTGTTTTCTTTAGTATTCTATGTGTTCTCCCAAGAAATATACATTCTGTTAGTAAGTGTGCTTAAACATTAATTGTTTTGTTCAAATCTTCAACATGTATTTTATTTTTGTTGGCTTGGTATGTGTTTCTAAATTGGGATGTAAAAACCTCCAGAGAATCGGGTGGAGAGGGAGGTTGGAGGGGGGATCGGGATGGGGAATACGTGTAACTCTATGGCTGATTCATATCAATGTATGACAAAACCCACTGAAAAAAAAAAAACTAAATAAAATTTTTTTTAAAAAATCTCCAATTATAATTATACTATCTCTCCTTGCAGTTGTCAGTTGCTGCTTTAGATATTAATAGTTCCAGGCCCCATTGTTAGGTGCATACATATTTATGGTGAAAATATATTTTGTTCTATTGATCCTTTTATAGATAAATAACATCCTTCTTTATCCTTTGATGTATTTTGCCATAATTCCTATTTAGGTAAAAGGATTGCTACCCCAGCTTTCTCTTGGTTCATATCCATGCTGTTGTTATCAACTTTTCTATGTCTTTTTACTCTGTGTCTCTTGTAGACAACATATTATTTGGTTTTGTTTTTCAGCATACTCTGACAGTTTCTATATTGTAATTGTTGAGTTGAACTCATTTATAATTATTATAATTACTGTAACATAGGACATAGTTCTGCTATCATATTTTGTAGTTTGCAGTATTTTTGTTACTTTTTTCAACCTTTATAATTTCCACTATATTCCTTGAAACTTCTTCTAGAAGTTGAAAAGTTATAGTGGTTGTCCTTATTGAGACATATTCATGGCCATTTACCATAGTGATTCCTTAAACTTGTCAATCTATATCTTCCCCCAGTTAAGACAAGGATTTTAGTACACTTTCATGACCGATTTGTCAACTTGCTTCCTATCCCAATCATACTGATATTTATCCAGGATGTAAGAGTCGGTTATTATGGATAATATCCTTTCTCTTTTTCCTCTGTACCTAGCTGCGTTTAGTCACTTAGTCATGTCCAACTCTTTACAACCCCATGGACTGTAGCCCGCCAGGCTCTTCTGTCCATGAGGATTCTCCAGGGCAAGAATACTGGAGTGGGTTGCCCTTTCCTCCTCCAGGGGAATCTTCCCCACCAGGGATCGAACCCAGGTCTCTGGCATTGCAGGAAGATTCTTTACCATCTGAGCCACCAGAGAAGCAATCTGTACCTAGACTTTTTGTAAATCTGCAATAGACTTAACCAAAATATCTGAAGATTTTTTTCTTGCCATACCTCTTGTATTCTGTCCTACATATGCTTTACTTGTTGAGAGCTTACTTTAAAAACTATTTTCAATATGAGTCTCTGTGTGATTAATACTACACATTGAATACCTGAGAATGTTTCTTATTGTGCCTTTACACTTAGGTAACATCTTGGGTGTGAGGTCAAAGTTCTTTTAATGTTTCAATAACAACTGCTCCGCTGCCTCTCAGCATCCAGAATTACTGTTGAGAAATCTGATCTTTCTTCCTTTACAGATGAATTACCTTTCTCTTTGAAGAATTTTAGAATTTTACCTTTTTATTCAAAATGTTTAAAGTCATTATTATGTGTTCTCCCGGCAATCTTGATTCCAGCTTGTGCTTCCTCCAGCCCAGCGTTTCTCATGATGTACTCTGCATATAAGTTAAATAAGCAGGGTGACAATATACAGCCTTGACATATTCCTTTTCCTATTTGGAATCAGTCTGTTGTTCCATATCCAGTTCTAACTGTTGCTTCCTGACCTGCATACAGATTTCTCAAGAGGTAGATCAGGTGATCTGGTATTCCCATTTCCTTCAGAATTTTCCACAAATTCTTGTAATCCACACAGTCAAAGGCTTTGGCATAGTCAATAAAGCAGAAATAGATGTTTTTCTGGAACTCTCTTGCTTTATTGATGATCCAGAGGATGTTGGCAATTTGATCTCTGGTTCCTCTGCCTTTCCTAAAACCAGCTTAAACATCTGGAAGTTCACAGTTCACGTATTGCTGAAGCTTGGCTTGGAGAATTTTGAGCATTACTTTCCTAGTGTGACAGATGAGTGCAATTGTGCAGTAGTTTAAACATTCTTTGGGATTGCCTTTCTTTGGGATTGGAATGAAAACCTACCTTTTCCAGTCCTGTGGCCACTGCTGAGTTTTCCAGATTTGCTGACATGTTGAATGCAGCACTTTCACTGCATCATCTTTCAGGATTTGAAATAGCTCTACTGGAATTCCATCACCTACACTAGCTTTGTTCATAGTGATGCTTTCTAAGGCCCACTTGACATCACATTCCAGGATGTCTGGCTCTAGGTGAGTGATCACACCATTGTGATTATCTGGGTCGTAAAGATCTTTTTTGTACAGTTCTTCTGTGTATTCTTGCCACCTCTTCTGAATATCTTCTGCTTCTGTTAGGTCCATACCATTTCTATCCTTTATTGAGCCCATCTTTGCATAAAATGTTCGCTTGGTATATCTCTAATTTTCTTGAAGAGATCTCTAGTCTTTCCCATTCTATTGTTTTCCTCTATTTCTTTGCATTGATAGCTGAGGAAGGCTTTCTTATATCTCCTTGCTATTCTTTGGAACTCTGCATTCAAATGGGAATATCTTTCCTTTTCCCCTTTGCTTTTCGCTTCCCTTCTTTTCACAGCTATTTGTAAGGCCTCCTCAGACAGCCGTTTTGCTTTTTTGCATTTCTTTTTCCTGGGGATGGTCTTGATTCCTGTCTCCTGTACAATGTCACGAACCTCCGTCCATGGTTCATCAGGCACTCTGTCTATCCGATCTAGTCCCTTAAATCTATTTCTCACTTCCACTGTATAATCATAAGGGATTTGATTTAGGTCATACCTGAATGGTCTAGTGGTTTTCTCCACTTTCTTCAGTTTCAGTCTGAATTTGGCAATAAGGAGTTCATGATCTGAGCCACAGTCAGCTCCTGGACCAACCTAGACATCATATTAAAAAGCAGAGACATTACTTTGCCAACAAAGGTCCATCTAGTCAAGGCTGTGGTTTTTCCAGTAGTCATGTATGAATGTGAGAGTTGGACTACAAAGAAAGCTGAGCACTGAAGAATTGATGCTTTTGAACTGTGGTGTTGGAGAAGACCCTTGAGAGTCCTTGGACTGCAAGGACATCCAACCAGTCCATCCTAAAGGAGATCAGTCCTGGGTGTTCAAATGTATGACAAAACCCACTGAAATGTTGTGAAGTAATTAGCCTCCAACTAATAAAAAAATAAAAAATAAATAAGTAAATAAATAAGAAAAAAAGAAAAGAAAGGACTGATGTTGAAGCTGAAACTCCAATACTTTGGCCACCTGATGCGAAGAGCTGACTCATTTGAAAAGACCCTGATGCTGGGAAAGATTGAGGGCAGGAGGAGAAGGGGATGACAGAGGACGAGATGGTTGGATGGCATCACCAACTCGATGGACATGGGTTTGGGTGGACTCTGGGAGTTGGTAATGGACAGGGAGGCCTGGCGTGCTGCGGTTCATGGAGTTGCAAAGAGTTGAACATGACTGAGTGACTGAACTGATTATGTGTTCAGGTTGGGACTTTCTTTATCTCCTCTATTTTAACCTGTATGGGCCCTTCTAATGTAAGGTCTTTAATCTCTCTCTGATCCTGGAAATTTTAATTCATTACTTCTTTAAATAATTTCCCTTTGCTATTTTTATTCTCTCTTCTTTTGGAATGCCCATTACCCAAAGATTAGCACTCTTACTTCTATACTCTTATCTTGTAACTTTCCATTTTCTACCTTTTTATCCTTTCTTGTTATCTTCTGAGGGTTCCTCAATCTGGTTGGACAGCCCACTAATTAATTTTTCAGCTCTTTTCATTGTACTCTATCTCACCTACTATATTTCTGTATTTAAATGTTTTATACCTAATCTTTTATAACTAGTATTTCCATTGATTCATTTTATACTTTCTTATTATATTATCTAATATCTTCTTTCCTTAAATATATTTGCCACACTTAACTTTAAATTCCTGGTCCTTTTATTCCAATAATTCTGATTCAAATGGTATATGTTATCCAATTTGTTTTCTTTTGAAGTAGTTGTACATCTCAGATGGCTACTTACTTTGGTCCTATAAGTTCTTTCTCTCTTGGAGTATCATTACATGTTTGGAAATGCACCTTTGGTAAGGGTCTAAGGTTAGGCTCCAGTCTGTATCAGCCTCTGTTGGGTTTAAAGAGAAGGGAATGGATGAACCCCAGGGCAGAGAGACCCAGACATTGTTGATCATTTCCCAAGTTGACAGCTTCAACCTCTGATCAGAGTTTCACCTTTAAACTCAGAAAGAAACAAAATTGGAAGAAAGTCTATCTAGATTGCAATTCATCAGCCCTCAAAGGTTGAGAAGAGAAGAGGATGATTAAATATCTAAAGGCAGATTGTCCATCCTCATCTGTTTACTTTAGATCTTCTCTCCTCAAGTCTATAAGTCTATGTACTGCCCTGATAGTACCGTCTAGATCCCTCACCTGCAGTCTAGGCTTTTCCTGCTGCTTTCTGTGGTGAAAGGGGTAGACAATGATAACTTAAGAATCATAATAAAGACAAGGACAGACATTTTTAATATTTCTCCTATTGGTCCTTTAACTGTCACCTCTAGTAGGCCTTCCAGTGTAGGCTGTAAAACCACATACACACACCAGTACAGTTTTCCATTTTCCAAGAGATTTTGCTGTGGCTTTTCATAAGTTTTCACTCTTATTTCAGTTTTTTCCAGGGCTGATTTCTGGAGAGGGAGTCAAATATTCATGCTAGTTCCCCATCTAAAATAGAAATCAATCTTTGAATTTCTGTAAAATATGAAGCCTGTGATGATAACAGATGACATTTCACTAAGGGATTTCTTTGCAGAAGAGTTTATTCTCATTGGCTTGTCAATGAAAATATCTAAAACAATATCCATTTGATGTCACATGAAAATATGGAGAAATGTTCAATACTACCATTCAAAGACAACCTGTCATCATCAGTTGTTTTAGCTCAGTAATCAGCTACAATTCATTCACTCATGAGTCTCACAATATCTGATGCTATCCTTGGGAACATTAATATGCTTGAGCTTAAGCAGAGGAGTAGAAAAGGGAAAATTAAATGAAAAAAGAGAGTGAGTGATGAGAAAGGTGTGGCAAGGTACCACTAATAATTTTTTCATTTGTCAAAAAAAACAGGTGAGTCAATTTACTATCTTAAGAGTTTTTCCCCATTTGTCTCTCAGTTGGCATATAAATAGAAAAAATGGGTAAAATTATAAGAATGTTCTTTTTTAAATTGCCAGGATTTTGAATAATTTCAGCTGATTTCATCAATTACTGTATTGTTCCTTATGTTCCAGCTGCCGGAAAGCTGTACAAACATAAGCTGCTGGATGGCATAAAGTCTCTCAAAGGTGAGCGAAAATGCAGATAAAATTGAGACTCCTCACGTTTTGCACTTCCTTTTTTGAAAAATCACATTTATTTTTTGGTGGTGACAAATTTGTCAGTCTAACATGTTCATTTATTAAGTGTTTTTGTCTCATTGTTTACTGCTTTGAACATAACTAGCTTTGAAGAAATTATTTTTGTTTCTATCATTGCATTTCAAGTTCTATTTTCTGAATATAACTTTAAAGGCAGTTTCTTACCAGAATTCACCAGACTTGCCTAATTTTTTAGTTCCTTCCTTATAAATGTTGCATAAAAACTATAATCAAATCCTCTGGACAAAAATAAGGAATAAGTTCTGTTCTTGATTCTTAAATAACTTTATTGTTCCTTTGATTTTTCACTCTCTAATTAATGCATGGATATGTCTAGCACTTTTCACTTTGTCATTATTGTTTGTCTTTCTCATTCCCATTTTATTTTTACCTAAGGAGTGGATCTTAATGTTGATAAGCTGGACTCCTTCCTGGAAAATATGGGCTTTAAGATTGAAGAAGAAGAACATAAAGACCTGCTAAACAACTTGCCCCTGGA
The DNA here is from genome assembly GCF_963930625.1 of Muntiacus reevesi. Taxonomy (NCBI): domain Eukaryota; kingdom Metazoa; phylum Chordata; class Mammalia; order Artiodactyla; family Cervidae; genus Muntiacus; species Muntiacus reevesi. The sequence continues at coordinate 15,847,303 of NC_089266.1, read as the reverse complement.
TGGTGAGCTGCTCCTGGTGAAATTTTTGATTCATATATGAGAATTGCTGAGAGTATATTTAAAGTTGTGCAGATATACTAAAAAACAAGAGATAAGGGCCCAGTCCTCAAGAATACATCAATTTGTGCAGTGGACCTTATTGAGTGCCTAATATACATAGGCTATTAAAAATATAAAAATGAAGGATGATATACATAAGCTATTAGAGATATAAAAGTGACAGCATCCTCTAAAAGTTCACAGTCTAGTAAAAAGGCTTGCATGTTAATAAGTCTTCATAATGGCTATGTGGTTGTGTTACAATAATAAAAATGTTTTCACTAAGATTCTAAAGGAGGGAAAAGTTTCCCAAGAAAAGGATCAGAGAAAACTTTATCAGATGTGTAGAAATTCTTCCTTAAAAAAAAAAATCCTAGATGAGGAAAACAGTGCATAAAAAAGCATAAAATCATGCAAAATCACATGATTAGGGAACTAGCAAGAATTTTTCTATGGCTAGGATATGGGGTCGCACAGAGTCAGACACGACTGAAGCGACTTAGCAGTAGCAGCAGCAAGATATAAACTTCATGTCATAAAGATGCAGAAAACAAGCTGAAAAGGAAGGCTGCCAAGACTAGAACCTCAAATCAGGCATTAGAGTTTGAGCCTTCTTTCTGTTGAGTTGTTTTGGTAATTTGTGCCTTTTCTAGGAATTTGCCCGTTTCATCTAAATTGTCTAATTGGTTGACGTGAAGTTATTCATAGTATTTCTTTATAATCCTGTTAGTTTCTGTAAAGTTAGTGTTGGTCTCCTGATTTTGATCTGTCTTATCTCTTTTTATTTGGTTAGTCTAGCTAAGAGTTTGACAATTTTGTTGATCTTTCCAAAGAGCCAACATCAATTTTCCCTACTGATTTTCTGCTTTCCATTTTATTGATTTCACTTCTAATCTCTATTATTTCCTTCTTTCAGTTTGCATTGGATTTAGTTTGCTCTTTGTTTTCTAGATCCTTAAAATGAAAATTTAGATTATTAATTTCAGATTTTTCTTTTTTTCTAACATAATTGTTTTCAACTTTAGTCAAAAAATGTTGATATGGTTTCATTTTCATTCAGCTAGAAATACTTTCTAAGTTCCCATTGTGATTTTTCTTTTGATCCATGGGTTATATTAAAATGTGTTTTTAATATTTTATAAATATTATAAATATTTAATAAAATGTGTTTTCCAAATATTTGTGTATTTCTTAAATTTCCCTCTACTATTGATTTTGAATTAATTTCACTGTAGTCAGAGAACATACTTCCTGTGATCTCAGAACTGAATGACTTTTTTATGACCTAGGATAATGGTGTATCCTGGAGGATGTTTTATGGTTGATCATATTGTTTGTCTTCTTTATTCTACTGTTTTTCTATTTAGGTATTGTAGCCATTATCAAAAATTTGATATTAAACTCTGCAAGTATTATACTTTACTTGTCTGTTTCTCCCTTCAATTTTAGCCTTCATCCTATAGGCAGTAGTATATCTAGAATATTTCAATTTTGGAAGTTGGTGCTGATGGAAACATAGAGGGCGCTATTGGAAAGCAAGACTCAAATTTAAAACATATTGCTGTGTTCCAACAAGAGATGATAAGGGCCTGGACGAGTGAAGTGAACTTAGTGATGGATTAGTCATCATGGACTGATTTGGGAAACATTTTAGAATTAAAATGAATAGGGCTTAAGTGACTGACTACATGTGAGTTATGAAAAAAAAAGAAAAATTTTGGAGTCTTCCCCAGAGGTTCAATGGTCAAGACTCTGCACTTCTAATGCAGGGACCATGGGTTCTATCCCTGGCCAGGAATAAAGATCCCACCCCACATACCTTGTGGCCAAAACTAATAATAAACTTTAGCTTTAAAAAAAATCCATGGCTGATTCATGTCAATGTATGACAAAACCCACTACAATATTGTAAAGTAATTAGCCTCCAACTAATAAAAATAAATGAAAAAAAAAAAAAGATTAAAAAAAACACATTTTTTTTTTTAGGAAGCAGACATCTCCTTGTGACTAAATCATAAATTGTATCATACCCAATTTGAGAATTGAGGAAAGATTCAGGTTATAATGTCAAAAGAATAGTTTCAGTTTTACACATTTTGAATTTGAGATATGTATAGGACTTTGATCCATAATCACTTTGAACCATAATCACAGAAAACTAGCCAATCTGATCACATGGAACACAGCCTTGTCTAACTGAATGAAACTAAGCCATGCTGTGTGGGGCCACCCAAGACAGATGGGAAATGGTGGAGAGGTCTGATAGAATGTGGTCCATTGGTGAAGGGAATGGCAAACCACTTTAGTATTCTTGCCTTGAGAACCCCATAAACAGTATGAAAGGGCAAAATGATAGATACTGAAAGAGGAACTCCCCTCATATTAGCAGGTGCCTAATATGCTACTGGAGATCAGTAGAGAAATAACTCCAGAAAAAATGAAGGGTAGAGCCAAAGCAAAAACAATACCCAGTTGTGCATGTGACTGGTGACAGAAGCAAGGTCCAATGCTATAAAGAGCAATATTGCATAGGAACCTGGAATGTTAGGTCCATGAATCAAGGCAAATTGGAAGTGGTCAAACAGGAGATGGCAAGACTGAATGTCGACATTCTAGGAATCAGTGAACTAAAGTGGACAGGAATGGGTGAATTTAAATCAGATGACCATTATATCTACTACTGTGGGCAGGAATCTCTTAGAAGAAATGGAGTAGCCATCATGGTCAACAAAAGAGTCCAAAATGCAGTACTTGGATGAATTTCAAAAATGACGGAATGATCTCTCTTCGTTTCCAAGGCAAACCATTCAATATCATGGTAATTCAAGTAACGCTGAAGAGGCTAAAGTTGAATGGTTCTGTGAAGACCTGCAAAACCTTTTAGAACTAACGCCCATAAAAGATGTCCTTTTCATTATAGGGGACTGGAATGCAAAAGTAGGAAGTCAAGAAACACCTGGAATAACAGGCAAATTTGGCCTTGGAATACGGAATGAAGCAGAGCAAAGGCTAATAGAGTTTTGCCAAGAAAACATACTGGTCATACCAAACACCCTCTTCCAACAGCACAAGAGAAGAATACACATGGACATCACTAGATGGTCAACACTGATATCAGATTGATTATATTCTTTGCAGCCAAAGATGGAGAAACTCTATACAGTCAGCAAAAACAAGACTGGGAGCTGACTGTGGCTCAGATCATGATCTCGTTATTGCTAAATTCAGACTGAAATTGAAGAAAGTAGGGAAAACCACTAGACCATTGAGGTATGACCTAAATCAAATCCCTTATGACTATACAGTGGAAGTGAGAAATAGATTTAAGGGACTAGATCTGATAGACAGAGTGCATGATGAACTATGGACAGAGGTTCATGACATTGTACAGGAGACAGGGATCAAGACCATCCCCATGGAAAAGGAATGCAAAAAGGCAAAATGATTGTCTGAGGAGGCCTTACAAATAGCTGTGAAAAGAAGAGAAGTAAAAAGCAAAGGAGAAAAAGAAAGATATTCCCATTTGAATGCAAAATTCCAAAGAATAGCAAGGAGATACAAGAAAGCCTTCCTCAGGTATCAATGCAAAGATATAGAAGAAAACAACAGAATGGGAAAGACTAGAGATCTCTTCAAGAAAATTAAAGATACCAAGGGAACATTTCATGCAAAGATGGGTTGAATAAAGGACAGAAATGGTATGGACCTAACAGAAGCAGGAGATATTCAGAAGATGTGGCAAGAATACACAGAAGAACTGTACAAAAAAGATCTTTACGACCCAGATAATCACAATGGTGTGATCACTCACCTAGAACCAGACATCCTGGAATGTGATGTCAAGTGGGCCTTAGAAAGCATCACTATGAACAAAGCTAGTGTAGGTGATGGAATTCCAGTAGAGCTATTTCAAATCCTGAAAGATGATGCGGTGAAAGTGCTGCACTCAATATGTCAGCAAATTTGGAAAACTCAGCAGTGGCCACAGGACTGGAAAAGGAAGGTTTTCATTCCAATCCCAAAGAAAGGCAATCCCAAAGAATGTTTAAACTACTGCACAATTGCACTCATCTCACACGCTAGTAAAGTAAGGCTCAAAATTCTCCAAGCCAAGCTTCAGCAATATGTGAACCATGAACTTCCAGATGTTTAAGCTGGTTTTAGGAAAGGCAGAGGAACCAGAGATCAAATTGCCAACATCCTCTGGATCATCAATAAAGCAAGAGAGTTCCAGAAAAACATCTATTTCTGCTTTATTGACTATGCCAAAGCCTTTGACTGTGTGGATCACAATAAACTGTGGAAAATTCTGAAAGAGATGGGAATACCAGACCACCTGACCTGCCTCTTGAGAAACCTATATGCAGGTCAGGAAGCAACAGTTAGAACTGGACATGAAACAACAGACTGGTTCCAAATAGGAAAAGGAATATGTCAAGGCTGTATATTGTCACCCTGCTTATTTAACTTATATGCAGAGTACCTCATGAGAAACGCTGGGCTGGAAGAAGCACAAGCTGGAATCAAGATTGCTGCATATAACCTCAGATATGCAGATGACACCACCCTTATGGCAGAAAGTGAAGAGAAACTTAAAAGCCTCTTGATGAAAGTGAAAGAGGAGAGTGAAAAAGTTGGCTTAAAGCTCAACATTCAGAAAACTAAGATCATGGCATCTGGTCCCATCACTTCATGGCAAATAGATGGGGAAATAGTGGAAACAGTGTCAGACTTTATTTTGGGGGGCTCCAAAATCACTGCAGATGGTGATTGCAGCCCTGAAATTAAAAGACGTTTACTCCTTGGATGGAAAGTTATGACCAACCTAGATAGCATATTAAAAAGCAGAGACATTACTTTGCCAACAAAGGTCCATCTAGTCAAGGCTATGGTTTTTCCAGTGGTCATGTATGGATGTGAGAGATGGACTGTGAAGAAAGCTGAGCACCGAAAAATTGATGCTTTTGAACTGTGGTGTTGGAGAAGACTCTTGAGAGTCCCTTGGACTGCAAGGAGATCCAACTAGCCCATCCTAAAAGAGATCACTCCTGGGTGTTCATTGGAAAGAGTGATGCTGAAGCTGAAACTCCGATACTTTGGTCACCTCCTGTGATGCGTTGACTCATTGGAAAAGACCCTGATGCTGGGAGGGATGGGGGCAGGAGGAGAAGGGGATGACAGAAGATGAGATGGATGGATGGCATCATCGACTCGATGGATAAGAGTTTGAATACACTCCGGTAGTTGGTGATGGACAGGGAGGCCTGGCATGTTGCCATTTATGGGGTCACAAAGAGTCGGACACGGCTGAGTGACTGAACTAACTGAACTGATAGGACTTTGAACTAGAAATATGTATAAAGATGTTTGGAAATGAATACTCTAATAATTTATCTTACTTGACTTTCCCTAGGAAGTTAGCTGTCCACAGATTTAGCAAAGTTTAGCATTGTGCCAGAGCACTGTAAAGATTATTACAAAAGAATAAATAAATAAGAAGCAAAATAAATAAATAAGTGGAGGGAATATTTGATAAGGAGAGTTTGAAAGTAAGCAAATAGACTAAGGAGGAAAGTAGTCTCAAGAAAAAGACAGGGAAAAATTTAGCTAGGATGAATTCTGAACTACTAGAAACAAGTTCAAAATGAAGAAATAATTCCAAAATAATTTTCCTTTATAACCATCACACCTAGAATATTTTAGAGTAACCCCTAATAGTGAGACCCACAAGTATCCACTAGGAAAAGTTTGCAAGATAACAAACCCCTTTGAGAAAAACAGTAAAAACCTCGGCTTTATCCCACTGGCTCTACTGATTATTTTGCATTATGGAAAGAATTTGAAATTTGGAGTAAGACACAGACTTAAATCTCAGCTCTATCTGTGCAAGATTGTTCAAATTAATCCCTCTGAGTCTTAGTTTCTTAAAAAAAAGAAGAATGTAATAGTTACCTTTCCTAAATGTTGTAAGTTTCTAGAATAGGGCCTAACACAGAGTAGGCATTTAATAGTAGATTTTGTTACTAGTAATTATAATGACCCATATATATTCATGTCGATACAATGCAACTTAACTATGCCTTTGCTCTGGCCAGAGAAATGGAAATTTTCCACAGGATAATTTTTTCTTAATTACTTGAAATATATAGTTTCCCAGTATTTTTGACCTGCGTATAAAAGGATGTAGATATATTTTATTATCATATTTTCCAGGTATTGTAAACATTACTAGAATGCCACAACAGTGATTTTGGTCGTGGACATATCAGCCAACTCCTGGAGTACCAATTCTGAGGTCAATGAGCCCATGGGAAATAACATTAGAAACCTGTTTCAGGCTATTCATGAGTCTTCTGTAGGACTAACTGAAATAGATGAGAACAGACAGCTTCCTGTGAGACACTGATCATCCATCGGGCTGTTCCCTCTAAATACCCCATTTAAAAGGAAAATGCGAATAAAGATTTTTAAACTTCTTATTAAAGTTTAGTCAGGTTGATCAAAGCTCTTTTTTTTTCAATACTGAGTATGGATAATGCCTGAACACAGCTAAGTGTTACCTGTGGATTGAGCAAAAAACTATGTTGTTTTGGTTTGTTTTGTTTTGGCCACATTACATCGCTTGCAGGATCTTAGTTCCCCAACCAGGTATCAAACCCATGCAGTGGAAGCATGGAGTCTTAACCACTGGGCTGCCAGGAAGTCCCCAAAAGTAGGTATTTTCAATGCTCCAAGTCAGATCTTTCCTACTTGAGCAGTTGCCCCTTTTAAGATGCTTGTCAACCTTATCATCAATGAAAAACAAGAATTTTTCTAGATCTGAAAGTAGAGAGGGAGACTTTTTAAATGTCAGTCCACCACTCCACCATGTAGAGTTTATCTTAATAGAATAAAAGTGAAGTTGGAAGTGTGAGTTAAGTATCTTCTTTATAATCAAGAGGTTTGTCTTTCCACACTTTCCATTTGGAATGAAAATAGGATAAAACTCGAAAGCAAGCCATAACATTTGCTGAATTTCGTGTTTTTCTTCAGCGTATAACATATCTGTCTTCCATTTCTCTCTTTTATTGTCTTTATGAATAAAATTCTGTCTTCTCTTACAGATGAGGGGAAAGTAGATGTGAGTGTGGTAATGGATGAAGGAAACTTTTTTACAGGTAGGTTAGATTTTTATTAACTCATTGTTAAGCATCTACTATATTCCAAGTATGGATACAAAAAAACCAACCTTCCAGGATCTTGTGTAGTTGAGGCAAGGAAAAAACTATAAATCAATGCAATAAAATGTTATAGGTGCTTTGTTTAAAACCTATACCAAGCAAAGGAAGAGCAGAATGGTCACTTGAACCTGAGGAGGAGAAACTGGTGAATACTTTAATAGTATGGGCGACAGTGAGCTGATCCTTGAAAGGTGAGTCAGTTTTGCCAGATAGACAGAGTGGGATGGGCAGAACTTGTGGCTGTCACCTTATGTGGCAAAAGACCGTATATGTGAAAATGTGATTAAGGATGATCTGGAGATGGAGAAAATATCCTTGATTATCCAGCTGACCCTAAATGTAATCACAAATATCCTTAGAAAAAGGAAGCAAAGTGAAATTTGATGACAGAAAAAGTAGAAGGCAATGCAGCAATGGAAGCCAGATGCTATACTGCTGACTTTAAAGATGGAAGAGGGGTCATGAACCAAGGAAAGTAAGTGACCTCTAGACATGGAAAATGCAAGGGAACAGATTCTCTCTCTAGAGCCTCCTGAAGGAGTCAGCCTTGCAGATACCTTGATGTTACCCCAGTGGGACTGACTCAGACCTCTGACCCCCAGAACTGCACAAGAAACAAATCCATGTTGTTTTAGGTCACCAAGATTTTGGTAATTTGTAACATATAGCAATATCAGGAAACTAATATAGGAGACAAATCATGGAGGACCTTGGATACCAAATAAAGGAGTATGAATTTTATTATGTGCTGAGTGGGAAGTCATTCCAGGGTTTTAAACAGGGGACTATGTGATTAGATTTTCAAATTAGAAAGATTACTCAAGCTGCAGTATAAATGATGGATGGAGATTTGTGTGCTAGAATAGAGTCAGGGAGACTAGTTACGAAGCAGATTATAACTGTTCAGGCAAAAGACAATAAAGGTCAAAACTAAACCATTATTTATGAGACTTGAAAAGAAAGGGGCATATGTAAGAGATGTTACAGATGTAGAATCTATAGGATTTTGCTACTCATGAGCTATGGAAATAGAGCAGAAGGATGGAGTGAAGGCTGACTCCTTTGTTTCTGAGTTGGGTAGTTGGGTGGGTGATAACAACATTTACCAAAATAAAGACTTCAGCAAAACAGACTTAGGAACAAAGCTATAGTCTTCATTATGGTCATATTGAATTTGGGGTTCCTGTGAGACATCTATGGGAAATTGAATGATAGGCAGTTGAATATGTGGGTAAGAATCTGAAACCACCTCTTTTTTCTGAGTCAGTCAGACCTCAAGTCGGGAAGAGAATCTGTGTAAATGTGGAGTTAAATTCAGAGGAATTTACCTCAAAGCTTCAATTTTCTCCATAAAGTGTCAAACAAAATCATCTACTGAAAAAAAAAAAAAAAGCACATTAAGGAGGCAGGGAACTTCAAAAAAAAGTATTGCTGATTTTGGGGTTTCCAGGTGGCACTAGAGGTAAAGGACCCACCTGCCAATGAAGGGGACATAGAGATGCAGGTTCAGTCCCTGGGTTGGGAAGATCCCCCAGAGGACGACATGGCAACCCACTCCAGTATTCTTGCCTGGAGAATCCCATGGACAGAGGAGCCTGGCAGGCTACATTCCATAGGGTTGCAGAGTCAGACACAACTGAAACGACTTAGCATGCATGGACATTGCTGGTTTCAGATTACTTTGGTAGAAAATAGGAACTAGAGAAATATATGAAAGCACTGCAGAGAAGTGCCAAGAGTCAAACAAGGTCAGTTATCATAAATAAGTAACTTTTCCCATGATTATGGTATTCTTCAGGTGGACCAAGTTAGGAATTTCTCAAGGCTGATGTGCCAAAAGAATGAAAGCATAAAGACATGAAAGGTGTAGTCAAGAGAGTGGTTAAGTGGTCGAGTATGGGCAGATAGGGAAAGAACTGAAAATGGAAATTATAATGGAAATTATGAACTTAGAGAAAAGTGAAGGGGTGGAATGAAGGGCTCTACAGAGATTATAACATGTGTGGTAGGAGTAAGGAAGTAAATTAAGTGGGAAAATAGGAAGTTCTGGCCAGGAGCGTGCATGTTAGAATTTAAGATTTTAAAAAGCACTTCCAGGTGATAACAAAGTCAAGGGTATGTCCATGTCAGTTAACTAGTATAGAATTTATGAGATAAGTCTGAGGATAAGGAGATCAGAGATCTGGAGAATAAGTTGTTGAATGAGCCCTCCAAATAAAGACTGGAATTCACTGTAATGATGCCAGGAGTTTAAGTGCAGAGGAAGACTGTGAGTAACAGGATATAAGCTCCTGATACGACCAAGAAATCAATTAAGTGACAATAAAAAGAAAGTGTTTCATAAATCTCAAAAGAGGAAAGGTTTGAGCATAGTTGGAAAGCAGCAACTGGAATCCAGGAGAATGCCAAGCCCTAAGACAATGGGATATAGAATAATGAGCAGTTTTCTCTAAATAAAAAATTAAAATTAATAATAATAATAATAATAGAAAAGTCTATTAGGAAAAGGTGAAATTAACTTAAGAAAGAAGGTAAGAGTCTGCAAAGAGATTGACAATATAGAGAAATTGAAATTTAATGACATATGAGTCCAAAAGGGCACTATAGGAAGGGTTGAAAAGAAAGCTAGCAATGGAAGAAAAATTAGAATGGTAAAACAGAATATAGAGAGGGTAGACATTTTTGAGATCCTTACCTTTTGAGAAAGAAAATGATACAAATAAAAGAGTGATACAAATAATAATAATCTTGAGGCAGAAGGTGGTTCATGCCTGTCAGAAGCTTGATGAAGTTAGCAGACGGAGGAAACCAAAATTGAAAAAGACACATGTATCCCATTGTTCTTTGCAACACTATTTACAATAGCTAGAACAAGAAAGCAACCTAGATGTCAATCGACAGATGAATGGATAAAGAAGTTGTGGTACATATACACAATGGAATATTACTCAGCCATAAAGAAGGAATACATTTGAGTCAGTTCTAATGAGGTGGATGAACCTAGAGCTTATTATACAGAGTGAAGTAAGTCAGAAAAAGAAAGATAAGTATCATATACTAATGCATATGTACGGAATCTAGAAAGATATACTGAAGAATTTATTTGCAGGGCAGCAATGGAGAAACAGACAGAGAGAACAGACTTATGGACATGGGAGAAGGGAGGAGAGGGTGAGATGTATGGAGAGAGGGACGTGAAAACTTTTATTACCATATGTAAAATAGATAGCCCTCAGGAATTTTCTGTATGTCTCAGGAAACTCAAACAGGGGCTATGTATCAACCTAGAGGGGTAGGATAGAGAGGGAGAAGGGAGGGAGGTTCAAGAGGGAGGGGATATTTGTATACCTATGGCTGATTCATGTTCAGGTTTGACAGAAAACAACAAAATTCTATAAAGCAATTGTCCTTCAATTAAAAAATAAATAAATTTTTGAAAAAAGAAAGAAGGCCCTGAAGAAAAGCCCAGGTATAGTTCCACGACACATGATCAAAAAGACTGTAAAACTGGGATTTTAATGCATGCACAAAATTTTATTTTAATAGCAGTTATTTCCTTATTGATATATTATCTGCTACTGCTGCTGCTAAGTCGCTTCAGTCGTGTCCAACTCTGTGCGACCCCATAGACAGCAGCCCACCAGGCCCTTCTGTCCATGGGATTCTGCAGGCGAGAATACTGGAGTGGGTTGCCATTTCCTTCTCCAATGCATGAACATGAAAAGTGAAAGTGAAGTCATTCAATTGTGTCCTACTCTTAGCAACCCCATGGACTGCAGCCTACCAGGCTCCTTGTCCATGGGATTTTCCAGGCAAGAGTACTGGAGTGGGTTACCTTTGCCTTCTCCGATATATTCTCTCACTCTACCTATTTACTGATGAATGTTTCCATCTACTGACTCGCAGCCTAACTTTGATCACCTTTGTTTAGCCAAAATACTCTAAGATCATGTTTTAGCAGTAGTTTACATTCTTGCCAGGTTTGCTTCATTGACAAAGACAATATAGGGATTTTTTTAACAATAAAGAATCATCATTCTTCAAATTGTCAACCGTTACCATGTTTTACTTTTTAAAGGTGAGAAAGTTGATACTAGTAACCTGGAAAATTTTCTGGAAAATATGGGAATAGATCTCACAGAAGATAAAGGCACGGAACTACTGAACAATCTTCCAGTAGATGGTGAGCATTAAAAATACCACAGTGGGGAAAAAAGTCATGGTGACCTTCAAGGAAACTTGAGACTACAGACTACAGACTTACATGACTAATATGCGCTATTTATGGACTGTCTCATGCCCTCCCCACCAAAATGATTTTACCAAGTTGAGAGCTGTTTCCATTCCTGAGTTTTATTCTTTTAAGTGAAATAATAAGAATGTCTAGAATAAAACATGCAAGTCTTTGTATTTCTAAAATTATGTGTGTTTTATTCTATTTTAAAATATCTAGATTGCTGTCTGAGCTTTGGATTTTTCCCTTTCTTGCAGCACAAAGAAGGGTGTATATGAACAGGTTGATGAAAGAATTGCAGTCTCTTGAAGGTGAGTGAGAAGTATGAAAAGGCAATTAAAACTGAGGACATTGAGCTTTGTTCTTATTTTCAAAAACTCTGTTTTACATATTTCAGATTATTAATCCTGCTGTCCCAGTTATTAATTCAGTATTTATTTTTTATATGCCTTAGGTACTGTACCTTCACCAAAATTGTTTAACTACAGTAAACTACAAAGCTTTGGTTCCCAAATAAAGTTGTATGTCAGAGTAACTGGGGAAGAGGGAAAGATTTAGCATTCAGATTACTGGGCCTCTTTCAGTCATATTGATATTGACTTTCCAGAGATAGTACCTAGAAATGTGTTATTAAATGTATAGGATTATGATAGAGTAAATCCATGAACAGGATGAATGGATGGATATTTCTCCATTAATTTAGCAAGTTTCAAATCCTACTATACAGACATGTTTATAAAGGTTAATTTTAGTCTTTGTCATGACTTATCAGATATCTCCTGGAAGGAAATGGCAACCCACTCCAGTACTCTTGCCTGGAAAATTCCATGGCTAGACTGGGTCGCAAAGAGTCGGACATGACTGAGCAACTTCACTTTCTTTCTTTCTATAGTTCCTTTTGGAGAAGGAAATGGCAACCCACTCCAGTGTTCTTGCCTGGAGAATCCCATGGATTGAGGGGCCTGGTGGGCTGCAGTCTATGGGGTTGCAAAGAGTCAGACACGACTAAGCAACTAACACACACACACACATCAGATACCTCCAACCCCTTAGTTTCTTCTCTTAAAAGTTTTCCAAATCCCAGAGATCAAAGTTTAGGAATTTCTGACTTAGACACCAAGACCACGTTTACTTCAGCCATTTGTTCTTTGCTCTTTATTCTCTACAAGTATTGATGCCTCAATATGAACTAAAATAATCCACTCCTTACATCACTAGAACTATTTCTCATATCCATCCCGTTCTTTCCTAAGGGACAAAGGTATCTTCAGATAAAGTGGACATTTGCCTTAAAAACATGGGAATTGATCTCACAGAGGAAGAAATCCAGGAACTAAAGGACCACCTACCAGTTTATGGTGAGAGTTTTGATATCAATATACACCTTAGCAAAACTTTGGATATGAGGCCAGTGTCAGGGCTGGAATGATTGAAGATATGATGTATAATATATGAAAAGAAGAAAAAGAGTGAGGCCTTCAGCACAGCTGAAGCCAAGTAACTATCACTCGGGGAAGATCACCAAGACGGCTGCCCAATATAGATGACAAGTGTCACTCTCCATAGGGAATGCCAAGGTCTAACAAGAATACTCAAATCTTTAATCATTGGGTTGTTGTGGGTTTTTCTAAGAATGTGGAGGATTTATTGAACTAGAGATTTTGTAGATTTCAGAGAACTAGTGTCAACACTTCAATCCTTGAGTCCCTGCTGTTAATCCAGCATTAAAAAGTAGTGTGCAACATTTACATAGTCCTGGCATGTGCAAGGCACTATTCTAAGCAGTTTACTATATCATTTAATCTTCCAAACTACTCTATAAGTTCCATTTTAATGCTTAATTTATATATCAGGAAACTAAGGCACAGAGAAAACAAGTAGCTTGCCTAGAGTCAGAGAGCTAGTGGTAGACAGACAATCTGGCTCCAGAAACTGTCTTTCAACCACTCTGCTAATATTGCCACGAACTACAGAATTAATGATCTTAAGAAAATGTATAGTGAAGTTACCAACTGGCATTAAATTTGGCATGTGTTAGACTGTGGTGTTGAAGAAGACTCCTGAGAGTCCCTTGGACTGCAAGGAGATCCAACCAGTCCATCCTAAAGGAGATCAGTCCTGGGTGTTCATTGGAAGGACTGATGTTCAAGCTAAAACTCCAATACTTTGGTCACCTGATGTGAAGAACTGACTCATTTGAAAAGACCCTGATGCGGGGAAGATTGAAGGAGGGAGGAGAAGGAGACGACAGAGGATGAGATGGTTGGATGGCATCACTGACTCAATGGACATGGGTTTGGGTGGACTCTGGGAGTTGGTGATGGACAGGGAGGCATGCTGTGGTTCATAGGGTCGCAAAGAGTTGAACACGACTGAACAACAACAAAGCTTTTATGGAACATCACTCTTGAACAAACCATTAAACTGGTATCTCACCCTTGGGGGAACTTAAAATCTGAAGAATATTAAAAATAATACAAGAATGCAAACACATTTGAGCAGTGATGAATTGGCACCCTTGACCAAGTCATGAGTGGAGAATGAGCTTGTCCGTGGACAGTTTTAAGGCTGCAAAGTGAATCTTGCCCGTTAGTGTAATAGCATCTTTTTACTATTAAGGGCAAGAGGAGAAGGGGGCGACAGAGTATGAGATGGGGCATCACCCACTCAATGGACGTGAGTTTAAGCAAATTCTGGGAGATAGTGAAGGACAGGGAAGCCTGGCATGCTGCAGTTCATGGGGTCCCAAAGAGCTGGACACAACTCAGCACCTTACCAACAATAATCCTTTAATTACTATTGTAACGTCCAGATTTAGTGTTTCCTAAACTTTCAGTTTTATAAACTCATTAAAATGTATCTATTGATATCCAATAGCTTCTGGTTTGATTTTGAGAAAGACTGACTAAAGAAAGTAAGTTAATGGTCTATGAAAAAGTCTTTCCATTGAGAATGGGTACTGCAAAACAAAAATTTTGTCAGTAAACAGAACAAATATAACTTGGAAGTTTAACCAAATACATCAACATGATGGTGATTGTGTTAGCAAGCTAAGAGCACCAGACATGCACACCAGCAGTCTCTCCTTTAAGGGTATCACTTGGTGCCAAGGTGAACATAAGCCCAAAGGTAAAGTCAACACTGGTGAAATGGAGACATAATTTTTAAACAAAATTTTTAAATTCTTAATAAGTTTCAAACTCCTGTCTGAGAAAGACTAACCTAATAAAAGAGTGTCTCAAAGGAAAGGAGAGTACTTTTTTTTTTTTTTTTTTAGGAGAGTACTTTAAACATTGCTCATGCACTGTGCTGTGTGGATTTTTGATAGAGTAAAATGCAGGAACTGTTTTAATTACAAGTATGATCTCTGACATGAAAAGCTAATAAACTTCTAGGGAAATGTTTTCAAATGGTTTAATTTGGGCATTTTGCTTCACAATTTAAGGATTTCATATCATTTTTCTGAAAAATTTTTTTATTTTTTACCTTTAAGATAATGAGAAGATTGATTTGAATGTGTTGATGGATAAAGTTAAAAATATTACAGGTGAGTGAGATATTACAATTATTATTTGGCCTTGAAGTTTTATATGGAACTGTATTTTAAATATAATAATGTTTCCTTTCTTTATTCACTCAACAACTATTTATTCAGCACTTACTACATGCCAGGCATTGTTTGAGGCATTTACAGTACATCAGTAAACAGAACAAATATAACTTCCCCCACCAAGCTTACATTCTAGCAGAGGAAATAAGCAGTAAACAATAAATGTTATAAATAAGTGCATTATATAGTATGTTTGAAAGTGGTAAATTCTATACAGAAGGATGAAAAGTAGACTACAGTAAAGGAGGCTGGGAGAGCAAAGTATGTTGGGAAAAGGAGGAGTTACAGTCTTAAATAGAGAATCGGGTCTCTTTAAGATGGTGACATTTGAGCAAATACCTGAAGAAGGTATGAGTTTCAGTCATGTGGGGACTTCTGGAAAAAGAGTGTTGCAGGCAAAGGAAATAAGTACTAAGGCCCAAAGGTGAGAGCATATCTGGGGTATTCAAGAAACAGCAAGAAGGCCAATGTAGCTGAAGTTGAGTAAGTAAGGAAAACAGTAATAGGAGATAAGAAGAGAGACGTGATGGCTACAAGATCAGCCATCACCATGAAAGCCCTGCCAGGTCTTGGGCTTTTTTCTAAGAGAAATGGAAAGTCATTGAAGGATTTAGAGCTGAGGCATGATATAATCTGACCTAATCTTTCATCAGATCTTTCCAGATTCTGTGTGAACAGATGGTGGGGTGAAGCAGTGGAGGTGGGGGAAGTGGAAGAAAGAAACCAAGAATAGAAACAGGGAAACCATATAAGAGGCTTTTAGGGTAATCCACGTTAGAGATGATGGTTTTTAATACCAGGTTAGATAACAATAAAGTGATGAAAAATAGGGATTTTCCTGGAAGTCCAGTGGTTAAGATTCTGGGCTTCAACTGCAGGGGACACGAATTTGACCCCTGGCCTTGGGTGGGGTGAGTACTAGATCCCCATTTTGCCTGGAGTCACTGCCAAAAAAAAAAGTAATTGAATTTTGGTATATTTTAAAAGGAGCCACTGTGATGGATGTTAACTAGACTTACTGTGGTGATCATTTTGTAACACAACGTACACAAAGAAATCCTTCAGACAAAGAGATACTGACAATTGAAAGTTGGACTAGTGTGCATTGAAATGGCAAAGGTTAGAGATTTGGTCAGTGCATCTATAGCATCTACCGTATCAGATTAGAGGGCAAATCAACAGAGTTAAATGCTGCTGATAATCCAAGTAAGATAACGGCTGAGAATTGACCATTGTGTATAGCCACATGGAGATCACTGGTAATATCAAAAAGAGAAGTTAAAAAAGAGAGAGAGAGACGTTGTAGGTGGTGAGAGTGGAAAGAAGCCTAACTGAAGGATGTTTAATAGAAAAGTGAGGATAAGATTTAGAAACAGTGAATATGGAATTTCCTGGTGGTCGGTGTTTAGGACTTCTTTCAGTTCAGTTCAGTTCAGTCACTCAGTCGTGTCCAACTCTTTGTGACCCCATGGACTGCAGCACGCCAGGCTTCCCTGTCCATCACCAACTCCTGGAGCTTATTCAAACTCATGTCCATCAAGTCAGTGATGCCATCCAACCATCTCATCCTCTGTCATCCCCTTCTCCTCCTGCCTTCAATCTTTCCTAGCTTCAGGGTCTTTTCAAATGAGGCAGTTCTTTGCATCAGGTGGCCAAAGTATTAGAGTTTCAGCTTCAACATCCGTCCTTCCAATGAATATTCAGGACCGATTTTGTTTAGGCTTGACAGTTTGGATCTCCTTGAAGTCCAAGGGACTCTCAAGAGTCTTCTTCAATACCACAGTTCAAAAGCATCAATTCTTTAGCACTCAGCTTTCTTTATAGTCCCACTCTTACATCCATACATGACTACTGGAAAAACCATGGCTTTGACTAGATGTACTTTTGCTGGCTGAGTGATATCTCTGCTTTTTGATATGCTATCCAGGTTGGTCATAGCATTTCTTCCAAGGAGCAAGCGTCTTTTAATTTCATAGCTGCTGTCACCATCTGCAGTGATTTTGGAGCCTAAGAAAACAAAGTCTTTCACTTTTTCCATTATTTTCCCATCTATTTGCCATGAAGTGATGAAACAAGATGCCATGAAGTGATGGAACAAGATGCCATGATCTTAGTTTTCTGAATGTTGAGTTTTAAGCCAACTTTTTCACTCTTCTCTTTTACCTTCATCAAGAGGCTCTTTAGTTCTTCTTCAGTTTCTGCCATGAGGACTTCTTTAATTAGAGATATAAAAGAAGTTGTGATTAAATAGAGAAGAAGGAAGTCGTAGTTTGAAAGAGAAGTGATATGAAGCAGTCAACAAGAAGAGTGGGAAAGTTAATGAACCAGCCGAGTATGGTGTGATTGCCCGACAGAAATAAGGACCTACTTGAGCTTCATGGTTATCAATTTAACGTGAAAACTGCATAGTTAACTTCAACTCCATGCAGCTGCATGACTGCAGACACAGAATAAGCTGCTGCTGCTGCTGCTAAGTTGCTTCAGTCATGTCCAACTCTGTGCGACCTCACAGACGGCAGCCCACCAGACTCCCCCGTCCCTGGGTTTCTCCAGGTAAGAACACTGGAGTGGGTTGCCATTTCCTTCTCCAATGCGTGAAAGTGAAGTTGCTTAGTCGTGTCCAACTCTTCGTGACCCCATGGACTGCAACCTACCAGGCTCCTCCATCCACGGGATTTTCCAGGCAAGAGTACTGGAGTGGGGTGCCATTGCCTTCTCCAACAGAATAAGCAGACACTTCTTTTAACCAGGAATGGAGTTTTGCCAAGTGAGTATATTAAAAGCAAGAGTGGATCAATTTAAATGCAGCCTTCCACAAAATTTAAACATGCTTATCACTTTCTTTGCTCACCATTGTTTCTTACTTCTACTTTTTTGGGGATTGACTTTATTCTTCCTCAAGTAAATTGTTCTTAGTACTTTCAACAATAGTCAGTCTTTGTCTGAAAAATCTTTATTTTACATTCATGCTTGAATCATGGTTTGACTAAGTCTAAACGTGTAGATGGTCATTTTACCTTAGAATACTGACATGTGCAGCTCCTATGGGCTTCCCAGTTGGTGCTAGTGGTAAGGAACCTGCCTGCCAATGCAGGAGACATATTGGTCCCTAGGTTGGGAAGATCCCCTGGAGGAGAGAATGGCAACCCACTCCAGTATTCTTGTCTGGAGAATTCCATGAATAGAGGAGCCTGGCAGGCTACAGTCCATAGGGTCACAAAGAGTCAGACATGGCTAAAGCAACTTCGCACACATGCATGCATTCAGCTACTATGTCTGAAAAAAGTGTAATGAAACTGGTTCCACAAGGCTGAAAAGTTGACAACTTGATTCACCTACTGCTTCAGGAACTACCTTCATCTGCCAGCCTTACAGACTCTCTAGCATCTCCTATTCACAGGATTTAATATAGAGCCAGCTGGCAAAACAGAAATGTGATTTAGAGTCCCACACATAAGGGCTTCCCTGGTGGCTCAGATAGTAAAGAATCTGCCTGCAATGCAGAAGACCCAGGTTCAATCCCTGGGTCAGAAGAACTCCTGGAAAAGGGAATGGCAACCCACTTCAGTATTCTTGCCTAGAGAATTCCACGGACAGAGGAGCCTGGCAGGCTACTGTCCGTGGGGTCACAAAGAGTCAGACGTGGCTGAGTGACTAACACACACACACAAAGCAAAGTACAGAAGGGTAAGACCGGAGCACTGAGAATTAGTTCCTAAATCTCCTTTTGACTACTCAGCTACAGACTCTTCTACATATATTTGAATTTAGCTTCCATATAAAGCAATAAAAAAAAAAAAACTCTCTTAGTTTCCAACTAGTAAGATGCAGCTATCCTTCATACAAGTGAAAGTTGTCTTCACTCTCTCCCCAGAATAAGAAGCAGCAAAGTTCCAACAGTCTATCTCTGGGAGACAGTCATACATCTCTGGGTCATGTTAGTTACTTCCCAAATTTAGTTACAGCCGCATTTGAACATTGTTACTTAGAGATTAAGCTGTAAAGTTAGCCTATAATAAAATTTGTATTTTAATTTAAAAGGGGAAAAAGAGATAAAAGAACATACATACATAGATAGGTAGACTCATATGCACTGTTTCCTGGCCCTCTTTTTTGTCATTAAAAAATTAACTATAAGTCTTCATTGCTTTGTGATAGTTAATCTCTTTTTCTCTTGTAACTCTTAAGATTATCTCTATCTTTGAAGTTCTCATTATCACGTGGCCAAGTGTAGATTTCTTTATATTTTTCCTGCTTGGAACTTCTGATTCCTGAAACTGAACATTTATGCCTTTCATCAAGTCTGAAAATCCTCAGTCCTTACGTTTCAGTATTATCTCACCCCTCTTTTCTCTTTTTTCACTTTTGGAAACTCCTATTATATATATGTTAGACTTTCTTATTTGGTTTTTCATATCTTTTTTTCAGCTTGCAATGCATTAATAATTGTATAAATATAACTTTATTCAAGGTGGAAATTTTTATAAGTCAATTTTTATTATCATTATTAAAACTAATTCTATAATTTAGGCAACAGAAGAAAATAAAGATGAAGAAGAGGGAGGCCTAGAGGAGGGGAGAAAGAAGGAAGAAGGGAAAAAATAAAGAAAATAATACAACTGTTATGTGATTGAATTCTTTATATTAGCCATCAAACAGTATCTAAGTTACTGAGATTATACAATTTCTATTTTACTTTTTATGCATATTATTGTCTTATCATTATAAGAGGTTCTCTGTACTTAGATTGAAATAAAAATGTCTGACTCCCCTCCTTGATTCTGAAGAGCTTAACAAGCCTTCATTGTACCTTATTCTTTCGCCTGCACCTGATAAGGATGTTTAATATATACACGTTTCCTTTTCTAAAGGAGAGAAGATTCACATTGAAGACCTGAAAAATGTTCTTAAAAACATGGGAATAGAGATCACAAATAAGGAATACAAAAAGCTTATTAAAACTCTGCCCGTTTCTGGTAAGCATTTAAGTGTGTTCTATGTCACTGAAGTCTAAAAATGTACTCCTTCAACAAACATTTACTGAAGCTCTCTTTTGTACATAGCACTGTACTAAACTCTGTTGGGCAGGTACCGTGACTGTGGGGAGCACATTTCCTCAAGTTCCTGCCCTCCTAAACAAAACTTCAGGGAAGGTTAGGTGTAGGGTTTTGTATAAGAAATTCTAACATTTGAAACATTTTATGTAAATTAAAAATATTGTTTAAAGATTCAATCTTAGCATTTTTTTAGAAATCCTGTTCTTTTCTTTTTTTTTTTTAATTTTATTAGTTGGAGGCCAATTACTTCACAACATTTCAGTGGGTTTTGTCAAACATTGACACGAATCAGCCATAGAGTTACACGTATTCCCCATCCCGATCCCCGCTCCCACCTCCCTCTCCACCCGACTCCTCTGGGTCCTCCCAGTGCACCAGGCCCGAGCACTCGTCTCATGCATCTCACCTGGGCTAGTGATCTGTTTCACCATAGATAATATACATGCTGTTCTTTTGAAACATCCCACCCTCACCTTCTCGCACAGAGTTCAAAAGTCTGTTCTGTACTTCTGTGTCTCTTTTTCTGTTTTGCTTATAGGGTTATCGTTACCATCTTTCTAAATTCCATATATATGTGTTAGTATGCTGTAATGTTCTTTATCTTTCTGGCTTACTTCACTCTGTATAATGGGCTCCAGTTTCATCCATCTCATTAGAACTGATTCAAATGAATTCTTTTTAACGGCTGAGTAATATTCCATGGTGTATATGTACCACAGCTTCCTTATCCATTCATCTGCTGATGGGCATCTAGGCTGCTTCCATGTCCTGGTTATTATAAACAGTGCTGCGATGAACATTGGGGTGCACGTGTCTCTTTCAGATCTGGTTTCCTCGGTGTTTATGCCCAGAAGTGGTATTGCTGGGTCATATGGCAGTTCTATTTCCAGTTTTTTAAGAAATCTCCACACTGTTTTCCATAGTGGCTGTACTAGTTTGCATTCCCACCAACAGTGTAAGAGGGTTCCCTTTTCTCCACACCCTCTCCAGCATTTATTGCTTGTAGACTTTTGGATAGCAGCCATCCTGACTGGCGTGTAATGGTACCTCATTGTGGTTTTGATTTGCATTTCTCTGATAATGAGTGATGTTGAGCATCTTTTCATGTGTTTGTTAGCCATCTGTATGTCTTCTTTGGAGAAATGTCTGTTTAGTTCTTTGGCCCATTTTTTGATTGGGTCATTTATTTTTCTGGAATTGAGCTTCAGGAGTTGCTTGTATATTTTTTAGATTAATCCTTTGTCTGTTTCTTCATTTGCTATTATTTTCTCCCAATCTGAGGGCTGTCTTTTCACCTTACTTATAGTTTCCTTTGTAGTGCAGAAGCTTTTAAGTTTCATTAGGTCCCATTTGTTTAGTTTTGCTTTTATTTCCAATATTCTGGGAGGTGGGTCATAGAGGACCCTGCTGAGATTTATATCGGAGAGTGTTTTGCCTATGTTCTCCTCTAGGAGTTTTATAGTTTCTGGTCTTACATTTAGATCTTTAATCCATTTTGAGTTTATTTTTGTGTATGGTGTTAGAAAGTGTTCTAGTTTCATTCTTTTACAGGTGGTTGACCAGTTTTCCCAGCACCACTTGTTAAAGAGGTTGTCTTTTTTCCATTGTATATCCTTGCCTCCTTTGTCAAAGATAAGGTGTCCATAGCTTCGTGGATTTATCTCTGGGCTTTCTATTCTGTTCCATTGATCTATATTTCTGTCTTTGTGCCAGTACCATACTGTCTTGATGACTGTGGCTAATTCCAAAACCAGACAAAGATGCCACAAAAAAAGAAAACTACAGGCCAATATCACTGATGAACATAGATGCAAAAATCCTTAACAAAATTCTAGCAAACAGAATCCAACAACATATTAAAAAAATCATACACCATGACCAAGTGGGCTTTATCCCAGGAATGCAAGGATTCTTCAATATCCGCAAGTCAATCAATGTAATACACCACATTAACAAATTGAGAGATAAAAACCATATGATTATCTCAATAGATGCAGAGAAAGCCTTTGACAAAATTCAACACTCATTTATGATTAAAACTCTCCAGAAAGCAGGAATAGAGGGAACATACCTCAACATAATAAAAGCTATATATGACAAACCTACAGCAAGCATCACCCTCAATGGTGAAAAATTGAAAGCATTTCCCCTGAAATCAGGAACAAGACAAGGGTGCCCACTCTCACCACCACTATTCAACATAGTCTTGGAAGTTTTGGCCACAACAATCAGAGCAGAAAAAGAAGTAAAAGGAATCCAGATAGGAAAAGAAGAAGTGAAACTCTCGCTGTTTGCAGATGACATGATCCTCTACATAGAAAACCCTAAAGACTCTTCCAGAAAATTACTAGAGCTAATCAATGAATATAGTAAAGTTGCAGGATATAAAATTAACACACAGAAATCCCTTGCATTCCTATATACTAACAATGAAAAAACAGAAAGAGAAATTAAGGAAACAATACCATTCACCATTGCAACAAAAAGAATAAAATACTTAGGAGTATATCTACCTAAAGAAACAAAAGACCTGTACATAGAAAACTATAAAACACTGATGAAAGAAATCAAAGAGGACACAAACAGGTGGAGAAACATACCGTGTTCATGGATTGGAAGAATCAATATTGTCAAAATGGCTATTCTACCCAAAGCAATCTATAGATTCAATGCAATCCCTATCAAGCTACCAACGGTATTTTTCACAGAACTAGAACAAATAATTTCACAATTTGTATGGAAATACAGAAAACCACGAATAGCCAAAGTAATCTTGAGAAAGAAGAATGGAACTGGAGGAATCAACCTGCCTGAAATCCTGTTCTTTTCATTTAGATTTTGCTTTAGGAAACTGGGACCTCTTTAGACAGAAGTCCCATATAGGACACACATGTCCTTTCATCTCTTTGGGAGAAATCTAAAGTCTAATGTAAGAAGAGAAAAGGGAAGGAGGATAGGAAAATGAAGAAAGAAAAATAAAGCCAAATGAGAGAGGAGAAATGGTAAAGAAAAAACTATGTGTGTTTCGGCAAAGTAGGATGCCACTAGCAGTAGTCTTCTCTTCTGTCCAGTGGATAGATTCACTACGCTGAATTTTCTGAGTACTTTTTATTTCATTGAGAATAAACTTTGATAAATTTAAGTTTTCCCTTTCTGGAAGTAAATACTGATTTTTATTAATCATCAAAAACTAAATCATGGTGTTTTTTGTTGTTGTTTGTTTGTTTACAGCTGATAAAAAGGTGTTTAAGAAAGAATTACTGAGGGGTGTGAAGTCTTTCAAAGGTGAGTGGAAAAAAAGACGTGTGTCCATGTGTGCTCAGTCATCACCATTTCATTGAAAACTTATTTGTAAACATCATTTTTAAGACTATATCATTGTGTTGTATTTACACACACACAATTTACTTGATTATTCTTTTCTTTTTAAATTTATTTTTTTTAATTGAAGGATAATTGCTTTACAGAATTTTGTTGTTTTCTGTCAAACCTGAACATGAATCAGCCATAGGTATGCATATATCCCCTCCCTACTCAAACCCCCTCCCATCTCCCTCCCCATCCCACCCCTCCAGGTTGACACAGAACCCCTATTTGAGTTTCCTGAGCCATACAGTAAATTCCCACTGGAATTTTACACATGGTGATGTAAGTTCCCATGTTACTCTTTCCATACATCTCACCCTCTCCTCCTCACTCCCCATGTCCATAAGTCTATTCTCTGTGTCTGTTTCTCTACTGCTTCCCTGTACACAAATTCTTCAGTACCATTTTTCTAGATTCCATATATATGCATTAGAATATGATATTTATCTTCCTTTTTCTGACTTACTTCACTCTGTATGATAGGTTCTAGGTTCATCCACCTCATCAGAACTGACTCAAAAGTGTTCCTTTTTATGGCTGAGTAATATTCCATTGTGTATATGTACCACAACTTCTTTATCCATTCATCTGTCCATGGACATCTAGGTTGCTTCCATTAGGGTGCAGCTATTGTAATTAATGCTGCAATGAACAATGGGATGTGTCTTTTTCCATTTTGGTTTCCTCAGGGTATATGCCTAGGAGTGGGATTACCAGGTTATATGGTGGTTTTATTCCTAGTTCTTTAAGGAATCTCCATACCATCTACCATAGTGGCTGAATCAATTTACATTCCCATCAACAGTGCAAGAGCATTCCCTTTTCTCCATACCCTTTCCAGCATTTATTGTTTGCAGACTTTTTAATGATAGCCATTCTGACCAGTGTAAGGTGATATCTCATTGTAGTTTTAGTTTGCATTTCTCTAATAATGAGTGATGTTGAGCATCTTTTCATGTGTTTGTTAGCCATCTGTATGTCTTCCTTGGAGAAATGTCTATTTAAGTCTTTTCCCCACTTCTTGACTGGGTTGTTTGTTTTTCTGGTATTGAGTTGTATGAGCTGCTTGTATATTTTGGAAATTAATCCTTTGTCATTTGTTTCATTTGCTATTATTTTCTCCCATTCTGAGGGTTGTCTTTTCACCTTGCTTATAGTTTCCTTTACTGTGCAAAATCTTTTAAGTTTAATCGGGCCCCACTTGTTTACTTTTGTTTTTATTTCCATTAATCTAGTAGGTAGGTCATAGAGTATCTTGCTTTGATTTATGTCATTGAGTGTTCTGCCTATGTTTTCCTCTAAGAGTTTTATAGTTTCTTGTCTCACATTTAGGTCTTTAATCCATTTTGATTCTATCTTTGTGTGTAATGTTAGAAAGTGCTCTAATTTCATTCTTTTACGTGTAGCTGTTCAGATTTCCCAGCACCATTTATTGAAGATGCTGTCTTTGCCTCATTGCATATTCTTGCCTCTTTTGTCAAAAATAAGGTACCCATAGGTGCATGGGTTTATTTCTGGGCTTTCTATCTTGCTCCATTAGTCTATATTTCTGTTCTTGTGCCAGTGCCATACTGTCTTGATAACTGTAGCCTTGTAGTATACTCTGAAGTCAGGAAGTTTGATTCCTCCAGCTCCCTTCTTCTTTCTCAAGACTGCTTTGGCTATTCAGGGTCTTTTGTGTTTCCATATGAATTGTGAAATTTTTTGTTCTAGTTCTGTGAAAAATGTCATTGGTAATTTGATAGGGATCACATTGAATCTGTAGATTGCGTTTGGTCATATAGTCATTTTTACAATATTGACTCTTCCTACCCAGGAACATGGAATATCTCTCCATCTGTTTATGTTCTCTTTGATTTCTTTCATTAGTGTCTCATAATTTTCTGTGTACAGTTCTTTTGTCTCCTTAGGTAAGTTTATTCCTAGATATTTAATTCTTTTTGTTGCAATGGTGAATGGGATTGATTACTTAATTTCTCTTTATGATTTTTCATTGTTAGTATATAGAAAGGCAAGTGATTTCTGTGTATTGATTTTGTATCCTGCAATTTTGCTAAATTCACTGATTAGCTCTGGTAGTTTTCTGATACTGTCTTTAGGTTTTTCTACATACAGTATCATGTCATCTATAAATGATGAGAGCTTTACTTCTTTTCTGATCTGGATTCCTTTTATTTCTTTTTCTTCTCTGATTGCTGTATCTAGGACTTCCAGAACTATGTTGAATAACAGTGGTGAAAGTGGGCACCTCTGTCTTGTTCCTGATCTTAGGGGGAATTCTTTCAGTTTTTAACCATTGCGAATAATGTTTGCTCTAGGTTTATCAATATGGCCTTAACTATGCTGAGGTAGGTTCCTTCTATGCCCATTCTTTGAAGAGCTTTGATCATTAATGGATGCGGAATTTTGACAAAGGCTTTTTCTGCATCTATTGAGATGATCATATGGTTTTTACCTTTCAATTTGTTAATATGGTGTATCACATTGATTGATTTGCATATATTAAAGAATCCTTGCATCCCTGGAATAAATCCAACTTGATCATGGTGTGTGAGCTTTTTGATGTATTGCTGAATTCTGTTTGTTAAATTTTGTTGAGGATTTTTGCATCTATGTTCATCAATGATAGAGGCCTATAGTTTTCTTTTTTTGTGTTGTCCTTGTCTGACTTTGGTATCAGGGTGATGGTGGTTGCATAGAATGACTTTGGAAGTGTTCCTTCCTCTGCAATTTTTTGAAAGAGTTTTAGAAGGATAGGCATTAGCTCTTCTCTAATGTTTGATAGAGTTCTCCTGTGGAGCCATCTGGTCTTGGGCTTTTGTTTTGGGGGAGATTTTTTGATCCCAGCTTCAATTTCAGTGCTTGTAATTGGGTTGCTCATAATTTCTATTTCTTCCTGGTTCAATCTTGGAAGATTGAACTTTTCTAAGAATCTGTCCATTTCTTCCAGGTTATCCATTTTTTTGCCATATAGTTGTTCAAAATAGTCTCTTATAATCCTTTGTATTTCTGCATTGTCTGTTGTAACCTCTCCTTTTTCAGGTCTAATTTTGTTGATTTGATTTTTCTCTCTTTTTTTCTTAATGAGCATAAAGGCTTGTCAATTTTGTTTATATTCTCAAAGAACCAGCTTTTAGTTTTATTAATCTTTGCTATTGTTTCTTTCATTTCTTTTTCATTTATTTCTGCTTGGATCTTTATGATTTCTTTCCTTCTACTAATTTTAGAGGTTTTTTGTTCTTTTTCCAGTTGTTTTAGGTGTGAAGTTAGGTTGTCTATTCAATGTTTTTCTTGTCTCTTGAGGTAGGACTGTATTGCTATAAACTTCCCTCTTAGAACTGCTTTTGCTGCATCCTGTAGGTTTTGAGTTGTCGTGTTTTCATTGTCATTTGTTTCTAGAAATTCTTTTTTTCCTTTTGATTTCTTTAGTAACCTGTTGGCTATTTAGAAATGTGTTGTTTAATCTCCATGTATTTCTGTTTCTTATAGTTTTTTTCTGGTAATTGATATCTAGTCTCATAGCGCTGTGGTCAGAGAAGATGCTTGATATGATTTCAGTTTTCTTAAATTTACTGAGGTTTGATTTGTGACCCAGGATGTGATCTATCCTGGAGAATGTTTCATGTGGACTTGAGAAGAACGTGTATTCTTCTGCATTTAGATGGAATCTCCTGAAGCTAAAAATGAGATCCATCTCATCTAATGGATCATTTAAGACTTGTGTTTCCTTATTAATTTTCTGTTTTGATGATGTCCATTGGTGTGAGTGGGGTGTTTAAGTCTCCTACTATTATTGTGTTACTGTCAATTTCTCCTTTTATGTCTGTTAGTGTTTGTTTTATGTATTGAGGTGCTCCTATGTTGGGTGCATAGATATTTACAGTTGTTATGTTTTCCTCCTGGATTGATCCCTTGATCATTATGTAGTGTCCTTCCTTATCTCTTGTAATGTTCTTTACTTTAAGGTCTATTTTTTCTGATATGAAGATTCTTACTCCAGCTTTCTTTTGCTTCCAATTTGCATGGAATATATTTTTCCATCCTCTCATATTCAGTCTATATGTGTCTTTAGGTCTGAAGTGAGTTTTCTGTAGACAGCATAGATATGGTCTTGTTTTTGTATCCATTCATCCAGCCTGTGTCTTTTGGTTGGAACATTTAATCCATTTACATTTAAAGTAATTATTGATATGTATGTTCCTATTGCCATTTTAATTGTTTGGGGTTGATTTTGTAGATCTTTTTTCTTCTCTTGTATTTCTTGACTATGTAAGTCTCTTTAACATTTGTTGTAAAGCTGGTTTGATTTTTCTTTTCTTATTGAACATTTAGGTAGTCTGTAATGTTTTGCTATTATACATCTGTGGTCTTTATACATAAATATTTATTCAACTTTTAAAATCATTTTTAGGTAGAGTTTTCCAACTAGAATTACGAGGTCAAAGGATCTTAACTCTTTGATTTATATAAATGAATAAGAGTACCCATTACTGTTATGTGTTGGCCACTATATATTGTTTCACATTTTGGGGGCCTTGTTAATTTGACAGATAAGAAATGGAGTCTGTATTTTTTTAATTGGTGAAGTTGAAAATGGTTTATATCATTATATCTTTCAGTCTTTTAATTTTTTGTCTGGCATCTTGTCCATTATCCTATGGCATCTTTGCATTTTTCCTATTAATTTCAATGACTTCTTTATAAGGATATTAGCACATTGTCATGTCTATAGAAAATATTTTTCCATTTGGTTGTTTGCATTTTTATTTTATTATGTTGTATTTTTTAACAACAGTTTTATTAAAATATAATTTATACACCTTGTAATTCAGCCATTTAAAATGTACAATTCAATGCTTTTTAGTATAGTAATAGAGTTGTGCAACCATCACTACAATCAATTTAGAACATTTTCATCACCAAAAAGAAACTGCACTAATTAGCAGTCACTCCCCATTCCCTATAACTCTCACAGACCTAAGCAGCCACCAACTTACTTTCTGTCCACTATGTTGTACTTCAGTATACAGACATTTTTCATTTTTATGTGTTTATATCAGTCATTCTTTCTGTGATTTTTTCTTGTCATTTTGTATTTAGAAAATCTACCTCATTAACTAGTTTTTCTGTAGTATAAATTACATTAAGAAGCTAATTTATTGTTACTGTAGGAAGTTTCAGATCTTACTTTTTGACAAGAATGACATGATTTGGTTGTTGTCTAATTTACCAGAGTTGCCAAACTCTTTCTTTACTTTTTTCTCCCCAATATAAACTTCTCCCAATTAGTTTTGGGATCATATTTTGTTTCTGATTCCACACAACTTGCTGTAAAGCTCTTTTGTGCTTTTATTTCTAGGTAAGTGTTGATAGTCTGAATTTTTCATTCCGTGACATTTTTTCTATTTTCTCTTATTTTTATTAAGGAGGCAAGGTTAATGTCAGTGACCTGAGTAATGTTCTACAAAACACTGGATTCAACCTTGAAGCAAAGGAAATCCAGGACTTGCAAACCCACCTACCTACTGGTGAGCCTTTAGGATGCCTTTATCTTGTAGACGATAACTCAGCTCATTCTGAAAGTTGTGACATGTTCGGAAGAGAAAACTGAAAGCAGAGATACAATGTAGAGGCTGTTGCTGAAATCCAGATGATACAGCCTTATAAAAATCCAGATAATAAGGGTCTTATTTAGGGAGTCACATTGGTAATATATTGGAAAGACTGATCTGATGTGGTAGGTGAAAGCGAGATAGAGAATAAAAGTGTGAATCAGAAGACTGTGGATCATGGGATTGCCTCAGAACAAAAAATGGGGTGGGGGAAAACAGAACAGAGAGAAAAATCCTTTTTAAGACATAATTGAAGTAATTACATGAAATTTAGATACAAGGTATCAGCCAATTGAGTAAGATAAGGAAGAAAGATAAAGGAAAGGTAAGAAGAAAGAATTAGGAAAAGATAATATAAAGATACATACATAAGAATATAGACTGACCTTTTTTTGTTAAATAGCATAACTGGGATGGAATCAGGGCTAAGATAAAAGGACTCAGACTGAAGAAAAGGAGGGGAGTAGTCTCTTCTTTCTTCATCGGAGAATCTTGTCTGGCATGAGGGCTGGTTTCAAGTTTCCTTTATAATAGCATGGAACCCCAAGGATTAGAAAGATCTTTTACTAGAGTGAGACTTCATTGTTCAAGGATGAAAGTCATGAGTTTTAAATACATTTCTTTCTTTAATTAATTCATTCAGCAAGCATTTATTGAGTGCCAACAATATGCCAGCATTGTGTTGTATTGCTTTATTTACTTGGCAACTGTTTATACTATTTCTGTGCAATGTATTTATTTTTAATAGATACATTAACCCCTTACTAGATATATATTTGCAGATATCTTCTCCCATTCACTAGGTTGCCTTCTCATTTTGTTGATGGTTTCTTTTTATGTACAAAAGCATTTTAGTTTAACGTAATTCCATTTGAATATTTTTGCTTTTGTTTCCCTTGCCTAGGAGACACATCCAAAAAATATATATATTTCTAAGTCCAGTGTTGAAGAGCTTACTGCCTATGTTTTTTTCTAGGAGTTTTATGGTTTCAGGTCTGACATTTAAGTCTTTAATCCATTTTGAGTTTATCTTGGTATGTGGTTTAAGAAAATGTTTCAGGGGACTTCCTTGGTGGTCCAGTGGCTAAAATTCTGTGCTCCCAGTGCAGGGGGCCACGGTTCAATCCCTGGTCAGGGAAGTAGGTCCCACATACCACAGCTAAGACTCGAGGCAGTCAAATGAATAAACAAATAAATAAATATTAAAAAAAAAAAAAGGTTTCAGATTTCCCAAACTACTTATTGAAGAGACTTGTGTATTTAATTTTTCAATTATCTTTGTTAAATATACCTTATTATCTTTGTTATTGTTGTTGTTTAGTCTCTAAGTCCTGTCCAACTCTTTTGTGACCCCATGGACTATAGCCCACCAGGCTCCTCTGTCCATGGGATTTCCCAGGCAAGAATACTGGAGTGGGTTGCCATTGCCTTCTTCAGGGGATCTTCCAACCCAGGGATCAAACCTGTGTCTCCTGAATTGGCAGGTGGATTCTTTACCACTGAGCCACTTAGCACACATACCTGAATCTAAATTCTGAATTTCTTACAGAAGATGAAAAGGTTGGCTTGGATGTGTTGATGGATGCAGCAAACACTTTTACAGGTGAGTAAGAATTGGTATCAGATGTTATAAAATTGAGATCTTGATGTTTTATGGAGAATTACTTACTTAACAGCAGTAGTTTACTCTGTCCAGTCATGAGTAAGTTCACTCTGCTCTTTTATCTATTTATTGATAATTTTGACTTATTGACACTAGTTTAGATTATTAGAGATTTAGAGAAAGTGTGGGCACTCTCCATAAGGAACATTAACTTGTCCAGTGTTTTGGCCAGTAATGTGCTCTCATTTCCCTAGTGTTTAAAAAAATCAAAATATATGTGAACACAATGAATCTTAATGTGAAGTTTTTGCATCAGGAAACAGTCAGTTCCATAATTCAGGTTAAGAAGCAGTAACAGAGATTACTTACCTGTAGACTCTACTTACCATCACAAGTCATTGTGCCTCCGTGTTACTCTGTGCCAGATTGACCCATGCACAAGATAGAAATGTTATCTATCTTCTCATTTGAATTTAAAAAGCCTTTTCAAGTAATGGATTTCACAATAACTCTGTGTAAGTGAAGTCAGCTCATGTATTTAAACTTCATCCTGCAGTTAAAAGTAAGGTTGTACTGGATTATTTTTTTATAATTTAGAATAATTAGACCTCTTAATATTATCACCTGAAACAATTCCCATCTATTCAAAGGAGACAAGGTAGAAGCCAGTGACTTTAAAACTGTGCTGGGAAACATGGGACTCGAGCTCACTGAAAAAGAACAGTTTCTGCTGTCAAAAACTCTGCCAATCTCTAGTGAGTAGTTAACATCCCATCATGGTACTCAGGGAAATGTGATATTGTGGGCTTTGGGGTGAGAATTGTCCAGTGCCCTGAGAAACCCCCTAAGAAAAATGCAGATCAGACATAAGAAACTTTGTTACTGTCACTTGTGTTTTCATTTGGAAGTGAGAGACTTCTCTCTTTTCTATTCAGCCAGTGGTTAAATATTTTTTTATTTTAATAGCTACACAGCTAAATTGTTAGTCCTCTGAAAATGCACCCTACATCCTCAGTTCCTCCCCCAGTAGCTCTCCCACAGTCCAGCAGCTAAACTATAAACATGTAAGAGCCAGGGAACCTTTTGGACCGTGTGCTTATATTGTCAGCACCCATTCTGATTGGTCAGTATCCCAGTGACTTAGTTCCTCAAAAGTTTCACCTCCTGTGCACCTGTGTAGACTCACCCACAGAGACCCTAGAGGCCAGCCTGTGCTTCAACTATACCTCCTGCCTATTTCCAGAGACCTCAACATTCTTCCCCTGCCCCATAGTTCCCATCCCCCACTGTTCCCCAGGCAAGAGAGAGCCTCAGTTCAGTTCAGTCACTCAGTCATGTCTGACTCTTTGTGACCCCATGGACTGCAGCACACCAGGCTTCCCTGACCTTCACCAACTCCCAGAGCTTACTCAAACTTATGTCCATCGAGTTGGTGATGCCATCCAACCATCATCCTCTGTCGTCCCCTTCTCCTCCTGCCTTCAATCTTTCCCAGCTTCAGGGTCTCTTCTAATGAGTCAGTTCTTTACATCAGGTGGTCAAAGTATTGGATCTTCAGCTTCAGCATCAGTCCTTCCAATGAATATTCAGGACTGATTTCCTTTAGGATGGACTGGTTGGATCTTCTTGCCGTCCAAGGGACTCTCAAGAGTCTTCTCCAACACCACAGTTCAAAAGCATCAATTCTTAGGCCCTCAGCTTTCTTTATGTTCCAATGCTCACATCCATACATGACTACTGGAAAAAAACATACCTTTGACTAGACAGACCTTTATTGGCAAAGTAATGTCTCTGCTTTTTAATATGCTGTCTAGGTTTGTCATAGCTTTTCTTACAAGAAGCAAGCGTCTTTTAGTTTCATGGCTGCAATCACCATCTGCAGTGATTTTGGAGCCCAAGGAAATAAAGTCTGTCCCTGTAAGAGAGCCTACACATCACTAAGGAAGTTAGTGACCTTACCGGCAGAATTGGCACCCTGGACAGCAAATGCTCAATGCCTCCTGTGAATCCTCCCCACATACACCTGAGGCTATGACTAGTCACTGTGTCTAGCATCCCCCCGCCCAACTGCTCTCACGGGGCCAGTTGTGAGAAATGCAACATTCTTAGGATATTGGCTCCAAGAAAGCAGGATAGAGATGCAGAAAGAAGTAGATGGACTGTAATGGAGATGACTGCCTGCATATGCCAGGTGCTGAGGGTTCTGTCCACTCTGCAGACACTCCTGCCACAGAATGGAGGCCTCTCCCTAGAGGCAGATGACACCTGTGGGGATGAGTTAGGCTGGCAGCTGTCCCTTGTTCTCTGCCTCTGTTGAATTTCACCTCCATTTGTGAAAAGATTTTGTTTAGAGAACAATTTTTTTTCATTTCAGTATTGTTTTATGTTACTGCTTGGATTGCTACCTGTCTTTAATGTCATCCCTTTTTAGGATCTGTCATTAGATCTAAACATATACTTAAAGGAATATGTCCTGGGCCTAGAGCATAGCCAAGGAAAAAAGAAAAAGGCAGAGGAGTCAAAGAGCCATTAAAGAAGAGAAGAATGAGAAGAAAGAATCTTGTGTGTTTGTGTCTGTGTGTGTGTAGCCTGCATCAACTACTGCTGTGCTTTCCACATAAAGAATAGATTGAGAACAGTCCTTACCTTTTGTTATAATTTGAAAGTGAAATAGAATAATTTTCTAGGTGAATTGTATAAAATTCTTATAAAATGACAAGAGCTTGTTCTTTTTCTTTTGACTTGAGTTTTACCATATCTTTCAGGAGATGGAAAGGTATATAAGAAAAGATTACTGAATAGTGTGAGACCTCTCAAAGGTAAGAATCATGAGAATAGCATCTAAAATTTATTGTGTTTTGCATCTGCTTTTTAAAATGTCTGATTAGAATTTTGCTCTTTCAATGTTCCACTAATGTACTGATACTGAATTTAGGCCTAGTAACCTACTATTCTTCTTTGAGTATAAGTACATTTGAAGAACTCATTGTTAGTAACATGTAGCAAGTTTGAAATTTTTATTTCATTAGGTTGGTTGTCTTTATCACAGTTCATGTGTTTATCTAATTCTTCTTTTTCACCCATGATTACTTCAATTAAAAGCTACAGCACAGTGTTAAGAGAGCATTTTCTCTTCTTGACTCCAATACTAACTCTCTGGGTTCACTTAAATGACCAGTGTTTCACCCTTCACTTAGGGTGAAACTCAAAGATAGAATCCACTTAAAGACATAATCTTCCACTTCTTGGACTTGTTTGTATTTCTTATGTACATCCTCTTCTTTCCTAAGGGAAAAAAATCAGTGTCAATAAACTGGACATTCTAATGAAGAACATGGGAATTCAGCCTGAGAAAGAGGACTATGAAGATTTTCTGACCCATCTGCCAGTTGATGGTAAGTGTTTCAGATACCACTGTACCTAGGGGGAACCCTAGGGTTCCTACATAAAAGCTTCTGAAAGTAAACCTCTTTTTTAATCTCTTTTGAAAACTTATGAAATATTTCAAACATATATAAAAATAGAGACTAATATAACAAATACAGGCTAAAGTTAACAGATGTTATCATTTTGCACGCACCTTCCTTCCCTCATTCTCTCCCTCCCACGTATACCTTTTCTTAAGTAAGATAAAGTTTCATTAATGACCCAATAAGACCAATTAACCTTGATAAAAGTGTCAAAAAGGCAAAGTTAGGGTAATTCATTAGGAAGAAATTGCTGAGGGATGAACCCCAGTCAAACATTCCCTTATTAGAGTCTAACAAAGTCAGTGGCTTTGAATTTAAAAAAAAAAAAAAAAAAAAAAAAAACTAATAAAAAGCAAGTTTCTGTAAGAAAGCTAGATAGCACATCTTTCAGCAGAGCCAGTACATGCCATTCAAAGTGAATAAATTGCTCTTCTTCCTTCAGTGTTATGTTCTCAGCTAGGGTTTGGCAGGCATAGCTAAGTTGGGCTGCTGCTACCAGTAAACATCTTCTATGTTACCCTTACCTATATCTGGCCTTAACATAGGAAACAGTTTTAGCCTAGCTTCTGACCTCAACAGAGGAAACAGTTTTAGCCTAGTTTGTAGTTTAAAACTTCACTCTCCCTGGGTTTAATAATGCTGGTAGTCATGGCCCCTACATATTAGCTAGGAGTCCTCAAGATGATTCCTACCAGAAAAGATATTATTACCAATAAACTATTTTTAGGATCCTTGATTCAATAACACAGACAAAATTTTTTTCTAATCCAAAAGTGTGACTATTTCTGCACCATTGAAATTCTTTGTCTAGCTAGCACAAACTATATACAAAACCCTGGATGATAGACAAATTATACCTCATAGTATAAAGGAAATTAAGGCATGGTTCCTGCTCTCATATAGTTTACAGTCCTGAAGGTTGGTGGTGGGGAACATAAGCAAAATTTAGAGAGTGGGAAGATAGCATACTGTTAAGCTTTAAGAGTCAGATGCTTATGTAAATAAATGACTTCAAGTTTCCAGATTCTATCTTGACCACTGAAATATGTTCCAGTTATTGAGTTGGAAAAAAGGGAGAGGCCTCTTTTAATAGTATAGATTTAGATTTGTACTATTTATATAAATAGATTTAATAGTAACCCCTCTATTAGAAGGGATTGCTATTAAACTTGCTTCTTTACTTTAAGGATTATTTGATACTATACAGAAAGTAATATTAATTAAATGAATGCTCATGGTCACATTTTGATCTTTCCTGTTTCTTGTATTTTTTAAGTTAAAAGAGTTACTAAAGAAAATCATGAAAATTAGATAAGTTCCAATACTTTACAACTTAATTGTTTACAACTTACAACTTAAATGTTTTATAAAATTTTTCTCTAAGTTTTTTTCTGTGCCTGAATTGTCTTTTCTTACAGAGAATCAAATGGTTGATTTGGCTGTGGCAATGGATGATGCAAATAATTTCACTGGTGAGTAACCAGTTAGGCGGAAGGGGAAAGACCTTAATGCTTTATTTTTTCAAAAAAGATGTTTTTAAACAGCCATTTTTTTCTTTGAGCTATTATTGACATGCTAAATTGGCAAAAGACCCTGATGCTGGGAAAGATTGAAGGCAGGAGGAGAACAGGACAATAGAGGACGAGATGGTTGGATGGCATCACCAACTAGATGGACATGAGTTTGAGAAGGCTCCAGGAGTTGGTGATGGACAGGGAATCCTGGCGTGCTGAGTCCATGGGGTCACAAAAAGTTGGACATGACTGAGCAACTGAGCTGAAATCGACTCTCTACAAATTTAATGTTAAATGTTTCTTTTGTAATCTGATGTGGGATTTTCCCTGAATATAGCTATATTATGTGATGTTTTTATCAATAATGTTTTCCACTTCACCATTGTTTAAACAACCAAAAACCCAGGTCTCCTGCATTGCAGGCAGATTCTTTACCAGCTGAGCCACCCAGGAAGCCCAAAACATAGGTCAACACTGTCCAATCTCAAGGTAAATTTTTGTAGGGTAGCCAGGAAATTCAGTTACTGTGTCTGAAGACCCAATAGTTCAGAAAACTTAATGGCTTTTGACTTATATCTGGAATTATAAAAATTTTTCTTTTGCTTGATTTAAAAGTATGAATTATATTTCTGACTCAATCCACCCACCCACATGTCCTTTGAATCTACATAGTTTAACAAATTTCAGTCAATTTTCTCGTCTAATTAAAGATGATGCCACACAGGTAATCTTTTTCATAGTTTCAAATCTTTAGTCCATTCCTAAAATTGCTGCTGTTGTTCTTGTTCAGTCTATATGTTGTGTCTGACTCTTTACAACCCCATAGACTGCAGCATGCCAGGCTCCTCTGTCCTCCACTATCTCTCACAGTTTGCTCAAATTCATGCTGGTAATGCTATCTAACCATCTCATTCTCTGCCACCCCCTCTCCTTTTGTTTTCAATCTTTCCCAGCATCAGAGTCTTTCCCTAAAATGAGTCCTAAAATTGTTACATGTTAACAATTCCCATCTTTCCAAAGGAGAGAAGGTTAATGTCAGCGATCTGGACAATGTGATGCGGAGAATGGGGCTAGCACTCACTACTGAGGAGCAGAAGGAGCTGCTGAAAACTCTGCCAGTTCATGGTGAGGATTTAGCTCAGCCTGGGAAACTTAGAATCATGGGCTTGTGTATGAAAACTGGTGAAATTATATATGTGTATTGTCCAATAAAACCTAAATTGTAAAACACAGTCCTCACACGAGAAGAAATCTTGTTCCTTACATTTTAACACAGAAAATTGACAACATCTTTTGTTGTTCAGTTGCTAAGTCGTGTCTGACTGTGTGACTCCATGGGCTGCAACTCACCAGGCTTCCCTGTCCTTCACTGTCTCCCAGAGTTTGCTCAGAGTCAAGTCCGTTGAGTCAATGATGCTATCTTTCACTTGTCTCCCACCATAAGGGCTAAATTATCCTGTCTCTCTGGGAGCACTGTCTAATCTAAATCATGACCAAGTCAAAAAGGAAAGTTGAAGGAGAAACAGAAGGAAGGGAAAAGGAAGAAACAAAGAAGCAAGACTATTTTTAATTGAACAGATCAGTTCAGTTCAGTCACTCTGTCGTGTCTGACTCTTTGCGACCCCATGAACCGCAGAATGCCAGACCTCCCTGTCCGTCACCAACTCCCGGAGTCCACCCAAACCCATGTCCATTGAGTCGGTGATGCCACCCAACCATCTCATCCTCTGTCGTCCCCTTTTCCTCCTGCCCTCAATCTTTCCCAGAATCAGGGTCTTTTCAAGTAAGTCAGCTCTTTGCATCAGGTGGCCAAAGCATTAGAGTTTCAGCTTCAACATCAGTCCTTCCAATGAACATCCAGGACTGATCTCCTTTAGGATGGACTGGTTGGATCTCCTTGCAGTCCAAGGGACTCTCAAGAGTCTTCTCCAACACCACAGTTCAAAAGCATCAATTCTTCAGCACTCAGCTTTCTTTATGGTCCAACGCTCATATCCATACATGACTACAGGCAAAACCGTAGCTCTGACTAGACAGAAACTTTGTTGACAAAGTAATGTCTCTGCTTTTTTGATATGCTGTCTAGGTTGGTCATAACTTTCCTTCCAAGGAGTAAGCATCTTTTAATTTCATGGCTGCAATCACCATCTGCAGTGATTTTGGAGCCCAAAAAATAAAGTCAGCCACTGTTTCCACTGTTTCCCCATCTATTTCCCATGAATAGGTAGATTTATATCAGTGAAAGCTTCCTTCAGCTTCGGTTTCATTTTTACTTGAGGATAAAACA
Organism: Muntiacus reevesi; assembly: GCF_963930625.1. NCBI lineage: Eukaryota > Metazoa > Chordata > Mammalia > Artiodactyla > Cervidae > Muntiacus > Muntiacus reevesi. The sequence goes on along the minus strand of NC_089266.1, from coordinate 15,809,291 downwards.
GAATAACTTCTAAACAAATCAGAAAGGAGTGTTTTTTTTTCTCCTGAAATTATGGATGTTATGTTGTCTCTATGCTGTCTTTGTTAATCTTTCCATCATTTAACCTATATTCTTAACTGTGTTTTATATTACAGCTGATGGAAAAGTATTTAAGAATAGATTGCTAAAAAGTGTGAAGGCCCTGAAAGGTGAGTGAAAAGTATGATGAAAGAACAAGTAAAAATAAAATCCTTAGCATTTTCTTTTAAATATTCCAAATTTGCTTCCTGCCAATTTATTGATCCATTGTTATGACTCATAACCTATCATTCTTCTTTGGGTGCACTGCCCTTTAAGATACAAGTTAAAGTATATTACTGTAGGAAGTTTCTAACACTGTTTTCTGGATAGAACCATATAAGTTGGTGGTTATTTCAATCACAAATCATTAGACTTACCCTAAAATAAAAGTATAAGTCACTCAGTCACGTCTGACTCTTTTGACCCCCTGAACTGTAGCCCACCAGGCTTCTCCAGATTTTCCAGTCAAGAATACTGGAGTGCATAGCCATTCCCTTCTCCATGGGATCTTCCCAACCCAGGGATTGAACACAGGTCTCCTGCATAGCAGGCAGATTCTTTACCATCTGAGTTACCAGGGAAGCCCCAGACTTACCTATTCCTCTCTAAATGACCTCTCATGGAAAACAAAACAGAGTCCCCTGGATAGACATAAAGGAAGATATCCTATTTCCACTTTCTATACTAATTCACTGTAAACAATTATATTTTTAATTAGAAAAAATATTAAACACAAAATTACAAGAAAATTATTTCTACCACTTATAAAAATTGATATAAAGAAGTAAAAGTCAAGTCCCAAGGATGTAATGTACAACATGGTGACTGTGGTGAAGAATACCTTATTTTATATTTAAAAGTTGCTAAGAAAGTAGATCTTAAAAGTTCTTACCACAAGGGGGAAAAGTATGTAACTATGTGTGGTGATGGAGGTGAACTAGATTTATTGTGGTGATCATTTTGCAATATATCCAAATATTGAATAATTACATTGTATACCTGAAATTAATATGTTATATGCCAATTATATCTCATTTTTAAAGTGAAAGTCTCCCACTTCCCACTGATCTAATCCCTCTCCATAAAGAATAAACACTGTTTACTGTTTAGCTTTGTCTCAATGGTTACCTTTCTGAATTTTTTCTTACTTTCAAATCTAAATCTTACAGACAAATCTAAATCTTGGGAGAGATATATGTTAATAGTTTCTTTGTGCCCTTGTGCTTTATTGTCCAATGAGGTTTCTGATGCATGATCATGACTGGCATTTTTCACTCTTAAGTGTCAATACTCTTGTTTTTATTCCATGCCCTTCTTTCCAAAGCACCAAGGGTCAAAATAAAAAAACTGGAATCTTTTGTGGAAAACATGGGAATTAGACTCAAAGATGAGGAACTTGAGGAAGTAATGACCCAACTGTCAGCTGATGGTGAGTGTCAGACATCTTTATGTTCTTCAGAGAAGCATTGAGCCCTTGTATTAGAACTGCTGTAAGTAGCCTTTTTAGTACCATAATGAAGTAAGTGTAAAAACAAAGACTTAATCTTGACTCATGAAGAAATATCATCTCCAAAAACACTTTTGAAAAAATACGTTGGGAATGTTGCTTGCAGGACTCAGCCATCCCTGGGAATACCACACACTTAACGAGTTAAAGAAAAATGAATTTTTAAATTTCACTCATAAGGGAACATGGTAATAAGGGAACATTTAAGAAAGTCAAAAGTCAGATGATGAACTAGGAGAAAATGATAAGGTCCCTAAGGCAGAAAAAGCCCTCATAAATTGATTAAAACATACTGACAGTAGAAAAATAGGCAAATATTCATAAAAGAGGAAATCTAAAAGTCTAATAACATATGAAAAGATATTTAACCTCACAAGTAATCATGAAAATACAAAATAAAGCAAGGCATGGAAATATTTTCAGTTCTCAGGCAAAAATTAATAAGACTGAGAACATTTAGTTCTGGTGAGAGTGAAGGAAAAAGGACTTACTGATACATTTGGGTGAAAGTTGCCATTGCTCTTGGAAGAATCATTTGGCAGTACTTTGGGGGAAAAAAAACCATCCCTTTTCCCTGGTGAATCTAGCCTACATGCTTCTTCTGTAATATATGGTATTTCTTTTTGCTGAGGTCTGGTCCCTATTCCATCACTAACTTGCTGACAGTTTAACCCTACTGAATCTAAATTTCTTCACATGTAAAACAAGGGGTTGAATTAAATTATTTTCTATGGTAATTTCTTGCCCTGAAATAATTTAGATAATGCATATAAAGGTCTTACTTTGGTGTCTAGAATACTCAGTAAATGTTGATCATGATGACAGTGGTAGTGGTGAAGATGAAAGGGAAGATGGAGAAAATGTTGAAGAAGAAAAGGAAATTTTATGATCTATGAATCAATATTGCCTGTTATATAAATATAAGACCTAAAAGAATAAATATTTGTTACAAATTATAACCTTCATATAGAGACATAAGGTAAAAATACAACTTAGAACATTTTACATGAAATAGCACTGAGCTCACTGGCTTCCTTCTCCACTACTCCTGTTCTTATTCCTGGCAACTTTTAATATCCTCTGTATAGATCAGAGGCCATGGACCTCTTCCACAGTCTGATGAATTGGACCCCTTCTGAAAAATAATATTTTTAAATGCATAAAATGAAATACATAAAATTACCAAGAAACTAATTATATTAAAATACAATTTATCAAAACATTAGTGAAATAAAGTATTAGTATTTATTAACACATTTAACAATTTCTGGTGTGATCACTCACCTAGAGCCAGACATCCTAGAATGTGAAGTCAAGTGGGCTTTAGGAAGCATCACTATGAACAAAGCTAGTAGAGGTGATAGAATTCCGGTTGAGCTATTTCAAATCCTGAAAGATTGTGCTGTGATAGTGCTACACTCAATATGCCAGCAAATTTGGAAAATTCAGCAGTAGCCACAGGACTGGAAAAGGTCAGTTTTCATTCCAATCCCAAAGAAAGGCAATGCCAAAGAACGCTCAAACTACTGCACAATTGTACTCATCTCACACACTACAAAGTAATGCTCAAAATTCTCCAAGCCAGGCTTTAACAGTACGTGAACTGTGAACTTCCAGATGTTTAAGCTGGTTTTAGAAAAGGCAAAGGAACCAGAGATCAAATTGCCAACATCTGCTGGATCATCAAAAAAGCAAGAGAGTTCCAGAAAAACATCTATTTCTGCTTTATTGACTATGCCAAAGCCTTTGGCTGTGTTTTCCACAACAAACTGTGGAAAATTCTTCAAGAGATAGGAATACCAGACCACCTGACCTGCCTCCTGAGAAATCTGTATGCAGGTCAAGAAGCAACAGTTAGAACTGGACATGGAACAAAAGACTAATTCCAAATCGGGAAAGTAGTATGTCAAGGCTGTATATTGTCACCCTGCTTATTTAATTTATATGCAGAGTACCTCATGAGAAACACTGGGCTGGAGGAAGCACAAGCTGAAATCAAGATTGCTGGGAGAAATATCAATAACCTCAGATATGCAGATGACTCCACCCTTATGGCAGAAAGTGAAGAAGAACTAAAGAGCCTCTTGATGAAAGTGAAAGAGGAGAGTGAAAAAGTTGACTTAAAACTCAACATTCAGAAAACTAAGATCATGACATCTGATCCCATCACTTCATGGCAAATAGATGGGGAAACAGTGGAAATAGTGACAGACTTTATTTGGGGGGCTCCAAAATCACTGCAGATGGTAACTGCAGCCATGAAATTAAAAGACACTTGCTCCTGGGTAGAAAAGCTATGACCAACCTAGACAGCATATTAAAAAGCAGAGACATTACTTTGCCTGCAAAGGTTTGTCTAGTTAAAGCTATGGTTTTTCTAGTAGTCATGTATGGATGTGAGAGTGCGACTATAAAGAAAGCTGAGTGCCAAAGAATTGATGCTTTTGAACTGTGATGTTGGAGAAGACTCTTGAGAGTCCCATGGACAGCAAGGAGATCCAACCAGTCCATCCCAAAGGAAATCAGTCCTGGATATTCATTGGAAGGACTGAGGCTGAAGCTGAAAATACAGTACTTTGGCCCCCTGATGCGAAGAACTGACTCATTGGAAAAGACCCTGATGTTGGGAAAGATTGAAGGTGGGAGAAGGGGATGACAGAGGATGAGATGGTTGGATGGCATGACCGACTCAATGGACATGAGTTTGAGTAAACTCCAGAGATGGTGAAGGACGGGGAGGCCTGGCATGCTGCAGTCCATGAGGTCACAAAGGGTTGGACACAACTAAGCAACTGAACTGAACTGAACTGAACAAGTTCTAGTACCAGGTCTAATAATTATTATCATTTTAAAGTAGTGAAGAGCATAAGTAACTTTTCAATATATTTGCATCGACTGTCATGTGATATGAAAATGGTAGTGATTTATTATCAATAGTAACAAAGTCACAGGTTCTTCTACTACTACTATGATTTGTGGACTACATGAATAAGTAAAGAAAATGCTAAATTTAAGTTAGTGATTAATGAAAATAAACATGCATTTTACAGGGAGCCCTTCAGCTTGAATGGAAAAAAAATCTATACATACAGGATCCACGGACCCTAGATTAAGACTCTTGTTATGGGATTTCCCTGCAGTCCAGTGGGTTAGAGTCTATGCTTTGCAGGGGACACAGGTTAGACCTCTGTCAGGGAGCTAAGATCCCTCATGCCACAGAGTGCAGTCAAAAAGAACCAAAAAAACAAAATTTAAAAAAAGAACTCCTGGTACAGATCACCCATCCAACATCCTGACCTGCTGTTCCTTGACCTCTTTAACTTCAATCATCTTTTCCTTTGATGACATGAATCTTGTCCTTGCCTAATACTTCATCACCCTGAAAACATTTATTTTATATATCCACTGTCTACCCATCATCCTTCATTTACCATGCAAGCTGTTCTACCATAACACAATGTAGGAATGCCGGAGAAATCTCCCATTCTGTGAAAGTACATTGAAGTAGCTGAGCTTATGGGGGAAACTGGGAAAGCCCATTCAAAATCTATGCCAATTTGTAAGCAGAGCACTAACAAAAGCAGCAGTTGATACTGTGTGAAGAAGTTTGAAAAACCCAGGTAAATAGCTCAGAGTAGTTGGAAGCCATTCAAAAATACACACATACACACAACCCCAAAAAAGAGTTAAGCTGACATGCAGCTCTGAAATAATGTAGATGGAAGTAGCATTCTGAGCCAGTGAACCTGATTCCTCCTCATATATTATAGGCACTTATTTTTTAATTTTATTAAAATAGAGCTGAGAGGGCCCCTACTATAGCCAGTCCAGGTTTGTTTTGTTTTCTTTTTTTTTTCTTTTCCTGCTGAGGTTTATAATTCTGATTCTCTTACTTAGGAAAAATTATGTATGAACTAATACAACTTCCACATTATTGTGACATTATTCCATTTACCAATTGAATATAAAGAATTGGTGCTACTGAACATGGGATGTAGCAGAACAGAATGTAGAAATCCAACTCCAGCTACATCCTTATGTAGGCCTTCAGTGCCTTAACTCAATCAGTCTTTCATTATTCAACTCCTCCCCATATGTCCTTGTTTGCTTCCTTAAATTAGATTCAATACTTCAACATTATATAACCTTAAAAACTCTCAAAACTCCTAACAAACTTGCTTGGCAAAACCCCGGCCATCGCCTTACTCTATACTTGCTCCTGAAAAGCTTTAACATTGCGAAAGAAAATCACAAAACTGCACTAATAGAACTCACTCGAACACATTGGCCATGAATATCAAGTCAGTCCTTAATGAGGCCAAAGTCCCTGCTACCTTTTCCAACTAAATTCACTTTTCTCACTCTGAGATAATTTCACCCCTTTTGTCTTCAAATTTCCCAACACCTCCTCATCTCAGACTTCATAGAGAAAAAAGATTCAGTTAGATAAGAATAACCACATTTTCCTCCTTGATATCTACGAACCTACCTATATCTATGCCCACATACCCTGCTTTCATCTTGTTATAAAGGAATCTCTGCTCCCACTCTGAGCCAACCCTTCCATTTGTGCCTTGAATCTCATTTCCACTTACCTTTCCAAAGACTTAACTCCTGTAATTTTGCTCTTTCTCTCCTGCATCACCAGTTTCTCCCTTTCTACTAGATCTCTGTATTCCATTGACGGGGAACTATGTCTCTTATTCGCCTTGTCCCTGGCCAGCTACTAGTAGATCAGTTCCTCTTCACAGCAGAACCTCTCAAAAAACTGGCATTACTCATTATCTTTACTTCCTAACCTACCATTCACTCTCCATTGCTCACTTCCCTGCCAGGGAGCTGAACCAACTTTCAATCATCAGTGACCTATCTCTTAACAAGCTTCATGATCAATTTTCTGTTCTTATTTACTCGATATCTCAGCTTTTGACATAGTGACTATCCCCTCTTTATTGAAACATTTTTTATTTCAGACTTTCAAAGCTTCATATCTATCTGATTTTCTTCTTTTTCACTGACAGCTTCTTCTCAGTTTCCTTTTCTGACTCCCTCCCTTCAAGGTCTCTGAATAACAAAGTGCCCCAGGGCTAGACCCTTAGCTGTCTTTTTTTAAATCTACATCCTCTTTTTATTAGATTTCATCCAGTCTCATTGGGCGACATATTGCCTTTGAGCTGATAAAAGCAAGTTTATATCTCCAGGGCAACCTCCCTAAGTCAGGAATGGTATATCAAACTAGTTATTTATTTAGTATCTCCACTTGGATGTCCAAAAGGCACTACAGATTTAATGGACTTATTTAATTCCCCTAAAAAGTCTCAAGCCCTCTCCTCCGCCTCCCCACCCAGCCCCCCCACCCCATTTCAGTAATGTCATTTCATCTATCCTGTTGTCGTTTTTTGGAGGGAAGGGGAGGAAAGACTAGATTTCATTTCTTTTTTTCCCCTCTTATTCCACATTCAAATCTAGGCTGTACTTGAAGAATAGGCCCCAAATCCATCCATTATCACCATCTTTACTGCCGTAACCATAGCCCTAGCCACCATCATCTCTTTCCTGGGCCACTAAAACAGACTACTATCTAGTCCTCATTCCTCCAATTTCCCCATCCTGCATACACCAGCCAAAGTGATCCTTTGAAAGCTGAAATCAGATCAAATTACTCCCCTTCTTCTAGGCCTCCAGACATTCATTGCAACCAGAATAAAATCCAAGCTTTATCATCATGGCCTACAAGGCCCTGCATAATTTGGCACCTTTCACACTGGCTTTCTCTCTATCTCTCAATCGTGTCAAATTCATTCCCATTTTAGGCCTATCACACATACCATTTTTCTGCTTGAAATGTTCTCTCAGTTCTTCACATGACTCTCGTCATCATTCAGGCCTCAACCCAAATAGATAGACATCAGAGAGGGCTTTCCTCAGCCCCCTGTCTAAAGCAATCCCACCCACTATTACACTTTAGTTATATTGCCCTGTTTCATCTTTTTTTTAAACTTTTTTTCTTTTTAGCTTTTTAAATTTTTTTTGCTTTTTATTTTGTGCTGTTTCATCTTTGATAGCATCTTAACAATACCTCAAAAAAATAGTACCTTTCTGCTCATTTGTTTACATGCTCATTGTCTGTTTCCGTCTACCAGATTGTACACTCTGTAATAGCAAGAACTCTGCCAGTGTGTTTACTCTTGTATCCCCAAAGCCTAGCCAAGTGCCTTGCACACAGAAGGTACTCCTAAGTACTTGTTGTTTAGTCACCAAGTCATGCCCGACTCTTTTGTGACCCCATGGACTGAACTGTAGCCCTTGAGGTTCCTCTGTCCATAGGATTTCCCAGGCAAGAATACTGGAATGGGTTGCCATTTCCTTCCCAGTGCAGGGATCAAACCTGCATCTCTTGTACTGGCAGTTAGATTCTTTTCCGCTGAGCCACCAGGGAAGCAAAGTGTTTGCTGATTAATAACTAATACAGATACTCAGGGTTAAGTTTATTTGTCCTGTCTCTGTACACTTACTTGTAGCCAAACACTTCTTTTTAAATTTTTATTCATTTTATTTTATTTATTGTTGGCTATGCTGGGTCTGCTGCCATGCGCAGGCTTTCTCTAGTTGCATAAAGTGGGAGCTAGCCTTCCTTGTGGCGCTTGGGCTTCTCATTGCAGTGGTTTATCTTGTTGTGGAGCACAGGCTCTAGGCTCATAGTCTCAGGAGTTGTGTCACATGGGCTTAGTTGTTCCACGGCGAGTGAAATCTCCCCGGACCAGGGGTCGAACCCATATCCCCTGCACTGGCAGGTGGATTCTTAACCACTGTGCTACCAGGGAAGTCCTACCAATCACTTAGTAATTTAACTTTATTCTAGTAGCCTCTAAAAGCAAATAGGAAAACACAAGAATGATTTATTACAGACTGCAAGCTTTGTTTCTAAGATAATACTGTTATCTCTAAGGATAAGTTCATAAAATTCTAAGGAAAATTAGAAAAAAAATTACTGAATTCATACTTTCAGAACTTTATGCATCCTAAGTGTGAATCTCAGTAGCATTAGCTTCTCTGATTATGAAGTTTATTTCCCTTTCCTTACAGGTAATAATACAGTTGGTCTGAATGATTTGATGGATGCTATCAGTTATATCAAGGGTGAGTTGCAAGCTATGAAGAAAAGATATTATAAATAGCATCTTAATATTTTGCAATTGGTGAAGAAAAATATATTCCCTTATAAATGTTTAAATTCTTTCATATGTGTTCCATTTTTGTGGATGCTGCTGAAATTCAGTAAATAACATTTAATATGGGCTTATATGTCAATACCCATTAAATTCTCTGAAATTTCCCCCAAAGAATTCTTCAACATAGTTATAGATCTCAAGAGCCACAGAATTATTCCTTTTCCCCATTAGCCTCAGTCCTAGAAATGTATCCTCTGGAAATAACTTAACTGAATAAAAGAAAAAAATCTCTTTCTAAAGAACTTCAGAGAAATTTGAAACAGCCTAAATATCTAACAGTTATGGGAATTACCACATCAACCATGGTAAGTCAGGCTTATGGGATATCATGTGTTGAAATGTTAACTGTAAAAATTATGTAGCAACTTGGAAACAAGTTTATGAAGTAATTAAATTACATTAGGTTGGAAAAACAGGATACAAAGTTATATGTATGTTAGATTTCCACATTATGAAAGACCAGAAATGGGATATGAAAAACTAAAAATGGTTTTGTGGTAGGGTGGTATAATTATATTTTCCCCACTTTATAATAATCTTAAATGTTATTACATTATTTTTATAATGAATGAGAAAAAAGTTACTTCTATGTTGAGATGAATGAAATCCTTGAAATGCCAAGTGCTCAGAGAAGCAAACTATAGGCAAACGTTTACTTTTTCCCCTATCAAGGTCATACTACGTTAACTTTTTTTTTAATTGGAGGATATTTGCTTTACAATGTTGTGTTGGTTTCTGCCATACAACAACATGAATCAGCCATAAGTATACATGTGTCCCCTTCTCTTAAATTTCCCTCCCACCACCCCTATCTACTCCACCCCCCTCCACCGTAAATCACAGAGCACTGGGTTGAGCACCCTGTGTTACATAAAAACTTCTCAAACTTTTTTTAATAAATTAAAAACTGGTCTATAGAAAAAACTTAACTTTCCAGTAGGGTGGCAGGAAGAGAAAAAAAAACAAATCTATATGTAGCTTAATTTGCTACATTCAATTTTGCAATAACCCATCAGTGAATTCTTTTTTGTAACCACTTTCTGATTGATTTTCTGAACCAGAACTTAAAACAGGATTTTTTTTCTGATTTTCCTGATTATTCTGGATACACATAGGAAATGTTATATATAAGCACAAATGGTGTTTTTCATCTTTTGTAGATAGCCATATAATATTTCTGCAACTTATTTCTCATGTTTTCTAAGGAGAGGTGATTGATATCCCAGACTTAGACAACTTTCTAGCAAATGAGGGGATTGAGCTCAATGAAGAAGAAAAGAAGAAACTGATGTCTCATTTGACATTCAATGGTGAGTTGTTTTTTTTTAATTCTGTTAGAAGTTTTCTTGTTATCTTGTATGTAAGATCCTTAGAAATGATCCTTATCTTTTGTATCACTTAGAACAATGCTTCTCAAACTTAAATGTGCATATGAATCACCTGGGCATCTTGTTAAAATGCAGATTGTGATTCAGGTCTGAATTATAGCTTAAGAAATCCTGCATTTCTAACAAGCTCCCAGATAGTGGCAATGTGGCTGATCCAAGGTCCACACTTTGCCTGTCAAGGACCTAAAAGGTAGAGAAATGATATATTAAGATTGTGCCTGGCCTTTCATTTCTTAAGTCACAAGTACAACCAATTTATTATGTGCCTGCCATCCCAAAAACAAGAAGGAAAAATATTAGAGTAATTGAAATTAGCATATAAAAATGAGTACTGGGGAGAGTATTAGGGAAAGCAGGGGACTTAGGGATTGGGTTGTTTGCTTACTGATTTTTATTATTGCTTACTGAGTCTAGTTGCATGATTTATCTGCTGGCTTTGCATTTTATAATTACTTTAGCTTAGTCTTTTTACTTCTATTACTCTCTTTGTTGTTCTGATACAAATTAAGAAAGAAAAAGATGATCTAGGAGCATTTGGGGAGTAGCAGTTCTAACTAGAATGATGTTGCTAGAAAGCTTATGCACAGCTCTGGCCTTGAATGCAAAGATTGTATATCAATTTATTCAAATAACAAACATTATTTGATCACTGAATATGTCCAGGAACTAAAATGGTAAAGAAGGGAGTACATGTGTTAAGCCCAACTGACAATAGGAAATAAAACACAACCATTATGTTCTCAAACCATGGTTTTAATAAATTTGAACCTGTTCATTGCAAATATCTCCAGTTTCTATTTTTTCCAGTTTATCATTTCTTCTTATTCAGGAAGATACACTATATCTCCCTCTCTGCTCTTCAGTTGAAGAAGTTCTTCTTACCCCTTCCAAATCCATTCCTCTTCACCTGATTTTCTGCCACTTCTTCAAAAAATATTTTTTATAGAGAGATAGTTGGTATATTGTATTAGTTTCAGGTGTACAATATAATGATGCAATATTTGTAGAAAAGTTATTTATTTCATAATTCAACATTTTGGTTTCATCTATTTCTCTCTACTCTACTTAAAAAGTAGCATATACTCCTCCATTCCTTTTAAAAACTAACCTTTGACTTGGTTCTGGTTCTTCTGCCTTATAATTATGATCATTCATCATTCATTTTTTTGGGGCCCCCAAAAATAGTCAACCACTGTTTCCACTGTTTCCCCATCTATTTGCCATGAAGTGATGGGACCGGATGCCATGATCTTAGTTTTCTGAATGTTGAGCTTTAAGCCAACTTTTTCACTCTCCTCTTTCACTTTTATCAAGAGGCTCTTTAGTTCTTCACTTTCTGCCATAAGGGTGGTGTCATCTGCATATCTGAGGTTATTGAAATTTCTCCCGGCAATCTTGGTTCCAGCTTGTGCTTCCTCCAGCCCAGCGTTTCTCATGATGTTCTCTGCATATAAGTTAAATACGCAAGCAATTTTTCCAACACTGAACCAATTTGTGATACTATCATGTATAGAGGAAACCCAGAAATTCTCCTATATCTAGGGACTCTTGGGTAGGTTAGGGGAAGGACATATATTTCTCCTACTAACCATAGTTCTGACTTGCTACTTTGAATTCTCTGCTTTGCATTCCTTCTACTATGTTCTTGTCTTTTTTTCATTCTGTTTTTCCACTGGATGCTAATTCCATCATTTCTCAACTCAAGGCTGGGTTGGCAGCTTATTTTACTGAAACTGCTTAAAATTAAATAATAGGTCCTTATTCTCATAGATTCTGCTACCATTCCTTCTTTAGGGGAATTTTCACTTTTGTTTCTGTTCCTCAAGTTCCAGCCTCCCATTTTGTTGCTGAGGAGGGAAGACTGAAAATATATTCAGAGTTTTGGAGAAAGGAAGAGAGAAAGAAATATGTGCTGTTAGTCTTGAAACAAGAGTAAGATGTGTAATATTTTACATTACACATATGTATAATATTTTACAAGTTACATATGTGTAATATATTACAAATATGTGTAATATTTTATGGACACCAAAAATTACTTCCTTGTCAGAATTCTTGAAGGTGCCACTCAGGGTTTCTTTTTGCCCCTTCTCATACGGGATGACATCATGAAAGAAACATTCAATCCCACTTGTCTCACAGCTGCTCTTCTTCTAACTTATTTTTAGTCTTTTCTCGTGCAAGTGCTATTCTGTCCTAGACACAATATTTAAATCTCCAGATTTCTCATGCATTTGCATTAACTTCTCAGGTATCAACCACTGTCTTCCTGTTTTTCTGGTCCTCTTCCCCTCCACATTTCCATCAGTGTCTTCCACTACTCAGACAGATTCCCCCTTAGCACTCTTTCTTAGGTCAAACTTATACTATCTCCCAACAAATTGTTAAGTTGTTAAAGGAAGGGATCCTATGTGCTAGGCTCTATGTCAAGTACTAAAGACACAAAGATGAATGAGTCAAAGCCTTTGTCCTCAAAGAGCTTATGGTCCAACAGAACAGATAGGCACATAAAATGATTTTGATATAATGTGATAAATGTATGCAGAAGGTGCTAAAGGAGCATTTAGTCAGGACTGGGATTTCCTGGAGAAGACCCTAAGGTTGAACAAGTGTGAGAAGATCATTCAAGTCAGAGAAGCCTACACTGTATCCTCGGGAGTAACAAACACAGCATCATCTCAAATGGGTTGAATCTCAAGAAATACCTGTCAGAACAAAAAACAGAGCAAGTCCTTCTCTCCCTATTCCAACTCTGAGCATTTGCCAACATAGTCTCTTCATACCTTTTTAAAAAAACGTCATCGATCTGAGTTTGAAAAACATACTGCCAGACTCTAGCCCTGGTTCTTTCTGTAATATCCCTTTTCCCATGTATCACCTTTGAAATTTAATACCTTGAAACACAGAAAAGAACTGTGTTAAGGAAGTCAAGATAGTTCTCTCATTGATCTATACTTTTTTCCATCATACTCACTTGAAAGATAATCCAATTCCAAGGCAAAACAGTATCTCTGGTTCTTCTAACTCATGGAAGAAGTTCCAACCTGCCATGTTGTTTTAATAATTTCATAACTTTCATCTGCTTTAATACATTTTACATGGCTTCTTCTATATCTGATTCAAAATGTTTTATAGAACATGGGAAGGTTAAAGTTCATTCAATAATGGAGGGCCTGAAGAAGATTAAACGTGAGTAGAAATTTTTTTATTAATAGTTGAGAACCTGATGCTATGCATTTATTTTTATGTGTTTTCTTGGTTATAAAACTAATACATAATATGTATACCTGTGGCTGATTCATGCTGAGGTTTGACAGAAAACAACAAAATTCTGTAAAGCAATTATTCTTCAATTAAAAATAAATAAATTTTAAAAAACTAATACATAGAATAGAAAATTTCTATATTCACAAAATGAAAGAATGAAAAATATTTGAATAATCCTTAATTCTTTCACTAATGATAATCTATAATCTCACCACCCCAAATTTTTTCCTTATACGTACACAACTTTTGTGCATTTAGCTTTTAAAGTCTCACTTTTAATGTACTTTCCCATTTTCTTATTAATATTAAAATCTTACCTATTGATGGGTATGTCTAATGGCCTAAAATTTCTTCTTGGATGCCTCTGAAATTTAATACATTATCTCAGGCCTTTTATCACATTTATGTCTAAAATAATTTTCCCAATGCCACAATACTATGTTCTATAGTTACATAAAAAAAAATGAAAGGAAAGTTTGAAAATTATACTGTGAAATTGGTCAGTAGAGGCAAGTAAAACTTGTCTTCTGCCCTCTTCCTCAACACATACACAACCTCAATCTGTACTTGATTATTAAGTAATTTTAATTTGCTCTCTGCACCAGCATTTTTCAATGAGTATGATTTTAAAAAATTGAATTTTCTCTGAAAAACCGATTGTGTTTCAAAAAGAAGGATTAAAAAGTAATTAAGGTACTTTATGTAAGTATCTATAAAGTGAATCTTAGAGAAAATAAATTTAAATTCTGGGTACCCACATTTAAACTTTCCAAGGGAGGGCTATTGTATTTTACTATTTGTAAAAGAAAAAAAAAAGCATCTCTTTGAATAAATCCACTTTATCTCATCTATTTCTGCTTCTGTAGCTGGTGCCAGAAAACTTTCAGAAATGTCTACTTGGTAGCCTTTAACCGTGCACTGAAACTCATGCTGCTGAATTTAGGGATACTGGAAGCAGTCCTCCATGGCCATGTATAAGATCAGAATTCATTAATAAGCATTTACTGAGTACCCAAGCAACTGTAAAAATGAAAGTTCAAAAATTAAAGAGAGACAAGCAAAATTCCTGCTTTCAGCAAGGCTCAGTTTTTGAGTACACAGTATATGCTCAATAAGTGCTTATTGACTAATAGAGGTTCTAGTCTCCTGCTTTCAAAGAATTAAACACTCACTAACCCAAGCAGTTGTATCACCGTTATTCTGGAGCTAACCCTCCCAATCCAGGCCACTCAGAAGAAACAGTTTATGTGAATCGTAAATGAGCCACCCAAATCAGAATCAATTGTTTAAAAAAACATTTACAAAGCTGAGACAGCACAATTTTACAGTGGTGTCTGCTTACCTTTCCATTGCTCTTCTTCTTCCTCTTTCACATCTTTTTTTCTTTTTAAATTATAAATTTGTGATAACACATTTACAGGAGACTTGGATAGTACACAACAAAGTTACATATAGTTCCACTGTATATTACAGTTATTTTTTAAGTAGATAAATTAAGATTTTTAGTTGGAGTTTCAATATCAAAGTCCCAAAAATTAACAGAATGAAAAGACAGAAAAGTAGAAGGATATAGTAGACCTGAAAAACACTATCAACCAATTCAGCATAATTAAGATTTATACAGTTTTCACACAACAGCAGGATACAAATTCTTCTCAAGTTCCCATAGACTATAAACCAGGAGACACTGGAACATATCAATGGACATAAAACAAGGTGCAAAAACTTTCCATTTCTTTTTCCCTATTTTTTTAACTTTTCCATATTTCAATTAATAAATTATTTTTCTTTCATTCATACTTCCCTGATTTTCCTAGTGGCGTTGCATTTTTGTTTTTACTTTCCCTTCCAGACTCTATCAAACATACACATTTCACATGCTCACCCTGCTCACTCACTTGCTTTTGTCATTACAAAAGCCCCATTCCACTTGCTGTCACCAAAATATGTTTTATTCTGTGAAGTCTACAGTGCATTAAAGAAAATTTAGACATTTAAAAGTGTATTTCAATATTTTTAGAAATTTCAAACAGTAGTGTCTGTTTCACAAGCTCACCAAATAATATTTAATTTCCCCTTATTAAGTTTTCTGTATGAAAGTGAAAGTGTTAGTCATTCAGTCATGTCCAACTTTGCAATCCCATGGACTGTAGCCTGCCAGGCTCGTGTCTCCATGGAATTACCTAGGCAAGAATACTCAGTAGGTAGCCATTTCCTTTTCCAGGGGATCTTCCTGACCCAGGGATCAAACCCAGGTCTCCTGCACTGCAGGCAGATTCTTTACCATCTGAGCCACCAAGGAAGCCCAAGATTTCTGTACAGATATAGGTACTGAGGAAACAGATTTTATTTCTGAATACTGCATTGACTTTTTTGTGCAATTCGAACATGTACTACTATGATTTAATTTTCACCCTCAAATTTCAGATGACTAGACAGTTACTTTTTAGACAATAACATTTTTCACATTAAAAATCTTTCCTGCTAATTCCTATTTCACCATTGCTATTTTTCTAAGTCATAAAGGTAGATTTCAGTTACCTAGGCACAAACATAAAAATGACATGTGCACATGAACAACTTCAAGATCTGCTAATATTTATGTCATTTGATAATGAACATTCAAAATTCCATTCTGACCTTCAGTGGTGCTTGGGTTGTGGGGTTCTACGTGAGAATTTTTTAAATCACACTTATTAGGAATATAGAGAAACTTTACTATATATTTAGAAAAAAATAGAGTAGAAAAATAAAATCTGCTTCTTGTCAGGACCAGATATCTTCCAAGTCACATTCCCAGTCAGAGTTGTGGTGCTCCATGCAGTACCCAAGAATGTATGTCTCTAAGCAAACTAATGTCTAGGCAGGGAGAAGAGCCTAAGAAGAAGGAGAGAATGGGGTAGGGGAGAGGGGAGGGGAAAGAAATGATAAGCTTTTCTTATTCTACAAATTATGTTTTTTGTGGCAACCTACTCCAGTATTCTTGCCTGGGAAATCCCATGGACAGAGGAGCCTCTCGGTCTACAGTCCATGGGGTCGCAGAGTCAGACATGACTGAGTGACCAACACACACACACACACCCATTAGTATTACTATCTCCCCTCCCATAAAGAAAATATATCTATTTTATGTGTACTCCTTTCTGCATGCTACATTACCCTGTACAACCTTCACAGCTTAAAGTTACCACAGAATTTTCCATGTTTCCACAACCTGCCCCTTCCTTTTCTTGGTATTATAACAGTACATTATTGGTTTTATCTAGCCAAATTAGACCAAACCTAAGTAACTGAGCCCTTTTTTTCCTGATTGTTAATCTCCTCACATTAAGAAAACCAACCCCCCCACACACACATTTTGAGAGGAAAAAGACTTGAATCAGTACTTTTAAGGTATTTAATGGTTATTTTTCTGGCCATGGGATGGAGTACACTGAGGGAAGGAGTCTATAGTTAATATTATAACATATTTTGTACCCACGCATTCCACAGAAGTATTCACTAGAAAGAAATATCTATATCATTAAAAGGTGTATATATTGCTCAAGGGTTCATAATCAAAGCACTAATGAAGATGAAATGAGTAGCAGATCATTTCTCTTGAGTCAAAAACAGGTTTCCAAAGTTACTTCACTTCTTTACATCCTAAGAGATGATAAATGAATAGTCTTGACCTCAATGCTGACTCTATGATGCTTTCCAAAAAAACTTTGTTTTTGGAGTTTGATACATTAAAGCAGGAAAGAAAGCAATTTTAATTAAGATGTATACCAGATACAACTGACACTTTCTTCAGCTTCCCTCTCATCTAAGGAAAAATTAATATAAAATTACATCTTCCTATTCTACTTTTTATTCACTTCAGAAATTTGCATAATTTTGACTCTGAATCTTCTCTTTAATCAAAAGGAATGGGGTCTCTACAGAAACTGATGAAAATCACAGAGGATACCAAAGGTGAGTGAAACCTGATGCTATCAGGCAAAGGTATTGTAATGATGAAGTTTAATATTTTGACATATTTCTTACTCCATGGTTATTTTCCTTAATTGTTTTGTCAATTACTACCTCTGTCTACTTGTTGACAGGTAACTGAACACCATTGTTTCCCCAGCTATTTTTCTGAGTTCCTTTGCCGTTTTATTGGGTTGGTCAAAAAGTTAATTTGGGTTTTTCCATTACATTTTAAGGAAAAACCCAAATGACTTTTTGGCCAACCCAAGTACATGCCACGATGCATCTCCTATGATAGTAGGTATTTCATATTGTTTTCTAACAGTTTCAACTCTGATGAATTGTTCTCAACTCTAATTACATTGTAACCTATGTGATGCAATTTACAGTACAGCTATGCAAAGTAGAGATTCCTGACTCTGCCACTAAAGAAATTAGTTCAACTCATTGGGCTTTAGTGTCCTTATCTATAAATTGAAAAGAGTAAATTAGATGAATGATCTATCAGTTCTCTTTCAGCTTTAAAATTCTAGGACTAACTTTTGTGGGTGACAGGTCTTCACTGTCAAGAGAGTGAGAAAAACAACCCACAGAATAGGAGAAAATATTTGTAAATGATATATCTGATAAAGGTCTAATATCTAAAACATATAAAGAAACCTTATTAGCTCAACCAGAAAAAAACTAATAACCCAATTTTAATAGTGGGCAAAGTAAATTTCTATTTTGATAAATAGAAATTTGTCAAAAGAATATATAAAAATGACTAGTAAGCACATAAAAAGATGTTCAACATCATTAGTCTTTAGAGAAATGAAAATCAAAACCATGAGAGACTACTTTACACCCATTAGGATGATTATAATTTTTTAAAAGACAGTAACAAGTGTTGATAAGAATGTGGAAAAATTGGAATCCTCATGCATTGCTGATGGGAATGTAAAATGGTGCAGCTACTGTGGAAAACAGTTTTGCAGTCCCCAAAATATGAAACCATATGACCAAGCAATTCCATTCTTAGCAATATGCCAAAGAGAACTGAAAACATATGTCCAAATATCCATCAAATCATGAATGGATAAGCAAAATGTGGCATACACATAAATGGAATATTAATCAGCCATAAAAAGGAATGAAGTACTGATACATGCCACAGTATACATGCACTTTGAAAGCATTATACTAAGAAAAGAAGACAGACTCAAAAGGCCGCACATTTCATAATGCTACTTATATATAGGTAAATGTCCAGAATAGGTCAGTCTATACAGTCAAAAGACAGATTAGTAGTTTCCAGGAGACAATCACTGTGGGAGGAGAGAATGGAGAGTGGTCGTTAGTGGGTACAGGGTTTCTTTTTGGCTGATGGAACTGCTCTGGAATTAGGTAGTGGTATGGTTGCACAATTCACGTATTGCTGAAGCCTGGCTTGGAGAATTTTGAGCATTACTTTACTAGCGTGTGAGATGAGTGCAATTGTGCAGTAGTTTCAGCATTCTTTGGGATTGCCTTTCTTTGGGATTGGAATGAAAACTGACCTTTTCCAGTCCTGTGGCCACTGCTGAGTTTTCCAAATTTGCTGGCATATTGAGTGCAACACTTTCACAGCATAATCTTTCAGGATTTGAAACAGCTCAACTGGAATTCCATCACCTCCACTAGCTTTGTTTGTAGTGATGCTTTCTAAGGCCCACTTGACATCACATTCCAGGATGTCTGGCTCTAGGTGAGTGATCACACCATCGTGATTTTCTGGGTCATGAAGATCTTTTTTGTACAGTTCTTCTGTGTATTCTTGCCACCTCTTCTGAATATCTTCTCCTTCTGTTAGGTCCATACCATTTCCGTCCTTTATCGATCCCATCTTTACATGAAATATTCCCTTGGTATCTCTAATTTTCTTGAAGAGATCTCCATTCTTTCCCATTCTGTTGTTTTCCTCTATTTCTTTGCACTGTTCACTGAGGAAGGCTTTCTTCTATCTCCTAGCTATTCTTTGGAACTCTGCATTCAAATGGTAATATCGTTCCTGTTCTCCTTTGCTTTTTGCTTCTCTTCTTTTCACAGCTATTTGTAAGTCCTCCTCAGACAACCATTTTGCCTTTTTGCGTTTCTTTTCCATGGGGATGGTCTTGATCCTTGTCTCCTGTACAATGTCAAGAACCTCCGTCCATAGTTCATCAGGCACTCTGTCTATCAGATCTAGTCCCTTAAATCTATTTCTCACTTCCACTGTATAGTCATAAGGGATTTGATTTAGGTCATACCTCAATGGTCTAGTGGTTTTCCCTACTTTCTTCAATTTCAGTCTGAATTTGGCAATAAGGAATCATGATCTGATCCACAGGCTTCAGCAATACATGAACCGTGAACTTCCACATGTTCAAGTTGGTTTTAGAAAAGGCAGAGGAACCAGAGATCAAATCGCCAACATCCACTGGATCATTGAAAAACAACAGAGTTCCAGAAAAACATCTATTTCTGCTTTATTGACTATGCCAAAGCCTTTGACTGTGCGGATCACAATAAACTGTGGAAAATTCTGAAAGAGATGGGAATACTAGACCACCTGACATGCCTCTTGAGAAACATGTATGCAGGTCAGGAAGCAACAGTTAGAACTGGACATGGAACAATAGACTGGTTCCAAATAGGAAAAGGAGTACATCAAGGCTGTATATTGTCACCCTGCTTGTTTAACTTATATGCAGAGTACATCATGAGAAACACTGGGCTGGAAGAAGCACAAGCTGGAATCAAGATTGCTGGGAGAAATATCAATAACCTCAGATATGCGGATGACACCACCCTTATGGCAGAAATTGAAGAGGAACTAAAAAGCCTCTTGATGAAAGTGAAAGAAGAGAGTGAAAAAGTTGGCTTAAAGCTCAACATTCAGAAAACTAAGATCATGGCATCTGGTCCCATCACTTCATGGCAAACAGATGGGGAAACAATGGGAACAGTGTCAGACTTTATTTTGGGGGGCTCCAAAATCACTGCAGATGGTGATTACAGCCATGAAATTAAAAGATGCTTACTCCTTGGAAGGAAAGTTATGACCAACCTAGATAGCATATTAAAAAGCAGAAACATTACTTTGCCAACAAAGGTCCATCTAGTCAAGGCTATGGTTTTTCCAGTGGTCACGTATGGATGTGAGAGTTGGACTGTGAAGAAAGCTGAGCGCCGAAAAATTGATGCTTTTGGACTGTGGTGTTGAAGAAGACTCTTGAGAGTCCCTTGGACTGCAAGGAGATCCAGCCAGTCCATCCTAAAGGAGATCAGTCCGGATGTCATTGGAAGGACTGATGCTGAAGCTGAAACTCCAATACTTTGGCCACCTCATGTGAAGAATTGACTCATTGGAAAAGACCCTGATGCTGGGAGAGGTCGGGGGCAGGAGGCGAAGGGGATGACAGAGGATGAGATGACTGGATGGCATCACCAACTCAACGGACATGAGTTTGAGTAAACTCCGGGAGTTGGTGATGGACAGGGAGGCCTGGCGTGCTGCGATTCACCGAGTCGCAAAGAATCGGACACGACTGAGTGACTGGACTGAATTGAACTGAACTGAATGGTTGCACAACTTTGTAAATATACTAAAACCCACAAAATTGTACACTTTCAAAAGTATGAATTTTATGGTATGTGAATTATAGTTTGCTTTCTTTTGTAATTCCAGAACTGACCCAAAAACACATTTGCTAAAAAACAAACAAAACCCACAAGTACTCAAAATCCATGCCTGTTTGCTTGTCAGGCTCCATAAGTAGAAAACAATAGGCTGGCCCCAAACATAAGTCCTAACTCCAAAGCACCTTCCATCTATACTGTGCCTCAAGCTGTGCAACCCAGCTTGTGTCCTGGGACCATCAACCTTACAGATAAATATCATACCAGTCGTCTAGTTTTAAACTATGGAAGATACACCTACCAGTAAATTAAGCGAAATCAGCCCTTCATTCCATTTGGTTCTAAATAGATGACTATTGATGTAACTAAATTATAATACACGTCTACTCCCCAGAATGGTTTAGTTCCTTATGTATTCCGCCCTACTAATTTCAATGATTACTGTCACCACTATTCACTCACAGATTATAGAAACCTGAATTTGGATGAAACTGTCCCGCTTCACTGTCAGCTACTTTAGGATAGGCATGCCATCTCTTTTTTTGTTTTTTGAGGTATGGGTGGTTTACAATATTATATTAGTTTCAAGTGCACAACACAGTAAATGAAAATTTTATAGATTATACTCCATTTATAGTTATTATAAAGTATTGGCTATATTCCCTATATTGTACAATATATCCTTATTTATTTTATACATAGTAGTTTGTACCTCTTAATCCCCTACCCAGACATCCCATTTTATAAGTCTTTGTATTCTCTGTACCTGCAGTTAGCAGGTGTCTGCTAAAGCGATGAAGGGATGTGTGTATCCATTCACGTAACAGCAGGAAGAGTCTAGCATGTGCCAAGCATTAGTCCAGGTGCTTGGGACAAAGCTCACTGCTCTTGTGGATCTTACTTTCTAGTGAAGAGATATACACAGTAAACAAATAATAGTATGACCGAGATTACAGAGAAAAAAAAGCAAAGAAAATGAGTATACGAGATACTGTAAAAGGAGGAAGGTAATCAAGAAAGACCTCACTGATAAAGAGCATTTAAGCAAAAAGCTAAGGAGATTGGGGGGCAGAAATCTGGAGCAAGAGCACTCCATGCAGAAGGAAGAGCAAATGCAAAAATGCTCATGCAACAGCATGCTTGGAATACCTGAGAAAGAGCAAAGAGGCCACTGTGGCTGGAACCAGAGTGAGCAAGGGCAATGTAGGAGGAGATGAGGTCTTGAAGGGAATGGGACCACCACATTCAGCCACATAGGCTATGCACTGTACAGTTCCAGGATTGTGCAGTGAGATGTCCCTTGTTGGGGGAAAGGGGTGATACAGGTGTGGGCAGTAGCCCTGAAGGCTATTGTAAAGGTTCCATTTTTGTTAATACCCTGAGTAACACAGGAAACTGAGGACTTGAACAGAGACATCACATGATCTGACTTAGTTTTTAAAAGATTGTCCTGGTTCCTGTGTGTAGAACAAACTTGGCAGGGGTGGATGCAGCAAGAGCAGAAGCAGGGAGACCAGTTAGGAGGTCTTTGCAGTAATCCAGAGCAGGAAGTAGAGGTTGGAGTGGTAAGAGTGTTATAGTGATGAAAGCAGGGTCTTGAAGAGAGATGTGAACACCAGAGTGTCACAGCAACATTTTTTATGACAACTGAAAGATGGAAGCAACCCAAATGTCCATCAACAGATAAATAAATAAAAGTGTGATATATATATAATGGAAGTATGCGTGCATGCTAAGTCTCTTCAGTCATGTCCAACTCTTTGCAACCCCATGGACTGTAGCCCACCAGGCTCCTCTGTCCATGAGATTCTCCAGGCAGGAATATTGGAGTGGGTTGCCATGTCCTCCTCCAGGGGATCTTACCAGCCAAAGGATCAAATCTGAGTCTCTTACGTCTCCTGCACTGGAGGTGGTTTCTTTTCCACTAGCACTGCCTGGGAAACCCCATAATGAAATATTATTCATCCTTAAAAGGAAGGAAGTTCTGATACATTGTACAACACAGATGTACCTTGGGGATATTATGCTAAGCGAAATAAGCCAGTCACAAATACTGTATGAATCCACTTATGAGATTTCTAGAGTAGTCAAATTCATAGAAACAGAAAATACGATGGTGGTCATTATCTTCATTTTAAACCTTTGTAGCCCCTAACATAATAGGCCCTAGTTAAATATTTGTTTAATTTATAAATTGAACCTTGTCTTTCTTTCCCTCTGTATGTCTAGCCAGAATGAAAGGCAATGTACCAAGTTTGAAAAGACTAGGGAAAAGTCAAATTATGCACATAATAAATGACTCCCCCAGAGCAGGAAAAGAAAATCTCTAGAATTGCAGCCAACAAGTGAAGCCTGAAACAACTTGAGGGGCTCAAGCTAAGCCTTTGCCAGAGGTATCTGTGCTTAGCCATTGTAAAAACTAGGGAAACTTCCAACTTCTCTGCTTAGATGATTTAAATGCCAAGACCTGTCGGATCTTGAATACTAAAGTTAAAACAATTATAATACTTTAATTGCTCTTTTAAAATCACTCTTTTCAATAATACCATAGACTACAAATCTATGAGAGTTTGATTTTGTCCTTCTTTCTGGATATAAACAATTAATGAAATGGTTCTTAATCAGAATTCAACCAAAGCAATTGGTTAAAATGTTTTACTTGAACAACTTTTAATTCACCAGTGTTTAGTGTGAAAATATGTTAATACAGAATTAAAAACAACAACAACAACAACTCCCCCTTCCCTGAAATCCCACCAGTATCAAAATATTCTGACTCTGTTACATATCCACACATACCCTATGGGTGCTGAATGAGCCACATTGAATTGAAATCACAGTTACTCTAAAGCTGGAAGGAGCTTGTGGGTCATTCTCACCTGAGCCTGAGCCTGAGCCTGAGAAGTGAATGAGGTCACAGTTGTGTGATGGAACAAACCCTTTACTGGATTCTTGATCTGATTGAAGCCCAGAAGTTATAAGTAGCACCCCTTAGAAGTAGGTAAATATCCAGATTTTATAGGAATCTATGAGGAGTCCTTTTTTTTAAAGTCTATCATCTCAGTGAGAGATTGAAGGTAGTTTTTTAAAGTAATGGTTATTTTGAGCCATGAGGATGATTTCACAGCACCTTTCAACTGCCTAAATTGTCAAGCCTCTCCAGAGTTCCCAGCTCTGTGGTAGGTTTTTAGATTTTTCAGCACATGTAGTTGAGTTATTTAGAAACAACAGTTTTCCAGATAATGAGATAAAAACTTCAGAAAATTGAACTCTAACCAAACATTAGAGACTTTTTCTTCATGGTTTAATAATATATGATAGTCTACTATTGCTAAGTCAGGACTCTATATTAAAAAGAGAAAAAGATCAACAATAAAAGGGGGAAGCCCTACCAGCCCAGCTTCTGGTCCACAGGTCCTGATTTTTAAGCTATGCAGAAGTAGAAAGGAAGGACTAGGAAGGCCATAGTGGTTGAGAGTCCATTCAGGACGGTCTAGGGTAGCAAAACAGTATTATATCCCACACCTATTCTTACTTTTAATAAAGACCAATGGGTTCATAAGAACTGATTGGGCAGGGCTGGACCAGAAGGAACCTCTGGGAAAAGCTACTTACTATCAGGTAGCTATCCAAGACACAAACAATTAACAAATTGCAAATGCTATAACATCTTGAGATGAAAAATAAAATTTGTCTTTAAATAATTTTTTCTAAATATTTCCAGGATGGTTTACCACTCATTTTTATATAGGATCAGAATAATACTAATATTTTCAGGGGGCTTCCCTAACAGCACAGATGGTAAAGAATCCATCTGCAATACAGGAGACCCCAGTTTGATTCCTGGGTCAGGAAGATCTGCTGGAGAAGGGATAGGCTACCCACTCCAGTATTCTTGGGCTTCCCTTGTGGCTCAGCTGGTAAAGAATCCATCTGCAGTGTGGAAGACCTGGGTTCAATCCCTGGGTTGGGAAGATCCCCTGGAGAAGGGAACGGCTACCCACTCTAGTATTCTGGCCTGGAGAATTCCATGTACTGTATAGTCCATGGGGTCACAAAGAGTCGGACATGACTGAACGACCTTCACTTCACTGTGAAGAAGGAGCAATGGCAAGAAATTTTGCTTGGAGATTTTGGGATACTAAAGGGGCCTGTCCACATGGCCTTCCAACTCCCAACATGCACATATCTCTAACTTGCATTTGCACATATTATCATTCTTTGAGGCCCAGGACTTCAAACTCCAGGTCCTGAGCTGGGAAAGTTGTAAAAGTATATAAAGAAATTAATCTGTGATTTGATCCTTAATGGTATCTTCTGAATTCCAGACAGAGTTACTGGCCACATGGCAGTTTCTGAAACTAAAGCAAAATTTAAACTGAATCCTTTAACAAAAGTACCCAGCTTCCAAAGTAGGAGGTAAGTTACGAATTGAGATGACCTATATATTAAGATAAAGAATTATTAAGGTGGTGAATATATTAGATACATAAAGGCTACAATGAAACAAGTGAGAAACCTCCTCAAGGATCCATTCTGTGATAAAGTTAATTATAAAATGAAACATCTGAATTGAAGATAAATATTTTTTATGAAAAGAAATATATATACATACATATATGTGTGTATATATATATCCTTTTGACTAGAGAAGGAAAGAGGGAGAATCCCTTAGTGGTACAGTGGTTAGGACTCAGTGCTCTCACTGCTGAGGGCCCCGGTTTGATCTCTGGTCAGCGAACTGAGATCCCACAAGTTGTGTGGTTCAGCAAAAAAATAAAAAAGAGAAACAAGAGAGTTCTCCCAAACAAGAGGCTATTTTTGTGTGCCGGGACAGAATACTCCAGAGGGCTAGAGGTTGTCAGTTACACATTAAGACATATTAAGTATCAGTTTAAAGGAGAATGAATTTAGAAGATAATAAACTCCTAAGCGTCTGAATACAGAAAAACAGTATATAGCTCAAAAATGGCCAGTAAAATGGAATCTGGTAAATTAACTCTGACTAACCTTGGGCTAAAGTTGGGATGGGGACTTCCCTGATGGTCCACTGGTTAAGACTCCAAGGGGGTTCAATCTCTGATCAGGGAACTAAGATCCCAAATGCCAAGTGGTTCAAAATGTAAAAAATAAAGTGAAATTTTAAAAATAAAATTGGGAAGGGAGGTTTGCCTGTGACATTAACAATAGCTTTTTCTCAATCGGATAACTACAAATTCCAATAAACAGTAACCACTAATGACTGAAAGTAAAAGCCTGGTGCAAATTTTATCAGATCATAAGTCGAGAAGCCTCTCTCCTCTCTCACAATTATCCATTTTCCTTGTTACTTTTAGAGTATTTCTCCTAATGTCCTTAACCGTGCCTTTGCTACAGGAATGTATTACTAACTTTCTTTACTGGGACGCGGGTAAGACAACCTTGTGTGTGTGTATGCATTAGATTAGATAATATCACATGTAGAGGGAATTCCTACATGAGATGAGAAGCTATACTGGGTTCATTCAAATCTAAAGTTTTTTTAACCTTTGAAACACTGTAAAATAAAATAATTTTTTGAGTAAAAAAAACCCCATTTCTCATCTTTGATCCAAGGTAAGGTCTGGAATTCTGCCAAGAGTTTTTTTTGTTTTTTTTTTAATGTAACTAATAAAGACTTCATAGAACTATTCAACTTCAGCTTCTTCAGTGTTACTGGTCGGGGCATAGACTTGGATTACCATGATAATGAATGGTTTGCCTTGGAAATGAACAGAGATCATTCTGTTGTTTTTGAGATTGCATCCAAGTACTGCATTTCGGACTCTTGTTGACTCTTGTGGGTACTCCATTTCTTCTAAGGGATTCCTGCCCACAATAGTAGATATAATGGTCTATACATCATTTGGCCTTGGCGTACAGAATGAAGCAGGGCAAAGGCTAATAGAGTTTTGCGAAGAGAACGCACTGGTTATAGCAAACACCCTCTCCCAACAGCACAACAGAAGACTCTACACAAGGACATCACCAGATGGTCAACACCGAAATCAGATTGATTATATTCTTTGCAGCCAAAGATGGAGAAGCTCTATACAGTCAGCAAAAACAAGACCGGGAGTTGACTGTGGCTCAGATCATGAACTTATTGCCAAATTCAGACTGAACTTGAAGAAAGTAGGGAAAACCACTAGACCATTGAGGTATGACCTAAATCAAATCCCTTATGACTATACGGTGGAAGTGAGAAATAGATTTAAGGGACTAGATCAGATAGATAGACAGAGTGCATGATGAACTATGGACAGAGGTTCATGACATTGTACAGGAGACAGGAATCAAGACCATCCCCAAGAAAAGAAAATGCAAAAAATCAAAATGGCTGTCTGAGGAGGCCTTACAAATAGCTGTGAAAAGAAGAGAAGTAAAAAGCAAAAGAGAAAAGGAAAGATATACCCATTTGAATGCAGAGTTCCAAAGAATAGCTAGGAGATATAAGAAAGCCTTCCTCAGTGATCAATGCAAAGAAATAGAGGAAAACAACAGAATGGGAAGGACTAGAGATCTCTTCAAGAAAATTAGAGATACCAAGGGAACATTTCACACAAAAATGGGCTCAATTAAGGACAGAAATGGTATGGACCTATCAGAAGCAGAAGATATTCAGAAGAGGTGGCAAGAATACACAGAAGAACTGTACAAAAAAGATCTTTATGACCCATATAATCACGATGGTGTGATCACTCACCTAGAGCCAGACATCCTGGAATATGAAGTCAAGTGGGCCTTACGAAGTATCACTACAAACAAAGCTAGTGGAGGTGATGGAATTCCAGCTGAGCTCTTTCAAATCCTGAAAGATGATGCTGTGAAAGTGTTGCACTCAATATGCCAGCAAATTTGGAAAACTCAGCAGTGGCCACAGGACTGGAAAAGGTCAGTTTTCATTCCAATCCCAAAGAAAGGCAATCCCAAAGAATGCTGAAACTACTGCACAATTGCACTCATCTCGCACACTAGTAAAGTAATGCTCAAAATTCTCCAAGTCAGGCTTCAGCAATACGTGAACTGTGAACTTCCAAATGTTCAAGCTTGTTTTAGAAAAGGCAGAGGAACCAGAGATCAAATTGCCAACATCCACTGGATCATCGAAAAAGCAAGATAGTTGCAGAAAAACATCTATTTCTGCTTTATCAACTATGCCAAAGCCTTTGACTGTGTGAAGTGAAGTGAAGTCGCTCAGTCGTGTCCGACTCTTTGTAACCCCGTGGATTGTAGCCTACCAGGCTCCTCCATCCATGGGATTCTCCAGGCAAGAATACTGGAGTGGGTTGCCATTTCCTTCTCCAGAGGATCTTCCTGATCCAGGAATCGAACCCGGGTCTCCTGTATTGCAGGCAGATGATTTACCAACTGAGCTATGAGGGAAGCCCTCCTGACTGTGTGGATCACAATAAACTGTGGAAAATTCTGAAAGAGATGGGAATACGAGACCAACTGACCTGCCGCTTGAGAAACCTATATGCAGGTCAGGAAGCAACAGTTAGAACTGGACATGGAACAACAGACTGGTTCCAAATAGGAAAAGGAGTACATCAAGGTGGTATATTGTCACCCTGCTTATTTCACTTCTATGCAGAGTACATCATGAGAAACACTGGGCTGGAGGAAGCACAAGCTGGAATCAAGATTGCTGGGAGAAATATCAATAACCTCAGATACGCAGGTGACACCACCCTTATAGCAGAAAGTGAAGAAGAACTAAAGAGCCTCTTGCTGAAGGTAAAAGAGGAGAGTGAAAAAGTTGGCTTAAAGCTCAACATTCAGAAAACTAAGATCATGGCATCTGGTCCCATCACTTCATGGCAAACAGGGGGAAACAGTGGAAACAGTGTCAGACTTTATTTTGGGGGGCTCCAAAATCACTGCAGATGGTGACTGCAGCCATGAAATTAAAAGACGCTTACTCCTTGGAAGGAAAGTTATGACCAACCTAGATAGCATATTAAAAAGCAGAGACATTACTTTATCAACAAAGGTCCATCTAGTCAAGGCTATGGTTTTTCCAGTGGTCATGTATGGATGTGAGAGTTGGACTGTAAAGAAAGCTGAGTGCTGAAGAATTAATGCTTTTGAACTGTGGTTTTGGAAAAGACTCTTGAGAGTCCCTTGGACTGCAAGGAGATCCAGCCAGTCTATCCTAAAGGAGATCAGTCCTGGGTGTTCACTGTAAGGATTGATGTTGAAGCTGAAACTCCAATATTTTGGCCACTGATGCGAAGAGCTGACTCATTTGAAAAGACCCTGATGTTGGGAAAGATTGAAGGCAGAAGGAGAAGGGGACAACAGGGGATGAGGTGGTTGGATGGCATCACTGACTCAATGGACATGAGTTTGGGTAAACTCCAGGAGTTGGTGATGGACAGGGAGGCCTGGCGTACTGCGGTTCATGGGGTTGCAAAGAGTTGGACGTGACTGAGAAACTGAACTGAACTGAATTAAATAAAGACATGAGATGATTCCCTTAAGGAGGGCCTGACAACCTACTCCAGTGTTCTTGCCTGGAAAATTTCAAGGACAGAGGAGCCTGGTGGCCCCCAATCCATGGGGTCACAAAGAATCAGACACAACTGAGTGATGGAGCATTATAAGACTTGCATTGCCTGGCCTTCTACTTTCCTCTTGCTTCTTGAGATCTTCATATTTCTCCATCTACTGCATCATTTATATCATGTGAAAATAATCTGTTTATATTTAGAATTATAAACAATGAATATAAAATAACCTGAGTAAAGGTATCAAGTCAGTAATAAAAAGCAAACACCAGAAGAAATCAATGTTAGCAAAAACTAAGAAAATAATACTAATTAGATCAAATTCCATGTTGAAAATGTTTGAGATTGGTGCATTTTGAGACCTTATCACCTTCTTTTTTCCCAGGTCCCTCTTTAAAAATGAGCTGATGAATTAACTAGATACTGTATAGGATACTAAATTCATAAACCATAATTTTTTAATCTAACTTCCATGTTTATATTTCTTCTAGTTTTACTTTTTAAATTTATTGTTGTAAAAGCACAAAAACTAAGAGATTATGTATTTCTTAAAACCTTAATTCTACTAGTATCAAAACTAAATGTTGGGAGGGGATATATGTATACTTATGGTAGATTCACACAGTTGTTCAGCAGAGACTAACATAATGTTGTAAAGCAATTATCCTCCAATTAAAAATATATTTTTAAAAAATACAAAAAAAAATTTTAAAACCAGATATATTTTAAATAAAATATATCCATAAAATTGTTTATTATAAATGTATTATTAAATGACCATAATATTAGTAATCCAATTTTGCATAATACATTTCTATTCCTAAAATAATAATACATCACTGCAGATATTTATAAAATATCCCCAAAGTATTAATCTTCTCCTTTTTTTCAGATCTTATTTTATGAGGAAACAACAGGTCATCCAGGGTTCCAAACTTTTCAGAACTGTTCTCTCTTGATGAAAGATGTTAATAGATAGATCCAGTTGGCATGTGACACTGAGCAGCAGGGGGAGGTGGGAGATTGGCAGAAATCAACCTACTGCTACCTCCCCGTGTGCTGGTAAAAATACACTTTGGCAAAGTTGTAAAATAAACATGAAGGCAAAAGTTTTGCTATAAGTATATTCATCATAAATAAGATTATTTAAACATTAAAAATTTGAAACAACTTCTATTTCTAACAATAGGAATCATGTAAGGCTTATATTCTTCAGCACTGGAGTCAAATAAACCTGGATTTTAATCCCAGGGCTTCCATTTATTATCTTTCGACTCAGGACAAGTTATTTAATCCCTCTGAGCCTCAGTTTCCTCTTGTAAAATGGAAGAAATAAAAAATTTTAAGGGATTAGGGTGATGGGCAAGTCTAGAACAGAAGAGGACCTCCATGGCCAATATCACTGCCCATCCTGTAGCTATTGGCAATTGACAGTAACAGGGCCCTTAGGTAGTGTGACTTAATATATTTTGATACTTACAGGCACTCCAGTCAGCAAAAACTGATGAATGAAACTAATATTTGCTGGTTTCAATACACATCTCTTTTCTCAGGGATAAAGATTTACCAGGACTTCTGCCATGTCAA
The DNA here is from genome assembly GCF_963930625.1 of Muntiacus reevesi. Taxonomy (NCBI): domain Eukaryota; kingdom Metazoa; phylum Chordata; class Mammalia; order Artiodactyla; family Cervidae; genus Muntiacus; species Muntiacus reevesi. The sequence goes on along the minus strand of NC_089266.1, from coordinate 15,778,126 downwards.
TTACAGCACAAAGAAAGGAAGTTGAGCTCTTCACAAATTCGAGGTAATGAGAATCATGCTCTAATTAGCATGAATCAACTAATTAGTATAAACATCTAATTAGTATAAACTGTGAAACAAGTTGTTTCAAAGGAGTATAGATGAACAATTCTAAAACTATTGTACATCTATACATAGGTTGAATATGTAAGTGACTGAATGGTAGATTGTGAGATCCAGGTTTCTCTCTGTTGGAGTGAGAGGTTTCAGATAAACAAGGGGAGAAGGCTAAAGTGAAACAGTGGAACTGGAGTAGACTTAGATGTCAGTATAAACTCATGTTTAGCTTAATATGGATGCAGATGGATAGATCAAGAAATAGAGATATGTGTATGTACATGGGTTAGTATATGTGCATATACTTGCTAGCTCTGTTTGCTGAGAAGGCAGAAGCACTGACACCCTTGTAGCCACAAGCATACCTAGCACCCAGATCTTGATTTCCAGTGTCAGTCTTCTGTCAAAGAACCAGAGTTCCTTGGACAAATGGCTGATTTGAGGGCTTGGATTTAGAATATACAAGATGAACATGGAATATCTTGCATTGCCAGAAAGTTAGGAGATGCTCAAAATACAAAAGAAAAAAGAGCATGTCAAAGGGATACAGAAGCCAACCTTAAAGAGCTCACAGCAGCCAGAGCTGGAACAATCTGAACAATAAAAAATGAATACTATTGGATTATAACTCAAAGCTTAAAGAAAAATTGATGTCCCTAATGACAAAATAAATGATTAAGTTTTTTTAAATCAAGAAGATACCAATCTCTTTTACAAAAGAAATCCAAATAATGTATTAATAGATACTACCTCTTCCAGGAGGTGGAGCTTAATTCCCTATTCCCCTGGGTCTTCTATCCCTTTAACCTGGACTACCCTTAGTGACTTACTTCCAAAGAGTAGAATATGAAAAAGAAAGGAAAGTAATTTACACTGGAAAAATCTGACAAACATTACCTCATCAGTGATAAATCATGTTGATAGCCTTGACATAATGATGAGAACACCAGTTCACTTCTGTGGTTTTCCTTCCCCAAACCCATAATCTCAGGCTAACCATGAGAAAAACAGCAGAAAAACCAAAATTGAAGAACTTCCACAAAACACCTGAATAACACTTCTCAAAACTGGCAAGAGTGTTAACCAAAAAAAAAAAAAAAGGAAAGACTGATAAACTGTTAGAGAGAAGAGACCAAAAAAACATGACAACTAAATGTAATCATGTAATGTGGACAGGATCCTGGAACAGGAAAAGAGTGGAGGGAAGAACCAGTAAAATCCAAATAACGAGTGCAGTTTAGTTACTAGTACTACACCAATGTTGGCTTCGTGATGTGACAAATGTACTATAGTAATATTAGATATTAATGATACAGGAATCTACAGGAACTCTCTGTACTCTCTTTGCAACTACATCTAAAACCAATCTGAAATAAAATCAAAAATAAATTTTGAAACCTAACCCCACATAACATCACCTCTCTGACCTCTCCTACTCCTTTCCTCTAGCTCACTCTGCTCCAGCCATGCTAGCATCCTTGCTATTCCTGGAATGTGCTGGGCCCATTCCCCTAGGATCTTTGCTCTAGCTCTTCCCTCTGCCTAGCCCTCTCTTCCCTTCCTCCAGATACCCACTTTCTCACCTTTCAAGTCTTTGCTCAAATCTTACCTTTTAATACAAGCAACCTATCCTTCAATCCCTAGAAATCCCAACCCCCCGACCCTGTGTTACTTTTTCTTTTCCATAGCACTTACCATCTTCTAACATGCTCTCTAACTTACCTATTTATTACATTTGTATAAAGGCAGAATCTTTGTTTAGTGCACTAATGTATCCTAGGCACTTAGAGCAGCACCTAGCACATAGAAGGCATGTAGTAAGTATTTGTTGATTAAGCTTCATGAATGCCTACTACATGCCAGAAATACTGGGAGAAAAAAAAGAAACAGGTCAGAGATAGTTCCAGCCCTTGAGAAGCCTGCCTTATATCAAAGGAAAAAGATGTTAATTTTTCACATAACTATAGAGCAGTAATTTCTATAGAATTAGTCACTCTTGTACATAGAGGCACTAAAACTTGAATGCGATATGAAATCTTTTATTCTGGTGCCTCTTAGAGACTACCTTGTTCTGGACTGACCCCTTCATTTACTAATTTGGGGCTTTCCTGGTGGTTCAGATGGTATAAAGTCAGCCAGCAAGGCTGGAGACCTGAGTTCAATCCTTAGGTTGGGAAGATCCCCTGAAGAGGGCAGTGGCAACCCCCTCCAGTATTCTTTTTTTTTTTCCCAACTTATTTTGTTTTATTTTTCATTTATTTTTATTAGTTGGAGGCTAATACTTTGCAATATCGTAGTGGTTTTTGCCATACATTGACATGAATCAGCCATGAATTTTCATGTATTCCCCATCTGATCCCTCTGGGTCTTCCCAGTGCACCAGCCCTGAGCACTTGTCTCATGCATCCAACCTGGGCTGGTGATCTCCAGTATTCTTGCCTGGAGAATTCCATGGACATAGGAGCCTGGTGGGCTATAGTCCCTGGGGGTTCAAAGAGTCAAACAGGACTGAACAACTAACACTTTACTAATTTTAGAAAATGTATACCTAATTTTGACTCCAGTTAATGCCTTGAGTATTTCTTTGAAAAAACTTTGAGTCTGTACAGAACATTCAGACCTCACAGTTGTATGTAAGTAAGAAGTCAGATGGGCTCTCCTGGTTCTTCTTCCCTGGGGTCTTACAAGGCCAAAATGAAGGTGTTGACCAGCCTGGCCTTTTATCTGGAGGCTCTGGAGGAGCATCCACATAGTGGCTTATTCAGGTTTTTGGCAGAATGCAGTTCCTTGCAGTCATAGGGCTCAGGTCCTAACTTCCTTGCTGACTGATACCCAGGAGTCTCTCTCGGTCCCTTAAGTCTACCTGAATTCCACATCACCTTCCCTCTCTATCTTCAAACCAGCAACAACCTGTCAAATCTAGCTGCTTTGAATCTCTCACTTCTGCCACATCTCTCTTGCTTCATAAGGGATTCATTCAGATAATATAGGAAATCTACCTTAATTATATCTGCAAAATCCCTTCTGTCATGTAAAGTAATACATTCACAGGTTCCAGGAATTAGGATGTGAACATTTTTCAAAAGCCATTTTTGCCTACATTTTGCTTTTCCACCAAATAGTTTAATCTAGTTCAAATCTCATGGAAGGACACTGTCCTTTATTAGAAATGCCCATTAAGTACACAGATTTCTGTAAATGCGTTTTCAGAACATGACCTCCAATCAACAGTATTGTCTGTCCCAATTCCATCAGAATATGTGTTTATTCTTAAATAACTGTCCTAACTTAATTCTATTTCCCCAGCTTTCCAAGATGCCTACAACTTCTTTAACAAGGATAAAACTGGCTGTATTGATTTACATGGAATGATGTGCACTTTAGCTAAGTTGGGAATGAATCTAATGAAGCACGATGTCTATAATGAATTAAGATGTGCTGATATTGATCGTGAGTACTTTGACTTGCCATTTTTTATAAAGATTTTTATAAATACATTTTTTTTCAGACTATATAAACATGAGAAGTAAGCCTCATTTATTTGCTAAAAGTACATACATGTGTTTCTCTTTAAAGTTATCAGTGAGGTATGTGTACAAGTTATGAAGTTGAATTAAAGCTACAAAATGGGCTAGTTTTTGAAAAGGCCTGTGTGGAAACCAAAAGTGACTGTTGTATTTAATATCAAATTCAGATTACCTGTCATAATATACATTTTGGAGAGTACCTTGAAATAACAGAAAGACATTGACAATTTCAAAAAATAACCTGTTACTGTTACCCAAAAACTGGACTCGCCTCTTACTGGGTGTTGAGCCAAAAGACACAACCAAGCCTAAGAGCAGAAGAAGGGAGGATTCATTACTTGCAATAAGTAAGGAGAACACTGAGGATATTTTCCAAAGCAATTTCTCCCCAACTGCAATACTGGAGAGGTTTTAAGCTAAGCTTGCATACCTATTCATTGAGGGGCTTGAGCAAAGGAGAATGCAGCATAGAATTGGGGCAAAGGTCAAATAGAGCCCAGGCTCTAGTTGATGGGGGTCATGATGGTCAGCAAAGGTCGGCATCTACCATCCTGAGGCTCTAGGTAGTCTGGTGGTTCAGAGCTCAAGGGGGTTTGGATCCTGGGAAACAGCTCAAGAATGTGCTTCGGGCTAATCTTTACCTTAGAAACTGAACTGGGAGTCTTTACAACTGATATATTACCTCCTGGTAATACCTGTTTGTTCTTACATTCTTCATTCCTTTAAAATAATTAACTATGTAACTCAGCTGGTAAAGAATTGCCTGCAATGCAAGAGACTTGGGTTCGATCCCTGAGTTGGGAAGAACCCCTAGAGAATGGAAAGGCTACCCACTCTGGTATTCTGGCCTGGAGAATTCCGTGGACTGAATGGTCCATGGAGTCGCAAAGAATCGGACACGACTGAGTGACTTTCACTCACTTCACTAGAATATAGCATATTCTTCTACAAGGACAAGCACTGTGGCCAGATTTAGATGACAAAATGGCTTAGGCCTAAAGTGACTTCTCTTATGTCAAGATATTTAGGTCTAGTTTTCTTCTTCCCAGAATCCTCTACCATATCTGCCTGCATTACCAAGGATATCCAAGCCCTTTTTTTCTGTTTGAATCATAATGATATAAATCTTCCTTCCATCACTAGAGCCACCTATATTGAATCTTAAATGCCACAGCACTTTTATTGATATTTTTTAAAGCATGTAAGTAGTGTTTTCTTTGAATACTATTGATTAGCAGCCCAAGCTCATATGTTGTGTGGAATAAGTATTCAGCACAGTACCTTTTCCCACCACACCCCACTCACCTGCCAGTGTCCCAGTCAATCAGCAGCACCCTTCATGGGAGTCAGTCACCATTTAATTGAAGTGTCACTTGTTTCCACTAACTCTGCCCAAATTTTTATCCTTTCATTGAAACACACTCCAATAGCACTTGTTATCCTTTAATTTTAGAGGAAAGGGGTACAATTCAGGGATAGCCTAATAATAAAATATAGAGGTGGATGTGAAATGGTAAGGTGAATATAGCCTTGTTCTGATCCTTGGATCTCTGTTGCAGAGGATGGGAAGGTGAACTTCTCAGACTTTTTAAAGGTGCTAACAGATAAGAACCGCTTCCTTAAAGCTGTGGGTAAGTATGTTGCTGAATAGATGGCAGTGGGGGTAGTTGCAATTCACTGCATAGTAAATATTGTTCCTTTAGACCTCCAATCAGGAAGGTGTAGTCTGGGATGTGATTTACTTTTGTACTGCTCCTCTTAAAACAAATTTTGCTAAGGAAATTGATACAGTTTTAGAATTTTAACTTAAATCCATCAAGTCCTTCTGCAGGAGACACTGCTCTTTGGACCTCAGTGAGAACAGTCAGGCAGTGGTGTAGAAAATTTTGGTCACCTTTTATATTTATATACCACTCTGGTATTCTTGCGTGGAGAATTCCAAGGACAGAGGAGCCTGAAAGGCTATGGTCCGTGGACTTGCAGAGATGGACATGACTGAGCAACCAACACTTTATATTACTTTAATTCTTTACCAAATGCATGTGCTACTTCGGGAGGTATTACTCTTACAAAAGAAAAATGTATACACATAGCACTCTAAATGTGGGGGGCTTCCCCAGTGGCTTGGGCAGTAAAAAATCTGCCTGCAATGCAGGAGACCTAGGTTCGATCCCTGAGTTGGGAAGACCCCCTGGAGGAGGAAATGGCAACCCACTCCAGTATTCTTGCCTGGAAAATTCCATGGACAAAGGAGCCTGGTGGGCTACAGTCCATGGGCTAAGTGACCAACACTTTCACTTCATATATTTTCAGAAAAATGCCATCTCTCTCATGCATATTTGTGTATAGATAATTCACTATTCCTGAAAAAATCTTCATCACCCCAATAAACCTCTGCCCTCAGTGTGAGAGCAGGAGAGTCTGCTGGAGGTTCCAGAACATGTTCTCACATAAGGTTTAAACAACTTGGAGATATACTCAAATTATTGCTATTAGTTCTCTAATGGTTTGTTTATGAGTTTAACAAGCTGCCTTGGAAAATCTGACCTTATTCATATCATGTTTTCCCGATAAATACATTCCAAATTCCAGATACTGTATACAGTTTTAAAAAAGACATCCTTTCATAAGCTATGAACTGTCTTAGTATAAACAGAAGTTACTGTTTCAAGTATTGCTATAGTAACAAGGGTTTGCCTGCACACCAGAGTTATGTTTATCAACAGTTCCTTTTCATAGACGAACAGAATAGTCCTTAACACATAATTCATGTTTATGTTAAATGTATTACTACATTTACTTAGAAGTCACTGAACTAAAAGTATTTCATTTTAAATCCCATGATTATTTTGTCTGTTCGGTAATCAAAATGACCTTCCTGCCAAACAGAACAGACTTTGAATGTTTGTTTATAATTCTTTAGTTTTTAACTTGGTTTTAATATTATATATACAGTAAAATGACTGTCACTTTAACACTTTTTATGATAATTTTTTTTCAGAAGGCATTTTGAATTTTTTTTCTCTCCATAGTTCCAGAAAAGGAGACCTGTTTAGATTTAGTTGGCAACCCAGGAATCCTGTTGTTTGAAATACTATCAAAGCTTATAGAGACTTCAGCCTTACCCAAAAAGGCAATATCGGAAATAGTAAGGTAGGTGGCAAAGGAACAAAAATGACCTCAGCAACACTTAGGAGGATTCTGCAAGGCAACTGCCTCTCCCTGACATCCTAACATCGCCACAGATCTGACCCAAAACAAGGAGAAGGTGTACAGGCAGCTAGCTGCTCATGTGTCGCAACATGAGACCTCACAGCGCTGCCTAGTTCTGAAACTGCGAGGCTGATTCAGACCATCTTAGGACCCCACTGAGAGCCTAAGATAGCCCAGAAAGTTCAGCTTTGGAAGTTCCCTGGTGGCCTGGTGGTTAAGATTCCAGGCTTTCAGTGTGGTGACCCAGGTTCAATCCCTGATAAGGGAACTGAGATCCTGCAAGTCCAGCAACATGACCAAAAGAAAGTTCAGCTTCTCCTACTCTAGGCTAGAAAAGTGCAGAGGAATAAGACTGTTCTGGAATGATTTGGGGTGACCTTGGAAACTGAGTTTGAATATAAGATACTCCCATTCACACTGGATCTCTCAGGAACTCTGATAAAGCCCTTTGGGACAAAGTACAGTAATGTCATACCTCCTGAAGTAGTGTTTGGACTGGAGCAGAGCCAAAATTAGACTTAGAATAGGATAAGAAAACATTCTCACACCCAAATGTGTTTATTCCAGCAAATGTCACTGAAGATACATTTCCTCAATATAGTTCTATCATGGTATTGCAAAAATTAATTGTTGCCATTATCAGTCTTTTTAAAGCATTCTACTTTGAAAAGCATTATTCTTTCAAATCGTTCTACTATCCCACTTAAAGAGATTTAAAAATACAGAATACCACCAACATTGTAAAATATCCTCTTCTTCTCAACAGGTAATCTCTATATACTGTCCCACATCTTGATCAGATGTAGAACAGAGGGTGCACAACATTCTACACTTCATTCCAAGTCAAATACATGTGTTAAATCCCTGATATTGGTACACAAATGTATCACATTCTTAACCTCTCAGCCTCAGTTTCCTCACCTGTAGAATGAGAATAATAATACCTATACCACAATTATAGGGCAATTGTAAGGACATCTGGTAATGCAGGTACAGTGCTTAGCAAACATAAGAACTCAATGAATGTTAACTATTATCATTATGTGTCATGTACATGGGCTTCCCTGGTGGCTCAGAAAGAATCTACTGCAATGCAGAACACCTGGGTTCGATACCTGTGTTGGGAAAATCCCCTGGAGAAGGTAATGGCTACCCACTCCAGTATTCTTGCCTGAATTCCATGCACAGAAGAGCCTGGCAGGCTACAGTTCGTGGAGTTACAAGAGTCGGACATGACTATGCGACTAACATTTTCACTTTCAACTATGTATATAAGCATAGAATATACACATTATCTATTTTAATCCTCACATACATGGCAACGAAGATCCCACATGCTGCAACTAAGACCCAGCACAGCCAAATTGAAAAAAAAGAAGAAGAGAATCAAGATAGTAAGGAATTGAGAAACCAAGGCCACAGAGAAATTCAACAGGATAGGTTTTACACCAGTATTAAATACTAAAGTGAGGCCAGGTAAAATGAGGACTGAATGGATGGAATTAGCTTTGGTAGTTTAAGAAATCATAAGTAAACTTCAGTTCCAAAAGGATGATGGGAAGAAAGCCAAGTTTTCAAGGGTTAAAACATCCCCCAGAGGGATGGAATGGAGAGGGAGGTGGGAGGAGGGATCAGGATGGGGAACACATGTAAATCCTGGCTGATTCATCTCAATGTATGGGAAAAAAAGAAAATAAATAAATAAATTTTAAAAAAATAGCAGTCACGTTAAACATACTAGAATAAGTGCATGTTTTAACTTTTTCTCCCTTCTGAAATTGCGCTAAAATAATAGTAAAAGCATTTTAGAGGGCATAAAAACAGGAAGAAGAGCTGAAAAAATGATATCCACATAATTGGAAGCTGGACAGGAAATGAATGACTGTTTACAGGCTAGTGAGATCAGAAGAAGCTGAAACTTGAATGGCTTCAGTAGAGAAGGTCAAGACGCAAGCCAGTTCTCACTGCAGAACATTGAAACACTAAGGAACTCAGACACTGGGAACCTCTAAAGGCAGCAGAAATGCAGGGAGCCCAAAATAGGAATACTAGTTGAAAGTAGCATTGAGAAGCAGGTTGACCCTTAGATTCCTCTCTCTTATCCCACACAACCACGTGACTGCTTGGCAGTTAACTCTCGGAAGAGGTTGTACCAGAAAGATTGTTGGGGCTCAGGGAGGTCAGACATAACTGAGGATGAGGGTATCAGTGAAAACAGGGTTACATGAAAGCCCACTTACTGCATGGTGAGACTCTACGAGCCACCTTCCCCTTCCCTAAATCTCATTAACAGCTAGACTTTTATACCAGATAAAATATTAGAGGACCCCTCTCAGAGAAATTGACTAGACAACTACAGAGAGAAAAAACCCAGACAACCACAATTAAAAGACCCTTAATGAAACAACACTCCAACCAGTTACCTGACAGTAAATTTCCTACTCAATAAGACCCACCACACCAAAGAGCTTCCAGTTGGCCTTAAAGAGTATTTATTCTCACTCTTAAGTATGAATAGACATCCAAAGATCAAGAGATAGTTAAGGAAAACCTGTGTTAGTGAAGAAAGATTGAAACAGGAAAAAAGGAAAGAAGGGAAGGAGGGAAGAAAGGAAACAGTTGTAAACATAACCTGGTATATAATTATCAGATAAAGATTAGAGTTTCAGGGAAGGGAAAGTATAGGCTAGAACAGCAGTTTTCAAACTTGGGCTTGCATCAAGATCACCTAGAGCAATTGTCAGACCACATCACTGGACTCCAGGGTTTCTGATTCAGGAGGTTTGTGTGAGGCCCAAGAATTTATATTTCTAAGAAGTTCCCAGTGCTGCTGGTGCTGCTGGTGGTTTGAGGACCACACCAGAGCCATCAAGACTGTCGGGATTCCTTTGAAAGAAAAGAAAGATGAGCCTTCAAGAACCTGGTAGGAATTAAATTACACTGAGAGAAGCAAGCATTATTCTATATTCAGAGACAAGTGAGAACATTGTGGATGGATGGATTCAAGATGAGGAGAGGAAGTACAAGTGGCTCAACATCAAAAAAACAAGCAACCCTGCACTCGCCTGGTGGCTCAGTGGTAAAGAAACCACCTGCCAATGCAGGAGACACAGGTTTGATCCCTGGTCCAGGAAGATCCCACGTGCCACAGAGCAGCGAAGCCCACGCGCAACCGCTGTGGAGCCTGTGCTGTGGAGCCCGGAAGCAGCAACTACTGAGCCCATCTGCTGCAGTTACTGAAGCCCACACGTCCTAGAGCCTGCGCTCAGCAACAAAAGAAGCCACCACAACAAGAAGCCTGTGTACCACAAGAGTAGCCCCTGCTTTCCTCAACTAGAGAAAAGCTTGTGCAACAATGAAGACCCAGCACACCAAGAATAAATAAATAAAATTTTTAAAAATCAACCCAATCAAAAAATGAGCAGAAGACCTAAATAGAAATTTCTCCAAAGAATGCATACAGATGGCCAAGAAGCACATGAGAAGATGCTCAACATTGCTAATCATTAGAGAAATGCAAATCAAAACTACAATGAGATATCACCTCATATCAGTCAGAATGACCATCATCAAAAAGTCTACAAAAAATAAATACTGGAGAGGGTGTGGAGAAAAGAGAACACTACTAAACTGCTGGTGGGAATATAAATTGGTCACAGCCACTATGGAAAACAATATTCAGGTTCCTTAAGAAACTAAAACTAGAGCTACCATATGACCCAGAAATCCCACTCCTGGGCATATATCAGAGAAAAACCTGGTTTGAAAGGATATATCTAACATTCATTGCAGCACTATATACGTGGATGCAACCAAAATGTCCACTGATAGATGAATGGATAAAGAAGATGTGGTACATATATACAATGGAATATTACTCAGCCATTAAAAAGAATGAAATAATGCCATTTGTAGCAACATGGATAAACTTGGAGATTATCATACTAAATAAGCTAGACAGAGAAAGACAAATATGATATGATATCACTTATATGGGGAATCTTTTTAAAATGACACAAATTATTTACAAAACAGAAACAGACTCACAAACTTAGAGAATGAGCTTATGGTTTCTGGGGGGAAGAACAGGGGAAAGGAATAGTTAGGTAATTTGGGATGGACATGTACACACTGCTACATTTAAAATGGATAACCAACAAGGACCTACTGTATAGCACATAGGACTCTGTTCAATGTTATGTGGCAGCCTGGATGGGAGGGGAGTTTGGAGGAGAATGAATATGTGTATATGTATGAGTGAGTGCCTTCATTGTTCACCTGAAACTATCACAACATTGTTTATTAATCGGCTATACCCCACTATAAAATAAAAAGTTTAAAATAGTAGCCAACAAGGACCTACAGGGAACCCTGCTCAATATTCTGTAACATCCTAAATGGGTAAATAATATGAACAAGAATAGATACATGTATAGGGATAACTGAACCACTCTGTGGTACACTTGTAACTAACACAGCATTGTTAAGCAACTATACTCCAATATAAAATACATTTTTTAAAAAAGGTTAGGGAAGGAAGTATCTGATTACAAACCAGACTCCTACCCAACCACTGCTGCAGCTCTGATATTTAGAACGAGTTCTTTCCCTCTTCCTGAGAGGAAAAGAAAGGTTCCCCATCACCATCCCAGAGAGAAGTGAAGCCTCCTGATGCTATAGTAGAAAGAAACCTGTGAAGTAGTGAGAAGAAAGGTCCTGTATCTTGTTCTCTAGGACACTCCTCCACTCAGCACACTGTGAGACCTTCCACTTTGGTACTGAAGGCCCCACTGCAGCAAAGCAGTGAGAAACATGTTTTTCTACTCAGCAGTGAGCGACCAGATCCCTACCTCAGCTGCTAAGAGGCGTCTCTGTCCCAGCAGCAAGAAGGAATCTGACCTGTCACTGATATTGTAAACGTACCTTTGGGGATGTTTATACTGTGAATTAGAGTCCTTTATCATATGTAGCCTGTGGTACATAAAGAATTTATAACCTAAAATGCATAGTAACATAGCTCCTAAATACGTTCACACACATGACTGCACGTTCATGTATACATGCACACACACACACACACACACACACACACACAGAGATTGTAAAGAATTACAGTAGTGATTTACTCTGGACATCTGTGGATAAGAAGATTACTGGTAGCATTTTCTTTATACTTTTCTAACTCTTCCAGATTTTCTGCAATGAGAATTTCTTTTAATTTAAAAAATGCTGCATTTTAAAGCCCAACATAAAATTACTATATTATATACCTGTAGCATATAATATTGTACAGAAGCTGCACCTCAATTTTAAAAAACAAACCACAAAATAATATAATAGTAGACATGACTAATGTTTATAGTCAAGTTGATACCACTTAAGGGTTTGTCAGAGATCAAAACTGCTAAGTGTTTTTCTAGACAAGACTGGGAAGTCTTGGAGCGGAGGAAGGAAGCCAGAGCCCAGAAACTGCCTGAATAAAGTCATCAAATGGTCTGTGGAAAATGTCTGTAGATATTCTATAAATGTCATATAAATAATATTAAATGATTATACAAATTAAACTCAAACATATTCAGTATATATAACTTGAAAATTGACTTCTTTTTCTTCTGTCCAACGGTCAGGCACTTTTTAACCATCTCTGAATATACCTTTTTTTCCTAGCTATTTCCGAAGAAAATTCCGGGAAACCACCTCAGGAGTGGTGTGGAGCCCCGATACTATGGGTTATGGAAAAAGGAGATTTAAGCCAGACATATGCACACCTCCAAGCTCAAGCACAGCTGCCTTCGCTAATGCTGCTCGGATTGCAATAATGAAAGAAAAGGATTTATTTAAATTTCTTGATGAGCTCAAGAGTAAGGGTCATTTGTCCTCTCCCCACTGTTGTAAAAGATGTATGTGTATATTACTGGTCAGAAATAAATACTAGATGCCAAGTGCTTTAAGAGTAGGGCCACAGCCTATTCTGAGTGACTGGTCTGTCACACAGATATCGTTTGAAACAAATGTACAAATTTTTACATTTTCCCTGAATCCCTAGACACCTGGATGAAGCTGAAAGTCTGTGAATGGGTAGGGTGGTGGGAGCAGGAGAATGAAGAAGGGGTGGCAGAGCCACTGAGGAGATGAATAGGCAAAGAGCAAATTAGGCACCACATTTATGTCTTCTATGGGAATTTCTTCTTACATTTTTTTTGTAATACCAGTTTTTATCTTTACAGAATGCAATCCTCCTTCAGATAGCCCATATTCAAAAATACCCATCTTTCCACTGTTTCCTAATGTGGATGGAGTGGTAATGGGAAAGCCATTCAAAGACATACAGAAGTTAGAAATGCTGAAGAGAAAGGAGCCTCTGAATTTCTTTGAGAACTATTTTTTCCATAAAAAAGACTGGAAAACACAGGTGAGATTTGGATTATGTCATATCAGTTCAATATTTAGGTTTTTAAGTTGTAACTTAACAGAACTAGTAATGTGCTTATTAATGACAAATATTTTCAGTCATGATATTTCAAACCAGACTCCATAGCCATGTTCCTAAATTTAAAGTCCAGGTATAAATATTTCAAGGCTTCCCTCATAGCTCAGTGGTAAAGAATCCACCTGCCAATGCAGAAGACACATGTTTGATCCCTGGGTCAGGAAGATCCCCTGTAAAAGGAAATGGCAACCCACTCCAGTATTCTTGCCTGGGAAATCCCATGGACAGTGGAGCCTGGCAGGCTATAATCTATGGGATCACAAGAGTTGGACATGACTTAGCGACTAAACAACAACAATAAATATTTCATTTAAGGGACTTCCCTGGTGGTCCAGTGGCTAAGACTCCATGCTCCCAGTGCAGGGGACCCGGGTTCAATCCCTGGTCAGGGAACTAGATCCCACATGCCACAATTAAAGAGTTTGTATGCTGCAAGTAAAAGCTGGTGGAAATAAATAAATAAATATTTTTTAAAAATATTTCATTTAATTTAAACAAATCATTAAAATTGCTGAAAAATGTATAATACTATAATTCTAATCTATTATAACATCCAATCTAATGTACTATAAATGTTGATTATAAACCAAGGAATGAAACTTCCAAGTTTCAGGGACTTCCCTAGCAGTTCAGTCGTTAAGACAACATGCTTCTGCTGCAAAGGTCATGGGTTTGATCCCTGGTTGGGAAACTAAGATTCTACATGTATGTGGCAGAGTCAAAAGATAAAAAATAATTTAAAAATTCTACATGGCAAAAAAAGTCACATTTGCAACTCATAATACAAAGAGCTAACTTTTTTAATACATCAGAGAGCTTCAAAGTGATTAGAAAAAACTAACCTATATAAAAATGAGCAAAAGATATGAGCAGACAGTTCTTAGAAACATAAAAAGGTATTCAGTCTCACTCTTCATAAAAGATCCAAATTAAAACTATCCTGAGACATTATCTCTCCATATTAGATTGTCCAAGACCAAAAAGTTGGAAAACACCTGGGACATAAGATATAACAGAGATAAAAGAGAGAAAAGCATACACATTTTATTAAATTTTACATATACCTGGGAAAATGAAAACCCAAAGAAGCAATTAGAATTAAACATTTATATACTGAAATAAAAAAAGAAGTACTGGTTTGGAGAGTATCAGACAATAAGAACTAAAATACTACACCATGCTAACATGGAAGATGAGGAGGGTGGTGCTCAGAATGAAAGCTAAGTTCTTCTTATTGTTTGGGGAAAGGCTTATGATATTGATTAAATCTATAATTTGTTGCATTAATTGTAAATGTTAAAAATGTGAAGATAATCAGTAAAAACTAAAATGAATATTGCCAAACCATAGAGGAATAAAAAAATTAAGAAAAAAGAGAGAACATGGGAAAATAGAAAGTATGAAACAAAATAGGCAGAAAAATCCAAATATATCAGTAACACAGGAAATGATTAAAGACACCAGTTTAAAAAAAATAATAAGGGGAAGGGAGGGAGGAAGGAAGAAAGAATTGTTTTCAAGTTTAAAAGAAAGGGTGCTGATTTTTTTTAAGTAGTTTTAAGATATATATCATTTTACCTAAATTATGACACAGAAACTTGAAAAAAAAAAGGGACAGAAGAAGATATATCAGGCAAATACAAATCAAAATAAGCTGTTATCCATATGTTGGGGGGGGGGAGAAAATTTAAGGAAAATATGAAGATAAATATGCTATTTATCTTAAAATCTTAGAATCTTAAAAATAAAACAGACACAAATTCACAGATACAGAAAACAGTTTACCAGGAGGGAGAAGGATGAGGACAGGAGCGAAATAGGTAAAGGAGATTAAGAGGTACAAACCACTAGATGCAAAATAAGTTGCAAGGATGTAGTGTACAATACAGGGAGTATGGCTAATACTTTATGATAACTTTGTATGGGGTATAATCTATTAAATGTTGAATTACTGTTTGTGCCTTTGAAACTAATATAGAAAGTCAACTATACTTCAATTAAAATTTTTTTTGATCATCAGGAAGATAAAACTATTCTGAATCTGTATGTACCTAACAAATTGACAGATAAGGTGATATTTAATAAGGATTAGCTTTAGACTTTTTAAGGCATTATACATGGTAATAATAAATATTAAATGAATAAGCAAATTTACAATCACAGTGGAAGATTTTTATCATGCCTCTTCAGAAACTGATAATGCAAAGGAGCAGTGGGGAGGGGGGGATCAAATCTTCTTACAAAAATTTAACTGTTTTTGTAGCAGGAAGAGAAACATGAAACTATAGCTTGATGGAGAATCAGAGTCTATAAAAATCTGTTTCAGGATGTAAGAGATGAGCACTTTTGTAGCCAGGAGGAAGAACCTTTAGAACTCTGGTTCTCAATCTTGGTTGCACAACAGAACCCCCAGGGAGAGCTTTTACAGTCCTGCTGCCCTAGTCACAGCTCTGTCTAGTTAAATCAGGTCTCTGGGAATGAGGCCCTGGCCTCAGGATTTTTTAAAGTTCCACTATGCATGACAAAACCCACTGAAATGTTGTGAAGTAATTGGCCTCCAACTAATAAAATAAAATTAAAAAAATAAAAAATAAAGTTCCACTATGCAGCCAAAGCTGAAAACCACTGCTTAAAGAGAAACTGAAGATGTTTGAAGATGGAGGAGAGAGGCAAGACTGGCTACATGACTGGCTAGGCCCAGTGCAAAATGAAAATGTAGGGCTCCTTGTCAAAAAATAGTTAAAAATTTAAAAACAGCAACATAAAACATTAAACCAAACTCAGGGCCCTTCTAAATACAAGGCCCTGTGTAATTACACAGGTAATTACCCATGAAACCAGAGCTGGAAAGAAGTAAATTGGAGAGAGGTGAATAAATAAAGATACACAAAGAGACCTTGAAAATTAGGAAAAACTCTCACATATAAGAGGGAAGGAGGAAGAAATGTGTGAAAGGATGGAGAAATCCTAAGGTGGAAAGAAGAGCAAAAGGAATTCATGTTAGATAGACTTGAAGAGACAAGATCATTAGCTAAGGGAGTTTAAAGGTTTGGTTTTCTAGCAGCTTCTGTAAGAGCTGCAAATGAAGAAAAGTAATGTCAGGCAGTACTGAGGACCTGGATGAGCCTGGGTCATACACATTTTCGAAGAAAGCAATCTGCATATTTGTATGATTTCCATCAACACTGTTCAGCAGCCCAGGAACAGGGTAAAACAGATGCCTGGTTCCCTGTGAGAATTTTGAAAGTAGGACAGGTCGTGCTCTGTGGAGGGCACAGTCATTTTCAGTGCTTTGGAAGTTTGAGTGAGGATGGAGTTGGTGCCTCTCTACTCCCTACATCCATCCCAAACATAAACCATCCTCTGGTCTATACTTGCCTTATGACTAGGCTTCACTGTTAAGAAAGAGTCTGCTCGATGCCCATTTACACATAGCACTATACCAGGTGCCCTGAAACAATTGACAGGTGGTATAGAAATAATCTTATAAATCATATACACTCCCTTTCATAATACAGTATATTTCTGTGTATTTTGTCTTTGTTATACAATTCAACTAAAATATGTTACTAACCTTCTTTTTTAAATGTTTATAAAGGCAGCAAATATAAAACCTGTTGATCCTACCTCAGGCTACCCAAGTGATATCCTCACCATTGATCAAATACTCAAGAAAAAGCAGAACTGGACAGTGGCTGATGCAGCTGCTATTAAACCACATGTGAGTATCCACTGTTTAATGCCTTCTCAGAAACCATTGACCAAAATGTTTTCCACTTCATTACTACAACCATAGAACTTCCCTGGTGGCTCAGCGGTAAAGAATCTGCCTGCAATACAGGAAACACAGGAGACACCAGTTTTATCCTTGGGTCAGGAAGATCCCCTGGAGGAAGAGATGGCAACCCACTCCAGTATTCTTGCCTAGAAAATCTCATGGACAGAGGAGCCTGGCAGTGGGCGTGGACCCATGGACATGGGGTTGCAGTGGGTTGGACATGACTGAGCACATACACACTACAACCATAAAACCAAGATTTTTTTTTCTCTTCTCTGTCTTTAAGACCAGATCATTTCTCATTTTCATCCATTGTAATGATATTTCTTGCTCTGTAACCAAATGGGTTCAAATGTTAACTTGTATAATTCATCCTGCTAATCATCTTTGGGGGCTTCCCACACAGTTCAGTGTGGGAAGAAGAATCCACCTGACAATGTGGAGTCATGGGTTTGATCCCTGGGTCAGGAAGATCCCCTGGAAAAGGAAATGGCAACCCACTCCAGTGTTCTTGTCTGGGAAATCCCATGGACAGAGGATCCTGGTGGGCTACAGTGCATGGGGTCCACAAAAGAGTCAGACACGACTGAGCAACTAAACAATGATCGCCTTTGGAGTTGAACCCATCATCATTTCTGGGGCATTCATTTGTTTCATACTGGAGACAGCAACTAGTTAAGGTAGTAAACCAGCAGTCACAGTGAAGGATGTACTCAGGGAGGGAATTGTGATGATTGACTGCATCTTTATTATGGCAGCTAAAAGAATAATAGTAATAGTAGTTTAATTATGCTTCCTAGGTGCCAGGCAGTGTGCTCTATAAGTACTCTACAAGTACTTTATAGGTTCTAATTCATTTACTTACCACAACAAACCTTTGAGCTAGGCACTGTTACTCCTTGTCATTTTACCAATATGCACAGAGAGGTTACATGATTTGCCCAAAGGCACACAGCTAGAAAGTAATAGGACCAGAATTAAAAGCATGGGTAACTTGGATTCTGAAGAATCCACACTTTAACCACAACTCTGTGCTGCATGTCTGCTTTTGTGCCCTCATTTATTAGCAACTTTTGTCTCCCAGAAAGAAACTGTGGTGTATTTATTTTATGACAGCTCCCTTCCACATTTGACACTAATGGTCAAGCTCTCTGAGACACATTCTACTTCCTTAGCCTTTACGATGGGGCTTCCCTGGTGGCTCAGATGGTAAAGAACTGGGAGAAGGAAATGGCTACCCATTCCTAGTATTCTTGCCTGGAGAGTTTCATGGACAGAGAAGCTTGGTGGGCTACAGTCCAAGAGGTTGCAGAGAGTCAGACACAACTCAGCAACTAACACTTTCACTTTCTTAGCCTTTACAATACTGCATCTTCAATTCTTTGTATATCTCTGTGTCTTTCCTCTCTCTTCTTTTTCCTGAGGTTCACCCTTTTTTTCTACAGTGAAGTACAGTTGATTTACAGTGTTTGAGGTATACATCAAAGTGATTCAGTTATACATACACATATAAATATATTCTTTTTCAGATTCTTTTCCATTATAGGTTATTATAAGATATTGAGTATAGTTCCCTGTGCTATAAAACAGGTCCTTATTTTTTACCTATTTTACCTAGGTGAAGTCACTCAGTCATGTCCGACTCTGTGACCCCATGGATGGTAGCCTGCACCAGGCTCCTCCGTCCATGGGATTTTCTACGCAAGAGTACTACAGTGGGTTGCCATTTCCTTCTCCAGAAATCTTCCCGACCCAGGGATCGAACCCAGGTCTCCCGCATTGTAGACAGACACTTTACAGTCTGAGCCACCAGGGAAGTCCCTAAAATAATAAGTAAGTAAGTGTTAGTTGCTCAGCTTTGCCCAACTCTTTGCAACCCTATGGACTGTAGCCCACCAGGCTCCTCTGTCCATGAGATTTTCCAGACAAGGATACTGGAGTGGGTTGCCATTTCCTTCTCCAGGGGATTTTCCCAATCCAGGGATTGAACCTGGGTCTCCTGCACTGCAGGCAGATTCTTTACCGACTGAGATACAAGGGAAGCCCAAAAAGGATTGCTCCTGTGGCCCGTACAGGGAATGAACCTGGGACCTTGGTGTTATCAAGTAGTGTGTATCTGTTAATCCCAAATTCCTAATTTACCCCCCCCATCCCCCTTCAAACTTTGGTAACCATAAGTTTTTTTCTATGTCTGTGAACCTATTCCTATTTTGTAAGTAAGTTAATTCATATCATCTTTTTAGATTCCACATATAAGTGATATCATATAATATTTGTCTTTCTCTGTCTGACTTACCTCACTCAGTATGATAATCTCTAGGTCCATCCATGTTGCTGGAAATGCCCTTACTTCATTCTTTTCTATGGTTGAGTAGTATTCCACTGTATATATATAAACCCATATCTTCTTTATCCATTCATCTGTCAGTCGACATTTAAGTTCCTTAAGTCTTGATATTTCCTAGTTTTCTAGTCTCATCTTACTGCTTTTATTATACACATTCATTTGTTCAGTAAATATTTATCCAGTGTTAACAAGGTTCTGAGATTAGGAGATACCACAGAATAAAAAAACACCGTTCCTACCCTCAATCTTTCTACACTCTGATTCTCCTTGTTTCAGCTGCCACCTAAACACCTGATCAGTCTTAACTGTCACTGGCCTAGACGTCTTTCCAGTACTGCCTTAGCTCACTGATTACCTGCTGAGCATGTTTACCCTGCTGTCTCACAGCATATGAAGCTGGACACGTCCAAAAGCAAACTCATCTTATACATCAAACTGGCTCTTCCTTGAGGATTCCATACTACCATCTCCCTAGGCACTGAGACTTGAGGCCAGGAGCCATCCTTCAGTTCAGTACAGTTGCTCAGTCATGCCCGACTCTTTGCAACCCCATGAACCACAGAACACCAGGCCTAGCTGTCCATTACCAGCTCCCAGAGTTTACTGGACTCATGTCCATTGAGTCGGTGATGCCATCCAACCATCTCATCCTCTGTCGTCCCCTTCTCCTCTTGCCTTCAATCTTTCCTAGCATCAGGATCGTTTCAAATGAGTCAGCTCTTCGCATCAGGTGGCCAAAGTATTAGTTTCAGCTTCAACATCAGTCCTTCCAATGAACACCCAGGACTGAGCTCCTTTAGGATGGACTGGCTGGATCTCATTGCAGTCCAAGGGACTCTCAAGAGTCTTCTCCAACACACAGTTCAAAACCATCAATTCTTTGGTGCTCAGTTTTCTTTATGGTCCAACTCTCACATCCATACATGACTACTGGAAAAACCATGGCCTTGACTAGACAGACCTTTGTTGGCAAAGTAATGCCTTTGCTTTTTAATATGCTGTCTAGGTTGGTCATAACTTTCCTTCCAAGGAGTAAGCGTCTTTTAATTTCATGGCTGCAATCACCATCTGCAGTGATTTTGGAACCCAAAAAAATAAAGTCAGCCACTGTTTCCACTGTTTCCCCATCTATTTGCCATGAAGTGATGGGGCCAGATGACATGATCTTAGTTTTCTGAATGTTGAGCTTTAAGCCAACTTTTCATTCTCTTCTTTCACTTTCATCAAGAGGCTTTTTAGTTCTTCTTCACTTTCTGCCATAAGGGTGGTGTCATCTGCATATCTGAGGTTATTGATATTTCTCCCAGCAATCTTGATTCCAGCTTGTGCTTCATCCAGCCCAGCGTTTCTCATGATATACTCTGCATGTAAGTTAAATAAGCAGGGTGACATTATACATCCTTGACGTATTCCTTTTCCTATTTGAAACCAGTCTGTTGTTCCATGTCCAGTTCTAACTGTTTCTTCCTGATCTGCATACAGGCTTCTCAAGAGGCAGGTCAGGTGATCTGGTATTTCCATCTCTTACAGAATTTTCCACAGTTTATTGTGATCCACACAGTCAAAGGCTTTGGCATAGTCAATAAAGCAGAAATAGATGGTTTTTTGGAACTCTGTTGTTTTTCAATGATCCAGTGGATGTTGGCGATTTGATCTCTGGTTCCTCTGCCTTTTCTAAAACCAGTTTGCACATCTGGAATTTTGCAGTTCACATATTGCTGAAGCCTGACTTGGAGAATTTTGAACATTACGTTACTAGCGTGTGAGATGGGTGCAATTGTGCAGTAGTTTGAGCATTCTTTGGGATTGCCTTTCTTTGGGATTGGAATGAAAACCTACCATTTCCAGTCCTGTGGCCACTGCTGAGTTTTCCAAATTTGCTGACATATTGAGTGCAGCACTTTCACTGCATCATCTTTTAGCATTTGAAATAGCTCAACTGGAATTCCATCCCCTCCACTAACTTTGTTCGTAGTGATGCTTCCTAAGGCCCACTTGACTTCACATTCCAGGATGTCTGGCTCTAGGTGAGTGATCACACGATTGTGATTATCTGGGTCATGAAGATCTTTTTTGTACAGTTCTTCTGTGTACCACCTCTTTTTAATATCTTCTGCTTCTGTTAGGTCCATACCATTTCTGTCCTTTATTGAGCCCATCTTTGCATGAAATGTTCCCTTGGTAAATCTAATTTTCTTGAAGAGATCTCTAGTCTTTCCCATTCTATTGTTTTCCTCTATTTCTTTGCATTGATCACTGAGGAAGGCTTTCTTATCTCTCCTTGCTATTTTTTGAAACTCTGCATTCAAATGGGTATATCTTTCCTTTTCTCCTTTGCTTTTCGCTTCTCTTCTTTTCACAGCTATTTTTTAAGGCCTCCTCAGATAGCCATATGCTTTTTGACATTTCTTTTCCATGGGGATGGTCTTGATCCCTTTCTCCTGTACAATGTCATGAACCTCAGTCCATAGTTCATCAGACACTCTGTTTATCAGATCCAGTCCCTTAAATCTATTTCTCACTTCCACTGTATAGTCATAAGGGATTTGATTTAGGTCACACCTGAATGGTGTAGTGGTTTTCCCCACTTTCTTCAATTTAAGTCTGAATTTGGCAACCATCCTTAAGTTATGTTTTTTCCTCACTCCCCACATCTGCTAATCACCAAATCTGGCTACTCCCATTCTCCCAAAGATTTTTCAAATCTGTCCCCTTCATTCCATCGTATTGCTATTGCCTAAACTGAAGCCCTGGCTTTACCTGGACAACAACTTCCAACCTGCCATCCCTTCCTCACAGCTCCACCCGTTCTCCACACAGCTGCTGTGGAGAATGGGTCCTAAGAAAATCCAACCTGTCACTGTCCTGCTTAAGAAATGAATGCTTCCCTCTCGGCAATGGCAGCGTATTTCAACTGTATTTTCTGCTCCACACAACTGAGGGTCCCATTGCACTTCCCACAGAAAAGCGTCTCACTACAACATGACTTTCCCTGACAAAAGAGCTCCCGCCAACCTCAGTGAGAACAAGTCTTAGGGCCTGATTACGGCAACAACACCTGACTTGCCTCTCCTCAAAGTTAACTCTACCCTAGGGCCTGGACTCCCCTACCAGCTCTGGGATGAATTGCCTTGGAGCATTTGTTATGCTATCTCCTCTCCCTGGAATACTTTCCCATGGCCACCTACTCCCTAGATTTAATCAAATCCTTGTGGGCTTCTGATTTCCCTGGTGGCTCAGAGAGTAAAGAATCTGCCTGCAATGCTGGAGACCTGGGTTCGATCCCTGGGTTGGGGAGATCTCCTAGAGAAGGAACAGGTACCCACTCTAGTATTCTGGCCTGGAGAATTCCATGGACAGAGGAGCCTGGAGGGCTACAGTCCATGGTGTCTCAAAGAGTCGAACACGACTATTTTCATTTCATTTTTCTTGTGGCCCTCCTTAGCTCAGTATCTTCTCCTTCCCTGCCCTAGGCTGGACAGAGTGCCATCCTTGTCACTTCTGTTGTACTAAGAGCCCATCTCCATCCCACATTTCCTCCTTGTTTTAGTCTACTGTGTTTTTAAATTCTTATAAAAGTACTTAATATCTCACTACTCCTAAGTAATACATTTTCATTGTCCATCAACTCCTAACTCATGTGTCCTCAAGAGGCAATACCTAATATATAAATTCAGTGACTTGCAAGTAACCTTGAAAAAATAACATTTGGGGTATCTAGAATTATGGTCCAGAAACCAAAGATATTTTGAGGTAACTACTATAAACTACTTCTCTCTCACTGCAGGTAAAGAGAGCTACAGACACCTATAACTTGGGAATTGCCCTTGAGCACCGGAAACAAATGCTAAACCTCTGGCGGAAAATTCGAGGAGATTTGATTGGAATAGAGAGTAAAAACGAGTCCTTTTATGACACCTTTTCTACTTATACATGGTCCTGGAATGTCTGCCAAGAATTACTTTCCCCGAAGGACCTAAAGTTATACGATGCCCACGTGAACAGAAATGCCTTCCACAACTCTGTATTCTCGTCCTCTCCAGATATCACTGAATGTGACACAGACACAGGAAGAAAAAGAAAACGGAAAGGCTTCAGGGGCTTTCGACAGTGAAATTTCTACGTTTTCTGAACAGCTCATCGCAAACTACTTTTTCATAGATATCAAAATTATTCTTGCTTTTGTCTAATACATCCTTAGCAGCTGGAAATGTTGACATCTTTTGAATTCTGACCAGTAAAAAAGTTTTAAGTCATAGTATGGTTTCCTTTCCTAATTCTTACCTGGTAAATAGATGCCTCAGGGTGATTTCTCTAGCAACCAGCTGCACTCTGCTGCCCCCACCTGGGGCACCTCAAAACTGCCTGAGCCTCAGCAGGAAGGATAAAAGCAAAGATGGTATTTAACACAGGGCTGCCCTCTGACCTCGTAACAGCCCTCTCAGCAATAAGCATCTGAGTTTATGTAACTTAAGTGGCATTCTTTTGTTTGTTTGTTTGTTTGTGAAAGAGGCCAGAAGCAGCAGATGACAATGACCTTTCAGTTTCAGGGAATAATTTTGCAATCCCCTAGGGAACCTTGATTAGATCTGAGTTTTCCTAAGGATCCTAATCCTGATCCCCTGGATTACTCTGAAAAACAGCTGATCTCATACCCTCTTTCTTGGTGAGGGGTTGCAAGTTTTTATAGTAGAAAAATGTAAATACCATAACATTTATTATTTTAACATATTTAAGTGTATATAATCCATTACTTTTTCTCTTTTAGAAAAAGGAAAATACATGTTCCACACTGATGGAGACAGTGGCTTATAATGTAAAATTATAACATGGCCAGGAAAAAGTAATGAAGATAGCAAAGGCTCCCAAAACTGTTCAAGAAATAAGCCTGAAGTAATTTTGTGTTACCTTGAATATTCAAAACTGTCTAAAATATTTGCCACTTTTTATAATTTTTATGATTGGGACAAAAATAAATAACATTTTCTATCCAAAAAACAAAACTTACAGTTTGACAAGAGTTTTTTGGGGTTTTTTTTTTGGTATGGCTGTGTGAGTATAACAGGAAAACCTAAGAGATTTCACTTAGATGCCAAAATATTAGAATTCCTGGGATATTTCCTTGGATCAATGGGATAACAGGACAGAATATTTTTAAGTAGATCTGTCCTGGAAAATTTAGGATACATTCTATTAAAATTATTCTTAACAGAAATGCATTCTATTAAATTATCACATACTGTTGACAACACCATAAGTTGGCATCTCTCTGATGGAATGCAATATAGCAACAGGTACTCAGCCCGTTCACCAGATATTTCCTGAGGTGCCTTTACTGTGTGCTGGATCCTGTTCTCAGACCTGGATATGTAACCATGAACAGACAGATAAAATGCTCTGACCAAAGACTGAGGGCAGGAAAAGGGGGCAACAGAGGATGAGATGGTTAGATAGCATCACCAAATCAATGGATGTGAGTCTGAGCAACTCCAGGAGGCAGCAAAGGACAGGAAAGCCTGGCATGCTGCAGTCCATGGGGTCACAAAGAGTCAGACATGACTTAGTAACTGAACAGCACAGAGCTTCATAACAGAGCTAATTATAACCATTGACTCAGCACTTCCACTTCTAGAAATTAATCCCAAAGAAATAATCATGAACGTACAAAATGATTTAGTTATAAGGATTTTTCTTATGGTGAATGTTTTACTAAAAAGAAACTAAGAAACAAAGTAGCCTAATTGTCCAGTACATCATGGTATAACTATACAAAACAATACCAGGGTCATTAAAATGTTGGAAAAGATACTTCAAATAAAAGAATAATATTCACAACTGCAAAGCAGACTACAGCTCCTAAAAGGAATGAAAGAACTTTATGGAGTTGTTCTAAAACTTAACTATGATTGAACCCAGGTCTCCAGCATTGTAGGCAGACTCTACCGTGTTAGCCAACAGGGAAGCCCCTAACTATGATGGTGTTGCACAAATACATATTTTTATGAAAACTCATCAACCTGTACATTTTAAATGGATGAATTTAATTGTATGTCCATTTTACCTGAATTAAACTGTAAAAAATCAGGGAGGGGCACAAAGTAATTTGTTCTAAAACTATTTAACTTAAAAATTATTTCTATAAACAAGAAACACTGGAAGGATATAAATCAAAGTGTCTAACAGGCTAAACTAAGGATGGGGTATGATATTTTCTTTTCTTCTTTTGCCTTATCTATATCTTCTAAATGTTCTACAGTAATCATATATTTATTTGCAATAAGGAAAAAAATCACAAAAGCTGTTTTAAATTTAACATTGTTAAAGCAACTTATTCAATATATAGGACTGCTACAAAGGCTGTCCAGGGTCAATGAAACATTAAAGAGAGCAAACTGGGACGGTAGGATCCCTTCACCAGTCTTCAGTTCCAGAGCACATGCTTACACCTTCCACTGATTGGAACTGAAAGAAAAGCCTGAAACAATTAACTACCTCAGTCCAGGGTTAACACTCAAGGCCATAATCCAGAATGAAATTTCTCCACCTTTCCCAGCTTTGAACCCCTGCCACCCACTGAGCTGGAAGAATTCTCATTACTCACCAGCAGAGGGACCCTTAGCTCCTCTGAAAGGTAGTTCTTGCTGACTCTACAGTCTGATGCCATGACAGATTGACAGACAAGTCTTCCAAATTCCTTCTGAAATATTATTGTAGGTGCTTCAAAAGATGGAGAAAAATGAGTTGTACAGGTTAACCAAAGATAATTGCATAAAAGTTAAAATTAAGATACTTTATCACATCTTATTTAAAGGCCCAACTTGCTTGACGCTTTAAATGACTAATTGGAACTAATATAGCAAGTAACTTCAAGTGAAGACAGAGTGAGCTATCTGGAAGAAAATATGCAATAGCACTGTTGATCAGCACCACAAATCTTTCGGTGTGGGGAGAGAAAAGAAAGAAACCTGTAGATGACAGAACAAGATATCAAGAATAAACATGAACCCAACTACCTTATTTACAAACAACTCACCTTGAGAAAAGATAAAAATTCTTATACTTGCTTTTTGGAAAGGAGCTTTTGTTCAAAAAGTTTCAAAAGACCATGAGAATGGCAAAACAATGCTGTTTTCAAATAAACTACAAGTTCTTTACTATCTTACATTTTTTATTCACTCCTGTCTTTTTCTTTATGATTTAGGGTTTGTTTCCTTTTTTTTTTTTTTTGGTGGGAAAGTTATAGAATCATCACTCCCTTTGGTTTTGCCTATGGAAAGACTTGGGTTTCCCTGGTGGCTCAGTTGGTGAAGAATCCTCCTGCAATGCAGACTCAGGTTCAATCTGTGGATGGGGAAGATCCCCTGGAAAAGGGAATGGCTACCCACTCCAGTATTCTTGCCTGGAAGATCCCACTGACAGAGGAGCCTGGTGGGCTACTGCCCATGTGGTTGCAAAAGAGTGAGACGCGACTTAGCGACTAAACCACCACCACCACCATGGAAAGATTCAGCAACAAGCTATCACTAGTTACCAGTGTGTTAAACCTCGAACTATATTACTTAAATAACTAATCCCTTCTCTTCTTCCAAATGATAGTCATCCCTCTTCTGGAAATCTCAATTAACTTTATCTTATATTAACAGCATACTTTCTTCTTTCCTATGTTTGTAGCCATTATAGAAACAAATGTAAGGCTTAAAATGTATTAATATAACTATATATGTATATGTATTACAATTCTGATTGTGAAAATAAGCTTTCATATGAATAATTCAAAAAGTTAGGTGGTGGGGTTACACTTGTAAACTTGTCGTTGGATATTTGATTTGACGGTTAAACTTCGTGTTCTCGAAATTCATTTCATATCTTTCTCCAGAAAAAGTGTGGGGATACACACCACACACACACACACACCACACACACTTTTTTCTTTCCTTTTTCACACTGTGAAAATCTGGAAAACTGCCCTATTTCCTCACCCTGCTTGCTATTTTTCTCAATTATTTTGGCCATTGCTCTACAGTACAGCTAGGTAATTATTTAATTATTAAAGTGATTTAAAATTTTTCCTGTCTTACAACTTAAGAGAAACTGAGAACCCGTTAGAGCATCCTAGAATTAAAAGGAGGCTCAAGTCGAACGTCTACCACTGTCTCGCCCGCCTGTTGAAGGACTAAAGACTCTGGGGTGAAAACTCGTTGACTCTCCTTCCCAAATAGGTCCGTCCCACCAAGCAGAGGCCGAGCGCCGCCGCGACGGGGAACTTCACAGCTGCCCCACCCGGCCTCCGTGTTTTCCCGCCCAGACCCCGCGATTTCCGAAAGGGGTGTGGCCTGCAGAACGTTCGCGCGTGAGGGGAAAGTAGGTGTTTCCGGTTCCGGTGTCATGGACGGCTCCTTCGCTGAAGGCGATCCTGCCGCGCTCTGCGGGAAGAGGCAGCAGTTCGGGAGCCGGTTTCTGAGCGACCCCGCTCGCGTCTTTCACCACAATGCCTGGTAAGTGCCCTACCCTTCTCCCGGCCTGCGGTTCGCCCTCATTCCCAGCGCCGCAGAGCACTCTGAGAAGGCCCTAACCGCCGACCAGAGTCCAGCGGGCCTACTCTTGGCGCTCTCCTCCCATGGAAGAGGCGCTGCGGGGCCAGCGACTCCCTGCCCGCGGCGAAAACCTGAGGCGCCTAAGCTGCCCATTTAATTTTCCCAGGGACAACGTGGAGTGGTCGGAGGAGCAGGCCGCGGAGGCAGAGAGGAAAGTCCAGGAGAACAGCACTCAGCGGGTGTGCCAGGAGAAGCAAGGTGCGCCCAGGTGGACCCTTAGTGGTATTGACAGCCTGCGTACTGCTGGACGTGCTTTCCGGAGAGGCCAGAGAACCGAGGCCCCGAGAGTCTGTTACTGATCTGAAACAGAACTCGGATAGAACGAGAAGGGGAGGGGTTGGGGAAGGGCTGTGCCTTGACATCTTGTTAGGGCATAAAGGGTGTTTTGGTTTTGCTTTTTTGTTTGGAAGAGGATAACTATCTCAATAGCGTTTTCTAGTGACTAAAGCCTTAAATTATGTTGACTAGACCTGCATCAGTATGACTGGCTGTGGCAACATGATTGTCTTAGAGGATATACTTTGTATATCATTACATTTTGCCCGAGGAAATGGTGCCTTAATGATTCAAGTGGTCAGATTCTAAATAATGGGGGGTGGGGGGCGGCTGGAATGAATCGTGAGTTATGTGTCTTTTCCTTGTTCGTTGACTATGAGGTGGTAAGGCTTCTGCAAAGGAAAGATGGATGAATCAGAGTGGAAATAAGTCTGGCCAAAGAAAAAGGCCTCTTCTGAAGAGGTGGATGATTTCACTGAAAAATACCCCTAGTTAGTAAAACTAGGACTGGTTGGGCCTGTGTTCTAAGTGACAGTTGAAGGTGGCACTAGAAATTGTAGAGTCGTACCCACTGAAATAGTTCTGAACAAGTAGAAGAGTCCAGTTATGAAATATTAACCTTACATAGTTTGACAAAGACTACATCAAAGCAAATTAAGGTTGAGAGGGATTTTGAAAATCATATAGTCCAATATCCTCTTTTTACAGTTAAAGAAACTTGGACTTCAAGACATTAAGTGCCTTGCCCAGAGGTAAGCAGTTTAGTTAGTAGCGGTGGAATTGAGATCCAATTTCTTAGGTTTTTATTCTTCTACTACACTAGTCAAGGCCCTGTATTGGCAAAGAGCAGAAAGCTAAAATATAGTTATAAGCCAGTGTTTTCTCAAAAATAAATAAGTAAAACTGAAATCTAGGACTGCCTTGATCACCTTGAACAACACAGGTTTCTTTTAAATTATACATACTTTAGTCTATACTGTCCTCTATCATCAGATCTCTTCTCATCTGAACACTTTTCCTCTTGTCATCATTTTCTATTCCCATGCTTAGTATCTATTAGTAGTGAATTCATTTCTGGGCTCCACACTAAAGAACCACAGATATAGGAATATAATGTAAAGAAGATACAGTATCACACCTGTATCATAACCATTGACTTCACATGGGGAATAACTGAAGAACCTGGGACATTTAGCTTGTAAAAGAGGTTTTAGAAAGGGAAATTATTGCTCTCAAATACGAAAGAGCTGTTCTGTATGGCCCTGAGAGATAGTACAACCTTTTGACCATAAATGATTAGACAGGTCTTTTGCTTAATATTGAAAGTGAAAGTGAAGTAGCTCAGTCGTGTCCGACTCTTTGTGACCCTGTGGACTGTAGCCCACCAGGCTTCTCTGTCCGTGGAACTCTCCAGGCAAGAATACTGGAGTGGGTTGCCATTTCCCTCTCCAGGGGAATCTTCCCGACCCAGGGATCAAACCCAGGTCTCCTGCATTGCAGGCAGACGCTTTAACCTCTGAGCCACTAAGAGCCATCTAAAGATGTGGGAGGAGAATTGATAGGTAGTAAGTTTTCTGGCAGAAGTTGAACTCCCTGGAAGGACAAGATACAGAGCAAATTTAAGTGTGATAGGACGAAATGACCACCAGCTTTGAGACTGAGGCTCTACTTGAGTATAACTTTTTGTATAAAATTTGGTGAAGCAGGGTGATAATTTATATTGTATACAAATAAAATTGAGAGATGGTTCTTAAAATTCTTTCTTAAATATTTACAGTTGATTATGAGATCAATGCCAACAAATACTGGAACGACTTCTACAAAATCCATGAAAACGGGTTTTTCAAGGATAGACATTGGCTTTTTACTGAATTCCCAGAGCTGGCACCTAGCCAAAACCACTTGAAGAATTTGCTCTCAGAGAATAAGAGAAGTGAAGTATATGAATACTATAGAAGTGGTGAGGATGGATCTGATTTAATAATGGAAGAACAGCACAGTTGTTCTTCTGTTAGCCTTGGAGATAAGACACAGCCACCTCTTATGGAAGAGAGTGTAACTCAGAAACTCCGTCACCTGGAAATCTGTACTAATGAGTTTCCTGGATCCTCAGCAACCTACCGAATACTCGAGGTAACCTCCCTTTATTGTCCTGGCAGTGGGGTTAGCTGTCTTATGCACAGAGGGTGGCAATAGAGAGGCTGAGCCCCAAAGTAACTTCTGATGATGAAGTTGACTAGACTTACCTGTTTTATGTTGGCCTGGAATCACCTGCATTTTTGTGCTATTGAAATGTCCTAGATGCAGACCAGCTGCCTTGGTCATGACAAACAAAGATAGATCACCTGAAGTGCTACCTGGGAACATTATATTCTGTCCAAAAGTTGTAGTGTGTTGCTATACCTGCCATCTAGTAGAGAGTCCCAGGTCAGAAGACAACTTCTGTTACTTCTGATACAGTTATGAGATGGAGAGGTTAGTTAGGATGATGCCTGCTTTTCAGGTGTGGGAGATTTCTTGTCTTCTCAGTTTGGATGTGTGGTAGAAGCTCTACTAGACCTGAAAAAGAAAAGTGTGCACTGTAAAATGAATATTCACAAAAGTGACTACACACTCCACCTGAAACTGATTAGTTTTGGGACTGAGTTCTCTGGTATGACTTTGTGATAGTCCCTTATCCTCCCCAAGCGGAATGGGACTTCTGCCTCATAGTTATTAGTGGGGTTAATTGAGATAATGTATATATAATGACTGAGGATAGCGTCTGACACAGAGTAAGCTCTTAGTAAATGGTGCTATTTTCGTTATTACCACACCCAGCACTGAATTTAGGACAGAGTTGCCGTGGTTCCCCTCATGACTTTTTCAATCCAGTCTACTAGAAACGTGTTTCCAGTAATGGTATAGTGGAGCTCAGTAAGGAAATACTCTGTTTACAGGACCATTTGCCCAAATTCAAAAAGTAAAAGCAGCCTGTGCTCTTTTTCCCAGACCAGGTCCCATCCTGCTAATAAAAGCCCATATTCTCGTCTACTGTGGCTACCTCTAAGGGTTCCTGAGGTCACGGGCAGGGAATGTCATGATTACTCTAGCTCTGGTCACTACACCTTTCCTAATACAGTAAGACAAATTGTCTATTGTTGATTATTTATTTACTTTAGGGAATTAATTCTTTGGGAATTCTGTGATTAATAATTCATTTCTGATTTCTGTCTACAGGTTGGTTGTGGTGTGGGAAACACAGTCTTCCCAATTCTACAAACTAACAAGTAAGGTTTGTTGTAAAGTTTAATAGCATGTGAGCAAAGAAAAAAGTGATGCATTGTTGTTTCTTAGAACTCTTATTCTATTCAAATGGTAACAGCAATTGTTGGGAACTGTGGGTTACAGGAGATTAGATGTCTACATTATCCATTTATGGATTGTTTTGACTTAATTGACTTATAAGTTATCTTTGTCATCAAGGAAAGTAGTGAATGTTAAGCCTGTTACTTTGTTAACATGTGGTGCCTTTGATATTTTAACTCTGCTGCATAGTAAAGAGAATAGACATAATCCAGTTTGTAATCTAATTCCTCTGCTGTGGTTTTTTTTCTTGCCCATTTCAGTGACCCAAGCCTCTTTGTTTACTGTTGTGATTTTTCTTCCACAGCTGTAGAACTTGTCAAGGTAAGTCCAGTGCTCCTATCAGTAATTTTCACTGACTTAAGGGGAAAAGGGCCTCGTAAAAATCAAGGTCTCTATTTGCTTATTGTGCTGTGGTCTGAAATAGCCTGGAGTAGAGGAATTGGCCAAACATGATGATGGAACCTGATGCTTTCCTGCTGTGGAACTTTGGGCAGGTCTCTTGACCTTCCTAAAGTCATGTTTTAAGGATTGAAATGAAATGATTGTTTCATTTAGGATTGAGTTATAAGTTACAGAAATTTGTAGACAAACGCATCTGATTAAAGGGAATGTCATAGATCTAAAGGGCATGTGGTGTAGCCAGGACTAAAACTCAGTCCTGACAAAGTATCAGGTACCAAAGACACACTGGTGAGATGCTGCCACCCCCTTCTTCTGTCACAGCGTCTCCCTCAAGGTCATGGTGTTTTCCCTCTCATTGCCCATTTGCCTTTTGCTTCCTTTTTTTCTTTGCAACCCAGTTTTCTCTGATAGGTTTTTCCTGGTTTTATACATGGCCTAATATACTTGCCCCTCTCAGTCCCTTATAAGTCTCCCCTCTTCAGGTATTCCCAGAACCTCACCTGAATGACAGTGTCTTGATTCCAGAGTCCCCAGAAAGTCTGATTGACTCAGCTCAGCTGACCATCTACTTGCCCTGTTAGTTAGCTGTGACCGGTGAGGAACATGGAGAAGGCAGTGGCACCCCACTTCGGTACTCTTGCCTGGAAAATCCATGGACGGAGGAGCCCGGTGGGCTGCAGTCTATGGGGTCTCGAAGAGTTGACTGCAACTGAGCGACTTCACTTTCACTTTTCACTTTCATGCATTGGAGAAGGAAATGGCAACCCACTCCAGTGTTCTTGCCTGGAGAATGCCAGGGACTGAGGAGCCTGGTGGGCTGCCGTCTATGGGGTCGCACAGAGTCGGACATGACTTAAGTGACTTAGCAGCAGCAGCAGTGAGGAACAAAATCACAGTTTTGGAGAAGAGAGATGTAGATAGGGAAGTTACCCTAAAGCATGTGTTACAATCATGTATGATGCTCCTAGCATAGGAGCTCAGGGATTGGTAATGTTTCTGGTTGGCTTTTTTTTTTTGTCTTGCCACTCGATTGGCGGAGTCTAAGTTTCACGACCAGAGATCAGACCTGGGTCCCTGGTAGTAGAAGTGCCGAGTTCTAACCCCTGGACCACCAGGGAATTTTAATTCTGAAACTGTTCTTAAGGGCCTATACCAGATGAATAGTGAGACTTTTTAAAATTAGTTTAATGATAAAAATTATAGGTTAAATCTTCCACATCCTGGAGAGAGAGATTTTCCTGGAGAATTCTATGATCTGTGTAATATGCTGTAGTGGGAGTTGCTTTAAATCATGCTTTTTCAGTATGTGTTGTTTTCCTACTTATGAGGTTTCTCTTTGCCCTTTTGGTCACTTACCGTCCTCATTTTTTTCCAGTCCTCAGATCTGACTCCTCATCAGAATAAAGACTAGAAGTAAAGCAGTCAGGAATGTACCATTTTAAACATACAAGTTAGATTCCACAGGCTCCTAGAGTTCCTGCTTCTTACCCTAAGAGTAACAATGTTTGCTGTAATGGCTAGAGCTATCTCCCTCAGTGGGAAGCAGCAGGGATTATGTTTAAAGCAAGATGGTTTTTCTTGAGGCTATATGAACATTTTCTAACCTCTCTTCCGTCTCTCTGCAGACAAATTCAGCGTATGACCCTTCTCGGTGTTTCGCCTTTGTTCATGATCTGTGTGATGAAGATAAGAGTTACCCAATGCCTGAGAATAGTCTTGATGTCATCATCCTTATATTTGTTCTCTCAGCAATCATTCCAGACAAGTAAGTTTTAAGTCCCTTGACTAGTAGCATAGCAAAAACAAAGCTTTGATCACGGACCTTGATCTCAGAGTTGGAACCTTAATAAAAAGGATTTTATTAATGTTCTGATAGACAGGAAGAAGCTATATTTCATTATAAGCGATAGAAGCTTCTCAACTACTTTCCTTAGTTTGTCTTGAAGTCCACGTTGGACTCCAAGTGTCTAAACCTCTGCCTGTTGACTGCAGTGGTCGATTCTTCTTATGATAATGGTTTAACATCTCCAAAGAATGAGGGAGTCATCTTAGTGGGTATGTAGTGAAATTTCCTGTTGATGATCACATAGCCTGATATCTTAGAACTGTGAATGCCACAGCTATTCAAGAACACCCCATTATTGGCTTTTTAAATGCTTTAAATAAGCCAGGCTTATTATCAGCACAAAATATACCATGAAACTTAACTCATCAAGTGTTCTCTGATATTTAAGTTCTTTGGGAAACTTCTCTAGTAAGGAGAGTTCCGTAAAATCAAGATTAAAGGAAAGTGGATTGGTTTACCTTAAAAGATACCATTAAAGGCTTCTGGACATAGGCAGCCGGTCATCCCAATGAAGTTGAAATACTGTCTCGAGGAAGCAGCATCAGTCGGGGTGCTTTGGGGGGTGGGGTGTGATTGACTTTCTCTAGCCCACATTTCTTCTAAGATAGCACTGTGTCACTTGACCTGATGGGAATATTGTGAGTGTGAAATAAGGGCAGATGGAGGACAGCCCAAACAGCCTGGCATGGTTTTAAGCATTAATTGCAGCAGCTTACATGCTGTAAACTTTATATCGTTTCATTTACTTATATATTGCTGTACTGGGTCTTCGTTGCTGCTCGCACTTTTCTCTAGTTCCACAGAGCAGGGACTACTCTGTAGTTGCAGTGTACGGGCTTCTAATTGCAGTGACTTCTCTTGTTGCAGAACATGGATTCTAGAGCACAGGCTCAATAGTTGTGGTGCGTGGGCTTGGATGCTTCACGGCATGTGGGATCTTCCCGAACCAGGGATCAAACCCATGTCTCTTGCACTGGCAGGCGGATTCTTTACTGCTTTACCAAGGAAGCCACCGAGTTTTAAACTGACATGGACTGAAACAAAACATTAAAATTAAAAACATTATTCAAAAAAAAATTCATTATTCAGTATTTAAATAGACTTTCATGTGGTTTTTGTAAGTTCAAAGCATTTATACTTCTTCAGTAGTTAAAGCTGAAACCTACACTGAGACTCTATATATGGAAAATGCAGTCGGAAGTGTAGAACACTCTGCCCAGAGTACTCATTTGCATACAGATTGTGTCACCTTGTAAAGTTCTTGAGATTCAGTCCTCATGTAACAGGTGGAAAGAAACAGGCTGCATTCAGAGATTGTGGCCCTAGTGGGCAGGTAGGGTGGGTCAACTAGCAGTCCCCTCACTGGGTGGTCAGGAGTCCTCTCAGAGATCCATGGGAGCCAAGTGTGGGGATGGCTTCCCCCTGAGAAGTGGGAAGTGAGCCAGGCAGAGAGCATGTAACTTTCCCCGGGGCGGATCCCTACTGAAGGAGCAGGCCTCTTCATACTGAAGGCAGTGGATAGAAGCCACGGTTGTAAGCAAACAACAGAAGGTACATCAAAGGTTTGGGCATGAGCTCAGGTTATAACTGAAACAAACATAGGAGCTAAGATTTCAGGGGTGATGTATCAGTGTTAGGAAGTCCACTGGCTTTTCCAAATAGAATACAGAGACAAGGGACCTGTTCTTTTTTGTGAGGGGTGTTAGGAGGGGACTCTGTTCTTAAAGAGATCTGATCTTCGTTCCCTGCTGCCCTTCAGGATGCAGAATGCTATCAACAGGCTGAGCAGGCTTCTGAAGCCCGGGGGGATAATGCTTCTGCGAGATTATGGTCGCTACGACATGGCTCAGCTTCGGTTTAAAAAAGGTATTTTTTCCCACTATAATCAAAACAATGGCTTTGCCATCAGAATAGTCTCACAAATTAGTGGAATAAGATAGAGACTCTCGAATTCTATAGCTTCATACAGAGAGCCATTTAATACATGATAAGAGTGGTATGTTTTAAGTGTGATATGGCAAAAGATGCCATTAAAAAGTTAAAAGACAAATGACAGATTGAGGACAAATATTTCGGTTAATAGAACAGTAAAGACTTAATATCTATGCTGTTCAAATAGGGCTGCTGGCAAATTGATAAGGGAAAAGACCAGTGACCCACCCGGAAAACAGATGAGAAGTGTTTTAGAGTTGATTTACTGAAGAGTGGATCCAAATGGCCGAAAACAAAACTTCAAGAAAATGGAAACAGCAATGAGATACCTGTTGCTGACTGACTCAGAGAGAGTGATGTTCCTCCATGAAAGGCAGAAATAGGAGTAGATGCGGCCTTTTTTTCTAAAGCACCTTGGTGTTATCTATTCTATCCAACAATCCTTTGGGGATTTATTCAGGAACGAGCACATAGTATGTGTGTAATAAGCAAAACCTTGGAAACAAAGTGACTGCCTCTGCATAGGGTAATGTGTTTTATCACACGGGGTGGACCCCATACCACTGGTCTCATGGGGGGTGGACTTGGCTGTGTGACCAAGTGAGAAAAGCATTATGTGGGTTGGTATTTTACACTTGTCTTTAACAGTAGCTAGGGAAAAATAAGATTACTTTGACATTCAAAAGGTGTAGAAGTTTAGAAAGATGGTAATGATAACCCTATATGCAAAACAGAAAAAGAGACACAGATGTACAGAACAGGCTTTTGAACTCTGTGGGAGAAGATGAGGGTGGGATGTTTCGAAAGAACAGCATGTATATTATCTATAGTGAAACAGATCACCAGCCCAGGTGGGATGCATGAGTCAAGTGCTCGGGCCTGGTGCACTGGGAAGACCCAGAGGAATCGGGTCGAGAGGGAGGTGGGAGGGGGGATCGGGATGGGGAATACATGTAACTCCATGGCTGATTCATGTCAGTGTATGACAAAACCCACTGAAATGTTGTGAAGTAATTAGCCTCCAACTAATTAAAAAAATAAAAATTTAAAAAAAAAAAGGTGTAGAAGGATTGATTACACATCAGGTTGTTAAACTGAGAAGGTCAGGGGGTCTTAGCAGCAGAAGGGGAAGTGTGTCCTTGATAAAAACAGTATGTGTGGGATCCTATTTATGAGTGTGCATGTGGACACTGTGGAGAGACATGCAGAAGGACAGTTACTGAAATGGGAATAGTGGCTGTCTCAGATTTCCTTAAATTTAGCTATATTCCTTGAATTTTTACTATGTGTTTTTAAAGAGGCAGAAAGCCACTTAAAAGTTTGCTTTTGTTTTTAAACAAAGTGTTTGTGTTATTTATTTAATGGGGGAGGGAAGGAGAAAACAAGCTATTTTCATCCTAAGCAGAACTGTAAAATTGGGGGCTGAGAATTACATGTGTTCACTGACACTGAAGTTTGATTGTTACCCTGGAGCTGCTCTTCTCCAAAGCATCATTCCTTTGTAGGAGAGAGACTGCAGATTGCTGCAAAGTACCAGGGTAGCTTAGAAAAGGATCTGTTCTCTGCCCAAGAAATTGATATCTTGATGCACATTTAATTGACCATGAAATTCACAGAAGTGCTTTAAAGTTTCTCTGGTCTTTACCACATCACTCTGCAGGTCAATGTCTGTCTGAAAATTTCTATGTGAGAGGCGATGGCACCAGAGTGTACTTCTTCACACAAGGTACGACACAAAAGCACTTGTCTTTGTGCTGACGGCTCCCCCAGGACTGACTTCCATATTCCTCAGTGTGCTTTCAGAAGTGACATCATCTGGTCCCTCCAACCTTTTGCAGCCTCTTCCCTGCCCTTCCCCACCCCTCAGCCTACCTCCAGCCACCTAGAACTACTCAGTGTTCTCCCAGTAGGCTCAGCTTATATGAGCCTTTGGTCCCTGCCTTGTTCTTCTGCTGCCTGCTCTTTCTCTCCATCACTTTATCCAAAACAGGACACATGCTCATTTTGCAAGACTGCACTGTAGCTGCTTCAGCTTCGAAGCTGGGTTGTACCTTAGGTGCACCTGAGTTTAAGTGAACCCATGGCTCCCTGGGTTCCAGGTGTAACTCAGAGCTCCTTTCCTCTGCTGCTTGTCCTGCTGCCAGTTTTCACCTCCACCAGTGCCTTATGAATACTTTCTCCTTGGGCCTTCTGTCAGGTCACATACTTTTCTGAGCCTTTAGTGAGTGATGAAACCTCCCCTTAAAAAAAACAAAGAAACGGCTTTGACATAACATGTCAATTTTTCTATATGATTGTAAGATGTACATAGTACCCTAGAAAATTCTTTCCTATCAGCTGACTCTTAGAAAGGCTTTCCCGGTGCATTCCAGGCCACCTTTCACACACGGTTTGCCTTCGTCTGCCTAAACGAGGACTTGCTGCTACCAAGCCACTATTGCAATTGTAGCTAAACCATACTGCCCAAACCACTTAGAGTCTATGAGGAAGGACAGCAGTCTCACAGAGCACCATTTAGCATGGGAAGTAGTAGACACGGTGCTTCTTCAGGGGAAAATATATAAACATCTCTTTCCAAACTAGATGAACTGGACACACTTTTCACTACTGCTGGACTGGAAAAAGTTCAGAACCTGGTGGATCGCCGGTTGCAAGTGAATCGAGGAAAACAACTGACAATGTACCGAGTTTGGATTCAGTGCAAGTATCGCAAGCCTCTTGTGTCTAGCACCAGCTGAGAGGCAGGCACCACCTGCTCCTGACTCATAGGCTCGTTGGGCTTTTTAAAATGAACATTCACAAATGGTGTCTTGTTGTTATTGAACCATTCAAGGATTCAAAACAGATTTGAACCTGGGAAGAATTATTTTATATCAAGATTCTACCTGTTTTGCTTCATATTTGTGAAGCCCTGTGATACACTTTTCTCAAGTTTTTTTCTTTTGTGGAGATCTCAAAGAATCTTTCTTGCCTTTTTGTAACTTAATAATTGAAATGTTATTCATGGGAATCAGGAATTTATATCCATGTGAAAGTATTTATGATAAAGTGAATGAGTTGCATTAAATTATCTGAGGATTCAGATATGTGGACTAAGCAGTTGATGCATGGAAAGATGAATAAGAGTCTGACTCAGTGATCATCAAGGAAGCAAGCTGGGAAGAATTGCCTGTCTTTGGATGTTCTCCTAACTCAGAAAAACAGCAGCAATATAGGGTGTCCCTGTTAAGTATTTGGTTGTGGTCTCTGCTTAACCTTAGTTCCTTGAAATTTTAAGTACTGTTCTCCCCCCATCCCCTGCCCCCATCTTAAGTAACCTATGTCTAAAAACATTAAAAAGATCATCACTTTTAGCAAATTGTGTGTGTGTGTGTGTGTTTGTGCTCTTCAATTTTTGACGCAAAAGAAATTGGGAGAATTTTAGGCATTTCACTTCTGAATGTGATCCTTCCATCCCTGTTACTTTTTTAATGTGATTGCTACCCTCTCCCACCCCCTTGATTGATTTTTTTCTTCTCTTTTAAAGAAAGTATTTATTTATTTGGCTGCTCTGGGTCTTAGTTGTGGCACACAGGATCTTCCATCTTCATTAGCATGTAGGATCTTTTTTAGTTGCAACACGTGAGATCTAGTTCCCCAACTAGGGATCAAACCCAGGCCCCCTTCAGTGGAAGCACAGTCTTAACCACAAGACCACCAGGAAATTGTGCCCTGAATCGTTTTTAAGAGTAAGTTGAAGGATGATGTCCCAACACTACTGTGTATCTTATGTAATATTTTATAATGTGTAGTTCCTGTAACTGAAGATATTCTCCTGTATCACCAAATATATCCATCAGAAGTAAAAATTAACATGGAAACACTGCCAGCCTCAGATAACCAAGTTTTCCCAATGGTCCCAATAATATCCTTTATCATCAAAAAAGAAAAAAGCCATTGTGTTGCATTTAGTAGTCATGTCTTGGTTTCCTTCAGCCTGGAACAATCCTTGAAGTTTGTTTTCATGACCTTGATATTTGAAGATTAAAGCCTTTGCAGACTGCCCTCAAATTGGGTTTGTTGATGCCTTCCTCATGATTTGGTTTTATTACGTATTGTTGGCAGGAATATCAGAAGTGTTGCTGTTGTGGTATGTGATTTTGAAGTATCTTAAATTGTTGATGTTAACTTCGATCATTTAACTGAAGTGGTGTCTGCTGGGTTTCTCCACTGAAAAGTTCCTAAGGAGTATTTTGTAAGGTATTGCTTTGAGACTAAATATCCCATTCCTCTTTAAACTTTACCCCATTGTTTAAGCATCTGTTGCTATTTCTTAGCTAAATTTCTATCATGATGGTAGCCAGGTAGTGTGTTTGAATCCCACATCCTTCCTACACTTTCTGGTTGGCATTCTGCTTAAGGAAGACTTCCCTTTCTCTTTTCATTTACTTACGGATTCATGGGTTTCTGTTTTACTCAGTGCTTACTATACATTGCTATCATTTTGATACTTTGTGATTTTTATGCGCATTGTCCCAGATTTGGCCTTTGGGAGCCCCTTCATGTGCTTCTATGACCCTTTGTCATGTGCAAAAATGCGGCAAAGACTCCACTTTTTAAGGTGCGGAGCACAAGACAGGAGCTGAGAAGATGGAATAAAAACTGTTTCTGTTGTAAATGCTTCAGAGATGCCGAAGGGAATCATTTGGTATATCTATTCTTCATTTCAAAGGACGAATGAACTACCATTCCAGCACTTCAAGCGCAAGTTGTTCCAGGCTCATCATGTAGCTTCTCTGTCTCAGTCTGAACCAGCCATGTCTCCCCAAGGAGTTCTAGTTTCATTAGAAGAGCAGGGTGTTTAGAAACCAAGCTAAGGGTGCTCATCACTATTGGGTGCCTGTTCCCTGGCCCCCTCAGTGGATGAAGCATAGGGATATATGATATATACATACTTGAATCTGTATTCCTCTACTTAAATATGTATTGAAAACCATCAGTTCAGATGAATACTTTTGATTCCAGTCCAACACCACAGGATTTATTCTAGTTTCTATTTTGTCTCTGTACTTGTTCACTTTTCAACAGTCACCAATGCCCATAATCCTAAACATAATGGGCTAATCCCCTCAGGAAAGTTATGACCAACCTAGACAGCATATTAAAAAGCAGAGACATTACTTTCCCAACAAAGGTCCGTTTAGTCAAGGCTATGGTTTTTCCAGTGGTCATGTATGGATGTGAGAGTTAGACTGTGAAGAAAGCTGAGTGCCAAACAATTGATGCTTTTGAACTGTGGTGTTGGAGAAGACTCTTGAGTCCCTTGGACTACAAGGAGATCCAACCTAAAGGAGATCAGTCCTGGGTGTTCATTGGAGGGACTGATGGAAGCTGAAACTCCAATACTTTGGTCATCTCATGTGAAGAGTTGACCCGTTGGGAAAGACCCTGATGCTGGGAGGGATTGGGGGCAGGAGGAGAAGGGGATGACAGAGGATGAGATGGTTGGATGGCATCACCGACTCAATGGACTTGAGTTTGAGTAAACTCCGGGAGTTGATGATGGACGGGGAGGCCTGGCGTGATGCGATTCATGGGGTCGCAAAGAGTCGTACACAACTGAGCGACTGAACTGAATCCCCTCACATATAATCAATTTTTATATGTCACCTACACCCAGCCAGCCAAGGGGGTGCCTCCAAAAAGGTTGTCATCCACATGGCAGTGATAGGACCCTCCATAGAGGAGATTTTCTGCCATAGTGCTGGCTGGCATCAACACCACCATGACAAGCTGGTGGTGACAGATGCTGTGATTGAGAAATTTGCTCCAATGAAGAGGGAAACAAGATGAACAAGGACCACTTAGGGATGGTTTTTTAAGGTGTGTTGGAGAAAACCAAAGAATTAGCATATCTATGTGCCAAGAAGTGAAAAAATTTGGTGGAGTTTAAGAAGTTTCAACTAGTTATAAAAAGGCTTTTATTTATTGTGGTCTGACACTTCAGTTAAGGCAACTTTTCTCACAAGAGAAAAATTATAGTTTGGCGACTATTTGGTACACCTGATTGTTGGCTTTTTAAATTTTTCTGGCTCAGATGTTAAAGAATCCACCTACAATGCAGGAGACCCAGGTTTGATCCCTGGGTTAGGAAGATCCCCTGCAGAAGGAAATGGCTACTCACTCCAGTATTTGCCTAGAAAATTCCGTGGAGAGAAGGAGCCTGGCAGGCTAGTCTGTGGGGTTGCAAAGAGTCAGACACGACTGAGCGACTGTTTCCTTTCCTTTTATTTTTGGCTGTGCTGGGTCTTCATTCCTGTGCGGGCTTTTTCTCTAGCACCGGCAGGCAGGGGCTATTCTCTAGTGGTGCACAGGCTTATTGTGATGGCTTCTCTTGTGGCGCACAGGCTCTAGGGTGCGGGGGCTTCAGTAGTTGTGGCACCTGAGCTCTAGAGCACAGGCTCAATAGTGGTGGTGCAGAGGCTTAGTTACTCCATGGCATGTGGAGTCTTCCCAGATCAGTGATCAAACGTGTGTCTCGCGTTGGCAGGCGGATTTTTTACCACTGAGCCACCAGGGAAGCCCAGAAACAGTTTTTATTCCCTTATCCTAGTACCTGCCTATGCTTTGAGTTTAGGTATATAAAAGTTGAGCCTTTATCTTTCCTTCCTACCCACCCCCGCATCCCTTTACCACTTGGCCATGTGTCAAGCTCTCTTTCTATCTGTCAAGCTAACTTGAACTCTGTAAGGGACTTTGCATAATTTTTCAGCCTTGGAATCACTAATGAGGGGCAGAAGACAATTAAACATGATCAGGGTAGATTAAAGTATGACCTCAGTGCCACTCAGAAAAACACAGGCTTCCTGGGCTTTCAGTCTGACTCTCTTGACCCTCTTCAGGCAAGAAAAGTGCTGTGTTGGCTGGGAAGGTAGCTCCACATATGAAACTGCTCAGGAAGTTGTGTGGTTTACATTCGAGTCTAGCAGAGTAGTGTTTCTGAAACTCACTGATCTTTCTAAGTAATGTTAATTTGGCTGAGGAGACAGATTCAACATTGTTTAAAAAAAGAGGGACAGTTTGATTTGAGATGGGTGCGCCAGAGCTATCAGAGAGGAGCTGTGTTCCTGACGGCATGGCCCAGGGTCAGGTTGTGACACTATTCCCTGGAGACCTTGGGTTCTTATGGCTCAGAAGTGATTCATCTCCTGATTGTGCGTGCTTCATCTTGAACCTGGCCTTTGCTGATGCTGTCAAACCTATTGCTTTGCAATGGGTCTACTGCCTGTCTTCATGTGAGTTCATACTCTCCTGGGCTCTGGCTGGGAAATTAGGACCTTGGAAACTTAGCAGGAAAAGGAAAATCTAATGTGCTAGGACATACTACTTTCCTCGAATTGATTCCTATCTTTGACTAAAGGTGTTACTTTAGTAGTGGGGGGCACTTTTATCTGTGACTTAAAAGATGTACTCAGGACTAACAGCTGCTTTGACTCCGTTCGCAAAGGCCTGTTCTTTGGTTTGTGGCTGCAGCTGCTATTTTCAGAGCTGAGTTGCATTGATGCGTTGCACATTTTTATATGCTGCTTAATTCGGTGTGCAGGTTGATTTGGGAACCTGGGTTGAGGGGTGGGAGGAGCGCTGGTGATAAATTTTGCCAGTGAAAAAGCCGAAATGGTGTGTCACGGCTACCTCTCTTTATTCCAGTGAATTTCTAAGGTTCAAGATTGGGTATGGATTGTCTCTTGCCTGTAGTCAGTGGGATGTACTGCATGACCAAGTTAGGGGACCAACAGCCACAGTCAAATTCCACCCTCTGGGGGTGCCCCCTGAGACACAGTAGCCAGTAACCTTGACCAAGGGTGCAAACTTGGCCTCTTCACCTTGAGGGAAGCCCCAGATTGCATACCTAGAGAATCCCCATGGACAAAAAAGCCTGGCAGGCTATAGCCAATGGGGTTGTCAAGAGTCAGACACGACTGAGTAAGCACATACATTCATTCCCTACCTTCCTTTCTCCGATTTTGGATTTCTTCATTAAACCTTAAATATCACCTCCCTTCTCCACCAAAAATGAAAGAAAAAAATATATATCCTTAGAAGGAACCATACTTGAAACCTTTAAGACAGCAATAGCTTGTTAGAGAAATGCCTCCACAGGGAGGAGCAGGATGGAAGAAAAGCCCTCTGATGCACTGTGCTGCCAGTGAACCCCCTACTCCCTCCTCAGCCTTGCTTCCCACTACTCAACCTTTATTGGCTGATTAAGACTGACACTCAGTGGAGTCCACTAAATGATGAATTTCTTGGGGGAGCTTTGTATTCTCAACACTTAGCCAAGTGGTAAACACCTGACCCACAGTCGTGCAGAGATACGTGAAGACTGAATAACTAAATAGCTTCTTCCTGCCATGCCCTCATCCCCCTCAATAGATATGCATCGACACCCAGTTTGTATTCAACTTCAAGAGACTGTAGTGTACAGGGGTTTGATTGCAAGCATCAGCAACTCAAGCTGGCTTAGGGAGAAGACAGAAGGTAGAAGGACATGGGGTGTCTCATGGACCCCTAGGTAGAAAGGTAGAGGGGCCTGGGAGCCCTAGGAAGTGTGTACTCCCCAGAATCCTCCAGTCTGGCGAAAGACCTTCCCTGCTGTTTAGTCCACTTGTAGGAAGTGGCTATAGCCCAGCTCCTCATGCCGATGTCCTTGTGTACTGAGTGTGTCTACGTGTGTGTATACAGGTGCCAGAATGGGATTACAGACCAAGCGAGTCTCTTCCACAGAACCCTGTTTTTGTGACAATTGGGCACCAA
This sequence comes from Muntiacus reevesi, assembly GCF_963930625.1. Lineage (NCBI taxonomy): Eukaryota > Metazoa > Chordata > Mammalia > Artiodactyla > Cervidae > Muntiacus > Muntiacus reevesi. Next base: position 15,733,484 of record NC_089266.1, on the reverse strand, counting down.
CATTATTCACTCGATCTTTTTAAATTACTTACAGTTTTAAACTTATTTTTAAAGGAAACTTTATATCACTATGATAAATGTAACATGAGTATCATTCATCATGAGCAAAAGTCTTTTTAAAAAGTAAATACAACAAAAACAAGAATAATATAAGTTCTGTCTGGATCCGATTGCTGGTGAAAGGCCCCGAGCCCCAGTCCTGGAAACCTCACAGTGAACAGAGCAGAGTCACAGCTCTCTCTCGGAGCTCATGTTTGGATGGGGTGATTCCAACAGTATAAACCCATACAACATGAATCAGGTGGGCATGTACCAGGAAGATTCAAACAGAGTAGGAAGGATACAGAGGTGGCAGGGAGCAGGGGAAAGGGCCCTCTGAGGTGGGGTGACATCCTTCATGGGATGTGTGAGGGCAGAGCCTTCAAGACCAAAGGAACAGCCACTGCATCACAGAGAGAAACTTCCGGGACTATTGCTTACTCTTGTAATAAGTGTATCTGCCTTCAGCACATTTTAATAAGAGTATTACCCAAACTGACTAAGCAACGAGTAAGAATAATTACTTGTCTCCTTCAGAACCCTCAGGTCCAGGATCTGGATTCTTTCTTCTCTGTTCATTTAGGGACTATTAAAATTATGCAGGCAGCCCAACTCACAAGAGTCTGGTACATAAATGAGGATTATTGATTGATCTGTGATCTGAGGCATGACTGACAAGCCAAGGGGATCTCCCCAGGAAAGGAAGCTGCTGCTTGAGAAACTGAAGATCAGAAGTTGATTGTTAAAAATACACTATAAAATGGGGGGGATAAAAAGAAGAATACACCAGAGTCTAGGAGTCCATGCTACGAAGAGAAGCTCCCGTTCAGCCATGGCGCTGTCCACACCAGTGAGGCAACAACGGAGCAGATCTGTAGTAACACTACCTAGCATCTGTTTAAACCTTGATACTCTTTAAAAAGGCTTTTCATATGTTTAATCCTCACAGCACCCCTGTGAAGTATCAGTATAATCATCGCCTTTTTACAGATGAGGAAATCTGAAGTTCAAGGAGAATAAACAGTGTACCAAGGACAGACAACTAGTGTTAATCGTTAAAGTAATTAGCCTAAGATTAAGGAGGGGAGGCTTGATATAAATGATATTTGACATAGGGGTTTAAACATTCTTGGTTCCAACCAGCTGTGCTGCCTGGGAACATGCCATACCTGCTCAGAGGTTAATCCTGTCCCCTGCCATGTGGGGAGCATGAGGAGGAGAGGGGCACCGCCCAAACCCCCCACCCCACCCCCCACCCTCCGCCACGCCTTCCAGGGGAAAGGAGAACACTGCAACTGTCAGAAGTGTGATATCAATACAGCTCTGAAAAGTCCATGAAATCAGCTACATTATGTTGGTTGTGCAACACTGTACAATTTGCAACTTTTTCATCAAAATAGAAAAATTTTAATCTACCGCATTTACTCTGTGTGTTAGAGCCCTGCCGGCAAGACTCGGCCTGGGGTGAAGGGAGGAGCCCTTCATCTTCCCAAGGCTGTCTGCTGGGCTGGGGCCAGTGTCATGGGCTGTGTCCTGTGGAGTGGCACTGTGCTGGCTGCTCAGAAGGGCCCACACCAAGTTCGATGCTCTGCTGTCATCATCTTAAAATTCTTAATAATTTTTTAACAAGGGCCCCAGTCCTGCCGCTGCTTCTGTCTTGCTGCTTCTTCCTCCCTCTTCCTCCTTCCTCAGTAAAAAGGGGTCTTCTCTTTTCTCTTTTGGCCACACTGAGAGGCACGCAAAACTATCCCAACCCAGGCCCCCTGCAGTGGAAGCATGGAGTCTTAACCACTGGACCACCAGGGAAGTCCAAGAGGGGTCTTCTCTTGACTTATTTTTTCCCTTCCTATGTTGTTAGGTGTCCTTGGTAGCCTGGGGTTGGGTCTTCTCACCAGGGAGGACCTCTGCCCACCGTGGCTTTTTCTGCCTTTCCAAGCCCCTCTCTTCCCTCTCAGTTGGGCTTTCCAGACACGCCCAGCCTGGACACCTGGGCTCACACTCACTGCTCCTGGAAGGAATCTGCACACGCTCCATCTTCTCATGACTGCTGCCTTCTTCTCATTCAGGGCTCAGCTCCAACCTTCCCCTCTGAGGTTCCTTTCCCACCAGCAAACTTATCCTTTGTCACTGCCACTCCTCAGGGCCCTCCGCTGCTCTCACTTCCACCACATTATGAGGCTTTATCGTATTCATGACACCTGGAACCATTATTTATTGATTGTCTGCCTCTAGACTCTAAGCTCCTTGGGTTCAAGAGATTTTGTCTGCTTTGTTCACAGTGGTATCCTGCACATAGTTGGTGCTCAATGTTTACTGGTTGGATGAGTACACAGAATGTCACTCAGGTGCCGGGTCCCTGTAGAGATCAGGCATCAAGGCAAAGAAAGTCAAGTTCTAGCATCTAATCCAGCAAGAAATAGTGGAGGGCACCTCTGACAGTCCAGTGGTTGGGACCCTGGGCTTCCACTGCAGGCAGGGGGCATGGGTTCGATCCCTGGTCAGGGAACTCCACCTGCTGTGCAGTACCCCCAAAAAGAAAGTAGTGGGACTGGAGGTGGAGTGCATGCGGGTAGCCCAGGGACTGTGGACAGAGATTCCCATAAATGTTTCTCAGGAGCCAGGCACACCTGGAAAGAGCAGGGGCGAGAACCCGCAAGACAGCAAAGCTGCCAGCTCCCTAAGGAGGAGGCCCACTCAGGGTGGGTTCATGATAACAGAGGCTTCTACAGAGTGAGGAAGCTGTTCCACTCTAAATCTTTAAATGCCACCAGCACTCAGATAATTCCCAAATCTATGCCACAAGCTAAGGATGTCACTTGAGCCTTGAACTGGTTTATCTAAATGCCTCCTGACATCTCTTTCCCCTAGAAAACCCTCAGGCACCATAAACTCGGTCTGTCCAAAGCACATACCAGGGTTGAAATCCTGGGATCACTGTTTCATTTGTTCTCTGCATCATCTTGGCCCCATTACTGGGTTCTCAGTTTCCTTAACTGTCAGTCAGGTATAAAAAATAATCCAGCAGCCCGAGCAGCCCCCTATAACTTAGCAGCCCCCTGTAGCAGCCCCCACTATAACTTGCAGAGAACAGCATTGAAAGTCAACCTCTGTAGACTCTTCTGTATTTACAAGACTACTTTGTGTAAGACACACTTTACCATATATTGTATATTTAGCAGTTATATAGGTGGTATGTCCCCAGGTAACTTTTGCCTGGAGAGAATAACCATGTGTTAGTAAGTGAGTCTGTAGCAGGAAGCACTGATCTACATTTCTTCTCTAAAGTCCCAGAGAGCAGTGAAGAGGAGATAAAACCTTCAACCTTTTGATGAGTTTCAGGTTGTTGCCTTCAGCCAGGGTCAGCTTCTTCATGAGGCACGGGGCACAGTCTCCTTTGCAGTGCAGTGACTTGGGCCCATCAACTTTTAGGGGCTTTTGAAAGCATTTTTAATTTTGGTTTATTTTAAAACCAGAAGAGGGGAATTCCCTGGTGGCCCAGTGGTCAGGACTCTGAGCTTTTACTGCTAAGGGCCAAGGTTTGATCCCTGATCAGGGGACTAAGATCCCACAAGCCCACAAGCTGCACCATACAGCCAAAGATTATGTTTTTTAAAAAAATAAAAAAAAACAAAACCAGAAAGAAAAAATGAATAGTATAAAATGAACATATGATAATGAAGGCAGCCTCGATTACGTTTGTTTTTATACCAATCAGTTCAGTTCAGTTCAGTCGCTCAGTCATATCCGACTGTTTACGACCCCATGGACTGCAGGATGCCAGGCCTCCCTGTTCATCACCAACTCCAGGAGTTCACTCAATGGACTCATGTCCATTGAGTGAATGATGCCATCAAACCATCTCATCCTCTGTCGTCCCCTTCTCCTCCTGCCTTCAATCTTTCCCAGCAACAGGGTCTTTTCAAATGAGTCAGGTCTGATCTCCTTTAGGATGGACTGGTTGGATCTCCTTGCTGACCAAGGGACTCTCAAGAGTCTTCTCCAACACCACAGTTCAAACCATCAATTCTTCGACGCTCAGCTTTCTTTATAGTCCAACTCTCACATCCATACATGACCATTGCAAAAACCATACCTTTGACTAGACGGACCTTTGTTGACAAAATAATGTCTCTGCTTTTTATTTATTTATTTTTGTCTCTGCTTTTTAATGTGCTGTCTAGGTTGGTCATAACTTTTCTTAGGACTGACTGGTTTGACCTCCATGCTGTCCAAGGGACTCTCAAGAGTCTTCTCCAGCACCACAATTCAAAAGCATCAATTCTTCAGCTCTGCCATGGGCAATGATGAGACCCAGAGTAAGGGTGTAGCAGCCAGAGGCAAGAACCTGGAGAAACAAAAGCCCTGAGGTGGGGAATTTTAGGCATTTAAAGAGCTAAAGGGAGGTGGGGATAGGGTCACCAGAAAGAATGGTGGAGGAAGTTGGAAAGAGGACTAGACCACCTAGGGCCTTGTAAACCCTGCTGAGTTAGGATGTTTTCTTATTACATGGAGAAAGGTGTGGGAGAGTTTTAGGAGAGGGAGTGATCTGACCTGAATTACAATTTTAAAAGATTAACGTTTAGCTCTGCTGAAAAATATGCTGTGGGGGGGTGGGGCAATCAGAAGGAGCAGTCTGGAGGCTCCCGGGTGATGGAGGCAGCTAAGGGGGTACTAAACGTCAGAGGCGGCTAGAAAGATGGAGGGATGGGGGTTCAGAGGGGACCTAGTGGTTGGGGGGCTGCTGAGGGAGGAGTGGAATCAGGACAGATGATAGATGAGGTGAGGGTTGTTGTTGGTCGCTCAGTCGTGTCCCATTCTTTGAGACCCCATAGACTGCAGTATGCCAGGCCTCCCTGGCCTTCTCCATCTCCCGGAGCTTGCTTAAACCCATGTCCTTTGAGTCAGTGATGCCATCCAACAGTCTCATCTGTCACCCCCTTCTCCTTCTTTCAATCTTTCCCAGCATCAGGGTCTTTTCTAATGAATCAGCTCTTCGCATCAGGTGACCAAAGTATTGGAGCTTCAGCATCAGTCCTTCTAATGAATATTCAGGATTGATTTCCTTTAGGATTGACTAGTTTGATCTCCTTGCAGTCCAAGGGACTCTCAAGAGCCTTCTCCAACACCACAGTTCAAAAGCATCAATTCTTAGGCAGGATAGAGGCACTCAGCTTTTTTTATGGTCCAACTCTCATGTCCATACATGACTACTGGAAAAACCATGGCTTTGACTATAAAGCCCTTTGTTGGCAGAGTAATGTCTCTGCTTTTTAATAAGCTATCTAGGTTTGTCATAGCTTTTCTTCCAAGGAGCAGTAAGAGTCTTTTAATTTCATGGCTGCAGTCACCATCTGCAGTGATTTTGGGACTCAAGAAAATAAAATCTGTCACTGTTTCCATTGTTTCTTCATCTATTTGTCATGAAGTGATGGGACTGGATGCCATGATCTTACTTTTTTGAATGTCTAGTTTTAAACCAGCTTTTTCACTCTCCCCTTTCACTTTCATCAAGAGGTGCTTTAGTTCCTCTTCGCTTTTTACCATAGAGGTGGTATCATCTGCATATCTGATATTTCTCCTGGCAATCTTGATTCCAGCTTCATCCAGCGTGGCATTTCTCGTGGTATACTCTGCATATAAGTTAAATAAACACCTTGAGCAGAGGTGAGGGGGTTGCTGTTATTGAATGAGAAAGAAGACCTCTTTAAGACCTCTATTTGTATGTGTTAAGTTGGTGTGTTGATGCCATGTCACAGGGGAGATGCTGAAAAGAAAGTAGAGGAGTACCTGGACCTGGTGGCTCAGGTGGCAAAGAATCTTCCTGCAATGCAGGAGACCTGGTTTTGATCCCTGGGTTGGGATGATTTCCTGAAGAAGAAAATGACAACCCACTCCATTGTTCTTGCCTGGGAAATCCCATGGGTAGAGAAACTTGGTGGGCTACAGTCCATGGGGTCGCAAAGAGTCAGACCCAACTGAGCTACTAACATACATACATGGGGCTGGATTCGGGGGATATCAAGCTTCGATTCTGGAAGTATGGGTGGCATCAGCATGCAGCTGGTATTAAAGCCACCAGCCTAGATGAGACCACCTGGGAACTGAAGAGGAAGGGCCCAGAACAATGACCTGGGTTCCCCCAACATTCATAGGACTGGTGGAAGGGAAGGATCAAGGAAGAAGGGGGCAAACTGAATGTGTGGTGAGGCAGAAGCCCAGCAGAGACTGCTGTGAGTGACCCCCGGCCAATGCCAGAGAAGGTCTTTTAGGTTTGGTGAAGAAGTCACCCTGACTGTAGGCAGTCTGAGTGGAGTGGTAGAAATGGAAGTTAAATTTGGGTAGGCCTGTTCCTTACCTGATCTGGATTAAAAAGTAGCTATGGAGGACCTTTGGGTGTCAAATGAGGAAATATGAAATGGACTTTGTATTAGATTATTGTGTCAGCATTCAATGTCTTGGATGTGATAATGGTCTGCAGTTATGATACAGGAGGGAAGAGGGCAGGGCACAACCTTTAGAAGAATGATGTAACCATTGAGGATACAACAAAAACTAATTAGAGCTGATTAGGCCCAAGATGGTGGGAGATTCGACTTCCAGAGGACCTTGAGCCTCCTTACACCCTCCCTGTGGTATGTTGTTGTTCAGTCTCTGTCATGTCCAGCTCTTTGCGACCCCATGAACTGCAGCACGCCAGGCTTCCCTGTTCTTCACCATCTCCCGGAGCTTGCCCAAACTCGTGTCTGTTGAGTCAGTGATGCCGTTCAATCATCTCATCCTCTGTTGTCTCCATATGTTAGCATCCACATGGCACACTCAGACTTCCTGGGTGGTTCAGTGGTTAAGACTCTTCACTTTCAGTGCCATGGACAGGGTTGAATCACTGGTCAGGGAACTAAGATCTCGCAAGCCAAGCAGCATGACCAAAAAAAAAAAAAAAAAAAAAACCTACCCCATATTTTGGGTCACTCTCACCTTTTGAGGTAGATGGCATTCTGTCTGTGGAAAGTGTATCTCTAAATATCCTCTTCTTACCTATGACTTTGCCTCTTGCTGAATTACTTCTGCACTAAGACATTAAGAACCTAAGCTTCATTAAATCCTGAGGCCAGATGTGCAATCTCAGTTAAAAGACAGTGGGTTCAAGTCCCAGTCTGAGTTTTGGCTGGGTTGGAGTTCGATCTGAGTTGTGCAGTTTCAGTTATGTAAGAGAGGTCTGACTCTTAGGAGATACACGTTTTAGTGTTGGAATATTTAGGGTTGAAGGAGCAAAATGCCTGAAACTTTCAAGTGGTTCAACAATAGCAACAAATTATACATGTATATTGGAGAAGGAGATGGAAATCCACTCCAGTGTTCTTGCCTAAAGAATTCCAGGGACAGAGAAGCCTGGCAGGCTACATACAGTCCATGGGGTCACAGAGAGTCAGACATGACTGAGTGACTAACACATATATGTATCTGTATGTATTATGTATAATATATATAAATCATTTGTATGTTATATATGGGCTTCCCAGGTAGCTCTAGTGGTAGAGAACTCACCTGCCAATGCAGGAGACATAGGAGACTCAGGTTCAATCCCTGGGTTGGGAAGATTCCCATGGAGGAGGGCATGGCAACCCACTCATTATTCTTGGCTAGAGAATCCCATGCACAGAGGAGCCTGGCAGGCTAATGTCCACAGGGTCACAAAGAGTCAGACATGACTGAAATGACTTAGCACACACACCTGCATGTTATATATAGGTATGTGTATAGGTATATTATTTATTAGAAAGAGATAGCATATGTGGCAGAATGATAATTGGAAAATCTAGGTGAGGGGTAGTTCAGTAGGTTTTCAACTTTTCTGTAGGTTTAAATTTTTACTTAAATTAATGAGCTGGCAGGGCTGTGTTCCAACCCTGTTGGTTGTTTGACCTGAGGCATCCAGCACTGGTGCCTGCAGGCTGTGGGGTGGGGCCAGGTTTTGGTACTTCCAGGAGAGCTCATGCAGGTCCGTGTTCCCAGTACATTTGTCATCAGTCTCCTTGTCCCCACAATGAGCCCCGATTGCCCCCCACACACACACACCCACAACCCCTGCGCTCCCCACCACCAGGAGACCCTCTATGACCCAAAGTTTCTGAAGAGCTGGATGATCCAAGTAGCAGGTCATTTTCCCTCAAATAATCTCTTTGATTTTGGATATGAAGTTCAGCCACAGTGGGAGTCACATGACTAGACACTATCTGACCATCAGAATTTGGGATCTCAACAAGGAAAACCGCCCCTTTGAGACTTAACCTGGTTCACAACAGTAAGCTGTGCTCTGGCTTGGAAAATGACTGCATTTTTTAGTTGAATGTGTGTGCAATGGGTCAGACAGTCTTATCACGACAGCTACTACAACAACAACTTGAGAATATTTGACTGAAACACCAACTGAAATATTACGCTTAAGGCCTCAAGGGAAAACAGTAAACCCCAAGCTATCCTCAAAAACAAGCCTGGGAGGCAAGCAGGGAAAAGACATCAGTGTCAACTTTAGTAAAAAGTTCCTGGACTTTTTACTAAAAGATCTTGCTTACAGTTCAGCATCCTTCAAAAAATATTGTAGCAGTGACAAATAACCTATATGTATTCCAGTTATTACTTAATAATCTCATATACTGAGTACTAGTTAAACATGTTCTTAAATGTTTCTTTGGATGTTCATTTGATGGATCAGCCTTATCTTCCCTCTGCTGGAAACAATTGGGAGAGAATTCCGTGGAGTTCAACTTTTCCAAATCCCCAGCTCTAAGAAACTTTGTCAAACCCAACAGGTTCTGGGACATTTCTGTTTAGAATTGAGAACTGTCAGCTAACAGTAATTATTCCATAGCTGACTTGAATTTCTGATGCTTTTATTGCCCATTTTCTCTGATGGATCCAGTGTTTTGTTTCTAGGTGTCTGCAGAGATAAAAATGAGATCATACTGTTTAAAGAGAAAAAAATATGTGTTTTTTTGAATTAAGCAATTGGAAAATTTCAACTAAAAATTTCAACTAAATATAAATACCCATTTACTATCCAAAAAAAAAAAAAAAAGAGTGAACAGCAGGTGAAGAGGAAGTGGAAACAGCGAAGTTGTCAAGGAGATTTGTCCAGGTAATAGTACCTGTAGAGGACAAGTGAGGTCAAGAGAGGGTTTTATACCAAAACGTTTGAAATGAGAGCCAGCATAGTTATTGACAGGAATACCCCAGTGGAAAGGGAGAAATTGACTGTATAAGAAGGGGGTGGAAGGTTGTGGGTAAAGTCCTTGGGAAGGCAGGTGGGTGGCCCCAAGCTTGGAGGGGACACTGTGCTGAGGTGCTGTGCCAGGCCCTGGGGTCAGTGGCGGGGGGCATCCTTTTCTGCAGGAAATAAGGTCTGAGGCTCTCAGCTGACAAGAATTAGGAGGGGCAAGTAGTTGTTTCAAGATGATTGGGGCACAGAGCCAAGAAAAAAATGGACACGTTTGTTGTTTTGTGTCTAAGATCTGAAGGGAGATTATTCATCAGCTTAGCGAAAGGGCCAACAGAGGAGAGCGGTAAAGTCCATACACCTCTGCTACTCAGTTTTTCTATCTGTCACATGAGGGGAACTGAACCAGGGGCTCTCAAAGGATGCTGCAAACTCCTGTTCATACAAGGTCCCTTATGACCCCTGATGGGCTGCTTTTACTGAGTAGCGTGTGTTTGGCTGGTTTAAGGATTCAGGATGGCTAGTAAAAATTGGACACTTGCCTAAGAGGTTTCTAATTGAGGGTAAAAGCCAAGAGGTAAGAGAGACACTTGAAGACTACTTAAGGCTTGAGGGCACCCCGGGGGAACAAGGGGGTGGCCCAGAGGTCGCTGGGGCTCTGAGATGCCTTGACAACGTGTGGGTAAACGCAGTACGAGGTCCCTTGGAGAGTAAATTCTGCTGTCTCCGGGCTCTCACGGAAGCTGGCATCGCACAGCGTGAAATGAAACAGCACATTAATGTGATTAACACTGAATAAACCTCCGTGTGTGAGCAAATATAGCATGAAGTGGGTTTAGGAATTTTAAAATACCTATTATTAAAGACAGCCTGCAGGGCTGCAGTGGCATCCGATGACAATCCAGAGGCTGCTACCAGCATCTAACGTTCCCATAGTCCTTTCCTTCGGCAAAGTGCATTTGCAAGCTTCTGTGCCAGGCTCTTCCCTGATCCTCCCAGGGGGTTATCACCACTACCCATTTTATAGATGAAGAAACTAAACACATTGTCAGCAGTAGGTCTCTCAGACCGTGGAAAGCAGAGACCATGGAGATCATCATCAACTCCCCCGTGGCTGGCAGATCATTGGGAAGGGAAGGAGCCTCCAGCCCCTGAGAGCCGGCCCAGCAAACTGTGAGTTCTGTGCTAGGACCTGCACGTCTGGCTGGCGGCTGAGCATCAGGCCGTGGGCTGCAAGCCTTGCGCAGATGGTCTCACTTAGTCCTGATGACAACCCTTGGCAGTGGGTATTATTAACCCCAAGAGGAAACTGAGGGCAGACAGGTTAAATAACTTGCCAAAGGTCACCCGGCAGAATTAGGGTTCAAGTTCAGATTTGTCTGAACTGAAGTTAGTGCTCTGGACTGCCAAACTGGACTTCTAAACTGCCAAGCTGCCTTCCAGGAGGGCACAGTGTGGACTTCAGGAATTCTCAAGGCCCCTGTGCTGGAGAGTGGTCAGCACAGAGCTGAGCTCAGGTAATAGGATAGCACCAATGTCAGTGGCTATTGACTGAGGGGCTGACAGTCTGAACAGTTGTATGGGTAGAGATATCTTGTGGGGTCTTCCTCTTCCAATTGATGATTTCCCCAAAGCTTATGAATGCTTAATCTAATCAAGGGAAAAAGGCATCAGAGAATCGCAAAGCCTTTCCTTTATTAACTGTCAAGTCCAATCTGTAAGCTGTTTACGTGCCAAGGTCAGAGATCAGACTTCAGCTGCTTGCCTTTCATTCATCTGGCAAAGCCTGGAACATAAAGTTTATTGATGCAAATCTGATTGGCAGGCAGGGGTAAGGAGGTGGCCAGGACAGGGAATATCCGAAGGAGTCCTAAGCCACTCAGGTCAGTCCTGCTCCCCAGTGGTGCTAACTCCACAGGCTCCAGATGACTGGCCGTAGCTCAGAGCTTTCCACACCACAGTCTAGATGAGCAGCACACATCTGGACCGTGGGCAGAGTTCACAGAGCCAGGCAAGATGGGGAGGGAAGGAGTCCTTTCTGCCTGTCTGTTAGTTTGGAAAGGAGATAGTGAAGTATGGTCTTGAAACCACACAGATCCAAGGAATTCCTGTGTCAGCCTCCACTGGAGAGGCCTGGGAATTGGGAAGAGGGAGGCACTGTTACACCTGAAGCTTTTGGCCAGCCCTGGACTAAGTGGCTCCCTGTCTCTGGCAAGTTCCTGATGGGGCCTCCTCTGTGCCCATCAGCAAGGGGAGGTGGGGGAGCACACAGGAGTCCATGCCTGACTCTCTACCTGCAGTGTCCTCAGGATAAAGACCAGGAGGAAGGCCCTAAGTTCCAGAAGAGGGTACTGGACCCAGGGATTGGTGCTCATGCCACTCAAGATGGGGAGCGGTCTCAAATATCATTTGTTCTTTTAAAAATATATTTATTTGCTTATTTATTTAGCTGTGTGGAGTCTTAGCTGTGGCACATGGAATCTTTCATTGCGTTGTGTCAACTTCTCTTTAGTTGATGCGCTCTGGTTCAGTAGTTGCAGTGAGGGCTTAGTTGCCCCGAGGCATGTTAGTTCACTGACCAGAGACCAAACCTTCATCTCCTGCATTCTTAACCACTGGGTCATGGAGTGAAAGTGAAAGTAAAGTTGCTCAGCTGTGTCCAACCCTTTGCAACCCCGTGGACTGTAGCCCACCAGACTCCAGTGAGATTTTCCAGGCAAGAAGACTGGAGTGGTTTGCCATTTCCTTCTCCAGGGTATCTTCTCAACTCAGGGATCGAACCCAAGTCTCCCGCATTGCAGGCAGACTTTACTGTCTGAGCTACCAGGGAAGTTGGATCATGGAAGGAGTCCCTCAAATATTACTCGTTTTTATCAGGACCAAACTGAATTTTGCCTCATCTGAGAAAAAGCCCTGACCACAGGTCATTTTAAAATATTTTTTAAACTCTACAATTCAGTAATAGTGGTTTTCCACAGCAGTCAGCTGTCTGGATTTAACCCCCCAACACTTACACATCACAAAGCAAAAAAATAACAAAATTAAACAAACCAAATCCCCAGGCCTCGTTTTATTTCCAGGCTAGGTTCAAGGTCTAGTCTGAGCAGCGAATGCCTCCTCTCCTGGTCTGTTTCTGGACAGGCAAGGGGGCAAAGTCCCTCTTCCTCTTCTCCATGACAGGGCCAGGCCTGGGTTGTACAAAGCTCCAGAGAGAAGTGCCCACCGAGGAGCAGGGCTGGGCCAGGGCTCCAGTGGCCATGACCTCTCAGTGAATGATGAGCAATTGCTACCATTGGGCACTGGGATAGGAAGATGATTAACACAGGATCCCAGAGACCCACACACAAACCACTAACCATAGTAAAAACCAATAAATGCTCTCTTTGTAGTAGGAATAAAATGTCTCAGGTGCACAGAGGAAGAAGGGAGAGGGAGAAACTTCGGTGTTTCTCAAAGTGGTTCCCAGACCAGCAACCTCAGTGTCACCCAGAAGTTGTTAGAAAAGCAAATATAAGCCCCAGCCCAGACCCACAGAGTCAGAAATGCTAGAGGTAGGGTCCAGCAAGGTGTGTTGCAGGATACCCCCTAGGTGATCCTGGTGTGAGCTGCAATTGGAGAGTCATGCAGGGGCTGGCAAACTGCCTATTTTTGCAAATACAGTTTAACTGGAACATGGCCACAGTCGTCCATTCTGGGTCATCAGTGACCACCTTCCTGCCGTGCTGGCAGGGTGAGACTCGTGACAGAGACAACAAGGACTGCGAAGCCTAAGGGCCTCTGGCAGCCACGCTTCAGTCAGCTCAGTGCTGGGACCCAGCTCTAGTTTGAGGACTTCCTGAAAACACTAAACAGTCTATTTTAAGTGTGAGGAATATATATTAGTCACCACAGTTAGAAAGGTAGGTTTTTAAAAAATCAAATGAGGAAGAGAAGAAATCATAATTCTAGGGAAGCCCCCGGTTAGACTCCCTGTCCCACTCAGTGCTGTGCTGGATGCTTTAGGAAGCCTAACTACCCCTCTAAGATGGGCATCATTTCGCCCTCCCTTTAAAGCATTTTGATTTATTTATTTTTCGCTATGCTGAGTCTTTATTGCAGTGTGGACTTTCCTCTAGCTGCGGTGCATGGACTTCTCATTGCAGTGGCTTCTCTTGTCGCAGAGCACAGGCTCCAGGGCACGCAGGCTTCGATTGTTGCAGTACGTGGGCTCAGCAGCTGTGTTGCCTGGGCTCTAGAGCAAAGGCTCAGTAGCTGTGGTACACAGGCTCAGTTGCTCCGCGGCATGTGGAATCTTCCCTGATCGGAGGTCAAACCCATGTCTAAGGCATCGGCAGTGGGTTCTTTTCCACTGAGCCACCTGGGACGTCCCATCATATCCCCTTTAATAGATGAGAAAGGGGAGCTGGGACGGTGAAGTAAACAGCTCAAACTCATGGAGCCCAGGGGAGGAGAGCTTGGACTGGTCCCTGGATCAGCTTAGCTCTCAGGTCAGGCTCTCTGCCTCACACCTACCACCTCTCTTCCCAGTTATAAGATGGAAACTCCCTCAGTGGGCAGTGGGGGCCCCTCACAGGAACATGTTAACGTAACAGGCACAACTTTCATAGTTTCTCCAGTGGAGGAGATGAGCCGCCAGGGGCTGGAGAACTAGACCCAGGGCTACTTCCAGGGGGTTCCAGTCCTGTGGGGAGCACAGCGAGGGGAGGCCAGGAACTGTAGAGACCACAAGTCTCACCTGTCCCAGCCGAGCAGGGCAGGTGAGACCATTCAAGCACTGAATGAGTGCCAGGTGGAAGGCAGCCTCTGGGCAGTGTGGCCACCGAAGGCCTTCCTGCGCTGCCCCTGCCCCACAGACCAGTCCGCAGGTCCTTCTGTCCAGCTGCTGCATCATCAGGGTGGGGGTGTGTATAGAGGGCGCCCCAGGGGAGAACCTGGTAACTGAGGTAAGTCTTGTATCTGTGAGAAGAGAAGAGAACCTATCAGGGTATTTCCTGCTCTGATACAGGAGTGGAGTGGATCAGCTGGTCAGTGAGACGCCAAGTCCCTAATCAGATTGGGGAACCTGTTACGATGTGATGTCCTCACTGGTGACTGAAAAAGCAAAAGTAAAATCTTGCCTTCCTACCACAGAAGAAATGCGGGAGCTAAAACACCACCATCTGGGAGGTTCAAACAGTGACCAAGCAAGCCTGTCCCCCGCCCACACACACACTGTCTATTTTGGTTTCCAAACATTTTGTTAGAATAGGAAAGCAAAAAACATTCTTGACAAACAAAAGAGCTTGGTATGTCAGGCAAAGGTGATGAAGGCAAGCATTTTGAGAAGACTAGTGACCAACTGCTTTCTCTAATCAAATCAGTATGGTTCAGTTATTTTAAACAAGCATCATCAGAGTGTCTTCACATGCCAGGCACTACACTAATCTTTCTGTTTCTTTTAAAGTAGCATTTTTTCATATCTTTTCTCTATTATGCATTGCATTAAGATCAGAGGTATTTACTTATTTAGTTCTTTTTCTTTTGGGGGGGGCCTCAATGAGCCACTTGTTGGATCTTATTTACCTGATCAGGGATCGAACCTGGGCCCGCAGCAGTGAAAGTGTGGAGTCCTACCCACTGTACCACCAGGGAATTCCCCACACTAATCTTTCTGAACCTTGGTTACCTCATCCCATCCTCACATCAACTCTGAGGGGCAGGTCATGTGAGCAGCCCCATTTTATGGGGTGAGGGAGGGGTTCAGGCAGGACACTTGGCTGACCCTCAATAGCACGCATGGTAGAGCCGAGTTCTGAACCCAGGGCTTGTGACTCTGCATCTTGTATTCCTTTGACAGCATCACATTTACTCTGCAAGTAAAAACTAAATCTGGACAGAGCACAGGAGACTGGGAAAAGACAGGACCCAGAGACTGTGGATGGCCTCACACTGAGATAGTATTTATTCTAAAGGCGCTGGTTCTTGGAGCTGATGGAACCACACTCCCACTGATCCATTGATAAGGGCTACTGGGCCACTGTGTAAATAGGCATTGTCACAACAGGCCATGTGCCGGGCCAGCTGTACCAAAACCCTGTTTCTTTGTTGCCTAAACTATTGTTTCAGGGGAAAATTGCCTTGAAAGAATAATTTCATTTTGCATTTACAAATGGCACTTTTTTTCTCCTTCAAATTTCAGAAGACTTTAGAGAGTTAACTGATTTAATCCTTAGAGCAAGCCTGGGAGGAGAACAGGTGTTAGTTCCCAGTTTGATAGAGGAGGAAGTTGAAGTAATTTTCCAAAAGTCTTACGCTAATGAACACTAAAGTAGAGTTTTTAAATGTGAGGCCTCACTAGGATACTTGCAAAACCAGAGAATACCACTTGGGAGGCTCCATAATGACGGACGAAATCAACTACCAACGTACCAGAAGCTGCAGGGTTGGCTAAAAATGGGTGATCCAAATTTCTAAGGAAATGTAAGCCTAAATATAAATTGCAAGCCTATATATAAACTGTGGTTTCAGGAGAGGTAAGTCCAAGAGAAAGAAGTCAAGAAAGCAGGGTTTTGATGTAATTTCATGAGAGGGGACAGACCTAGCATCCTGTCCTTTTAGAAGACACACTATTTCAAGGAATTGAAAACAGCAGTTGTCTTCAGCTGGCATCCGGGGTTATGTACTGTTCTCAGCATTTTGATGACTTTCTTTGGGAACTGGATTAATTCTGGGGCTGGGGGACCTGAAGACCTGAGAACCAGATTCTGGGTGATGATGAGTTTGGTAAGAGTCTTGCCTAAGTGACTAACCAACTGCCCAAGTCTACACTTCCAGAGCAGGCGGAAACTAACAGCCAGGTAGAAAAGTTGTAGAACACAATAAATATGGGTAAAAAGCAAGAAACCAGAACAAGGTGACAGGAACTTAAGTGTTAGCTGAAGCAAACTCAAGGAGCAGGTGGAACCTGGAGTTGGACAAGAGGGACAGAACCGAGTGCCCTGGCTCAGCCATACCCTGCAGAGCAGGGGGCAGAGGGCACAGACCCTGGAGGCAGACCAGCTTTCAGAGAATTCTCTCACCTCCTCTCCACTTCCTCCTCCTCCTCTGTATGGTGGGGCTCCCTCAAGGTGGAAAGGATTAAAAGTGATCATGAACATGCTCTCATTCCAGTGCCTGCCCCATAAATGCTCAATAAGTGCTTTTTGCTATAATCCCTGCCCTTTGGGATCAAGCATTAAACACAGGCTCAAGACACTGAAACACTGCAACATAAAAGCGCCTGTTTTACCGAAACCTTGGTGAGATTGTGGCCTATGCGCATGCCAGCTCAGCAGCAGGCATCTTCTCATCCTGTCACAAAAGGCTCATAAGGCCCAGAGTGATGCTGCAGCTCTGCCTGACAAGTGGTCCTGCTGCCAACACGCCAGTTCTGGCCCGGGGCCATTTTCACTCACTGTTCTCTCTGCCTGAAAGGCTCTTCCCCCAGACGGTGACAAGGTTTACACTTTCATTTCATTTAGGCCCCTGCTTAGACGTCTGGTGATCAGAGAACAGCCGTCCCTGACCTACCTCTCTCTGTGACGTAGCATCTCCGCCGCCCCTGGGGTCCAGCCCTTGGTCCTCGTCCCTGATCCCTATTTCTCCTGGCACTCCGTGCCTCTGATGTACAATTTTGCATTATTGTCCATTTCTCTCAGTGGCATGCACCTAAGGGTGAGGATTTAGTTTTGGGCTTTTAAAAATTTGTGTTTTTTTTTTTCTTCTTAAAATTTGTGTTTTATTGAGATACAGCTGACATACAGCACTATACACTTAAGACATACAGCATGATGACTTAGGTACATCACTGAAGTGACCGTCATGGTCAGTTTAATGAACAGCCATCATCTCATATAGACAGAAAATTAAAGAAATAGGAAAAAAAAGTTCCTTTCCTTGTGATGAGATAGTCTTTCTTTTAAAACTGTCCTTCTCACTTCTTTCTACTGAAAAACCTAGCCTGGAGGTTTTTCTCTCTCTATCATGGAAAGACAGTTACTGGCCAGCTCCGTATCACTATCACACAGACGCAGAAGATAATGCACAGTCCATGCAATGTAATGTGGCCACACCTGCTAGGTGTCTGGTGGAAGGTGTTCCAGGTGGATAGAGGGAAAGGGCAAAGGCCTTGAGGTGGGAGCAGGCTGGTGAGGCTGGAGTGGAAGTGCTGGGGATAAGGGTGTAAGAGAGGATGATTCCAGGGTTTTTGAAGTAATGAAAGAATGGAATTGACATTTGATAATATGAGTTAAATGGGCTTCTCTGGTATCTCAGTGGTAAAGAACCCAGCTGCAGTGTAGGAGACATGAATCTGATCTCTGAGTCAGGAAGATCCCCTGGAGAAGGAAATAGCAACCCACTCCAGCATTCTTGCCTGGGAAATCCCATGGACAGAAGAGACTGTCAGGTTACATATTCCCTGGCATCACAAAGAGCTGGACATGACTTGTCGACTAAACAATAGTATGAGTTAGGTAGGGAGAGAGTCAGGTTCTGCCTGTAAGTTTTATGATGATTTCAGGTTGGAAGCACCTGGCATGGATCCAGCAGTAACCCAGGTGCTTTATATATATTATCTCCACAGCGCAGATAAGGAGATTGAGGCTCCAGAAGTCAGGTGTCCTTGGGTCTCAGAAGACCTTTTACATACTTCTCACATATGTAGACATGTTGAGATTTGAATCCAAGCTACTTTTCCAAGGGTTTGTCACTGAAGAAGGAGCTGAGAAAGGATTTGCCTGAAGGTGGAAAAGTCAATACTGTTGTGGATAAGGTGAGCTCAGACCCCCTTTCCAAACACTGGAACACCAGGACACGGAGGTTCCTTCTGTAGCTGGACTGGTAAGCTTAGGGCCAATAAGAGGAAGCACCACATCACAAGAGCGTTCGGCTGCAATCCCTTTGGCCTCAGCCAGGCGGAGAGCAAATCTATTTCCATGTCTGTTAGGCTGTCACATGATGCCAAAACAATGGAATGAAATGTGGAAGTTTCGATTGGGTTTATTATCATGGGTTACACTCCAGTTTTCTTCATATTTTAAAAGATTTGCTCAGTGTACATACAAAGTCTTCACATAAGGCATTTATTACTAATGTAACTGATGTGCCTTTGAGGGTCTTGACCTGCCCAGCGTGGCCTGCAGACCCGTGGCAGCACCTGAGGGCTGAGAGGAAAGTAGACCCTTAGGTCCCGCCCCAGACGCACTTTAGGAAGATGCCCGAGGGATTCGTGATGTGAACGTGTTCATCACTCAGTCGTGTCCAACTCTTTGTGACCCAGTGGACTATAGCCCATCAGGCTTCTCTGTCCATGGAAGTCTCCAGGCTAGAATACTGGAGTGAATAGCCATTCCCTTCTCCAGGGACTCTTCCCAACCCAGGGATTAAACCCGGGTCTCCTGCATTGCAGGCAGATTATTTACCATCTGTGCCATCAGGGAAGCCCAGAGGGATACATCTGCTCCGTCTAATCTGAGAAGCCCTGGCCTAGAGCAGCAGTTGACAAACTTTTTCTGCAGAGGACCAGATAGTAAATGTTTTAGGCTTTGCCTGCCTGTCACTACTACTTAGTTCTGCCATTTGTAGCGCAAATTCAGCCACAGATAGTATGTAAGGAAATTAGTGTGGCTGTGGGTTTTATTTATTTTACTTCTTGATGTGGACCATTTTTAAGGTCTTTATTGAATTTGTTACAATATTGCTTCTGCTTTATGTTTTAGTTTTTTGGTGGGATCTTACTTCCCCGACCAGCTATTGAACCTGTACCCCCTGCATTGGAAAGCGAAGTCCTAACTACTGGACCGCCAGGGAAGTCCCAGTGTGACTGTGTTCTAAATGAAACTTTTATTTATGGACACCAAATTAGATTTTATATCATTTCCAAGTCATGAAATACTATTCTTCTTTTGATTTTCTTTCAACCATTAAAAAGAAATGGACAAAGGTCCACATAATCAAAGTGATGATGTTTCCAGTAGTCATGTACAAATGTGAGAGTTGGACCATAAAGAAGGCTAAGTGTTGAAGAATTGATGCTTTCAAACTGTGGTCCTGGAGAAGACTGAAAGTCTCTTGGACTGAAAGGAAATCAAACCAGTCAATCCTAAAGGAAATCATCCCTGAATATTCATTGGAAGGACTGATGCTGAAGCTGAAGCTCCAATACTTTGGCCACCTGATGCAAAGAACCAATTCGTTGGAAAAGACCCTGATGCAGGAAAGATTGAGAAGAGGGTGACAGAGGATGAAATGGTTGGATGGCATCACCATCAGCAACTCAATGGACATGAGTTTGAGCACACTCTGTGAGACAGTGAAGGACAAGGAAGCCTGGCATGCTGCAGGCTTAGCCACTGAACAACAATTAAAAACCCACCCCCCTACCAAAAGAAAAAACCAAACCAAACCACCCACTTCATTCTTGTCATTCAGAGGCCATACAAAAACCACACACATCTTCTGATTCACCTTTCTGGGCCGACTATGCCCAAGTCTCCTGCCACTAACTGAGTGATCTCCTTCTTTCTTCTCTGTGGGCTCAGGGCTGAGGTCCCCTTTCCCTCCCAACCTGTGTCAGGGTGTCTGGAGTTTGCTTACTTAAGCCTAATAGAAAGGTCAATGGAAGGAAGATTGATAAAATATACTTTGCTAGTGTCCACAGATGCAGGGTGTTTGCTATTTTCTATCTTGAGGTTTTCTGAGAAAAACTAAAATGGAGGATTCAGTAGCTCAGTGGAGGGGGCTTGTTACATTTAAGGGGCTTGTTACACTTAAGTGGGCACTCATTCTTGTTGCAGTTGCTGAGAAGGAGGAACACACAATGCAGGGAAGACAAGTATTAAAAAGTAACATTTGCTGAGGGAGTTGAAGGAGGAAATTAGAGAAGGGAGTTGCTCTCTAGGAGAATAAGAACATTGTTCCAGCATCACTGGGCTGTGGGGAAGACAGCATGACTTGATAAATAAACTGTGTCAAGGAGACTTGCCCAGGAAGAGCTTCTGAAGCAAGTTGGGCAGGAGGAGGGTATGGAAACCAGAGATAGGGGAGAGACTGGCAGAGAGTCCTGTGAAGGCTGAGACATGAGACATGAATTTCTTTCATCCATGGAGCACTTGCCTGGCCGCCAGATGCTTTTCCATTTTGTTAGATATGGGGAGTCTGGAGGAAATAGCACTGACCAAATGTCTACTGCATGTCAGGTGCAGCTAGAAGGCATTTCCCATCACTATTTCAACTTTATTTTTTAAAAATCTTTTTCTTATTTATTTGGCTGTGCTGGGTCTCAGTTGTGGCATGTGGGATCTAGTTCCCTGACCAGGGACCAAACCTGGGCCCCCTGCATTGGTATGCATTGGTAGTACAGAGTCTCAGTCACGGGACCACCAGGCTAGTCCCACTATTTCAGTTTTCATTAAAGCCACTATGGGATTAGATGTGCAGGCCACAGTTCTCAGATGAAGCGGAGAGGTGAAGAGATGGGGTTTGAACCTAGTTCTGTGCGACCACCACTACCCTAACGTTCTACATGGCCCTGCCCACCAGAATTTCTGGTGGAAATACTACCTTCACAAAATCCCTTATTTCTTCACACCATTAGAAACCCTCAAGGGTAGGGGAAGAAGAATATAAACAGACCAGGTGACTTTTATATTTTGTCTACTGGGCCCTCCCCTCCCCCCAACAAATGTATTTCTTTCTTTTTTTTTTTTACATTTCATTGAAAATGTTTTATTGGCCTTTTGAATAGAAACGGGACTTTATTTGCCAGGAAGGATGATCCCATCATACTTCTGCTGGAACCAGCGCATGGCCTCCTCTTTGCTGATTCTGTGTTTGGCCCCAATGCAGCCTGTCCTGCGCTTCTTGTCTGCGATGCTGAAACCTGGCCTACCCAGCACCACGTAGAAGTCCAGGCCATAGATACCGATGCTTGGGTCATACTTGATCCCCAGGTCGATGTGTTCTTGGATCCCAAAGCCAAAGTTTCCAGTATCTGAGAAGTTATTTTTTCTCAACTCGTACTCTTGCACCTTTAGACCTTTCTCCAGGATTTCTTCTGCCTTGGCCCCATGGACAGTGCAGTGGACGGCAATCTTTTCATTTCTCCTGATGCCGAAGGATCTGACAGTGTATCTAGCTTTGGAGAACACTGGGGTCTGGCCCGTGAGCTGCTCCAGCACCTTGGCCGCCTGGGTCAGCCTGTCTCCACTCTCCCCGACACAGATGTTGAGGCAGAGCTTGCGGATGCGAAGTTCCCGCATGGGGTTCTCCTTCTCACCTTGATCCTGCGCCATGATGGGAAACAGGAAGAGCTATTTCTTTCTTTAAAGAGACATTTTTCCTGTTATCAAGTCCTTTTTCTGTTATGAAGAAAATAGCTCCATGAACGACTCAGTACATTGTCAGCCTGATTTCTGAAGTTACACTGTGTGCTGCCAAAACAATCTAATGACAAAGGTAGGTATCCTTGAGAGAAACATGAGGTTTGAGGACCGTTTATTGAGGGATTATTCTGTCAGGCATACACATCATCTAATTTTGTCCTCCAACAGCCCTGTGAGGTGTTTTTTTTTTTTTTTCTTCCAATTTTCTCTCCCCTCTTTTATGGAGCCGATTCAGTTAGAACCAAATAGTTGTATTTTTCAATAATTGTGTGCATGCTCAGCTGTGTCCAACTCTTTGTAAAGACCACATGGACTATGATTGATCGGTCAGGCTCCCCTGGCCATGGAATTTTCCAGGCAAGAATACTGGAGTCAGTTGCCATTTCCTCCTCCAGGGCTTGTGAAGTTTTAACACCATTTGATGGGTAAAGAAACTGAGGCTTAGTGAAGTTAAATATCTTGCCTAAGGCAACACAGCTGGTAAGAGGCAGGGCAGAGATGAAAGAAAACCAGGGCCCTGGACCAAGAGTTTGTCCTCTTAGCCATCATATTGCAGGCTCTTTTTAGAAAAGGTGCACGTGAAGGTCCCCCACTTGGTAAAACATACCATGATCTTTTCGCTGAAGATGGTGGGTATTATGAAGCATTTAAGAAGATTGTGGACATTCATTAGTATGGTAACAGTGAAAGGGCAAGGAAGGGCTAAAACTAGTTTTCTCCAGTGTCTTTTTCAAAGTATCTCCCATGAGTATCAGAAACCACCAACCAAAAAAATACCAGAGTGGTGGTTCAAAAAATTATATTAGAAACCAGTGGATACCCCAATCCCCCTCCTGGAGATTGTCTTGTGTATATTATACAGTTTAGGTTCTAAGAAGTACTGAAATAAAGGATTCCACTTAACTTTAACCTAGAGTCCTGAGGACCAATGTACATCCACTCCCTTTAAAGCATTTAACCTGTTGAGACCTGCAGAGCGCAGCTTGGGGAACGCCAACTCCCTTGTCCCTTCTGTGACTACGAACATGGACCCGGAGGACTTGTCATATGCTACCCTGAAGGCAGGATCAGTGGGAACATCTAGATGAACCCATGTTTGAGCCTTCTGATAGCAATTGGGCTTTTGCATGGGGAGTGTCACCATTTGCCAGCCTTTGACAAACTGAGTTTCACAAAGTTGCTCTGTGAGCCAACACACTTTAAACAAGTGGGTTCATGAACCCAAGGTTAAATTATATCGTGAGACCCATTGGACAAAAACAAAATCATCCATCTGTTGCTTCTTTTCTCTGATCGTTAGTATTTGATATCTTCACTTATATGCTTATGTGTGTTACTTGTTCAGTCTTGTCCAGCTCTTTGTGACCCCAGGGACTGTAGCCCGCCAGGTTCCTCTGTCCATGGAATTTTCCAGGCAAGGATACTGGAGTGGGTTGTCATTTCCTTCTCCAGGGGATCTTCCCGACCCAGGGATTGAACCCAGGTCTCCCACGTTGCAGGCAGATGTTTTACCATCTGAGCTACTAGGGAAGCCTAGTAGTTTATCTGCTTATAAACAGAAGCATATAAGAGGGTATCAGAGGATGAGATGGCTGGATGGCATCACTGATGCAATGGACATGAATGTGGGCAAACCTAATGGAGATGGTGAGTGACAGACAGCATGCTATAGTCCATGGGGTCGCAAAGAGTTGGACAGGAATGGGCAACTGAACAACAAACAGAAGCACACCATTTTTGTGGTAAGCAAATTCAAGAAATTCCTATGAGCAATTCCTCTTGGGATGAGTGTTAAATGTGGAGTGGGCTGTGAACAGACCTATGATAGTGTCAGTTTTCTGACATGCAGGGAAAAACACACTAGGCAAAGTGAAACAAAATCTCATCTTTTCCTGAATTTCAATGACTAGTTTTATTTTTATTTTTTCATAGTTACCTCAAAAAATGGAATCATAACCCTTTAGACCTGGAAAGGACTCTGGGAATCCTCTGGTTCAAACTCCTTCACAGATGAGGTTGGCGAAACTTGGAAGATTAGGTGACAGGCCCAAGCAGTTTTTCTGTGGAGGAGCTGGCCGGAGCTCAGCTCCAACTCTGTCCAGTGTTCTTTCTCTTAAACGCTTCTCTTTTGAGATGTTCCAGTGTCATTTTAAGGAGTTACGTTTTTGATCATTCACTGTAAGGACAGAACTTGTCTCATGTGCTTTTCTTTTTTGAGTTGTAGAGGAACATACTCTTGGTTCTCCTGCTCCCTTGATAGTCCTTTACCTTGCCCTTTTTCCTACCCTCTACCTGGAACTTGCTTTCCCCCTCCCCTTCAAACACTGTTATCTATCGAAATATGTATGTGCAAGGCCCAACCTGTCTGGGATTTGAAGCAAGGTGACTCTTGGCTGAATGGATTTTTTTCTACAGTGCTTGAATGTGCCCAAGAGTTTGGAAGGCTGGACAACAAACAATAAGTAAACAGCCATCCTTTGCCTTTTCAGCAGGTCTATGTTCCGTAAATACAGGAAGAACTAAGAGTAAGGAAGAAAGAAAGGCAGAACCATCACCTGAAGTACTTGCCTACCCCCTGGAAAAGTTCAAGTCTCTTGCTCATTTTCCCCAGGCCACTCGTTGTCACACATCTTCAGACATCTGATCAAGGAAGCATCAGAGGAAAATAAAAAGTTGGGTATCTGTGTAGAAGTCAGTGTCCTGGCTCAGATGTCGGAGAATGTGATTTTTTTTCTCTGGTGCTGGGCGATCAGAATGGGAGCCTTCTGTGTAGGAAGCCGCCTAGCTGAAAGAGCTACTGCACCCTTGCCTATTTCCCATTCCTCGGTAGACACTGAGGGGCAGGCCTGTTTTCCCCATTCTAGCACTTATTCTTAGAGCCCCCTAAGTACCCAGGAGAGCCTTGTTTTTAATCAAAGGTTGAAATGGAACCTCCCCCAGGGCGCACTGAGACAGTCCCTTTGGGGCAGCGCCCCCCGCCCCTTCCGAAGGGCAGCACTGTGATGGGGGTGGGGGCTCAGCCTTGATCCCAGAGCACCTCTTGACCCTAAAGACGCCCTGCCAACCAGGTACGTGGAGGTGAAGCTCTGTCCGCCTTCCACGGCGCAAACGTGGATTTGGGGAGCGGGACGGTGGGTTCGGAGCGTGGCGAGGCGTGGGAGCTAGCCAACACGAGGGGACACAGCCAACTCACTAACTGGGCGTCTCCGGGGAAGTTCGGGCGGGGTTCGTCGGCTCTCGGCTTTCTTCCTCTAAAATCCATCCTGGGCAGAGCAACCCCACTTCTCACCCAAACTCGTGGAAATCAGGGATTAGGCGGGCGCGGGGTCCGGCGAGGCGGATCCGGGAAGCGCCCGGCCCAGGCAGCGAGGCCCCTCCAGCGCTGGTCCGCGACCCAGGGCGCCGGCCCAACCGCTCGGCTGGGGCCGGTCCCGCGGGGCGGGGGCCGATTTTTATGAAGACGGCTGCGGGGGCTCCGGGACTCCAACCCAGCCGGGTCAGACCTCCCCTCGCGTCGCGGTGCGTCCGTCGGCGCCGCCCGTCAGCCCGCCCTCAGCCGCCAGGCGAGGCGGCGGCCTCCTTCGCCGGCGCGGGGTCCCCTGGTTAACCCCTGCCCGGCAGGCCGGCTGCTGATTGGAGGAGGCGGGGCGCCGGGGCAGTGGGGACCCCCCCCACCTTCCTCGTCCCCTCCCCCTCCTCCCCCACTGTCGGCACTTCCCCCACCCCCCCAGGAACCCCCCCTGCCTCCCAACCGTGCAAATCTCGCGAGGAAACACGCGGTTTCACTAGTGTGTTTACACCGATCACTACTAATCCGGACCGAACCGATCCGGATTAAGGGGCCGGAGGCGGGTCCTGGGCTCCAGCGGTTCCGACCCCCCCGCCTTCCGCGCCGCACCCGAGTGGCCCCTAGCCGAGCGGGCCCCCACCTCCCGGCCGGGCCTGGGCCCTTCTGCGCCTCCCTTGGCCTTTGTCCGGCGCCAGGAGACCGGTCCCGCGCCCCCCGCGGCCGCCCGGGCCCGGGCCCGCGTCAGGCGCCTGGCTCTGTACGCGAGCCCGGGGATCTGCGGCCTCCGAGGCCCCCCTCCCCCGCCCGCCCTCTCGTGGTGCCCGGCGCCGGCGGCGGCTGCCGGGGCGGGGGGTTGCGGCGCTCAGGAGAGGCCCCGGCTCCGCCCCGGGCCTGCCCAGGGGGAGAGCAGAGCGGTCCGCAGCCGGGTCGGGTCGGGGCCCCTCCCGGGAGGAGCGTGGAGCGGCGGCGGCGGCAGCGGCGGCGGCAGCGGCAGCGGCGGCGGCAGGTGAGAGGCTGAGCCCCGGGCGGGGGAGGGCGCCGGGCCTTGGGTATTAACCGTCCGGGCGACCCCCTAGGCTGAGGAGGCTGCGGCCCGGGCCCACCCGGGGGCCGGCGCCGGGCCGCAGCTCCCCGGCGCTGAGGCGGGAGGGGCTTCCCGAGGGTTGCGGGTCGCCGAGGGGCCGGGTCGAAGATGGGAGAGGCCCAGGCGGCCCCGGCCTGGGAGTGGGGCTTGGGGCCGGCGGGGAGAAGGGGGCACCCGGGCAGCTGGAGGCCCCGGCAGCCTCCTGGGCGCCCCCGAGAGCTGGCCCGCCCTCCCTCCGTGACAGGTGGGCCTGGAGTTGGGGAAAGTTTGGAGCCGGCGGGAGACGAGGGGCGTCGGGACCAGGCCCCATCGGTCCTGCTTTCCGGCTGTGGGCTACAGGGAGGATCCCAGTCCAAGGCCCCGCTGGAATGAGACTGAGTGGATCTTTCCTTAACATGAGTTGACATTAAATGGAATAACCGCTGGGGCGTCATTTTCCGGGCCAGGCCTGGGGATGGAGGTTTAGGAAACGTGCCGAGAGACCCTGGGGCTTGAAGGGAGGCTGCAACCTCTGCCATTCCGGCCTCGATTAGGGCAGGGCGAGACTGGAGGAAGGCCACTTAGGGAAACACTCTCTCAATCTCTCTTTTTTTCTTTTTCTCTTTTCTTTTCTAAGATGCCTTTCTACCCTCCTGAGAATTTCCTAATTCCCTCTCTAACCTGCACTTGTCTGTGTGGGTGAAACTTTAATTTGCCACCCTTTCATTCCTCTTTGCCCCAGGCTCTCAATCCAGGAAGGGAAATGAAACTGGAGGCTTTGTAGGGGTTGTTACTGAAAATTGTGGAGTTGTTAGATTGCAGAGGGGCATGTTTAATTCATGTTTTCAGTGAACTTTTAAATCATGCCAATCATTCCAATAGCTATTTAGTAATATATTCAAAGGGGTTGTAGGTAATGGTGTATGTACCTTTTCTACTTTTAATATTTGGGCGGTTTCCAATGCGTTCTGCAAGAGTTGATTTCTTGCAAACGATGGAGGTATTTGCTGAGAGTAGCCTGTGCATTAATTGGTCGTGGAAGGAGTTTAAAAATGGTGTCCTCTTGCCCCTCCCTGCTTGGAAGGAGTGCTAAAAGCAGATGTCTAGAGCAACCTACTGCTCCAGGGAGTGGCAGAGAAAGATTTTATAAAGGGGTGGTTATGGAGCCATACTAATTTCCTGAGTGGATGCAGGTTGATGGTTTTACCATGGGTTTTCTATTAAAATGAAGTAATTAATTCCTTTTTTCATGCTCCTCAGAGAAAGGAGGCATAATATAATAGCGTTAAGTTATTAGTAGCTTCTGATTCATGCTGTATTATTTTGAAGTTATTATTAATGATTCATATTTTTAGTTTAAGAACTAGTTTCTGTGTGTTTGGGAAGGGAAATACCCTTCAGTATTTACCTAAATCCAAAGGTTGATAGAAGAAATTTTCTTTTTTTGTAAGCTAGGCTTTGCTCAGCTTTTACAGAGATTATATGAAAGGTTTGAGGGTTTTGTTGGCTGTTAAAGTCAAATCAGAACTAGTTAAGAATAAGTGACCCTCAGAAGAAGACTTTTGAGCCACTTTGTAACTTTAAATGTATTACTATTTGATATAGCGCCTTGTGGTTTATTACTTATATGCTATATTTATTTGAGGTTTATCTGTATGTGAATATTCTGTGAAATAGTTACTA
Source organism: Muntiacus reevesi (assembly GCF_963930625.1). Taxonomy (NCBI): domain Eukaryota; kingdom Metazoa; phylum Chordata; class Mammalia; order Artiodactyla; family Cervidae; genus Muntiacus; species Muntiacus reevesi. The sequence continues at coordinate 15,705,795 of NC_089266.1, read as the reverse complement.
TGCATTTTGTTGTATCCAAGAATTGGTTCTTCATGTTTTAGCTTTTACGGTCTCACAACCTACTTTTTCTTTTTCAGTAGAAATGATGGAAGAATTGCATAGCCTGGACCCCCGACGGCAGGAATTATTAGAGGCCAGGTTTACTGGAGTTGGTGTTAGTAAGGTGAGTAAAATGATAATGAACACTGCTCATAGCCAACTTTAAACACATTTAAAAGCAAAGAGCAAACTGGATGGATCATACAGATACATTGAAGAAAGAAGATCTGGCTCACAGTTCCAGTGAACCTTTAAATCCCATCAGTTGTTGCACTCATTTTACAATATGCTTGAAGGTACTCTGTGTGGAAATATATACTTCTTTTTACCCTCTAATGTGGGAGAGATTTCCCATGGGTCTATTGCAAGGCTACTAACAGGATGAGTCTCGATTCTATGCCACATTTTGTCAAAACTCCTCAGTCACTCTGACAAAAACTGCTAATGAAAAGGTATTGGCATAACTTCATTACGCTGGACTTTTTGTATGGTTACGTGTAGAGTTTTGAAAAACATGCCCCTGCTGTGTCACCTCTCCAGGTCTGCAGGTCAGCAGATTCCTCATGACTGTACCCCAGACTCCTTTTCCTTTCCTCCTATTTTCCCTTCTTGTTCACTGTTTTTGTTCCAGTAGCATAAGATCAGGCCCTATTCATGGGCAGTGTTATGGCTTCCTGTGCACCTTTATGAAACTGCTGCCTCACCCCTCTACTCTGATCGGAGGGCTTTAGAACAAAGTATAAAACCTACTTATGATTTTAGTACAATATGTAAGATATATTTGTGATGTTTTATTTAAAATCTTCACCAATCCAAGATGTTGTTTACTTGGACCTGAGACTAGAGAATTTTTGGTCTTTGACTTCTTCCTGTACTTTCCAAGAAATATTACTTCTCATGACAACTTGGGTCTTAGTCTCATGCTTTGGTCAGTAACTTCTTAAAGGAGAAGGTGTTTGTCAAAGTTTAGTTAGAAAATCTGCTTTGATGAGTGTCATAATTTTGGTGGGCTGGAATAACTTGATAGTCTTTGTTTGTTCAACAGATATTGAATACCTGCTGCATACTAGGTACTGTGCAGGATGTTAGGGATGACACCTCAGTACATTGCTTCCAAGCCCTTTCTGTATAGAGGAGACGTGGTATAGATAGAGGATAACTGGGATGGGAGCTGTATTAGACCTGTGGTGAGGTACTATAGGAACACAGGATTTGTTACACATTTTGTAATTCTTGGTTTCTTGGCCTCTTTAATTTAAGTAACTGACTTTTGTGGTACTTTAGTGCACTTGTGCTCCTGACTGTTGTTACATGTTAGTTGCATTTCTAAATTCTCTGATCTAGGTGAAGTAGCTTCAGCTGTACTTGAATAGTATATTTGAGTGTTAAATTGATCTCCGATTCAGTTGATTGCCTAATAATGACTTTTGCTGGTAATTCAGTAAAAGTCTTGTATCCAAATCTGTCTGTTCAAATGCTCACCCACTTTGTAAGAGTAAGTTTGTATTCAAATTGTATATGGTTTCAACTAATTGGGCTTTGTTAGAATACTTTTCTTTCCTTCTGATTTTAGGTTCCTGGTAGCTGTATCCAAGTATACTTCACATGGGGTAGAGCATAAGTTATGGGAATGAGTAACATTGTGAATTCTGCTGCCCAGGCCCAGCTAAAATCATGTAATTGAGGTGTCAAAAAAAACTTAATCTGTTCAATAGAAGTTCTGCTTTAATACATAGAAAGAAGTTCATTTTTATCCAAATGTTTTTGTGTCATTAATTGTATGTTATTTTGAAGTTTCCAGTATGATAAGTATATTGATGATAATAAATCTGTTATTCTTGTACCACTAGGAGAGTTTTTACCCATAGCAAAGAAACTTGGGGGGCGGGGGGTGGGAAGCAAGTAATTATCCTGTAGTTTTCTGTAGTTAGGAAGAGAAAAAAGAAAATCTCCATTTTGTAGGACTTCTTATGCCTGCAAGCCATTGTTTCTCTCAGACCGCTTATTTGAAATAGGAGCGGGGAGGGGGCCATGGTACTGGGAAAAAAGGTGCTTTTGGATAGACGCTTCCTTTTAGCCTGGAACTCCTCATTATGGGTCATCATTTCTCAGTGAGGATGTCGCTGTGTTGATGACAGCTTTCAGTTTTGCAGAGATCATGAGTGCTTTCAGCCCTTGGAAGTGGGAGAGCAGAGTGGCTCTCCTGTGATAGTGCCACCTAGCGGGGCTGGTGCAGCCGCGTGGCTGTCTCTTGAGTTTCTCCTAACTATTCATAACATTTTCAGTACTTTTTGATGTCCATAGAAGGAAGAAAGTTGGTGCCACTGTGGATTCTTTCCTAGTGGACAGGATGTTTTAAGTAGCTGCAGTCTTTGAACTTCCTGGTGATTGTAGATCTTCTGTCATGTTGCCTTGAGTGTTTTGCACCTGCAAATTAGATATACAAAACTTAGGCTAGAAGAAAATGGCCATGCTGCCACATTTATTGCTTGCAGTATTTAAGTTGCTCTTTGCTTATATTTAGGTTATTTGCAAATTAAAATTTTTCTTTCACATTGCATTTATGCACATTAATTTTATATTTAGTATTTAATTTATAATAACTGGTAAACCAGAACATTTGTTATGCACTTTGGGATGTGCCATGTGGTTTTGTTTAAGAGACTGATGTTTTCTGTCATCAGTGAGTGGGTAATAGAGGGAAGGAACCCGACGTGCACTGTGAAGCTGTAATGACTTTCCTCCCCTACTCTAGCTGCCACTTTTTAGGACGACCTGTAACCGTTCTCTTAGCATTTTTGAGATGATAAGTTAATTGGGTTATGAACCTACTTCATGTCTTATTGACTTGGCATGTGAGTGCTGCTTCTTTTTTTTTTAAGATCTTTTCCTTTAAGTACTAGATAATCCACTTCCAGTAATGTGAAACTGACTGTACCTTTTATTTGTTATGTTTTCAAAGAGAACTTAGCGCAGTTTATATTCCCTACTCTCTCCCCTTTTGACTACTTAGATACAGGTAGTCTCATCTCTGTGATTCTGGAGACTGTAAAGTAGGTGGAATTCTACCCTTACATGTACTATTTATCTGTACCTAGTTGAATTTTAATGCTAATGTAGTAACAAATACTTCCATAGTATTTTCTGTGTGCCAGATACTGTCCCAAGTATGAAAAAAAGCAATAAGTGAATTTAGATCTTTCATAACAAGGATACTAGTCTTAATAAACATTCCTTCTCTTTTTATAAGACATGCTAACTGATGCCTACTGCATTGCTCTCACCAGTTGATTTATAGACTTAACAAGGACCACTTTATGACAACTTGCCCTTGTGTTATAATTATATGGCTCAATACAAAATTGTGATAACCATTGACATAAAATGAAACAATTGTTAATTCTGTGAAAACTAAATTATCTACCTTGGAAAGACTGAATATAAAATGAGGCAATAAGGAGATAACTATAAAAATTTATTAAAATATTTTTTTTTAACCTAGAAGAATTCTTCATTTAGATACTTGGCAAGTATCTTAAAAGTGCTTGCTTCACTTTTAAAGAAATCGAAACTGGAAATAGTAGATGATGCATTATGGGTGTGGTTTGTGTAAGACAGTGTGAAACTACAGTCAGTAGGTCTGCAACTCAGTAGGCCTGTATCAAAATATTGGCAATAGAATAAGAGTTTCTATACTTTAAGTTCAAAGGAAACATTTTTTTTTTTAAAGATTCCTCACTATAACTTACTTTTTAAATTAGTGTTCTTGGTTTCAGATGTATTGAATAAAAAGTGTGTTGATGGTGTTGAAGAGCGAAATGAGAACCATGAAAAGTGGGACTCCCTCTTTTGGCACAATAAGAAACTCATTTCCTATCTTTTATAAATTTGTGAGTGATACATGATCATTTTAAATGATCACATGTGACTTCTGAAAAGATCTTGAACCTTTCTCCTGTCATGTAGTAAATTGTATCAATTAGAAGGTATCAGTTATAGATACCTAGTGTTAGCTATTTCACATGCCAGTGCAGGAAATTGTTAAAAATATGTTTAGGTGTTTACATTTAGTACATAGTTAGATGGTCAGTAAGCATAAATGCTGAAAAATAGTCTACATTTTTACCAGTTTTAAGAGTAACTATTCTTAAATTTATTATTATGTTTGCCTTTATGTTCTCTTCTTTTCATTTACAAATCTTCCTCGACTTATGTCCTGATAAACCCATTGTAAGTTGAAAATATCAGAAGTTGAAAATACATTTAACATACCTAACCTATCATAGCTTAGCCTAGCCTACCTTAAACATGCTCAGAACACTTACGTTAACCTATGGTTGGGCAAACTCATCTAACACAGAGCCTGTTTTATAATAAAGTGTTGAATATCTCATTTATTGAATTTTGTTCCAAAAGTGAAAAGCAGAATGATTGGATACAGAACGGTTGAAAGTGTGTTGGTTCTCTTACCCTCATGATGGCATGGCTGACCGGTAGCTCTGCTGCGCTCACCACTGGGCAGCGTGAGAGAGGATTGTGTCACATATGACTAGCCCAGGAAAAGATCAACATTCAAGATTTGAAGTGTAGTTCCCACTGCATGTGTATCATTTTTGCACCATCATAAAGTTGAAAAATCGTTAAATGGAACGATTATAAGGCAGGGACCTTCTGTACTTTAAAATTTTTTTAATTCTGCCCTTATTTTTACGCGTAGTCAAGTATCAGCTCATTTCTCTTCTTTCTCTAGCATTTGTCTGCCCCGCTGCTACTGCCTTAATCCAGACCTTCCTCATTCATAACTGTAACAGTTAGTATCTCCCACCTCATTCATCTTTTTGTAAACTGCTACCAGTTATATTTCTAAAAATGCCAGTAGTATTGTTTTACTCCCTTACTTTAAAGGCTTCACATTGTCTGCTGGATGGAGTTAAAACTCCTGACTTTTCAGGATTGCTGTCTCCTCCCCCACTGCTGTGTGCTGCTGGCTCAAACCATGACTGGTCTCCTGACCTGTAGTGCTGTCTCCTCTGCTGCTCCTTTTCATTTGTCACATGAACCTCCAGTTTACTCTTCAAAGCATAATTCAGATATCCCTTCTGTATTGCTTTTCTGGATAGCCTCACCAATCTAGTTGTATTATCTTATTAGCACCTGATGACCTGTTTTTATTATAGCACATTTGTTCTCCCTGTTATCCTCCTTGAGAACATGGATGTTGCCTTTATTTCTGACTGTTCAAATGCTCAGCACATTGTATATACTGAATAAATCTTTGTTGAATTGGGAAGGAGTTGAATTAAAAATAGTTGTCATCCAAATAGGCGTGTTTCTTGTTTTAATGTAGTTTCCAAACTCTTGGCTGAAATTGCATTTAATGTAATGACATAGTTGTATTGTTTAGTCACTCAGTCATGTCCAATTTTTTGCAACCTCATGGGCTATATGTAACCCACAAGACTCCTGTGTCTGTGGGATTTTCCATGCAAGAATACTAGAGTGAGTTGCCATTTCCTACTGCAGGGTATCTTCTTGACTCAGGGATTGAACTCATATCTCCTGCAAGTGTTCTACATTGCAGGTGGATTCTTTACTGCTGAGCCACTGGGAAGTATTTGGGCTTAAATTTTTCTTAGGTTTCTTTCAAAATCTCTCTTATGATTCTTCTACTTTCTGTTGAAATTTTTTTCATTTATTATCTACAGTGAAAGATAAAAGTCTCATTCTACTTCCCCCACCTTCAAAGTTTTGCCAGCTATTTGTTTTTTAACATTCCATTTTTCCTTTCTTCTAGTTTGAAAGTTATGTACTCTTTTATTAGTTACCACAGAAATCACAGTATGGATCCTTTATATCAAGGATTGATGTTAATCAATACCTCTGCCCTCCTTTTTGTCAATATAAGGGCCTTGAAACTTTAACTTCATTATTCCTCTCCCACTTCACATGCTGCTGTTTTATATTTAATTGTATGTGTATATATATTTAATTAGTAGACTTTATTTTACCGAAAATTGAGCAGTTAGTACAGAGTTGTCATATACTACTATCCCATCTCTCCACTTTCCCCATTATTAACATGTTACATTAATGTGGTAGACTTGTTACAGTTGATCAATGAGTATTGATACCTTTGTTATTAAGGAAAGTCCTTAGTTTAACATTAGGATTTACTCTTTGTGTTGTATAGTTCTATGGGTTTTGATAAATGAAAGAGTCATGTGTTAATCATTTGTATATATATGTTTTTAAGAACACACAGATTTTTATTGAATCTGTTTTATAGTTATGTTCATTTAGCCTAACCTACATGTTTACCTATGCTGTATTTACCACTTTCTTTGTTGTTTGTTCCTTTTCACAACTTTGACCTTCCATCTGGAATACTTTTTCTTTTGCTGAAATACATCCTTTGGAATTTCTCTGGTGTAGGTCTAGCAGTAATTGTCTTCCCATTGTGTCTGCTTTAAAATGTCTGTTTTGGGTTTTATTCTTGAATGGTGGTATTTTGCTAGGTTTAGGATTCTAGGTTGGCTTACTATGTTCTTTTAGTACATTGTTTACTGTTGTCCACTGATTTCCTTGGTCTCATTTTGCTTTTATTATCATTGCCATTCTGTTGCACTTAGTCTATCTTTTCTTTGCCTGTTTTTGAGATTTTCTCTGTCTTTGATTTTCTGCACTACAATGTAGAGATGAGACATATGTCTAGATTGGATTATTTACACCTGAATATTTTGGAGGAACCTGAACATATACATAAAATAAGTAGATTTTAGTTTTTAGAGCAGTTGTAGGCTCACAACAAAATGGAGTGGAAGGTATAGAGACTTCCCAGATACTCCTGCCTCTTCACATTTTGACAGGTGATGAACCTGCATTGACACGTTACCATCCAAAGCCCATAGCATACTTTAGGGTTCACTCTTGGTGGTGTATATTCTATGGATTTGGTCAAGTATATAATGATATGTATTTATTATAGCATCATACAAAGTTCTGCTGGCGTAAAATCCTCTGTGCTCCAACTGTTCATCCCTGCCTCCTCCCCTAGCCCACTACTGATCTTTTTACTGTCCCCATAGTTTTCTCTTTCCTGGAATGTCATATAGTTGGAAATAGTTGGAATCATACAATATATAGCCTTTTCAGATTGGCTTCTTTCATTTCAGTTCAGTCGCTCAGTCGTGTCCGACTGTTTGTGACCCCATGAATTGCAGCACGCCAGGCCTCCCTGTCCTTCACCAACGCCTGGAGTTTACTCAAACTCAAGTCCATTGGGTCGGTGATGCCATCCAGCCATCTCATCCTCTGTCGTCCCCTTCTCCTCCTCAATCTTTCCCAGCATCAGGGTCTTTTCCAATGAATCAACTCTTCACATGAGATGGCCAAAGTATTGGAGTTTCAGCTTCAACATCAGTCCTTCCAATGAACACCCAGGACTGATCTCCTTTAGGATGGACTGGTTGGATCTCCTTGCAATCCAAGGGACTCTCAAGAGTCTTCTCCAACACCACAGTTCAAAAGCATCAATTCTTCAGCACTCAGCTTTCTTCACAGTCCAACTCTCACATCCATACATGACCACTGGAAAAACCATAGCCTTGACTAGATGGACCTTTGTTGGCAAAGTAATGTCTCTGCTTTTTAATATGCTGTCTAGGTTGCTCATAACTTTCCTTCCAAGAAGTAAGTGTCTTTTAATTCCATGGCTTCAATCACTATCTGCAGTGATTTTGGAGCCCCCAAAAATAAAGTCTGGCACTGTTTCCACTGTTTCCCCATCTATTTGCCATGAAGTGATGGGACCGGATGCCATGATCTTAGTTTTCTGAATGTTGAGCTTTATGCCAACTTTTTCACTCTCTTCTTTCACTTTCATCAAGAGGCTCTTTAGTTCTTCTTCACTTTCTGCCATAAGGGTGGTGTCATCTGCATATCTGAGGCTATTGATATTTTTCCCAGCAATCTCGATTCCAGCTTGTGCTTCTTCCAGCCCAGTGTTTCTCATGATGTACTCTGCATATAAGTTAAATAATCAGGGTGACAATATACAGCCTTGACGTACTCCTTTTCTTATTTGGAACCAGTCTGTTGTTCCATGTCCAGTTCTAACTGTTGCTTCCTGACCTGCATATAGGTTTCTCAAGAGGCATGTCAGGTGGTGTGGTATTCCCATCTCTTTAAGAATTTTCCACAGTGTACAGTGGTCCATACAGTCAAAGGCTTTGGCATATTCAATAAAGAGAAATAGATATTTTTCTGGAACTCTCCTGCTTTTTCAATGATCCAGCGCATGTTGGCAATTTGATCTCTGGTTTCTCTGCCTTTTCTAAAACCAGCTTGAACATCTGGAAGTTCACGGTTCATGTATTGCTGAAGCCTGGCTTGGAGAATTTTGAGCATTACTTTACTAGCATGTGAGATGAGTGCAATTGTGTGGTAGTTTGAGCATTCTTTAGGATTGCCTTTCTTTGGGATTGGAATGAAAACTGACCTTTTCTAGTCCTGTGGCCTCTGCTGTGTTTTCTAAATTTGCTGGCATATTGAGTAGTATTCATTTGAGTTTTCTCTGTGTCTTTTCATGGTGTGTAACCTCTCTCTCTCTCTTTTTTTTTTAAAGCCCCGAATAGTATTTCACTGTCTGGCTGTTGTTTTTCAGTCGCTAAGTTGTATCCAACTTTTTGCAACCCCGTAGACTGCAGCATACCCCTAGTTTAAAGACTTATTTACTTGTATGTCTGTGTCAAGTCTTAATTTTGGCATTCAGGATTGTCCTTGTGTCATGTGGATGTTTCATTGCAGCGCACAGACTCGGTAGATGTGGCACTCAGGCTCGTTGCTTTGAGGCACTAACCAGGGATCCCTAAGCAGGGATCGGATCTGCATGCCTGTGTTGCAGGATAGATTCTTAACCACTGGACCAGCAGGGAAGTCCCTCTGCCACATCTTATTTGTCAATTCACCTACTAAAGGGGGTCTTGGTTGCTTCCAAGTTTTAGCGTTACAAATAAAGCTGCTATAAACATCTGTATGCATATTTCTGTGAGTGGTTGAATTATTTTGATTTATTCTGCTTGGAATTTATTGGATGTCTTAAGTCTGTGGGTTGCTGGTTTTCATCAGTTTTAGAATTCTCAGCCATTGTCTTTGCATATATTGCCTCTGCCTTACTCTGTCTTCTTCTTGCACTCTGTTTAAACATATGTTAGACTTTCTTACTTCATTTTCTCTGTCTTTTACCCTGTCTTCTGTATTGCTGGTCTTTTATTTCCTAGGGCTAAATAGTGAGTAGGTTCATTCTGACATTTCCATCTACTTTTTTATTTCTTCTTATACCTTCCCCTTATTTATTTTCTCTTTAAATTTGTCTAATCTTCATGCTTCTATCCATTGAGTTTTGTTGAGGGCTGGCTTATTTTTAGGTGGCTCTTATCCTCAAAGGATAGCACCGTGCTCCTTGTTTAAAGTAGAAGGTAAATTTCCCAGAATCACCTCATTGGGCAGGTCCTGGGCTTTGTGGTTTCCTTTACTGAACTTCACTCTCTTTAAAATTGTAGTAAATGAGTTCTTTTTGTTGAGTTGCCAAGTCATGTCCACCTCTTTGCAACCCCGTGGACTGCTGCAGCACACCAGGCTCCTCTTTCCTCCGGTGTTTCCTGGAATTTGCTCAGATTCATGTCCATTGAGTTGCTGGTGCTGTCTAACCATCTCATCCTCTGCTGCCCCCTTCTCCTTTTGCCTTCAGTTATTCCTAGCATTAGGGTCTTTTCCAGTGAATTGGCTCTTAGTATCAGATGACCAAATTATTGGAGCCTCAGCATCAGTCCTTCCAATGGATATTCAGGGTTGATTTCCTTTAGGATTGACTGGTTTGATCTCCTTTTAATCCAAGGGACTCTCAAGTTTTCTGCAGTACCAGTTTGAAAGCATCAGTTCTTTGGTGCTCGGCCTTCTTCATGGTCCAACTCTAACATTTGTACACAACTACTGGAAAAACCATAGCCTTGACTATATGAATCTTTATCAGCAAAGTGATATTTCTGCTTTTTAATGTGCTGTCTAGGTTTGTCATAGCTTTCCTTCCAAGAAGCAAGTGTCTTAATTTCATGGCTGCAATCGCCATCTGCAGAGATTTTGGAGCCCCCCAAAATAAAATCTGTCACTGCTTCCACTTTTTCCCTTTCTGTTAATATTTGCCATGAAGTGATGGGACCGGATGCCATGATCTTAGTTTTTACATGTTGAGTTTCAAGCCAGCTTTTTCACTCTCCTCTGTCACCCTCATCAAGAGACTCTTTAGTTCCTCTTCTCTTTCTGCCATCAGAGTGGTTCTAAAAGCTGTGGTAGGTCGTACTAGAACCGGTCAGCTTCAACTTATTTGGCATCAGTAGTTGGGGCATAGACTCGGATTGCTGTGATGTTGAATGATTTGCCTTGGTAATGAACTGAGATCATTCTCTTGTTTTTGAGGTTGCACCCACTTGGTGCTGTATTTCAGACTCTTTTCTTGACTATGAGGGCTACTCCATTTCATCTAAGGGATTCTTGCCTACATAATAGGTATAATGGTCATCTGAATTAAATTTACTCATTCCTGTCCATTTTAGTTCCCTGATTCCTAAGCTGTCGACATTCACTCTTGCCATCTCCTGCTTGACCACTTCTAATTTACCTTGATTCATGGACCTAACATTCCAGGTTCCTGTGCAGTATTGTTCTTTACAGCATCAGACTTTCACCACCAGACACATCTGCAAGTGACCCTCATGTCCACTATGTCCCAGCCGCTTCATTCTTTCTGGAGCTGTTGGTAATTGCCCTCCATTCTTCCCCAGTAGCCTACTGGACACCTTCTGACCTGGAGGGCTCATCTTCCAGTGTCATATCTTTTTGTCTTTTCATACTGTTCATGGGAGTTCTCCAGGCAAGAATACTGGAGTGGGTTGATATTTCCTTCTCCAGTGGACCACATTTTGTCAGAACGCTTCACTATGACCCATCTGTCTTGGGTGGCCCCATATGACATGGCTCATAGCTTCACTGAGTTATGCAAGCCCCTTTGCCATGACAAGACTGTGATCCTGAAGGGAGTAGTAAATATATACATAAAAAATTTACTATTCTAGCCATTTTTGAATGTATAGTGCATTCACTTTGTTTTGAAACCATAACTGTGATCCCTCTCAAGAACTTCATCTTGCAAAAATGAAACTATACTCACTAAACAATAACTCCACATTTATGCCTCCCCTTAGTCCCTGGCAACAATCATTCTGCTTTTTGTGTACATGAATGTAAGTGCTCTAGAAATCTCATATAAGTGAACTCATAGGCTTAGTTCATTTAGCATAATATTCCTCAAGATTCATCCATGTTGTAGCATCAGAATTTCCTTCATTTTTAAGGCTGAGTAATATTACATGTACCATATTTTATTCATCCATGTATCTGTCATTAGTCACTTTGGTTGCTTCTGCCTTTTAGCTACTGTGAATAATGCTGCTGTGAACATGGGTGTACAAATACTGGCTGAGTTCCTGCTCTCAGTTATTTTGAGTGTATGTATAGAGGAGGTATTATTGGATCTTGATTAAACTCTTTGTTGAAGCTTGACCTCTTCTCATCCTATATTGTTGACAAAGTACAGTCTGAAAAGTGTGATTGTTTTTCTTTTAGTCTACCCTTAGTAAAAACCTTAGAAGTCTTTAAAATTTTGTTAGCTTCTCCAGAGGGACTGGTAATAATACTCAAATTGTAGTTATTTTTTGCAAATAGTATTATTGGCCCAGGAGTTTGAAGAACTAAGTAACTTGGTGAGTTACATAGGATAGCTTTTTATTTTAACCAAACCATAGTTTAATTTTAAAATGATAACAGCAAGTGGCTATCCAGATTTGCTGTACTCAAATTTTTTAGAAATAGATAACTTTATTTATTTAAATATTTATAAGGCTGCAACGGGTCTTAGTTGAGGCATGTGAACTTTTAGATGTGGCATGTGGGATCTCGTTCCCTGACCAGGGGTCGCAGTCAGGCCCTCTGCGTGGGGAGCACGGAGTCTTATCCACCGGACCACCTGCTGTATTAGAGTTTAACAGCGTGTGCCCGCTCAGTCACTTAGCGGCGTGTGCATGCTCATGTCTGATTCTTTGTGACACCACAGACACAGTCCATCAGACTCCTCTGTCCGTGGGGTTATCCCAGCAAAAATGCTGGACTGGGTTGCCATTTCCTCTTCCAGGGAATCTTCCCAAAGCAGGGATCGAACCTATGTCTTGTGCGACTACTGCATTGGCAGATGGATTCTTTACCACTGAGCCACTTGGGAAGCCCATTTTAACCAGTTTTGTCCTATGAAGACTGTTAATGTTGCTTATATAAAGATAACAAGGTGATGGTATCTGTTCTTATAGTTGTGACCTGTGTGACTGATAACTTTGCTTTTATAAAGAGTAAATATGTGACTTTCCTGGAGAAGGAAATGGGAACCCACTCCAGTATTCTTGCCTGAAAAATCCCATGGACAGAGGAGTCTGGCAGGCTACAGTCCATGGGGTCATAAAGAGTCAGACATGACTTCGAGAGATGTTGCAAGGTAGCAAGTGAAGGGGCTTCTCTTGGTCCCAGTTTGTATGTGTTCAGTTGATGACAGAGCTTCCAGGAGCACACAGAAGGCCCGCCATCATTTGCCCTTCAGCAGGCTTTCTCGGCATGCCAGTGGACACCAACTGCAGCCTGGGGCACCCAGTAAACTCTGCCACCAGCAACCGAGCCATGGTCTCTCCAGAATGTCTGAATCTCAACCTTTGGGAAGGGAGTAGCCCAGATGTGGTTTCGGTCTCCTGACTAGACCCAGTCTGATACATAGTATCAACTTTATTTCCTTTCATGTGTCTTTTCTTAAGAAGCTTCTAGAAGATACATTCCATAAACACCAGACAGAAAATCATAAAAGAGAAAGGCAGCATATTAAGGATGATCCAACAAAGGAGAAAAGTCAAGAAAATTTTCAGGACAAGGACTAGGGAGCCAACAGCCCAGAGTGTTGTAGAGGGACAGAACACCTGAGAAGATTTATGTCTCCAGAGAGGGGAAAATGGAGCCTGATACATCACCTGATGTGTTTGAAATAAGCATTAATTCCAGGAAATGGTACCCTTTTTGGTTTAGTGATCAAAACAGTGCAAATATTACTGTGACATATAATGTTCATTTATAAGAAATTTTTATTTATTTTAAATTTAAATTAAATTAATTAAAAATAAGATATATAAGTAAATTAAATAAATTGATTTAAATTCTGTTAAGAGAAAAAAGTAAACATGTGGCTTTCATCGCATAGATCTTTGCTAGAGTTGGTGTTGATTTAATTCCTGTTTTGTCTGTCTCCAGAGGAATACTAAGGATTAATTGTGAAATTAAATTATAATCTGAAAGCCCAGCTAATCTCAGGAGATGATGCCTCTAGTTCAGGATATGTTTTGTTATATTAATTAACATTAGCAGGTAGATTTAATGTCCAAATTTGGCAGAAACCACTAGCATTAAACCAAAACTCACTTGTCCAGTTTCCATTATAGAATAAAGGCACAAAGGAGTCCATCAACTTCTTCTGAAAAGCTGTTGGACCTGCTGTGTGATAATCTGGATGAGGCTAAGGGAAAGGGACATAATAACTATATTGAATTTTAGTGCCCCCATTTTTCAGCAGTTGAGTTTTGCTAACTATTTATTTACTGTTTGTTTTGAGCTCAGCTGACTCTTAGTAAGTCTGTTACTGTGTGTAGATGTTACAGAGGATTAAAAAAAGAAAATCAACCAGATGTACTGCATACACTTGGGGCACTTATATAATAAGGCAGGAATGGACCCTTATGTCTATGGCACACAGCTGATGGTGGATATAGAGATGTGAAGGTGTTTTGAGCCTAAAAGAAGGGGCACAAGTACATATGTATATTCACTCCCTCCATTAAAAACAATATGGTGATATGAAAGCATTATGAGCCTAAAAGAAGAGAGCTTAGTAAATAATTTGCTCAGGGGTCAGATTGTGTGTGGAAGGATGAAAGTTTTTGCTTTGCAGTAAGATCACAGTAGCTAAACAACCTAAGAAAAATTCGGATAAAATATTATGAATAAGTTGCAGAATGATAGTATAGAATAGCTTGGTTTTAAAGCTTAGCAAAACTGCTTAGGATCTAAGGCAGAGTTGTTTTTTTTTAAGAGTTAATTTTGATTAGGTGATATATTTACATAGTACAATATTTAAAATATTTTAAAAGTACACAGCGAAACATCTCTGCTACCCTTTTCCTTTTTTTTTCTGGTCACACCCTGCAGCATGGGTGATCTTAGTACCCCAGCCAGGGATGGACCTGTGCCCCCTGCAGTGGAAGCCTGGAGTCTTAACCACTGGACCACCAAGGAAGTCCCTGCTATGCTTTGCCTATGTCCATTTGGTGTTCTTCCCTGGAGACAACTGTTAGCAGTTTCTTGTATTTTATTTATGTGTGTGTATATATCATACATGATGATATATTATCCATGTGTGTGCATGTGCAAATATGTATGTATATTCACCTCCTCCCTTTTTTTTTAAATACGAAGACGAATATGTGATATATATTATCGTGTATTTTCCTTTTTGTGTTTAAAATATTTTAGAAATTGTTTTAGTACATATAGAACTTCCTTTTTTTTCAAGGCTGTTTAATACTCCATTGTACAGCTGAACCATAATTTAACCCTTTTCTTGTCTATGGGCTCTTAGATGAAAAACAGTGTTTTACTGACATAAGCAGTGCTTCAGTGAATAGCCTTGTACAGAATGTCACTTCACATATGTTTACTGGATAAGTCCCTAGAAGTAGAATTACTGGGTCAAAGGAACTGGGTCAATGAACATGTGAAATTTTTGTAGTTATAGCCATAGTCCTCTCCATAGAGAATAGGAATATAACTATATTCCTCCATCAATTAATAAAAACATCCCTGTAGTTAAGTATGTTAAGGGAGTTATTTAAAGGAATATGTGGACAGATGCTAGGGTTCTTGAACCTGTAAAATAATAGGTAAAAATTTGTTAATATGTGTTTATGGCTGTGTCTTTTTCCCAGAAGACAGGTCCACATTTTTTGCTGCATTCTTAAAAAGTTCAGTGATTCAAAATAGGGTTAAAAAGCGTTATCTGGCAGTTAGTTGTTTCAAATTAGAACATGTTGTTTTGTATGCTATTTCTCTTTTATGGAAATACTTGAGTAGAAGCATGTAAGTAATCATTAGAGATGTTGGATGGAAAGTTACTGTGTAAGAGAATGGTCTAATTTAAATCCAGTTCCCAATCTTTTATTATTCTTCATTTCACTCCCTGGGAGGCCATGTTTTAAAAAGCCTGTTTTCTGTTAAACTGCATTTATTAAGCAATACCTTATTTCCCCAATTTTGTTAATTAGAGCTTTAGAACAGTATGAGGTCAGTTTTACTACATAGAATTAATCTTTTCATCTATATTGAGGTGATGAAATTTTAACTAAAGTCCAGTCAATTTGATATTTTAAATAGGCCGTATAGGTGAACAATAGCTCAGGACCCCCATTATTATCTTTGGGACTTAACTAAGAAACATATCTCTACTCTATATCAGGTAGCTTCCAAGGGTCTTTGGAGTTCTGTGTGTCAACAGTACATATTCAGAGATTTTTGTTGAGGACCAATATTAAGTTCTGCCGCAAGTTTTGTTACAAGTAAACGCTCACCATAACAGATTCCTTAGAGCTTTCATAGTATGGGATAATGGAGTTAATTTGCAATTATAGTATACATATTATTGGAAGTCACACTTCTGTATGTCCTGGAGAAAAAAAAAGGAGGTCTCCATATGAATTAGAAAGTTTAAAAGATTTAATTTAGGGATAGTTGGTGATGTTATGTAAAATTCTTTTTTTGATCCTGTATTGTTGTTTGGTGGCTTGTTTTGAAAGAGGATTTTTCTAGGGATGATTTAAAATATTTCACATAGGGAAAAGTATGGTGAGCCTATATATCATGCTAGACTCTAGAGCAAGAGTTAAAAGGTCTTGCCTGTTAGTAGCACTCAATTAGGAAACTTTTTTTTTTTTAACTGTTACATATTCTGGAATAAAACCTGAGGAGCTGTTTGTTGTGTAGAATTACTTTTTGTAGATACCTTATTTTATCTAGTTCTTCAAAGTTTTCTTTATTTCTGAAATAGAAATTTAGAACAAAACTTTTATTATGGGCTGTCCTTACAGAACTTTTTATAGTGATATTTGCTATAAATGGGAATTTGCTTTTACTAACAAATATTTGACAGTGAATTTGTTTTTTTTAATTTTTTTTATTGGAGTATGGTTGATTTTCAATGTTGTGTTAGTTTCAGAAGTATAGCAAAGTGAATCAGTTATATTAATACATATACATATATCCTCTGTGTTTTAGATTCTTTTCCCATAGACTATTGGGAAGTTGACGATGATAAGTTAAATATGTATACCATTAAGAAAATAGCGAAACAGATAATAACTAATGATAAAATAGATTAAATGAAATACTTGAAACAAATATGTTTCACAGTTCTGAAGAAAGATGGGGAAGAGGAAAAGAAACAAAAGCTAAGAAAGTAACATAGTACATTTTAACTCAAATACATGATAATTAAATATATTATAAATGGTCTAGTACTTCAATTAAGAGTGCCAGGTTAGATCACTGTGATCTAACCAGTTAGATCTATGTTATCCAACTATGTGCTATCTACAAGAAACCCACCTTATTTGTAACCTGTATCTTTATATTTAAAAGGATGGAAAAAGATACTGTATAAACAGTAAATATAAAAACATTGGAATGCATATATTGTATTAGACAAAGGAGACTTCAGAACAAGGAAAATATTACAAGGGATAGAGGGCATTTCATAGTGAAAAAAGGATCAATTCATTGAGAAAACTCAGCAGTTGTAAATGTTATGCATCCAATAACAGAGTGAAGCAAAAACTGACAGTTGAAAGGAGCAATGGGCAAATCCACAGTTTTAGTTGGAAATTGCAGTATTCTCAATAATTGATAGACAAGCAGGCAAGAAAAAAATCAAGAAGGATATAAAAGGTTTAGACAACACTATGAGTGAACTGTACCTAATTGACATTTACAGAACACTGCCCACATACTTTTCAAGCACACATGGAAGATTTATCAAAACAGACTGTGTCCTGGGATATAAAATATATTTCAACACATTTCAAAGGATTAAAATTATATAGAGAGTACTCTGACTACAATGAAATTAAAAAGATACGTGGAAAATCTCCCAAGTATTTGCAAGTTAAGTAACATACTTCGAAATAAACTTTAAAGAAGAATTTACAAGGGAAATTAGGAAATCTTTGACCTGACTGAAAATGAAACCCAGTCTGTCAAAATTTGTGGTATGCAGCTAAAGCAGTGATTTAGGAGGAAAACATATAACTGCTAAATAAATGTCTAAAATCAGTGACCCAAGCCTCCTCCTTAAAAAATCAGAAAAAGAACAAACTAAGTAGGAGAGAAATAGAGTTGAAATAAATGAAATAGGAAGCAACTCTGAATAACCCTATATTCATTAAAAAAAAAATTGGGTTTGTAATTAAAAGCATTTCCACAAAGAGAAGTCCAGGCCCATGTGACTTTATTAGTGAGTTCTATCAAACATTTAAGGCAGAAATAATAATAGGATTTTCACAAATTTTAGAGAACACACCACCAGCATTACCTTGATACCAAACCAGGCAAAAATGTTACGAAAAAAGAAAACTATAGCTCAGTATCCCTCATGAATACATATGTAAAACTCATTAACAAAATATTAGCAAATTGAATCTAGCTCTTTATATGTTTTATCCTATATGATACATCATGACCAGTTGGGCTTAACCCCAGTTGCAAGGTAGATTGAACATTAAAAGTCAGTGTTATCTACTATATTAATGAAATAAAGACAAAAAGCTAAATAATCTTATAATAGGTGCATAGAAAGCACTTGAAAAAAGTTTAGCACTAATTTGTGATAAAAGCTCTCAGCTGGCTATGGATAGAAGGGAACTTTGTCAATCTGATAAAAGGTGTCTATTAAAACCCTACATTGAACCTCACACTTGAATGGTGGAAGATTGAGTGCTTTCAACCCAATGTCCAGAACAAGTCAATTCACAACTTCTTTACAGCATGTTCCGAAGGTCCTAGCCAGGTGCAGTAAGGCAAATAAAAGGAATAAGCTTATAGATTGGAAAAGAAAAGTAAAATTATGTTTATTTTTAGATGTCTTACGGATGACATGATTATGCATGTAGAATGTTCTGAGTGATTAAAAAAAATGGCTAGAGTTTAAGTTTAGCTAGACTACAAGTTGAATTTATGCAACACATCACTTGCAATGTATAATTGGCAATTGAAATTTGAAAAGCAATACAGTTTGCAGTAGCATCAAATAGGATAAATACAGAAATGTTCCCTGAGAACAGAAGAGTTGAGAATATTTCTTAGAGATCCTTGTAATAGAAGTTGTTTTGTATTGCCATTTCATTAAGGTACAAAGGACTAAAGAACATTCATTTGTTTATAAGCACATCTTCATTAAATACCTTTATGCGGAGAAGGAAATGGCTGCCCACTCCTGTATTCTTGCCTGGGAAATCCCGTGGGCAGAGGAGCTTGGTGGACTATAGTCCATGTGGTTTCAAAGAGTTGGATACGGCTTAGCAGCTAAACAGCAGCAGCAAATTGCGTTTTATAGTTCTTTTTTCACACCTAGTGTTTTTTAAAACACATTTTATTATTAAAATAAAAAACTTTGTATAAAAGCATAACAGAATAAATAGATAAATACCTATTATGTAATAGTAAAGAACAGGGGAGCCTGGTGTGCTGCAGTCCATGGGGTTGCAAAGAGTTGGATTCGATTTAGTGACTGAATGACAACAACAAATATAGTAGATACTGTGCTAGGGACATTGTGTGTGTGTGTGTGCGTGTGTGCATGCTCGTGTTCATTAGCTCAGTTGTGTCTGACTCAGGCCTGTGAACTGTAGCCTGCCAGGCTCCTCTTGTCTATGGAGTTTTCCAGGCAAGAATACTGGAGTGGGCTGCCATTTCCTATTCCAGGGGATCTTCCAGACCCAGGGATTGAACCACATATCTTGTGTCTCCTGCATTGGCAGACAGGTTCTTTACCACTAGCGCCACCTAGAAAGTCCAGGGACATAGTACAGTAGTGAATAAAAGATAACTCTTCACTCATGGGGATTATAATCTAGTGGAGACTGAAGGGAGAAATAGATTTAGGGTGCTGAGTTACTAGCATTGGTTTAGCATTTTTTATTTAGATCATGTTCAAAACCTTTTGCCTTTTAGTTAGAACTTCAATATTGTGACTTGCTGAATAATCGGGCCTCTATGGGGGCAAACTATTTTGTTGTAATAGGGTAGTTAAAACTTGTTGGTTTGGTTGGTTAAAGTTCAGTGTTAAGGATGGTCCATTCGTATCTTCCCATACTCTCATTAAGCACCAGCTTTATTTCAGGCACTATTTTACCCACCTTTCCGATATATACTATTATTTTATTTAGTCCTTACAGTATCTCTAAGGTGGGTGGTTTTTCCTGTTTTATCACAGATGAGAAGACCAGAGCTCATAGAGCTTAAGTGATTTGCCTAGTTCCTTACAGGGATTCAGTGATTCAGTCCCATACTGGTCTTATTTTGTTTTATTTTTTTTACCGGTCTTGTTTTAAACTGTCGGTATCGCTGTCCTCAGTCATTTTTCTGTTGGTCACACCACTGGGCTGTCCCATTCTTCCCATTCCGGAAATGCAAGTAAGTGAGAACAATTTTTATAGTGCTGAGTTTGAGTCTGTTCTATGTTTTACTTCAAAAGTAAATCAGAAGAAAAAGACTGTTAAGCGATACAGTTTTTGGTACTCTTCACAGATGATATAAAGATACCAGTTTTATATTGACTTTAATGCACTTTAATGGAAGGCACAGTCCGTTTAAATTTTGATGTTTAATTCTGAGCCGTGGGCTGTGTGTGCCTTGGAAAATAATGTGTTTTAGGGATGTAAATAACAGTAACCTAGCTAAGTTTTTTACATGGGTTTTACCAAAGGTTAGTATTGTAATTTTTGGAATTGAAAGATGAGCAGATGAGATTGCCAGGCCTTGGTGGGAAACCTCCAACTGTCTTTCCCCAATCAGATAGGTAGAAATTTGAAGCAGCTAGGATCTGTGTGTGTAGGAGGTAGGGCGATTGATTATATAAACTTAAAATTACTCTCTTAAATCCTAGCCCTTGACGGGGCATAAAGGGCATTAGTGATGTCTGCCTGGCCTCTTTTTTTTTTTGGCCATACCATGCAGGATTTTAGTTCCCTGGCCAGGGATTGAACCTGTGCCCCCTGCAGTGGAAGCTCAGAATCCTAACCACTGGCTTTCTACAGATAAGTAAACTGAAGATCAGGGAATTCCCTGGTGGTCCAGTGGTTAGGACTCTGAGCTTCCACTGCAGGGGTACAGTTTCAGTCCCTGGTTGGGGAACTAAAATCCCACAAGCCGTGTGTAGCACGGCCAAAAATAAATAAACTGAAGGTCAGATAGAGCACTGACTTGCTAATGATTGTGCCACAGTCAGTAAATGACAGAACTGGAATTTAGACTTCTGCCTCCTATCATTATACCAATATATTGGACTCTGCAGTAAGAGTTTTGTTATACTGTTTCCTGTAGGCAAGGATTTGTTTCTTACCAATTAATTAATGATCTCTTCAAAACAGTAAAAGTCAGGAACCTTATATTTATTGCTCATCAAACTTTCTTTAGAGTTATGTACCTCTTGGACATTTTAATTCTGGATTATACTGATATTTTTATTTTTGTTCTTATGATGATTTCTTCTGTGTTATCTCTATTATAAACGTGCCCTATGATTTTGTTCAGAGTTTCCTTTTTCTATCTAAATATCTGTAAGTATTGACTTTGTAGTTTTTAGTCAAAAAAGGAGAGTTGTTTTTTTTTTTTAACATAAGGAGTAAGGTTAAAAGCTAAATTGTAAGCTTTATAATAAGCTATATAGTTCATATACTGTTGCTTCTATGTGCATGGAAATTATATTTATTTCCCTTAGGATCATGTTTTTTTAATGATTAATTTTCAGAACACCAGCATGCTTTTATAATAGGACTATAATTGTTAGGAGAAACTTGGGTATGCATCCACTTAGATTTTAAAAATACTATACTTATCCACTTGCATGCATATTTACCTGTAGAAAGCATACCGTATTGATTTTTATGACTTTTACAAAAGTTGAATCATACTATCATTATTGTTCTGAACTTATTTTTCACACAGTAGATAATTTTGAGATCTGCCATAAAGATGTTGTTATATATAGACCTAGTTTAGATCACTATTTAAATAATCATCCTGTAAACACATTTGTAGAATGGTCTTTTGTCACTTTCCTAGAGAAATATTATGAGATAAGAGATTTGGAACTTAGAGGAAGAAAACAGTACCCTGATCCTTTCCATAGATGATCGGGAAGCTCTGGAGGGCAGGATTATGTTTGTTGCTCTTCTGTATCCAATAACAGTGTATGCAATAGCAGTGCAGTCCCATGTTTGTCAGTATTTCCTGTATTGAGCAAGAGTCTGCTGGATTTTTTTTAACAGCTTTATTGAGATATAATTCTCACAACAGACAATTTACTCAATTAAGATATGCAATTCAGTGACTTATAGAAATATATGTGAAACCATTACCATTGTCAATTTTCAAACATTTTCATTACCTCAAAAAATCTTTACCCTTTAGCTTTCACCCTCAAAATTCACCCCCTTTTCTCGGTGCTTATTGTTTAGTTGCTAAGTCGGTCTGACTCTTTGCAACCCCATGGACTGTGGCCTGCCAGGCTTCTCTGTCCATGGGATTTCCCAGACAAGAATACTGGAGTGGATTGCCATTTCCTTCTTCAGAGGATCTTCCCTACCCAGAGTTTGAACCCATGTCTCCTGCATTGCAGGTGGGTTCTTTATCACTGAGCCACCTGGGAAGCCCCCTCTCAGTGCCAGGCAGCCATTAATCTACTTTTTGCCTCGATTATATTTCACCAGTTCTGAACATTTAGTATAAATGGAATCATACAGTGTGTGGTCCTTTGTGATTGGCTTCTTTCACTTGGCATCATGTTTATAAGGTTCATTCCTGTATCTGAACTTCATTTCTTTTTATTGCCAAATAATATTCCATTGTATGGATATACTTCATTTTGTCCTTTCTTTAAGTTGATGGATGTTTGGGTTATTTCCGTATTTGGGCTATTATGAATAGTGTGCCATGAACATTCATGTACATGTTTTTGTGTGTGCATATGTTTTCATTTCTCTTGGGTATATTCCTTGGAGTGAAATTGCTGGATCTTATGGTTAAGAGATAGTCCATTAAGGGATTAATATAAGACTTAAGAATCTTTTTTTTTTTTTTTTTAAGTCATTACCATTAGAGGAACTGCCAGACTGTTTTCCAAAGTGGCTGTGCCTTTTTACCTCTCCACTTGCAGTGTGTGAGGGTTAAACTTTCTCCATATCCTTGTCTGTCTTGTTGGTTATATGTACCAGACTTCCATAGGAAGGTTGTCCAGGAGAAAAGATAGTTAAAGGTTTTTTTATTGTTTTTATGGTTGGATTTGCTTGTCTGAAAATGGGTGTTAATAAATTACATGGTTAAGATTTTGCCATTTATTTAAGACTGAAATGCTCCTAAAAATCATTAATATTAGTTAAGAATTTTCCTGACAGTGTACTGTAATCTTTTATTTGCTTGTCAAAACACAGTTATTCATTTAAAATCACCCCACTGATTTGACTGTGCTGAGGTGTGGTTCTACTAATAGCTAAGAAAGGTATGGTTTTAAGTCTTTATTAGGTCTACTCTTTAATGGAGTGTCCTTTAGTTACCTCAGATAGTTTGACCCTGTAGTCAGCTGTGCTCTTTTATACTTGAACTTTTGTCTGCTGTTCTCAATCTCTTTTAAGATGCCAATTTAGTTCAAGGAGGAAATGAAGACTTTAGAAACTCAACAAATGTTGACATTTAAACTTTTACAAGAGTGAAAGATTAACCTTTGGCCCCTGTTTCTACAAGGTTCATATAGGCTTCATTCATCTGCTAAAGACTGGTTGTCAGCATTTGTATTTTAACCTCAGTTTTCATAAGTTTACAACTTATCCACAAGGCTTTCTTTAGGCTTGAAACTGAAGTATTTTTAACCACAGCCCCTTCCCCCCAAAAGTTCATTTAGGTATATTAGAAGTGTGTTTTACTTTGTTTTTTTGGGAGCCTTGCTTCTTATAAACGAAAAACTTGACTCTTGTCTATTTTTTAAACTGTCCATTTGATGTTTTGCTTAAAAAAATCATTAGCAGTATACTAATGATTAGTATCCTGTATACTAATCCTGTATACAGTATCCTGTATACTAACATACAGGATAATCAAAGGTAATCAAAGGGTCGCAAAGAGTCGGACACAATTTAGCTATTGAACAACAGGATAATCAACATGTTAGCATAGAAAATAGGGCTTTCACTGAGGGATGTTAACTTATTATCATACATTGTTTTAAAAATTCTTTTTTTCCCTTTATCCTTATGCAAAAAAACAAACTGTTGTGTCAGAGACTGACTTTCAGTAGATTGAAGATTAGGAAGCAATAAATCCAGAGTTGGAAACAAAGGGGGAAATGGAGAGAGTAACTGGGGTGTGACAAAGTGAGGACTTACCCAGAAGGAGAAAACTGGAAGTGGATGCTGCTAGTTTTATGTGTTGTTCAGTCGCTGAATCCTGTCCGACTCTTTGTGACTCCATGGACTGCAGCATGTCAGGCTTCCCTGTCTTTCGCTCTCTCCCAGAGTTTGCTCACACTCGTGTCCATTGAGTCCCTGATGCCATTCAACCAACCCTCTCATCCTCTGTCCCCCCCTTCTCCTGCCCTCAATCTTTTCCAGCATCAGGATCTTTACCAATGAATTGGCTCTTTACATTAGGTGGCCAAAGTATTGGAGCTTCAGCCTCCGTGTCAGTCCTTCCAATGTGTATTCAGGGTTGATTTCCTTTAGGATTGACTGGTTTGATCTTGTTGTCCAAGGGACTCTCAAGAGTCTTCTCCAGCACCACATTGCAAAAGCTTCAATTTCTTTGGTGCTCAGCCTTCTTTATGGTCCAACACTCATATCTGTACATGAATACTGGAAAAACCATAGCTTTGACTATACAGACCTTTGTTGTCAAAGTTATATCTCTGCTTTTTAATATGGTGTCTAGGTTTGTCATAGCTTTCCTTCTAAGGAGCAAACACTTTTAATTTCTTGACTGCAGTCACTGTCCACAGTGATTTTGAAGCCTAAGAAAATAAAGTCTGTCACTGTTTCCATTTTTTTCCTCCATTTGCCATGAAGCAATGGGACCAAATACCATGATCTTCGTTTATTTGAATGTTGAGTTTTAAGTCAACTCTTTCACCCTCCTCTTTCACCCACATCAAGAAGCTCTTTATAAAGTTCCTCTTCCCTTTCTACCATTAGAGTGGTATCATCTACATATCTGAGGTTGTTAATATTTCTTCCGGCAATCCTGATTCCACCTTGTGATTCATCCAGCCTGGCATTTGTCATGATGTACTCTGTGTATAAGTTAAATAAACAGGGTGATAGTATACAAACTGACATACTTCTTTTCCAGTTTTGAATCAGTCCATTATTCCATGTCTGGTTCTAACTGTCATTTCTTGACCAGCATAGAGGTTTCTAAGAAGACAGATAAGGTGGTCTGGTATTCTCATCTCTAAGAATTTTCCAGTTTCTTGTGATCCACACAGTCAAAGTCTTTCCTGTAGTCAGTAAAGTAGAAGTAGATGCTTTTCTGGAATTTCTTTGCTTTCTCTGTGACCCAACAAATGTGGGCAATTTATCTCTGGTTCCTCTGCCTTTTCTAGATCTAGCTTGTACATCTGGAAATTCTTGGTTTACATACTGTTGAAGCCTAGCTTGAAGGATTTTGAGCATTACCTTAGCATGTGAAATGAGCATAATTGTACAGTAGTTTGAACATTCTTTGGCATTGCCTTTCTTTGAAATTGAAATGAAGACTGACCTTTTCCATTCCTGTGGCCACTGCTGGCAATTGCAGCATTTTAACAGCATCATCTTTTAGGATTTGAAATAGCTCAGCTGGAATTCTGTCACCTCTACTAGCTTTGTTTGTAGTAATGCTTCCTAAGGCCCACTTGACTTTACACTCCAGGATGTTTGCTCTAGTTGAGTGACTACACCACTGTGGTTATCTGCTCAGCCGTGTCCAACTCTTTGAGACCCCATGGACTATACAGTCCATGGAATTTTCCAGGCCAGAAGACTGGGGTGGATATTTGATCCACTTCTCTAGGGGATCCTCCCAACCTAGGGATTGAACCCAGGTCTCCCACATTGCAGACAGATTCTTTACCAGCCGAGCCACGAGGGGAGCCCTTATCTAGTCATTGAGACCTTTTTTGTATAATTGTTGTGGGTATTCTTGCCATCTCTTCTACTTCTGTTAGGTCTTTGCCACTTCCATTCTTTATCATGCCCATCTTTGCATGAAATGGTCCCTTGGTATCTCCAGTTTTCTTGAAGAGATCTCCAGTCTTTCCCATTCTGCTGTTTTTTTTATTTCTTTGCATTGTTCACTTAAGAAGGCTTTTTTATGTCTCCTTGCTGTACTCTGGGGCTCTGCATTCGGATTGGTATTATCTTTTCCTTTCTCCTTTACCTTTCGCTTCTTTTCTCAGCTGTTGGTAAGGACTTCTCCGACAACCATTTTTTCCTTCTTGAATTTCTTTTCCTTGGAGATGGTTTTGGTCACTGCCTCCTGTTTGATGTTATCAATCTCCATCCATAGTTCTTCAGGTGCTCTATCAGATCTAATCTCTTGAATCTATTTGTCACCTCCACTATATAATCATAAGGGATTTGATTTAGGTCATATGTGAATGGCCTAGTGGTTTTCCCTCCTTTCTTCAGTTTAAGCCTGAATTTTGCAATAAGGAGGAGCTCATGATCTGAGTCACAGTCAGCTCCAAGTCTTGTTTTTTCTGACTATATAGAACTTCTCCATCTTCAGCTGCAAAGAATATAATCAGTCTGATTTGGATATTGACCATCTGGTGATGTCCATGTGTAGTCGTCTTTGTGTTGTTGAAAGAGGGTGTTTGCTATCACCAGTGTGTTCTCTTGGCAAAACTTTTTTAGCCTTTGCCATGCTTCATTTTGTACTCCAAAACCAAACTTGCCTGTTATTCCAGGTATCTCTTGACTTCCTGCTTTTGCCTTCCAGTCCCCTATGGGGAAAAGGGCATCTTTTTGATTTGGTGTCAATTCTATAAGGTCTTGTAGGTCTTCATAGAACCATTTAACTTCTGCTTCTTCAGCATTAGTGATTGGAGCATAGACTTGAATTACTGTGATATTGAATGGTTTGCCTTGGAAATGAACAGAGATCATTTTGTTGTTTTTGAGATTGCACCCAAGTACTGCATTTTGGACTCTCTCATTGCTTATGAAGTTACAAGTTACATGATATTAATATGAAAATCTAAGTGAAAATAGTTAATTTCCATCCAAGATAGTAGATATTAATATTGACAAAAATAAGATGTAAAAATCAGAATAATAGACTTCTGTAACCAAGAAAAAAAATAAAGGTGATTACAAAATTATTTCCTCCTCCTCCTCTTCCTCCTACTACTTTGAAGCAGTGCAAAAAAAGAAACACTCCCTAGTTAGTGGTGGTCTGTCCTAACCTTTTAAGAAATAAATTCTCATGTTAAATAATAACATAGATATAAATAAACTCTGATAACAAAACCTGACACACATGAGAAAGTCAAAGTATAACCTAATCTCATTTGTGAATACATGTATATATGTTTAAGTTCAAGTAAAAATATTTGCAAATGGCCAATTATTTTGTTTCAGGGGGAATGTCTGACAAGTTCAGTGTTTTTAAAATATGTCACTGAATGTGGAGATGACTCTTCACCAATATATCTGGAGTACAGCTGATTGACAGTAGCACAGTATACGAACGTGTCTAGAGTGTAGCTGAAGACAGTAGTACGTATTTTGAAGCCAGGTTGCCTAGGTCTGGATCCTGGCACTGCTTCTTGGCAGCTGGGTGACCTTGGCAAGTTTACTAAACTTCTCTTATAGTTTTCTCATCTAATAATAAGACTGCTAATAGCTATCTTAGAAGTTTGTCATCAGTTTCCTAGGGCTGCTGTAACATAGACTGAGTGGCTTAAACAACAGAAATTTATTTTCTCACAAATGCTGGAGGCTAGAACTTCAAGATCAAGGTGTCAGTAGGATTGATTCCTTTGAGGCTTTCTCTCCTTGGCTTGCAGATGGCCGCCTTCTCATTGTGTCTGTACATGGTCTTTCTTTTGTGCGTGCATGTCTGGTGTTTCTGTGTCCTGATTTCCACTTTGTCTAAGGACATCAGTCATTTTGGATTAGTATCCACCCTACTGACACATTTTAGCTTAATTACCTCTTCAAAGGTCATGTCTCCAAATACATTCTGAGGTTTTGGGGTTAGGACTTGAGTATATAAATTTAAGGAGGACAGAGTTGAGCCCATAACAGGTTTCTAGGAGGATTAAATGCACTAATATAGAGTATTTGACCATGTAGCAAGCTCTGCCCAAGTATTGTTTACCATTATTGCTTAACCACAGCAAGCAGTTATATAATACATATAAATAATAAAAATGATCATACATTAAAAATCTTAAAAGTACTTACAGATTCAAAGAAAGTTGTGAAAAAGAATGTACAAGGAGTTTCCATGTACCCCTTTTCTCCCGTACTGTGAACAACTTATGTAATTATAGTACAGTATTAAAACCAAGAAGTTGACATTGGTGAAATCCACAGAGCTTATTCAGATTTCATGCTGTACACCCATCATTTGTGTCTGTGTGTGTACAGGTACTTCTGTGACATTTTATTGCTTGTGTAGCTTACTGTATTCACCATCCCAGTCAAGATGCAGAACTGCCCCATCTCAGAACTCTCTCCCACTACTCCTTTGTAGCCACCCCCGTTCCTTCCCTCGAAACGTCCATTCATCTGCTTTTCATCTCTATAAACACTATCATTTCAAGAATTATATGTGTTATATATATATATGCATATATATATATATAATGTAGTATATAACTTTTTGAGATTAGCCTTTTTCACTTGGCATAATTTTCTTAGAGCCCATCAAAGTTGTTGCATATATAAATAGTTCATCCCTCTTTATTGTTGAGTAGTACTCCATGGTGTGGATATATCACAATATAAAGACTGTTTGGTTTGTTTCTAGTTTTTTGGTTATTACCAATAAAGCCACTGTGAACATGAGTGTACAGGTTTTTGCATGAACATTTTCTGGAGCAATGTGTCTATGATTTGCCTCTTCATCTTTTTGGTGGGATCTTTTGCTGAGTAAAAGTTTTTAATTTTGGTAAGGTTCCATTTGTTAATGTTTCCTTTTATGGATCAAGCTTTTGGTGTAAGACCCCTTCACCTAGTCCTGGGTTCTGATGACTTTCTCCCTTTTCTCTTCCCCTACATGTTTTCTGTGGGTCTGTTTTTCACTTGTTGTGAGAATCAAATGTGCTAATATAGAATACTCAGCCCATAGAAGTACACATGTGTTAGTTATTGCACTAGCAAATAAACATTTTTTTGTAAATAAGAATTATATCATTTTTTAAGATTCCATATAATGAGAGAGATCATAAGATACTTATCTTTCTCTGTCTCACTGACTTCACTTGATAATCTCTAGGTCATCCATGTCCTGCAAGTGGCATTATTTCATCTTTTTGTGGCTGGGTAGTATTCCATTGTATATAAATAACGCATCATCTTTATCCACTAAACTATCAGTGGACATTTAGGTTGCTTCCACATCTTGGTTATTGTAAATAGTGCTGCAGTGAACATTGGGGTGCATGTATCTTTTCAGATTATGATTTTCTCCTGGTATGTGCCGAGGAATGGGATTTCTTGATTACATAATAGGTCTATTTTTAGTTTTTCAAGGCATCTCTATACTGTTCTCTATAGTGTTGTATCATTTTAGATTCCCATCAACAGTGTAGGAGAGTTCACTTTTTTCCACACCCTGTCCAGCATTTTATTTTTTGTTGATTTTTGATGATAGACATTCTAACTGTCGTGAAATGATACCTCATTATAGTTTTGATTTGCATTTCTATAATTTTGGCCATCTGTATGTCTTTTTTTTTTTTTTTTAATTTATTTTTGACTGCGCTCGGTCTTTGTTGCTGGCCTCAGGTTTTCTCTAGTTGAAACAAGCAGGGGGCTACTCTCCAGTTGCAGTGCACAGGTTTCTCATTGCAGTGGCTTCTCTTGTTATAGAGCATGGACTCCAGGGCATGCTGACTTCAGTAGTTATGGTGCATAGTTGCCCCATGGCACATGGAATCTTCCTGGATCAGGGATCAAACTTGGGTTCATTGTATTGGCAGGCAGATTTTTAACCACTGGACTATCAGGGAAGTCTTATATGTCTTCTTTGGAGAAATATCTGTTTAGATCTTCTGCCTATTTTTTAATTGCATTGTTTTTTTTTTTTTTTTTTTTTTGACATACAGCTGCGTGTTGGTCGGTTGCTCTGTTTGCAAATATTTTCTTCCATCCTGTGAGTTGTCTTCATTTTCTTTATGGTTTCTTTTGCTGTGCAGAAGCTTTCAAGTTTAATTAGGTCCTATTTGTTTGTTTTTATTTTTATTTTCATTATTCTAGGAGGTGAATCAAGAAAGATATTGCTGCAATTTATGTCAAAGAGTATTCTGCCTGTGTTTTCCTCTAAGAGTTTTATGATGTCCAGCCTTGCATTTAAGTCTTTGATCCATTTCGAGTTTATTTTTGTTTATGGTGTTAGCGATGTTCTGATTTCATTTTTCACTTGTAGCTGTCCAGTTTTCCCAGTACCATTTATTGAAGAGACTGTCTTTCTCCATTGTATATTTTTCTTGCCTCCTTTGTTGTAGATTAGTTGACCATAGGTGCATGAGTTTATTTCTGGGCTTTCTATCCTGTTGTGCTGACCTGTTTTTCTGTCTTTGTGCCAATGCTGTGCTGTTTTTTAGCCACACAACATGGCATGGGAGATTTCTGTTCCCTGACCAGGGATCAAACCTGTAGCCCCTGCTCTGTAGAGTCTGTAGCCCCTGCAGAGTCTTAACCACCTAACCAGGGAAGTTCAGTACCATACTGATTTGATTATTGTAGCTTTGTGGTATAGTCTGAACTCAAGTAGTCTGATTCTTCAAGCTCCATTTTTCTTTCTCAGGATTGCTTTGGCTTTTGGAGTGTTTTGTGTTTCAATATAAATTTTAGATTTCTTTTGTTCTAGTTCTGTGAAAAATGCTATTGGTAAGGGAGATCAGTCCTGGGTGTTCATTGGAAGGACTGACGCTGAAGCTGAAACTCCAGTACTTTGGCCATCTCATGTGAAGAGTTGACTCATTGGAAAAGGCCCTGATGCTGGGAGGGATTGGGGGCAGGAGGAGAAGGGGATGACAGAGGATGAGATGGCTGGATGGCATCACCAACTCAATGGACATGAGTTTGAGTAAACTCTGGGAATTGGTGATGGACAGGGAGGCCTGGCGTGCTGCGATTCATAGGGTCGCAAAGAGTCAGACACGACTGAGCGACTGAACTGAACTGAATTTGATAGGGCTTTTTTTGAATTTGTAGATTGCCTTGGGTCATGTGTTCATTTCGACAATATTGATTCTCCAGTCCAAGAGCATGGTATATCTCTTGTCTATGTCTGTCTTTACGCCAGTGCCATACTATGTTTGATTACTGTAGCTTTGTAATAAGTGGATTTGGGACACCTCCAACTTTATCTTTTACAAGGCTGGTTCTTTGCAGTCTTATTACAGTTTTTAATGGTAAAGCACTAGAGGAGTTACTTTGAAAAAGAAGAACACAACAGTGATTTTTTAAAAATATAATTTCATTTTATTATGTATTTATTTTTGACTGTGCTGGGTCTTCATTGCTGTGAGGGCTTTTCTCTAGTTGTGGTGTGCAGGGGCTACTTTCTAGTTGTGGTGCGTGGGCTTCTTGTTGCATTGTCTTCTCTTGTGGAACGCAGGCTCTAAGGCATGCAGTCTTCAATAGTTGCAGCACGTGGGGTCAGTAGTTGTGGCTCCCAGGCTCTAGAGTATAGGCTCAATAGTTGTGGTGCACAGGCTTAGTTGCTCTTCGGTATGTGAGATCTTCCTGGATCAGGAATCAAACCTGTGTCTCCTGCTTTGGTGGGTGGATTCTTTACCACTGTGCCACCAGGGAAGCCCAACAGTGTTCTTTATGGTGATTATTTATGTTGTTTTATTCAAAGCAGTAAAATGAGAAACAAGAGGTATAAATTGTAGAAAAGTGAAAGTGAAGTCGCTCAGTCATGTCCGACTCTTTGCAACCCCATGGACTGTGGCTACCAGGATTCTCCATCCATGGGATTTTCCAGGCAAGAATACTGGAGCGGGTAGCTGTTCCCTTCTCCAAGGGATCTTCCCGACCCCGGGATCAAACCCAGGTCTCCTGCATTGCACGCAGACACTTTACTCTCTGAACCACCAGGAATACATAAACTTATTATTTATAACTACTATGATTTATATAATTTATATAATTATATATGATTTATATAATTATATAATTCCTGAATGTCAGCAGTGTAAGGAAAATAGGAAAAATTGAATCCTAGTTATTCTAACTTGAGAGATGAAGGTGAAGATGTCACAGTGGTGAATGAGAGTTAAACTTTAGTAACCCATAAACTTTTATATCTTTGGGCTTAATTTTCCCCTAGGGATAATAATTGAGGCCAGAGGCTTGAACTGGAACTGTCAAAAACTGGGAATTGGGAAGGGGCACACTTGTTTATGAATTAGGGCTAATAAAACTGTCCACCAATCCAGGACATAGGATGGAAGATAACTGCTTAACTTTGGCTTGTGGCTGTTAAAAGCCACAAGAAATGGAAACTCCAGCTTTGTGTGAAAATCCTGGGCCAGAAAACTAATGTGTTAATATGTTTGGAACTGGTGAATGTTGTAGGGCATTAGCAGAGGTGACCATTAAAATACCCTTGGGATTGATTGCTCCTTAACCCCTGAAACGTGGAGGATGCCCCCAAAGCTATTTATGTACTCATACAAAACTCATAAAGCACCTTAGTAAAAAGATCCAACAAATGAGAGAGTTTACAATTGAGGGGCAGATAATAATAGACTGGAACTTAATTATCCAATATATAGTCCATATCCAGTTTCTGCCTTTGTCCCAATAATGTCCTTTATTTGGTTTTGCTTTTGCTTTGTTTTATGATCCATGGTCAAATCAAGGATCATACATTGAATTTTGTCATGCCTTTTTATCCTTCTGTAGTTTAGTTCAGTTTGTTTCTGCCTTTTTTTTGGGGTTTTTAATGATAGCTACATTTTTTAAAGATAACATTGTTTGCCTAAAAGACTTTGGTTAGCTCTCTTACTAGACTGTAAGCTGTTTTAGAACAGGGAATGTATGTCATTTATCCCTGTTAATTAAATTTAATCTAATGATTTTATAATAATTTAGGATGCTGTGCTTCAGAAAAGGACAGGGAAAGGGAGGATTAAATGATTCTTAATCCTATTTTTCTTTTGGTTAGCCACACATACTCCAGGAACCACAAGGATCTTTCTGCCTATTGCTTTGATATTTCAAACACTACAGTGTACACTATTATGTACACTTTACAGTTCATATCATAATTGCTAAAAAAAAAAAAATAGGTTCTGGATCTTCAGTTCTCTTTTGCTAGTATTCAACCCATTTGCCATTGCCTTTTGAAAGTGAGAGTTGGTGGGTAAAATGCATGGTTAAAATATGTTAATAGTATATGATTTTATTACTATCCAGGGGAGGTAAAATAGTTCTTGACAGTTACAATAAAGATAATTCATAAACAGGATATTTTTAACATTTAGGCATAGAAAGATTCAGTTTAAATTCTTATAGAATTCTTATTTAAGTAAAGCTTTTTTTAAACATGATAGAACTCTATTATATCATTAAAGGAATAAGTCCTTGATTGATTTATGTCGCTGGGAATACATGATTTGATTTCTTCTTCCTAGTTTCCCTTTATTTTTTTTCTTTGCAGTTTTATAAGCATCTCACTATGAAGCTCTCTGATATATTGTGTTGATTACAATTTAAAAATAGTACTTTAAGGATACAGTGAAAAGAATACCCTGAAATGAATGTAAATTGACTCTAAGCCTAGTAACTGTTATTTTTTTAAATAGCCTTGTTGAGATGTTATTCATATTCCATACAGTTCACCCATTTAAATTGCACAGTTCATTGGTTTTTAGTATATTTAGAGATATGTACAACCATCAACACAGTCAGCTTTAGAATATTTTTATCACCTCGAAAAGAAATCCCATACCCTTTAGCTAGCACCCTGTATCCCTCAACCCTTCCCCAAAGCAACTATGTTTTACTTTCTGTCTTAGATTTCCCTGTTCTGAGTTTTCACATGAGTAGAATCATTTGATATGTGGTCTGTTGTAACTGGCTTCTTTAACTCAGCAAAATATTTTCAAGGTTCATTTATACTGTAGCATATATCAGTTCTTGATTCCATTTTATGGTCAAATAATATTCCATTGTATGGGTATATCATATTTCATGTATCCATTTATTAGTTGATGGATATCTGGATTGTTTTCACCTTTTGACTTTTGTGAGTAATGCTGCTGTGAAAATTTGTGTCCAAGTTTGTGGGTGTACATGTTTTTTATTTCTCTTCAATATGTTTCTAGGCGTAGCATTCTGGGTCATATGTAACTCTGTGTTTAATTGAGTAACTGCCCAACTGCTTTTGAAAGCAGCTGCACCATTTTATGTTCCTACCAGCAGTGTTTGTGGGTTCCAGTTTCTCCACATTCTTGCGAACACTTCTTATTGTCTTTATGAATCTATCCATCCTGGTAGGTGTGAAGTGGTACCACATTTTGGTTTTGATTTTTGTTTCCCCATTGGCTAATGATGTTGAGCTTCTCTTCATGTGCTTATTTTGGTAAGATATTTTCTATTCAGATTAAGTGGGGTCATTTGTATCTCATCTTTGGAGAAATGTCTGTCTAGACCTTATGCCCATTTTATATTGGATTCTGAACTGTAAGAGTTCTTTATATAGCATACCAGTATCTTTTCAAATATATGATTTGCAGATATCTTCCGTTTTGTAGGTTGTCTTTGTTGATAGTGTCCTTTCAACCACATGTGTGCTCAGTCCCTTCAGTCATGTCCGACTCTTTGTAACCCTGTGGACTATAACCCACCAGCCTCCCCTGTCCATGAAATTCTCCAGGCAAGAATACTGGAGTGAGCTGCCATGCCCTCCTCCGGGGGATCTTCCTGACCCAGGGACCAAACCCACATCTCCTTATGTTCTCTGCATTGGCAGGCAGGTTCTTTACCACTAGTGCCACCTGGGAAGCCCCACAAACATTTTTAATTTTGAAAAAGTCTAATTTATCTTTTTTTTTTTTCTTTTGTTGTTGGCACTTTAAGTGTCATATCTAAGAATTCTTTGCCCAGTTTGAGGTTGTGAAGATTTACCCCATTCATCTAAGAACTGTATGTTTTTAGCTATTGGTTTAAGTTCTTGAACCATTTTGAGTTAATTTTTATATGGTGTGAAGTAGGAGTTTATCTTCATTGTTTTGCCTGTGACTATCCAGTTGTCTCAGCACCCTTTGTTAAAAAGGCTATTCTTTCCCCTATTGAATGGTGTTGGCTACTTTGTCAATAATCATTTGACCATAGATTATGGATTTATCTCTGGACTCTCAGTTCTTTTCCATTGGTCCATCTTTATGTAGTACTACACTATCTTGATTAATTTTGTTTGTAGTTAAGTCTTGAAGTCAGAAAATGTGAGTTCACCTTCTTTTTCAGAGTTATTTTGGTCCTTTATAATTCCTTTTTTTCCTTTTTTTTTTGAGGGCAGGGGCATGCAATACAGCATGTAGAATCTTAGTTCCCTGATCAGGGGTGGAATCTGTGTCCCTTGTAGTAGAAGTGTGGAGTCTTAACTACTGGACTTCCCAGAAAGTCCCCATTCTCTATGAATTTTAGAATCAGCTTGTCAGTTTCTACAAAGAAGTCACCTGGATTTCTACTGGGGATTCCATTGAATCTAGAGATCAGCTGAGAGAGAACTGCTATCCTGACAGTGTTAAGTATTCCTGTTCATGAACATGGGATGTTTTTCCATTTATTTAGACCTTTAATTTCTTGCAGTAGTTTTTAAGGTAGTTTTTAGAGTATATATTTTGTATTTCTTTTGTTTATATCTAGGTAGTTCATTCTCTTTGATGCTAATGTGAATGGAATTGTTTTCTTAACTTCATTTCAGATTATTCATTGCAGGATTATAGAAATAAAACAGATTTTTGTATATTGATCTTGTATCCTACAGTCTTTATGAACTTGTTAGTTTAAGTAGTATTTTAGTGGATCCTTTTTGGTTTTATATGTACAATAGTATATTTTCTGGGAATGGCATAGTTTTAATTCTTCCTTTTCAATCTGAATGCCTTATTTATTTTTATTATTATTATTACTTTTTTTTTTTTTTTTTTTTGGTATAATTCCTGCCTAGAACTTCTAGTATAATGTTGAATATGTGGGTGAGAGCAAACATCCTTGTCTTGTTTTGGGTCTTAGGAGAAAGCTTCCAGTCTTTAACTGTTAATTATGATGTGAACTGTAGGGTTTGTTTTTTTTTTTTCTGTAGTTGCCCTTTTGTTAGGTTGAGGAAGTTTCTTTTTTATTTATCTGAGAACTCTTTCCTTTGCTTTCATTTTGAAAGAACACTTTGCTCAATGTTTGAGTGTTGGTTGACTCAACACTCCCTGCCTCCGTACCTCACACCTTGAATATATTATCCTCCTGCCTTTTGGACACGATTGTTTTTGCTTAGAAATCAACTGTTAATCTTACTTGGATTCCCTTGTAAGTGACGTGTTGCGTTTCTGCTTTCAAGATTTTCTCTGTTTCTTTACCTTCCTTCAGTATTTTTCCTACAGAATGTTTATGAGGCTTTTTATGTTTATCCTGTTTTGAGTTCATCAAGCTTCTTGTATCAGTAAGTTATTATCTTTTAATGATTTAAGGAAATTTCAGGCAATTTCTTCAAAAATTTTTTTCTGCTCCTTTCTTGCTCTCCTCTCTTTCTGGGTATCCTAATTATGTACATGGTGATATACTTAACAGTTTTCCACATTTCTTTGAAGCTCTGTTCATTTTTCTTTTTTTTTTTATTGTTTGTTTATTTTTCAGCTTGCATAATCTCTATTGATCTGTCTTCCGATTTGCTAATTATTTCTTCTGTCAGTTCACTTCTTCTCTTGAGCCCCTCTCAGTTCAGTTCAGTTCAGTCGCTCAGTTGTGTCCGACTCTTTGTGACCCCGTGGACTGCAGCACGCCAGGCCTCCCTGTCCATCACCAACTCCCGGAGTTTACTCAAACTCATGTCCATTAAGTCGGTGATGCCATGCAACCATCTCATCCTCTGTCTCCTCTAGCCTTTAATCTTTCCCAGCATCAGGGTCTTTTCAAATGAGTCAGCTCTTTGCATCAGGTGGCCAAAGTATTGGAGTTTCAGTTTCAACATCAGTCCTTCCAATGAATATTCAGGACTAATTCCCATTAGGATTGACTGGTTGGATCTCCTTGCAGTCCAAGGGACTCTCAAGAGTCTTCTCCAACACCACAGTTCAAAACCATCAATTCTTCGGTGCTCAGCTTTCTTTATAGTCCAGCTCTCACATCCCATACATGACTACTGGAAAAACCATAGCCTTGACTAGACGGACCTTTGTTGATAAAGTAATGTCTGTGCTTTTTAATATGCTGTCTAGGTTGGTCATAACTTTCCTCCCAAGGAGTAAGCATCTTTTAACTTCATGGCTGCAGTCACCATCTGCAGTGATTTTGGAGCCAAAAAAAATAAAGTCTGTCACTGTTTCCACTGTTTCCCCATCTATTTGCCATGAAGTGATGGGACCAGATGACATGATTTTAGCTTTTTGAATGTTGAGCTTTAAGCCAACTTTTCACTCTCCTCTTTCACTTTCATCAAGAGGCTCTTTAGTTCTTTGCTTTCTGCCATAAGGGTGGTGTCATCTGCATATCTGAGGTTATTGATATTTCTTCCGGCAATCTTGATTCCAGCTTGTGCTTCAACCAGCTCAGCATTTCTCGTGATGTACTCTGCATATAAGTTAAATGATCAGGGTGACAATATACAGTTTTGACGTCCTCTTTTTCCTATTTGAAACCAGTCTGTTGTTCCATGTCCAGTTCTGTTACTTCCTGACCTACATACAGATTTCTCAATAGGCAGGTCAGGTAGTCTAGTATTCCCTTCTCCTTAAGAATTTTCCACAGTTTGTGATAATCCACACAGTCAAAGGCTTTGGCATAGTCAATAAAGCAGAAATAGATGTCTTTCAGGAACTCTCTTGCTTTTTCGATAATCCAACGGATATTGGCAATTTGATCTCTGGTTCCTCTACCTTTTCTAAAACCAGCTTGAACCTCTGGAGGTTCACGGTTCACGTATTGCTGAAGCCTGGCTTGGAGAATTTTGAGCATTACTTTACTAGCGTGTGTGATGAGTACAATTGTGTAGTAGTTTGAGTATTCTTCCGCATTGCCTTTCTTTGGGATTGGAATGAAAACTGACCTTTTCCAGTCCTGTGGCCACTGCTGAGTTTTCCAAATTTACTGGCATATTGAGTGCAGCACTTTCACAGCATCATCTTCTAGGATTTGAAATAGCTCAACTGGAATTCCCTCACCTCCACTAGCTTTGTTTGTAGTAATGCTTCCAAAGGCCCACTTGACTTCACATTCCAGGATGTCTGACTCTAGGTTAGTGATCCTACCATCATGATTATCTGGGTCGTGAAGATCTTTTTTGTATAATTCTTCTATGTATTCTTGCCACCTCTTCTGAATATCTTCTGCTTCTGTTAGGCCCATACCATTTTCTGTCCTTTATTGAACCCATCTTTGCATGAAATGTTCCCTTGGTATCTCTAATTTTCTTGAAGAAATCTTGTCTTTCCCATTCTGTTGTTTTCCTCTAATTCTTTGCACTGATCGCTGAGGGAGGCTTTCTTGTCTCTCCTTGCTATTCTTTGGAACTCTGCATTCAAATGGGTATAGCTTTCCTTTTCTTCTTTGTTTTTCGCTTCTTTTCTTTTCACAACTATTTGTAAGGCCTCCTCAGACAGCCATTTTGCCTTTTTGCATTTTTTTTCTTGGGGATGGTCTTGATCCCTGTCTCCTGTACAATGTCACAAACCTCCATCCACAGTTCATCAGGTACTCTGTCAGATCTAATCCCTTGAATCTATTTCTCACTTCCACTGTATAATTATAAGGGATTTGATTTAGGTCATACCTGTTTGACGAATGTTTGCTATTTGTTCTGACCGCAGGATGACTCCTCCCTGGTGGGGCATTATTCCTTGGTTCTCTCTTGCTAACTAACTGACCTACAGTCTAGGCTGTATCCTCATTACACAAATATTTTCCCACTTGCCTTTTGCCACCGTCTCCATTGAATATCTGTAGATTTAAACTTGTCCACACTCTGTTGAGAATGAAGTCAGGTCCTTTGGGAAGAGCTTTGGTACTATATGTTGCAACGTTTTACCCCTGGCAAAATATCTAAGCCAGGGTTCTGGTGTTGGGGGTGGGGACAATGAGTAACACTTTTCTGTGAGTGACGTTTAGCCTCTAGGAACTGAATACCAGGAGCGGAGGTATAGATGGGGTGCACACAGCAGCTTGTCTCTCGTAATGTGGAACCACTACCTATGAGCTGAGCGAGAGGCCTGTTGGAGTCCCAGTACTCTCAGTGTGCCAAGCTAAGGCAGAGCCTCCCTTCCACAATCAGTGTTAGGCAGATGGAAGCCTCCTGTCTTTGATGTACTTGGCTGGGACTTGGCTTCAGTGACAAGAGTGCTGGGGACGAAACGAGAATCCTGAAGTCCTGCTCCTCTCAGAAAGAAAGCCCTTGACTGAGAGCTGGGGAAGGAGGGGTCTTGTGCTCTTGGCTGCAGCAGTCTGAAACCCTGCTGAGATGGGAGGGTGGGATATGGGAAGAAAAGCGGGATCTTAGTTCAGGTACCACAGACTTCACCTTGCAGGCTAAATTCTTCCTAGATTTTATTGAATGGTTGTTTCTTTATTAGCTCTTTGCCCTTAGGGACCATTGTCAGAGGCTTTGAATGGTGGTTTTAAAAAATAATGTTCATCAGTTTCTCTGAGCAGCAGGCTAGCAGAGATCCTCAAGCTGTTAGGCTTAGAGGTCAGTCTTCTGTAACTGTGCTTTGAACTGGCAGTATCTTTAAAGCATGATTCGAAAAAGTGTTTCCTTCATTATGGTCTCTGACCACCCCCTCATGAGGAACCTTTGACATATCCTTAACATCTCAACTTTCAGATATCGACTGTAAGATACAAGAATCACGAGAATCGTTTTTCCCTTGCTTATTTTCCTTAAAGAATGAACTTGGTCCGTGTGGAAGTACTCTAGAAGGGGAAAGTTTGCACAGGAGTTCAGAGTTTATAAAGGAAATGAAAATAACATTAGGTAGAGAATTTTAACATGAGTGCCCTCTACTATATGATGGATGGAGTTCTTTTCAAGTTGGCCCAGAGGTGTTGCAGTTAATTCTTGGTTTCTTTGACTTGACGTAGATATCACAATCACATGGCTTCTTCCTCCTTTTTGCTGTCATCTTAGTTTCTTTTGATTCCTTTTTGTTTTTTTCTTTTCAGGGGCCACTCAATAGTGAGTCTTCCAACCAGAGCTTGTGCAGCGTGGGGTCCTTGAGTGATAAAGAAGTAGAGGTAAGAAGCCACATCCATTGCAAGACTTCTCATATTCCCACACTTTAGATCTGGGTTAAACCATAGCACTGCAGACTGTGGGGTCCCGTTAGGGTCAGTGTGAATGATTCCCCTTAGAGTTGTGTGCTCTTTGTGTCTGCACAGTTGTCATGTGGCCCTGATGGGTTTTTATTACTAGAATCATAATAATCAATGAAAGGTAGAAATTTGCAGTTGTAGCTTGAATTAGTCTAGGTTTCCTTGAATTTTAGCACTTCTTAGTACTTCAGCAGAGTGAGTCAGTTTGGCCTGAAAGACTTCAGTAACAAAATTTGAAGTTTTTTGTTTTTTAAAGGCAAATAACCTAGCTGAATATATAACTGCTTACTTTGCACTTAGATAAGACTTTGAATAGACTAGTCAGTTGACTGATCATGCAGATACTTCTTTTTTTGGGAAAAAAAAATTTAGATTTAAGCTCTTTTAAAGTAGAAATATTGGGATTCCCTGGTGGTCCAATGGTTAGGACTCAGTGCTTTCACTGCTGGGGTCTGGATTTTCAGTCCCTGCTAAGGGAACTACTATCCCACAAGTTGCATGGCGTGGCCTCAAAAAGAAAAAAATATTGTAACAGCTGTTATTTGAGAGCCTACTATATGCTAGATGCTTGTACTACATTTGTGCTTTATAAAATAGCTCATTTAAGCTTTTGCAGCAACCCTGATTTACAGATAAGTAAATTAAAGTTCTG
Source organism: Muntiacus reevesi (assembly GCF_963930625.1). NCBI lineage: Eukaryota > Metazoa > Chordata > Mammalia > Artiodactyla > Cervidae > Muntiacus > Muntiacus reevesi. The sequence goes on along the minus strand of NC_089266.1, from coordinate 15,664,908 downwards.
ATATTTTAAGCAGTTGGCCAAAAATTGTATAAATGGTTTGATTCCAGATCTTATATTCTTTCCATGACCCTGCTCTAAGAGTAGGACACTCATTTAGGACTTCTGAGCCAGTTAATTCTCCTCATAAATCTGATATTTTTTACATACACTCTAATTTTCATAACGTGAAAAATTTAACAAAATGCTAATTGTGATGTATATGGTATTTAACAGACTCCTGAGAAAAAACAGAATGACCAGCGAAACCGGAAAAGAAAAGCTGAACCATATGAAACTAGCCAAGGTAGTAATAATTTCACACCAGTAAAAATATCAATTCTTATGTTCTTAGGTATAAAACTTCCAGCTCACACGAATTAGTTTGTGTACAGGGATTCCTAACAATGGAGATTTGCATTCCTTAAGGGAATATCAGTCTGTTTATGATAGACTTGACATTTGATACACACTTGACAAAACAGTGTCAGTTCTGTGGGGATTTTCTAGTTTTCCCTGTTGTAAATTAACAGTCTTCTCACCATGGATTTGTCTTCAGACTAAGCATTTATTGTACAGAAAAGAGATTACATAGCAGTGTTAACTATGTCTTGCACCAGAGCAGTGGTTTGTTAATAATAGGCAAGCAGAAATGGTTTCATTTACATGGCTGTCCTTTTACCTACCCTTCTTCCATGTCAGTTACTCAATTGAATAATTGGCACCCAGTGGAATAAATCTGTAAGTATGGTGGTCATAATGCCAGGTTTCTTTAAATAATTAAAGAAAGAATAAATGAAATGGAAGAGCTTCCAAGAAATGAAAGGCCCCCCTCTCCCCATTTTGTATCTTTCAATCTGCAAATCATTCTTTACTTTTGTGGGAGAAAATTTTCCCGAAGTAACGAGGTCACATAAAGTTACTTGTGAAATAGAATAAACCATTTAGTTCTGATGAATTTGTTTTGAATTTTTTTATCCTCTTAGTTGGGGGTGTAGTTTATACTTTAGTTTTATTTTGATTCACAGTTGTGGCGTAAGCTTTGTTAGTGTACTTGTAAAAGAAAGAGTAGTGAATCTTAAAGGAAAGCAAGCTGTGAAAAGGTCTTTCTTTCACTGCTTATTTCAGTGTTTTATTTTGTGGTGGAAACTGTCTTCTGTTCTTAGAAAACAGGTATTTTGGCTTATTTGTTAAAAGTAAAGTTGACATTTGATTTGGTAACAGCATAGGCAGTCATTGAATACATAATATACTTTAGCAAATGATGGTTTACTTGTGTTACTGGAAAAACTATACTTACTTTGGTTTTATTTTCAGGGAAAGGCACTCCTAGGGGACATAAAATTAGTGATTACTTTGAGGTAAGTTAAATTTTTGGAAAAAGAAATCTATAGTGACTTAAAAAAAAAAAAGAACCTAAATCCTTTCGTTCATTTAAGGCTTTAGAAAGGAATATATTGCCTTTGCTGTGCTCTCCTCCCCTTCCTCCCCACCTTCATCAGCCTCATGTTGCCCCATCTCTATAAGAGGAAACAGCTGCTGACTTCCTAAATTTAAATTTGTTCATTATGTGTCTTGTCTGTGATGATATAAAAATTCACAAATGAGGTGATTGTTCTCTTGGCCAGACTAGGTTTTGTGTCTTACAAAGGTTGAAGTGGAATGATTTGGACTCTTCTTTTGTCCTCTACCTGTAGTCCAGTGGAACCTGTAGTAAACTCACTGACCCATCCTTAGTGGTTACTGAAGGGGACACTAACATACACTGTATTCCTGCTTCATGTATTTTGAGACAAGAAGGGAAAACATTCTTCTCTTATGTCTTTTCAAAATCATGTGTACCTTCAGGTTTCTAGCCATGTTTTCCTTATATCTTGGTACATTTCTGCTGGAGCTTCTTGTTAAAATCTCATTGGAAAGATAGTAGAATTTGACTTATATGGCATTTTCTCTCTAGAATTAAATGTGTAGACTTAAAGGGACCGTGTATAATTAAGACCTGTTTGTGTATTAATCTTTTACTCTCCTTATCTGAAGCATAGTACTGTTGTGAATTATTCATATCCATTTTTCCCTGTTGGCCAGTTTGCTGGGGGAAGCGGGCCAGGAACCAGCCCTGGCAGAAGTGTTCCACCAGTTGCACGATCCTCACCGCAACATTCCTTATCCAATCCCTTACCGGTAAGCATTCACCTGGAGAAATGTGACACCTGTTGTAGGAGACCAAGAAGCCCAGGAACACTCAAGCAAAGTTTCTCTTCCATTAATTACCCAAGGGGGGTGAAGTCTTAAGGAGAAACGTTCATAGCATTACCTGTGAATCACTTAACTTAGGTTCAAATCTGTATCAGTCAGTTTACATTTTATAAGAGCTGATCTCAGTATAAATCGATTACCTCTAGGCCTGCAGCTCATTGTTCTATCAAGAAAGGGGTTTCCCATCCAAACATTAGGTTTTATCCTGGCCAGACTTACATATTCCTGTAGTTAATTCCTTTCAAAAAATTTTGGTCAGCTCCTGGTATTTGAATTAATTTTATGGCTTGCCCAGTGATGTAGAGAAGCTAATGCTGCACAGATTTGGGATAGGTTTGTTTTCTGCCTGTGAGTGAGATAAAACTCTATAAAAACATCACAGCCAAGTTAGTGGTTCTCAGGCCGGGGTAGTTTATCCCCTCAGGGGACATTTGGCAATGTTGAAGCAATTTTTAGTCAGAATTAGAGGGTGGGTGGAATGATGCCATAGGCAGCTGCTGGCAGAGGCCAGGGATGCTGGTGTACATCTGCCATGCACAGGACAGGCGCCCACAGCAAAGAATGATCCAGTCCAGAATGATACTAGTGCCAAAGTTGAGAGTCCCTGAATCAGCTCATGTAGGATTTTGTGTTAGTTCACTCAAGTGCCTCTGGCTGATTTGTTGATACCATATGAGAACCCTGTACATAAGAGTGTATTATGTTCCTTGATGCCTCAGGTATTGCTGTGGGATCTTAGGGAAAAGGGAGACCAGGAGTTTTCATCCTAGGTCTCTGTTTCAGAAACTTGCTTTTCTCTGCCTCAGCAGACTTGATTAATATTGCTTTTTTTCTTAAGTGATTTAGTCTCTATATTGTTAAACTATTTAAAAATGTCCTTCTTTCCCTCTCTGTCTCATGAATACATGCGTTTATTAGGGTGATTATAATTAGTAAAGCACTTAGGAAAATGTATTCAACTTGAAATTTTTTCTATTACTTTGTCATCATTGCCATATTTAAAAATATTATAAATGTTTGATGTATAAATCTGTTTGGTTAGGTTGAGGTTTGTTAGCTAACTTTTGAGGAGACCTAGATCTGTATTTTTATTGTTTTAAACCAGTTACAAGTTTTAAAATGTTAAATGGGATTGCAGAATTATCTGTTTGGGACAAATATGATTTGTAGAATTTTGTTGTCTTACTACTCTTTTCTTCCTGAAAAAGATTTTTTTTTCATTTGGTTTTCAGTAATGTGACCACCTATCTATCATGTGTCCATCTTAGTCAGGTCTTAAATGAAGATGAGAGAGAGGTACTCAAGTGATCCACAGACAGTCCTGCCACCTCTGTGAATGGTGGCTAGGCCTCATTATCGTGCAAATCTAAGTATGTCTTGGGTGTTAAAATAGAAACCAACCTTAATTTCCTTTTTCCATTGCATTTTATCCTCCTATCTTAGATTCTGTGCTTCACTGTTATAATCACTGATTTGTGTATACTCTTCAATTCCCTTTCCCCACTCTCTCCATCATACTTGCCTGAAAAAAAACTCAGTCCTGATTAAATCTGATTTTCCATCTTTTCCTTGCCTGTATCTAAGCGGTTCAGCCTGGTTAGAGGAAAGTGCATATGTCTATGTTGACTGATCTCACTTTAAGTTTGTGACCCCCAACCTCATGAGCCTCTGAGTTGCTGCCAGTCCTGTTATATTTCCATAGTTAATTCACTCTCCTAGATGAATATTTCATATTTTCGTCATTTCCTGCAATCTTCCAGCAGCAATTCCTTCCCCTCTACTCTCTCAACTGATGACTTTTTTATTTTACTAGGAAAATAGAAGCAATCAAAAGAGAACTTTCCCATGTGCCTCTGCCAGATCTACCAGGTTACTTGTGTCCTTATCCATATCTGCCTTTTAGGATGCATGAACTGGCCAGCCATTTACTTGGGCATTGATTTCCCTGCAAATTACATATGCACCTCTCCTTGACATTTCTGCTTATATAACTAAATGAGCAGCTTAAAAAAACATCTGTAGGACTTCCCTGGTGGTTCAGTGGTTGGGAATCTGCCTGCCAGTGCAGGGAACATGGGTTCGATTCCTGGTCTGGGAAGATTCCACATGCCACAGAGCAACTAAGGTCGTGCGCCACACCTACTGAGCCCATGCATCCTAGAGCCTGTGCTCTGCAACAAGAGAAGCCACCTCAATGAGAAACCTGTACACAGCAATGAAGACCTAGGGCAGCCAAAAATAAATAGATAAATACATAATTTTTAAAAAAATCCACAGAGGAACTCTTGCTCACTAGCACAACAACAAATTGCTCTCTTTGCAGTCTACCCTGTCCCTGTAGATAACAGTTTACTGTGTCCAGTTTTTCAGATCATAACTTCATGCCCCATATCTAATCCATCAAAATCTTATTTTCTTTAAAAAAAATTCCCGAATCCACCCTCTTTTCTATTCATTTGGTTCTCTGCATCAGTCTCCAAAGTAGTCTCCTTGTTTCTACCTGTGTCTCACCTATTTTCAATATAGTAAGTAGCCAGAATGATTCTGTGAAAAATTTAAGTCAGATCCTGTTCAGAACTGGCCAGGGGCTTGTCCAGACTGTTCTAGGCTTACATGGTCTAGAAGCTCCTACGTAATCTTTGCTGCCCACGTCCACCTGACTCCATCTGCTCCCCTTCTCCCTCATGCCACTCAAGCCACACTGGCCTCCTGGAAGTTCTGTGAACACTCTGAAGCACTCTTTACTTCAGCGCCTTTGTACCTGCTATTTCCTCTTCCAAGAATAGCATGATGAGCAAGTCCTTCATCAGACTGTTGCTCAAAAATGACCTTGTCAAGAGAGATCTCTCCTGGCCAACTTCTTTGAATAACAGTCCCTCTCACCTTGTAACTCTGTCCCTAATCCTGCTTTAATTCTTAGCTATTACTATCTGGCATATGTATTTAAAATTTGATATATATATTTAAATTTTTGTTGATTCATATTTATACATATAGAAGAGTATACATGTACATCTACAGCTTAATGAATTTTCACCAACTATACTAGCACAAGAAACAAAATACCAGCCCTTCCAGAAGGTCCCTTATGTTCCCTTTCAGTTATTAGCCCCCTCCTTGCCACTGGGGATAGCTGCTGTCCTGACTTCTAGTAGTAGCGTAGATGAGTTTTTTTATTTCTTCTTTTTATACAGTGTATAAAAGGAATCATACAGTATATAATATACTCTGGTGTCTAGTTTATTTCATTCAGCATTACTTTGGTGAAAGTCATCCATGTTGTGTGTTGCACATCACTCACTGTTGTCATTGTGTGGCATAATTTTAATATTTTTATTTAATTTACATATCTTAATTTTTAACTATACAGTTAGTTTGTTGCCCATCATCTTCCACCAGAATGTTAATCCCAAGAGAACTGTACCTTTGTTTTATTTACTACTGTTTCCATCTCTTAACACTGTTCGTTACATAAAGGTGTGATCATTTTAACTATTTCCCTCACTCCTTGACATAGAAGAGAGATCTTGTTCAGTTTTTAGTCTCTAACACCCAAAACAGTGTTGGGTACACAGTGGGAACTCACAACTATTTGTTGAAAGAGAAGAATAGAAAAACAGATAAAGAATTATTTTAGCTTTTTCCCTCCTAAGTGATTCTTCTATATTTTTTGTGAAACACAAAAAGGACACAAACCCTGAGCCTTTGAGTTCAGGAGTTGGTAAACTACAGCCTACAGCTGGCAGGCCGAGAGTGATTTTTGGATTTTTTGAGTTGTAGAGACAAAGAAGAATATGTCACAGAGTTATGTTGCCTGGAAGGCCTAAAATACTTCTGTCTGGTCCTTCACAAAAAATGTTTCATTATGAAGTTGACTCCATTAATCATTACTTAGGTCAGAAAGTAAAATATTTCCAGCACCCTGGAAACCTTCCCTGATCATAACTCCCTCCCAATACTCTAGAAACAACCACTGTTCTAATTTTTGTGATTATCCTTTGCTTTTCTTTATAGTGTCATTATGACAGTTTTGTTAATCATAGCATTTGATCACCGTGTTTAAATCTTCTGTATTCTGACTTTTGGCTCTTTATTCTGTCAGTTACTAAGAGAGGTATATTCATGACTGTCGTGATTGTGGGTGTACTTGGTTTCTTCCTGTATTTATATTTTTGCTTTATGTGTTACTAAGTGATTCTATTTCTCCTGATAATTTTTGCTCTTATAGCAGTTTTATCTGATACTAGTATATTCAAACCACCGCATAGTGTAAATATGTCTGTTTTTATATTGTCAGCTTTTCATTATTATGTTTTCAGTATATCTGACAAATACATAGTTGAAATTTTTTTCTTTATTCAGTCTGAAATCTTTTTTAAGGGAATTACCTAGTGGTCCGGTGGTTAGGAGTTAGCACTTTCACTGCTGGGGCCTAGGTTCAGTCCCTGGTTGGGGAATTAAGATCCTGCAAGCTGTGTGGCATGGTTAAAAAAAAAAAAAACATCTTTTTTAAACTTCAGTATTTATTCTGTTTACACTAATAAACATCATTATATTGGTTTTAAATATTCCGGCTTAATGGTCTCTGTTGTTGCCTATTTCTTGCCTGTTCTATGTTACTGTTTCCTTCAATTCTTGTTTTCATTTGGATTAAAAAATGATTTCATACTTTTCTCCTCCACTAATAAGTAGGTCCTGTGTGGTGTTTCTCTGAGAAGTTACCACAGGTATCTTTAATATGCCAAAGTTTGATGTTAACAGTAGCCTAGTTACATGATAACTTTGATTCCATTTCTGTGCTACTGCCTTGGTGGTGGTGGTTTAAGGTTATATTTTGCCTTTAAATATATATCTCTCTCTAAATGAACACTGACAGCATAATAATGTTCTGTTATGCTGTCAGTGTTCATTTAGATTTATCCATGTACTTACTTACCTCTTTCTTTGTACTTCTTCCCTTTTTACATATTACACCTTCCACTTTAGGGAAGAAGTGGAAGTGGAAGAGTGGACTACTTCTGCCTTCCGTAGTCCTTTAGTACAGTATTTATCTGCTGGGGGTTAACTCTCTAGGTTTTTGTTTGCTGAAATAACTTTATTTTGCCCTTATTCTTGAAAGATATTTATGCTGTGTATATATCTAGATTGTTTTTTGTTTTCTTTCCCCCACACAGTTGAGTATATCGTTACCATTTTTTTGGTTCTCTTTGTTACAGTCGAGAATATAATTTTCATTTACTGGTTATTTCTTTTGAAGAAACTGCTCTGCTTCCCCTACCCACACCTACCCTCTCCCCCAACCCCCAGGCTGCTTTTACGTTGTGGTGTTCAGTTCTGCTGTGAAATATCCTTCTGTTTCTCTTCCGTGTAATTTGTTGGGCTTCTGGTATTTGTGGGTTGCTGTCTTGTGCCATTTCTGAATAGTTATTTGTCCTTGTCTCTATCTCAGTCCTGTTCTCTTTTTTGTTCTCCTATAAAATTTCAGTGAACCATATGTTAGACTGTCTCACTTTATCACCATGCCCCTTCATTTCTTTTTTCTGTTTTCTTTTGGTCTCTGTATGCTCCTTCTGGATAGTTTCAGTTCTCAATTTCTCTGTTTTGGTGTATCTAATTTGCTGCATTGGATTCTTAATTTTTGTTATTTTATGTTCCCTGCAGATATAGTCAAACTGTCCTTTATTTTATTTCTTTAATCTAGTAGCAATTTCTCTGTTTTGGTGTATCTAATTTGCTGCATTGGATTCTTAATTTTTGTTATTTTATGTTCCCTGCAGATATAGTCAAACTGTCCTTTATTTTATTTCTTTAATCTAGTAGACATAGTTGTTTAATAGTCTGTTAATTTTTGTATTTGAAGTTTTAAAAAATCTGTTTCTGCTATATCTTATTTTTCCTAGTTGTTGCTCAGGCCTTTATTTATTTTATGCTTTGGTTTTTTTTGTCTGTGTGCTGTTCATTGTACTTGAAAAATTATTTGTGAAATTTCTTTGAGGTCTAAGATGAAGATATGTTTCTCCAGGGAGAATTTTTATTTGCTTCTCTCAAGTGTCTAGAGATTCTACCAGTCCCTACAAACTACTGAATTCATGGCTTGCTTGCTTTGTTTGATTTGCTAGTTTGTTTCTTTCAACCAGCCAAGCAATATTGATTTGGATTGCATTAATATTTCTCAGGGGAGCCTGCACCCCCTGCATGGCCAAGGCAACTGTTGCAGCTCCCTGAGGGCAGAGAACTGTTTCTTCGGGCTTACCTTTTCCCTGAGGTTTTATTTAACCCTTTGAAAGTACAGCTTAAAGTGGGAAGGGTTTCACATTTAGCGTCCTGTGCTGGATGGGCTTTGGCCTATGATTATCCACTTGGCCACATGGTGCCCAGGGATTGGAAAATCAAGATCTTAGGGTGTTCTTAGGGCAAATGTGACTCTGATGCTTCTTTTACTACCTCTTTTGTGTTCCTCATTTCCGTTAGGTTTTGCCATGACAAATCCCTACTATTTTGTCAACTTTTCAATACTTTTAATATCTTCTAAAAAAAATTTTTGTCTTGTCTTTGTAGTTGTTTTCTGAGGGAATGTTGGTACAAACATCCCAATCTGCTATATTTCCAGAGATATTTAAAGGTCTTTTAAGCCCTTGGCAAATAATTATTGAATGTATGACAGAATGATTTGTTTTAGTATTGTAGCTTCAATAATACAGTGTGCCAGGTAGTGAGGTGACTGTTGTGAAGTATTACAGGTATTGCGGAACCTGCATTTAGATTTATTGGGTGGGGTAAGAGTGTTGTTTTTAAGGAGGTGTGGCTTCTACTCATAGATTTTTTTTAAAAACCTGTAAGTTCTTTTTTCCAGATCACTTTGATTAGTCTGTTTTACTTGTATTTTCTAAAGTGAAAATGTTAGTTTTCCCTGATAAAGGGATACATGCTGATTATGAAAGTCCAATAATTCAGAAGTGGTAAAATATAAAGTCCTTTCCGCAAGAGCTATTATTAAAGAGTTTAGTGGGCGTATACGTATACATGTATGTTCATATAGCAGGTTCCCTCATTTCCATTGTATACATTTATTTAGACAGTAGACTTAAATATTTTGTATTCTCTAAGTTATGCTGTAATGAATATCCTTGTGTATATATCTGTGCTTTTGCATTTGTTTACTTTGGATAAATTTCCAAAGCTTAGTTTCCAAGTCAAAGAATATGCACACTTTAAAATGTCATTACATGAATGGATAAAGATGTGGTGTGTGTACACACATATACACACACACACTGGAATATTACTCAGCCATTAAAAAGAATGAAACAGTGCCATTTGCAGCAACATGAATGGACCTAGAGATTATCATACTAAATGAAGCAAGCCAGACAGAGAAAGACAAATATCATATGATATCACTTATATTGGAATCTTAAAAAATGATATAAATAAACTTATTTATAAAATAGAAATAGACCCACAGACATAGAAAACAGACTTATGGTTGTAAAGGGGAAAGAGTGGATGTATAAATTAGGAATTTGGAATTTACATGTTAATATACACACTGCTACATATAAAATAATAACCAACAGGGACTTACTGTATAGAACAGGAAACTGTATTCATTTTTTTTTTCATTTATTTTTATTAGTTGGAGGCTAATTACTTTACAATATTTAGTGGTTTTTGCCATACATTGACATGAATCAGCCGTGGATTTACATGTGTTCCCCATCCTGACCCCTCCTCCCACCTCCTTCCCTATCCCATCCCTCTGGGTCATCCCAGCGCACCAGCCCTGAGCACTTTTCTCATGCATCCAACCTGGACTGGTGATCTGTTTCACCCTTGATAATATACGTGTTTCGATGCTATTCTCTCAGATCATCCCACCCTCGCCTTGTCCCTTAGAGTCCAAAAGTCTGTTCTATACATCTGTGTCTCTTTTTCTGTCTTGCATATAGGGTTATTGTTGCCATCTTTCTAAATTCCCTATATATGCGTTAGTATACTGTATTGGTGTTTATCTTTCTGGCTTACTTCACTCTGTATAATGGGCTCCAGTTTCATCCGTCTGTATTCATATTTTGTAATAACTTATAAGGGAAAAGAATCTGAGAAAGAAAGTATGTGTTCAGTTACGTATATATAACTGAGTCACTTTTCTGTATACCTGAAACTAACATAGCATTATAAATCAACTATGCATCAATTTAAAATAAAATTAAATAAAATGAAACATCATCACATAATTGCTAGCAGGTCATCAGCAGTTTGAGAGTCCCAATTTCTTCCTATCCTTCTAAACTGAATTTTACATTATAGTCTTCGCCAGTGAGAAAAATACCTTGTTTTAAGTTGCATTTCTTCACCAGTGATATTAAATATCTTTTCATATGTTTAGTGGCCTTTTGGATTTCTCTTTTAATGCTTATTCAATTTATTATAAATAAATATTTATTTATTCGAGCATTTGCTTTGTCTTATTGATGGGTAGGAGTACATTATTTATTAAGATTGTTAGCTCATTGTCACTTATAGTGTAAATATTTTCTACCTCTTTATAATTTGTTTTTTAATTTATGTCCACTTCACCATTCAGAAGTCAAAAAATTAAAAGTGATCAAGTTTATCAATGAAAAGTGATCAAGTTTATCAATGTTTTTCTCTTCACAACTTATTACTAGTTTTGTCTTATTCTTAGATGTTCCTATATGGTTTGTCATATAGGAACAATGTTTTTAATGTCATGTTTAAAAAGCCCTTCACCACTGGAAAGTCATAATAGCATTTGTTTATATTTTCTTATAATTTTTATGTATACCATAAGGAAGTAATGTACTTTTCCTTTTTTTAATATCTATGTACATATCCTATCATCTTTGTAATAAAATTCCCACTAATTAGAAATGCAGTATAATCACAAATTATACATCCATTTTATATGGGTATTTTTCTGATTTTTCGGTGCGACTGATGAGTCTGCTTGTTCTTTTACCAGTATTATGCTTATTTGGTTAATGTTGCTTTGTTGTTGTTTAGTCACTAAGTCGTGTCCGACTCTTTGCAACCCCATTGGATTGGAGCCCACTGGTCTCTCCTGTGTTCATGGGGTTTCCCAAGCAAGAATATGGGACTGGGTTGTCATTTCCTTCTCCAGGGGATCATCCCAAACCAGGGTTGTCTCCTGAACTGGCAGGTGGATTCTTAAAACACTCTTGAGCCACCAGAGAGGCCAGTGTTGCTTTGTAGTAAATTTTAATAGCCAGTCAGGTTTCCCTGGTACCCTCTATCAAAAATTACATGGCTAATTTTGATTATTTTTCCAAGTGGACCTCAGAACTAAAATGTGAAAATCCATAGAAACAGTCTCCCCAGAGCACAGAGGGAAATCGCTATACTACCCCAACACCCTTTCTTGCAAAAATAGAAACAAAAATACGCAAAAAGCCCTAAGCACTGGCTTTTAGAGAAATTTGACATATATAAAATTTGAACTCAGGAGCATAGTATTTTGACATTTAATGTAGGTTGTCTTTTATATTTGTCAGTGAACTATAGTTTTTGTTTTATGTGTAATCCGCATATTGGTTTCTTCTAAGTATTTTACAGATAATTTTGAATCTGCTTTTTCTCCTGATGCTACTTGTTCTGATTATAATCAGTTGTTGATATGTGGGGAAGTTGTTGACTTTTGTGTATTTATTTTATACTTGGCCATCTTACTGAACTCTTATTTGTTGTTTTTCAGTTGATTTGTTTGGTTTCCTTTGTGAATAGTTATATCATCCAAAATTGACACTTTCTAATGTTTGATATTTTCCAGTGTTTATACCTCATATTGTTGTCCTTATCACTTTGGCTAAAAATTCTATGATAATGTTGAATGACTGTGATTTTCATGTGTTATTCCCTGTCTAGCTCCTAATTTTAATGAAGGTGTCTCAAGTATAGCACCATTAATTATAGTTATGTTTATTTCTGAAAAAATACTCTGTTGAATTATAAATGGATACTTATAGTTTTTTTTTTTTTTGAAGTATTGCCCAACAATGTGCAGATTATTTTGCATCTAAAGGAAAGAATCTTGATTCTCTGCCCTCCCACCAACATTAATGTAGTGAATTACATTAGTAGATAGAATAATGAACTATCTTTATATTTCTGGAATAGGCCATACATAATTGTGGTGTATTACTCTTTTGTTTGTATTTATTTTATATTTTGCATATAGGTATAATATGGTAATAGAATAGAATAGAGAGTGAAGTAAGTAGGGGTCAAATGCCTTAATCTTTTTAACCTAGAGCTTAGAAATAGCATTTCCTTGTAGAATTGAGGGTATAATGAAGTTGTTTGTTGAACTCTACAAAGTAACCTGCAAATTCAGAGTTCTGTAAATATAGAACCATTAAAATGTACTAACTCAGGTTTATAGATAGGTCATAATCCAGTGATAATGTGACTGTACTCTCCGTATTTGTTTTCAGAGGGTTTTTTTTTTAAGCCTTTCTTATATCTGATAACTGTGTTTAATCTGTTGCATGTTTTGGCAGTATCAGCTGTTTTCTTTGTCATGTAATTTGCGTGTTTCCTTTCGTGTTTTCCAGCGGCGAGTAGAACAGCCTCTCTATGGTTTAGATGGCAGCGCTGCAAAGGAGGTGTCAGAGGAGCAGTCTGCCCTGCCAACGCTCATGTCAGTGATGCTGGCGAAGCCTCGGCTCGACACGGAGCAGCTGGCGCAGAGGGGAGCTGGCCTCTGCTTCACCTTTGTCTCAGTGAGTACTGAGGCTGCGTTTATACACATCCTTGTTTTCCTGGGGCTCCAAGGTGGAGTAAGGACTTTGGTAGAGAGATGATGATCTCTTAACTCTGTGTTACCTCTAAAGGTGTGTGCTTGTGCTCAGCCCAGCTTGGCTCAAGGCGCTGAGAGAGACTGCTTTCACAAAGTCTGAGTGTCCTGTGGGATGGAAAACACAAGCTAGGTTCACAAAGAACAGAAAATACAGATTAAATTCCATTACAATTAAAAATAAAATCTCCAGACTCCAACCATCGCTTATTTCAAGTAATATTCAAGTTAATAAAATATTAGTGTGGGGACAGGCATGCTTACTAGTCATTTTCCCCTCTATGGTATCTGGACAGCCTGCATGCTTGCTTTCTTCATTTCTTCAGAGTATTAGCACAGTTGCTTTTCCAAGACTGTTTGGTTACCTGTTTGTTCCTTTCAGCTTACTTTCTTCCTTGAAGGACAGGAATTTGAAAAAAAAAAAAAAGAACAGGAATTTGATTATTATAAATGTTTGACCCCATTTTTTATTTGTCAAATTATAATGCAGTTTGACTTAAAAGTTGTTGCTTTTCTTGGTTTTTTTTACCCTGCCAAGTACCTGTTTGTTTTCAGTGACGCAATAAAGCAACAGAAAGTCCCATCGCCCTATCCCTCCATTTTTAGGGGCCTCCTTCAGAGCTAACATTACCATTGATCAACGTTTCTTTCTCTCTTACTGGTTCATTTTCTCCAGTAATCTGTTTCCTCCTTAACTTGCTCCATGGTTTCTGAGCAAATAAATCTCTATAATCTCTGGGATTAACCCACGTGTGATTGTATTAAAAAAGGCCATGAAATGGTGGGTGTCTTAAGGAAGGGAGATAAAAATAATAAAATAATTAGATCGGGATCATTGTATATTATTTGAATCCCTTCTGCCCTTCCTTCCTTTTCTCATTCTTTCCTTCCTCAGCTTAAAACAGTGCCCATGTATTACCTCACAGTTCTTTAAGTTTGGGGGTAATTTGTTGCTGAGCAATAGAGAACTAATACACATGGCTTTATCTTTAATGCCTCCTTTTTTCCTCATGTTCTACGTCTAATCTGTCAGAAGACATACTTACATCTAGAATCTGACCATCTCTCACCGTTTCCACTGCCACCGTGATGGCCCAGCATCTCTCTGCTTTGGAATGCTTTCTTATAGAGGAGTAACATGGTAATCACATCTGAAGAAGGAACATGGAAACAGTATAAAAACCAAAGGCCTAGAAGCTTTGGTATAGTTTTATTTCTCTTTGCTTCTCTGCAGTTCCAACCGGGATATAAACTTAGTGAGATAAAAAAGGAGAAAAGCAAAAAAGTTAGCATTAATATATAACAAATGTTGGTTAATAGAGACAAGCAGTTTCCTTTAAAAAAAATAAAAGGCAAAGCCTATGAACAGGCAGTTTTAACGGGAAAAAAGGACAAATGTCTAACAATGTGAGAAATTGGTTAACTTCAGCCATAGAGAAATGCAAAATAAAATAACTTATCAAATTGATAAGGACTAGTAAATTTGGTGATTCTTGGTACAGGTATTCGTTTAGATACACATATAGTGCTGTGTGTATGTATAGATTGGTACAGTCATTTGGGCAGGTTGGTAGTGTATCTCAGTGCTAAGGTTACATATCCTTGGGTCCTGAAATTCCATTCCCATGAACTACACAAAGATGTTTATTGTATTGTTTATAAATTGCAAAAATCTGGAAGCAGTGTCCCTCTACAGTGTTTCAGAGGAACTTCTAACAAGAATACCTGTTATCTCCACGTTGCTAAGTCTGGGCAGTCAGTTCTCAGAACTTTCTCAATAATAATTCACCTGGTGCACTGGGAGGACCCTGAGGAGTCGGGTGGGGAGGGAGGTGGGAGGGGGGATCGGGATGGGGAATACATGTAACTATATGGCTGATTCATGTCAATGTATGACAAAACCCACTGAAATGTTGTAAAGTGATTGGCCTCCAACTAATAAAATAATATTAAAAAAAAAAAAAAAATAATAATAATAATTTATTAGCTGCAGTTAATCAGTCCCTTCTTGAAACACATGGTCTTTTCTTTGCTTCTGCCTTTTTGATTCTTCTTCATTTCCTGGATCTCCAAATATTGGAGTGCCCCAGGGCTCAGTCTCCAGTCCTCTTGTATACCATCTTTCAGTGAGGAGAATCTCGTTTAGTTTCTTACTTTCAGTCATCACCTATACTCAGAAGACTTCCAAATTTACATCTCCAGCCCAGAGCCCTTCCCTCAATTCCGGACCTATGTAGTCAGTTGTCTGTGTCTAATAGGCACATCAAATTTAACACGACCGAAGCTGAATTCTTCACTTTGTTCCCCCATTCCAAACCCCATTTCTTCCACATCTCAGTAATTTTCAGCTCTCTGCTTACAATTGTTCAAAAATCCTGGAGTCATTCTAGTCTTATCTCTTTATTTTATATCCTAATTCTGAATCCATCAGCAAGTCTACTGATTGTACCTTCAAAATATGTTCAGAATCCTGCCACTTCCCCTGCCCTTAGATGACCACTCAAATCTTGTCTCTCACTGAGATCATGGTGGCAGCCTCCTAACTGAACTGTTAGTTTCTGCCTTTGTTCTCAGCAGATCAGAGTGATCCCATTGGAACTTAAGTCCAAGCATGCCACTCCCCTGCTCACAAGTGTTTATAATGGCACATAACGCCTTGCATGGCCTGTTTCCCACCACTTTAACATCTGTTACTACTGTCTCCATCCCTCACCAAGTTCCATCCTCACTGACTGCCTTTCTTCTTCAAATATTACCTGGTGTCTCTCACCTCAGGGCCTTTACCTTAACATTCTTCCTCTAAATATCACCTTGCCTTGTCCCCTTGGTTCTCTCTAGTCTTGTTTTAAATCGACAGCCTATTAGAAAGACTGTAGTGTATAAGGCAGCACTCCTTCCTGCTCCCCCCAAACATCATATAGCTGCTGTGCCCTAATTTTTCTTCTTTGCCTTATCATCATCTTCTTTGCCTTACCTGCTATAATTTACTTCTTTGTCTCACTCCCCACCCCCTTCCTAACTCCCCTCCACTGAAATGTAACCTGCATCGGGTCAAGGACTTCACTTTGTTCACTTGTGCACCGCCAATGCTGGAACCAGATCTGCTCTCATAAACACACAGTTTAATTATATGTTGTATGAATTAATGAAGGCATTTTTCAAATAAAGACTAGTTAAATAAAATATAATATGTATATACGATGGGATGCTCTACAGTTGACCAATGAAGTGAGATAGACTTTTATGTAGTTTGTAGACTTTTTTTGGCCATGGGATCCCTTGCATTTCCGTCTGAATTTTAGGGTCAGCTTTTCAATTTCTGTAAACCAGACCAGATGGAATTTATAGCAACTGTGCTGACTCTGCAGATTAATTTGGGAGAGTATTGCCCTCATTAAAAAAAAGTGAGGTATATGTGCTAGCAATGAAAGACCTGTAGTTCAATACTGATAAGTAAAAATAGGTGGCAGAATATTATGAGTCTGATCCTTTGAATGTTTGATCCCATGGACATCCATGGCATTCTCTAGGCCAGAATACTGGAGTGGGTAGCCTTTCCCTTCTCCAGGGGTTCTTCCCAACCTAGGGATTGAATCCAGGTCTCCCGCATTGCAGGCATATTCTTTACCAGCTGAGCCACAAGGGAAGCCTGTTTAAAATCATATTGCTACATAATTTTATGTGTTTCAACATAGGAAATTTGATTTTTAACATTATAAACATATACTTTTCTAAATTGTAAAAGTAGTTATATGTGCATGACCTACGAATAATTGAAGTGATAGAGAAGAGTAAAATTCTTTCCTTTGTATTCATGAGATAATCACTGTTAAAGAGTTTGTTTTAGATTTTGTACTGAATGCCATTTTAACTTCAAATTATCTTTTATGCAATCAACATTCCCCACTGTGAGAGATGTTTAACATACCCAGCTTCCTTTTTCATCTTTCATCCTTTTAGTTATTGTTACATTGTTTGTGATATTTAGTTTGTTATTTTAACTATAATTGATTTGTTTCTGCTTTATAAATTATTCTAAAAATTGAAAACATTTAAGGAGCCTTTACAATATTATGGTTGTTTCATTATTGTGCACTGTAAAACCGGGTGATTTTATTGGATTCACTGAGAAGAAAACAGTCCTAGTCACTGAATTAGTTTTGATTGAATGAGACAGTTATAGTTGTCAAGGTCTAAAAGATTTTTTTTAATATATATATGAGGTCTGTTATTTCCTCAAAAGCTACATCTTTTAATAAACATAAGATGTTCTTAAATGCTTTAATTTTAAAAAATGTGGTTTGCAGATTTTTTTTGGCTGGGGGATCCCTTGTATTTCCATATGAATTTTAGGATCAGCTTTTCAGTTTCTGTAAACAGACCAGATGAAATTTATAGCAGTTGTGTTGACTCTGCAGACTAATTTGGGGGAGTATTGACTTCATAAAAATATTGTTTTCCAGTCCATGAATATGAGATATCTTTCCATTTATTTAGGTATCTTTAATTTCTTTTTATTAGTAATAAAATTTGAAATTTTTGGTGTGTAGATTTTGCCCTTGTTTTGTTCAAATTATTTCTAAGAGTTTATTCTTTTTCATGTTATTGCAAATGTTTTCAGAGATGGCCTTTTTTGGTGTTGAAAAAGTTCCCTTCTATTCTGAGTTCATTGAGTTCATCATGAAAGGGTGTTCGATGCTTTCTCTACATCTGTTGAGATGATCGTATGGTATCTTTTTGTTCTTGAGGTCTGTCCACTATTTGTCTTGTCCTTGTCATGTCATAGCCTTTTTTAGTCCTAAAAACCTTTTACCTCAGAGAAGCTTTATTTTACTGTTCTTAGATTTTTCTTTCCTTCTGCTCTTTTCCTCCTTAAAAGCCTGTTAGATAGTTTTGAAGCCTCTTCCTGTTCATGTTTCTTAACTTTTCTTTCATGCTACTTGACTTTGTTTCTTCCTCTGGGAGATTTTCTTGACATTGTCTTTCAGATTTTCTGTGTTCAGCTCTGTGCATTTTGTTACTTAGCTCATGTACTCGCTTTTAAGAATATTGATACTCTTATCTTGTCACATTTATTTTTCATGTTCTTTACTAATTTTCCATTTTTATAGATGTAGTATCCTTTTAACCCTCTCTGGACATATTTTATTTTTAAAGTTGTTTTTATTGAGTACTCTATTTTCTCTTGGATCAGGTTTTGTTTTTTCATGTTGGATCTTCACTTTGTGCTGTTGGTTTTCTTGAAAAATGTATTTTGCTTTAGTTGAATGCAGTACTATTAAGGTGATTTAGCATAGGTTACTGACATGGATTTTTCCCTGCAGTGGCATTGTACCGCTTCCCAAATAGCTCTCCATTGGTGTGTGTGTGTGTGCGAGTGTTACTCCTGTGTAAGCATCTGGTCAGCTCTCAGCAGAAAAACCAGCTCCTTTACACACATGGAAATAAGGAGGGCGTTGTTTTGCTAGGTAACTCTAACTCTTAGTGGCGTATTCCACGTCTTCCTCGATTCTGTCAGCTGTAGGGGGCGGGGATACTGTACTTTCTTTACTTTTTTCCTTAGGACACAATATTAACAGCAGAAGCCCCTCCCCCTGGACTCACTCATTTTCCATTTTAAATATTTACATGTTTGTTTTTTTTACTTGAGAGACAAGTTCGTGTGCTTTACCCTTGGTTCAGAAGCAGTAGTATCCATGGCCCTCACTATGCAAGGGAGAGATCAAGAGGGGACCCTGTTGGACTATATAGGTTTTAAATGTCTGATAATTGTTCCAAGGGTCACTCCTGGTAAAGGTAAATCTCAGTGTGGGGCTTTGGAGGAGTTCCCTTTCAAGAGAACCAGCCTGTTTTACTGCTCGTGTTTTCAGCTGTGAATTTATTTTACTTTTTCTATCAGTCTGATCCCAAATGCTTTTGAGTGTTTCTTAAAACTTAAAGTTTTTAAAAATTTCTGATTCTTGATTCTCGTTTGTTTCTTAATGCTGTTAGGATTTCATTTAGAAAGAAAATCTTCCAAGTATCAGTAGGACTTTGGGAAATCTAGCCTGTAATTATGAATTAGAAGCCAATACTACTTCTCTAATTGGAACGAAGAACACGGAAGTCTGGGAAGGATGTTTTGCTGAGTAAGGGTTGGACTAAATTTACAACTACAATGGTCTGCTTGGCAAGGCCATCAGCTTCTCATTTCTTGAGAACATGATCCTGTAATTGTGGACTCAGGAGACTAAGCTCTCTTTGTTTTCCAGTGTTGCATTTCTAGTGTTTAACACAGGACCAGGCACAGAGGTTCATAATTAATACCGAATGAATGATAAGAATTAGAGCATTTTCACGGATTTACTTGTCACAGTAGGTCCTTATATTTTTGTAGTTCTCTTATCTTTTGCAAGTATTAATTTCATTTTCATGAGGATTTGCTACCTTCTTACTTCTGTCCTACTGACTCAGTTAACTTTCTGCAGTTTTACTTCTTATCATGGGGCTATTTATATGTACATTTTTACAGAGAGCTTTAATTTGGAAACAACTCCTTGAATGACATTCTAGCACCCTTTGTTTGCTGAAAGAAAACTTAGAAATGAGCACATATTAAAAAAGGAAAAGACATTAAAAAAAGTAAAAAACCCATACACCAAAATCTAGAAGTTCATAGAAAGAGCCTTTTAGCCTGTCATGTGATTGTTGTTGGTGTTTATTATAAAAGCAGCTCAGTCATGTTTATTTAGAGATAGGTTTTAAAAGGTTAGGATTTTAAAAGCAATCTAATGATAACTGAAGGAGATAATGGTTGTAACACAGTGCAGTATAGTACGTGAGTTTTACAATCATAACCCTTCATCAGTAAGATGAGGTTAGGTTTGCCACATTGTAGGAAGAGTAGGGAACATTACCTACTCATTATTTAGACTCTCCTAAACCTGGCTCTAATCACTGCTCTGACTTAGAGGCTGTGTACATTGTTTTATCTGTTTGAGACTGACTCCTCAGTTTTTACTTTTTGATCCCCACAACTGTTCTCTCTCTTCCCTTTGGGTTCTTGTATGGAATGTGAGAACCTGGAATGACCCTATCGTCTCTTCTCTTTGACTGCTTATTTCCTTCAAATTTTAACTCTGACATTATTTTATCAAGGAATTAACCCTCAATTCATTATGTTAGGTTAGGTACCTTGTTGTATATGCTTATAGCACATATCCTTAATTGCAATTTTGTATTTATTATATGATTGTTTAACAGTTTCTGTCAACAAGTATATATCCAGTGCTTAATACATCTTTTCTTGGTTTATGAGTTTAATAAGGCAGGGTGATAACTGGGCCTTTAGGTTTTGTTTCTATTTTTCTTGCCATTGTGTCCCGAGCACCTAACATGATACTTAGATGAGGATGTTCTCAGTGAGTATTTGATGAATGAATAAATAAAAATGGAGATGATATTATCGCCTACCTTACAAGACTGTTGTGAGCCTTCAGTTTAGTTGTGTGTGTGAAGTGCTTAGCTTGCTTGTGGCCTGTTCGCAGCAGTCCCCATAATGGCTGATGCGAGGCAGTCGGTGTACTGTGCTCACAGAGATCGGTTACCGTGGATGCAGATAGCCCACAATTCTTATTCCCCCACTGACCAGCTCTGTGACTCCATGTAGGTGCTTAATATCTCAGATTTGCATTTTCTTTATAAATGAGAATAGCAGCACCTCCTTATAGGGTTTTGTAAGGTAATCCAAGTCTATACCCTGACCAGTAATGCTGAAGAAGCTGAAGTTGAACGGTTCTATGAAGACCTACAAGACCTTTTAGAACTAACACCCAAAAAAGATGTCCTTTTCATTATAGGGGATTGGAATGCAAAAGTAGGAAGTTAAGAAACACCTGGAGTAACAGGCAAATTTCACCTTGGAGTACAGAATGAAGCAGGGCAAAGGCTAATAGAGTTTTGCCAAGGGAACACACTGGTCATAGCAAACACCCTTTTCCAACAACACAACAGAAGACTCTACACATGGACATCACCAGATGGTCAATACCGAAATCAGATTGATTATATTCTTTGTAGCCGAAGATGGAGAAGCTCTATACAATCAGCAAAAACAAGACCGGGAGCTGAATGTGGCTCAGATCATGAACTCCTTTTTTCCAAATTCAGACTTAAATTGAAGAAAATAGGGAAAAGCACTAGACCATTCAGGTATGACCTAAATCAAATCCCTCACGATTATACAGTGGAAGTGAGAAATAGATTGAAGGGGCTAGACAGAGTGCCTGAAGAACTATGGATGTTGTTCATATGGACAATGTTCATGACCTTGTACAGGA
This sequence comes from Muntiacus reevesi, assembly GCF_963930625.1. NCBI lineage: Eukaryota > Metazoa > Chordata > Mammalia > Artiodactyla > Cervidae > Muntiacus > Muntiacus reevesi. Next base: position 15,643,521 of record NC_089266.1, on the reverse strand, counting down.
GGCAGGGATCAAGACCATCCCCAAGAAAAAGAAATGCAAAAAGCAAAATGGCTGTATGAGGAGGTCTTACAAATAGCTGTGAAAAGAAGAGACACAAAAAGCAAAGGAGAAAAGGAAAGATATACCCATTTGAATGCAGAGTTCCAAAGAATAGCAAGGAGAGACAAGAAAGCCTTCCTCAGCGATCAGTGCAAAGAAATAGAGGAAAACAATAGAATGGGAAAGACTAGAGATCTCTTCAAGAAAATTAGAGATACCAAGGGAACATTTCATACAAATGTCCCAATAAAGGACAGAAATGTTAGGGACCTAACAGAAACAGAAGATATTCAGAAGAGGTGGCAAGAATACACAGAAAAACTGTGCAAAAAAGATCTTCATGACCCAGATAATCACGATGGTGTGATCACTCACCTAGAGCCAGACATCCTGGAATGTGAAGTCAAGTGGGCCTTAGGAAGTATCACTATGAACAAAGCTAGTGGAGGTGAGGGAATTCCAATTGAGCTATTTCAAATCCTAAAAGATGATGCTGTGAAAGTGCTGTACTCAATATGTCGGCAAATTTGGAAAACTCAGCGGTGGCCACAGAACTGGAAAAAGTCAGTTTTCATTCCAATCCCAAAGAAAGACAATGCCAAAGAATGTTTAAACTACCGCATAATTGCACTCATCTCACGCTAGTAAAGTAATGCTCAAAATTCTCCAAGCCAGGCTTCAGCAATACATGAACTGTGAACTTCCAGATGTTCAAGGTGGTTTTAGAAAAGGCAGAGGAACCAAGTATCAAATTGCCAACATCTGATGGATCATCAAAAAAGCAAGAGAGTTCCAGAACAACATCTATTTTTGTTTTATTGACTATGCCAAAGCCTTTGACTGTATGGACCACTGCAAACTGTGACAATTTTTAAAGAGATGGGAATACCACACCACCTGACATGCCTCTTGAGAAATCTGTATGCAGGTCAGGAAGCAACAGTTAGAACTGGACATGGAACAACAGACTGGTTCCAAATAGGAAAAGGAGTACGTCAAGGCTATATATTGTCACCCTGCTTATTTAACTTATATGCAGAGTACATCATGAGAAATGCTGGGCTGGATAAAACACAAGCTGGAATCAAGATTGCCAGGAGAAATATCAATAACCTCAGATATGCAGATGATATCACTCTTATGGCAGAAAGTGAAGAACTAAAGAGCCTCTTGATGAAAGTGAAAGAGGAGAGCGAGAAAGCTGGCTTAAAGCTCAACATTCAGAAAACTAAGATCATGGCATCTGGTCCCATAACTTCATGGCAAACAGATGGGGAAACAGTGGCTGACTTTATTTTTTTGGCCTCCAAAATCACTGCAGATGGTGACTGAAGCCATGAAATTAAAAGATGCTTACTCCTTGGAAGGAAAGTTATGACCACCCTAGACAGCATATTAAAAAACAGAGGTATTACTCTGCCAACAAAGGTCCATGTAGTCAAGGCTATGGTTTTTCCAGTAGTCTGTATAGTTGTGAGAGTTGGACTGTGAAGAAAGCTGAGTGCTGAAGAATTGATGCTTTTGAACTGTGGTGTTGGAGAAGACTCTTGAGAGTCCCTTGGACTGCAAGGAGATCCATCCAGTCTATCTTAAAGGAGATCAGTCCTGGGTGTTCATTGGAAGGACTGATGTTGAAGCTGCAACTCAAATACTTTGGCCACCAGATGCAAAGAGTTGACTCATTTGAAAAGACCCTGATGCTGGGAAAGACTGAGGGCAGGAGGAGAAGGGGACAACAAAGGATGAGATGGTTGGATGGCATCACCGACTCAATGGACCTGAGTCTGGGTGGACTCCAGGAGTTGGTGAAGGACAGGGAGGCCTGACGTGCTGCGGTTCATGAGGTCACAAAGAGTTGGACATGAGTGTGTGACTAAATTGAACTGAACTGAAGGACTACTTGTGATCATGGCAGTAATTGCTCAATAGGTGGTGGTTATACATTGTTTTAATGTTAATGAATAAAGAAATAATTAATGGAATAATTAGGAAGTACCAGATGAAACTTAACATTATGTGGAAATACTGTATTCTTTGATGAGATGACATTTCCATTAGCCCATAATCCCCAGAATATCCAGTATTTTGTAATTATGTCTATGATAGGTTCTACTGTGTTGAGTGCAATATTGTTTTTAAAAGTACTCTTTGGAGTAAAGGTCTTCCTTGACTTATGATGGGATTAGGTCCTGATATAACACGTCATGAGTTGAAAATATCATTCGTAAATCAAAATATATTTAATATACCTCACCTATCGAATATATCATAGCTCAACCTTGCTTACCTTAAATGTGCTCAAAACATTTACATTAGCCTGCAATCACCTAACAAAAAATCTATTTTATAATACAGTGGTGAATCTCATGTAATTTATTGAATACTGAAAGTAAAAATCAACATGGTTGTCTGGGTGTATGGCTGTCAGTGTATCTGGTTGTTTACCTTCATGAATCTGGCTGACTGGGCGCTGTGGCCTGCTGCTGCTGCCTGGCATCTTGAGAGAGTACTGTGTCACATGTTACTAACCCAGGAAAAGGTGAAAATTCAAAATTTGAAGTACCATTTCTACCGAACGTGTTGCTTTCGCACCATCATAGAGTTGAAAACTTGTTAAGTGGAACTGTTGTTAAGTTGGTGACCATCTGTATAGTGATTGCATATTCTTGAACAGTTGAATTATATTAAGTCCTAAACCTTCTAAATTTGAAAGTGCCTTAGAATGCCCCATCATTTATGTATAAAATGTCACAGTAAACAAGTGACAATATTGTAAATCAGCCAGAATTTTTGGCCCACTGTGTGTTCCTGGGTGAAGTTTGAGAGTCTTGGATGCTCTTGTGAGTAGAAGTTCCCAGTCCTTTCTGCCTGGAGCCATGAGCGTCCCCTGTGCTTGAGTGCTTCACCAACCTGTCCTGCGAAAGCACATTTACAGTTGACTCTTAAGACATGTGGGTTTGGACTGACTGCTCAGGTCCACTTGGATGTGAAATTTTTTTAATACATCCATACTGTGTGTTACACCATTCGAGACTGGTTTAATCAGCAGATTCAGAACTGTGGATCCAGAGGGCCACCTGTAAAGTTACCTGTGGATTTTTGACTGCATGGTTGGAGGAGGGTGGTGGGTGGTCAGCGCCTTTAACCCATGTGTTGTTCAAGCATCAGTTGTACAGTGAAAAGGACATTTACATACTTAATTTCCATATTTTAAAAATTCATTTGCAAGCATTTGGTGTTTTAAACTATTTACAGTAAAATGGTCTAAGCCACCATGTCATCTTGGCTCCATGCCCCTGAGTCTTGGCTTTCATCAGGAAGTATTTGTTTTATGTAATTGTCTGTATGCATATAAATGCTTGTGGAGAAAGATGAAAAACTTCTTGTGATTGGTGGTACACCTTTATTCCAGGCTCAGCAAAACAGTCCCTCATCTACGGGATCTGGCAACACAGAGCATTCCTGCAGCTCCCAAAAACAGATCTCCATCCAACACAGACAGACCCAGGTAGGTCAGTGATTGATAAACAGGGAGGGAAAGAACTGCTTCGGAGTAAATGGTAACACTACATGTAAAATCTGGGTCTTCTCTCTCCCTTTATTTCTCTGACTTCATCTCATTTATTTGTGTGTGTTGTATTCAGAACTTGCATTATGAATATTTCAAGTCTTTTGGAACTTTTTGAGGTGTTTCTTTGCCTTTCTGATATATTCAGAAAGATTATAGACAGAAATGATTATATTGCAGCATGGTGTTAAGGAAAAAGCACTTGTTTTGGAGAACTCAAGACCCCGATTCAGGTTCTAGCTCGGCAACTTATGCTTTATCTTTTGGGGCCTCAGTTTTCTTCAGTTCAAATTATCTATAAAATGTGGTTGATTATCATCATCTTAGTGTCTACAAAACACTCGTTGGCACAGTACTTACGTAGGCATCAGTGAATCTTTTTTATTGAAATATAGTTGATTTAGAATATTGTGTTAATTTCACATGGATAGCAAAGTGATTGGTTATACATATATATATGTATGTGTCTATATTCTTTTTTTTTCTGATTCTTTTTCCATTATGGTTTATTACAAACTATTGAATATAGTTCCGTGCGATACACAGTAAACCCTTGTTGTTTTAAACTTCTTTAACATGTGGCACGCCAACATAATTCTTCCTTAAACAGTCTTCAGAAACTCCTTAATTTAGGGAATGTTGTGAATATTCAAAGATAATATCTGCGAAAAGGATAGTGGATATATCCTCCATTTTGTTGTGTTGAGCTCACCAAATGTTATACCTTGTTTTCTTGAAGCTGTTGGTACCTTGTTGCCTTCAAGACAGGATGCCTGGCAGTCTAGGAGAATTTCTTAAGTCACAAGAGCTAAACAGCCCTCAGGAGCAGATTTTAATGTTATTTGAATTAAACTTTTGAATAGTTGAACAGACTTAGGTTGTTGAGCATTCATCTCTCTTCTGGTCGCTCTGTTTCCACTAGGTGGCATGTTTGTTCTTTAGAGATTCGTGTCCTTTCTCCTCTGATGACCTTTTCTATTCAAAGTTAGTTTCATTTCTAGAGAGTATGTTTCTGTACTGTTCAGTGCACAGTATTTTGAGAATTCACATATTTTATCCCAGAGTTAATATATTTTTGAAAGGCAAGTATAGCAGAACGTCATGCTTAAAGAATGAGATGAGAAAGGCAGATTTAATTTCTTGAGCCATGGGATTCCAGGCTAGTTGTATCATCACGTGCTTTTTTTTTTCAGAAAAGTAATGAGAAAAATGTAATGACATTTAATATTTTGAGACTAATCCTAAGTTTGTTTTCTGCTTATCTCTGTAGTCTGACCTCACAATAGAAAAAATATCTGCACTAGAAAACAGTAAGAATTCTGACTTAGAGAAGAAGGAAGGAAGAATAGATGATTTATTAAGAGTAAGTATTAAAATGTCATAAGAGATTTTATAACAAGCTCTGATTGATTTATCTATATTTATATGTGTGAATTGCGTGTATATCATAGAGGTAATTACTGTAACCAAATAGTAAAATTAAAATGTGGACATTTGGATATTTTCCTTTAATCTGTGGGAATCTGAGTAGGTAACGAGGATCAAACTGTATTCCAAACAGTATCTTTACACTGGACATCTTAATTGTAGAATTTTAGTTTTTAAATATATACTAGAGGAATATATCTGTGGAGAGTTGAAGGTGTGAGAATATGTATAGAGTGTTGTTTTCCCATCTCAGGGAAATTTTTTTTAATGTCTGAATTTTTTAAAATTTTATTGATTTTTTTTAAATTGGAATATAATTGCTATGTTGTGTCAGTTTCTGCTGTCCGTGAAGTGAATCAGCTGTATGCACGCACATATCCCTTCCCTCCTGGACCTCCCCGCACCCCCTTGGTCATCACAGAACTCCCAGCCGAGCTTCCTGTGCTGCGTAGCAGCTTCCCATTCGCAGTCTGTCTTATACGTGGTGCTGCGTGCGTGTCGGTCCCAGTCTCCCGTTTGTCTCACCCTCCCGTTCTCCTCCTCAGCCCCCACGCCCCACCCCCCATCCACAATCTGTTCTCCGTGTCTGCGTCTCTGTTCCTGCTGGAAATGGGTTCATCGCTACCATTTTTCTAGAGTCCACATATATGTGTATTTGAATTTTAAAAACTATTTCACAAGTACTTTTCAGTCCTGGTTTTGCATTTTATATCTTTTATAACCTATTCATCTGAAGTGTTTTGTGCTTACAAGAGAAACTTTAAAAGTAGCTATATGGAGTTAAAAATATACCTCTAAAGAATATACAATGATTTTTAAAAATTTTTAATTTTATTGGAGTATAGTTGATTTACATTGTTATGTTTCAGATGTATAGCAAAATAATTCAGTTATACATATATTCATTCTTTTTTAGATTCTTTTCTCATATAGATTATCGCAGAATATTGAGTAGAGTTCCTTGTGCTATACAGTAACACCATGATATTTTCTGAAATAATTTTTTAATATACAGTTTGACATATTGACTGACCCTTTTAAAAAATTTTTTAAGGTTTATTGTTTTCTTATTGTAAAAATCAATACATTCTTTATAATAAATTTAGAGAATAATAAAAAATAAAATAAAATCACACCCATAATTCCATTAACTGTGATTAAAACATTTGGTATATTTACCATAGTAATCTTTGACCTATTTATAGCATATATAAAATTTTTTTTTTTTTTAATTTTTATTTTTCAGTGGGTTTTGTCATACATTGATATGAATCAGCCATAGAGTTACACGAATTCCCCATCCCGGTCTCCCATCCCACCTCCCTCTCCACCCGATTCCTCTGGATCTTCCCAGCCCAACAGGCCCGAGCACTTGACTCATGCCTCCCACCTGGGCTGGTGGTCTGTTTCACCACAGATAATATACATGCTGTTCTTTCGAAACATCCCACCCTCCCCTTCTCCCACAGAGTTCAAAAGTCTGTTCTGTACTTCTGCGTCTCTTCTTCTGCCCTGCATATAGGGCCATCGTTACCATCTTTCTAAATTCCGTATATATGTGTTAGTATACTGTAATGTTCTTTTTTTTTTTTTTTTTTTTAAATATTATTTTATTAGTTGGAGGCCAATCACTTTATAACATTTCAGTGGGTTTTGTCATACATTGACATGAATCAGCCATATAGTTACACGTATTCCCCATCCCGATCCTCCCTCCCACCTCCCTCCCCACCCGACTCCTCAGGGTCCTCCCAGTGCACCAGGCAAGAGCACCTGACTCATGCATCCCACCTGGGCTGGTGGTCCGTTTCACCATAGATAGTATACATGCTGTTCTTTCAAAACATCCCACCCTCACGTTCTCCCCCAGAGTTCAAAAGTCTGTTCTGTACTTCTGTGTCTCTTTTTCTGTTTTGCATATAGGGTTATCGCCACCATCTATCTAAATTCCGTATATATGTGTTAGTATACTGTAATGTTCTTTATCTTTCTGGCTTACTTCACTCTGTATAATGGGCTCCAGTTTCATCCATCTCATTAGAACTGATTCAAATGAATTCTTTTTAACGGCTGAGTAATATTCCATGGTGTATATGTACCACAGCTTCCTTATCCATTCATCTGTTGATGGGCATCTGGGTTGCTTCCATGTCCTGGCTATTATAAACAGTGCTGCGATGAACATTGGGGTGCACGTGTCTCTTTCAGATCTGGATTCCTCAGTGTGTATGCCCAGAAGTGGTATTGCTGGGTCATATGGCAGTTCTATTTCCAGTTTTTTAAGAAATCTCCACACTGTTTTCCATAATGGCTGTACTAGTTTGCATTCCCACCAACAGTGTAAGAGGGTTCCCTTTTCTCCACACCCTCTCCAGCATTTATTGCTTGTAGACTTTTGGATAGCAGCCATCCTGACTGGCGTGTAATGGTACCTCATTGTGGTTTTGATTTGCATTTCTCTGATAATGAGTGATGCTGAGCATCTTTTCATGTGTTTGTTAGCCATCTGTATGTCTTCTTTGGAGAAATGTCTGTTCAGTTCTTTGGCCCATTTTTTGATTGGGTCATTTATTTTTCTGGAATTGAGCTTCAGGAGTTGCTTGTATATTTTTTAGATTAATCCTTTGTCTGTTTCTTCATTTGCTATTATTTTCTCCCAATCTGAGGGCTGTCTTTTCACCTTACTTATAGTTTCCTTTGTTGTGCAGAAGCTTTTAAGTTTCATTAGGTCCCATTTGTTTAGTTTTGCTTTTATTTCCAATATTCTGGGAGGTGGGTCATAGAGGACCCCGCTGAGATTTATGTCGGAGAGTGTTTTGCCTATGTTCTCCTCTAGGAGTTTTATAGTTTCTGGTCTTACATTTAGATCTTTAATTCATTTTGAGTTTATATTTGTGTATGGTGTTAGAAAGTGTTCTAGTTTCATTCTTTTACAAGTGGTTGACCAGTTTTCCCAGCACCACTTGTTAAAAAGGTTGTCTTTTTTCCATTGTATATCCTTGCCTCCTTTGTCAAAGATAAGGTGTCCATAGGTTCGTGGATTCATCTCTGGGCTTTCTATTCTGTTCCATTGATCTATATTTCTGTCTTTGTGCCAGTACCATACTCTCTTGATGACTGTGGCTTTGTAGTAGAGTCTGAAGTCAGGCAGGTTGATTCCTCCAGTTCCATTCTTCTTTCTCAAGATTACTTTGGCTATTCGAGGTTTTTTGTATTTCCATACCAATTGTGAAATTATTTGTTCTAGTTCTGTGAAAAATACCGTTGGTAGCTTGATAGGGATTGCATTGAATCTATAGATTGCTTTGGGTAGAATAGCCATTTTGACAATATTGATTCTTCCAATCCATGAACACGGTATGTTTCTCCATCTGTTTGTGTCCTCTTTGATTTCTTTCATCAGTGTTTTATAGTTTTCTGTGTATAGGTCTTTTGTTTCTTTAGGTAGATATACTCCTAAGTATTTTATTCTTTTTGTTGCATTTGGTATATTTACCATAGTAATCTTTGACCTATTTATAGCATATATAAAATTTTTTTAAGAAATTGTTGATTTATTTTTATTTTTTGGCCACATCACGCAGCATACAGGATCACAGTTCCCCAGTCAGGGATTCCCATGTAGTTGAGGCACGAAGTCTTAACTGTTGTACTGCCAGCGAAGTCCTTGTAGCATGTACATAAATGCATCTATACGTAAATACTGCCAATTTGTAAATAAAATTGGCTTCACATTTTAATCTCCAATGTTTTTATTGTTCTCAAGCTGATGTCCCCTTTCCTATTCAGAAACATTTTTCTTAGGCCTGTTGGTTTTGTTTCTTAGTTTGCTTTTCTCCATCCTTCAGTGAGAAGAGCCATGTTTAGACTCAATACCTATTTTCCATCTTTCATTGTTAGCATGTATACTTGCTTGGTGTTGCTCTTAACGTCTCTTCTTTTCACTTGGGTGCTTGTTGAATTGCCAAGGTTTATAATTAGATATCGTGTGTTCATAGAAATCCTAGTCTAGTTGTCTAATCTAAATGAAAAAATTTTGTCCAGGGTAGTTCTGCTGAGCTAAAAAAGGATCATGGGCTTGTCTTCTTCCTTCATCATCTGATTTTCTTAAGATTGAGAAGATGGAGTATATGAAAAACTGACCCTAACTTAGGATTCTTTTGGGGGGTTTTAAAAAAATGGTTTTATTTCCCAAGAAGCGGTATGTCTCTTTACCAATTCCCATCTTTCTAATCCCTTGTTTTCTAAAGATTGTAGTCTTTCTTTGGATCTAGAACAGTGCCAATGGAATGGTTATGTCAAAAAAGAAGACACAAAGGAGAGATGCCATTTTTTCAAATTGATGAGAGCTTGTGTTTCTGATTCGGAGGGACAGGGGAATGACTGAGTCCTTATGTCTCTTCAGACAGGCATGATCTGAACACAAAATCATTAGTGTTGGAAACCACAAAAATTTAGAGTTCTTATAATTTAAAATAAACTGCCAGAGATTGATTGATTCCATAAATTTGATTACAGATTTTAAGAGATGTTCACCTTCCAAAAGTAGATTGAACTTCATATATACACATTACATGATCTTTGGCTTGCAGATTTTTTAAGTATGAATTAGTCATATTTAACCAAATGTCCTTGTACTTGGCCTTTGATAATGTGGTCCATAGAACTCATGAGCTCTCTTAGAAGAACTAATAGGAAGAAATTATGAGGAAAGTAGATACTTGGAGATGGAAACTGTTGCACAATGGTCACTTTAAAATGATGCTTCAAAGTCTCAAAAATTGAGTGTGCTATAGTATCATTTATTTGCCAAAAGAGTAGATAGCTTTTGTTTAACACAAGAGTAAACTCAGGAGTTGCAAGTCAAAGTTGACCTTGGGTTAGTGGTTCTTCGCTTCTCTGTTATTGTAGGAGTCTTGAGTTTTTCAAAGTGTTTAGCCCACTCTTCTGACCACAGCTAAATCAACTGTGTGTTTACATTCTGGTTTTCTTGAACCAAGACCTTGTATTCAGCTTGTTTGTTAGTTCTGTCTTATGTGGGCATGGGTGTGCCTGGCTTCTCTGGTAAGAAACTTTTATGTAAATCCATGTCTCTTTTTTGGAAGGAAGAACAGAAGAGCAACAATTGAACATAAAGAACATTATGTGTTGTTTTTTTGGTAGTGCTTATTCACCCTTTGTAAGTAATCTATAAATGCTTAAAAGTTATTTATATGAATTCTAAACATCTCGTTCGTGATAGATTTTTTCTTTTATTTTGTGACAGTATTAGCATGTGTGGGGTACTGGATTTATCTGTAACTGACTTTGGGGAGGAGTAAAGTATGACTCTTGCCTGGAAAATCCCATGGATGGAGGAGCCTGGTAGGCTGCAGTCCATGGGGCCGCTAAGAGTCGGACACAGCTGAGCGACTTCACTTTCAGTTTTCAATTTCATGCATTGGAGAAGGAAATGGCAACCCACTCCAGTATTCTTGCCTGGAGAATCCCAGGTACAGGGGAGCCTGGTGGGCTGCCGTCTATGGGGTCGCCAGAGTCGGACACGACTGAAGTGATTTAGCAGTAGCAGCAGCAAAGTATGACCAGTAGAAAAATGTCCTACTTCTAGTAAGAGAATCCATCTTTAATAGTGATAAGTTTATTAAAAGAAAATCAAGGAATAAAGTATTTACCTTCTTTTTTTAAAGACATAATTACTCTTACCTCTTTAAATCTCAATTTTGCGTATAATTTAACAAATGAAATGCTTTTCAGACTCCCTAGAAACTGCTTTTGAATTAATCTGTCTTCCTTGGAGCTAATTAAAAAATTTTTTTTCCATTGAAGGCCAACTGTGATTTGAGACGGCAGATTGATGAACAGCAAAAGATGTTAGAGAAATACAAAGAACGATTAAATCGATGTGTGACAATGAGCAAGAAACTCCTTATAGAAAAGGTAAGTGATTAGTAGTGGCCTCAACTCTGTATCCTTAGGGTGTGCTTAGGGTGCGCCATTGTTGTGACTTGTCAACTTTTTACCTGAAATGAAAGTATTTCACAGTAGGAAAGGACTGACCGCAGCTTAGTTCTCTGTCTTATGTGGGCATGGGTGTGCCTGGCTTCTCTGGTAAGAAAGATTTATGTAAATCCATGTCTCTTTGGAAAGAAGAATGAGAAACCAACAAAGGGCTTTTGGGGTTAGGAAAGGGCTGCCGGGGTTGCCGTAGTGTTAAAGACCCCAACTGCCAAATGCCAGTGCAGAAGACTCGAGAGATTTGATCCCTGGATTGGGAAGATCCCCTGGAGTAGGAAATGGCAGCCTACCTCAGTATTCTTGCCTGGAAAATTCCATGGGCAGGAATTCCATTCCAGGAGCCTGGCGGGCAACAGTCTATGGGGCTGCAAAGAGGCAGACACAATTGAGTGACTGAGCACACAGCACATCCTATTACTAATACAGACATTTAGCAATAGTTTTATGTCCATTTCAGATATGGTATTTAGAGTAACTTATGTATATAATAATGTGATAATTAAGTGTTTTGTGTTTTAAAAACTAGTTTGCAATTGCTTATATATGATTATTTAATTGGCTGATGCCTCCTTTATTATATTAATAGTAACTAATTAGTTGCAATTTGCCTTTAATAATTATATTTCTTATAATTATTATAATAAATAAATAATTATTATATAATATAAATAATTGATGTCTTAAAATTTGTAAAACATACCTCCAGTACTTATTTATCTTACAGTGAAAGTTTTAAGATAACAGTACTTCCTAATGAAATGATTATAAGCTAGAGGTTTGAGACAGATTAGTGGTTTGTTTTTTTGCTGAAATCTTTGGAATGCTATTAAAGGGACAGGGAACACTGATAAAAAGTGAAATGAATTATTTTAGTAATGTCAAAGATACTGAGGAGAACTTTGCTTCATCTCTTAATTCATTAATTTTATAGAAGGGAAATTCCACATTTATAACAGAAATGTCTATGTTAGTATATGTTAATGTAGAAGGTTTATGGGTTATATAAAATGTTTATAGCTTTAAGGTACTTCCTGAAATCAGTGTAGATTTAGCCAGTTGTCCTAAACTTTGAGCAGTATAGTACAAAAAATAAACATTTAAAAATAAATAAATAAATAAATAAAATAAACATAGTGCTTCATCTGAGTTCTCATAGGAAAATATAATTATTTTCTATTTGTCCTTTTCCCCTAAGTCAAAACAAGAGAAGATGGCATGTAGAGATAAAAGCATGCAAGATCGCTTGAGACTGGGCCACTTTACCACTGTCCGACATGGGGCTTCGTTTACTGAACAGTGGACAGATGGTTATGCTTTCCAGAACCTTATCAAGTAAGTGAATTGTGATGATAAAGTTGAGAATTGAAAAGTTTGTTTGGATTTTTAAATTTTTTTGTAATTGTAATCATTAATATGTTAGTAGTGGTAGTCGTCTTTTCATTCAGTTTTGTCTCCACATGTGTAAAGAATTATAGGGAATGAGATAAAGTCCTGAAAAAATGGCAAATAATCAGAGGAATAAAAAACAAATTCTATATTAAAGCTTAAAAAAATCAGAATTGCCAAAACTAAGGAAGAAAAAGCTAAGACTTGACTTGATATTATTTTAATTATGTAATAAATTTTCATGAGGTGTCTGCCCACTCCCAGCATTTATTCTGGGTCCCCAGAAGATTGAAATAGGCAAAGACCCAAGGCAGGATTTCCTGAGTTTGGTATAAAACAAAGCCTTGGAAGAATGTACAGGACATGTTCCTGGGACTCTTTAAGGGGAGAGTATTCAGTCAGCAGAGATAGTCACCTTCTTGAAGGGGAGCGCTGAGTCAGCAGTCAGGCTGGTGAGCAGCCCCTCTGCCTGTGCCTGTCAGCAACTTGGAATCTTGAGCCCTCCTTCACTTTATTATAACTGGTTTAAAGCATTCATTTACTCAAAGGAGAGAATTAACATTTAAAATCCTAAAATTCCAACTGCATAAATAGCTAATATCAGCTCAGGACTTTAAAAAAGAAATCTTAAAAGTTGCGATACCTTTTGATGTGTCTTAATTCTTTTGATTTTGTATATCATTTCCGTTTGAGACTGGGTTGCGGTGGGTGGCACATTGTATTTTTAATCTTGGGCTCTCACACTTCTGATCTGTAGTTTACTGTAGGTTCAGGGGTTCCATAGACTGCCTATCCTACCTTTTTTTTCTTGGTTAAATAACATATTGGGCGTTGATTGGAGAGGATAGAACTACTTTTGAATACCAATGAAACATAAGTAACAAATTTGTCTGAAAGAAAAGTACAGACACTGATATTATTAATAATATTTTGTTAATGGGAATTCCTTGGCAGTCTTGTGGTGAGGACTCAGTGCTTTCACTGCCAGAGCCCAGGTTTGATCCCTGGTTGGGGAACGAAGTTCCTGCAAGCTGCCCCACGTGGCATGGCCAAACTAAAACAAACAGACAAACTTTGTGGAGACCTACTTCTGGACTACAGGCTGTGCTTTATGTGTGGTACATATGGTATCCACGCTGAGCTCTCTGTGCTGAGGTTAACAGAGTTTCACTCGGGCAGGACAAACAGCTGCTGCATGGAGGCATGGTGTCTATTCCTCAGCACCCTGACTCTGATGAGCAAATTGCCCTGGAAGTGGCTCTCCATCCAGTTTTGTCAGAATGGGACGGAAGATAGACATATCCCTCACGATTGGCCAAAGTCACTTAATGCTCGCCCTGAGTCCCAGATGCGATAATGACTCCTACTAGTCTGTGACAGTGGTTACTCCTCAGATGGCAGTTTTTAAAACGTCTAAAGACTTAAACCTGAGTGGTTAGTGGATTTGTTTAGAGATATAAAATGTAATTACTTTTAAGACGTGATTGTAGTTTTTGCTGATAGTAGCAAATATTTATCTTTTTACTCTATAAACAGTCTATTGCCCAGAAGGTTCTGGAAATCGTATATAGTTAGAGTACAAAAGGATGACTTTGCCGTAGAACCATCAGACCAGTGAATTTGGTATTATCTACATGAGATCCCTAACCAGAGCAGTTTCTCCAAAGTAGATAGTATTTTTTTAATGATTTTAAGTAATATAAATTGCAGACTATCCATCTCTCCTCTTGGGAAGCTGTTTCTGGCAGATACCTTTTTTTATTTGCTTGTTTGTTCTTTGGCCACACTGGACAGCTTGTGGGATCTTAGTTCCCTGACTAAGAACTGAACCTCGGCAGTGAAAGTGCTGAGTCTTAAGCACTGGACCACCAGGAAAGTCCCCTGGCTGGTATCTATTAATTTTAGGTATTTTAATAATATCTTCTAAAGTTGTGCTTTAATAAACCAATTTCCTTTCTTAATTTTAATGTAGAATTGAAGTTCTTTAGTTGTAGAAGGCTGTAGCTGATATCCTTACAAATGATAATTATCTGTGTATAAGAAGCTCCATGACACATAATTTGGTGGGTAAGGTACCTGAACACCAGGTTGCAGTACTAGTTTTTATAGAAAGAGCAAACCTCTTGACATTAAAAATTTAATCAAGCGATCAAATATAGTCTGAACAGGAGCCTCAAAACAGTTCTTTTGTTCTCAGTTTGTACCTCGGCTCTATTTTGAGTGATCTTTATTAAGATCCTAAAACAGATTTGTTGTCTAATAAAAAGATCATAACAGATTTGTAATGATTTTTGACCAGGTTAGTAAGTTTTTCTAAAAGATATTTTTGAACCTGTTGAAAAAGTAACATATTTTATAGTTCTGAGAAGTTAGTTAAAATAATTACTGTTGTTATTCAGTATGTAACTTTTTTATTTAAACAAGTCTTAAAGTCTCAAATAGTCAATGGCAAGGCAGTAAAAAAATTATTATTAAGATTTTCTTTATATTGACATAAACAACATTAAAGCAAATATGGGGATTTGACCTGTATACAAAACTGTGGCTGTTTAAGATGTGGATCATCAGAGGGAGTAAATGAAATTTTACAGCATCATTGTCCTAGTCCATGAGTATATTCTCGTGTATAAGGAATTACAGAATTCCATTTTAAAGTGATTTCATGTGAACCATCTGATTCTTGGCATATGACCCATAATAAGTGATAAAGCCTTTTTTGTTTTAATTTTTCTACTGAAGTATAGTTGATTTACAGTATTATAGATGTACAGCAAAGTGATTCAGTTATAGTTATATATATGCATTTGTTTTTAGATTCTTTTCCATTGTGGATTATTGCAAGATATTTACTATAATTCCCGGTGCTATACTGTAGGTTCTTGTTGTTTATCTATTTTATATATAGTAGTGTGTATCTGTTAACCTCAAATTCCAAATTTAGCCCCCCTGTCCTTCCCCTTTGCTAGCCATAAGTTTGTTTTCTATGTCTGTGAGTCTAGTTCTGTTTTGTAAATAAGTTCATTTGTATCATTTTTTTAAAAATTCCACATATAATTGATATCATGATATTTAGAGAGACAACTCTGTTGATTCTATAAGTATCAGTTCTGCCTTGGGTGGTATATACCAGTTTCCAGTAGATACAGGACGTGAAATCCTGGGACTCTTCTTTTTTTTTTTTTTTTCAGTGGGTTTTGTCATACATTGATGTGAATCAGCCATAGAGTTACACGAATTCCCCATCCCGGCCTCCCATCCCACCTCCCTCTCCACCTGATTCCTCTGGATCAATCCTGGGACTCTTTAAAAATTCTTACCTGGAATATTGAGGAACTATCTGTAGATCACCACTAAAATTACTTTGGTCAAAATAATATCTGCAAATAATGTGCATTTATTTGTTTTTTTAACGCCTGTTCTAGTTATGATACAGTTTTGCTATGGAGGGTACATGCAATCATTTCCTGGGCTTCCCTGGTGGCTCAGAAGGTAAAGAATCTGCCTGCAATGCAGGAGACTTGGGTTCGATTCTCTGGAGAAGGTAATGGCTTCCCACTCCAGTGTTCTTCCATGGAGAATTCCATGGACAGAGGACCCTGGTGGACTGCAGTCCATGGGGTGGCAAAGAGTTGAACAGGACTGAGCAACTAACACTTTCACTTTCATAATCATTTCCTAGGGCTACCATCACTAAATACCATAAACTGGATGGTTTAAAACAACATAAATTTAATTCTCTCACAGTTTAGGAAGTCAGAAACCTTAAATCAAGGTGTTGGCAGGGCCGCTCCTTCTGTGGCCTCTAGGGAGGATCATTGTTTACTGTTCAGTGGCTTGCAGCAGCATAGCTCACTCTGCCTCCGGTTTCACATGATGTTCACCTGCGTGTCTTCTTTTCTCAGGAGGACACCAGTCAAATTGGGTTTAGGGCCTACCCTACTCCAGTATGACCTTATTTTAACTAATTAAATCTTCAGTGACCCTATTTCCAAAGGTTATAATCTGAGGTACTGGGGATTAGCACTTTAACATGTCTTTTTGGATGGCACAGTTCAACTGATAATGGTACCTAAGACTGATTGTCTTGTTATTATAACTGACAAATAATGGCTTGCTGTTTATTTATTTGGCTGCACTGGTTCTTCATTGTGACATGTGGAATCTATTATAGTTCCTTGACCAGGGATTGAACCCAGGCCCCTGCATTGGGAGCTCGGAGTCTTAGCCACTAGGTTACCAGGAAAGTCTCAATAATGACTTTTTAGAGTTACTTAGATTTGAGTGAGATAAATTTATCGGGTCATCATTACTTTTGTAAAAGATAGTAGAAATATTCTTTCTGTGGGTGGTAAAGGGTGAGCATTCCCTAAAATTGATGAAATGGAAGAAACATTTAACAGTCAGGTCTATAAAAGGCAGAGGAGTAGGTGGACATGGAGTACATCTGTCTCCAAGGATAAATCAGGAATACACCTTCAGACACAGAAGTGCATGCAGAACACCAGCTGGGAGCAGACAGGAGGGCCTGACCAGAGGAAAAGAATATATAGAACCACGCAAAACTCAGTAGGACGAAGGAGCTAGGGGGAAAAACAAGTGTTAGTGGGACTGGACCTGCCCTCAGCTGGTGGGGGAACTGAAGCAGGAGTCTGATCCCCACATTGGGACAATTGTCTGAGTCAGAGGAGAAACATTTATGACTGAGAGTGAAACAGCTGATCTGTAGCAGCATATATGGAATGAGAATCAGACAGTCCTTGCCACAGTCATACATATCCCGGACAGGGACGTGGGTCCCCTGGAAGGCACAGCAGCCGGGAGCTAGAGTTTAGGGGTTGTGGAGCAATTCCAGGACGGGGGCTGCGGTTGACTGTGGAGAGACAGATTTGAAGTGATGTGGGGGAGGAGATTGTGGTGGGAAATGCCTATGGGGGGAAGCCATGCAGCCATGGAAGCAAGGTGGTGCTCTTGAGTCATGAGTAGTGAATGGAGCCATCACCATAGCCTCTCTCCCACATGCCAGCATCAGTAGCTGAACAATAGGCTGGCCCGTCAAACCCTGACACTGAACTACAGACCTGGACCCCACCCAGGGTGCCACTAAAGTGGGGCTGACGTGCTGATCTACAGAGTAGGACCCCAACCAGGCAGTCCCTCCCTGTGCCTGATGCACTGAACAGCAGAGAAGGACCCCAGGCAAGGGAGCCCTCTTAGTGCCTAAACCAGCGGAGCTACGGAGAAAGACTGGCCAAAGAGACCTTCTGACCGCCAGCTACAAGAGGCTCAAAAGCAGACTTTGATAGGGCCATAACTCCTGGGGTGGGGGTAGTCCATGTCTCTGCACACTTTGCACCACTAGGTGCAAGCCAAGCAGCTGCACCACCTTCACGCTCAACTTTCACTGTGGTAGCAGAGCTACCACAAGCAAAAAAAATCTTGTGTCTATGCGCTCAGGGTCGCTTTGGTCATGTCCGACGCTTTGCGACCCTCTAGACTGTGGCCTGCCAGGCTTCTCTGTCAGGATGGTGGGGGTCTCCAGGCAAGAATACTAGAGCATATTGGCCAGTGCTGGCTGCCATGCCCTTCTAGAGTACTGTTTCCTGCTGCCCTGGCCTCCAGCTCCCCTGAGCACCTGGTGCTCCCAGAACCCCTGAGACCCAAGCCGCTGCCCCACCTCCACACCTGGCCCTCACAGGGCAAACCCAAGTCCTCCAGGGCAACCTTGGGGCAAACCCCAGTGGATGACCCACATGCAGAAGTGGAAATAAAACCACAATGAAACCCAGGGGCAGTGTGGCTAAGGAAGAAGACCCAAAACCTTCCTACCAGCTGTATAAGCTACAGATTAAATCCACATGATCAACTGATCAGACTCTGTCTATGGAACATATAAAAGGCCACTGAGAGCTCCCACAAAAGAAAATACACTAGCTCTGATAGCTGTGGACATTGGAAACAAAAACACCCAAGAGTACCACCAGATTAGAATCTGAGCTGGCCCCACAGCAGGTCCAGAGATCAGCACAGCTTTGGAGGTGAGGTGGACTGTGACTCCCAGTGAGGGAAAGGACCCTGACAGCAGTGACTCAAGAAAAATATTTATTATTCTTATCTTTTGATTTGTTCTGTAGATTCTTTTAGATTTTTTTTTCTTTTTGTTTCCTTTTTTACCCCCCTCCTTTATAGTTGTTGATTTTATTGGCACTAGGAAATCTAATTAAGCTTTTGAGGTTCCTCGGTCACATTTTTATTGTTATTATAAACCTCTGCCTCTACATTGGGCTTTTGCAGTTCTGTGGAGTTTTCCTTTTTTTAAATTTCTTCTTCCTGTTTTTTTTTTTTTCCTTTTTCTTTTCTATTTTTTGTAGTTTTAATTTTTAATTTTTTAAAAACTGTTATATATTTTCTACATTTATTCCTTTGTTTGCCTTTTCAACTGTTCTTTTCCCCTTGCAGTTAATCTTTACTATATATAAATCTTCTTTATCTACCTCTATTTAACTTTGCATATCTATTCTTTCTTTTCTTTCTTCCCTTTCCTCTCAACATATTTGTTCGTTTTGTTTTCATTGCTTTATTCCCCACTTGGCACCTTGCTTTAATTTTGTTTTTCAGTTTGTGCTTTAGTTATTTTTGTTATTAACTGATAAATATGATTTTTTATTTCCTTTGTTTGCTGAGTCAATCTATTGTACTTTATTTTTGTTGGACTGTTTTGACTTGGCTCGTGGGTGTATATGTATATTCCAATATTTTAATTATTATTTGCCTGATTTTGTAACTGCCATCTGTCTGGGGTTCATCTTTAGTTTCTCGTTTTATTCTCACTTAATGCCATAACAAACTACTTGTGGAATCTTCATTCCCTACCAGAGATCAAGCCCTGAGCCTTTGGAGTGGGAGCACTGACTCCAAAACCCTGGACTACCTAAGAACTAACCCTAGGGAGTATTAGGTAGTGAGAACTCACACAAAGGAAACCACCTGAATACAGGACCTGAGTACAAACCAGATCATCAGCAGACAGGATTACCACTTCCCTAAGCCTTGCCAGTCAGAAGAAAAACAAACAAAAACTCAGCACAAATCTCACCCTGTAAGAAGCATACGCAAACCACTGGAACAACCTTAGGAGGGCAGAACCCAAAACAAGGAAAGAATTCAGCATTGAAACCTGGGGAAAAGGAGACCTCAAACACAATAAGTTAAAAAAAAAAAAAAATGAAAAGGCAGAGAAATACTACACAAATGAAGAAACAAACTAAAAACACAGAAGTCCAAATAAATGAAGAGGAAATAGGCAAACTACGTGAAAAAGAATTCAGAATACTGATAGTAAAGATGTTCAAAAACCTTGAAAACAAAATGGAGAAAATGTAAGAATCAATTTAAAGAGACCTAGAAAAATTAAAGAATAAACATACAGAGACAAACAACACTATTACTGAAATTAAAAATACTCTAGATGGAACCAATAGCAGACTATCTGAAGCAGAAGAACAAATCAGTGAGTTGGAAGATAAAATGGTGGAAATAGCTTTTGAAGAGCAGAATAAAGGAAAAAGAATGAAAGGAACTGAGGATAGTCTCAGAGCCAACTGGGACAATATCAAACCACCAACATTTGAGTTATAGGGGTCCCAGAAGAAGGAAAAAAGAAAGGATATGAGAAAATTTTTGAAGAGATTATAGTTGAAAATTTCCCCAACATGGAAAAGGAAATAATCACTCAAGTCCAAGAAACGCAAAGAGTACCACACAGGATAAACTCAAGGAGAAACATGCAAAGACACATACTAATCAAAGTAACAAGAGTAAACACAATATTAAAAGCAGCAACAGAGAAGCAACAAGTAAAACACAAGGGAGACCCCATATGCTTAACAGCTGATCTTTCAGCAGAAACTGCAGGCCGGAAGGGGATGGCAGGATATATTTAAAGTACCAAAAGGGAAAAATCTATCACCAAGATTACTGCACCTGGCAAGGATCTCATTCAAAATTGATGGAGAAATAAAAGACATTTCAGACAAGCAAAAGTTAAGAGAATTCAGTACCACCAAACCAGCTTTTCAACAAATGTTAAAGGGACTTATATAGTCAAGAAATACAAGAAAAGAAAAAAGATTGAGAAAATCAATGCCAAATAATTAAGAAAATGGCAATAGGAACATATATATCAATAATTATTTTAAGTGTAAATGAATTAAATGCTCCAACCAAAAGACACAGGTTGGCTCTCTGGACACAAAAACAAGACCCATATCTATGCTGTCTACAAGAACCCCCCTATATGTGTCTAAAGACACAGAGACTGAAAGTGACAGGTGGAAAAATATACTCCATGCAAATGGGAAGCAAAAGAAAGCTGGAGTAGCAATCCTCCTATCAGACAAAACAGACCTTAAAATAAAGAAGATTATAAGAGATAAGGAAGGACACTACATAAAGATCAAGGGATCAATCCAAGAGGAAGACATAACAATTGTAAATATCTACGCACCCAACATAGGAGCACCTCAATACATAAGACAAACACTAACAGACATAAAAGGAGAGATTGACAGTAACAATAATTGTAGGAGACTTTAACACCGCACTCACACCAATGGACAGCTCATTAAAACAGAAAATTAATAAAGAAACAAGTCTTAAATGATACATTAGATGAGATGGATCTCACTGATGTCTTTAGGATGTTCCATCCAAATGCAGAATACACCTTCTTCTCAAGTGCACATGAAACATTCTCCAGGATAGACCACATCTTGGGTCACAAATCAAATCTCAGTAAATTTAAGAAAATTGAAATCGTATCAAGTATCTTCTCCGAACACAGCGCTATGAGATTAGATATAAATTACAAGAAAAACACTTTAAGAAACAGAAGTACATGGAGATTAAACAACACATTTCTAAATGGCCAACAGGTTACTGAAGAAATCAAAAGGGAAATCAAAAAATATCTAGAAACAAATGACAATGAAAATACTACAACTCAAAACGTACGGGATGCAGGAAAAGCAGTTCCAAGAGGGAAGTTTATAGCAATACAGTCCTACCTTAAGAAACAAGGAAAACATCAAATAGACAACCTAAGTTTACACCTAAATCAACTGGAAAAAGAACAACAACAACAACAAAAAACCCACCAAAATTAATAGAAGGAAGGAAATCATAAAGATCCAAGCAGAAATAAATGAAAAAGAAATGAAAGAAACAATAGTAAAGATTAATAAAACTAATAGCTGGTTCTTTGAGGAGATAAAATTGACAAGCCTTTAGCCAGACTCATCAAGAAAAAAAAAAAGAAGGATCAAATCAACAAAATTAGAAATGAAAAAGGAGAAGTTAAAACAGACAATGCAGAAACACAAAGGATTATAAGAGACTATTTGAACAACTATATGGAAATAAAGTGAGTAACCTGGAAGAAATGGATAGATTCTTAGAAAAGTTCAATCTTCCAAGACTGAACCAGGAAGAAATAGAAATTAAGAACAACACAATTACAAGCACTGAAATTGAAGCTGTGATCAAAAATTTCCCAAAACACAAAAGCCCAGGACCAGATGGCTCCACAGGAGAATTCTATCAAACATTTAGAAAAGAGCTAATGCCTATCCTTCTAAAACTCTTTCAAAAAATTGCAGAGGAAGGAACACTTCCAAAGTCATTCTACATGGCCATCATCACCCTGATACCAAAACCAGACAAAGACAACACAAAAAAAGAAAACTGTAGGCCACTATCATTAATGAACATAGATGCAAAAGTCCTCAACAAAATTCTAAGCAAACAGAATTCAGCACATCACACAGCTAATACACCATGACCAAGTTGGGTTTATTCCAGGGATACAGGGATTCTTCAATATATGCAAATCAATCAATGTGATACACCATATTAACAAATTGAAAGATAAAAACCATATGATTGCCAACAAGTTTTAGAGCAAGACATACCACGCAAATTCCCCAGCAACGCAGGAACATAGCCCTGAAAGTCAACATACAGACTGCCCAAAGTCACACCTAACACATAGACCCATCTCAAAACTCATTACTGGGCACTCCATTGCTCTTCAAAGAGAAGAAATCAAGTTCCACGCTCCAGAACACTGACACAAGCTTCCCTAACCAGGAAACCTTGACAAGCCAACCGTCCAACCCCACCCACCGGGTAAAAACTCCACAATAAAAAGGAACCACAGGCCTCCAGAATACAGAAAGCCCATTCCAGACACAGCAATCTAAACAAAATGAAAAGGCAGAGAAATACCCAACAGGTAAAGGAACATGACAAATGCCCACCAAGTCAAACAAAAGAGGAGGAGATAGGGAATCTCTCTGAAAAAGAATTTAGAATAATGATAATAAAAATGATCCAAAATCTTGAAAACAAAATGGAGTTACAGATAAATAGCCTGGAGACAAAGATTGAAAAGATGCAAGAAATGTTTAATAAAGACCTAGAAGAAATAAAAGAGAGTCAATTAAAAATGAATAATGCAATGAATGAGATCAAAAACACTTTGGAGGGAACCAAGAGTAGAATAACGGAGACAGAAGATAGGATAAGTGAGGTAGAAGATAGAATGGTGGAAATAAATGAAGCAGAGAGGAAAAAAGAAAAAAGGATCAAAAGAAATGAGGACAACCTCAGGGACCTCTGGGACAATGTGAAACGCCCCAACATTCGAATCATAGGAGTCCCAGAAGAAGAAGACAAAAAGAAAGGCCATGAGAAAATACTCGAGGAGATAATAGCTGAAAACTTCCCTAAAATGGGGAAGGAAATAGCCACCCAAGTCCAAGAAACCCAGAGAGTCCCAAACAGGATAAACCCAAGGCGAAACACTCCAAGACACATATTAATCAAATTAACAAAGATCAAACACAAAGAACAAATACTAAAAGCAGCAAGGGAGAAACAACAAATAACACACAAAAGGATTCCCATAAGGATAACAGCTGATCTATCAATAGAAACCCTCCAGGCCAGAAGGGAATGGCAGGACATAATGAAAGTAATGAAAGAGAATAATCTACAACCTAGATTACTGTACCCAGCAAGGATCTCATTCAGATATGAAGGAGAATTCAAAAGCTTTACAGACAAGCAAAAGCTGAGAGAATTCAGCACCACCAAACCAGCTCTTCAACAAATGCTAAAGGATCTTCTCTAGACAGGAAATGCAGAAAGGTTGTATAAACGTGAACCCAAAACAACAAAGTAAATGGCAACGGGACCACACCTATCCATAATTACCTTAAATGTAAATGGGTTGAATGCCCCAACCAAAAGACAAAGATTGGCTGAATGGATACAAAAACAAGACCCCTATATATGCTGTCTACAAGAGACCCACCTCAAAACCAGAGACACATACAGACTAAAAGCGAAGGGATGGAAAAAAATATTTCACGCAAATGGAGACCAAAAGAAAGCAGGAGTCGCAATACTCATATCAGATAAAATAGACTTTCAAATAAAGGATGTGAAAAGAGACAAAGAAGGACACTACATAATGATCAAAGGATCAATCCAAGAAGAAAATATAACAATTATAAATATATATGCACCCAACATAGGAGCACCGCAACATGTACGACAAACGCTAATGAGTATGAAAGAGGAAATTAATAGTAACACAATAATAGTGGGAGACTTTAATACCCCACTCACAACTATGGATAGATCAACTAAACAGAAAATCAACAAGGAAACACAAACCTTAAATGATACAATGGACCAGCTAGACCTAATTGATATCTATAGGACATTTCACCCCAAAACAATCAATTTCACCTTTTTCTCAAGTGCACACGGAACCTTCTCCAGAATAGATCACATCCTGGGCCATAAATCTGGTCTTGGAAAATTCAGAAAAATTGAAATCATTCCAGTCATCTTTTCTGACCACAGTGCAGTAAGATTAGATCTCAATTACAGGAAAAAAATTGTTAAAAATTCAAACATATGGAGGCTAAATAACACGCTTCTGAATAACCAACAAATCATAGAAGAAATCAAAAAAGAAATCAAAATATGTATAGAAATGAATGAAAATGAAAACACAACAACCCAAAACCTATGGGACACTGTAAAAGCAGTGCTAAGGGGAAGGTTCATAGCATTACAGGCTTACATCAAGAAACAAGAAAAAAGCCAAATAAATAACCTAACTCTACACCTAAAGCAATTAGAGAAGGAAGAAATGAAGAACCCCAGGGTTAGCAGAAGAAAAGAAATCTTAAAAGTCAGGGCAGAAATAAATGCAAAAGTAACTAAAGAGACCATAGAAAAAATCAACAAAGCTAAAAGCTGGTTTTTTGAAAAAATAAACAAAATTGACAAACCATTAGCAAGACTCATTAAGAAACAAAGAGAGAAGAACCAAATTAACCAAATAAGAAATGAAAAGGGTGAGATCACAACAGACAACACTGAAATACAAAGGATCATAAGAGACTACTACCAGCAGCTCTATGCCAATAAAATGGACAACTTGGACGAAATGGACAAATTCTTAGAAAAGTATAACTTTCCAAAACTGAACCAGGAAGAAATAGAAGATCTTAACAGAACCATCACAAGCAAGGAAATCGAAACTGTAATCAAAAATCTTCCAGGAAACAAAAGCCCAGGACCAGATGGCTTCACAGCTGAATTCTACCAAAAATTTAGAGAAGAGCTAACACCTATCTTACTCAAACTCTTCCAGAAAATTGCAGAAGAAGGTAAACTCCCAAACTCATTCTATGAGGCCACCATCACCCTAATTCCAAAACCAGACAAAGATGCCACAAAAAAAGAAAACTACAGGCCAATATCACTGATGAACATAGATGCAAAAATCCTTAACAAAATTCTAGCAAACAGAATCCAACAACATATTAAAAAAATCATACACCATGACCAAGTGGGCTTTATCCCAGGAATGCAAGGATTCTTTAATATCCGCAAGTCAATCAATGTAATACACCACATTAACAAATTGAAAGATAAAAACCATATGATTATCTCAATAGATGCAGAGAAAGCCTTTGACAAAATTCAACACTCATTTATGATTAAAACTCTCTAGAAAGCAGGAATAGAGGGAACATACCTCAACATAATAAAAGCTATATATGACAAACCCACAGCAAGCATCACCCTCAATGGTGAAAAATTGAAAGCATTTCCCCTGAAATCAGGAACAAGACAAGGGTGCCCACTCTCACCACTACTGTTCAACATAGTCTTGGAAGTTTTGGCCACAGCAATCAGAGCAGAAAAAGAAGTAAAAGGAATCCAGATAGGAAAAGAAGTGAAACTCTCGCTGTTTGCAGATGACATGATCCTCTACATAGAAAACCCTAAAGACTCTACCAGAAAATTACTAGAGCTAATCAACGAATATAGTAAAGTTGCAGGATATAAAATTAACACACAGAAATCCCTTGCATTTCTATACACTAACAATGAGAAAACAGAAAGAGGAATTAAGGAAACAATACCATTCACCATTGCAACAAAAAGAATAAAATACTTAGGAGTATATCTACCTAAAGAAACAAAAGACCTGTACATAGAAAACTATAAAACACTGATGAAAGAAATCAAAGAGGACACAAACAGATGGAGAAACATACCGTGTTCATGGATTGGAAGAATCAATATTGTCAAAATGGCTATTCTACCCAAAACAATCTATAGATTCAATGCAATCCCTATCAAGCTACCAACATTATTTTTCAAAGAACTAGAACAAATAATTTCACAATTTGTATGGAAATACAGAAAACCACGAATAGCCAAAGTAATCTTGAGAAAGAAGAATGGAACTGGAGGAATCAACTTGCCTGACTTCAGACTCTACTACAAAGCCACAGTCATCAAGACAGTATGGTACTGGCACAAAGACAGAAATATAGATCAATGGAACAGAATAGAAAGCCCAGAGATAAATCCACGAACCTATGGACACCCTATCTTTGACAAAGGAGGCAAGGATATACAATGGAAAAAAGACAACCTTTTTAACAAGTGGTGCTGGGAAAACTGGTCAACCACTTGTAAAAGAATGAAACTAGAACACTTTCTAACACCATACACAAAAATAAACTCAAAATGGATTAAAGATCTAAATGTAAGACCAGAAACTATAAAACTCCTAGAGGAGAACATAGGCAAAACACTCTCCGACATAAATCTCAGCAGGGTCCTCTATGACCCACCTCCCAGAATATTGGAAATAAAAGCAAAACTAAACAAATGGGACCTAATGAAACTTAAAAGCTTCTGCACTACAAAGGAAACTATAAGTAAGGTGAAAAGACAGTCCTCAGATTGGGAGAAAATAATAGCAAATGAAGAAACAGACAAAGGATTAATCTATAAAATATACAAGCAACTCCTGAAGCTCAATTCCAGAAAAATAAATGACCCAATCAAAAAATGGGCCAAAGAACTGAACAGACATTTCTCCAAAGAAGACATACAGATGGCTAACAAACACATGAAAAGATGCTCAACATCACTCATTATTAGAGAAATGCAAATCAAAACCACAATGAGATACCATTACACGCCAGTCAGGATGGCTGCTATCCAAAAGTCTACAAGCAATAAATGCTGGAGAGGGTGTGGAGAAAAGGGAACCCTCTTACACTGTTGGTGGGAATGCAAACTAGTACAGCCACTATGGAAAACAGTGTGGAGATTTCTTAAAAAACTGGAAATAGAACTGCCATATGACCCAGCAATCCCACTCCTGGGCATACACACCAAGGAAACCAGATCTGAAAGAGACACGTGCACCCCAATGTTCCTCACAGCACAGTTTATAATTGCCAGGACATGGAAGCAACCTAGATGCCCATCAGCAGACGAATGGATAAGGAAACTGTGGTACATATACACCATGGAATATTACTCAGCCGTTAAAAAGAATTCATTTGAATCAGTTCTAATGAGATGGACGAAACTGGAGCCCATTATGCAGAGTGAAGTAAGCCGGAAAGATAAAGAACATTACAGCATACTAACACATATATATGGAATTTAGAAAGATGGTAATGATAACCCTATATGCAAAACAGAAAAAGAGACACAGAAGTACAGAACAGACTTTTGAACTCTGTGGGAGAAGGGGAGGGTGGGATGTTTCAAAAGAACAGCATGTATATTATCTATGGTGAAACAGATCACTAGCCCAAGTGAGATGCATGAGACAAGTGCTCGGGCCTGGTGCACTGGGAGGACCCAGAGGAGTCGGGTGGAGAGGGAGGTGGGAGGGGGGATCGGGATGGGGAATACGTGTAACTCTATGACTGATTCGTGACAATGTATGACAAAACGCACTGAAATATTGTGAAGTAATTGGCCTCCAACTAATAAAATAAAATTAAAAACAAAAACAAAAACCATATGATCATCTCAATAGATGCAGAAAAAGCCTTTGACAAAATTCAGCATCCATTAATGACCAAAGCTCTTCAAAGAATGGGCATAGAAGGAACCTACCTCAACATAGTAAAGGCCGTATATGATAAACCTAGAGCAAGCATTATTCTCAATGGTTAAAAACTGTAAGCATTCCCCCTCAGATCAGGAACAAGACAGGGATGCTCACTTTCACCACTGTTATTCAACATAATTCTGGAAGTCCTAGATACAACAGTCAGAAGAAAAAGAAATAAAAGGAATCCAGATCAGAAAAGAAGTAAAGCTCTCATCATTTATAGATGACATGATACTGTATGTAGAAAACCCTAAAGATAGTATCAGAAAATTACTAGAGCTAATCAGTGAATTTAGCCAAGTTGCAGGGTACAAAATCGATACACAGAAATCACTTGCCTTTCTATATACTAACAATGAAAAATCAGAAAGAGAAATTAAGGAGTCCATCCCATTCACCATTGCAACAAAAAGAATTAAATATCTAGCAATAAACTTACCTAAGGAGACAAAAGAACTCTACACAGAAAGTTATACGACACTAATGAAAGAAATCAAAGATGACATAAACAGATGGAGAGATATTCCATGTTCCAGGGTAGTAATTATCAACATTGTAAAAATTACTATACTACCAAATGCAGTCTACAGATTCAATGTGATCCCTATCAAATTACCAATGGAATTTTTCACAGAACTGGAACAAAAAATTTCGCAATTCATATGGAAGCACAAAAGACCCCAAATAGCCAACGCAGTCTTGAGAAAGAAGCATGGAGCTGTAGGAATCAACCTTCCTGACTTCAGAGTATACTACAAAGTTACAGTCATCAAGACAGTATGGTACTGGCACAAAAACAGAAATATAGACCAATGGAGCAAGATAGCCCAGAAATAAACCCATGCACTTATGGGTACCTTATTTTTGACAAAGGAGGCAAGAATATACAATGGGATAAAGACAGTGTCTTCAATAAATGGTGCTGGGAAAACTCGACAGCTACATGTAAAAGAATGAAATTAGAACACACTTCCTAAAACCATGCCCAAAGATAAACTCAAAACGGATCAAAAACCTAAATGTAAGACCAGAAACTATAAAACTCTTAAAGGAAAACAGGCAGAACACACGATAACATAAATCAAAGCAAGATCCTCTATGACCCACCTCCTAGAGTAATGGAAATAAAAACAAAAGTAAACAAGTGGGACCTCATTAAACTTAAAAGCTTTTGCACAGCAAAGAAAACTATAAGCCGGGTAAAAAGACAACCCTCAGAATGGGAGAAAATAATTTAGCAAATGAAACAACTGACAAAGGATTAATTTCCAAAATATACAAATAGCTCATACCACTCAAAGCCAGAAAAACAAACAACCCAATCAAAAAGCAGAAGAGACACCTAAACAGACTTTTCTCCAAAGAATACATACAGATGGCTAACAAACACATGAAAAGATTCTCAACATCACTCATTTGAGAAATGCAAATCAAAACTACAATGAGATATCACCTCACACCAGTCAGAAAGGCTACAAACAAAAAATAATCCAAAAATCTACAAACAATAAATGCTGGAGAGGGTATGGAGAAAAGGGAACATTCTTGCACTGTTAGTGGGAATATAAATTGATACAGCCACTATGGAAGACGGTATGAAGATTCCTTAATAAACTAGGAATAAAACCACCACATGATCCAGCAATCCCACTCCTAGGCATATACCCTGAGGAAACCGAAATTGAAAAAGACACATGTATCCCATTGTTCATTGCAGCACTGTTTACAATAGCTAGAATACGGAAGCAACCTAGATGTCCATCAATAGATGAATGGGTAAAGAAGTTGTGGTACATATTCACAATAGAATATTGCTCAGCCATAAAAAGGAATACCTTTGAGTCAGTTCTGATGAGGTGGATGAACCTCGAACCTATTATACAGAGTGAAGGAAGTCAGAAAGAGAAAGAGAAATACCATATGCTAACACATATATACGGAATGTAGAAAAATGGTACTGAAGAGTTTATGTACAGAGCAGCAGTGGAGAAGCAGAGAATAGACTTATAGACATGGGGAGAGGGGAGGAGAGGGTGAGATGAATGGAGAGAGTAATGTGGAAACTTACATGGCCATGTGTAAAATAGATAGCCAATGGGAATTTGCTGTATGGCTCAGGAAACTCAAACAGGGGCTCTGTATCAATCCAGAGTGGTGGGATGGGGCAGGAGATGGGCAAGAAGTTCAAAATGTATGTACTTATGGCTGATTTTATGTTGAGGTTAGATAGAAAACAACAAAATTCTGTGAAGCAATTATCCTTCAATAAAAAAAAAATAACTGTCATATGTGTTGGAGATATAAGGGTTAATAAGACACAGTTCTTGCTCTAAGAGAAGTTACAGTTTGACATAATCAGACTTTATATTCTCAAAATAAATCTAAGTGAAATGTCACTAATAGACTACTTTAGATGACTTTTTATAAGTATAAATGACTAAACAGTTTCAACAACATCAAGAATTAATGTAGCAATCCATATTACATACAACAGTTGATCTTTGGTATATCAATTTTCATGTCCAATCAAGCTCTCTTATTCTCAGAATGTACAGTTGAAGATGGTCCCATGGTGTTTTGGCACCAGAGTACCCTTTGTTTATGATTTGTATATAGTGGCTGTGAGGCTCCTTTCTTTGTGAATTTGGAAATCAAATGTGTACATTCTCCCCGAAAACAATAGGAAATAAGTTTTACTTATATTTAATAAGGGTAATTGTTAAAATAACTTTCCAAAGCAGTTAGTCTGCAGTAGAGAAAATGTTGTGGTACTCCTCTGGTACACTATGGATTATAATTAAACTCTATATTGTATGGTTACCTTCAGAGAGTTCAGAGTGCCTTGAACTCATGGCCCCTGTAGGGTTGGAAATGAGCTTAAAGATATTTTACCAATTTTTTTGACTGGGAAACTCATATTCAGAGAAGATACATGTTTTCCTCAAGGACATTCATTGAGTGAGAAGGAAGATTGTGATTTTACCTAAGGATTCTGTGTCTAATTCAGAATTCTTTCAAACCATGAATTATTCATAAACATATATTTTTGGAGGGAAAGTCATATCTCTAATAGTTAAAAGATTTTTTTACACAAGCAGACAATGCTTGAATTAAAATTTCTACTGTCCCATTAGATGTCCATCAGCAGATGAATGGATAAGAAAGCTGTGGTATGTATACACAATGGAATATTCGGTTCAGTTCAGTTCAGTTCAGTCACTCAGTGACTCTGCAACCCCATGAATCGCAGCACGCCAGGCCTCCCTGTCCATCACCACCTCCCGGAGTTTACTCAAACTCATGCCCATCGAGTCGGTGATGCCATCCAGCCATCTCATCCTCTGTCATCCCCTTTTCCTCCTGTCCCCAATCCCTCCCAGCATCAGGGTCTTTTCCAATGAGTCAACTCTTCGTATGAGGTGGCCAAAGTATCAGAGTTTCAGCTTCAGCATCAGTCCTTTCAATGAACACCCAGGACTGATCTCCTTTAGGATGGACTGGTAATGGAGTATTACTCAGCCATTAAAAAGAATGCATTTGAATCAGTTCTAATGAGGTGGATGAAACTGGAGCCTATCATACAGAGTGAAGTAAGCCAGAAAGAAAAACACCAATACAGTATACTAACACACATATATGGAATTTAGAAAGATGTTAACGATAACCCTATATGCAAGAAAGCAAAAGAGACACAGATGTATAGAACAGTCTTTTGGACTCTGTGGGAGAAGGCGAAGGTGGGATGATCTGAGAGAATAGCCTTGAAACATGTATATTATCAAGTGTGAAACAGATCACCAGTCCACATTGGATGCTTGAGACAAGTGCTCAGGGCTGGAGCACTGGGATGACCCAGAGGGATGGGTTGGGGAGGGAGGTGAGAGGAGGGTTCAGGATGGGAAACACATGTGAACCCATGGCTGATTCATATCAATGTATGGCAAAGACCACTCACTACAATATTGTAAAGTAATTAGCCTCCAACAAAAATACATAAATTTTAAAATAAATAAATAAATTGACATCTAATCTTTAAGTCAGCTTATCTTGAAGCCAAGAAAATGGTATTATCAGAAGAATGGATATTTCTTTGCAGTACTCTGATTAAATTAACCTTGCTTACTTACAGTGTTGCCCTTTTAGATGTGGCAGCACAAGTTGTATTATGGGGGTCTGCTCTGGGGTATAGTCTTGTTTTTCTGGTTGCCATTCTTTTAAGAAAGGTATCCTGAATCTGGAAATAGTGTAGAAACTGACAGATAGCGTTGAGAGAAGAGGGTCAAGTAGACTTCATCAGAGAATACAGGTTTAAGAAATTAGATTCTGTCGTTCTGCAAAAGTGAAATTTGAATCAAGAAAAGGAAATGGGGCGATAAAAGCGTGGCAGCAAGAGAAGAGGACAGGAGCCAGCATCTGACTGTCAACTATGATGAGTGATTTAAAGATTTTAGTCTGTTAAGTGGTTAATCTCAAATCTTGGTATGCTTTTTTATATCTGGTCTGTAAACCTTAGTATCTGTCAGGCAGCAGGATTCATGAGAGAAAGTGGAGTACTTACATTGATATTTGTATTGACTTTTAGTTTATGAGCTGCTAAGTCACTTCAGTTGTGTCCGACTCTGTGCGACCCCATAGACGGCAGCCCACCAGGCTCCCCCGTCCCTGGGATTCTCCAGGCAAGAACACTGGAGTGAGCTGCCATTTCCTTCTCCAAGTTTATAAGCTAGTTTATTTTAAAAATTAGACATTTTTAGGAAATGGTGTTAAATATCCTGAGTCTTTTGTATGTCTTTTATTAATTGATTTTGTGTACTTTTCCTGAGGAGTTTTTACTTGTTGAAAGGCTACTTTTTGCTTTCTCTAAATGTTCATCCTTGTTCTTAAAAAACTTAGTCTGGGTTTCTACCATATTAGTGTTTGGGAATGACTTGGGAGTGGTAATGGCTCTCTTGATTAGAATAAAGGATAGATTCAGTAGGAAAACATTTCTTACTTTGTTTAACATTCCTCAAATTTGGTATCTTTTTAGATAGATTTTGAAGAAACTATAATCCAATTTAAAAAAAAAAGGCACTTGGAATCCTTTTTTTTTTTTTTGACATAAATAATTATTTAGTGGGTTCATTACCAGGATTTGTTTTCTTAACTGTTAAAAAGGAATAAGAAAAAAAAAGCAGTCAAGAAAAAAAGCAATAAGTTTTTCCTTTTGAGTTGGAAAATTAGGTCACAATAGAAATTTGATAGTTTCTTCCTGCCCACTTTTCTGCTCTGAGAATTATTGTAACTAGTATATTAAAAGTACAGATTCATTACCAAAAACAGCTCTATCATCAGACACTTGGTTTTTCAAACCTGAAGTTAAAATCAAATCTCTACTTAGGTTTATTTTTCTGAAGTCTGTTGAATATGCAGGTGACAAGAATATTTATGTTTATTTCTTAGCCACGTTCAAACAGTTTTGACCTTCTGTGCAACACCTTTTGTATCTCTAGGCAACAGGAAAGGATAAATTCACAGAGGGAAGAGATAGAAAGACAACGAAAAATGTTAGCAAAGCGGAAACCTCCTGCCATGGGACAGGCCCCTCCAGCAACCAATGAGCAGAAACAGCGGAAAAGCAAGACCAACGGAGCTGAGAATGAAACGTATGTTCTTTATTAATGCAAACTGAGATACCGTATTCTCCCCTGAGATACAAACCTCCTGTTGAGTGGCACTGGAAGAAGTGATAAATTGTGGAGATTTCTAGAGCTTAATCTTTCTTTTTAGTTACATTAATAGAATTGCTCAACTCGTATAAAAGTTGTACACAATTAACTCATTTTCTTAGTCCTAATTTTATATGAGAAGTTTCAAATGAGAGGGAGAAAAAAATGTCATTTAACTTGATGTCATGATTTTTGGCCACTTTTAAAACAAATGTGATGTCATTAGGTATTCAAATGATATAATTGCTTATGTGCGCTTCCAGGTTGTGGTATGTTGGTATCACCTTAAGGGAATTATCTGGCTCTATTTCAGACTGAAGAAGGCACAAGTGAAGAATGCTCTTTAGTAGTCTGAAGAACACTAGTTACCACTCACAAATTTAGATGTAACCTAAGAAAAAATGGGTATTATTTTAGGAAAAGAACATTTTTCCAGTAAGCCAAAGCTTGACTTTCCCAGTTGTTGTTTATTTATTTATTTATTTTTTCTGTTCTGGGAACCTAAGGAAAACACCAGTGTCTTCAGTTGCAGTGTAGTCATCTTTTTCACTGCTAGTCAACAAGTATTCCATAGTTACCATGAATAGGAGCAGTAGAATATTCAGAGTACAGATGCCTTCTTTCTTCACTCTCGCCCCATATCAAATTTCCCTAGTTGACTTTTGAATTCTTGACCACTAAGAGAATCTTCCGCTAGGACAGGCAGCAGCACACTTTTTCTCCATTGGGCCAGATAATAAACACTTCAGGCTTTGCACACTAGAGAGTCTCTGTTGCCACTCCTCAACTCTACTGTTATAGCTTGAAAGCATTCATAGGCAGCACGTAAGTGAATGGGTGTGGCTATCTCCACAACAGATTACGAGCTGACTGGCTCATAGGTTGTAGTTTGCCAAGTAGGCAGGACTGCTGAACAGTTAGAATTGGCATGGGAAATAAAACCAGCAAATTACTTACCTATTTAAAAAATTTCTTATTCATGCTCATCACCACTGTCTTGAAGAGACTTTCCAATTAAAAGGGAAGAAGAGATCTATAAATGTGTAGAAAATCTCTACAGAATTGATGGTAGCCATAAAGTCAGTTTCTGAATTAGATGTTTGAATATTTGAAATATAAAACATATTTTTCGTAGAAACATTCATTGGTATTATAATCAGTATTTCCCTAGTGGCAACATTGGTTTTTCAAGGGAAAGAGAAATTTTTTAAAGCTGTCATTGTGGAGTTAATGGTAGCTACAAATGAGAGCTAATGATAGCATGTAATTTATTGACTAATATGTCTTTTGCCTTTAGTGTTTTCTTGTTAGTTCACAAAAACATATTAACCCATAATCCACTTCAAGTGTAAAAATACTTGGTACCATAGTTAAAAGTGCATGACATCCCAGAAATGTATCTTTCTTCATTCCAGTGAGAAAGCTGGTTTAACACCAGCCCTCACCCGATACATACCTGATACCTTGGGGAGGCTTTTCCTTGACATTCATTTAGTAAGTCTGTGTTAAATGCTTATTATAGGTTCGGCCCTGTTCTGGACACCAGGGTGCAGAGCTGAAGGAGACAGCCCAGCCTTAGGACTCACAGTTTATTTAGGGAAAATGGACAGATGAATAAACTAATAGTTACTTTAAGTGTCGTGATAAAGGTATGCACAGTGATTAAGTTTGGAAAACGTCTTCACTTCACATATTTTAAAACTAGATTCTAAGCAATACCCCTTTCAAAAAGTCCAAGTGGGAGACTTTCCTGCTGAACCAGTGACTAAGACTCCATGCTCCCAATGCAGGGGACCCAGGTTTGATCCCTGATCAGGGAACTAGATCCTACATGCTACAACTAAGACTTCTCATGCAAGAACTAAAGATCCCAAATGCTGCAACTAAGACCTGGAGCAGCCAAAAAAAAAAAAAGAAGTCCAAGTAGGGACCCAGTTTTGAAGAATTCTTTAGGCAAAAGTTGTACACATTACTCTGATTATTGTCTTCTTTCATAATTCCTACATTTATTTAGTGAAGGAACTCTCTTTCCAGTATTACTTGAAAATTATTTCATGCCGATGAATAAAACCATTGGCTTAGAAGTAGTAAAGTGGGCACAGGTTTTTTTTTTTTTTGCCATAGAATAATAATTAGAATTCGGTCTAAGCTGGTAGAGTGTTAAGTAAGCAGTTGCCATCTGGAGTCCTGAGTAAAATCCAAGCTGGAAGGCCTTTGGTCTAGTCTTTAATAATTAAAGCATCCGTGGCTCATTCCCTTGGCCAGAAGCCAAAAATATTCCTCTTGTGTTGGAATGGATTTTATTATCCTTTCCTGGTACTTAATGTGTTTCAGGTAGAAAGAATTGTAAGCTATGATTTTTTTCATTTCTCCCTTTTTTACTGGTATGATATGGGATAATAGATGTATTTCTGCAACTATGAAAAGAGAGGTGTGTGAACCCTAATGGGAGTATTTCTTGCTATTTTTATCTTCTTTTAGTCAGACCTCAGCAACTTTATTTTGTAGCTCTTCCTGGTTGATAGGATAGCTGTTTCTTCTTTCTCCTGCTATTTAGAATATATCTAAACAGTGACATCTAAAACTTTGAAGTATATGTGTGTGCTTCTAGAATGTGAAGAGGGTGAAGATGGAGGAGTAAGCTATCACTTCTTACATGCTCATTCTTGAGATATGAGGATGCGATCAGGGTAGGTAGAACATGAAATGATTGCTCATGAAGTCAGCCCTTTGAGAACTGTGTTGAGTAGTATTTCACAAAGTATAGATTCCTTTCATATTCTCATTGTAACAGTAACAACAGCTTTTTTAGATGGGTGTCATTGCTTGCTGTGTTTTTAGGAAATTGAGGTTAAAGTTGCTTGCCCAAGGTCACATGGTCAGAATTGTGAACCCTAGTCCTCAGACTCCAGATCCTGGACTCTGTCCTCTAGGATCTTCTCCTTGTATCAAAGTCTAAGAATTATCAAAAATAACCAAATATGTTGCTTTATTAATATCCCCCTTAAGAAACTTGTAGACATATAATTTGGCTACCTCTTCCAATGGATTTTATCTGAATAAGGTATATGACCAAACTAATTTCATGAGTAATGTAAAAATAGAGGTCATTTATTTTTCTCTCTCTTTTTTTTTTTTTGATAAAGTAGACTTCCAGCTTTGAAGTCCTTTGTTCACATCACATCTGATAAATCACAGACGTTTTCTCTTGTCAAAGAACTGCGAGATAATCTACCTTTTGGTCATTTTAACTAAGTTAAAATGAATATACTGTATAGTATTCTTTGGCATTTCTCTTTAAATAGGCACATTATGATTTCAAATAATTAACTGAAATTTCTGTCATTATTTTCCAGGTTAACATTAGCAGAATACCATGAACAAGAAGAAATCTTCAAACTCAGATTAGGTCATCTTAAAAAGGTAAGTATAATGAGAAAATGTGTGAAGAAATGCAAGTTTTAGTTTACATTTGGTGTTGAAGTTGTTTGGGCATTTGGGCAGATGATAGCTTCACATACCTGTGGAAATCATCAGTAGTTACTTTGTGGCGCACCTGTGTTCTAGTGGTGGAGGTCATGTCTTTTCAACTTGCAAGTCAGCTGCATGCCCCCAATAAGAGTGCCTTTTCCACCAATGATATACCGATACTTCATTCTGTATACCTCATAGGGCCCCACAAGTGATTATCTTTTTAGTAAAAAATAATATAAAGTAAGAGCAGATGGTTCTGAAATTGAAGTTATTGTGATGTTGTAAATCACATAGCAGCTCTTATCTCTTACCTAACTGGCTAAGAAAAGAAGGTGGTGCACCAACCATATTGTAACACAAAGGCACCCACATAGAATTTGTTGTTGACAGGGTTCACAGAGTTATCTTTGATGTAGATCACTCATCTTTTAAATTCAGCAGCATGTGCTTTTTGGTGGGTGCTGCTTATCAGGAAGATGATCAATAAGTATTTAATAGATTCCTCTTAAGATGTGCTTGTCATCTCTCCCTGCCCTTCTCAGATCTTGTTAAATCAGTGGAATTTAAAAGCACTAAGTAGAATTGCAGTTATAGAACAGAACCAGTTAGAGAACCTGATTTGTGTTTTTTAAAAAAAGAAAAAAAGATTGCATGCCTGTATGTATACATACAAAACGTTTCTGGAAAACTTACACAAGGAACTTAACAGTGATTGTATCTGGGGAGTGGCCATGGAGAGGGCGGAAGCTTTTCACTTTTCCTGCTGTTCTTCTCTGTATGGTTTGAGTTTTATTTATTATTTTGCTGTAGGATCATTTTTATGATTAAAATTCCAGTTCTTAGAAAAATCTTCTTCAATGCAAAACATCTCAGCTTTTCATAAGAAGGATGTCTGCTTTTGTTTTTGAAATGAGAGTCTAAAAA
Organism: Muntiacus reevesi; assembly: GCF_963930625.1. Taxonomy (NCBI): domain Eukaryota; kingdom Metazoa; phylum Chordata; class Mammalia; order Artiodactyla; family Cervidae; genus Muntiacus; species Muntiacus reevesi. The sequence goes on along the minus strand of NC_089266.1, from coordinate 15,605,468 downwards.
GGTAGAGTTTCCTGTGTTCTAAACTATTTCTTTCCTTTTCACTTTAGGAGGAAGCAGAGATCCAGGCAGAGCTGGAAAGGCTAGAAAGGGTTAGAAATCTACATATCAGGGAACTAAAAAGGATACATAATGAAGATAATTCACAGTAAGCAACTTGGGGGTATGTTGGGTTGGAGATTGCTGAATACTTTCTGACATGAATTGTCCAGAATGATATTTTTGCTTATTGTAAATTTGGTAAACCATTCCATGGTGTATTTAAGTCTGTTGTAGGTGTAATAATACATTTTATGAACAAAATTATGATTTGCACTGGTTTAAATACATATAAACATATTAGGTTTATATATTAAGTATATATTTATACATACAGCAGTCTTATGCACAGAGAGGTCATTAAAGCAATGTAACTTTGCAGTCGCAAATGGTTTAGGTACATTGTGTACTCAGATTTACCCTCCTAGCCTTACTGAAGAGGGAAGCATTAGGGTGACAGTGAGGTGGTGTGGAAAGTCTGTTGGGTTGAAAATGACACTCAGTTTCTGAATGACCTTTATAGGTCATTAAAGTGTTGAGATTTTTAAGAAAGACTCAAGTTCAATACATTAATTGTAGATAAATGCTCATCTTTGTAAGCCATTTAAGGAATTAAAACTGTGAAAAGTAGATTGTAAGTGGCAAGTGGCTTCTAACCATAATCCTTTTATTCCCCCCCACATTCTTCTAATTCTGAAACATGGAGGTTTTGGCGTAGCTACAGCTAGTATATTTTTGTCTGGCCAGAGTGAGCCATGGACTTGGCTTTCTGTAAGTGGCAGCAACAGTAGCTACCACCATTACTCTGCACTTTCTGTGTTAGGCAGAGTTCTGAGTGCCCCTGTGTCTGTCAGTTAATTGTCACAGTAGCCCATTGCAGTAGGTCATCTTCCATACATAGATCTGGAAAGTGGCTTAGAGAAGTTAAGTTAACTTGTCTAGGGACTAGTGTGACCAAACAAAGAGTTGAGATGTGGCTCTGACTCCACAGTGAGACCCCATGCAGTGATGTCACCTCTCTCCACAGGCGTGCCACTGTCTCAAAATCAAAGTACTTTCAGGATTATTAGTAGGGCTGATGAGGAACTAGGTAGAAACACCTAAAAGTTATTTTTGCCAGAATCTCTCATTTCTTCATCTTATTGCTAGAAAATGATACAAGATGGAATCCTATATGGGGAAAACAGTTATATCATGAAGACGTAAAGAGAGAAAATGAATGCAAGTAGAACATTTGACTCACTTTATAATGAGATCTGTTTTTAAAGCCACGTAAACTATCTTGGGATTTTGTTGTATGTTTCTGAATGGAGGGGATGTGTGGTTCTTGAGTGGTTTGTAGGCCCCCGGTAGCACAGTTTGGAAATCCCTGGTCCAGTGTACAGCCCTGCACCCTTTGCTTTATGGCAGGGCAGAAAGAGAGGGAAGTCAACAAGGGTCACTAGTCTAATTGTGACTGTGCTGCAGCTGGACCTGGCTCTCATGACTCCACAGCTAATGTTCATCATAGCTACGCCGTCTCTTTGAACCAGAGTTTTTCCTATGCTCAGAATTAGCTACATTATGATGATTGCCAAACTGTTGGCAGCATCTGTAATTGTATGTATAACACGTCAGACATTCTGGAAATTTCACAAACATGGAAAATTGTGTAGTCCTTGACCTCAGGATGATGTTGTTTTATATTGTGTTTCCACAGATTTAAAGATCATCCAACGCTAAATGACAGATATTTGTTGTTACATCTTTTGGGTAGAGGAGGTTTCAGTGAAGTTTACAAGGTAAGTATGAGGAACTGGGTATAGAGGCTGAGAGTTAAGTTATTGGTTATTACAAACTTAGAAAACATTTAAAATAGTGATAGAATTGTGACTGATCTTTACTGACCAAAATTCCAAACTGTTAAGAACCTGTGTATCGAAATGATCCCTTGGAGAAGGAGATGGCAACCCACTCCAATAATCTTGCCTGGGAAATCCCAAGGACAGAGGAGCCTGGTGGGCTATGGTCCACGCGGTCACAAAAGAGTCAGACACAACTTAGAGTCTAAACAACAACAATCTTTGGGAGAACTGCTTCTAGTAAACTTGTGACTAAACAGGAGTCAATATTTTACCCTGTTTATCAAGTTTGAAGAGTAATTACAGATTAAAAAAAAACAAATAGAGAAAACAGCATCATTTCTGGATAATGGAATAGTGGTGATTTTTATTCTAGTTTTGTGCTTTCTGCCTCATCTGTATTTGTTAGAGATGAGTGCTATTTTTATTCTAATAAGATTTATATATATATATATATATATATATAAATGTTTTAAAATAGATGTACTAAAAAGTTAATTCTTTGAAAACTTGGTTTTTGCTTTTAAAGTGTTGGCATCTTCCACGTCAGAATGTTTAGTAACACTGGTTTTGCTGAAGGATTGTCCTGGCTTAGAGTGCTTCAGTTGGCCCAGTGAAGTCCAGGCTACTGTGCCCCCCAATTGGTTTTCCGTGAATGAGAAATTCTACCTGTTTTAAATACAGCTGTAGATATATAATACGCTCACCAGCCACAGCCTCCTTAAATTTCTCTATTTCTGGCACCTGGCATTTAAATGCCCAACTAGTTTATTAATTGGTCTTTACTGCATGACCCAGTAATTCTGTCTTTTCTAAGTTGTAGCCTATACTGTTAATGATTTATGTTATGCCCATATGAATTTTTAGGGCAAAGTTTTCAATTAGCAATAATCGCGCCTCAGATAAACCTCATTGGCTATGATACGCCACTGCTCCATATGAATTTTTATATAGAAAATCTTTTGAGTAAAATACTTCTTATTTCAGATAAAAACATTAGTTTTTCTTTTTTTCTCTTTTTTAATGTTAATTTTTTATTGTGGTGATGTATACATGACACCTACCATTTTAACCATTTTTAAGTATACAATTCAGTGGCATTACGTATACAGTGTTGTGAAAGTATCATCACTTCCCATTTCCAGAATTATGATAATATTTCTAGTGTACTGCTGGGTTTAATTTTTTAGTATTTTGCTCATATTTTTAATCTGTGATCATAAGTGGTATTGGCTTACAGCTGTTTTTTATGTGCAGGCAGCATTGTCTAGCTTTGATGTCATAGTTATTCCAGAAGGAGTTGTGAAATTTCTTTTTTCCCATGTTCTGAAATGCTTTGCATTACATGTTGGCTATGTGGAAGTTGTTAGTGCTAAATCATAAAATCAGCTGTGTAGTTGTCATTTTAGAGGAAAATAGCCTTTTCAGTTTCTTCTACAAATATTGACCTATTCAGACTTTCTTCCCATTCTTTTTTTTTTTTAATATATGTGCTGCCGAAGCGAGCTTTCTTTCCATTCTTAAGTCAGTTTTGATAATTCATTTTTCCTGGAGAATCATCCTATTTCATCTTGATTTCCATACTTTATAAGTTATTTCTCTTTTAAAATGTTTATTTTTGTACCTCGTGATTAATAGGCCAGAGGTAGGTTAGTGTTTTCTTTTTTTTCCCCTCTGGAGATTAGCTTTTTATTTTTGTTAATCAGATCTACTATTTGATTTGTTTTGTTTTCATTGACTTTTGCTTTCAAATCTTCCTTCTGTTTAGTTTTCATTCTTGAGTCATATACTTAGTTTATTATTGGGATAATTTAAAAATTGTGATAAAAAACACATAGCATAAATATTACTAATTTAACCTTTTTTAAGTGTTCAGTTGTTGCTGTTCAGTCACTCAGTCATGTCCAACTCTTTGTGACCCCATGGATTACAGCACGCCAGGCTTCCTTTTCCTTCACTATCTGTAGGAGTTTGCTCAAACTCATATCCATTGAGTTGATGATGCCATCCAACCATCTCATCTTTCGTTGTCCTCTTCCGCCGTCAGTCTTTTCCCGCATCAGGGTCTTTTCCAATGAGTCAGCTCTTTGCATCAGGTGGCCAAAGTATTGGAGCTTCAGTATCAGTCCTTACAGTGAATATTCAGGGTTGATTTCCTTTAGGATTGACTAGTTTTGATTCCTTGCTGTCCATGGGGCCCTCAAGAGTCTTCTCAGTTCAATAGTGTTAGATATATTCATGTTGTTCTGAAACAGATCTTCAGAACTTTTTCATCTTGCAGAACAGGAGCTGTATGCACTAATCAGCAGCTGTCCTTTTCCTTCTCTCTCCAGCTGCCTGTAACCACAATTCTACTTTATATTTTTATTAATTTGATTATTTTTCCATAACTCATGTGAGGAATCACAGTGTTTGTTTTTTTGTGACTGGTTTATTTCATTTACCATAATGTTCTCAAAGTTTATCCATGTTGAAGCATGTGACAAGATTTTCTTCTTTTTAAACTTGGATAATCCCGAGATTGTGTATATATACTTCATTTTCTTTACCCATTCATGTCAGTCGACATTGGCATTGCTCCTTCTCTTATCTGTTGTGAATAGCGCTGCTTTGAGTGCACATGTGCAGATATCTCTTTGCGATCTTGCTTTCAGTTCTTCTGGCTGTATACCCAGAAGTGGGACTATTTCTTTTTTAAAATCATCAAAATTGGTTCTTGGTGCTTCACTTGTTAGTGATTTCTTCATATTTTTTCCTATTCTTCAAACATTTTAACACTTCTGAAATCTAAATGCTTCTTACAACAATATGTACATTAATGTATTCTTTTGCTGTTTTCCATATAGCCCTTCTTAGATCATTGGTGAATCACAGTGTTTTCAACTCAGAAATAGGTTTTGATAATAGGAAAAAAATGACACTTGTAGTTCATTAGTGCTCTTACAAATTGGATGATATTTACTCTGGCTTTTAATGGCTTGATAATGGTTCTCTCCTATAAAGCCATGATGGATACATGCATACAGGTGGACTTTAGATTCTGTAAGAAAAATAGAGTTGAAAAGTTTGCATTTCTGTGAAATAAGATAATCTGTTTGAATTGAATGGTTTTTGTATTTTGAAAATACTGGTTTAAATTTGGTATATATTAGAAGTTTCTTTTATAAGCAGGGCTCTCTTATATCCTGTGCTTTCCTAGAGGTAGCTTGTCTTTTAAAAGATCTGTAGAACAGTAATCACCACTCTTCATGGCCTGTATAACCTCTGCCTATTGTCTTCATCTGTTCATACGTTTGTGGAAACTGGCAGATAGGTGGTAATAACACTGGAACTGAAACAGTAAGTTTTTAATGTGGACTTTAAAGCCAAATTCATTCTAAAAAAGCTCCTCAAAGAATTGTATTGGGGAAATCTGTTGTAAAATGCTACTTACTTTTTCAAATTGTGATGTACACCAGGCAACCTTGAGAATCTGTTACCTTTTTTTACCCCACAATCTAGCACCACTGAGCTGATCTGGAACTTGGGCCAGCAGTGGTAGCCTTTGGGGAAAGCATGTCCCTTTTTTTAGACGGTGCTGGATAAGTGACTGACTTCCGACATTGTTGAGATCCAAAATTACTTAGTTATCCAGTATGTAGAGGTGGGACTAAACAAACTTAGCAAAGAGGTGTGCCCTGTTTCTTAAGGAAGCAGATAGTCTATGTCCCTAGCGTTTCAAAAGTGGCAGGACCTCTGAACCTAAAACTGCTCTAAAAATAAAACCTATTAAAAAATATTTACAAAAAGGAAAAAAAAAGTGGCAGGACTTACTGTTGAAGAATGTCAAGTCCCAGAACCAGCTGAGGGACAAGAGCCAAGAGGGGAGAAAGGTCCCAAATACGGTAGATGACATCCAGAGAGAGAGTTGTTTAGAAGTGACTGTTGAGGCGGGGACTGTCTTTCTGTTTGTGGCGTGTGCTGGGTTTTATTTTCTAAACCCCTCGGTGCCACTGTGTCTGGAGACTTCTTGATTGTCTCATAACAAGTTTCAAGAAAGATGGTTACAACTCTGAAGGAAGTGTGCTGTCCACTGCTCTTGTTATTTAATAATGCATTTTGGACTTTTGAGTATGTTGGTCTGTTAAGCAGAAGTTTCTGGTCAGTTACCTGTAATTCTTGTTAGCATTATCCACAATATAATTTATTCCTTTTCTTTATAGGCATTTGATCTAACAGAACAAAGATACGTAGCTGTGAAAATTCACCAGTTAAATAAAAACTGGAGAGATGAGAAAAAGGAGAATTACCACAAGTAAGTGATACTAGAGTATCTGATTTTTCAAAATTTAGTAATAATAGCTGTAGTTTGAGCACTGTGTTAAGAGCTTTACATGCATTGCTGTTGTTTCATTTAATCCTCATAACTGCCCTTGGAGGGTAAATAAATCTTCCATCTTACTGATAAGGAAATTGATACTTACAGAATTGAGTAACAGCTAAGAAATGGCTGAGCCTGTATTTAAATCCAGACTTCCCTTAATCCAGGCCCATGTGTTTAACCCTCCCCTTCCATTGTGTGTCTAAAAGTAGCTATAATAAACAAGTCAAGCCTCATAAATTACTGTTGCTTGTCTGTAGAAAATGTGAGAGTGTTCTGTAGTGGTCTAGAGATCCTAGGGAGCATGAGGTGGGGCTTTTTTCTGCTTTATAGTCATCTCATCACGGAGGAGACCATACGGCACCTGCTGCCCCTCAGTATTTGGTCCTCAGGGCTGGACCCTCCTCCCCCATCACAAGCTTCCCGTCTCAGAGTTCTTGTCTTCAGTTTCCCACTTGCTGTGCTCGCCCCCTTCTAGATGCCCTTGTGGCAGCCCTCATCTGTACTTGGGGTGCAGGATGGGAGGGTGACTCTTTAGAATGAACAGTTTTTACCTGTGCAGGTGTGAATGTCTTTCTTTCACTAACGTCAGGCCTTGCCTGTTTCTGCCCTGAACTTCAGAACATTGAAGTTACAGTTCACTTGCTTTGGATGCCACTCAGACTTTGCTGTTAGGATCTCCCCTGGCCATAATATTGTTTCCTTTTTGTAGGAACAAGTACTGTGTTAGACATAGCTTACCCCTAAAAGGAGAGACAGCCCCTTTTGACATAAAGCAGTCTACCTCCCTTCTATAAAAGCACTTTTGTTTTCTCTTATAAATAGTACTCTGGAGGAAAAAAGGCAGTGGACTTCGAAGAGCCTTTTAGGTGACTTCTAAATATCAGTGGAAAAATAAAACATTTCTACATCATTAACCCATTCTTGAGGCTTAGAGCAAGGCGACTCCTGCCTTATGGCTACTGTTCATTAGGGACCCAGGAACTCTCGCTGCTCTGTACAGGCTGGCAGTGGTGCTCAGCGCTGGAGGAGAGGAGGTCCTGTGGCGTAAGGAGCGAGAGCGCTTAGCAGAGGTGGGAAAAAGGAGGCCGTGTGCTCTGTGCGTGGCACTCTGCCTCTGTCCGTGTGTGTCAGGCGGCTGCAGTCCAGATGCTTCTGAGGAGCAGTTACATTATTACAAATACATTCTAGGCACTCGACAGGCAGGGACAGATGACCTGCGGCTGCAATTGCCAGGAGCACTTAAAAGAAGACAGCCGCATGTTCTGACCAGTTAGGAAAACGGTGAGAAATGTCCGCATCATATTGAAACTCCAGGAGGACCTGAGGGTATAGGAACAGTACCTGCATCCCTTCCACAGTGTCCCTCGGCTATCCTCGGGGCCTGTTCTGCAGCTGTGTGCGCTGCCGACTCTAAACCAGCTGACTCTACAAGGGATGGGCCTTGGTGAACCTTGAGGAGATAGTTCCTCTGCAGAGATTTATACAGACTTTGCCTCGTCTCCGTCTCCAGCTTTCAGGCTGAGTTTAAAGAGGACTCAGGGGCCGAAGACTGTGGTGACTGCCCATGGGGGTTGTGCTCACCGTAGCCTTTTGAAGCAGTGAGGGATAGACACCAGGACCTCCTTGACACACTTGGCAAGCTGTTTGAGTCCTGGTGGGTGTGGATGGGGTCTCCTTTCCCATTTGTCTGCCAGATGGAGTCACAGAGCAAGTGAAGGGGGTAGTCTCGTGTCTGAGTTCTTAGAGGTTCAGCTCCAGCTCACAGTGCTGCCTTCCCATTCTTTGCTTCCTCACCACGGCAGGAGTCACGACTCCTGAGCACCTTCTGTGGAGCCATCTGGGCAGGAGCCATTTCTCAGTTGATAGACACGCTGGTGGAGGGGCGGGTGGTGCAAATATTTTGTGACCTCCATTCATCCTTGTGGGAAAACTCTTAACAGCACTTCCACCTTTCTTGGAAAGATTTTGCTTGCTAAGTGATAATAAATCATACAGAGGAATTGTAGGCTATAAATAATAGTGAATTAGCAATATGGCACTAACCCCCTTGAACTGAAATTAAGGAGACATATCAGGCACTGAACAGATTTTAGAGAGTGCTTCAAAAATTCAGTGTGAAACTGAAAAGGAGTACATTTCAGTGTTGTGGTCACATTATAAAATATGAAAATACTACTGTTACCTGCATATAGTAAGATCTTCTGCTTGCTTTTTCCTTCATGGGGATGACTTCCCAGCCCCATCTGGAATCAGAACATGTATTTGGGTGAAAAAGAAAGAAAAATTCAAAGAAAATAAAAGGCTGTTGTATTGTTTATTTTTGAGTTCTATTTTGCACCCCCTTTCCTCTCCTTTCTCTGCAAAGTGATAGAAGTAAGCTGATTGTTTTACTTTTGCATTATTAAGCATTAATAGGCATTACTTTATTTCTTTAACCTCTCAAAATAGATATTAAGAAATTTATGGTAGGAAAAATTTCATATAAAGCTATCCACAGAAATAACTGTATCTGTACTCTTGTATGATACTGTTTTCTAATTTTCTAGGATATAATTACTGAAAGTCTAAATATATAACTACTTATAAGACAGTAGAAGACTAAGTGGATCAGTTTCTTACTTGTTTCCTTATTTATAGGGCATTAGTCCCTTGGATCTTTAGTTGAAATTTGAACATATGAAGGATGTAAGAATGTAAGGAGAACCTCTGCCTTGCCTGGTGAACTGTAGCAAATGGCCTTAGAGCCCGACGTGATATTGAGGGGGGTCTTTTCGTGACACACAGAAAGTTTCCTTAGTTGGCCAGGACTTGTGACACGCTTTAATTTATAATTTTTCCTTCCTTTAGTTTCCTCAGTTTTTTATAACCTCCATGGAGAAATTGGTCTCTACTCTGAAATGCACAAAATCATAAAGTTAAGAGGGCAGAGAACGATAGATTTCTAGTGTGTGAGAATAAGAAATGACTTAACAGTAATCTGTTTAGATCATAGGTTTCTGAACTTGTTTTTTTAGAAACAGTACCACCTTTATTTTACCAAATGAAATGAAGTATTACATGATTTGTTTTTGTTTTTGTTTTTGGTACATGCTGTGAGGCATGTGGGATCTTAGTTCCCCACCAGGGATCAAACCTGCTTACCCTGCATTGGAAGCGTGGTGCTTCAACTCAGTGCTGACAAGTTTGTGTTTTTTTTTCCAGAAAGACATAAAGATACTGATGAGGACTTCCCTGGTGGTCCAGTGGTTAAGAATCTGCCTGCCAATGCAGGGGACATGGGTTTGATCCCTGGTCCTGGAAGATTCCACATGCCGCAGGGCAGCTAATAAGCCTGTGCATCAAAACTACTAAACCCACGTTCTAGAGTCCATGTTCTGCAACAAGAGAAGCCACCGCAACTAGAGAGTAGCCCCCACTCACCACAGCTAGAGAGAGCCTGTGCACAGCAACAAAGACTCAGTGCAGCCAAAAATTCTTTAAAAATTTAAAAAAAAAAATGCTGATGAAATAAAGCATCAGAAGAAGCAAAACTGCCCAAAATGGCCACTTGAAAAATAAACCTAATCAAACAACATTTTCTTTGGGGAAAAACATTTAATCACTTTTAGATTCCTATTCTTCCCCTCCCTCTTCCCCTAGTTGTTCCTCAGTTTTTCTTTGATTGAGTACTTTCTATATATTTTTGACATGCTAGAATACATTTCAGAAAACATTACTTTTTGGGGGTTTTATTTTATCATACTATGGAATGTTTTCGTTTTTTGACTCTTAGAACAAAATGCCCCAAACTAAATGGTGCTAGATTACTTAAAATATAATATCCTAAACTATATATATATATATATATATATATATATAAAAATATCCTATTACTCTTATTAAGAACCACATTTTATTCTTTAAAATTCAGTATATGAATACATCAGATTATATAGTACATTTTTCTTCCTATCTTACTAAAGAAAAAAAACATATGTATGAAAAAAATCTCTTATTCTAAGAAAACTAAGGTTCCCATAGTTTCAAACTTTTTATCAAATTAGCATTTTCTTAGAAAGTAATGCTAATAGTCCTTTAAATTCTTTTTTGTAAAGAGGATTGAAAAACAAATCCAGTGCATTTGTAATTGCCTTATTTTACCAGCAGTCCTTTTACTCAGTGAGTTTACATGCCAAAATTGATCCCTGTGATGGAACCCCAGGGTATAAACATTTGTAGACAGAAAGTATCAGCTTCAGAGAAAAGAAAAAAAGTGCTGTCTTTATCATTTTTAAACCTCTGCTGTTTGGGTATCAATATAAAAGAGGTAAGGTTATCACAGAATGAACTTGCAAAGGATAAAAGTTAGTGCCTGCTGTTTTTCCAACAGCTTGGCAGAGACCTGTGGAGAAAACAGGGTGAAGAAAGACTAGAGGACTAAATGGACTTGAATGGAGTGAATGTGCAGGAACAGTGGAGAAGTGTGAGAGTAAATTAGGAGGATCCTGGAAAAGTTCTGAAAGACAGGCCAAAATACAAAATGTTAATTTCCTTCTTGTTCACAGGCATGCATGTAGGGAATACCGGATTCACAAAGAACTGGATCATCCCAGAATAGTTAAGCTGTATGATTACTTTTCACTGGACACTGACTCGTAAGTACTATACTGTTTCTAGCTTAGCAGAGAATATTATTTTCTTGCAGCGTGATGACTCATGGAATGGAATTTAAATCTGGGTCCAGAAAATACTGTCTGAAAGGGCCAAATGTATTTTTGGGCAAATGATTGTATTTGAATTCAGATTGGGGCCAGCAGGACATACATTTCTTGGCCCCAGGATGGGTGCAGTTTTGTGCTGGTCAGTGTTTAACAACCAGCCTGGAGGAGAGAGGCATAGGGGTGATGTGTACTGTTTGCCAGTTTCTGTGGAACAATACTCTGAACATGTCCAATTTTTTTAAAGGCGGGGGCAACTTTATTGAGATGAGTTTATATACCATACGGTTCACTCATTTAAAAGTACACAGTATTCATAGGTATGTTGCGGCCATGACTAGTCAGTTTTTGAACATTTTCTCCGCCTCAGAAAGAAATCCTGTACCTTATTCTTTCATCCCCCTTTTCCTCCACTCCACTCCTGCTGTAAGCAACCGCCTATCTGCTTTTTGTGTCTATAGATCAGCTATTCTGGGACTTTCATAGGACGGATCATGTAGTGTGTAAACTTTTGTGGCTGGCTTCTTTCACTTAGCATGGTGTTCTTTTAAGGTTCTTCTTGTGTCATTTATCAGTACTTCTTTCTGTTTTATGACTAAATATATTCTACTGTCTGGAAATACTACCTTTTGTTTATCCATTTATCCTACCAGGGGCTTAAAAACTAGCTCACAAAATTTCTGAGAATTTAACTCTCAGCTGTCAGAAACTGGTACAAATTGGTGCTGGCATACCACAGACAAGCGGCAGTCGAGTGAGCCTGATGAACACTGACGGGCCTTCCGAAGCTCTAGCAGTATGACTTCATCATAGAATTAGAATGAAATGTGGCAGAGCCTAATGCTACATCTGAAAATATAGGCTGGTTCAGAGGCTTATAGGGATTTCAGTCCAGCCTTCTCACTTTGTAGGTGGCGAGTTGAGGACCAGAGAAGTTACATGACTTGTCTGAGATCTTTAATAATCGTAGGCATTATTGTATTTCATTACTTGGTATAGGTAAGCTCTCGATCTCTTGGTTTATCCAGGAGTTTAGAAATAGTTAAGCATTTGGAAACATCTCTGTTGGAGTCTGAACTGAATCAGGAAAGCATGCTTAGGCCTGGCCCGCAGGGGTTTCCTTCCACCTCCCAGAGTGTTCGGCCTCTTCCAAATGGCAGCTGTCTCAGAGCTTGCTGTGCGAGAGCCCATCCACATTTAGAAATGGCCCCAGAGGGAGACCATAATCCCCTTTGGAAGCATCCACTCAGGGATTTCCCCTTTCCAGTCAAGTGCAGTCAGCACAGTGCTGTGTGTGCTGTTGAGTGGGATTCAGAAAAACAGTGAGTTAAAAAGCAGGTTTCCACAGGGTGGCTTTATTGTTTTGCTTTCAACAAGTTCCTTGAATACTAGGAAGGGCACGCATACCCCCCAAATATAAGCACAAAAGCCATTTCAAAAGTAAACGCAGTGACTTGGATTCCCTGCTGTTCTGAGCTGTGTACACTTAACTGACCTGAGATGCTGAGTTGACTTTGCGCTACTCTCGCTGTTTACTTTGTCCTTCCTGTTGTGTGTATGGTGAATTTTCCCCCAAAATAAGTCAAATCATTGTTTTACAAAGTTTTCCGAGAGTTGAGTATTTAAAGTGAGATTTTATTTTCAGCTTGCATTGGGTCCAAAATAAATTCACTAAGCCTGAGAATCTATGCCTCAGATTTCAGCATATCAGATCAGAGAAATCTATACATTTTAGGCCTGTTTTCTCAAATAGGATGCTAGCATGTTGAGACATGCTATGTTTTGTAAGAAGCATGAGCTGTTGGTCAGTTTGGGGGTCCCTTGGGACTGTGTATGTGTCCACATTTTATTGCTTTGCTGCCTGAAGGTCTTCAGTGGCCCACAGGCCATGAGTGTGAGTCCTGCGTCTGTTTGATTGTAGATGAGTTGGCCCTTGTAGGCTGTGTTCACTGGCCTCCTTTGTCAGTTGTTCAGTGGGATTCATTCAGTGGAGAGACAGAAGTGGTGGTGGGTGGAGACTCCTCCCCTGATGGTCCCAGGTTCCCTTGGTGACCCTGGTTCTGATTGCACCATCTCCACCCTCTGGCCTTAGGGTGCTAATGACTTTCTGCTCTAGATGATTTCTAGGGTGCTCACTGGCCACTTTGTCTTCTCAACTCTTCTGTCATCTGTGTGATCAGTTCTCTGAATTAAAGCCTCTCCGTTTTAAATACTCCAGTAATTTTCATTTCCCAGCAAGACCCTGAGTGATTTAGCCACATTGTCACAGCTTAGAATAGTTTAAAAGGTATTCCTCTCTCAGGAAGCCTTACTTCAGTTTATGACTGCCTTGGAAGACAGACACATGACCGTTCATACCATGAATGCTATGTAGTTTTAGATTTGGATCTGTGTGACATACTGGCATAAGTGAAAGAAAAAACTCATACTATATAATGATACATTTGTTAGAACTACAGATACTGTCCTTTAAAAAACTCTTTTACACCTTGTGTATTTAGCAAACAAAAATCATAGTATGTGCAGTCTGCTAGGAGCAGTAGTATTCAGTCAGCCTTGGGGACCTGGGCAAACCCTCAATTCTTCTTTACTGTCAGCACCCAGGGTGATATAAAATGCAGTGAGGATTGTGTATTTGATCATAACGTACTTGTTTAGAAATGGAGCATCCTGTGGATTGTAGAGTAAGTGTCTAGTTTAAATATATGACAGTTCCTGTCAATATTCCTAAAGTCTGATTCAAGAAGCGGTGTGCCCTGGGTGAACTTTAGCAGAGCAGGTTCCAACGTGAAGGGTGCAGACATTCTTCACTAAGAGAGTTGGCAGTTTACTTCCTGTAAACTGCTAATACTGAATAAAGAATGCTGCTGCTGCTAAGTCGCTTCACTTGTGTCCAACTCTGTGTGACCGCATAGACGGCAGCCCACCAGGCTCTGCCGTCCCTGGGATTCTCCAGGCAAGAATACTGGAGTGGGTTGCCATTTCCTTCTCCAATGCATGAAAGTGGAAAGTGAAAGTGAAGTCGCTCAGTTGTGTCCGACTCTTCTGTGACCCCATGGGCTGCAGCCTACCAGGCTCCTCCGTCCATGGGATTTTCCAGGCAAGAGTACTGGAGTGGGTTGCCATTGCCTTGTCCGGAATAAAGAATAGAAGAGTATTTTAAAGAGCAAAGAAGGAGGAAGTGAGAAGCTATCTACCTCAGTGGTCCACAACCTTTTTGGATCCAGGGACCGATCGTGTATGTGGAAGACAATTTTTCCACAGACAGGGCAGGGGATGGGGGCAGTCATTACATCTCAAATGACTTTGGGATGATTCAAGCACATTACATTTATTATGCACTTTATTTCTATTTTTATCACAGCAGCTCTACCTCAGATCATCGGCATTAGATCCCAGAGGTTGGGGACCCCTGAATTACCTGATGGTTTCACTGGGGCTTGTTTAGTTAGACCTAATCTGCTTGCTTTTATCCCACGATCAAGTGTTGGTTTATTTGTCTTTAGGTTTTGTACAGTACTAGAATACTGTGAGGGAAATGATCTGGACTTCTACCTGAAACAGCACAAATTAATGTCGGAGAAAGAAGCCCGATCCATTATCATGCAGATTGTGAATGCTTTAAAGTACTTAAATGAAATAAAACCTCCTATCATACACTATGACCTCAAACCAGGTATGTCTAATTTTTAGGAGACAGTATTGGTGGTATTTCTTTGGTCTTATAAGTAACTTTCAATTTTATAAAGTTAGGGGATTTGGCGGGGGCCAAAAAGGCCTAATAAAATCTGACTCTAAATTGCCTGGGTAGGTGTGGGAATAAGAGAGTCCTGGCCACACAGCACGGGATTTAGGAGGTTGGGTTGTATTCAGTGCTCTGGAGAAACAATGCCCTTGTCTTTAGAGCCAGGGCAGTTCATGATGTCAGTCCAGTTGAGAAAGAACTGCTCTGGCAAGCTTGGTTTTGTTTTTCCCATTACTCACACTAGACAGTAATCCTTCTACCCCAAGTCTCTTTGATAAGTGCCCTCACATTAGCAAATTATTTTCCACGTATGCCCCCCATTTCATTAAATTCTGAGCAGAGTTTTCCATCTTTTTGTATGGTTATTATCTAGCTTTGATCGTTGTTGGCAGGGGAGAGAACGGTTTGACTTCTGTCTGTTGTCATCCTCAGCTGTTGCTGAGAAGTCTGCCTGTGTGCTCTTTAGACAGCTCTATCCTGCTGAGCTTAGGTGTTGGGAAGAGTCCCCTTTACCTCCTGGTGGGGACAGTTAACTTTGCCATCCTCTTCTGATAGCTACATATTAAATCTCACTATTCTTTAATGACGAAAGTGAAAGTGAAAGTCAGTCGTGTCTGACTCTTTTGCGACCCCATGGACTATACAGTCCATGGAATTCTTCAGGCCAGAATACTGGAGCGGGTAGCCTTTCCCTTCTCTAGGGGATCTTCCCAACTCAGGAATCGAACGCAGGTCTCTCTTATTGCTGGTAGATTCTTTACCAGCTAGGTCACAAGGGAAGCCCCTTTAATGACTAAATAAATGACTAAAAATTCATTACAAGGAAGTGATTTTTTAAAAGATAGCTACTGTGTGATTGGGTTTTCTATTACTGAATCTATTACATTTTCCTGCCCCAGGAGCTGTAGGTGGCACTGTGGTACTAATTTAGATTCCCCTGTATGTTTTCTTTGATTCCACACCACCCTCCCCAAACTACTATTCCAAACAGGGTGGTTTAGAGATCCTTACTGAAAGTTCAGATGAAAGTTTCCCACTATTTTTGACCAACCATACAAATGATATTTTACTTTGGCTAGTTAATTATTTTTTTCCACTGCTCATAGTGCTGGTTTTGGCACATTAAGCAGGTGATTCTTGGAAAAGAGAAATTTGCAGCCAGACACTTATGACTCTCCTCTAGCATCCAGAGCCCAGATTGTTTTATTCCAGAGATTTAAATGTTTGCTATTATGCGTAAGAGTTGGAGTCCAGTTGTCCTCTTCTTGTCTGTTATTATTACCTTGGCTTTTCCTAGTAAGTCTCTTTTTTATTCATGAAGATTTTTATCTTTTTAGGTAATATTCTTTTAGTAAATGGTACAGCATGTGGAGAGATAAAAATCACAGATTTTGGTCTTTCCAAGATAATGGATGATGATAGCTACAATTCAGTGGATGGCATGGAGCTAACATCACAAGGTGCTGGTACTTACTGGTAGGTATCTGAGAGATCTGTGCAGTTGGCTGGAGATGTGACTGTATTATGCTGAAGTGTTGGTGATTGTTCATTAGACTACATTCTGTCTGCTTAGGCAGAAATGCTGTATACCATAGTAGACTTTCCTCTCCAAATATTTGCTGTCTTGTCAGCGGTTTGACTCTTTGTATTTACATGAATTTGTCTTAATTTTTCTTTTTATTCTTAAAAACCATTGAGAGAGGGATTATGCATGACCAGGCGTTTTGAGTTGTGTGTTTGCTCTGTAGGTAGGCCCTACCGAGTACATAGAGAATGAGGTTACTCATGTGTGTGTAAAGAATGGCCCTCACTTCCTTTCAGAATTTCAAATGCAGGCCTCTCTCTTCCTGAGTTGATGGGATGAGGAAGTTTTTTCTATAGTTGCCTGAAGATGGTGGACTGAAGAACCCAGGAGTTATGAAGATTAGGATGTAAAATAAGCACAGCATCCCTTGAAATCTAAACAGGAAAAAGTGAGCATGGTTTGCCAAGAATTGTATCCATTTCTGGCAGCCATGTTCCAAAAGGTTATGAGCCACGTTTCTCCCCATCTGTCGCCACTCGTCCACCCCCAGCCACTCTACCCAGCTGGCTCTGCCTGCTTGTTCTGTGCCCTGTCTGACTCGGTCTCGTACTCCTTCTGACGGTGAGCACCATACAAGAGACCTGCAGCTCAGGCATTTGACTTTGTGATTGTGAAGGTGTTAACAGAGCTTGCTTTTCACTTCTGAGGTCGTAACACAAAGCCACACATTGGAGTGTTTGATTTTGAATGTGGAGAAGCCTCTTGTAGCATTAAGGGAGGGGAATTGCATGCAGTTAAAATCCCAAGGTCAGTTGGCCAGATCACTGATGTTTGAGACTGGAGGACCCTAGCCCTTAGCCAGTTAGTGACTGTCTGGGAATGAGGGTGTTGATGGGAAGCAGACAGAGAAGAGGGGGACATCAGCCCTGTTCTCATCACCCCCACCACATTGAAGAATTGATCATATCCTGCTAAAAGCACCATGTACATACAATTTCAACTTTCCCTTGTTCCTTATTGTTTGTGGAGATGGTACCTATAGTGAAAATCAGTCCCTAAATTAAAACTTTGAGATTCTAGGTTTAAAATAGAAGCTACACTTACAGTGTTTATTCACTTGGTGGTTTTTGTGGGTTCCTGTCAGTAAATGATACAAAAATATCTGCTGTTGGAAATTCTGGAAGCAGGTCTATATCTCTGCTTTATAAATTCACCAGAACTTGGATTTGAGCTTTTCATTTGATAGCTTGTTCTTTTTTAAAGGTGAAGACTTTTCACATTTAAATTAGTTATTTCATTGCATGTTACTGTATTTGCTAAGCTATAAAATTCAGTAGTTTGGCATTTACATAAAAGTATGTAATGTTTGGGACTTGCTTCAAAGGAATCTGTTTGGGGGAGATTAAGAGGGCTGTACATGAACAAAGATTTGCCATGTTGACAGTTACTGAAGCTGGATGATGTTTACTTGGGGGTTCATTTTATGGTGTTTTTCTACTTTATATTTGAAGACTTTTTTTTTAATGGTAAGAATAAGGTGAAAAGGAAGCTACTGAGAAAATTAAATTGTTTGAGTTTCTGTGTTTAAAAAGTAATTCTCCATATTGGTGTTTATAATCACCATCCTCAGTGTCATCCTCATATTATGTCCCAGAAAGATACAGATAGAATGTGAGGACATAACAAATTTTAAGTGATCGTTTGCAGCATTCGTTTGCTTCAGAATTCTTCTACATGGAATACTGCTTTTAAACAAGTAACCCGTTAGACTAGGCCTTGAGGATCATTTTTCTCCACGAGGATTTTATCATGATGGCATATGCAATTATGTTTGTTTTTTAAACACAATTTAGTGCAATATCTTAGAACTCTTTTCTATTCTCCCTCCCAAAGTCCTTAATAGGGACTTAGAATGCTTATTATGTGGGTGAAGAACTAGTCTGTTTCTTCATTTACAGATGGGGAAACTGAGACCTAGAAAGTGATATGCTAAACTTACACTATTAAGGGACAGTGTCTTCTGTATTCTCATTGTTTGACCAAATTATTACTTTGCATTTGGATAAGTCCAACAACCTCCATTTTTCCTCACCACAAACAAGAACTTACTTCTTCCCCACCACTTCCACAAAAAAGTTATAAGTACATTAAAAGATCATTTTAGAATCAAGATCTTGTTACTTATCCAAGCTCATATTTAAATTATGTATATTAAAGAATCAAGAGCCATGAAAACCTGGGATTCAAGGAGGTTTTAGTGGCATTTGGATGAGCTGTTCTTTTTATAGATTCTTTCATCTATATTTTTATTTCTTTACCTTTCTCTCCCCATACTCCCCTTGTGAGTTTTCTGTCTATATTTTCATTTTTCACTGTGTGTTTTGGCTAGACGCTTTCATTGTGAAATAATAGTCTAGGTCAGTGGTCTTAATTTTAAAATAACTATTAAAAATAAAAGAAATAACGTAAAACTAAACTTCTTGGGAAAAAAAAAAAAACCCATCATCTGAACATTTTCTGCCTCTCAACTTTTCTGATCTCCTTTCAGCTATACATTTAGGTTTTTACACCAGAAGCACAGCAGGGTTTAAAATAGTTTTTCACAAAATTGATTTTGCCAGCATGAAATCTGCAGAGGTCGATCTGTTATCTTCAGAATTCTGCCTTCCAGCTGTGCCATGGCTAAGACTCCAGGCAGTGAAGAGAGGCATGTTATTTGGTTTCCTAAATGCTAAGAGGCACTTACCTTCCACACCATACAATTTGGTGTGGTTGGCTGTCCAGCTAGTCTTTTTAAAGGTCAGGAGTGGGTGGGGAGGGAAGGAATTAAGATGAGGATTGAGTTGGGCCAACAGCTAGAAGTTTATTTGGCTTTTAGGCACTATTTGTTAAGTCTTCCATAAGCCCCTGATCATCCTTAAAGTAGGAAATATAAAATGTCCCTTCATAATTTGAACTTTAATGTCACCATTGATTTTCATTGTAGTCAGTCTACATTTCCAGAAGAGGCTACCTTAAGAAGACACTTAATAGCCACTCCCCTCAGAGATTTATACTGGATCCTGAATTCATTTGGATTTTTAACAGTTATTTATTTTAGAGACTGTTCTTCTGTCAACATGAAAGGAAATCACACCACTTGTATTTTAATGTTTGTTGCTACAGCTATCATAAAAGGAAATGCACTTCTGTGTTCCCCCCCCTCCTTTTAAACATTTACTGAATGACATTTACACTAGGCACAGCCCTGGAAAAGGATGCTGGGGTGGGTAAAGTAGGAACTAGGGAGAATCTTTACCTCTCTCAGTAAATAAGAAATGGGACATGACCACCTGCTTAACTTAGAGTGTCTTTATCAACTGGGTGTAAGTTGGCTTTCAGATGTTAAGATTCAGATATTTTTATTTTCATCAAAGTCTTTAGTTTGACTTTTTGTACATGTCTTAGATTTATACAGTTGTTTTTCTAAGAATTTTTATTTCCCTTTTGTCCAGGTATTTACCACCAGAGTGTTTTGTGGTTGGGAAGGAACCACCAAAGATCTCAAATAAAGTTGACGTCTGGTCAGTGGGTGTGATCTTCTACCAGTGTCTTTATGGAAGGAAGGTAATGAAGACGGCTGGACGTGGCGGCTGCTGTCTTGGTGATGCTGTACACAGTGGCACTGTGTAGATTATTCCCTTGGAATTAATCACTGGGTTATATAGAATGGAATCCTGAAAGTTGTGGTTTGAAGAAAATACAGACTTAATTATAGAAGCTTTATGCATATAAGCAGAAATTTTCAGTTCCAGGGCATGTAATGAATTCTGCTGGGCTATTGAAGACATCCTTTTTTGTCGTTCTCAATTAGATCTAAAGAGCCCATGCCCTACAACAAGAGAGCCCATGTGCCGCAAGTTGAGAATCCCAATGCAGCCAAATAAATAAGTATTTTATATGTATATATACATACACACACATACACACAATCTTCCCGAGAGCCATTCTTTTTTTTTTTTTTTTTTCATTTATTTTTATTAGTTGGAGGCTAATGACTTTACAATATTGTAGTGGTTTTTGTCATACATTGACATGAATCAGCCATGGATTTACATGTATTCCCCATCCCGATCCCCGCTCCCACTTCCCTCTCCACCCGATTCCTCTGGGTCTTCCCAGTGCACCAGGCCCGAGCACTTGTCTCATGCATCCAGCCTGGGCTGGTGATCTGTTTCACCCTAGATAATATACATGTTTCGATGCTGTTCCCGAGAGCCATTCTTAAGGGTCGCAAGAACTGAAACTTGAAATACCTGCAAGGCTCCTTATTCCCAGCCACACCATTAGCATAAAGTATGATTGGATTTCTATACTGGGGAACTGGTGCCAGAAAGTACTTATTTTCTGTTACTTCTAATAAAGGTAATATATTATTTGAATAAGTGAAAAGCTAGGTAGTAAACTACACATAATGAATTTCCACATTTATGTTTTCCTTGTGAGCATAATATCTTGTATATACTGGGATCCATTTGTATATTTATATTCCTGTTTCTGCTACCAGTGCATTTGTATGTTTCAACATTCCCCATTGGGCTGTGGGTATAAACCATTTGGGAGTTCGGCAACTCAGATTCCTAATACTTTGATTACAATCCTCAGACCAAACTCTTAATTCAGACCTCAGCTTAGTCTTTAACTTTGCTTTGGTCTTTGTTTCTTTCTCGTACCTATCGAACGTTCAGAAACTATTCAGAGCTAATGGGGTTAATTATTATTTATACTCTGATATTGTGGAAGTGCTGCTGATAATGGTGGCAGAGGTTATCTAGCAAGAATTGTGATCTCAGTAGAAACACTACAGAGATGACACTAGGTGTGAACTTCTTTCTTAGGAGTTTATTAGAAAATACTCAGTGAGTAGCCCCAGCTCTTCTATGTCCTGACCCCTCTCCTCTTTCACTTCCTTCCCATCTTTTTATCTGCGTCTTGGCACACATATATATTATCACTTCGGGCCAAAGAGGTTGCTGGTTCCCGTTCTGAATCTTCCTTACCTTTGCTGTAAGCAAAGCTTAGCAGAGGCACTGTGCTATAGCAAATGCTACTTCTGGTCCCAGCTCTGCATTAACCTAGATGTTGGAACTTGAGCAAATTACTTCAAAAGCAAGTTACTTCAAATCCACGCCTTTCCATCCTTTATCTATAAAATGAGAGAATTAGAGGAGATCATCTCTAAAGTTCCTTCCAGCAATTCTTGTGGAAATATATGTTTACCTTTCCCTTCTCTTTGCTTTTGAATTGTGTTCTCTTTAATTTTAACCAGAGGCCTACCTTTGTTTTTTTTTTTTTTATATGATAGCCTTTTGGCCATAATCAGTCCCAGCAAGACATTCTACAAGAAAATACTATCCTCAAAGCTACTGAAGTGCAGTTCCCGCCAAAGCCAGTAGTAACACCTGAAGCAAAGGTAAGTTTTGATCCATTGGCCAGCAGAAATGTCTGCTTTGCTTTCTCTATTATTTCTCTGGGTAATTTCTCCAACCTCTATCTTCTTCCCCCTGTCTCTTCCCACAGCAAATATTTATTAGGTACCTAGTATTAGACAACTTCCCAGGTGGCACAGTGGTAAAGAATCTGCCTGCCAGTGCAGGAGAAGAGGGAGATGTGGGTTCAGTCCCTGAGTGGGGAAGATTCCCTGGAGTAGGAAATGGTAACCCATTCCAGTATTCTTGCCTGGAAAATTCCATGGACAGAGGAGCCTGGCAGGCCACAGTCCCCGGGGTCACGAAGAGTTGGACATGACTGAGCGATTAACCACAAGCGGAAGTACTAGACACCGTCCTGGGTAGTGAAGAGGGCTGTGACTGTGCAGCAGTGAACTCTGTAGACAAGGTCTCTGCGCTTATAAAGTGTGTGTTTTACTAGGTGAGATAAACAGTAGCTAAAAATGAATACCTTTCAGGTGGCGATAAATATTATAAAGAAAAGAACTCAGACTAATGGGAAGGGAGAGGTGGGAACCTCCTTTTCTAATGTCCTGGTAGAGACAAGGTCTCCATGATGAAGTGACTTTTTTCAACAATCTTGACTGATGTGAAGGTGGGAGCCATGTGTAGATTTGGGAGAATATTCTGAACAGAGAGAAGAGAATGAAGCTCAGATATGAGTGTGAGCTTAGCTAGTCCCCAGAGCAGGCAGAGCAGAGGAGAGCAGAGAGAGGCAGCAGGATGGACTTAAGCTTATGGGAGGCAGTTGAAGGTTTTCATCTGGTCAGCCGTGTAATCTGATTGCTCTTTCAAAAGCCTACCCTGGCAGCTGTGTAGAGGGAAGATTCAAGGCAAAAGGAGTATATTTGAGTTGGTATCCAAGCCAAGAAAACCTTCCAGCTCCAGATATCTCACTAAGGAATCTTCATTTTTAAAGGTCAAGGACCACTATGTTCATTTCTATGAATTTGTTATCTTCTAGATGTTTTAATAAAGCAACTGCCTATAGATGTCTTTGCTTTTGAAAAACCAGGAATTTTATCAATTAAACACGGAAAATTAGAAAATCAGTAGTTCATTTTATGTTTTTAGATATATTAAAGTAGACTTTACTTTTTAGAGCAGTTTTAGACTCACAGCAAAACTGAGTGGAAAGTAAACATTTCCATATACTCCTTGCTGCTGCAGCCCCCCTCCCCTTGCCCTGACACTCCCCCAGTGCACAGCCGCCTCCACCAGAATGTCAGCAACCTGCCCCAGAATGGTATATCCGTTACAATCAATGGACCTACATCCAGGCATCATTGTCACCCTAATGCAAAGTATAGACTTTGGATGATACTATTTGAGAAATAAAAAAAATGGATTCAGCTGTTTAAATAATTTTATTTAAGGTTTTATTAAATAGAGCTGTCAGGTTAAAAAATAGGAAAAGACAGATAATGTATGTAAGGGCCTCTGCCAATGCATGGGACACAGGTTCAGTCCCTGGTCCAGGAAGATCCTACCTGCTGTGGGGCAGCTGAGCCTGTGTGTCAGAGCCACTGAGCTCACGCACCTAGAGCCTGTGCTCCGCAACGAGAGAAGCCTCTGCCGCGAAGAAGCCTGTGCACCGCAACTGGAGAGTGATCCCTGCTCGCCGCAACTAAGGAAAGCCCTTGCACAGCAGTGAAGACCAAGTATAACCATAAATAAACAAATAAAATAAAAAGTAATTGTAGAAACTGAGGCTTTGTAGCTCTTCATACCCAGCAGAAAGGAAACGTCCATGTTGGTAGTAAATTAGGAATCCAAGCCAAACCCCACTCACAGTAAGCTTGTATGTTTGCAGAGCTCTTGGGGGAGACAAGTCCTGGTCAGATTTTCCTTTACTTAGATGTGTGCCTGCTCATTTGCTTAACGACTTTTCAAGGGAGAATAAGATACACCGAGAAAGCACTTGGCAGCGCATGGCGCGTGGCAGGGTTAGTGTCGTCTCACCTTTCCTGCAGTGATCGTTTGTCCCTGCAGTGTTCACTTCCTCAGGAAGTTCACGTGAGACCAGGTGCAGAGCTGTGAAGTGAGGCTGTGCCCATGCATGCCAACCAAGGCAGAGAGAGGTTTTTCTTCTGCTCTTTGTGCTCTGGGGACAGAGATCTGTAGAGGTCATGCCCCGCTCCCCCTCGGGAATGACTCAGGCATCTGTGCTGGAGAAGGAGTCAGTGGCCACAGAGCAGCGCTGCATCTGGCACGTCTCTTCTGGGTCTGCCTGGTGGTTTCCGGGCAAGGCCCTAAGCCCCTTCTCTTTAGGAGACTTTTGCTCTGGGCCCTGCCAGCTGCTACAGAACCTCCTGGGTTCCCTCTTAGGGTGCCAAGATTACCTGCTTCAGGCTTCTTCAAGAAACTTTCCTTTCAGGCGTTTATTCGACGATGCTTGGCTTACCGAAAGGAGGACCGCATCGACGTCCAGCAGCTGGCCTGTGACCCCTACTTGCTTCCTCACATCCGAAAGTCGGTCTCCACGAGTAGCCCTGCTGGAGCTGCTATCGCATCAACCTCGGGGGCGTCCAATAACAGTTCTTCGAATTGAGACCCACTCCCAGCCACAGACTGTTCGACACACACAGAGTGGACAAATGCCGTTCAGCAGCGGGTTTGGAACATAGCGAATCCAAATGGATCTCATGAAACCTGTACCAGGTGCTTTTATTTTCTTGCTTTTTTCCCATCCATAGAGCATGACAGCATCGATTCTCATTGAGGAGAAACCTCGGGCAGCTCTGGCCAGGCCTCGTAGGAAAAGGCCCCGCCCAAGGTTCCGGCGTCAACGGCCACTGCGTGTGGCTGCTCTGAGTGAGGAAAAAATTAAAAAGAAAAACTGGTTCCATGTACTGTGAACTTGAAAACATGCAGACTCAGGGGGGGTCCCTGATGCAGTGCTTCAGATGAAGAATGTGGACTTGAAAATACAGACTGGGCTAGTCCAGTGTCTATATTTAAACTTGTTCTTTTCTTTTAATAAAGTTTAGGTAACATCTCCTGAAAAGCTTGTAGCACAAAGGCTCGGCTGGGGATGGTGTTTGACTTCGGAGGAAAAAAGTTGCTATTGCCCGTTAAAGGCACTAGAGTTAGTGTTTTATCCCTAAATAATTTCAATTTTTAAAAACATGCAGCTTCCCTCCCCCCTTTTTTATTTTTGAAAGAATACATTTGGTCATAAAGTGAAACCCGTATTAACAAGTACGTGGCAATGTTCATTCCAATCAGATGCAGCTTTCTCCTCCGTCTGGTCTCCTGTTTGCAATTGCTTCCCTCATCTCAGTAGGGAAAAAATTGAGTGGGAGTACTGAGATGTGTGGGGTTTTGCCATTGGACAAAGAATGAGGTTAGAACTCTGCAGCTTGGAGTCTCTCTAGGTTTTCAACTATTTCTTCACAATTTGAACACTTGACGGTTGTCCCTTTTAATTTATTTGAAGTGCTATTTTTTTAAATAAAGGTTCATCTGTCCATGCAGTCCTCTTGGATTCTCTGAATGTAGTAACCGTTGAAACTATTCCAAGGGTAGACAGAACACAGGCTGGGGAGCCAGTGCTCCAAGGGGCAGGAGTTCCCACCCACAGACCCCATGCACTTGCTGAATGGTGTACATTTCTTGTTAGCGATGACATTAAAACTTGATCAGCGCATAAGCTTTCCTCTGTTAGATCTTTTGACAGGAAACAACCTCCACCCACCTGAATTTTGTGGGTGTGTGCTGGTGTGTGTGTCTCTGTGTGCACACTTGCACACACAGACACACACACACTTTGTCTAACTGACTTTAATAGATTCATTGAGTGAAGTTAAAAAATAATCTCAAAGGAAATAGGTATTTCAAATATGAACATTCTTTTGGAACTTTTTGTTTTTTAATGTGGTTGTTTCTGAGATGGATGATCAGCTGAAGATGGAGTTGAAATGGGAGCTGCGTGTCCCCCCCATGCCCTTGAAACAGCAGAACACTCGACAGTAGAGGGGGGAAGGAGGCCAGAGTCTGAACATGTGGTAGCCAGCTTGGAATGTTACTGACATATGTGGCAAGAGGGCTCAGCC
This sequence comes from Muntiacus reevesi, assembly GCF_963930625.1. NCBI lineage: Eukaryota > Metazoa > Chordata > Mammalia > Artiodactyla > Cervidae > Muntiacus > Muntiacus reevesi. The sequence goes on along the minus strand of NC_089266.1, from coordinate 15,579,717 downwards.
AGAAATATTTAAAGATGCAGTACTCAGGCATGTGAGTTGCCTGGGCAAGGGGCAGGCTGGGGGGGCGGGGTGGCAGCAGTCAGGAAGGGTAGAGAGCACTCATGACTCACAACTAGTATTTCTTTTACATGTGAGACATGCCAGTAGTGACACATTCTCCAGGACCTTTATGGATCTGCCCCATTCCCAGTGTCAGGCGATCTTAAGGGAGGATGGAGTGTTCCAGATTAGAGAGGCTCGTGGGCAGGTGGTGTCCTGTAGAACTCAGAAGGGAAGGAAGTCAGCCCCTGAGTGCTTGCTCCCCCCAGCTTTCCACAGCAATCTTACTACAATATGTATATTTACACACATGTGTGTATAGTATCTTTTTCTTCTTTAACCATTACTTTCAAGCTGCTAAGCAGAGTACCCATGGGGTCTCAAAGGTTGAGTACAACACTGTAAGGATGGTGCCTACATTGGTGAAGAGATGGATGAAGTTGAGACCATGTTTAAACTTACTCAAGGCAATGAAGTTCTGTTCCTCTTTTCTTCTCTCCCATTCAGTGATCTTGAAGAATTGTGTTTTGTTTAATTTCTAACTTTCTTCATGTTGAAGGAATGCTGCATCTTTAATCCTTCCCTCTAATTTCCTGCCTTCTTTCCCCCAGGTTCTTACGAGCCCAGGTGTAGGATGGTATTTGGTGATTTATCTTTTCTGCCCTTCTCCTGAAGAAGGGATGCCCTCTCTTCCTGCTCTTCCTGGGCCTAGGGCTTGGCTGGAACTGTCTGGGCTTGGTTGAGTCTGGGCACAGCCTCTTTCCACTGCATGGATAAGCCCCAGGGAACAGGCAGAATGGTGACCTTTTCTAGACTTGTAAGTAGCCAGTGAAATCACTAAGTGGAGTTCTTCCATGACATATTTTGTTAATATGGGTTTCACTTTTTCCAAGGATAATCCCTTATTGCCACAATGTTGATTTCCTTTAAACAATGACCCCCCCCAAAAAAAAATGTGTATTAATTTGTAATTAAACCCAGTCAGACTGTTTTGGCCTTTCCCAATTTGGGGGGGTGGGGAGGATATTAAAATAAGTTTTAAGAAGTGACTTTCCTAGCCTCTTGATTTTACTGTAGTTCTCCAGCTTCAATCAGGGCCCTCACCACCTAGGGTATAGCTCGAGGACTCCTGGCAGCTGGCAGAGTCCCAGTGGATGTCACAGTCATGATGGGAATGTGTGGGTTCATGTGGCATCTGTCACCCTTATGTGCCAACAGCTAGAGTTGTGACTGGGAATAGCTACAGTGAACAGAACGGGCAAGGCCCGGCCGTGACCGTGAACTCATAATTCAGGACTGGGAGGCACTGGCTTGAGGAAGACATGAAATACAGAGGTCAAAGAGAAGGACCTGGGCTCTCCCTCTTCCATCACGGCACAGCAGCTTTACATGGAGTCTCACCAGTCAGACACGTACGAGCCCCACTTGTGTGGCTGTCCTGGATGGGTCTGCTGTCTTTTTTTAGAGGGCTTGTTTTTTTCTTGCCTTCTAGTCCAGGAAGGACAGGTTTTCCTCCAGCTGCGAAGACTAGCAGTCAAGGAGCTCTTGAGTTTCTTAATTTAGAAAATAACTCCCTTTAAACATAGTTATCTCCTAGAATCCTAGAGCTAGAAGCAAGCTTTGGCCTAGCTCCTTGCCCCTAAGAAGGTGAAGTTTGCAACTAACTTGACTCACCTTTGGCCGTCTTTTGCTTTCTGAGAATCTTTCCTTCTCTCTAGCACACATCATTCTCGTCACTCGAGCCCTCTTTGCCTGTAATTAAAATCCACCTGGGGTAAGTGGGGGAGAGACAGGATGCATAAACTAGCTATTCTGTTTTAGTTTCTGAAGGCAGAAGTTAAGAGCTTCACCTAGAGATTAAGAGCCTGGGTTTTAGAATTAGGTCTGGTTCAAGGCCCGCCTCCACTGGCTTCAAAAATTTCTCCTTGCATGGTTAGAATAAGGAGTAGAAGTGAGGTATTTCAAGTACCTGGAACACAAGGAGGGAATCAAAAAGTGTGATTTTAAAAAGATCACAAGATTTAGTGAGACCAAGACTGCTGGTTGAGGCTCAGAGCCTTTCTACTCTCCAGGTTGTCAGGAGGTTTTGCCTGGGGTTAGGATGCAGACCTTGGGGAGCCTTCCTCTCAGTCTTGAGATTCACTGTCAACCTCTGTCCTGCAAGGTCAGCAGTCTTCTCTTACCCTGCATTCAAGACTGCTCTGGGAGGAGGCATCTTACAGGCCAGTGTGGCCCCTAGGCCAGCAGCAGCAGTATCACCTGGGAACCTGTTAGGAATATACATTCTCCCTTTATCTGTCTCCCAGATGGCATGAGCACTGAAGGTCACAAGCCCTGCTGACCTTTTAATCCACCCCAGCCAGGGGGCAGTTGGAGGGTGGCTTTCATGGCTTGTCTAAACTCACCCAGCTGGAAGACAGAGATAGCTTTGTTTTACTTTTTGTGTTGGGGATAAAAATCTGCTTTAAGCTCCAGGCTCTCCCAGGACCAAACATCATACTGCTAATCATACTTCTATAACCTTTTACAGGTGCCTTGCTACCTAACAGCATTCTCAAGAGTTATTCATTCATTCTGGCAAAGCTTCTTACCTTTGGTCTTCTCTTTAAAAAAGAGAGAGAGAGAGAGAGAGAGAGAGAGAGAGTGTGTGTGTGTGTGGTCTTCTCTTTAAAAAAGTGTGTGTGTGTGTGTACTCATCCTTCTTGTGAATTAGTTTGTCACATTTTTCTCTTTACCTGAGGTCCCAGGGCTGCTGGAGGATTGAGGTCTGGATCTGCTTGTGAGTCTAGCCTGGCAGTCGGGGTCTGGGCCGAGGCGAGCAGGGCTGAGCTCCAGCTCCTTGGAAGGGGCTTGGGAAGGGGTGAGCTGCAGAGAGGTCATGGGGAGAGGAGGGGGCTCTGGGTGGTTTGGGGGAACCTGCCAGAGGCTGGCAAAGCCGGCAGGCCTGGGAGCAGGTCTGGGATGTGGTGGGGGCAAGGAATAAAGAGACCTATTGTGCTGGGGAAGCTCTCAGGGCCAGAGGCAGGCTGGAGTCAGCAGAGGGTGTGTGTGTGGTATTGGGCAGGAGACCCCATGGTGTGAAGGGGTCAAAGAGCTACAGGCTGGCTGGCTCAGCCTCACCCATCCCTGGCCACCAAGCAGACCTCCTGGGTGTGGTGGGAGTGCCCAGCAGAAAGCTGTGGGGACCTCACCTCCTCGGCCTCCAGACACAGCCTGCAGCTGCAGTGGCATCCAGTGCTGTCCCAGCCTCTTCACCCTGAAGGCAGCTTGGGGTGGGGGTACTGAGGGCAGGATCCACAGAGGGAAGGGCTCTCTTGCTTCTGCTTGGCAGAGAAGTTCCTCAGCTGTGTGGCTTCCCAGCCTAGGGTGGGCAAGGTAGAAGCATCTTGCTAATTCTATGTACGAGGAAACCAAAGCCCAGATAGATTTGGTGACTGCTAGGAAGTAGAGGGGGCCTCCCAGGTCGCTCAGTGGTGAAGAACCGGCCTGCCAGTGCTAGAGATGCAGGAGACATGGGTTTGATCCCTGAGTCAGGAAGATCCCCTAGAGGAGGGCACACCTGGCGAGCTACAGTGCATGGCATCGCAAAGAGCTGGGCACGATTGAGCACTGAGCAGTAAGTAGAGGATTGAAGGGGAGGGACTGCCGGCTTGAAAATTTTAAAAGGCGGTTTCTCTGAGTGCCATCCTTGGGCAGAGTGCACCAGAGGTGAAGGCTGCACCCGGGCTCCCAGCCAGAGGCATATGTTGCTCTAATTTGGGGCTCCCCCACCCCGCCCGCTGCCTCCTTTACTGGGTCCTCCTGCTCCCTCAGGGCCCCCCACTTAGAATGGAGACTCAGCTGGCCTGGGCAGCAGCCCTGCCCTCTGCTGCCTTGAGCTAGAACTGAAGTTAGGTGGGAAGATGGGGCCATGGTTTCACAGAAGATTCCTGCCTCAGGTTCCCAAAGGCTCTCATCATGTCATCTCTCTTTATAGATGAAGGAGTGAAAACTCCTGTCTCACGCCACCTCTCCCTTACTTCTTTGCTTGCTTGTGTGCACGTGTGTGTGTGTGTGTGTGAGAGAGAGAGAGAGAGAGAGAGATGCAGGTCTTTTGTCAGGGAGTGAGCAGGACTGGGCAGGGACAGCCAGAGAGCCTCTGTAGCTGGTTCCAGGTCTTCAACAGCAGTGTTTTCCAAAATTTTTTCATGGCAGCATCTCAACCCAATGCACGTTTCAGAGACTAGAATTTTTAGCTCATGTGCTGTGCACTGATATTTACTCTTTTACTTCATCTTAAAAATGTTGGGGGAAAAAAAAACAACAAATGTTGGTCACTGGGACTTCCCTGGTGGTCCAGTGGTCAAGACTCCATGCTTCCAATGCCGGGGGCATGGGTTCAATCCCTAGCTGGGGAACTAAAATCCCACATCCCCCCATGGTGCAGTTAAAAAAAAAGTGTTGGTCATCGGCCACTGGTGCCCCTGTCCGCTTCTTGCTGCATCACTGGGGGCTGTGGAAGGTCTGGTGAGCCTCTTGAAGCTGGAATGCAGACAGTGAGCCAGCTGGATGCAGCCGCCTGCATCCGGCTCTTGATTCCACCAGGGGAGGCTCTGTCTCTGGACAGGGTCCTTGAAGGTCACACACGACTGTGGGCAGGAACTGGGCCCAGCCCTGCACTCAGAGGGTCAAGTTCTGGGACTAGAGAAAACCTAATGCTGCCTGTCCTTCGTGAGTTAGGAATTGGGAGTCAGGACCTCCCACTTGAAACTTCAAGTGACCTCTTGAACAGAGGGATGCAGAAGCTGCCAGCCCAGCCAGAGCTATGTACCAGAGCAGGCCGTGATTCCTGGCTTGCCCAGCCCTCAGTGCAAGGACAGGCTAAGAGGACCCTGTAGAGCAGACAGGGTGAGGTGACATCACTCCCTGCCTGCCATGGCCCCAGCTGGGTGGAGCAGGAGAAGGAAGGTTCTGGGAACTGCATCCCACCCAGTTGCAGCTGGTTCTGCCCCTCAGCTCTGTTGCCCTCTTTGCCTCGGGTCAGCCTCTGGCCCTCTCTCAACCACCACTGGCTAGCTTGTTTCTGACCTGCTAAAGCCCAAGTAGAAATAGGAACCAGTGAAGATCCCCCTGTTCTGAGCTTGCTCTGGGGCCTTGCTGATAGCCATGGGCATTGCTCTGCTGACTCCTCCAACTAGGAGGCCACCTCCAAACTCTGGACACACGCTGGACACACAGGGAGAAGGTCTGTGCGTCCTACTTCCTGGAAGGAAGAATCCTGAAGTAACCATCTCCTGTTCCCTGGGGACGACAAAGGTTCCCTTCAAAGGAAGTCTTCTTATCCCCTCCTCGGGCTGAAAGTGAGTGGATACAAACCCAGGGGTCCTTCTGGGAATGGAGAGCCCTGCTGGGTGTCCTCCAACAAGCAGAGAGTAAGGGAGAGAACCTGGGGAAGGTGGGCAGACTTGTTTTGGGTTATATTTTTGGCCATGATGGGTAGACCAGTCTGGAGAAGACAGCCAGCCATCAAATTCCCCAGTAATGCGGATGTGGGAGAAATAGTCATCTCAGGTTAACTGTCGCAAGATCACACAGCCTGGAAGAGGTGGAGCCAACCCTTGAAACTTGGGTCCGTCTGAACCCCAAGCCTGCCTCTTTTTTCCGTCTTAGGTCCTCAGTGCTACAGACAAGTGGGGGACTGCAAGGGCAGACTGCCTGAGTGGAGAGTCAAGGGTAGGAGTCCAGAGAGGGCGGAGGGGATGGGATCCACCCAGACCAGCCCCATGCTTGGCCAGACTTTTCCCCTGGCTGAGAAATGTGCGGGTGCCCCTTGGGATTCCTAGCCTCTTGTCTAGTCGCCACAGGTAAGGACTGACCTCGTCTTTCCCTTACTTACGTTCTCCTGTCCCACCTGGCCATCCAGTTGCACTCTTCCCCGCCTTGTGTTCCTCTTCCCTAAGCTTTTGATGTAGACCCGGCTGCCAGAGTGTTCACGGGCTCTGCCCCCCTGGGCACCCTCTGGCTGGAGAGGCTCCTGAGTTCCAGAGCCAGGGAGGAGGAGACTGATGCGAGAGGAGCCCTAAGCACGGTGAGTAATGATACGGAAACTTGTACATCAAGGAGACCCCAATACGCAGAAGGGAAGTGACCTGCTGGAGGGCACATGGATAGTGGATGGCTGAGCTGGAATTCCAGTTCAACTCTGTCCCCATCCCATCTTTCACTACTTATGGACATGCGTTCATTAGCCAGCAGAAGCAAGCAGAGGGCTGCTTCTACCTGGCTTACTTTACACTTCAGAACACCATTTTTGTGTACAGCTAAACATGGAGATGTTGAGAGCAGGAGGGGAGGCTGTATTGTTCGCTCAGGCAAAGGAAAACACCCGGTGCTGCAGTCCTCATAAAACTGACCTGTGCAGATCTTACGGTCGGTAGGGTGGGGTGGAGAGGCCGGCAGAGCGCAGGGTAGGACGTGTGGGAGACACCTGATGTTCACACAACAAAGGATGATGGGAAGCAGGGAGGGTTCCCTGAACATCTTTATCCAGGGGCCATGCCTCCATTTGCACACAATATTGCATTCTCGCGACAAGATAGAAATTGTTGCCCTGTTTACCAGTAGGAATTGTAACCTCAGTGAGAGCTTCAGTAACTCACTGCATGTCACAAACAAGTGAGTGGGAATTTGAGATTCTAACTCTGGTCTCTCTGGAGTCTGCACATCTTCCTCTAAACTGGTTCTGATGAAATCAGCAGACCCACAGCACCTTTGCTGGCTCACAATGTCAGAAGGAGAGCCACTTCTCAGTATAGACTCCATTGCAGTGAATATCTTGGCAAAAATCCCCTGGACTGGCTAAGTCCCCAGCACATAGCCTGATGTCTGACACATAGTAGGCCCTCAATAAATGGCTGTTTGAGCTTTAAAAGGAATGGAGGAGGCAGTAGGCACAGAGGACACTGACTCTTCTTTGGAAGTAGATGAGGTTCTGATGAGGGGCTCCTCAGGAAAGCCCCAACCTCCTCGCAACACGCAGCACTCCTGCAGACTGTGACCACTTTCCGCAGACAACTGACCCTGCACAGGGTCTTTAAGCAGCAGGGGACTGGGCTGGACTCTCCACAGGGAGAATCGCCCAGATGTCACCGGCTCCCTGCCCTGCGAGCTCAAGATCTAAGACAGATGGTGGCTGTGGATGTGACCTGGACATTCCGCAGAATGCAACACATAACCCCCGGCCCACTGGATAGAGCGGGAGGCCTCACCCTTGGCAGAGACTAGAACAGGGCTTTAGACACTGAAACAAACAGCTGTCCCTGCTAGCGGAACTCACTTCCGTGCTCCTTAGCTCTTTCGTGGCAGCTTCTCTGCCTGGAATGTGGCAAAAATTGTGTCATCTTCCCCACTGAACAAAACCTCCTCTAGGATCCTGACTCTGCTCCTCTTTGTTCCCCCAGAAGTTAGCCCAGCACTAGCCACCAGGGCTTTTGAAAGCCTGAACGAAGAAAGGAGAACATCTCCTATGGACTGGGTGCCCAGGGCACTGTGCTGGCGAGTGGTGGGCTTTCTGGACTCACATGATTCACTGTCAGCTTGTCAGTCTCTGCCCTGCTTATGGGAGGAATGCCCAAACCACTTGGGCTGGTGGGGAAGGGATATCCAACCCTGTTTCAGAACCTGGAGGGCACCTTGGGAGCCCTGCCTGAGTTCCCTTCCAGAGGCCAAGGGGCTCCTTGGTGAGAACTGTGGTTGGCACATCCAGGGATAGGCAAGCAGATAGAAGCCTGTGAGAGGACTTTGAGAAGAAGCATCCTGTGTTTTGGCTGCTCAGATAGGAACAGAGAGAGGGCAGCTTGGCCGAAGCTGGCGGATCCTGAACCTCCTTGAAAATGATGTGAGAAAGGGGAGGCCAAGCAAATGATCTCTGAGGCAGCTCAGTGTGGTCAGAACTCTGGGATCCCAGTGAAGGAAGTCACCAGCAGGGACTTAGCTCTGTCAAGCAGCTAGCTGTGGGGTGCCGGGGACTTTGCTGGCCTGACTGCTAACCATTTTTTAGGGCCAAAGGGTGGATAGTGGGACTCATTCTAGGGGATTTTATGGGGGCTCACTTTGGGGTCCTGCAGCTTCTGGATTGATACCTGGTAAGAATCTCAGCCCAGCAAGACAGAAAGCGCCAAGTGAGCATCTGTGGCCCCATACCCTCCTTGCAGCGATGGGGAAAGATTTACTCAAGGCAAGGGTAGTAAAAAAGGAGAAAACAACATTGAATTTGTTATTTCCAAAAACAGCACTGAGGTGGACAGCACAGGAAACAATAAAATTTATATTACCGTTTCATAGTGTTTTTATTTGATTACTCGTGGTGGCAGAACGTGAATCTTCTTTGCATTAGGGTCTAAATATCTCCGTCCAGCTCTGAGCCCAGACGTCCCAAGTGACTTTTCTAAGGTCGCTCAGGAAAGGAGAGAGGAACGTGGGCCTGGACTCTCTGACACCCCCTCAGTCCAGGGCTCTGCGCTGCAGTGACCTGTTGCATAATACGGAATAACTGTGGCTTGTCTTCTCTTTTATGAAATTTCCATTTGATCCTCTCAGATCCGCCAACAGTTCGGTTGCTAGTGAGAGCGATGCTGTCTTCTGGAACGTCCAGGGACAGATTTTCCCTGGCTTTCTGGATACAGCCCCCATCTAGCAAAATCACGACACCCCTCTGCGACAGGGACGCTGACACGGGGTTCACGCAAATGCTAAAACAAGACTTGCAAACGTTGGCTCTCCGCACCAGGCACAGGGGCCCTGCCTCCCCCTCCCCCATCTTTGCCCGGGTGGCTGAGCCCTGGGCTCCGCCCCTTCCCCACCCGGCCGGGGGAGGGGTCCTGCTCCGCGTGGAGGTAGCGGCCGCTGGAGACGTTGGCAGAAAGAGGCGGGACGCAGGGGGCGCCAGTGGCCCGGGTCTGGCCGCCTGGGTCAGCCGTGCGCCCCCGCCCCGCCACGCGGTGAAGTTTGCGGAAAGTTTTGCACAGCCAGCCGGGGAGTTGTGACGCAGCGTCTGGGGCTCCAAGCCCGGACCTAGAGGAGAGGGAAGGCGAGGCGGGGAGAGAGAGAAGCGGATAGCGAGAGAAAAAGAGTGCACGCCGGGGTCCTCCTCGACCCCGCGGATCCTCCTCTCCCGCTTCCCCTTCTCCCTCTCGGGCCCCGCGCCCGCCCGCTCTTCCCCCCCTTCCCCTCCCACGCTGCCCGCTTCCCTTCCCCGCTGCCCCTCCAACCCTCCTCCCCGGGTCTGCGCTCCTCCCTCCGCCCTCCCTCCGCCCGGCCTGCCTCCTTCCCTCCTCCTCCTCCCCTCCTCTCCCCGGGAGGCATCACTTCGTCCCGACCCGGAGGAAGACGCGAGCCCCTCGCGGGTGGTCATCACAGCCCAGCGCCCCTGCAGCCATCGCGCGCCGCGCCCGCGCTCCCTCGGTCCCCGCATCCCCCGAGCGCCACGCCGCGGGCATGGGGCCCGGCCGGCCGGCCCTCGCGCCCTGGCCTCATCACCTGCTGCGCTGCGCCCTGCTCTTCGGAGGTCTGCACCTCGGCCGCCCCGCCGCCGCCAACTCCCTCTCGGGTAAGGCGCTTCCAACTTGGTCAACTTCGGGGGCCGGGCGGGGGGAGCATCGAGAAGCGGGCCTCTCTCGACTTTTCCCTCCTTTCCCCCCCCCCCCCCCCTTTGCAGGACGTGTGTGCGTGTGTGTGTATGTGTGTGACTGGGTTTTAAAAAATCGTCTCCGCTTTTCTGAAAGCGGGGCGGGCGGGGGGGCGGACAGGGGTGAGGGAGGAGGAGCGCGCCTGGAGGTGGGGGAGGACCTGAGTGGAACCAGATGTGGCGGGCGGCGGGGGAGGGGAGCCCGGGGGTCTCAAGCCGCCTCGGAGGAAGAGGGCGGGCCCCGGGAGGACCCCCGCGCCCGCCTTCTAAGACCACCCGGCGCCTGCCCTGCGCTGGGCCCGGGGACTTGCAGGGCGCGTCCGGGAAAAACCAGCGGAGACTCCAGGCCGGACTTCGTGCTTTACTTCGGGACCAAAGCGTTATTGTTGTTTTTGAATTATTCGTGAGGGCTTGGTTGCCCTTCCCGGCACCTCGGGGGTGTTGGTATTTTCTTTTCCACACTTGGTCTTCAAAGGACAGCCCGTGGCAGGCGGCATCCGCATCAATTGAACGGAGCTCTGTGGTGCAGTTTTGTCATCAGAAGGATGTAGCAGGCTTCGGCAAGGGTGTGTGTGTTTGTGTGTGTGTGTGTGTAGTGAAGAGAGTGTTGTGTGGGCGGCTCTGACCCAGCTGGCAGCCCTCCAGAGTGGACAGATCTTGGACGGCCAGAGAGCTGCTAACGATGCACGGACCCGAGCAGCAAAAACAGAAACCCAGAGCTGGGTCTTCTCTTCCTGCTGCTCCTTCAAAGGGTGACACTGAAGTGTGGGGACAGACAGACCGCTCAGCGGTAATCCGAGGGGGAAAGGGGAAGCTCTGCTTGGGTGGGTGGGGGGGTACGCAGGAGTCAGAGCTGGAACTGCCAGCGAGTGTAGTTATTACAGCCCAGGTGCTGGGCCTATGAAAAAGACTTGGTCTTGTTTCATGTTTAATTTGGGGATGAGGCTGAGTGAAAGGGGACAGTGCAGCGTGTGTAGTTTTGTGCGAAGCCCAGACAGTCCCCTGGAGGATCTGGGACCTCTAGCTGTGGCCAGTGCTTGCTGAGTTTGCCTGCCTGCCCATAGAGGACCGAGACACGTATCTGCCCAGATTGTGCCCAGCCACTGTGTGAGGCGGGGACCCGGGTGACGCATATTCATGCCAAGCAGACCTCGCCTGCTGAATTCCCGACCCACCTGGAACTGAATGTCAGACAAACAGAATCCAGGCAGTAACTCCCCATCCACTGCAGGTCAAGGCACCCAGCCTGCCCCCTGCCTTGCTGCTCTCCTGCCTGCAATTTCGCCCCCTGTGAAGGCAGGCCCAGTGGGAGGGGTGGAGGAGCCATTTCCAGAGCCCCAGAGCTCAGTTGTAAAGCCAGGCAGGCCCAGGGAGGGTTGTGGCCAGAGTGCTGACTCAGCCTTTTCCCCTGTGGCGCCTTTGACAGAGTGAGCTGGAAATGCCTGGGGAGAGGCTGGGTCAGGGGGACCGCCTGGAGTGGCCCTCTGCCTCTGGGTCTTCTCCTGGCCCCCCTTTGCCCATCCTCGGGCTGTGTCCCTGGGTTTGTAGCCCCCATAGCCTTGGAGGGGCCTGTCCCAGCGGCACTGCATTGGTTACTCTCGAAGAAGCTTAGGTGCGAGCAGGGGTGCATGGAGGGGACCCTGGGTGGGTATAGCCTGGTCCCCAGAGCAGCAGTTGAGCAAGATGTTGCAGGCCCTTCCCTGGTGTGTTCCCTCTGCCCAGAATACTCCTCTTCCAGCAAATTCCTTCTTCATCCCCCTCTACCTGACAAATTAGGTGGTCCCTGGGAAGAACTTACCAGCACCAGGATCCGAATGGCCCCAGGAAATGCTTGTGGGAGATAGGATTTGGCTTGGCAGGCCAGCGCTGCTGGGGTGAAACTTACCCTGGGGGCGGGGTGCTTCCTGACCACCAGGAGGGGAGAGGATGGGAGACCGCAGAGCCCCTTGGTGTGGGATGGGAGAATCCATCTTTTCTCCACCATCCCCTGTGGAGTACCCAGAGGAGCACCCACACAGCTTGTGGTTGGAAGACTCTCTTAATTGCAGTACTGATGCATTTTTGTAGCTTTTACTGCGCAGCGCTGAGCCAAATACTTGGGGAGGAAGGAAGGTACAGAGGAGTTAAAGTTGCATCCTCAGAGAAAGAAAATGTGGGTGGCAGAAAAAACTGTGTGAGGCAAGGGGTCACCAAGGCCCCCAGGAGGGAGGCAGGGAGGGGAGCAGAGCAGGGAGACCGGGAAGGCCGGCTGGGCTGTGCTGGAGAGGCTGTGGAAGCTGGCCGGGCTGGGGTGGAGAGATCCTGAGTAGGGTGGGGGAGAAGCTCGACTGAAGAGGAAACTGGCCAGGTTTCCAAGAGGCCAGAGTGGGGGAGTGACTTGCTGGCTGGCGGTGGGGAGCCCTGGAGAACCCCTGGGAGTTTCTGAGCAGAGGAATGAGGTGCGGATTAGAAAGAGGGCTGCTGGGAGCCCTGGGATCAGGTGTCCATGTGCAGAAGTGAAAGATTGGGAAATCTTTCTAGGGGGACAGACTCTGCTGTCTAGAGGACAGGGAGGGAGGCACTCCTTTGGAAAGGCATCAGGTACTTGCTGCTACTGCCAGACAGACAGATCGCCTGCACTTCCGGCCCAGGTCCTGGTGAGTCATGCAGTTCAGAGGGGGCAGTTCTTAACTGCCCCCATCCACCCACAAAAGTCGGTCTTCCTTGCTCCCCCGACCACTTGCCTTTTGTGAGCTGCCAGGGCTGAGGCAGTGCCTGGCTGAGCTGTGGTTAGCGCTGAGATCTGGCCCTCCCCTGGGGTGATGTGAACAAGGTGAGGGCGTAGGCAGAGGGGGAGGTGGCGGCCAGGGTCTTGGTCCCCATTGCGCACAGTAGAGAAATCTCAGCTTTCTGAAGCCTGCAGGGTGCGGTTGATTTGGGCCGATGAGAGGATTTCAGAAGCCCCATGAAGTTCTCAGAAGGGCATCCACTTGGATTCACTACTAATTTCAGCATTGACTAGGAGCCCCATTGCGCCCTTCAGCAGGGTGAAGTGGTATCGCAGTGACTGCATTCTTCAAGCGTTGGGCGCTGTGCTGCATGCGTGGTGTTCAGGCAAGAGTTTCTCCAGGTCTCATCAACTCTCACACGTTGGCTGTCAGCAGCTGAAAGATGTTAGGTGGTTTGCGTAAGATCCTACCTCCATGCCGCTAGAACATGGTGAAAGTGAGATTCGAACCCAGGTGTGGCTACTGAGCCAGAGCATTTCAGTACCGGACCTCGCTGAGAGTCTGAAACAAGTATGTTAGGAAAGGCTGGAAAATTCTGTCGTAGAGGGCACCCTCCAGGGCTCCAAGTCCTCTAGAACGTCCTCTCCACATGTCCTCCAGAGGGGAGTCCCGGGAAGGGGTGGTGGGCATCCTCTGTTACCCCCCAGCTGCCTGGGCGCTGGTCTCTCCCCCCACCCCCGTCCCGGGGACCCCAGATGCAGGACCAAGCCCCCTTGGTGTCCTCAGGGGGGTCTGAGGTGCCTGCTCCCGAGGGACTGAAGGGGTCTGATGGAGCAAGAGCCCCACTACCCCGAGGTCAGGGGTTCATGGTCATTCAGCCAGTCTGCCAGAGGATGTTTACTGAGCCTGGGTGGTGCTGCAAGCAGGAATGACCTCCGCCTGTCCTTGTGAGCCCACCTCCCCTGCACCCCCAGTGGGGGTCCCTGGGCTTGGAGGGCCGGGGCATTGCGACAGGAAGTGTCCTTCCTGTTTAGCCCGTTATGAGATGGGGGTGGGGGGCGGCCAGTTTCCCATAACTGGATCATATAAACCTGGGTGGGGTGGGCCATGGAGCGGTGACGCAGCTCTTGGGCCTCGCCCTGGGCCCTGCAGGTCCCAGTCACTCCTCGGCGGGAGCTGTGTCGTCAACAGGCAGGCGGGATGAAGGCTGCGCAGTGGCACCAGCCAGCTCCCGCTCCTCAGAGGACAGGCTGGGCTGGGCCCCACCCGCGGCTGCGCGTGGAGCTCCAGTGGTTATGAGGTTCCTTCCCGCCCTCCCCCCTCTTCGGGTCCTCTGTCCCTTCTGAGCCCCCTGACCATGTATGCCCCTCCCATCCTGCCTGGCTGGGCCCGTGCTGTCTGCCTCTCCTCGGCTCTGCCCTCCCGCAACTTGAGTTCCTTTGACTGGGCATCCTGGTCCCCACCCCGAAAAAAGCCCTGGTTGTGTTGCTAGATGATGGCTAGGAACCCTCAGGTTCTTCTCAGCCCCCCACACATTCCGCCTGCTCCCCTCCTTCCTCCCGGAACCTTCGCGCCCGCCTCACCCCCTGCCACCTTCAGGCCTTTGCGCACACCCTTCCGTCTGCCTGGCACGCCCTCCCCTCTTCTGGCCTGACTGCCACCGCCCTTCCTTCAAGACCCAGGATTCTCAGAAGGACCCCGACGGGTCCTGGTCACTGCGTCTTGGGCTCCCCTGGGCTAAGGAGAGAAGCTCAGAGGGCGAACACAGGGATGACCGCCAGCATGGGGGGGGGGCGCTTTTTTCTCTTTTTCTTGGGGGTCACCTCCAGAAGGACACGGTGAGAAGCTGCTGTGGTGGGCTTGAAGCTCCTACAGGGAAAACCAGGAAGCCCGTTGCCCAGTCTCTCCCGACATCCTCAAAGTGTGGAATGAGGGGCGGACACAGCGCGCCCCCAGGTACACTGAGGCCGAGGGGCGCGGCTGGGGCCCCGCCCCCGCTTTGGCTTATCAGCCATAAAGCAGCAGAGGTGTGTGAACTCGGGCGGAGGCTCCCGTTTCTTCACCTGTAAAAATAAAGTAATAGTCCCTCGTAGGGGTGTCGTAAGAAATGACATTAAAAAAAAGAAATGACATAATAGATGTATGAAATACATGGAACAATGCTGGACAGTCACTTCTTAGCAACTAATATTAAATTAGTGCTATTTTTTATTATGAGGAGAGAAAACATGAAAAAACACAGTCTTCAACAAAGTTCTAAATAACTGTAGCCACTTTTTTTTTATTTAATCAAAGTAGGTCTTTGATTATCCATTACTCCTTGGTGACACTTTGCTAGCTACCGTTAAGTGCCTAAAAGTAACCATGCTTTTTCTGAAAGTAAGTTTAAGTACTAAAAAAAGCAAAAAACCCATCCTCAGTTGTCTTTACCCCTTAAGCCCCTCAATTTACTCCCCTCCTGCTTCTCTTTATAATGAAGCTTCTTCAGCTAAACTTCCCTTGGAGCCGAATTCCTGGGACTCTGCCCTTTCAGCCAACAGTCATTCCACCTCATCTAGCCTTCCTCTAAGAAGTTGCCTCCCGGGGGCTCTGATAATTAGGCTTCCTAATTACTAAATCCCGTGCCCCTGCGCTGGCCTCATCTTGTAGCATGCCTGCTGCTGATACCGTGTTTTATAATACATGCCGTGTGGGAAATGGTCAGCCATACAGGGGTAAAGCTTAAAAGATTTGAGGTCCTCACTTCGCTTCACCCGCAGCCTTACACTGTCAGAAGTTGCGGTGATCTTCCGCTTTTCATGCATATACACACGTACAAACACTCCTTTTACACAAACGGGACTACGTTTTATGCTGTACAATAAATTTTATTTTGTAATGTTCCTGGCGTTTCCATGACAGGCTTCAGAGCTGTGTCATTCTTAACGCTGCTCAGTAGTCCATTGGAAGGATGTAGGTCTTTTGGGGGGTTTTTTTGCTGCTTCCCTGTTGATGGGCACTGTTTGGAAGTTCTCTCTCCCTCTGGCCTCTGCGATGCGGTTTGCACCCGCGGTCTCCGCCTCCTGGCTTCCAACCTCAGTCCAGAGTCCACATCGTTGCCAGACTTATGATTCAAAAGGGCCGCTTTAATCGCCAGTCTCAACTTTCTGAACGGAGAATTCGAGGCCTTCCACGGTCAGGTTCTAGCCTTTCTCTTCAAACCCTTGAGCAAGTCGCGTTCGGATGCCCCGAGTCCTGCGTGCGAAGCCCCTGCTTCTCTCTCCGCCCCCAGGAGGGCGTGGCCCGCAGGTGTGGCTCCGAGTCCCCGCTCTCACCGCAGCTTTAGCCTTCTGGAAGGGGCGTTTCTCCCCAGTCTGCTTTCGCAGTTCATCGCTGCCGCCCGCCAGGTGGACTCTTACCCCCCTCTTCGCCGACTGGAAGCGCCTCCGGGGCAGGGCTTTGTCAACTCGGCACAGCTTCCAACCTTGGACACGGTATCCTTTAGTAAATGTTAATTGAATCAAACAAAGCAGACAGGTGTTCCAAAGAGCTCCCCGCACATGTTTTATTGAGTGTAATTTACATATAGCCTTGTATTAAATTTAAGGTGTACACATGATTTGATGTTTTGTATATTGCAAAATGGGGCTTCCCAGGGCAGTGATAAAGAATCCGCCTGCTTATACAAGAGACTCAGAGGTGTGGGTTCCACTCCTGGGTGGAGAAGATCTCCTGGAGTAGGAGATGGCAACCACCTCCGGTATTCTTGCCTGGAAAATTCCGTGGACGGAGGAGCCTGGCTGGGCTCCAGTCCCTGGGATTGCAGAGTCGGACACACTGAGCAACGAAGTGCACACATGTTGGAAAATTATCTCCACCTAAGTTTAGTTATCATACTGCCCATCACCTCACACGATTATAAATTTATTCCTGTGATGAGAATTTTGTTTGTAGTAGGAGAAAGGCAGTGAAGAGACTTGCCCTTCCAGAGTTTTAAGTGATGTCACAATCGTGAGAAACATATGGCATTGAATTAAACAGAAAAAAAAGTCCAGTGGACTGGAGTAAATTTCAAACATAGACCTAGACTGTTATAAGAACTTAACGTGAGACATGCCTGAAACAGCACGCTGATATGAAAAGGAATCTGTACTTGCAAATGGTATGGGACAACTGGATTATAATTCTAAAATTTTAGTTTCAATTTCTAGCTGATTGCAACAGAAAATTCAGCTGGCAAGTTTGTCATGTAGAAAGTGCAAAGATCACTAGACAGTAACTTTCAAAAATATGTAATTAAGCTAGTGAAAACAGAAAACCTAATCATGGCAGATCTGTGAGGAAACTCATCTGTTTGACTGGGGCATGTAAATTAGTTCAGTTTTTCTGGATTCAGTCTTTCAGACAAGATGTAAGGAACTAGATAAGTAAGAGTTCATATCCTTTGACCTCATAATTCCACTTGGGGAATTTGTAAGTCATTAACCTCAAAGAGGAAAAAAAATGTTCATAGAAGTACTATTTGTAGTAGCAAAACAAATTGGAAACCATCTAGAGGCCCAACAGCAAGAACATAGCTAATCAAACCAAGATATCTTAACACAATGGACAACTTATGTAGTTCTAAACAACAAATACAGAACTAATGCCAGTATGTGGAAATATATCTAAGAAGGAAACCTCGTGACCACAAAACAAGGTTACAAAATAATTTGTAATTACACTGGTAGTAATTAAGTGAAGATACATGCCTGATCCCTGACAAGCAATTTCTCATTCATTCGGTTAACTAACTGTTCTGTTTTTGTTTTCCTGAGCACTGACACTGCTACGTGTAGAATATGATGCTGAGGACACCATGGTGAACAAACCAGGCAAGGCTCCTCCTGCCTTCCTGAAGCTTACATTTTAAGAGCAACACCCCACCCCCAGTGTAGGGCAACGCTCCAGAAGCAAATGTGCACAGATTTCATTTTAGGTGCAATTTTAAGTTTGTTAGAAGAAAGATGGAAGCAATAGACTGCTCAGAAATATCAGACACAGGGTCAGGAACCTGTCTGACCACAAAGAGAATAGCCCTGAGTCAGACCAGCCTGGTCAAGTAGGAATTCAACAGGAAATGGCCCTGCAGTCAGTCTTGGTCCCCAAGGAAAGGATTTCCTAACTTCACAGATGCTTAACCTCATTTCTGAGGATCTGAGGAGATAAGAGTGGTTTAGAAACACTGTTTTACAGTAGCCAAAACAAAAACGCACCTTGAAAGAAATATGGATAATTATAGAGTATAAACAAACAATGAAATATAATGCAGTAGTGAATTGTTAGATCTCAATACATGCATCAATGTGAGTGACTCTTAGAGACAAAATGTTGAGTGGGAAAAAAAATACTCAGAGGACCGCATTGGTATTACACTCGGTCTCAAACGACTAGAAGAGTTGGGGGGAAAATGCAGTTAGCCTACGTTTACTCTCCACCCGGAAGTTTGGCCACATTTGCTTCCCCTCACTGGGTGTGTGTGCGTGTGTGTGCTGAAGCTTTGTATTAGTTGTAGACATGACATTTCACATCAGTATTTCACCATGTATCAACTGAAAACAAAGACATTCTATAAAACCATAATCACATTCAAGAAAGATAACAGATGCAACAGTTCTTTTTTTTCTAATATGCAGTTTATGTTTGAATTTCTCCGGTTGTCCCCATGATACCAGCTGTTATTTAAGTCCAGAACTCAATTTTGATGTTGTGTCTCTCAGTCTCTCTTAATCTAAAATAGTTGGTCTTTTTTTATTTTATGGCATTGCATATTTATTTATTTGGCTGTGCCAGGCCTATTTTGTGGCACGTGGGACCTTCGATCTTCATTGTGGCATGTGGGATCTAGTCCCTTGACCAGGGATCAAATCAAGGCCCCCTTCATTGGGAGCTTGGAGTCTTAGCCACTGGACCACTAGGGAAGTCCCTATGAGATTCCACTTTGGATGACTTTAGGCCAGTCGTGTGACAGAATGTTAGCAGTCATTTTATCTGATTGTTTAATCATTAAATTCATGTTAAACATTTTTGGGAGGAAAACCACAGGTGTGGGACACAGATGTGTTCTTTGCATTGTGTCACGTTCAGTTAGTTTGTTCTCTTATGGGTGATGCTGACTTTGATCACTTGGTTCAGGTGATGTCTACCAGATTTCTTCACTAAAAAGGTACCTTTTCTCCTTTTATTTGGTAGGTAATTTAAGAAACTAAATGATATTCTTTCAAAGACAAAGTAGCTCCTAATAGCACTATTCGTAATAGCCCCAAACTGAAAACTACCCAAATGCCCGTCAACAATGGGATGGTTAGGTTGCGGCGGCTCCACACAGTTCAGTGGTATTCAGCAATGAGAAGGAACAACCTCCAGCACATGTGACGGTGTGGATGAAGCTCACAAAACTGTTGAACCAAATGCAAGGCATTCGTACCGTGTGATCCCATTTATGTGCAGTACAGAAAAGAGAGTAGCACTGACCTATGCTGCAGTCAGACGGCGGTTACCCCTAGTGGAAGAAGTTGTAACCAGAGGGTGTCCCAGATAGCATTTAGAAGAAAAACGGAAGGTATCTGGAAAATTTATGGCAAGAAGCTCATATAAGCCAATGAGAAAAACAGAGGAACCTCCACTAGTTTTTTTTCTCATTATTATTGAATTTATTTATTTTGGCTCTACTGGGTCTTCATGGTGGAGCATGGGCTCTAGAGTGATGCAAGGGCTTAGTTGCCCCTTAGTATGTGGGATTTTCGTTCCTGGACCAGGGATTAAACCCATGTCCCCTGCATTGGCAAGTGGATTCTTAGCTACTGGACCACCAGGGAAGTTCCTCCACTAGTTTTAAGGCATTTAAGTTGAGCCAGTAAAGGCTGGGAACAGAGTTCACAAAGAAGAAATACTGATGTCCAGGATGCTTTGGAAAATGTCACTAGCATTAAAAAAAAAAAGATACCCTTCTCAGAGTACCATCAGAGTACCAAGAAAGAGTGATGTAACACAATATGTTCAATATAATATTTATAATTGAGGAGAATCTGCTTACAAATTGAAGACCAGTAATAGCTAGAGAATGAGCAAGTGAAATGTATGCTGTCGTGGAATAGCATACAGCCGTTAAAATGGTTTTTACAAAATTAAAAGACATATTACAGTCCTTTTTCTAAAATGTTCAGTGCAAAACAAGACTCAGAAGCATTTGTTTGGGAGTGTGTGTGCAGTATATATCAATAAATGAACATAACTTGTATTTGAAGTAAGTAGGCAAGATAAAATTGGTAAAGATCACACCAAAATTCAGCAGAAGTTATATTTGTCACATTCTGCTCTATTAGGTTTTTATATTTGTAATTTATTTATTTATTTTTGGTTGCACTGGCTCTTGATTTCTGTGCACTGGCTTTCTCTAGTTGTAGTTCCTGGACTTTTCATTGTGGTGGCTTCTCTTGTTGCAGAGCACAGGCTCTAGAAATGCTGGCCTCAGTAGTTGTGGCTTGTGGACCCTGGAGCTGGGGCTCAGTCGTTGTGCTGCATAGGCTTAGTTGCTCTGGGGCAGGTGGAATCCTCCCAAACCAGGGATCAAACTTGTGTCCCCTGTGTTGATGGGCAGATAATTATCCACTTGGGAAGTCCTCTCTTGTGTAGTGATTATTTGACAGAGGTGATTTTATTTATTTTTTTTTTTAGCATGTCTATAATTGGCAGCAATGGGGTGGCAAAGGACAGCTTTCTCCCTGTCCTACTGGGAGATTCCCATCTCACCCATGCTCATTCCCAACTCCTAACAGGGCCACACCCATAGCATGTGACTCCATGGGGCCAATCAGAGTCTCCTTGGAGGGGGCGATCTCCCAGTGCTAAGGAAGCCTTGAGAGTCCTTTGGACTGCAAGGAGATCCAACCAGTCCATCCTAAAGGAAATCAGTCCTGAATATTCATTGGAAGGACTGATGTTGAAGCTGACGCTCCAGTACTTTAAGGCCACCTGATTCGAAGAACTGACTCATTTGAAAAGACCCTGATGCTAGGAAAGATTGAGGGCAGAAGGAGAAGGGGACGACAGAGGATGAGATGGTTGGATGGCATCACTGACTGAATGGACATGAGTTTGAGCAAGCTCCAGGAGTTGGTGATGGACAGGGAGGCCTGGCGTGCTGCAGTCCATGGGGTCGCAAAGAGTCGGAGGCGATTGAGCAACTGAACTGAAGGGAACCTTGTCGGGTGGGTCCAGCACAGAGGGGACCACCTGGCTGCAGAAGGGAAGAGCGGACACTTGGTGCGGGGTGGGTGGCCCCCGGGACTGAGACCCAGCTGGCTGGGACCTCGGTTAGTTTTCCCAAGCCACTCCCCGCCTGCCCCTCTTGGTTTTGTTTGTTTTGTTTTTTTTTTCTAAATGATGAGTTTGATCTGGGCTTCACCTACTGGCCGGCAAGAAGGCCGGTGTAGGCGGGTCACCCTCTGAGCTGGGTTCCTGAAGGGGCGCTCAGGACGCTCAGGAGGAAGAGCTGGATGATAGGTTTGGCACCGGCCTCGAGCTGTTGCCATTAACAGACCCTCAAACTCAAACCCCTTGTTCTTGGCGCTCATCAACCGAGTGTTTACGCAAGGGACAACCAGAGAGAAAGCAAACTCAGTAATACATGTTCTAAGTGGTGGTCCTTACGGACGAGATTGGGGTGCATATCAGATAAGTGCCGGCCAGGGGACAGGCTTTTGGAAGGCTTCCTCCTTTTTGAAATCTTTATGATGTTTCTATACAACACTGTGTAACAAATGAGAGAAATGGAAACCAGGTTAATACTTACTGAGCACGTCTAATCTGCCAGGGTCAGTATTAGGCAATTGCACATGCACCATATTTTTAATCCTCACATTCCTCCATTTCATGGATAAGGGAATTGAGCCAGCAAGGCTGTGAGCCAGGATCACGCATCTCGTGAGTGGCAGAGCAGGGGACGCAGTCTATGTCTGTTTGGCTTCCTGCATGGTCTTGTTTTATTTTTGTCAAGTATGCGTTATAATACAATGGACATTAGGCAAGACAGAGAGAGAACTTTGCAATACTTAACGTTTACCCATGTACTTCTCTCTCTCACGCTGTTCCTCCCACCCCATTTCTTATCTTGTGTTTTTCATTTTTTGCTCTTAAAGTTTTTCATTCTTGCTGTACTGTATAGATACAGGAAAGTGAACACCATAAACGTTCAGCTCAATGAATTTTCACAGACTGAACACACCCATGTAGCCAAGGATTGGATCCAGCAAATAATAACATTACCAGTATTACCAGTGCTTTCAAATGCTTTTACACATTTTTCTGTAACTTCATTAGATGTGTATATTTCTTCTTCATGAACTGCCTGTTCAGACATATTCATCATCTCATCTCTTCAGGTCTTAGGGGCCTAAAATTACTGGATCTCTATATTTTTCTCATTGGCTTATATGAACTCCTTGCCGTGTTTGTTAGAAATATCTTTCCCCTCTTGGTTGTTCATTTAAAATTTTTATTTTGGGGGGAATTCTCTGGTGGTCCAGTGGTTAGGGCTCCAGGCTTTCACTGCCGAGGGCCTGAGTTCAATCCCTGATCCGGTAAAGAGTCCCACAAGCCATGTAGTACATACAGTAAGTGTGTGTGTGTGTGTGTGTGTGTGTGTGTATCTTTTTTAAACCTCCCCCCCCACACACACACTTGTGTTTTTTTTTTCCTAGTAAAGTTTACAAAACCCTTGGGGGTCAGACTGGATTCTCTTCTTCACTGGAAGGCTTCATCCTCTTATGCACCCACACCTTTCTGTTGCCCAAACTCTCACTCCCTCAACACCCTCAGCAGCTCATCTGAACTTGTGGGCAGCCTCAGTTAGCAAACTTGAATAAGGCTGCAGAAGGACAGGGTTACATATATATTTTTTCATGATCAGAATACATTTTGGTGATTGTAAACAAATAGTACACAATTCAAAAGTTGAAAAAGTTACAAAAAAACACAGGTTACCTAAAATTTCACAGATAAGAAACAGCCACTATTAACAGTTTAGAAACTATGCAGCCAAACTCTCCTCTCCTCTCCTTCCCTCCCTCTCTATAAAACTTGACATAAAGGTTTTAGTGTTGACTTGTAACATCTTTCATATGCCAATATGTCATCAGTGTATTTCCACCCAGTACTTCCATTGACTGTGTAAGATTCCATTGTACAGATGTACCATAACTAGCCATGTTAGACATTCAGGTCATATCTCTTTTAATTTCCAAACATGTAAGTTGTAGAAAATACAAAGAGAAGAAAATAAAAATCACCAGCTATCCCACATGTCAGCAATAACCACTGTTAACACTTAGGCATGTACAGTGGTTCTGAGATTCTGGTGAGCCTCAGAATCACCTGGGAGTCTTATTTACATTATAGATATTCCTTCTTTCTGAGCTAATTCAGTAGGTCGGCTGTAGGGCTGGGGCTTTCCAGGTGGCGCTAGTGGTAAAGAACCTGCCTGCCAAAGCAGAAGAGACTTGGGTTCAATCCCTGGGTCCAGGAGGACGGCACACCAATCCGCTTCAGTATTCTCGCCTGGAGAATCCAATGAGCAGAGGAGCCCGGCGGTCTACAGTCCATAGGATCGCAGAGTCAGGAGTGAAGTGACTTACTCTAGCACGGTGTAGTGCTGGGCGCTTGCTCTGTAAACAAGCACGCCTGGAGATTTGGACTCCCAAGTTTCATAAAAAGCAGGCACAAAGGTCTTTTCAGACTTCACTTGATTTGAAAGTAAATAGAAACAAGGTCATATTGTATATCCAGTT
This sequence comes from Muntiacus reevesi, assembly GCF_963930625.1. Classification (NCBI taxonomy): domain Eukaryota; kingdom Metazoa; phylum Chordata; class Mammalia; order Artiodactyla; family Cervidae; genus Muntiacus; species Muntiacus reevesi. Next base: position 15,556,501 of record NC_089266.1, on the reverse strand, counting down.
TTTAAAAATCAGTTCCACTGTGAGCGTCTATTCACGTCAGAATATTCCTACAAGTTGATTAGTGTTGTCTGCATCGTTTCCCATCGCATGAATGTATTTCATTTGACTCTGTCAATGCCGTATTGTTGGACATTAATTTTCACCCAGTCATTGTTATCAGTAATGCTGTGTAGCAAAATCTTTGCATAGATTCTTTTTTTTAAATTTATTTATTTTTAATTGGAGGATAATGACTTTCCAGGCTTGTGTTGGTTTCTGCCATACATCGCCATGAATCAGCTGTAGGTATATATATGTCCCCTCCCTCTGTGTTCCCGCCCCATCCCGCCCTGTGGGTTCTCACGGAGCACTGGGTTGAGCCCCTGCATCATACAGCAGATTCCCACTGACCATCTAATTTACAAATGCTAATGTATATGTTTCAGTGCTACTACCCCTCAGTTCATCCCACCCTCTTCTGCCCCTGCTGTGTCCACAGTCTGTTCTGTGCCTGCATCTTGACTCCTGTCCTGCAGATAGATTCATCAGTACAGTTTTCTAGATTACATATATATGCATTGGTATACACTATTTGTTTTCCTCTTTCTGACTTATTTCACTTTGTGTAATAGGCTCTAGTTTCATCCACCTCACTAGAACTGACTCAAATTCACTTTTTACGGCTGAGTAATATTCCACTGTGTATATGCACCACAATTTCTTTATCCATTCGTCTGTTGATGGACATCTAGGTGACTTTCATGTCCTCGCTGTTGTAAATAGTGCTTCTGTGAACATGGGGGTATGTGTTGTCTTTTAGAATTGTGATTTTCTTGGGATATATACCCAGTAGTGGCACTGTTGGGTTATATGGTAGTTTTTTTTCCTAGTTTTTTTTTTTTTCCTTTTCTTTTTTCTTCCTTTTTTTCTTTTCTTTTTTTTCTTTTCCTAGTTTTTAAAGAAATTTCCATACTGTTCTCCATGTGGTTGTATCAGTTTACATTCCCACCAATAGCGCCTGAGGGTTCACTTTTCTTCACAGCCCCCCCAGCATTTATAGTTTGTAGATTTCTTGATGATGGCCATTCTCACAGGTGCAGATGACACCACCCTTATGGCAGAAAACAAAGAGGAACTAAAAAGCTTCTTGATGAAAGTGAAAAGCTGGCTTAAAACTCAGCATTCAAAAAGTTAAGATCGTGGCATCCAGTTCCATCACTTCATGGCAAATAGATGGGGAAACAATGGAAACAGTGACAGACTTTATTTTCTTGGGCTCCAGAATCACTGCAGATGGTGACTGCAGCCATGAAATTAAAAGACGCTTGCTCCTTGGAAGAAAAGCTATGGTAAACCTAGACAGCATATTGAAAAGCAGAGACATTACTTTGCCAGCAAAGGTCTGTTTTAGTCAAAGCTATGGTTTTTCCAGTGGTCATGTATGGATGTGAGTGTTGGACCATAAAGAAGGCTGAGCACTGAAGAACTGATGCTTTCAAACTGTGGTGTTTGAGAAGACTCTTGAGAATCCCTTGGACTGCAAGGAGATTAAACCAGTCAGTCCTAAAGGAAATCAATTCTGAATATCCATTGGAAGGACTGATGCTGAATCTGAAGCTCGAATACGTTGGCCACTTGATTCGAAGAGCTGACTCATTGGAAAAAAAACCCTCTGATGCCGGGAAAGATTGAGAGCAGGAGGAGAAGGGGCCAACAGGATGAGATGGTTGGATGGCATCACTGACTCAATGGACATGAGTTTGAGCAAAATCTGCAAGATGGTGAAGGGCAGGGATGCCTGGCATGCTGCAGTCCATGAAGTTGCAGAGTCGGACATGACTGAGTGACTGAACAACAATAATTCTGACTAATATGGGGTGATACCTCATTGTAGTTTTGATTTGCATTTTTCTAATAACAAATGCTGTTGAACAGTTTTTCATGTGTTTATTAGCCATCCATATTTGCATAGAGTCTTAATTATTTCTTTAAGTTAAATTCCTGAGAAGTGAACTCTGGGTCAAGTGTCTGTATTTTTGAAGACAGAAGTGTTTGCCTCCAGGGCTGCTGCCACCGTGAGCTCACTTGTGTGGACAGCGTGGTGCATCAGTCCTTCTGTCCCTCGTCTCAGCGAGTCCTGCCAGCTGCCCAGTGGGCAGCAGCAGCGTAGCTCCTGGCACATTCCGGGTGCTCAGTACTTGTTCTGTGCAGTAAACAGGAGTCTGGACACTGAAGGACGAAGAGGTCGGATGACTGGTTCAGGAGCAGGAATCCAAGCCCAGTGATGACCCCAGAGGCTGAGCTCTCTTCACCATGCTGTTGAGTTTTAATTAATGTCAGCGAGGGAGGAAATGTGATGGTTGTGGGAGGAGTACTCTTAAAAATATGGTCCTAAAAATATACTGACAGAATCAGAAACAGGGAGTGGAAGGGTGGGGAGGGAGATGGATTTGGAGGGCCCTCACAGACATTGCTGTCGGTCAAGTCTGTTGTGTCATTGGAGGTCAGGGCAGTATCACGGTGGCAGTCACGTGTGTGTATATGGTGGTCTTGTGTATGTATGTGACCCTTTGTAGCTTCCAGGGCAAAGCAAGTCAAACTCCCCAAACACTGAGCACCGAGGCGGGTTCTGTGGGAAATGCAGAGAGGTTTGGTTCCTTCAGAGATCTTAAGATGTCCACTGCGTCTCTCTTCCCTGTTTTATTTACTTTAGAAACATTATAATAATGTAATAGAAAGTTATGCATAATTCCAACCTCCTGGCAATGTAGAAAAATACTTTTGCCATCAGGCCCCAATTCCAAGGTTCACAATAACATGTTTCCTTGCACTTTTAGGGCTGTATAAAGACATTCCCAGGACACATTGTACCGTTCCATGAGAAGAGAGGTCAGGGGAACGTGTTCTGTGAGTGTTGACTGCCATACATGTTACCTTGAGGAGGTGAAACGGTGCTGTCACACAACAGATAATTTCATGTTTCCTGTATTGTCTTCTATTCATTGTCCACACGTGATCTTTTAAAATTATTTTATTTACTTGTTTTTGGCTGCCCTGGGTCTCTCGTTGCGGTGAGAGGGGGCTACTCCCTAGTTGCGGTGCACGGGCTTCTCACGGCAGTGGCTTCTCATGCACAGGCTCTAGGGCACGTGGGCATCAGTAGCTGTGGCACAAGGGCTTAGTTGCCCTGCAGCGTGTGGGATCTTCCCGGACCAGGGATCAAACCCGTGTCCCCCGCATTGGCAGGCAGATTCTTAACCACTGGACCACTAAGGAAGTCCAAGATCTTCTTTTAAAGGAGGATGTAAATTCAGAGGATGTTAAAACTTTGCCTGTGGGACACAGTGCAGCTTGCCTTTCCACTTCCCCTAGTCCAGCTCATTCATCACACATGTACTGAGCACCTGTTGTATGCCCCAAACCAAGGGGATGGATGGATAAGACACAGCTCCTGCTCTGCAGGAGCCATTTAATGGGGAATAGAGACCCTGAAAGAATCATGTCAATATCTGCATATCTGTCTCCCTGGAGGTCTCCCCAGGAGCCTATGGAGAGGCAGGGAAGGTGTTTTTGAATTCAGTCCACAGGTAAGAAAACCAAGTCCCCTCAGGTCATTTACATTGTAATAGCAGAATCAGAGCCAGAACTCTTAGATTCTCAGCCTGTGCTGCCCCAACCCTTTCCTCTCATTCTTTTTAAAATATTTATTTATTTATTCATTCATTTGGCTGTGCGGGGTCTTAGTTACCGCATGGGAGATCTTTAGTTGATCTTCAGTTGAGGCATGTGGGATCTAGTTCCCTGACCAGGGATGGAACCTGGGCCCCCTGCATTGGGAGCTCAGTCTTAGCCACTGGACCACCAGGGAGGTCCCTCTTCCTCCATCCTTAGAACCCCGCCACCTTGGGACAGCCTGAGTCCCAGCAAGGGTCCCATGCAGACTCTGTCCGCTGCCACGCCAAGTAGTGGGGGCCCTGCGCCTCCTCCTTCCACACTCCCTTCCAGCTGCATGCTCTGACCTCATTTTCCCTTTACGGCTGCACTTGGATTTGGTTTCTGCAGCACCAGAATTAGTGGGGAGAGCAGCCCGCCCCATGCTGCCCCGACCTCCCCAGAAATCCCCCCTCTTCCCCCATCACATTGTTCACAGTCTCTTCTCCTGGCATCTCCCTTGCAGGCACACCTGAGGAGGGTCCCCAAAACTCAGAGGTCAGAAACAAACAATAGCTGCCAGGGACCCACCCATGGGAACTTGGGGAGGACGTCGCATCTGGACAGTGGATTTATTTTTCTTTTAATTCTTCTGAAGAGCAGCTTAAGCACTCGAGTCCTTGGCTTTATTTATTCTTATCATTTCCTCTTATCCAGATTGCAGTGTCTGTTGAGGCCTGGTTCCCAGGCTCTCTGCTGTGAAACAGATTTTGGAACTCATAGCCCCCACCGGGGCAGAGGCTACTCAATGTCAAAAAACAGTAATGGCTTTCCATTACCAAGGGCTAAAGGTACCGAACATTTTTATGCATCCTCTTGCTTAATCTTCCCAGAAACTCATGTGATGGGTGATGTTGGTGTCTTCCCCACAGTGAGGCTTGCAGCTGAGAAAGATTGGGACTTGTAGAAGAGATTGGGACCTGGGTGGGTCCAGATTCCAGAGTCACCTTTCTAAGCCCTTCTCCAGGCTTCTGGAGGCGGTGTGGGTAAGGAAGTTTCCATGGGTCTGTCACTGCAGAAGTCAGCGAGTGTTTACTCTTTGGCATACAGTTTTAGGGAGATCCTGAAGGTTCCCTAGCAAAAAGGATTCTGAGTTCATGTAACTTCTGTGTTGAGAAGCTGGAGCTGGTGTGTTTGTTAAGGATATGCAATTTGGAGGAGGCACAGGCCACCCACGTGGATTGGGGTCGGTTGGTAGGTATTTATCCACTGAACTCCTGCTGTGGGGAAGTGAAAAGCCTGGGGCTGCTGGGTGGAAGGGACAATTTCAGTAAACCAACACAGAGGAAGAAAAAATCAACAACTTGTTGCTTTTTGATTCCAGAAACAGGGTGAGGAGGAGGGGGTTGGTGGTCCAGGGGGCCAAGGGAAGGGCAGCCCTCAGACACAGGGGGCAAGACAGCAGGTAGGAGGCACCTGATACTTACAAGGTGGTTTGGGCGGAGGTCGCTGTTTTTTCAAAGGCTCAACTTTAAGTGGTTATTTTAAAAAGCGCCCCCTGGAACTTCCCTGGTGTTCCAGTGGTTAAGACTTCACACTGCCAATGCAAGGGGAACAGGTTCGATCCCTGGTCAGGGAACTAGATCCCACGTGCTTCATGGTGTGGCACAGCCACAAGATAAAAAAATAAAAAATAAAAGGTGCCCCTCAAAAGCAAAGCAGGGACTTACGGTGGAAATCCCAAACACAGGTCCTTATCTAAATGTCCAGACTCTGGGTGTGAGCAGGCTTGTCACACTGTAAAAGGCAGTTTCTCAAAAGGGTTGTTTTTCCTCATCACAGCTTTTTAAAAACAGACTGCCATAGCTTGCTTTGAGAACCAAACAAGCCCTTGAATACTGCCATGTCAGAAAGTCACTGGACTGCCAGTGAGTAGAGCAGAAGCTTGTCGTGAAACGTGTCACGATTTCTCAGAATCATCGTGGTGTGTTTCAGACACATCTCGCTAAAGGACCGCTGCCTGGCATAGGGACATTGTGTTTGTGGGGCAGTGGGGCCTAATTTAGAGGGAACCCCTCCCAACACATTTCTTTTTTTTCTTTTTTTTTCCAGTTTTGAAATAGGCACAGCCCTCTGGTCATTTTTAATAGAGACCAGAATATTGAAGAATGTTTATCCACTCTCCTTAAAACAGTAGTTCAAAAGTGATGACATATGGCCATTCCCATTCCACTTCAGTGTTGGGGTGGGGGCGCACAAGGGGGAGGGCTGTGGGAAACCAGTGAGCCCCCTCTCCGATGGGCAGGAACCCCAGGAACTGCAGCTGGCTCCCCGCAGGCAACTGGCTCAACATGGACGGGCCTCCCAGTGCTTCTGGGAGATGCTGAAGATTCAGATTTTTATGTGAAGTCTCCCATTTTCAATGTTGGCTCACTTGGCTTTCACGTACGGGGAAGGCTGTGTGTGATTTGCCTGCGGGTTATCAGTTTAAAGTACCTGGGGCAGTCGTTTGGCGCTCAGCTCTGGAACTGACCAGTCTCCCTGATCTCCCATCTCTGGTCTGCCCCCTACTAGCTGTGTTATCAAGAAGATTGATCTCTGAGGTATTTAATACCCCAGTTTTCTTATCTGTCAGATGGAGATAAGAATTTTACCTACTTCTGAGCAGTGCTGTGAGGATTAAGGAGAAAGCCTGGGAAGCCAGTGTCTGGTACCTAGCAAGTACATGGTACACAGTCACTTGTATCATCATTTGTGGTCTCTTTCCATAAATGGCACCCCACTCCAGTACTCTTGCCTGGCAAATCCCATGGACGAAGGGGCGTGGTAGGCTACAGCCCATGGGGTCGCAAAGAGACGGACACGACTGAGCGACTTCACTTTCACTTTCCATACGTGCTGGGTGACCATGTGTTGTCATTTGCCTGGGACAGCCGTGACTCAAGCTTGTTGTTGTGCTGTAATGATTACCGCCTCCCCTTTTCATTCTCAATATGAGACAGTAAACTATATGGTCAACTTATATAAGCAAATACTGGCTGATCCTGTTCAAGGCTTGCATAAGGTTTCGTCTCAATGGAAATGTCATGGTTCCAATTGTTTGAATGTTCTTGGACAAATCACTTAACCTTTCTGTGTTTCTGTTTCCACATTCTAAGGGATTGACATGATGACTACTAAGACTTTCTGGTTCATATTCATTCTGTCATTTGGCAGACATTTACCATGAGGCCAGACTATGCCAGGCAAATGCCCAGGACATGGAGAGGCCGGGATACAAGCTGGGCCCCCAAGGGGCACTTAGCCAATGACAAAGTTATTGTGTTCTGTGAATGGGGGTGGGGATCCTACCCCTTTTTTCTATCTTTGAAAAACTTAGCTAGAAATTGTTCATAAAATATTTCTTGTGAATCCAAAGTTTATATTTGAAATCTCAGTTTCTTGCAAACAAATAATTACATTTCAGTTTACTTCTCCACACGTTTCTTTTATTGTTGTTTGAAAAAAATTTCACTATGGAAAATGCAGAAAGGCTAAAAGAGATTCTTTCTTTTTGTGGACTCTGCAGTAAGCAGTTACTGTGTCTGCATGGGCAGTCCTGTCCAACTCTTTGGGACCCCATGGACTAGCCCAGCAGGCTCCTCTGTTCATGGAACTTTCCAGACAAGAAGACTGGAGTGGGCTGCCCCTTCCTTCTCCAGGGACTCTTCTCCGGCCCCCTACCCCCCTCCCCCGGTATGTGCCTGTATCTTCTGCATTCATTGGCAGGGGGCAGGTGGATTCTTTACCACTGCACTGCCCTGTGGAGGGTGGGGCGGTTCTAATATTTTACCCTTAAGTTACTGTCTGCACCCCCACACTTCTGCAGCCACTTTGTCGAAAATTAAAACAATTTTTCTTTTTTTTTTTCTGGCCAGCTGTGACTTGAGGGATCTTAGTTTGCAGACCAGGGATTGATTCTACCCTAACACCTGACCTACCCCAGCTATATTAGCACGGAGTCCTGACCACTGGACTGCCAGGGAATTCCCAAAACTAAGTTTTTAAAAAGTTGCTCTCTCTCAATCTGTCAGGATGTCTGTTCATAACTCCTCTCCTTACTAGCTTATTCCTCCTCAGCCAACCAGGTAGGAAGCCTCTGATCTGGTCCTGGCTGGGGCTCACGCTCCTGTCCGTGGTTTTGTAAAATAATCTGCTGATGACTCCCACAGATAAATAAGACAAGTGTGGCCCCTCAGGGGCCATCGGGCCTGCGTCCACGAGTAGGTGGGCACTGCTGTCTGGGCTGTGATCGCGGAGAGGGGCCGGAGATTGCTGGGCCTCGGCTGGAGACGCCCTCGCCCGCGCGCCCTCCGTCCAGGCGCAGATGCGCAGCTGGGCCCGGCTCCAACCCGGGGTCCTGACTCCTGCCCTTCGCTGGCCGGTCTGTGGGGCTGGATTGTGCTGGCCCAGAAAGCCACTTCCTGCCGCGACCGGAGCCGGTCGTTGTTGTGAAAGTTGCCCCCCGGGGGAGGAAGTGGCTTTGGGCTGTTTATTTTGGCTGCAGTCAAGCAGACGGCGCCGCCGGGGGCCGCGGACCCGGGGTTCGCAGAGCTGGGCTGGGGAGCCGGGCGGACCTCGGGGCCGTGGCGGGGCGGGGTGAGGGTGCGTGTGGGGGAGGTAAGCGCCCAAATGCCCGGGACGCGCGGCGGGGATGGGGGCGCGGGCGTGGGTGGGGGGCGCATCACGGAGGGAAGGCGCACGGCCTAGGTGGGGGGGGCACTGCGGAGGCGGGAGGGCGCCTCGAAGAGCCCGGGTTTAGGAAGGAGGGGTACAGCGGCCGGAGATCCGGAACTCCGAGGACGGGCAGGTCCCAGCATCTCAGGTCCTGGCGGCGAGTGTGAGGGAAGACGGGGTCCAGGTGGCCCACCCCGGGGATGCTCTGGTGAGGAAGGGACGTGGGGACCGGGCAAGGGAGCCAGGCCCCGGGAGGTGCCCATGAGCAGAGGTTGCCCGGGCCTCCCCAGAGGTTATGGGCGCAATTAGGCTCGGCAACCCCCGCCCCTCCTAGCCTTCCTACAGGACTCGGCCTGGGAAAGGATAAGCCAAAGAGATCCTTACCTTCACTCGGAGAAGACACAAGCCAGCAGGGGATGAGATCAAACATCTCTAAATCGCCCGAGGGTGGAGGTGGGGTGGGGTGGGGTGGTGGTGGGGAGGTTGGGGCGGATGAGGATTTGCCTCCCAGAGAACCCTGGGGGCAGCCCCACTCAGCTGGCTCCGCGGGCGGGGGTGGGGGGCACCCAGGCAGAGCCGTGGCAAATTACAAAATTTACCTGAATTCCCTTCCCCTCTTCACTGTGCACTGTTTTTGTGAATTTATTAGGTGACAAACCCATCTATTAACCCATCGTCTGCTAGAGTCTGCTTTAACATCCCAGTAGAACACCGTGTGGCTCATCGGTAAAGAATCTGCCTGCAGTGCAGGAACCGTGCGTGCTGCGGGTTCAGTCCCTGGGTGGGGAGGATTCCCCGGAGGAGGGAATGGCAACCCACTGCAGTATTCTCGCCTGGAGAATCCCATGGGCAGAGGAGCTTGGTGGGCTGCAGTCCATGGGGTCGCATAGAGTTGGACACGACTGAAGCGACCGAGCGCACATGCAAAGCAGTGTATCAGGTTGTGGAACACAGACATTTTAAGGGAAGAGAAGAGCGTGTCTGGAAATGAATGATGGAGGAGGCTCCCCTTGGGTGGAGGAGCTGAGAGAGAGATGTTGCATGACACTGCGCCCATGCACACACACACACACACACACACGGGCGCGTGTCAGCACACACACACACACGGGCGCATGTCAGCAGAGCCTGGGGTGGGGTGGGAGTGCTGCTGAATGTGTTTAGTTTTGTCACAGGCTCTGTAAGCAGTGGAAGGCCAGCCCTCTGGCCTGGCTGGAGTGGAGGAGCTGGGCGGGAGGATGGAGAGTGTGAAAAGCCTGGAGGGTGGACGGTCCGTCGGGAGAAGTCCACACTAATCCCAGGATTTTGGTGGGACTCTCCTGCCCTCCATGGAAGGAATGCGCTGCCTCCCGCCACCCTCAGGTCCAGTGTGCGAGCTGGGACGTGGACACAGCCTCTAGTAGAGAGTGACGCAGGGTGGGGTGCCCGGGTCCCCAGGGCTGGCCCCTCAGCAGGGCGGGGCAGGCAGCTTGTGCTGACTCAGACATTTCCAAGCCTGGCCTCAGGGCCCAGCGGCTCATTGAAAACAGCTGCTCCTTTTGGCGGGCGGCCCCACGGGCGGGCGGCCCCTGGCTCTCCCTGGGATGACCCCTGGCCTTTGCGTGGCCTGGGGAGGGGTACCGATGGAGGAGAGAGGGGTGCCGATGGGGGGGAGAGGGGTGAGGCCCAGTGGCCGGAAGCACCCCCTGCCATGCCCTCTGGGACCAAATCTGGTCATCTTCCCCCGGCCCGCTACCTGGTCCCTGGTCCCCAGCTCTCTAGGAGCTGAGCCAGACTGGTCGCTGGGTCCCCAGTCTTTCTTTGCTCCTCCATGCCCCAATTTAGAACCTTCTCCGTGTCCTTGACTCTGCTTGTGCCTTTCAGGGTTTTGTTTGACATGCCTCTCATTCAGTAGATGTTTCTGGAGAGCCTGCTGCGTGCCAGGCCTTGTGCTAGAATGAACTTCCCCTCCGCTTCCTTTAGCATGATGTCTTCAGCTTGCAATGGGGAGCAGCCGTCTTATCCGAGGTCAGACCTCTGGCTGCCTCCACTGCTGGGCTGAGTCCCGGAGGCTGTCGGGACAGCTGGGAGGCTTGCTCCTGAGAGAGAGACAGTGTGAGCCTCTGCGCTTGGCCTCAGGACCAGCCCATTGTGTATACTTTGCAGCAGACGGAAAGGAAAGGAGGCCACGGTGACCCTCAGCCAGGAGGGAGGAGATGGAGTTACTCAATGTAGGGCAAGTAGCTTTGAAACTCAGTTGCCTCTGAGCACAGAAGTAAACTTCCAGGGTGATGCCCTGGATGTCTGAGAAGCAGAGACTCCACACCAGAAAGATTCCATCAGTTACCTGGAAAATCATTCCTATCCACTTTAATTGATGCTTTTGAACTGTGGTGCTGGAGAAGACTCTTGAGTGTCCCTTGGACAGCATGGAGATCAAACCAGTCAATCCTAAAGGAAATCAATCGTGAATATTCATTGGACGGACTGATCCTGAAGCTCCAATACTTTGGCCATCTGATGCTGACTCACTGGAAAAGACCCTGATACTGGGAAAGATTGAAGGCAGGAAGAGAAGGGGATGACAGAGGATGAGATGGTTGGATGGCCATCACCAACTCGATGGACAAGAGTTTGAACAAACTCCAGGAGATGGTGAAGGACGGGGAAGACTGGCCTGCTGTAGTTTATGGGGTTGCAGAGAGTCAAACACAACTTGGCAACCGAACAACAAGAACAACCCAAACCACGCAGTATGAATTAGACCTGATGGTTTTGCACGCGTTGTTATATTGCCTGTAACTTTTTCATGACTTGGTTTGTGAGTTCTGCCTTTCCAGGTTCGTGTAAAACATCTTGAGGGCAGAAACCATATCCTTGATATCCTTGTAGTACCTCGTTCAGTGCTTCACAAAAACTTATTGTCACGAATGAGAAAACCCCTGGGGGAAAAGCCAGAAAAGTGGTCAGGAGGATGGGGTGAGTCCAGCCTCCAAGCACCTCCTGTGACGTGGCCCAGATGCAGCCACCAGCTCAAGCAGCCCATCACTGGTCTGACGGTCAGAGTGCATCCGGGCACCATGCCTCCAGGGGAGTCAAGAGCATGGACCAGTGTTCCGGACTGGGAGAAAGGCTCTGACTCCAGGACCTAGGGCTGTGTGTTTATCAGGATTCTTTGGTTACAAGGACAAAATCCCGATGCAAACCAACTCAGCACAAAAAAAGAAAAGAGAGAGCGAAATGTGGCTGCTAACGATCCTGAATGATGCATGGAGCAGAGGAAGAGCTGCAAGAATTCAGGGACGGGCTGGACATTCTGCACCCTGGGCACTCACTCCCCTTCCTTCCATCTCTCAGCTCCGTGTCTCTTCCCATAATATCCCTTCCTTGCCTACAGCAGAAAGGTCTTTTCCTCTTGGTAGGAAACGTGGCTATTGGCAGCCCCAGATTAGAGAGGGGACCTCAGTGTTCCAGGAGGTGCTCTGGTCAACCCTGTTTAAGTACGAGTCACTGTGGCCTGGGAGTGAGCATGATTATTGGCCAGTAATAAGCCTCGCCGGCTTCCCTAGTAACTCAGCTGGTAAAGAATCTGCATGCAATGCAGGAGACCCCGGTTTGACTCCTGGGTCAGGAAGATCCCCTGGAGAAGGGATAGGCTGCCCACTCCAGTATTCTTGGGCTTTCCTGGTGGTTCAGACAGTAAAGAATCCTCCTGCTGGGATTTCCCTGGTGGCCCAGTGGCAAAGACTCCATGCTCTCAGTTCAGGAGTCCTGGGTTTGATCCCTGGTCAGGGAACTAGTTCCCACATGCCGCAGTTAAGACCTGGCAGAGCCAAATAAATGTTTAAAAAAAAAAAAGAATCCTCCTGCTATGCAAGAGACTTGGGTTTAATCCCTGGGTCAGGAAGATCCCCTGGAGGAGGTCATGGCAACCCACTCCAGTATTCTTGCCTTGGAAAACCCCCATGGACAGGGGTCGCAAAGAGTCGGACACGACTGAAGCGACTTAGCACAGCACAGCACAATGAGCCTGGTGCCCACTCAGCCAGAGACACAGGAAAATTCTTGATAAATAAGAAGGGGAAGAGGACGGGAAGTTTGCTGGGCAGACAAAACAAAGATCAGAGACTGTGGGCGGCTCCACGAGGTCAGGGATTCTGATACCCTCTCCGCATCTTCCACGCAGAGCCCGGCCCCTGCCAGCCCGTATGGTGACAGGCTGGGTTGTATCTGTGTGGCTCAGCCCTGCACCCTCAGGCCTGGCACCCTGCCCGGCACCCGTGAGGTTCTCAGGGAATATTTGTTGAACAAATAAATGCATGATGTGCAGTTGGCGCTCCATGCATGGTTACCTGCCTGGTTTCATTCCTTTGTTCACTGCCTGAACAAGTGCACTGTGACCCACACCTGGGTGCCTGGTGTGGTGGTGTTGGGGTGACCATCCAGATACGGGGGGCCGTCCTTGTCCTCTCTGAGGACCCTACAAGGTCCAGTGAGGGCTGCTTCCACTCTCTCCACAGCCACCGAGGCTCTCAGGCGAGAGGGCTGGGTAAGGGTGGAGGGGGCCTTCTTGGGATGGGGGAGCCTTCCCGTGACGGGGGCGCATCAGGTCTTCATTTTGAGTTCCTCCTGCCACCTCCCGTGTGCCTGCGGAGAGCAGAGCTCGGATAACAGTACAGAGTCAGTTCCCAAAATGCCTGGTTTCCTTCCCATCCGTTGAGCATCTTTAGCTCGGCCAAGCCTGGGCCTCATCTCTGCTTCCATTGGCCCCTGGAGAAACAGCTTTCTTTCTGGGAGGACCCAGACCCACCCCTCAACTCTGGGTGGAAAATACTCTTCCCCAGAGGCCCCCAGCCCCCTCCTTGGCAAAGCCCCAGGGTTCCACTGCTAAGAATTCCCCCCCACCTCCCCGCTGCTCCCGAATTCCTTTTCCTTTTCTCATTTGCTGCCAAGGCAGTTCTGTGACCCGCATCCCTCACCTTCTGCCTCCTCCAGATCCTCAGTGACTTTAGAGTCCGAAGGCCCAGCTCCCTCCGCTGCCCCCAGACACCTGGGCTTGAAGGGCTTGTCTGCCCTTGTCTCCTGCTGTGTCCAGACCCACAGTCTCTACCTGGGACGAAGCTGTGTGTCTCCTCGGGTTCCTGGCGTTGCCTGGGACGTATGCAGGGGGAGATGGGTCATTGAACCCAGGCCCTCGGACGGCAGAGGGAGGAGGGGCTTGCAGCGGTGACCCGGGTGACAAAGGAGGAAGCTGAGGCCTTGACGGTGCTGTGCTGGGCGTCCTGCTCTCTTCCCCTCTGGGCCTCGGTTTCCTCATCTGTCCAGTGGTGGGAAGGTGGCGTCTCCCGACCACGTGGCCTCTTTTGGACCCTTCACTTGCCCCTGGTTACAACTGCATGCCTGCTGAAGTGGAAGTACCCTGCCTGGGTTTTCTGGCTGGGGAGGAGGGGAAGACACTGGCCCCTGGGCTGCTTTCGGCTCCTGTGATGTTTTGGGCTGCGAGTCCAGTCCCGTCTCTAAGATCACCTATAAAAGCAAGTACTGCTTTCTCCCTTTCCCAGTCCCGGACCCTGTCCCTCCCCCTGCCAAGGGTTACTTTCTGTTGCCGACTGTCCTCGCTGGAGTGGAGTTTCTGAGAAACAAATGCCCAATTCAGTCAAACGCTCGGGCAGGCCTGGATGGAGTCCTGGGCCAGTCTGCGGTTCCTGGAGAGGAGCTGGAAGGGAAGGAGCAGGTTAGGGGGCGACGGGGACGGCTTTGCTGTGGTGGTCACGTTTGTTGGTCCTTCAGAAAGTCACCTGTGTCTTGCCCAAAGAGGACCCCCGTCCTGGTGTCATCAAAGAATAGAGTGACCAGTGTCGCTCCCCACCAGCCTTCCCACTCTGGAGTTTATTTATTTCTTTTTTAAATTCTAACATATCTTTTTTTTAAAAAAGTTTTATTATTTATTTATTTGGCTGCACAGGTCTTAGTTGCATCTCACAGGATCTTTGATCTTCGTTACAGCGTGAGAACTCTTAGTTATGGCATGTGGGGTCTAGTTCCCTGACCAGGGATCAAACCTGGGCCCCTTGCAATGGGAACGTGGAGTTTTAGCCACTGGACCTCCAAAGCTGCCCACTGTGGAGTTTCAACATGCAGTGACAGGAGCTGTGGGTGCTCTGTTGTAGTGAAATTGATTTGGCAGCTGGGACAAGGAGCAGAAAGTTAGGTTGGTTGTGATTGTTATCCAGGCATGGAATTCATTCATTCATTCTTCATTTGTTCATTTGTTATTTTATTAAGCAGTACCGTCTGTCAGGTGGAGTTACAGGTACTGAGGATACAGTGTGAAGATGAAGTCTTGGAAACTTCTGAACAAGACGGGAGACAGAAAATAAACAAAACCATGTTAGTTCATGAGCTCTGGTTCTGGAAATAGAAGGTTAGCTTGTATTAGTCTGGTTCTGTGGCCAAAAGCCCTTATCAGTTAATGATAAAACATAAAATACAGTGGTTCAGAAGCAGTCAAAACCTGGCAGAGGCCAAGGAGGAAACAGCCCTTGAAAGAAAAGATGAAGATGAGGTGAGTGGTTCATTTAAGCAGCTTTCTGGCTTCCCTGATGGCTCAGACGGTAGGGAATCTGCCTGCAATGCAGGAGACCAGTGTTTAGTCCCTGGGTGGGTAAGATCCCCTGGAGGGGAGAATGGCTGTCCGCTCCAGTATTCCTGCCTGGAGAATTCCATGGACAGAGGAGCCTGGCGCTCTACAGTTTATGGAGTCGCAAGGAGTTGGATATGACTAAGTGACTAACTCTTTTCAGCTTTTCACTTTCCTCCTGAGAACACTGCCCAATTTGAGGAGCTCCAAAAGAACGGGGCAGCTTTACTGGTCAGAGTGTGGGGCTACCAGAAAAGCTAAAAATCGAGAGGGAAAATCCTAGAAAGGCAAGAGATGTCCTTGTACAAATTCTCCTAAAATATTTGGAAACTGTGCATGGGCAGAGGGACGCTTTAGGGAACCCAGCAAGAAACAGCAGTGGGGAAGAAGAGATTTCAGTTGCTGCTGAGAAGACAAGAGTTTGGAATTCAAGTTCCACTGAGTTAGAGGAGCTTGGCAATTGCCTAAGGTTTTCTTTTGAAATGCTAGAAGGGCCTCACCTTATGATTAAACCCAAGGTTAAGGGCCACACCTTAAGACTGAACTAAAAACCCGAACAGCCCCACCCTAGCAAAACCAAGCCCCTGCAGAATCAGGATGATCTACCAGCAGTTTAACTGCCTGCCACAACAAACCTCCACATTCTTTTAAGGAAGATAATGCGCCAGAGTCCCTGTAACATGTCATCCACAAGTCCAATGTGCAATAATAATAATACAAAAGAAACAGGCTCCTGGTAGCATTATCCACTATGTCCAGTATGTAATAAAATTTACTATACATGCAAACAGCAGGAATAATAAACAGAAAAAATAATCAGCAGACCCAGACTCACAGATAGCCCAGATGTTGGAAAAATGTCAGATAACCATAAATGCTGGGGAGAGAATTTGCTAGAGAGTAACTGTGACTACTCTAGATATGGAAGTCGGAGAAGGCCTCTCTAAAGATGTGACATTTTTAATACCAATCTCAGGCCGGTTAAGTCAGTCTCTGGCGTGGTACCTGGGCACCTGCGTTGCTTATTTTTTACTGCACTGTGTGGCATGCAGGAGCATGTGGGATCCTAGTTCCCCGACCAGGGATTGAACCCATGCCCCCTGCATTGGGAATGCAGAGTCTTAACCAGTGGACCACCGGGCAAGTCCCCAAGATGTGACTTTTTTTTCTGAAATGTGAAATGACAGACAGAGGAAGCAGTGCAAAGGCCCTGAGGCAGGAAAGAGTCAGGCCTGTTCAAGGAAGGGCAAGGAGGTCCGTGCAACTTAAGCAAGGGGGAGTAGTGTGATCTGAGATTAGACTGGTTAGCAGGACCAGAACATGTGGGGTATGATGGCTCATAGCAAGGAGTTTGAATTTCATTTATAGAATGATGAATTGCCTTTGAAGGCAGGAGAGAGACTAACATGACATAGTGCTTTTTCTTTTGCTTTGAGAGAAGCTGTCATTTCAAATATTTAACAGCCAATTACATTTCATTTGTTTTAGCTGTGTATACATGTCTTTTACTCATTTTCTACTATATTGGTGTCATTTTACTCCTAATTTATTATAGTTTTTTGTAGAAGCTGTTTTCATTTTAGGGAATAAACTATTTGCCTCTAGTAAGTTACATGTATTTTTGTCACTTGAATTCTAATTGTTTTTATAGCATTTTTCGTGCCATGAAAAAATTATGTTACTGAACTTACCACTGTTTTCTTTACGACTTTCAACGCGCCGGTATTATTATTATTTTTTAAAATATTTATTTGACTGCTCCAGGGCATAGTTTCACCATGTGGGATCTAGTTCCCTGACCAGAGATTGAACCTGGGCCCCCTGCATTGGAAGCACAGAACACTCCAATATTATTTTTAAAAAAAATTTTTTATCTTTAAAAGATCATGCTGCTTTCTATGATGATGGCTTGCAGAGGGAGGACAAGGCCAGCATGATGGAACAGAAAGGTCTTGGGGTTTGGACTCAGATGATGGGAGGCCAGATTTCAGCCTCAAGACTCTGGTCCAACTCTTATACTACCCATAGTCAAATTCTTTGCCTGTTGTATGGAATCATCATCATCAATAACGTTTATGGTGCTCTTATTATGTACTGGACCCTGTTCCAAACACTTTACATGTATTATCTCATTTAACCTTTACAATAGTTTCATGATGAGGGAGCTAAACAATGCACCCAACTCACACATTAAATGGCATAGCTGGGGTCTGAACCCTGCCAGTCAGACTCATGCTTTTCAGGCATGAAAATTATCCTGAAGAGCCAATGGCCAGTGGATGCAGAAGTGCTTTGGAGCCTGGGATGTGCTGTGTGTGTGTGTGTTGTTGTACTCAGTGGCAGCTAGGGCACAAAACGTGATGTCACAGAGACCTGGGTTTGCTTCCTGGCTGTGTGATACCATGACTGTGTCACTTTGTGGCTCAAACGCATGTCAGTTTCTTCCTTTCTCTCCCTTTCTCTCTCTCAAAACCTTAAAGATATAATAAAAGCCTTGAGATACAATTCACATCTCGTAAAACTCACCCATTTAAAATATGCCTTTAAAAAAAATAAAAAATAAAATATGCCTTTAATTGGGTTTTAGTATGTTCACAGAATTGTGCAACTATCATGACAATCTAATTTTATTTTTTAAACGATTGGGTTTATTTATTTCTTTGTCTGCTCTGGGTCTTAGTTGAGCAAGAGGGATCTTCAGTCTTTGCTGTGGCATGCGAACTCTTAGTTGCAGCATGTAGGATCTAGTTCCCTTGACCAGGGATCGAACCTGGGCCCTCTGCACTGGGAGCGCAGAGTCTTAGCCACTGGACCACCAGGGAAGTCCTGTGGCAATTTGATTTTAGAACATTTTCATTACCCCCTAAAGAAACCCTGTGCTTTTTCTTAGCCACTCCCCATTCCCATTACCCAACCCAGCCCCAGGAAACCACTGATCTACCTCCTATAAATTTAAATCTTGATTTCTTCATCAGTGTTTGGCAGAGGGCAGGTTGGACTTCACTGTCTTTCATAGAGTGTCTGCTCAGCGAGATGATGGGTGAGACGATGCGAGACTGGAGAAGCCAAGAGAGCCAAGTGCTGTCTAAAATCTCAGGAGTGAGATGGTTATGGGAAGTGAATGGTTGGAAGTGAATGCTGGGGGCGGGCATGGCGAGTGGTTTGGGAAGATTCTAAACGAGAGGGAAAGATGGAGCCAGTGAATGTGAGGAGCAGGGGGGAAGAGTGAGACAAAGCAGTTTCAAGCTGGAGAACTTTGCTGGAAAAACAACGCCATGTGACAGAGGTTGGGATAAAGGCTGCAGTGTGGTGTGTGATGTAAACACCTTCCCCCTCCTCCTAAGACCTTCATAAACAGTCCCCAACTTGCCATGTAGAATTGGGTTTACTTTGGGGGAGGCAGGATGGAAGGCTGAGTCCTCCTCCAGGTGCTGTGGGGCCAGGGCAGAGGCTGGCCATGTGGGCTCTGCCTTGACTGGGCACAGGGGGTCAGCCGTGCCTCTCACCACCCCACACAAAGGGCTGGTCGTGAGGATGGAGTGATTTATCACAGGAGAGAAGGCTCACAACCCAGTACCAGGGTCAGTGTCTGCAGGCAGCCTGGCCGTCAGCAGCAGCCAGGAGACCCCCGTGATGGCCTTGTGTCCTGCTTTCCCTTCCAGAGCCCAACGTCTTTGTCATCTTCAGCCATGGACTGCAGGGCTGCCTGGAGGCCCAGGGAGGGCAGGTCCGGGTCTCCCCAGCCTGCAACGCCAGCCTTCCTGCCCAGCGCTGGAAGTGGGTCTCCCGAAACCGGCTCTTCAGCCTGGGCGCCATGCAGTGCCTGGGCACAGGCTGGCCGGGCACCAACACCACCGCCTCCCTGGGCATGTACGAGTGTGACCGCGAGGCTCTGAACCTTCGCTGGAACTGTCGCACCCTGGGCGACCAGCTGTCCCTGCTCCTGGGGGGCCGTTCTGGCAACACGTCCAAGGCTGGCACCCCCGAGCGCGGTGACCAGACCCGCAGCGGCCAGTGGCGCCTCTATGGCAGCGACGAGGACCTGTGCGCGCGGCCCTACTATGGTGAGAGGCTACCCCTGGTGTCGGGCCTGGAGCCACGAGGGACAGACGCGGGGGAGGCAAAACCTTGGCCTCCACAGGCCTCTGGCAGCCAGCTCTTTCATCGTCATGGGAACCATTTGGGGATCATGGAGAAAATGAACTTCAGAGCATTTAATTTGCCTTAAAAAAGCAACAAAACCTGATACACTCTTCTAAAGATCTTGGTCAGTTCTCTCCCAGGCCCACTCTTCAAGGGAGACCCCAGGGTCACCGTCCACAGGTGTCTCCATCCCCCTTCTGCAGGGGTGAATGGGCACCGGAGTCACCCAGCGAGAGGCCTTTCCTGGTGGGCCGCTCCATCCTGGGGGCCCTTTCCCGGGATACCTCCTAGAGTGCCAAGATGGAACTTGGCATGTGAGGCAGCTGAATTTTGGACAGGTGTTAGGGGCCCTAGGGGACCCCCCTTCCCAGCCCAATGGGATGAGCAGCGGGACCTCTTGCAGGCTCCTGGGCTGACCCAGGGGCAGAGGCAGCCTTCCGGCCACTGTCTGGCATCGCTGCCCCCTCCCTCTCTCTGCTGACCCCTGCCCACCCCAGCTCCCGGGGCTGTAGGGGATTTTCCCTGAGGGATGAGCGGGCTGGGCAGCCTCTGGGGCCCAGATGCCAAGGGCCCCGGCTCCCCTCTCCTGCAGAGGTCTACACCATCCAGGGCAACTCCCACGGGAAGCCGTGCACCATCCCCTTCAAGTATGACAACCAGTGGTTCCACGGCTGCACCAGCACGGGCCGCGAGGATGGGCACCTCTGGTGTGCCACCACCCAGGACTACGGCAAGGACGAGCGCTGGGGCTTCTGCCCCATCAAGGGTGAGGGAGGTCGGCCCTGGGGTGGGGAGTGCAGCGGGTGTGGGTGGCACCCCCCACCTCCGCAGGGTCTCTGCATGTTCCTTGAGGGACCTCCCCTTGGGCCCCGCAGAGTGGGCCGGGGCGGGACCCACACCTGCTTGTCGTGGTGGCAGGTAATGACTGTGAGACCTTCTGGGACAAGGACCAGCTGACGGACAGCTGCTATCAGTTCAACTTCCAGTCCACGCTGTCCTGGAGGGAGGCCTGGGCCAGCTGCGAGCAGCAGGGGGCGGACCTGCTGAGCATCACGGAGATCCACGAGCAGACCTACATCAATGGTGAGGCAGGGGGAGGGGGCAGCGGGCAGGACCCCGAGACCAGCCCCCACCTTTGGAGCGGGCCCTGAGCCCTTTCTCCTGCTGCTGGAGGGCGGGATGCAGCTGGTGGGGCAGCGAGTGGAGGGCTGGGGCCGGGGCGAACCCCCCCCCCCCACTTCTCACTGTCGCCCTCTTGTGGTCAGGGCTCCTCACTGGCTACAGCTCCACGCTGTGGATCGGCCTTAACGACCTGGACACCAGTGGAGGGTGGCAGTGGTCAGACAACTCGCCTCTCAAGTACCTCAACTGGGAGAGTGGTGAGGCGCCGGGTTTGGGGTGCAGGGCGGCCTGGGGATCCCACAAGCACTTGGTCTCCTAGGGACTCCTTCCCTGATACCCTACTCCAGACCAGCAGAGTTGCACCCACTTCGGATTGGGTGCCAATGGTCCGGCAGCGCGTTGTCTGAATTACAAATGATGCCCTTTCCTGGGGGCATTGGGCCTGGGAGGTGGACTGGATTTCATCCCCACGCACCCCTTCAGCCACGGGCATGGGGCCCTCAGCACGCCAGCAGCCTGGCCAGGGCAGAGGGTCGAGGACCACGTGAGCCCCGGCGAGGAGGCAGGAGAGCCAAAGCGCAGTGCTGGGCATCTGAGCAGGCTCAGGCTTCCAGGGAAGCGTGAGGCTTGGGGGAGGGCTCCCGGGCCAGGGGGTGAGTTCCTCTCCCCTGGGGCGCTGGCGCCCTCCAGGGAAGCGTGAGGCTTAGGGGAGGGCTCCCAGGCCAGGGGGTGAGTTCCCCTCCCCTGGGGCGCTGGCGCCCTGCGCTCCCCACAGATCAGCCGGACAACCCGAGCGAGGAGAACTGCGGGGTGATCCGCACGGAGTCGTCGGGCGGCTGGCAGAACCGCGACTGCAGCATCGCGCTGCCCTATGTCTGCAAGAAGAAGCCCAACGCCACGGCCGCCGAGCCCCCGCCTCCCGGTGAGTGGGGTGGGCATGGGTGGTGGGGGGGCTCCTCAGGCCGCCGCCACTGCCCACCCACCCTCACAGCACAGGGGGCTCTGATCCTCCCTCTTCTTAAATGGTTCTGCTGACGTCTGAACAAATTGAGACGTGCTATTAATTCATTCGGGGATGTTTGTTGGGAACTGTGGTAAGTGCTTCACAACCCATCGTGTCCTCCCGGTGGTCACAGTCTGCTGCAGGTGATGGACATGTCAACACACAAACGGAATATCCAGAGTTATTATAAAAAATAGAATATATATTAGAGGGCTTCGAGAGGAAATTGATTAAGCTCCTGAGAGCTACGGAGGGTTTCTAGGAAGTGACATTGGATTTGGGCCTTTCAAGTGAAGTGCAAGTTTAAAAATGGCATAAAACAGTGTGGGCGGAGGGCATGACTGGCAGAGGGAAAGGGCAGGTGCAGAGGCTCGGAGACCTGGAGGGTCACAGCAGCTCTAAGGTCGGTGAGGATTGCCCCCTGAGGATTAGAGTACAGATGGACGCTACTTAAAAGCGTGGTCCCTGTCCCAGCTGCCACCACGAAGGCCGTGGTGCCGCGCGTCACCCAGGCCGGCATCGCAGTTGGAGGAGAGCAGGTAGGCGCCATCAGATGGGTCATCGGCGTGTTGCTGGGCATTTCCCTGGAAGATACACAGAAAGAACTGGAGCACGTGGCCCGGAAGATCTTAAACCTGCTTGTGTTTGAGGCTGAAAGTGGGAAACACTGGCCGAAGAGCGTGATGGACAAGCAGTATGATGTGCTGTCAGTGAGTCCTCCCTGCAGCGCGTCCTCAAGGGCAACGAGCCCGACTTCCACCTGGCCATGCCCACAGGGGAGGCTGAGGCCTTTTACAGGGGCTTCCTGGAGCCACTGTGCAGGGTGGAGAGGCCAGAGCTCATCAAAGATGGCAAGTTCACTGCCTCCCTGCAAGTCCACATTCAGAACGACGGGC
The DNA here is from genome assembly GCF_963930625.1 of Muntiacus reevesi. NCBI lineage: Eukaryota > Metazoa > Chordata > Mammalia > Artiodactyla > Cervidae > Muntiacus > Muntiacus reevesi. The sequence continues at coordinate 15,534,372 of NC_089266.1, read as the reverse complement.
CTGTGACCAGAGAACCGGGATCTCCGGCCCCTGGTGCTGTTGCCTCTGATCCAGAACACCTGTCGAAGCTTGAAAAGCAACAATAGAGGACAGAAAAAGCCAGAGCCAAAGGGCCTTCCGAATCAAGCAAGAAGAGAAGTGTGCCCGCAAGGAAGACCACAAAGCCAGCAGCAGGGCTGAGGGGGACATGTCCTCCGAGCAGGAGCCCGTAGGTAGGCTGGGCTCAGGGCATTATTGAGCAGAACTGGCTCCTGAAAAATTCATGAAAGATGTTAGACGCCTACACTACTTTAAGAATTTGGAACTGAATTCTGAAAAGGAAGATGGAAATTAAAAAACTGGGAACCAACAAAAACAGAACAAAAAACCGCCAAAGGAGTGCTTCCATTTTCTGCTGCCGCTGTGGTTTAACAGAGGAGATGGGTGCTGCCAGCGTGGACGAGGCACCCCACCCACAGGGCAGCAAGGAACACACCCAAGGGTCCCCTCAGGGAGCCATGTTGGTTCTCCTGTTTCTCAGCTTGCTTTTGGAACAGGCTGGCCCAACATCACATGTCATCGAATCCTCCTTTCACACTATGGTGTATGTCTAAGTGTCTGTGAAGGGTCCCAGATGCATTCAGGCTGTCCATGTTTTTCCAGAACAGTCGCCCGTAATAATACATTATGTGAGAACTTAAAAAAGAGTGTGGTCCCTGGACCAACAGCACCTTCCCAAGTGATGTTATAAGTGCTTATTAGAAATGCAGACTCTCGGGTGCCTCTCCCCTCCGCCCCCCCAATTAGTTGAACCAGAACCTGCATTTCACAAGATCTTAGGTGATTGGTGTGGAGTTTGAGAAGTACTGGCTTAGCGGGCACAAGGACATGAACAGTTCAGAAAGGCAGGTTGCAGCCAGCCCCTAAAGGATTTTGGCTTCCGGGTGAAATTCAGGTGGGGCCAGGTAGGCTGTGGGCGTCTTTGCAGGCTTTTAAGGCAGGGAGTGTCTTGCTCACATTTGTGATTCACCGAGGCAGCTCTAGGGGCAGGGTGCCGCGTTGGGGTGTGGCCTTCGTCCGGCGGCTTAATCTCAGAGGTGCTGATTGAGGGTAAACTCATATCCCCTGCAGGGTTGTTGAAAGGCTGGAGACCCGGCCTGGCTCAGAGGAGCATCTCCATGGGCTGGAGGGGCGGGCTCCTGCAGGAGTCCGGTCACCATGGGGTGAGCAGGGGACTTGTGTAAAGAACATACAGCAGGACAAAACAGAAATTCACGAAACACAGAAAGTGTCGAGCTTACAGAGCGGACGTTTGCTTCTGACCATTCAAGTCTTGCCAAAGGTGGATTCAGGGCCATTGGCCACTGTTCTCTCCCCTCATCCCCTAGGGGATCAGGAGCAAAGGTTTAAAACATTGGTGCCCACATCGAGGGCACCTCACCTCCCCCTGGGGGTGGACACGGGGGAGCCTGGGGCAGGCGAAGAAAGGAGGGTCACGGGACCGGTGTGGGCAGGCCTTGCCCCTGTGGCCCCCTTCAGGCCTGGCTCCTCACGAAGTCCTCTGTACCCTGGATCTGCCCAGCGTGGCTGCTGTGGGGAGCCCTCCCCTGGGGCCTCACGGATCTGCAAATATGTCTGTAACCTTGGATTTCCTCTTTCATCCCACATCTGTCTGCGTGAGGCGTATTTTCTTTTTGCCTTTTGACTGCACTGCATGGCATGTGGGATCTTAGTTTTCCAGTCTGGGATGGAACCCGCGCCCCCTGCAGTGGAGGCACAGGATCTTAACCCCTGGACCGTCAGGGGAGTCCCAAGGTGTTATTTTCTAAGCAGTTTCTTGGGTGGGCCTTCCAGCACTCATCACTCGAAGCATGTCATTTCAGAGGCAGGCGCCATCGGGCCCCTGCAGCGTCCACGTTTCCTGAGCTTCCTCCCTCCCACTAAACTCTTCTGTTCAGGTGGCAGCCTCAGGTCTTAGCTCAGCTGCTGACAAGAGATGATTGACAGGTCTTGAGCCACTGAGGGAGCCCGCTCAGGCGCTCAGCCCTCCCCATTTTGCCGGGTCTGCCAGAGACAGTATGGCCGGTCCTTGGAGCATCTCCCAGGATGGAGTGGATCCCAGTGGGGCGCTGCTTCAAGTGGGTACATGCTTTCTTGCCCAGCCAGGCAGAATCCTGCCCGAGCCCGATGTTGTGGGTGGTTTGATGAAGTCCTGTTTTCTCTTGCCAAGGCCCAAGTGAGAGCTTGTTTGCATCAGTTGCCCTGGGACCCCAATCCCTAGAGGGTGAACTTGAAATGCACGGAGATGGGGGTGAGGAGGGGCCTAAGACCGGTCGGTTTCTCAGCCCTGGGGTTCAGGGAGAGGAAAAGGGGTGGGGGAGGGAATGAGAGCACAAATTTCAACCAGCAGATGCCTGCCGCGCGACAGTGACTTCATGAGCTGCTGACTTGGGAGGGGGGTGTGTTTCCCCACCTGCTTCATCCTGGACTGATGGGTCCCTGTTCCATAGTGCTCTTTTCTTTCTTTCTTTCTTTTTAATATTTATTTATTTGGCTGCACCGGATCTTAGTTGTGACAGGTGGGACCTTCAATCTTTGTTGTGGCATGTGGGTTTTTTTTTTTTTTTTTTTTAGTTGCAGCACACAGGATCTTTAGTTGTGGCATGCAGACTCTTAGCTGCAGCATGTGGGATCTAGTTCCCTGACCTGGGAATGAACCCAGGCCCCCCTGCATTGGGAGCTTGGAGTCTCAGCCACCAGACCACTAGGGAAGTCCCCATAGATGTCCTTTAAGACCATGTCGGCGGTGTCATTTATTAAGTGAGGTGGACATGAGCTAAGCTGGAATCTTACAGCAGGAAGCCCCATTTTACAGAGGAGGAAACTGAGGCTCCTGGGGCAGTTCTGTCCTGAGTCCCCATCCATCTTTTCCTCTGAGAGCCCCGGCGGGAGGGGTCATCTTGTCTTGAGTGGAATCTGCCACCACCTCCCGGGACTCTAGCTGCCCTGAGGGTTTTGTCTTTTCAACATCCTTCGGTACTCAGACCTGTCTTGGTGGGAAGAGTTGGATCTAAGACACGTTTGGGGAGGAGGTGGACTTCAGGGCCCTGTCTGTGTTAACACCCAGGGGGTCCGAGCCCATGCTGGGCGTCTCGGCCCCCGAGCAGCGGCCTCTCTGGTCTCCGCAGATGTGTGGGCCAACGTGAAGGTGGAGTGTGAGCCCAGCTGGCAGGCCTTCCAGGGCCACTGCTACCGCCTGCAGGCTGAGAAGCGCAGCTGGCAGGAGTCCAAGAAGATGTGTCTGCGGGGCGGGGGCGACTTGCTCAGCATCCACAGCATGGCGGAGCTGGAGTTCATCACCAAGCAGATCAAACAGGGTGAGGAGCTGCCTCCCCAAGCCCGTCCCGGGGGCTCAGGCACTGTCCTTGCCTCCCCTGCCGGTGGAGAAGGCCGACCTCCTGACGTCCCCTCTCCCTTGCCGCGCCCCCCCCCCCCCCCAGAGGTGGAGGAGCTGTGGATTGGTCTCAACGACCTGAAACTTCAGATGAATTTTGAGTGGTCCGACGGGAGCCTCGTGAGCTTCACCCACTGGCACCCCTTTGAGCCCAACAACTTCCGGGACAGCCTGGAGGACTGTGTCACCATCTGGGGGCCGGTAAGAACCCTCTCTCCTTATCACAGGGCCCCCAAGCCCAGCCTCCCCGTGCCACCGCAGCTGAAGGATGTCCCGTTATTGGCTCCTGCTTGTGACACCACCCCCTTGCCTCTTGGAAGTCCCCTCTCTCCATCGTGTCTCCTTCCCTTCCGCTAGGAGAGATTGCCAGGGTTTGAATCTCCTCTCCACCTCCAACTAGCTGGGTCATCTTGGGCAAGCTACTTAACCTCTCTGTGCCTCGGTTTCCTTAGCTGAGTTTCCTTACCCTCAGGTTTCCTAGCTGTCAGTGGAACTCTAAAGGTGCCAACCTCAGAGGGTCTTCATGAGGATTAAAGGAGTTAAATGAAGCCTTTGGACATTTATCGCCTGGCAGTGATCTTGGTCCCTTGCGGGCTGCACTTCCCCGCCAGCAGGTGGCGTCAGAACCCACATTATGTGCCAAGCTCCCCAGGCAGGCCTGCTCCCTGCCAGCCCTGCCCCAGCCCGGGGTCCTGTCCTCCCAAGAAATGGTGGCCTTGTGACTGTTGGCCATGGCTGTGGCTCAGACAGTGGGGGGGGATGAGGGAATTGATACAGGGTTTCAAACAGAGTTAAGTCTGTTCCTTAAAAGACAAAACTGTAGGACAGACTGCCTTCCTCAGAGACAGAGAGGACATTCTACCTTGAGATACAGCCAGCAGTGCCGGGGACTCTAGAGGCATCTGGCTTAGAGGACGCTCTTTAAAAGTTTATGAACAGTTAGGAAATGGCTACCCACTCCAGTATCCTTGCCTGGGAAATTCCACGGACAGAGGAGCCTGGTGGGCTATGGTCGGTGCGGTTGCAGAGTCGGACACGACTGAAAATGCCTGCTTTTATTGAGCATCTGCTAAATACTGTGCATTTTCCTGCGGGCACCTCTGCCCTCTGGATGGTGCTCAAGGCAGACAGAAACTGTTGGCTGGGGGCACTGAACACAGAAGCGCTAAGGCCTTGAGGAGGAGATGAGGACTGAGTTCCTCTTCGGCTCCATCAGCGAGGGGAGGGTCTGGGCACACAGCCTCTGCTTACCCTGGATCTGCAAGTACTGACTGGACATCTTGCCAAACTGGGAATCTCATCTGTCTTGCCAGTGGTCTTAGCCAGCGTGGTGTCCTTGGTCTTTATGAAGTGAGCTAATTTAAAAGAGCACCTTTTCCATTTTGACAGTGCTTGTCAAAGTTTGGAGGCATTGGCACAGCTCCTGTGTGTGCTCGCATCAGCCTAGTGAGGCTTATAGCACTAATCCTGCACATCCCCTGTTTCCACTATGGAGCACAGACAGGTCAAGCTTCTTGCTCAGAAACACATAGCAAGTCAGAGGCAGGGCCAGGTTTGGGAGACTTGGGGCAGGTAGACTGACACTGCCTCTCACCCTGTGTCCCTAGGAAGGTCGCTGGAACGATAGTCCCTGTAACCAATCCCTGCCATCCATTTGCAAGAAGGCGGGCCAGCTGAGCCAGGGGGCCGCCGAGGAGGACCACGGCTGCCGGAAGGTGAGGGTGCTTCTGGAGCTGCCCCGGGTGGGGCCAGCCAGAGGGACTCCCGGGGGCAGGAGGGATCCTCAGCCTCCTCTGGCACCCTCCCTTTCTCCCGCCCTCCAAACTGCTCCATCCAGGAGTGATACAGGATGAGGTGGGTGGGGGTGGAAGGCTAAAGGGAGGAAGCAGAGCTCCTCACCCCACCCCAACCCTGAGCCCCCTCTCCATGGAAAGCTACAGAATTTGGAGGTGGGGGTGGGCGGGCCCCCCACCCTCAAGACTGGTCCAGTCATCACCTGCGTGGAGGCTGCTGGGGACCACCTAGGTCTCCTCTGTGTATCCTCCCTCCACCCCACCCCCTGCTTTCCCACCCATCTGCTGGCACGCACACCAGCTGTGGACACAGCGTGTGTCTGTCTTTCTCCTGGGCGGGGGGCGGGGACCAGGCCATCCTGGGTCTCCCTCCCTGTGCTCCAGCCCTAAGGAGAGGAGGGATTAGGACTGAATGTGGGAATGAATGAGTCGGGGAGAGAGGGTGTGAGTGAGGGTGAGGGCGAGTGATTGACCTGTTTCCCTCCTTCAGCCCTGTGCCTCCCGCCCCCTCCCCTCCGCCTCCAACCACTGCCGCCCCGACAAGCAGGGACGTGAGCAGTGAGGACTATGTGGGCAGGCTGCTCATAAAGGCCACTTTGTGGTGCTTGGGCCCCTGGCAGCTCCCTCTGCCGAAGCCACGTTCCTTCTGCCAGCCCCTCACTGCCAGTCTGGTTCCTCACTCTGTTTTCCTTTGGATTAAGCCCCTTATCACACCCACCCACCTGCACCCCAAACTCTCCCCCAGGGGGAGAGCAGGAAATGCCTGCAGGCATGAGCTCCAGTGGGGAGGAAGGGAGAGCACATGGGGCCGGGCTGAAGAGTGTGGGGGCCAGCGTGGTCAGGGGCTGGCGGGGGGCTCTGACCAGGCTGGGTGAGGCAGAGGGGCTATTACTAACTGCCCCGCACCAGGGCCAGCCTGGAATGGGTGGGGGGTTGTTGAGCCGCCATGGTTAACACCCCAGGAGAGCCAGGGGTCTTAGCACAGTCCTGCTGGAATATGGGGATCTGTGCCCCGCCCCCCCATACACACATATACATACACGTGTAAACACACATACGAAAATGAAGAGAAAGTGTTAGTCGCTCAGTCGTGCCCAACTCTTTGTGACCCATGGACTATAGCCTGCCAGGCTCCTCTGTCCATGGATTTCTCCAGGCAAGAATGCTAGTGGGTTGCCATTCCCTTCTCTAGGGGATCTTCCCAACCTAGGAATTGATCCCAGGTCTCCTGCATTGCAGACAGATTCTTTATTGTCTGATCCACCAGGGAAGCCCCCCAAATATGCACATATACATACACACATAAACACACATATCCACACATAGACACATATCCATACACACATACACAGTAGGCACATACACACACATAAACACACACATACACACACACACACGGGCTTCCATGGTAAAGAATCCACCTGCCAATGCAAGAGATGTGGGTTCGATCCCTGGGTTGGGAAGATCCCCTGGACTAGGAAATAGCAACCTTCTCCAGTATTCTTGCCTGGAAAATCCCATGGAGAGGGGAGCCTGGCGGGCTACAGTCCATGGAGTCGCAAAAAGTTGGACATGACTCAGAGACTAAACATCATGGACACCTACAGACATAAACACACATACACATACACACACACATAAATATGACTAAACACATACATCTACACATACATAAACACACATATACACACACCAGCTTGTTCTGAACTGGCTCCTGCCCAGGGGGGCTGCTCGCCTCTCTCCCGGGCTCCAGCCCCCACCCCCAGGTATCCCACCTGAAGGCCTGCTGGAGGCTAAGACCCTGGTAGGCACCCGGGGTCATTTTAGGAGGAGCAGGGCTGTGGCAGGGAGGGACACAGTGTCTGTGGCGTGGGTTCAGGCCTGGGCTCCACCTGTACTGTCTGTACAAAATCAAGCCATGTCTCAGAGCCTCAGGTCCTCGTCTGCAAGGCAGGGGCTGAGGCCCTCAGGGCGACCCAAGAGGCCATGGTTGGTGGGGTAAAGCCTCCCTGGTCTTCTGGGGCAGGTGGAGGGGCGGGTTGCAAGCCGGCCATGAAGGAAGGGCGATCTGCTGCAACTTTGCTGCCCCTCACTGCGGGTTTGTTCTCCGCCCCCACCGCCCTCAGGCGGGCGCCGCCTCCATTCCATTACTCCAGCTTCTCCAGGCCCCTGAGGATCAACCAACCCCCTCCACTTGCTGGCCGCTCTCCCAGCTTTTCAGCTCTCATTTCCCAGCCAGCTGGCAATTTTCCCAATACGTCTCCTGGTTCAAATACCCAAGAGAGGAGTCCAGTGGGCCACTCCTCTTTCTTGGCCAGGCCATAGGCCGGGTGACTGGCTGCCTCCCTTGGGCCACGCATCCACTCCGAACCTGGCAGCTCTGGGTGATGGTGGGCAGGGCAGTGTGGCGTGGCACAGTGCAGACACAGCATAGGAAGAGTCGGCTCTAGTGCCAAACCAGCCCCCTCGGTCCTGTGCCCAAGCCTGCAGAAAGCTCAGCGGTGCCGCTGTTGGCATCCCCACCCCGGGATTTAGGGGTGAGAGAGAAGCAGCCCTCTCCCAGACACCCCCTTTTCTGCCCACTCTCTTGAGCCAGGGTTGGACGTGGCACAGCCCCTCCTGCTACTGGCTGGGAGAGGACCCGGTGACCTACAGCGAGGCCCGGCGCCTCTGCACCGACCACGGCTCTCAGCTGGTCACCATTACCAACAGGTATGAGAGGGGGACCAACCCGCCCCGATGTCCTGGTCGAATGCGGTCCCTCCACCAGAAAGGCCAGCATCCTGCTCCAAGTGCAGAGGGACTTGAGCTTTGAGTCCCTTTGAGCGTCAGCTGTCTCCAGGGCCTTTTTCTAACATTATCATAAGAATGACTCTTGTTTATTAAGCGACCCCAGCATGGGGCAGTTCCTGGGCAGGGGGTGGGGGTGGGGGGCAGGAACAGGCCTACGTGTGGGCTGGATGCCCCAAAGAGGCCTTGAAAAGTGAGTTGCACAGTCTTGTCCGATTCTTTGCGATCCCATGGACTGTAGCTCACCAGACTCCTCTGTCCTTGGAATTCTCCAGGTAAGAGTTGGCTGTGTCAGATTTTTCTCTTAGCAAGGTGTGGAGATGCAGACAGCAGCAGGGGTCAGCTGTGTCAGATGCAGCTTCCCCAGGGGTCCCCACTTCCCTGAGCAAGTTTCTGATGGGGTGCAGCACCCAGGCTCCCGGAGCAGGACGTCTGGCCTGGAGCCCTGGGAGCGGTGGGGGTTGAGCTGCCTGCCTTGACCAGCCTCTCTCCCACAGGTTCGAGCAGGCCTTTGTCAGCAGCCTCATCTACAACTGGGATGGCGAGTACTTCTGGACGGCCCTGCAGGACCTCAACTTCACCGGCTCCTTCCGCTGGCTCAGCGGGGACGAGGTCATGTACACCCACTGGAACCGGGACCAGCCCGGTGAGCCCCTCACTCAGCCCCCTTCTTGGCGGTGCCTTGGTGAAGCTGGGAGGGCCGTGGTGGACCACCCCTGCCATGACCGAGACCCAGGGCTTCATAGGAGACAGCATTCATAGAGTGTGGTGATATGGTTAGAAGGATGGGCTCCAGAGCTGAAATGCCTGGCTCAAGTCCTGACTGCAGTTTATTAGTTGCCCATCTTTGAGCCTCAGTTTTCTCATCTGTCCAATGGGGATAATGGTACTTTTCTCACAGGGTTGATGTGAGGCTTGAATGGGTTAATATATGTAAAGCCCTTGGAATAGTGGGCATAAGACAAGTGCTTGCTATTATTCCATTTCACATTTATTATCTTAAAGCATTTTTTATAAACCTTTTATTTTTTTAATTTATTGTTTTGGCTGTGCTGGGTCTTCATCACGGGCTCAGTGGTTGCAGTGGCTTCTCTAGTTGCCCGACGGCATGTGGGATCTTAGTCCCCAACCAGGGATGGAACCCACATCCCTTGGAAGGCAGATTCTTAACCGCGAGTCCACTGTTATCTTTTTTAAGCCCTTTCAAAGTTGGAGTAGATGATGAAACAGGCTCAGAGAGGTTAAGCAGCTTGCCTAAGATCTCATAGAAGTCAACACAGAGTGAGGCTTCTGCCTTCATTTCCTTCCTGCTCTCCAGCCCCGCCGCCCCCAACCCCGCAGCGCGTGTCCCTGCAGAGATGGCCCAGCTGGCTCCCCGTGTGGGGGCCATGGAGGTGCCCCTCGGGGACGTGAAGGAGGGCTCAGTGTGTGGGTTCCCCCTCCCTCCTGCAGGGTATAGCCGTGGGGGCTGTGTGGCCCTGGCCACGGGCAGTGCCATGGGGCTGTGGGAGGTGAAGAACTGCACATCGTTCCGGGCTCGCTACATCTGCCGCCAGAGCCTGGGCACGCCCGTGACGCCTGAGCTGCCCGGGCCAGACCCCACGCCCAGCCTCACCGGCGCCTGTCCCCAGGGCTGGGGCTCAGATCCCAAACTCCGGCACTGCTATAAGGTAGGCAGCCTGTGGGCCTCGGGGTGGGGAAGAGAAACGAGAGCACAGAGACAGCATCCCTGGGTGGGGGGCGGAGGGGCGTGGTCCTGGTGGGACCCAGCCATGATCCAAGCAGGTGGGCCCTCGAGAAACTTCTCCCCTTAGGTCCTTTCTGTTGAAACTCTTGTCAGTGTCCTCTGAGGCCTGGTGCATAGCAGGTGCTCAATAAACAATTGAGGAATTGAAAAACCCCCAGAGACCATCAGTTGTAGAGACGCTCAAATGTTGGGGCCAGGCTGGCAGCTCTTTAGAATTGCCCAGGGAGCCTGATTTATATGATCCCTTATATGTGGAATCTAAAATGTGACACAGATGAACCCATCTATGACACAGAAACAAAATCACAGACGTAGAGAAGAGACTGGTGTTTGCCAAGGGAAGGGGGTTGGGGAGAAATGGAGGAGGAGGTTGGGGTTAGCAGATATAAGATGTTGTTATTAGGTAAATAACAAGATCCTACTGTATAGCACAGAGAACTATATTCAATGTTCTATGATAAATCATAATGGAAAAGGATATTAAAGAAGAATCTATATATATTTATGGGTTTCCCAGGTAACACTAGTGGTAAAGAACCTGCCTGCCACTGCAGGAAGCATAGTGTGACTCGAGTTCAATCCCTGGGTCAGGAAGATCCCCTGGAGGAGGGCATAGCAACCCACTCCAGTACTGTTGCCTGGAGAATCCCATGGACGGAGGAGCCTGGTGGGCTACAGTCCATAGGGTTGTAAAGAATAGGACATGACTGCAGTGACTTAGCACGCACACACATATATATATTTATAACTGAATCACATTGCTATACAGCAGTAATTAACATAACATTGTAAATCAATGTTTTAAACCAAAGTATAGGAGTACTTCAGTTTAAAAAAATTGAAAAATCTTCCAGGCTGTCACTATAGAGATGGGGATTCAGTGGGCTGTGGTGGGACCTGGTAATCTGTGTTTTTAAACCTGGCTGGGTTTGGGAGCCACTGAGGTAGTCCAGGGTCTTTTATTACAGAAGGATGCTGAGGTCCAGGGAGCAGAGGGCCTTGCCCACAGCAACTGTGGCTTTGCTGGGTTAAGAGCCCTGATTGCCCCACTGGTCATCGGGACCGTCTCTGGGAGGCGCCTGCGCCAGTCTTCCTCCACCAGGGCCCCCTCTCTGATGAGCAGGGCTGTCTTGACTAGCCTCGACTCCCTGCCCAGTGCAGCCCCAGCCCCCTCCCCACTCAGGTCCTGGGAGGGCAGGCGTCCGGTGGGGAGGCGGGCCAGAGGGACAGCTTGGACTCCACCCCTGCAGGTGTTCAGCTCGGAGCGGCTGCAGGACAAGAAGACCTGGGTCCAGGCCCAGGGGGCCTGCCAGGAGCTGGGGGCCCAGCTGCTGAGCCTGGCCAGCTATGAAGAGGAGCACTTTGTGGCCAATATGCTCAACAAGATCTTCGGGTACTGAGCTTAAGGCGGTGACCCACGTGCATGTGTGTGGGGCTCTTGGTTTTGCTGGACACGGGGCAGTGGGCAGGGTGAAGGTGACCCCAGAGAGGTCTGTCCAGGGCTTGGAATGACCTGTGTGTCCACTGCTAGTGCCAGGCCTGTCCTGTCCCCACTTAAGTAACCCTAGTCTCACTGGAGTCAGACACCCTGTGTTGCTCATTTGAGCCAACAGCACCCTCTCGGACTCACAGATCACACAAACCTAACCCTAACCCTTAGGGGCTTCTCTGGTGGCTCAGCAGTAAAGAATCCCTGTGCAGTGCAGTAGACACAGGAAATGCAGGTTCAATCCCTGGATGGGGAAGATTCTACTGGAGAAGGGAACGGCAACTCACTCCAGTATTCTTGCCTGGGAAATCCCGAGGACAGAGGAGCCTGGTGGACTGTAGTCCATGGGGTCACAGAGAATCAGACGTGACTGAGCACACATACAACCCTAATCCTTACCATCTTTCCTTCTCCATGGCAAAATCTCCTAGAAGCTTATCCAAGTGAGTGCCCCCCTCCTGTAACCCTACACCATCCCATAATAAACCATACTTCTCAAACAGCTTCTCCTGAGAGACAGGACGAGAAAGGCTGCAAAAGTGAGCATTTACCCATGGGGGTTCCCCCAGAACCCAGTCTCTGTCCCGTGGGTTCCTATGACACACAACCCCATCATCCTTTAGCCTTGGGAAACATCCAAATGGACCCAGGCTTCCTGAGATCTTAATTCCAGGGACGTCTCCTCCCAGCAAATAGCACAATGATATTATTTGACTAGTGATTATTATAGCCCATGTTGATCGCTTCTCGCTGTGTGCCAGAGACTGCGCTAAACATTGAACCCACATTCAATGCTCTGCTCGATCCTACGAAGTAGACATTATCCCTTGTGGGCTGATCAAGAGGTTGGCTTATGTGCCCAAGGTCACAGAGCTAGCTGGTCCAGGGATGACCTAGGACTGGAATCAAGGTGTATTTGAGTCCACGGCCCCAGGTCTGTACACTGCCCCTGTCTACTTCCTAAAGTGAAAGTCTGCAGGCTTGCTGGTGGGGCACAACCTCCCCAAAGGGCAGCAGTGGAAGGGGCCAGGCCCCCTGCCCTCAGTCAGTGAGCAGGGTGCCCGGCCCAGCTGGCCCAGTTCTCTCGAAGACATTTTAGGGTGGCCTCAACAGTGTTTTCAGTGTGAACCCCAGAGAACCTCAAGGCCCTCAGGACTGCCCGAGTCACAGCTGCAAGGATTCCCCTACAACTCTCACCCTCCCCATGCCTTCTGTCTCCACCCCCGGGTTGTGCTGAAGTGAATCAGAGCCCGAGATCCACGAGCAGCACTGGTTCTGGATCGGCCTGAACCGTCGAGACCCGGGAGCCGGGCAGAGCTGGCGCTGGAGTGATGGACTTGGGGTGAGGGGGCCTGGAGGAGGCGGGGCGGGTGGACCGGGTGTGGGCGTGGCCTTTCGGAGTGGGCGTGGCCTTTCGGAGTGGGCGTGGCCTTTCGAAGGTGTGCAAGGTTCAGTAGGGGCAGGGCCTATGGCAAGGGACGGCTTGTGAAGGGTGCCTAGCCGAGGTTTGGGGGTGGGGGGGTCCCAGCTTATGCCAGGCCTCTCGTTGGTCTGTTCTGGGGGTGGGGGCAGCCTGTGCCTGGTGCCTGAGGCCCCTCTCCCCTTCTGACGTCACCAGTTCTCTTACCACAATTTCGACCGGAGCCGGCACGACGATGACAACATCCGCGGCTGCACGGTGCTCGACCTGGCCTCCCTGCAGTGGGTGGCCATGCAGTGCGAGACGCAGCTGGACTGGATCTGCAAGATCCCTCGAGGTTGGTGGGGCGGCGCTGCGGGACCCGGCAAGGGATGACGGGCGGCAGGGCCCGGGGTCCAAGGAAGGGTCTCCCTTCGCTGCAGCGTGTCTGTCCCTGTTGTCCCCATAGGCACGGATGTGCGGGAGCCTGACGTCAGCCCGCAAGGTGAGACTTCCTGTCCATCCTGCTCCCTGTGGAGGCCGGCTGGGGCAGGGCTTAACCAGGACAGAAGGAAGGGGGTTAGGGGTTTGAGCCGAGGGAAAAGGGGATCGGGGCACATTACCCAGGTCAGATGGGCTCGCAGGCCCGCCTGCCCTGGCTGCCCTGAGCCCGCCTTGTCCTCCGTGAGCGAGGCGGGCGGGCAGCCGCAGCCTGGACTCCACCCCCACGCTGCCCCCGCAGGCCGGCGGGAATGGCTGCGTTTCCAGGAGGCTGAGTATAAGTTCTTCGAGCACCACTCCACGTGGGCGCAGGCGCAGCGCATCTGCACGTGGTTCCAGGCCGAACTGGTCTCAGTGCATAGCCAGGCGGAGCTGGACTTCCTGGGGCACAACCTGCAGAAGGTGGGCATGCCAGCAAGCTGGGAGGGCAGCCCGGGAGCCAGGGAAAAGGCCCTGCCAATCCTCACCTGCCTGCCCGGCTTCCCCAGTTCTCTCGGGGCCAGGAGCAGCACTGGTGGATCGGCCTGCACACCTCAGAGAGCGACGGGCGTTTCAGGTGGGAGCCCTGGCCGGGCGGTGGGTGTGGCTGGGCAGCAGGGCGCATGCGTGGATGGCTAGCAGGGACCCAGACTGGAAATAAGAGGCAGCATCGCACACAAGAGACAGATTTGGTTTTGAATCCAGTTCTGCCCCTTGCGGGCTGTGTGGCCTTGAGCAAATGACTTAACCTCTCTGGGCCCATCTCGGTTTTCTCACCAGAAAATGAAACAATGAGGCCTGCCTGGTAGGGTTTGTCCTTAGGACTAAAAATAAGGTGTCTGAATCCTTCGTGCTGCATCCAGCACATTGTTGTTTACTCACTCAGTCGTGTCTGACTCTTTGGGACCCGGTGGACCGTAGCCCGCCAGGCTCCTCTGTCCATGCGATTTCCCAGGCAAGAATACCAGAGTGGGTTGCCACTCTGCAGGGGATCTTCCCAACCCAGGGATTGAAGCCGTGTCTCCTGCATTGGCAGATGGACTCTTGACCACAGAGCCACCTGGGAAGCACATTATTAGGCACTAGATAACAGCAGGTCATATTATGCTGGGTCACTCATGAAAAAGGTCCACTGAAGACGTGGGCAAGAACACGTGATGGTCCAGAGGGGCCTCTTCATGTTCAGGGCTCACCTACCAGGCATGAGGCACAGAAAGACCAGGAGAGCACATGCGTGTCTGAGCAGAGTGTTGCCACTGGACTCCTGCTCTGGGACCCTTAGACTTTCTTTAATAGTTAGAGAAATGGATGCCCAGGAGGGCTGGGCCTTCCCTGAAGGCACTGGGTCCTTGGGTTCCTGCTGCATTGAGCTCAGTAGCCTCGCTCCTCAGTCTGTGGCCCTGAGCCCCTGGATTTGGGCCCTGGTCTCTGCCCCCTCGCTTCTGCATTCAGGGGAGGTCTAACCTGGTGCCCCCTACTGGATCACTCCTGCTTGTGCCATTGCAGGTGGACAGATGGTTCTGTTATAAACTTCATCTCCTGGGCCCCCGGCAAACCTCGGCCCATCGGCAAGGACAAGAAGTGCGTGTACATGATGGCCAGCCGAGGTGAGGGCAGGGTAGGGCGGAGAGGGTGCAGAAGCCGAGGGGAGGGTTGGTGTTCAGGGCAGCGAGGTGAGCCTGGGCAGGGGCCCTCGGCCTCTCCTCATCCTCTCTGTTCGCCCAACTCAAGAAGGACTGGGTCCAGAGAGAGGAGGGCCGGTGCCTGTTTGAGTTCAGAGCTGGACATAGGACCTGAGCCCCAGCCCCGCCTCCCCTCAGGGCGTGAGGCCAGGTGCTGGCAGCCTGGCCCCGCACTCGGAGTGACTGCTGTTCACTTTTCACAGAGGACTGGGGGGACCAGAGGTGCATGACAGCCTTGCCTTACATCTGCAAGCGCCGCAACAGCACCAGAGAGCAGCAGCCCCCAGACCCGCCACCCACAGGGGGCTGCCCCTCTGGTTGGAGCCAGTTCCTCAACAAGGTAGGGGGCAGGGAGGGGGCGCCTGAGGGGAAGGCTGAGCCTCAGGAGTCCTGGCCCTCTGGCAGCATCAGAGTCATGGCCTCTGGCCTGAACCCACCACTCTCTCCCCTTGTCAGCCCCAGGACCAGGGCTAGACCCCTTGGACACTAACTCAGTGTAGTAACACCTTCCAGTTCATCAAGTAACAAGGTTGCCCATATAGTTTGGTGAGTTTTCTAGATCCTTGGTCACCAAACATCTTGATAATGAACTATTAAAACAAAATGTTGAACATACAAAATATATATGTGTGCCTTATATATGTGTGGAAAAGTAAATATATGTGTTTACTTCCATATTGGGACTTCCCTGGTGGCTCAGACGGTTAAAGCGTCTGCCTACAATGCGGGAGACTGGGGTTCAGTCCCTGGGATGGGAAGATCTCCTGGAGGAGGAAATGGCAACCCACTCCAGTATTCTTGCCTGGAAAATCCCATGGACAGAGAAGCCTGGCAGGCTAGAGTCCATGGGGTCAGAAAGAGTCAGACACAACTGAGTGACTTCACTTTCACTTTCCATATTAATGTGATTGCTGTCATATATAATAAAATATGCACAAGAACAAAACAATCTAAAGCCTGAGCTAAAGATTTTAAAACAGGATTTTCAAGTTTTCAAAATTTTTCCTTTTAGTGGTATGAAAAACATTTTGTGCTCACTCTTCAATTTATCAATTATAATAATTATTACTATTTTAAATAATTTTGATAAGAGCAAAGTGATAACATATACTTCATTATTTTTATTTATTAATTTTTAATTTCTTTATTTATTTTTGGCTGCCCTGGGTCCTCCTTTGCAGGACCTTTGCAGGCTTTCTCTATTTGTGGCAAGTCGGGGCTATTCTTCGCTGTGGTACGTGGGCTTAGTTGCTCTGTGGCATGTGGGATTTTCCCCGACCAGGGATAGAACCTGTGTCCCCTGCTTTGGCAGGCAGATTCTTAACCACTTGACCACCAGGAAAGTCCCTATACTTTATTATTTTAAAAAATCTAGGTCTGACACTGATTCAGACCTCACAGGTCTTGTTTGGAGTTCAAATTATTTTAGAACATGGACTGAATGGTTGTAGATGAAAAGACTGCTTTACGAAGACAAATAGATGAAGATGAAGGAAGTTCATCCATCATTGGCTGGGCTTTCTAAGTCCTTCTTTCCATTTTTCAGTCCTTCTGCCAGTTAAATGCCAATTAAATTTTTCAGTCCTTCTGCCGATTTTTGTTTAAAAACTGGCTCATCAATTTTTGCATTTAAATGAATCTGCCTTATAAACTACTCAGAAGAACTGATTGAGAGGGTTTAAAAAAAGTCTCTGGAAGATTTTTTTAAAAACAACATTTAGAAGATTCTCTTTCCAACTATTTTGAGTGTACAGCTAGGAGAGTTTGAGGCAATCAAAAGAATCAGGATGGATGTGCATCTAAACATGTTTTCAAAATGTTCCTTCTAGAGTGTGAGTTTCTTTCCAAGAATGGTTAATGACCCATGGGCTGATTCATCCAACCTGATTAGACCTTCATTGTTTTTATCTAGTGGCTGAAAGAGCTTATCCCAGGAAGGAAAGTGTGCTATTTCCTTGTGGTTTTCCCTGGCATCCTTAGTATGAGCTCTGAATCATGCCTTCTTTGCTGGACACTGAAAGACTGCTTAACCGAATTGTGAGGATTAGATTAGTTAACACTAGATAACACAATCCATAAATCTTTGTCATGCACTGGAGTGCAGCCAGCTCATAGTGTCATGGAGCTCTCACTGTCTTCAGGTTATTCAAGCAAATAATACACCTTTTCTGCCTTAAAAAAAAAAGAGTAAGATGTATTATTCATATTTTGAAAAAAAAAAACAAACTAAAACTCATCTATACTCTCCAGAGATAACCACTATCAATATTTGTTATTCCACTTCTTGACTTTTTCCATGTAACTGAGATCATACTAAATAGCACAATTTTGTAGCCAACTTTTTTTCCCTCAGTATTGTATTTTGAGTCTTTCTCCATGTCATTGAATTGTTCCAAAAACTTATTCTTATGGCTTCTTCTACCTAATCTAAAACATTATATTTCATATATGTAACCGGTCCCTTTCTTAATTTGTCAGCATCTTTGTAATGATACCAATAATTCTTTTGAAAGCCTTTGAAGTATATGAAGCCAAGAACCAAACAGACCTTGTCCCCAGGCCTGGCCCAGGGATTGCCGTCATAGGTGGTGGAGCATTTGGTGGCCCAGAGAAATCTTCCCACTTTAAAACTCCCCAGGTGTGGGCCATTGTATGTGAATCTGCTATGCCAGGTCGGGAGGGTATTGGAGCCTTGGTCAAGGAGACCCAGATGTCCTGGTTCTCCTGTTTCTCTCTCCCAGCCCCCACAGCCTCCCCAGGGCCTGGCGCTGAGGGGTTGGAGCTTCTGGGTGTGGGGGCCAAGGAGGGGGAGCTGGATGTCATGCCTCCCCCTCCGCCCCACAGTGTTTCCGAATCCAAGGCCAGGACCCCCAGGACCGGGTGAAGTGGTCAGAGGCACAGTTCTCCTGTGAACAGCAAGAGGCCCAACTGGTCACCATTGCAAACCCCTTAGAGCAAGGTAGGGCCAGCCCAGGGGGAGGCCCCAGAGTCCTCTGACACCATCCCCCTAGAAGGCTAGAACAGAGTGAGGACGGGGCTGCCGCCCTGTGGCTCATCACGCTCTCTTCTGGGGGACCAGCGTTCATCACAGCCAGCCTGCCCGATGTGACCTTTGACCTTTGGATTGGCCTCCATGCCTCACAGAGGGACTTCCAGTGGGTGGAGCAGGAGCCTCTGCAGTACACCAACTGGGCCCCCGGGGAGCCCTCTGGCCCTAGCCCTGCTCCCAGCGGCAACATACCGGTGAGGAAGCCCCTGCCCCATGCTTTCCTCTGCACCCGCTGACCCGCCCTGGCCCGCAGCTCTTGTCTTCACACCTGGGGACCCCCTTGCAACCTCTTAGCTCATAGTACAGACTTTCGGGGGTGGTGGCACAAGGCAGGCAGCTCCTGGGGCTCCCCTGAGCGGCTCCTTCCCCCCAGACCAGCTGTGCGGTGGTCCTGCGTAGCCCCTCAACCCACTTCACCGGCCGCTGGGATGACCGGAGCTGTGCAGAGGAGACCCATGGCTTCATCTGCCAGAAGGCCACGGGTAGGTATCACCCAGGAGCCTGGAAACCTCAGCGCAGGGCTGGACGCTGTGGGCTGAGCCAGGAGGAATGAGGCGTGGTCCCTGACCTCAGGGGACCACTCTGCTTGGGAAGCAGATGGGCAGAAAGGCCAGGCACCAATCAGAGGGACAGGCAGTGAGCACCCAGGGGTTGCAGGAGGAAGGTTTGGAGGGCTGACCAGGGAGAACTAAGACACTGGGCATGCGTCGTGGCAGGGACCCCGTGGTTCTGCATCTGAGGCTCCTGCAGCTCTGAGCAGGGGTCCCTCGGCTCTGGGCTCCTGGTCAGGCTCAAGGTTGCTCATCCCTTTACTAGTAAGAGCATATTAATAAGAACAGTGACTGACGGTTACTGTGCCCAGAGGAGAGTTGGTCTCTGCCTGCTGTTCCCCCTCGGCCTCATGCCTGGGGATGGGGTGAGGGGAGCAGAGCCCGGCCTGAGTCCTGCCCCCTTCCCTGTAGACCCCTCCCTGAGCCCATCCCCAGCAGCGTCGCCCCCTGCCCCGGGCGCTGAGCTCTCCTACCTCAACGGCACCTTCCGGCTGCTGCAGAAGCCGCTGCGCTGGCACGACGCCCTGCTGCTATGTGAGAGCCGAAATGCCAGCCTGGCCCACGTGCTCGACCCCTACACGCAGGCCTTCCTCACTCAGGCCGCCCGAGGGCTGCGCACGCCGCTCTGGATTGGGCTGGCCAGTGAGGAGGTGGGCACCGGGCTGGGCCCGCCTTCCCCCCGCTCCCTCCCTGTCTCCTCCTGGCGCCCTGCCTTCCGTGGCCCCCCCACCCCGACCCCGTCCTGGCTGGTCCCCTTGCTCCCGCCCTGATGGCCCCCTGTGCCCAGGGCTCCCGGCGGTACTCTTGGGTCTCGGAGGAGCCGCTGAGCTACGTGAGCTGGCAGGACGGGGAGCCCCAGCTCCCGGGGGGCTGCGCCTACGTGGACACGGATGGCGCCTGGCGCACCACCAGCTGTAACACCAAGTTGCAGGGGGCTGTGTGTGGCGTTCACGGGGGTGAGTGCCCGCCCACCGGGGCCGAGGGCTGGGCCGGGGGAAAGCCGACCCCGGGAGGACCCTGGGTCACTTCTTCAATCCTGCATTTCCCCTCGACAGGGCCTCCTCCTCCGCGACGAATAAGCTACCACGGGAGCTGTCCCCAGGGGCTGGCGGACTCGGCATGGATTCCCTTCCGAGAGCACTGCTATTCCTTCCACATGGAGCTGCTGCTGGGCCACAAGGAGGCGCTGCAGCGCTGCCAGAGAGGTGGGCTGGGGGGCGAGCGCCCCCACATGGGCGTTCCAGGTGGCGACCCCTCTCGAGGGCGCTCAGAGACCCCCGAATGTGGTCCCCGTGCTCCACTCTGCTTGTCGGCTGCACCCACCTCTCAGTGCCCCTCACAGTCCAGTCCACACAGACCACCTGGGAAGGGACATGGATGTAAATGTAGCGCCCCCGTTACACGCACGCCTCCACGCCAGCCTCTACTCAGGCTGCCAGAGAAGAGGGCGGGGGCTCTGCTACCCCCCGGGAGACTCGCCTGCCCTGACGTCGGCCTCCTTTGTGTCCAGCGGGCGGCGCGGTCCTGTCCATCCTGGATGAGATGGAGAACGTGTTTGTCTGGGAGCATCTGCAGAGCTCTGAGGGCCAGAGTCGGGGCGCCTGGCTGGGCATGAATTTCAACCCCAAAGGTGGGTCCCCTGGGTATAAGGTTAGGAGGGGCAGGCCTCAGGCTGCAGGGGGAGGCCCTCCACTGGGGCTTGGCCGGTGGTGAAGGGTGGAGGAGGGGGTTGAGGACCTGTGGGAGGGGGGTGAGGATCTGTGGGAGGGGGGTGGGTTCTAGAACAGGCCACTTCTCTCCCATCGGCTTCTCCTTGTCGCTGCCCCCCCATCCCCAGCAACGCCCCCCCAATGCTGCCTTTCCCACAGGGGGCACCCTGGTCTGGCAGGACAACACAGCTGTGAATTACTCCAACTGGGGGCCCCCGGGCCTGGGCCCCAGCATGCTGAGCCACAACAGTTGCTACTGGATCCAGAGCAGCAGCGGGCTGTGGCGCCCAGGCGCCTGCACCAATATCACCATGGGCGTCGTCTGCAAACTCCCTCGAGGTGCGGGAGACATCTAGTGCTGGAGGGGGGGGGTCCCCGGGGGGGGGGTCCCCGGGCCGCTGCTCATTCTGCAGCCACAGAGTGAATGGGAGGGAGTCAGTAGGTCTGGGGCTGCCAGGACCCTCCTTTGGGATCAATTGGTCTGTACCAAGGACTGGCCCTTCCTGCAAATTGCCACAGTGGACAGCAAACCTGTCATTTTGTCGTGGTTAAAGGCAGGGATATGGGGTTCGAGCCCAGGCCAAACCCTTTGCCAACTCTGTGACCTTGGGTAAATTGCTCAAGCTCTCTGACCTTAGTCTACTCATATGTAAAATGGGGGTAATAAAATTACCTATGGGCTTTCGAAGGCGGCTCAGTGGTAAAGAATCTGCCTGCCAACGCAGGAGATGGGGGTTCAGTCCCTGGGTTGGGAAGATCCCCTGCAGGAGGAAATGGCAACGCCCTCCAGTATTCTTGCCTGGGAAATCCCATGGCCGGAGGAGCCTGGCAGGCTACAGTCCAAGGGGTTGCAGAAGAGTCAGACACGACTCTGCGTCTAAACAACAACAAAAATAATAAGAGTACCTATGAGAGAAGTAAATGAGCCAGTGAAGTGTCTGGCACTGCAGAATATGTTCTTACATGTTTGCTTGTTATTACTATATTATTACTACCACTGTTGTTAACTGGTCCCTCCTCCCCTACAGCTGAAGCGAGCAACTTCTCCCCATCAGGTGAGTGGCAGGCAGGACTAGCCCTCTCCCCGGCCCGGTCATTCCGGGCAGCGGGCGGGCGTGGCGGGGCTTCTGACCAAGGGTCCTTCCGGCCGCAGCAGCCCTCCCGGAGAACCCCGCGGCCCTGGTGGTGGTGCTGATGGCGGTGCTCCTGCTCCTGGCCCTGCTGACCGCCGCCCTGATTCTGTACCGGCGGCGACAGAGCGTCGAGCGCGGGGCCTTTGAGGGCGCCCGCTACAGCCGCAGCTCCTCCGGCCCCAGCGAGGCCACTGAGAAGAACATCCTGGTGTCCGACATGGAAATGAACGAGCAACAGGAGTAGAGCGGAGGGCGTGGGTGGGGCCGGGGGGCTGGGCCCCCCACCAGCTGTGGTCCAGTTGGCCTATGGGGGTGGGTGGCGCCCTGGGAAGCCGCTGGGGCTGGCAGGGCCTGGGCTGGTGGGGTCCCTCCCTCCCATGAGGGCTGGGCTGAGGCCTGGCTGAGTGCAGCATGGCGTTTCCTTTTGGGGGGCCCTAAGGTCTTGTCACCCAGGCCTGTACCCCCATGGTCACTGGAGGCAGGACGGGAGCCTCTTTCTGCCTCTTTCTCCCTGCCCCCGCCCCCCAGGCCTGTGCCGCAACCCTGGGACCCCCCCCCCACCCACTTCTCGCTGCAGAGTCTGAGGAGCTTCCCGGAGCCCTCTGCCGGCCTCTGTCGCTTCTCCCCTACCCTAGCAGCTCAGCTCCTCACCCCACATCCTCCCTGCCCCCCGTCCCCGTCCCCCCGCCCTGCATCCCGCCTGCTCTCCCAGCCCTTCCTTCTGAGCCAGGGCCCTGGGGTCTGGGGAGCCCTCTCTTGCTGTTGGTGGGGGTCACAGGGGGGTTGAGCATTTGTCACTCGTGTGCCTGCTGGGGTGGCCGTAGGGCATGGCGGGAGGGTTCTGGGCCGGGACTGAGGACCGGAGCATCACTGTGGTATCAGCTGGGCTGGAGACAGGACCGGGGAGAGACACCCTGACCTCCCGGGGAAAACCGGGCTGGGCTGGGGTGTCTTCTCCTGCTGGTCAGGGGAGGGCTCTGTCCCTATAAAGTCCCCTGTGGGGACCAAAGTCAATTCCCTAAGGTTTCCAGGTCCTGGCTGTGGTTTGGAGAGAGAGAAGGTGGTTGGCCAGAGTCTGGAGCTGGGGTGCACCCTTTAAGGGGCGCCCAGAGGAGCGGCGCCTGAACCCCCTGGAGTGGCCCCTGTGTGGGGGAGACGACCCACCCAGAACCTTTCCAAGAGGCCGGAACCCCAGTTAGAATCACCGCTCCTGGTGCCACGGCCCAGGGCAGTGTGAACAGACTCCAAGACATGGTCCTTTTTTGTAGTTCTTAACTTTTTTTAATGTGCCATTATTGTCTTAAAAGAAAAAGATGAAAGAAAAGCAAACAAATAAAACACCTTTAAGAGGCTTGAGAGAGAAGGGTCCTTGTTGGGAGTCTTGTCCTTCATACCGCTTCAAAGATACATGTTATTTTGGGGAGCTTGCATCTGTTTTGCTTCTGCCTCGGAGCCCCAGCCTTCTTTCTGCTCCTGGGGATACATGTGAGAGTAAGCATTCAGGAGCCAAAGGACAGTGGCATGAGCTTGGGCAACTTGGCTCCCCTTTCAAAGTGTAAAACGGGAGAACAGGACGCACCTCCTGGGCTCCTTTAAGGAGGTTGAGGATTAAGTGAGATCACCTGGGCAAAACAATCTGCACAGGGCCTTGGCGCTGGAGCTGTAATTGCCCATAAACATCAGCTGGTACTGCTTGTCTCTGGGCTGTGGCTCCCAGGCCAGCGTGTGAGGTGCCCCTCTCAGACCGGGATAGGGGCCCCACACCACCATGCTTCCAAGACAGATCTGCATTTGAGCTGCAAGAAAGTGAGTACACATTTCTCCCTGGGAACTGTGGGCTCTGAAACCGCCCTGAGGTAGGGGAGTGGATCACAGGACCTCCCCCGCCACCATCACCTCCATTCAGGATGTTTGAACTGGAATTAGAGCCACAAACAGAGAAGCCTTGTCAGCCAAAGATGGTCAACTGCCAGGTCGCCCTGGGTGCAGTGAAGGCCTGAAGCAGGCCGAGGGGCGGGGAGCTGGTTTGGGCCGGGTGGTTGGGGCGGGTCTCTCCAGAGGCTGGGAGGCTGCAACCTGAAGGAGGTGGGTGGGAGGTGGTGCACGCATCCGGGCCAGGTCCTGGGCTGGGGAACGCCAAGGGGAGGGGGTGGGTCCTGCCGCGGGGTCCCTGGTGCTTCAGATGACCAGTGGGGAGACCAGGCTGGCTGCAGCGTGGCAGGGCCTGGTTCCCCAAGGCCTTGAAGGCAGGCCTAGAAAGCCTGAATGTGGATGTCAGGTCCAGCAGGAAGTCAGTGGGGACGGCTAGTCTGACCTTTTCAGCCGGTGCTTTGGATTGTTGTGTGTGCAGCACCTGGTGAGGTGGTGTGCGCATGCATGTTTGGCCTTAGTGATTTTTCAACGCAAGTTTCTTGTTTTCTAAATCAGTAATCCTGTCACGTGGTTCAAAGCCTAAGCCCACATGATAGGAAAAGATACCTCAGAAGTCCAAAGCATCGGGCCTGCACAGTGGGGTAGACGAGGTGCCGTATCTGAGTCTGGGAGCTCCTCTTCGGAGCCTTGGAAACCCAAGGCCCTCTTTTTACTCTCCTCTCTCTGCAGCAGCAGCAGGAAACACAGAGGGGCCGGGTCACTTCAGGGAGGGAGCCCCAATCCTGTGGGTGGGTAGGTGGGGGGGGGGGTGGTCCTTAATGATTAATCCACTTCAGTCTGAAGTGATTAGCCCTCCACAGCGGGGAACAGCTCCCTTTGTGAGTTGAGTGCCCGGCCATTAGCCACAACTCACAGATGGCTAGACCAGGCTGAGCCCAAGCCCCTTGGGGAGTTGGCTGCTGACCCTTGCCCTGATAGATAGGCAGAGCCTAGGGGCGAAGGCGGGGTCACAGGCTCCCGGGTGAGGTTTGGGGGTGGGAGGAGTAGCTGAAGGAGTGAGGACTCAAATGCCCCAGGGCTACCTGGGGCCAGTGGCTGTGTGTCCAGAGGTTTAAGTCAGCAGTCCCCAACCTTTTTGACACCAGGGACAGATTTCGAGGAAGACAGTTTTTTCAAGGACCGGGAGGGGAGGGATGGTTTTTGGATAATTCGAGCGCCTTACATTTATTGTGCACTTTATTTCTAATCTAATGCTGTCGCTGATCTGACAGTAGATGCCAGTCCATGGCTGGGAGGTTGGGGACCCCTGGTTTAAATCACTCCAGAAATACTTGTTCCCCACTCTTCTCTCCTTTCCTCAGGGGGCTTTAGTCCTTGCCAGAGCCCTGAATCCCCACCCAGAAGCATTTCAGATAGCTTCACGTGCACCTGGGGGCTCCCCATAGACCTTGTTCTGCTTGGGGGCTCTTGCCTGGCCAGGGGGCTCCGGATGGCTCTCTGCGAGCAGGAGGAAGGCTTGGGACTGGGGTCATCTGCCTCTGGCTCCCGGCCAGTGCTGGTTCTGGTAGGGTGCATGGCAGAAACTCCTTTCTTTCTGCTCATTTCCATGCAATAGGCCTTCAGCCTCTCTACATTCCATCTATGATGCCCTGAGACCCAGCCCCTGGTGCCTGGACAAAGGGCACTGAATCCAGGCTCCAACCCCAGCCGGCACTGGTGGGGCGAAAACCGGCTCAGCTCTGGCCACCTGGCCTCCAGGACGGCTCACTGAATCCATGAATGAACGGGCGAACGGGCCGCTCTCCAGAGAGTGGTGTCAGGCCGTTTCACAACCTCCTCTTGTCAAATCAGAGATGGCTCGCTCCCAGGTGTCCTGGCGGAGCTGGCCTGGCCCAGCAGGCAGCCCTGAGAGGCCGCAGGGGTGAGGAGCCGGCCAGCCGCACCACATGGTTCTCCTGGAACAGAGCTGGCCGGGCCCTGCCAAGCTGCCTGGAGCACGAGGGCGGGCGTCTGTGGCAGGGACAAGGTCAAGAGCTGCATCTGGAGGGAGAGGCAGTCCCGAGAAAGGCGGGCAGGAAGGGGGGGAAAAGGGAAAGGAGCTGGAGGGAACATGGAGGGGCCCTGAGCGAGACTGGCGTGAGATGAAAGTGCTCGGATAGTCAGGCCTCTATCTCAGGGGTCAGGGCAGCCAGGAGGCCCAGTGAAGGCTGACTTCAGTCTGGACTTCCCGCAGAATCGGCCCCGTTGGATCTGCAGATGGCAATCCTTGTCCAGCAAAGCAGCCAGGGAGGCCAGCCCTGGAGAGGGGAAAGGGACAAGGCAGCATGCAGGCGTTTCCCCTTGAAATGGATTTGTTGCTTGCAGTCAGTGCAGAAAATGGACTAGCTTCTGATAGTGGCTGATGGCAGGACTGTAGCCATTGCAGGGAAACCCTGGTCGGTTCAGGTTTTCTAGTCGGCTTTGTTTTTTTCTTTCCTGCCGGGCATCTCTTAAGTTCTGAGGTCCTGTGGCGTGTCCGGGGATCTGGCCCTCCTTGGTCATTGCACAGCCCTGCTGGTTTACGCAGGAAGGCCCGTCTGTATCTCTCTCTGGGGCCTGAGAAACTTCTGGATGGTGTCTTTTCCTACTCTGGGGCTGCAGGGAACTCAAGGATATTGCCTCAGACAGGCCATCCCTCCATGATGATGGTAATAATCAAGATATTTATTGATTATTTACTAGGTATGGCCCTGTTCTAACTGCTTACCATGAATAAACTCATTTTATCCTCTCAACATATCATCAGCTGGTTGTGACTGTGCCCCTTGACAGATGAGGAAACAGAGACACTGAGAGGGGGAAGGACTTGGCTGATCACTTCTCCACCCTCCCTGCTCTATAAAAAGGTTGGGGGACGGGATACAGGAGAGAACCCACCCCCACCCCCCATGATCTTAGTCAAACTCTGAGGCTCAAGAACTCTGTCTCAACCTGAGACATCTGTGCTGAGTTTCAGAAGCCTGTTGAGTATAAGGGCTAAAAGTGACCTCTCTCCTTTCCTTTTTCTCTGGCCTCCATTCCTGAGGCAGCGGCGTGGGACACCTGATTAGCCTGGGCTGGGGTTGGACATGGGACACCATGCACAGAATTGCATATCATTGGGACTTCCCTGGAGGTCTAGTGGTGAAGACTCTGAGGGGCCCGGGTTTGATCTCTGTTTGAGGAACTAAGGTCCTGCATGCAGCACTCTGCGGCCAAAAAAGGAGAATTGCTTAGTATGTGTAGAAGTGAAGTGGGGGCTTGGTTCATATATGAGACATTTGCACTATTGTGGATATTTTATTATTTTTAAAAATTAGAGTACAGTTGCTTTACAGTGTTGTTAGTTTCCACTGTATAGCAAACTGAATCAGCTATTCGTATACACATATCCTGTATTCCTTGGATTTCCTTCCCATTTATGTCACCACAGAGCACTGAGTTCCCTGCGCTATATACAGTCAGTTGTCATTAGTTATCTATTTTGTACATAGTGGTGGTGGTGGTGGTTGTGGTGGTGGTTTAGTCACTAAGTCGTGTCTGACTCTTGTGATTCCATGGACAAAGGAGCCTGGCAGGCAGGCTATAGTCCATGAGATTCTCCAGGCAAGAATACTGGAATGGGTTGCCATTTCCTTCTCCAGGGGATCTTCCCAACCCAGGAATCGAACCTGGGTCTCCTGCACTGTAAACAGATTCTTTACCAACTGAGCTACAAGGGAAGTCCTTTGTACATAGTAGTGTATATAAATCACTGAGGATGGTGACTGCAGCCTCAAAATTAAAAGACACTAGCTCCTTGGAAGAAAAACTGTGACAAACCTAGACAACATGTTAAAAAACAGAGACATCTCCTTGCTGACAAAGGTCCATATAGTCAAAGCCATGGTTTTTCCGGTGGTTATGTACAGATGTGAGAACTGGACCACAAAGAAGACTCAGCACTGAAGAACTGATGCTTTCGCATGTGGTGCTTCATTGGAAGGACTGATTCGGAAGCTGAAGCTCCAATACGTTGGCCGCCTGATGTGAAGAGCTGACTCACTGGGAAAGACCCTGATGCTGGGAATGACTGAAGGCAGGAGGAGAATGGGGCGACGGAGGATGAGATGGTTGGATGGCATCACCGACTCGATGGACACAAGTTTGGGCAAACTCCAGGAGACGGTGAAGGACAGGGAGGCCTGACACGCTGCAGCGTCCTCTGCATTGACAGGCGGATTCTTGACTGCTGGACCTCCAGCGAAGTCCAGAGATTAGCATTTGAATCAATAAACAGTAAAGAAGATCACTCTCCCCAGGGTGGGTGGGCATTGTCCAATCCGTTGAGGGCCTGAATAGAACAAAAAGGGAGAGAAAGGACAGATTTTCTGTTGAGCTAGGACACCCATCTTCTGCTCTCAGGTATCAGCACTTCTGGTTCTCAGGCCTTCAGACGCCAACCAGGGTTCACACTCTTGCCGCCCACCCCCTACTCCCCCATGTTCCCAGGCCCAAGTTTGAATTGGAACCGCATCACTGGCTTCCCTAGGTCCTTAGCTTGCCGATGGCAGACGGTGGGACTTCTCAGCCTCCGTAATCCTGTGAGCCAATCCCTCATACTAAATCTCTTTCTATATATCCTATTAGCTCTTTTTCTCTAGAGAACCCTAGTGCACATTTCTTCCCGTGTAACATGGGGTTACTAGTATCTGCCTCATAGGCGTATTGTGAGGATTAAAGATAAATGTAAAACGCTTACCCTCAGGCCCAGCTCCTAGGAAGTGCTCTGTAAGTGCGACCCGTGGGCTCCCATTACCTCAGTATGATGTTTTCTACACGTGTCCTGCTGCCCCAGTGAGAACTGAGCTCCAAGGAGGTGGGCACTGTGCATTTTTTCCCCTGTATCTTCACAACCTGCACATGGTTGAAAAAAGTGAAAGTTGAGTCGGATTCTGGGACTGCATTGGCTGTAGCCTGCCAGACTCCTCAGTCCACAGAATTCTTTGGACAAGAGTACTGGAGTGGGTAGCCATTCCCTTCTCCAGGGGACCTTCCCAACCCAAGGGTCTAACCCAGGTCTCCTGCAATGTGGATTCTTTACACTGTGAGCCTCCAGAGACGCACAAGTTGGTAGTTGGTAAAAACTGTCTGAAGAGCCAAAGGCATAGAAAGACCCTGTGTCCTGTTCAATGTGCCTCAGCCTCGAGTAGGTTCTGCCAATATTTAGCCAGTTATAGAGGAGGGAAATAGCCCTTTTCATCATTCTTTTTTTTTTTTTTCCCAGTGGGTTTTGTCATACATTGATATGAATCAGCCATAGAGTTACATGTATTCCCCATCCTGATCCCCCCTCCCACCTCCCTCTCCACCCGATTCCTCTGGGTCTTCCCAGCCCACCAGGCCCGAGCACTTGACTCATGCATCCCACCTGGGCTGGTGATCTGTTTCACCATAGATAATATACATGCTGTTCTTTCGAAACATCCCACCCTCACCTTCTCCCACAGAGTTCAAAAGTCTGTTCTGTACTTCTGTGTCTCTTTTTCTGTTTTGCATATAGGGTTATAGTTACCATCTTTCTAAATTCCATATATATGTGTTAGTATGCTGTAATGTTCTTTATCTTTCTGGCTTACTTCACTATGCATAATGGGCTCCAGTTTCATCCATCTCATTAGAACTGATTCAAATGAATTCTTTTTAACGGCGGAGTAATATTCCATGGTGTATATGTACCACAGCTTCCTTATCCATTCATCTGCTGATGGGCATCTAGGTTGCTTCCATGTCCTGGCTATTATAAACAGTGCTGCGATGAACATTGGGGTGCACGTGTCTCTTTCAGATCTGGATTCCTCAGTGTGTATGCCCAGAAGTGGTATTGCTGGGTCATATGGCAGTTCTATTTCCAGTTTTTTAAGAAATCTCCACACTGTTTTCCATAGTGGCTGTACTAGTTTGCATTCCCACCAACAGTGTAAGAGGGTTCCATTCTTTTTTGTTTTTTTTTTTTAAGTATTTTTGAAAATGTATTTATATGGCTGCACCGGGTCTTAGTTGTAGCACCCAGTATTTTTTATTTTTTAATTTTTTTAGTTGTAGCATGCGGGATTTACTTCTCTGGCAAGGTCAAACCTGGGCTGCCTGCATTGGGAATGCAGAATCTTAACCACTGGACCACCAGGGAAGTCCCCATCATTGTCTTTTTTTTTTTTTTTTTCTAACCACAAATAATGCATTTAATTGTTTAGCTTCTTGCAGTACTCCTGGGTCAGGAAGATCTGCTGGAGAAGGGATAGGCTACCCATTCCAGTATTCTTGGGCTTCCCTTGTGGCTCAGCTAGTAAAGAAACTGCCTGCAATGCTGGACCTGGGTTCAATCCCTGGGTTGGACATATCTCCTGGAGAAGGGAAAGGCTACCCACTCCAGTATTCTGACCTGGAGAATTCCAAGGACTGTCCATGGGGTTGCAAAGAGTTGGACATAACTGAGTGACTTTCACTTTCATTTCACACTTTCAATACTCACAGGACAGAAGCTCCCCTGGTGGGTCGGAGGGTAAAGAATCTGCCTGCAATGCAGGAGACCCGGGTTTGATCCCTGGGTCAGGAAGATCCTTAAAAGAAGGAAATGGCAACCCACTCCAGTATTCTTGCCTGTAGAATTCCATGGACAGAGGAGCCTGGCGGGTTATAGTCCATGGGGTTGTAAAGAGCTAGATACTACTGAGTGACTAACACACACATAACAGAAACTGACAAATCCATGTTTTTGTTTAGTCACTAAGTCGTGTCTGATTCTTTGACACCCCATGGACTGTGGCCTGCCAGGCTCCTCAGTCCATGGAATTTCCCAGGAAAGAATACTGGACCCATCATTGTCTTTTAATAAATGAGACTTGGTCCTTTGGCTTCTTGGGCCATGAGAAGCCCCATCGGCAGACCCCTGGTCTGCAGTGACGATGAATTGATGGTGCAGGTCTGTTGTGTTGCACCTCTCACCACCCAGACCTCACAGGAGGCACTCCTGCTGTTGTCTGTAAATCCTTCAGATAGTGTCCCCAAACCCAATGCCGGCTGATGTAAACCTGTAATGGTCTCAGGGTAGCTGCCTCAAACCCTGTCACATCTTACTGCGCGTCTGGCCGGCCAGAATATTTACCCAGCCACCTCAAATTCCACTAAGTTCTCTATAAACCTTGTTTTAAAATATGCATTGTCCCTTAGATATTTCTCAGTATTGGCTCTTGGACAAATCCTTTATCTTCAGTTGACCTTACAATTCAGTTAAAAATAAAGACCCACTCTCTCATAGAATGATCAGGGCTTGCAGCTCCACTGGTGAGTGGGGCAACTTGAGGTCATAGGAATTTTATGTACATCACAGAGATATTTTCAACCTGAGTGGCTCTTCTAGGGACTATGCACATTTAAAGATGTCCTTTTGTTTGGTTCTCGGATCTAGGTGGCCTGGTGGAATCTTCTTGTTTGTAGTCCTTGAGTCACTTTGCCTAACTGTGGAACAGATCAGAGGAGTGGGACAAGATTTTGACATCTAGCTTTTCCTAAACCCTGCTGACACTGTAATTTATTTGGGGGACCCCTTAGCAGCAACATCTTCAATGGTCACTCTTGTTCTGAAGAGGGCAGGTCTTAAAGGCGGTTCGAGAAGCACCTCTTCCTCTGTTACCTTTTCCTCTCTCTTACCCTTTCTCTGTCCCTTCTTCCATTGTTTAGAGAGTCTGTTCAGGCATAGTTTACAATTACACCACAGAGTTCGCCTATGTTAAGCGCACAGTTCAATAAGCTTTAGTAAATGCATCCAGTTATGGGAACATAACCACAGACCAGCTTTCAGAAGCCCCTCATCACCCCACAAAGTCCCCTCGAGCTCGTGGGCAGTCCATCCCGCTTCCCTCCCCAACCCCCAGCAGCCGTTGCTCTGTTTCCAGTTTGCCTTCCTAGAAATTGCATGTAAATAGGATCATACAGTATGTAGTCTTTCGTGACTGGCTTCTTTCACTTGCTGTAATGTTTTTGCAGGCATCAGTAGTTCATTCCCTGCATCTTTATTTTTTGACTTGGCTTTGTCTCTTTCTCTCTCTTATACACACACCTACCTCTTCTTTTCTTACTGAATTCTCTGCCTTTTTTTTCATCCTAAGTCTTGATCTGGCCTTTGGGTGATAAGGTGCAATTAGGAGAGAAGTGTGGAGTAAATGCACCAAACACTCCTAAGTGGGTACTACAGGGGCAGCCGGCCAGCCTGTGGGGGCCTGACCCAGCTCCGGTGGGGGCCCAGGCTGTCATCCCTCGTGGCAGTGATGGTGGGGGGCAAGGAGAGGTGAGACGGGTGGGGTGTGGGAGCTGCACTCCCCAGAGTTTCAGGCCCTGAGCCTTTGTCCAAGGGGACTGGAATGAGCACAAGACAAAGCTGGGTGAATAACATCACTTTACTGATTCCATTCAGGGTGGAGTGAGACCTGAAGGGGCGCCCTCCGCAGAGGGACCCCAGGCCATGGGGCCCACCCACTAGGGCCAGTGGGTCCCCTTGGACTTCTGGGTGGAAGGGCAGCAGCTGGGCAGCCGGCGGGGGCTCAGCAAGCCTAGGCCTGGGACTGAGCAGATCGCTGTTGCTGTCTGTGGATGCTCGAGCCAGACCCCAAAAAGAGAGTGGCAGAAGGTGAAAAAGATAATTGGGAACGTGGGTTTCGGTTTCAGTGGCGAGGAGGAGGAAGGGAGGCTTGTGGGCACGGAGGAAGGGCGGCCAGGAGGAAGGCTTCTGCCCGGCCAGCTCCAGGGCCAGCTCCCTTGCTAGACAACTCGGCTGCTGCCTTCACAAATGCTGCTGTCACTCCCATCTCCCAGCTCGGAACCTGGAAAGCAAGAGGACGCTCAGGCTGCGGGCTCTATCGTGGAGGAGGATGGCATCGTTGCCCTTCCTGCCTGGCTCCCCCGAGCCCCTGCCCCAGCACCAGTGACCAGACACACACACACCACACATACATGCTACAGTGCCTGGAACAGTGTGAGGAACAGAGACCCCGCAGACTTTCAGGGATCAAATTGGCTGGACACAGAGGGTCATGTGATGGGAGGGGGGCGCACAGAACCAGTGAGAAGCAGTGGAGTGAGAGCGGAGGAGGTGAGGTGGGGTGCTTTCTTTATCCTTGGGAAAGATTCTTATTCTCAATATTTCTTTTTTAAAATTTTAAAATTTTTATTTTTTTTTAGTTTTTTTTCCCCCAATATTTCTTTTCTCATTGGCTGGAGTGAGCGTGCTCCTTATTTGGAAGCATGTTCTGACTGGTGAAGGGCAAGGGAACAAGAGTAATCGCCTCCCTCCATCCCTACCTGGACCCTATCAGCTTCTTCCTCCACCACAACGCAGCCCCAGCTCCAAGAGCTGCCCACCTTCTTTCCCCTTCCTCTTTCCCCCAAATCTAGTTGCCTTGACTTGTACATTTGGGGTGGGGGAGGGGGCATGTGCTCTGGCCCAGTCTTGGCTGAAGGCCTTCATGGCCATTCCTGTCCACACCTGTATTGATGGCTGCTGGAGGCATGATTCCCCTCCCTGGACTTGGACTTGGCTGTGGTGACCATTATTCGTGCCAGCCAAGAAGCAGCTGTCAGGGGACCCAGGCACACCCCCCCCACCCCAGGGCCTCTCCCCAGCAGCCCTAACCTCGGTTCCCAGGCGCCCAGGACAGGGTGCCCAGCGAGAAGCTTGGCATGAGCCACAGACAGGCTGGCATCTTTGTGTCACCTGCTGGGCCCAGATGTTTTGCCTTTTCCCTCCCTGTTTACCTGCCTGGGGCTAGGGCGGCGGGTCACAGCTGTGAGTCAGGTGAGTCCTGCCAGGCTGCCGGGACCAGAGAAGCCATGGCCCCAGGGGGAGGGCGCGAGGCGTGTGGATCCGCCTTGGGCTGCCCTGGCTCTTGTCCTGATCAGGGCTCGGGCGGGAAGCCAGGCCCCGGCGGCGTCTGACCAGCGTGCCAAGACGGTCCCTCTGCGCGGGGCTGCCCCTGCCAGCGCCTGGGGTGTGCGCAGGGCTCGGACAGGCGGAGAGGGCCTAGACCCGTTTCCAGCGGGGGAGCTCTGAGGCCCCCACATTAGGACTCTACCGAGGGGGTGGATCCTACAGCTAGTCCCAGCTTCCTGAAGAGACGTGGTTAGTGACATGCTGCGGGGCCGGGGGCGGGAACCATCTGCCTCGGAGCAACACAGGAGGCAGGGTTCCCTCCGTGGCGACTCCGTTTTAAGCACCACCCCGGGGGCGCTCTTCTCCCGTCCTCTAGAGATGTCACCCAAACCGGGCGCCCCAGACCAGGAGCCGCGGTGCCCCTTCCGCATCCCCAAGCCGGGGTGTGGAGGGAGGCTCTCCATCCTGCTCCGGGCCGCCCCCGCCGCAGGGCGGCAGCGGGACCCGCTGGGCACTAGGGGTCGCCCCTGCCCAGCCAGACCCGCCCGGGCGCGCCCGCCACGGCAGGTTTCCCCGAACCGGGAAGAGCGCGGGCGCCTCCGGGGAGGGGCGCGGCCGGGCGCGGCGCCGAGATCCTGCCCGGCGCCTCGGGCCACCGAGGGGGCCCTTTCGGGACGGCGCGTGGGCTCTCGCCGAAGGCCGGGCGCAGACGGGGTGCATGCGCCCGCACACAAAGGTCTTTCCTAGCCCTCACGGCTCGCTGCCTGCCCTCCCTTCCCGGCGACCCGAGAGGGAGCAGCTGTTCGGGGTCGGCCCGGGCGACGGCGCCGAGGGACCGGCCGCCCATCCCGAGTGGCCCCGGGACCTCGCGAGGGCGCGAGGGGGCTCTGGGCCCTCACCCGGCTCGGCTGGACCCCCGCGGTGGCGCCGGGGACTGGGACCCTACGAGTTCCTTTTGTGAACGGTGAGCCTGGTAGAGCCCTCCCCACTCTGAAAATGAGCTGCCGGGTTCTGGGACTGCGTGCCCTGAATAATAGATTGGGTGCTCTAGGGTTCTCATCTGGGCCCCACCCTGTGGAGCTTTGAGCTGGTTCAGTCTCTGCAGGCGGGTCGGTTTGCGGGGGGACGGGGTGTGGGTCCCCAAAGCATGACCATGACCACTGCATCAGGGTCACCAGGCGCCCACCCCAGTGCCTGAATCCGTGTCTCTGGGAGGGGCTCAGGAATCTATATTTTTCTAAGTTCCCCACGTGATTCTGATGGCAAAGCCTGAGTGGAAATATCTGTTTTAAACCTTTTTAAGGCAGGTCTTGTGACATTTCTCTCCAGAACAGCCTCTGGGGATGGAACTGTCACCTCTGGCACCCCCTTCCTTAGCTCACTGTAACATTTATCCTCCCAGCTGATGGGAAGGTTCTTCCCACATCTGACCACCAGCCTGCCTGCTTTAGTTGAGCATGTTTTCTTTAGTCGGGTTTTCTATGGGATCGTAAGCCTGCTTTGGAGACAGCTGGCCTGGCTCCTTGGCCCTTTCCCGATACTTGTTTTCCTTGTTCAACTTCTGAATCCAGCAGGCCCACTGGCTTGGCCCGAAGAGTGAGAAAATCCAGTAACTCCAATACTAGCTTGTGAATGATGGTGGTCCCTTTAGGTAATGGCTACACAGCGCCCTTCCGGGTTTTTAAAGAAAACCCAAGAGGCTCCCCCAAGTGCTGGATGCTGGAGAATCCCAGCAAAGGGAAAGGAAAAAAAACCTGCAGCGGGTCATCCTATGTCCAAGGAAGACTGATCCTCCCTTTGCCCGCCTTTGCTCTCGCTTTCAGCTTGAGTTCAAACTCATCTCCTCTGCATCCAGCACACTTGGACTGCCTTGCTGACTGCTGCAGCTAGGGTTTCCCCAGCTTTGTGGGGTTATTTTTGCCTCTGGGGGCAGGGGGTGGTTATTACTTCCTTCCATAGGATTAGGTTGAACACAGCCACAGAAAGACAGCAAATTGCCAAACACCCTCAACATGGCAGGACTGATCCCCACACCTACTTTCATTTTCTTCCGGCCTGGGTTGTGGGTAGTTTCTTGACAACTATGGGAAAGAAGACAATGAAAAATGAACCGTTTTTTTCCAAAGCAATTGTGAACAGATGTCTAATCCCCTAGTCACGGGAATATTCTAGGAATCCCTGACATCACCTTAAAGGGGCAGAGGAGGAGGCATGGAGGTGCAAGGGCAGTGTTGATATTCAGCACCTGTGGGGTGTAGGCGCCTCCTAAAGACAGCGTCAGCGATAGCACAGGTCACCTTCGCCCGTTTGGGGCATCTAAATTTGGCAGTATGAACAGACCTGCGTCCTCTCAGCAATTGATCTGAGCAGCAGAACCCCATCCGGACGGTTCAGAGTCACATTTCCAGGCAGTGGGGGTGAAAGCGGTGCTAATTGGCCACTTGCCTCACCACTGGCTTTTAAACAATCGGTTGTATTCTCCGCCCGGCAGGAAGCAGCAGGCCCATCAAGGCTCTGGGCTCCCTCTTTGTTCTGACTTTATGGCATTTTATGCCACAATGAGAAACACTGTTTACTCCGTGGGAGGCCATTGTGCCAGGCTGCGAGGATGTGGGCTCTGGGGCAGAGGGGCTCCCCCCCTCAGGGGGAGGAGGGCCTTTGTGACAGGCTGGGGGACAAAACAAGGGGTGCTGGACACTGTTACTGGGGCAACTGCCTGGCCAGTGTAGCCCCTGGGTCCCTCTCCCCAGAAGGCCGGGGGGAAGGGCAGAAGGTTGGAATTTCTTCTAGAGGAGCAGTGCTAGTTACCTGGTAAATTATACATCCGCCGGTGCTAGCAACGGCCTGCGTGTTCCCCAGGCTGCTAGGACGACCTCATCCCGCCTCTAGAGTCTGTGCCCGGAGATGGTGGCTATCTAATGGTGGCCACCAGGGGGCGCCAACTTGGTGAGTACGCAAGCTTTCCCAGTAGTTGGCCAAGCCTGGGCCTTGAATAATTTTGGGTAGATTTGGTCTTCTGAGGCAAGGGTTTTCCATTTTGTAGAAATGGTGTGAATGGGGAGAGCCTAGGGAAAGTTCATGGAGCCTCACACACGGATAGGCCAGTGGGATTTCAGAGTGACTTCAGCACCCTCCCTTGCCCCTCCAGGTGAAGCGTGAAAGTAGCACGCCTGTGGCAGAAGACAGGTGGGTACTTGTGCCAGGAGGGCATCGTGGAAGGCGTGGGGTCCCGCCTGCACTCTGCCTTTTAGCGTGCACACACACAGGAATTCTATTTCATCTAGTTTGGCAAATTAGGCACTTGAGAGGTGTAAGGAAGCTGCCATGGGCAGGCAGGGAGAGCAATTTCGGGTACAGGGTCATTTCATTGAGGGGGGATGGAGAGCGTGGCACAGACAAAACCCACAGCCAGGAGGAAGCCCAGGTTAGGGAACCCTACAGGGGTTCCCTGAATACTGGAGTGCCCCCCATGGGCGCTGAAAGGGAGAAGGTGGAGGGAAGGCATGTCCATTTAGCTTCACCCTGCAGAACAGTCCTGTGTCCCCATGAGATTAAACGGTGAGCCAAGTAGGTCAGGTGAGGCTGGTGGGGCCCCATGTTCTCTGGAGATGCTCCCATTGTGAGCAGCTGAAGAGAGAAAAGGCCAGTTTCCTGCTAGGCTTTGCAGAGCATAACAGTCACTGCTCCCGTCAGCCCACACCTCACTCTGTGCCCACTTAAATCTGGCCCTCCATCTCCAGTGCCCCCCACTGGGTCCCCTCACCCTGTCCCAGTGCAACCACTGCCCAGCTGGGGTCTTTCCCCTTCAGCCCACCCTCCACACGGCCGCTCCTGTTCCCTCTCAGAAACGTAGCTCTCCTGACCTGTCAACCCTAGGCTAGAAAGCCTGCCATAGCCTCCCAGAGCTGCACCCAACCCCGTCACATCCTGCTCACTTCCGACTCTGGCCACACTCAGTGCCTTGACTTTCTCAGACACGCAAGTCTTTTCCTTCCTGAGGCTTTGTGTTCCTTTCTGCATGGATGCCCTTCCCTCCCCACCAGCCCTGGCCCGAGAGTCAGCTCCAGCATCACCCCCTCAGCTGATCGGTTGACAGGAGCAATAAAGAAGCAGCTTTGCCACCAGGCTCCCAAAGCCGTGGGAAGATGGATGGCAAAGAGGACAAGCTAACTGGATTCAGAGCAAAGCCCTCTGAAACGTTGGCATGTGTCCCTCCTGCCTGGAGGGTCTGTCCTGGAGAAGGTATGGAAGAAGGGGGGGGGTGGGCAAGAACAGTGGCCCCCTCCTGTCCTTTAACTCTGCCTTATTCCACATCCGGCTCCATCTCCTGAAATAACACAAGGCACTTTTTTTTTTTTTTTGGATACTCTTGGTTACCCATCTGTCTCTTTAGACTCTGAATCCCTTTTAGGGGAAGTGAGTCTTGATCATCTTTATATTTCCCAGGATCTAGTTTAGAACTCAAGGGCTTCACTGATGGCTCAGTGGTTAGAGAATCCACCTGCAATGTAGGAGACACGGGTTCAACCCCTGAGTCAGGAAGATCCCCTGGAGGAGGAAATGGCAACCCACTTGAGTATTCGTGCCTGGAAAGGAGCCTGGGGGTCTACAGTCCACAGAGTCACAGAGAGTTAGACATGGCTGGGCAGACCGAGCACACTTTAGAACCTAGCACATGGTAGGCATGCAGGAAACCTCTGAATACTTAAATATACCTTGAAAGTGTTCCTTTACCTGGAATACCCTTTTCTCTCCATAAATTTATATTATCACTTTCTCCAAAACATAACTCAATACTTGCCTCTTGAAGAAGCACGTATTGTTCACTTTTTCATTGCTTGAGCATCAGGAGGTTGCTGAGTACCTAGTATGTGCCAGGCATTTTCAAGGCACTGGAGGACCACGTGTAAAGAGATGAGTGTTCCTTGTTCCAACTTGCCAATGACCATACCCTGACCCACTCCTGCAACCCTTAGCAGACCACATCCTTTTCTGGCAGTAATTTAGCAAGTTTGTAACCACTCAATGCTCCTGGCATCCATAGTGCCTGGGACTTGGTCAGCAGTCAAACATGATTCATTGTGTGTCCAGCTTCAGAAAAAGGACAGATGTAGAAGGTTTGACTTTGCCTTAAAAAGGCTCACAGCCTCACTGGGGAGCCAAATTATTGGTTCATAAGATCACTGAAAACCCCAGGAAGCCACTGTCAGGGAAGATCTTGGGTTTTTTATTTCACAGCCTCTGGGAATTCGCTGGATCTGTTAGTTCTCTTGATCAAGGGCTACTTTTTGATTATTTCCTGGTTTTCCCTATATGTGAGTCTCACCTTCCCACTTGATTATTAGCTCCTCAGAGAAGGGGACATCACGTCTGATAGCCACGTTCCCAGATCCCCATCTTATCACCTGACACGGGCATAAATGCAGGTATGAATGAGTGATCACCACCATGGACAGGCCTTCATCACTGTGCCTTATTGAGATACAACCAGGAGCCTGCTGTGAACAGCTTTTCAGGTTCTGGTCAGCAAAGAAGATGGAAGGAGGCATTCTTTCCCATCATAGTGCCTCTCTCTTGCTAAACGTCACCCTTAGAATCTTCTGCAAGAAAATACTGAGACTCAAATCCAGAAGAGAATCAATCTGACAAAAGCCACTTGTTACAGCAAACCCACTCCAGTATTCTTGCCTGGAGAATCTCATGGACAGAGGAGCCTGGCAGGCTACAGTCCATGGGGTCACGAAGAGTCAGACATGACTGAGCAACTGAGCACATTCAGACACCTGTTTTCCTACTTCCATTTGGGTACCTCTTAACTGGTTCTTAGTACTGGTTACTGCTTGGTGGTTTATATGGGTGAGAGCTACTGGGCTGGCCAAAAAGTTTGTTTGGGTCTTTCTGCAAGATGGTACAAAAACTTGAATGAACTCTTTGGCCCACCCAATATTTCGGGGGAATCTCAAATTACAAGTAAGCTTGTGACGAGGGAAGTGTTGCCTTGTCCTTCCTGCTTCCTTCCCTGCTGGCTCCCGGCTTGCTCCCCGCATCACCCGCTCCTTCCCTGGGATAGTTTTACCAGAACGTTCTCTACAGTCAAAGCTTTAAGGGTGTGGGTTTTTCATCCAATGGGTTGCACTATTTGTTGCCTTCTCGTGTGCGCATTACAGTCCCAGAGGCTAATGTCTCTTGCCTTTGTTTGTTGATGGTGTGGCCATCTGTAACCTATACTGAACTCTGGGTGCTTTGAAGTTCAATGTGCAATAAAAAGTTCATTAAAAAGATGTGGAATCGTGAAAATAAGGTTACAGAAATGTTAACAAAGGATCATTTCCTGCTTCCTGCTATACTTAAAAAAAAAGTGTATTTCTCTAAGGAATTTATGTCACCATTAAAACTACGGAAGAGTGAAAGGAAGGACAGGCCTGGGTCAGAGAGAGGGTGAGATGCCTGAGGAGATATCTTGGCGAAGACCCAGCCTGTTATCTTAATTGAGAGCTCAGGGTCTAAGGGGAGAATGGAAGCCAGGAAGATATACAGACAGATCTCAAATTCTTATGACTAATGGTTTGAACCCAACATTTCTAGTGGCGTGCATGTGTGCTCAGTTATGTCCAACTCTGCAACCCCATGGACTGTAGCCCACCAAGCTCCTCTGTCCATGAGATTTCCCAGGCAAGAATACTAGAGTGGATTGCCATTTCCTCCTCCTAGGGGATCTTTCCAACCCAGGGATCAAACCCATGTCTCCTGCATTGGCAGGTGGATTCTCTGCCACGGAGCCACCACGGAAGCCCATTTCTAGCAGGGATGGCTCCAAAGGGATTGCCACGGCCTCCAGTGGCGCAGGGACTGGGGCTGTGTAGGGACCGCTTGGAGTCGTCGGGTTTCAACTCCAGACGGTGACTGGTGCCGGCAGGTGCCTCTTGTCCACTTGAGGTGGAAGAGTAGAGTTAGAGAAACACGGAGAGCCAAGATGGTGACGAGAAAGAGGTACGTGGGACATGCCGCAGAGCATCACTAAAACTGCCTCACGGTTCCACTGGCGGCTTGTCCACTGCGACACTGGCTTGCTTTCCAGTGGAGACCTTTTTTTTTTTTGGCATGTGGAACTGTATGTGGGATCTTAGTTCCTTGACCAGGGGTCAAACCTGTATCCCCTGCATTGGAAGCACGGAGTCAACCACTGGACCACCAGGGATGTCCTTTCTGAACCTGTGAACTCTGTGAACCTGTGAATTCAGTCCCTTCTGAATCTGGTGACCTTCTGCAGTGAGCAGAAGGTCAAATTTCAAGCCTCAGGGGGTGTCCTGGGAACCCCAAACACTAAAAGCATGTCAGTGCCTGGCATGGCCTTCGGGTAAGGAAGGCGCCCCTGTCCTGCAGTGCTCTTCCCTGGCCTGGCCATCGGGGGGCATTTAACCAGGAGGGCAGTCCCTTGGGGCTCAGAGTTCTGACTTGATAACAGCCAAGGGTATTTGTACATTTCAGAAGTTTCCCTGCTCTCCCGCATTTTGATCTGAGTGGTGGATCTAGGCTTCTCGCCCCACACCAACGCAGACTCCTAGAGGGCCCTGGTTCTTTTATTAAAGGAAGGGCAGCCACAGATGATCATTCCTGGTAAATACGCTGTCACTTCTCTAATGACAGATGGGACCCCATCAGCACCTTTGTTTTTTGGCATATACACACACACAGACGCCGGGATAACATACCCTGGGAGCCAAAGCAAAATAAACAGCCCCCTTGACTGGGGGCAGGGAAGGTTCCTGTTTCTCATGGACCCTCCTTGCTTGGACAGTGGACATCCACGTGTAATGCACACCCAGCCCCTGCAGCCTTGCTGGCCTCTATTTTGGGGGCCAAATATCCATAGAGACCCACTTGCTTATATAACCATTAATGACCATTTAATTACCACTCATATTTAATAGGAAACAATTACGTGACCTGGTGGCTCAGACGGTAAAGAATCTGCCTGCAATGCAAGGGACCCAGGTTTGATCCCTGGGTCAGGAAGATCCCCTGGAAGAGGGAATGGCTATTCATGCTGGTATTTTTGCCTGGAGAATCCCATGGACAGAGGAACCTGGTGGGCTACAGTCCCTGGGGTTGCAAACAGTCAGACACGACTGGGTAACTAACACTCACACTTGACGGTCACTTTTCAGCCAGAGGGCCACTGTGCCTACACCTGGCAGCCATTAGTCTTGGTGCCAATGATGACAGTGCCTCATCCCACCTGCTGAACACAGATACACATCTACTAAAGCACACAGCAAGGTCAGGGACACTGCGCTGACGGTCCAGGCAGGGCCCCACTCACCCTCTCTCTAGTGACCCGGTTGTGGTTGAGTCTCATGAGTTCTGCAAACCTCTGTTCATAGAGATGCAGCAGCAGCACCAGGTACAAGCCTGAATTCATCAGCTCATTTTGTACCTACAGGTGGACAAGAAAGCCTTTAAGTTCATCTATAAAATATTCATGGTCTCAATCACAGGGTGGAGGATACTAGGCCAAGAGTGGACAAGTAATAGGAATGGGAGCCCAAG
Organism: Muntiacus reevesi; assembly: GCF_963930625.1. Lineage (NCBI taxonomy): Eukaryota > Metazoa > Chordata > Mammalia > Artiodactyla > Cervidae > Muntiacus > Muntiacus reevesi. The sequence continues at coordinate 15,492,773 of NC_089266.1, read as the reverse complement.
CCCCAAGGCAAGGCCTGCTCCGGAGGGGGACCGGAGAACAGAGCAAAAGGGGACCCAGGGTGGAGGCAGGATAGCCATCCTGGAATCCTTGACTGCCTAGTGGAGGATGCCTGAAGAAGCTCCTGGCCTGGTCCTGGGCTGTGGACACTTACTGAGTAGTTACCTGCCATAGCCTTGAGCCGAGTGTCAGGAGAACACAGGGCCAAAGGTCTCCGCTCCCTGCTGGGACCCCATTCTGTGGTGTGGGAGAGAGTGTGCCCCATTCATAGACGGCTCCAGTACCAGCGGGATGTGTCAAGGGCCACAGAGGAGTCATGAAGGGGAAGAAAGAGGCTGGTGGCATATGACCTGGGAGACAGTGTCTCTGATGGTCCTAAAAGGATGGGAGGGACTTTGGTAGGTGGCTCTGGGGGGCATTCAGGACCTTTCAGACAGAGGCGCTGACTGGCAGCACATACATGAAGGGGCAGAGTGTGTGTTGGGCAAAATTCTCTACTCATCAGTATAGCTGGAGTATACGGGGAGGGTGTTGGCTTTGAATTTTTTAAAAATCTTGGCATGGGCTGGGAAGATGGTAAGGTGGGACCATATTAGGCAGAATGGAGGCAATTGGACGTCATGTTACGTATACACATGTAGCTGCTGGGCGCCGAGAAGAGAAGTCAACAGGATGAGGCTGTGTGACTCAGGAAGGCGGATGGGTCTGTTGGAGGATCTGGGACACAGGTGCCATGGCGGGAACATTTGATGTTCCTACAGCTCAGGGAGAGGGCCTCAGGCCTTAGTTCTCTAAGTTTCTCCCTTCACAACTGGGCTTAGTGATGGTCGCACCCAGGGGCTCCCCGACTCCCCACCCTCCCCAGCTGTCCTGTTGTCATCTAAGCCCCAGAGAGCATGTGCCCGGCAGGGCCTCGGATGGCACGTGAACCTCACGGCTTCTGCGCATGCTCTTTCTCACGTGGTCTGTCGGCTTGTTTTTGTGTGTCTGTTTCTATCTTTTGAAAATCTTTATTTAGCTGCGCAGGGTCTCCATTGCAGCACTCGGAATCTTTGATCTTTAGTTAGGGCATGTGGGATCTTTAGCTGCAGCATGCAAACTCTTACTTGCAGGAGGTGGGATCTAGCTCCCTGAGCAGAGATCGGAGCCGGACCCCCGGCACTGGGAGCATGGGGTCCCAGGCTCCGCACCATCAGGGAAGTCCCTTTGTGTCTCTGCTGTGAAATCTCTGCCACTTTCCACCTTTCCGAGGCTGTGTCCATGACTTTCTTTACAGCCGTCACAAGGTCGCCTCCTTGCAGAAATCTTCCTGATGAAACTCATTTGTTTCAGGCGTTCTTCCCTGAGTCCTAAGCCTTCATCTTTGCTGTGTATGCTGTGTCGTGCACTGGCTAATGTCTTTGCTTTTTCTCGGTGGGTGGGTGGTGGTGTATTTTTCTCACTGATGCTGACAACACGGGGAGGTTCCTCTAGGGAAGATCTTACCATCCGAGTGACTCTGACACCTCTGTCCTCAGCAACTTTGGCAGTCTGTTTTGCAGAACCTCGCCCCGTGGACCTGCCTCGACCTTCAATAAATTCTCAGATTTGTGATGACTCCTCCCCGTCTGCTGCTTTATTTCCCCATCTGTCCTTGGGTCAGATCTCCAGGGTGGGAGGATCGGGGATGGGCCAGGTGATGCTTAGGAAACCCCAGGGGACTAGAAGCCCCGGCAGAGGGCACGGCCCTTGACATCACCCTTGGGAAAGGTCGAAACCGTGACTGCTTTCCCAGGAGGACTGAAGCTCAGCCTTAACACAGTAGCATCTCAGCACCTCCTCCTTCCTTTCCCCCAGAGACCCAAGGGGCTTCACAGGCCTGGCGTCCTGTTCCCATCCCGTGGAGGGCAGCACAGGAAGCCGGCAGAGAGCACCACCCCTTCCAGGATGGACCGGCTGCCAGAGAAGGTGCTCAAGCTGAGCAAAGATCCTTGTGCTCTTCCCTTCTGCATCGGGGCCAGCTCTGAATCTTGGTGACCACCGGCCTCAAGGTCACTGCTTGAGCCCCCTCCACCGCCCTACAGACCTGCCTTCAAAGATTCCAGCCAACAGTCCTTAGCGGTTAGCCTATTTTTAGTCTTTCTCTTCTGACCTTGGCCTAGAACAGGCAGAGAGGAGATGGCGCGTTTCTCCTTTTTCTGTGTTAAAGGCCTCCTCCCACCTTCCCCAGGAGTCGGTGCTTCCTTTGCCATCTGTCTCAGGAGCCACCGCCTCTGGGAAGCCTTCCTGGACTACCTACCACACAGACCAAGCCTTGTCCCTTATTGACTTTTTCAGGTGGGGGGTCTCCCGTGAGCTGTCGATGGCTCTCTCCTGAGTGCCTGCTTCACCAGGAAGCCTTTCTGCTCCCAGACACTCCGATGCATAATGGCAAATCAATCAGCTAGAAAATGGCTTGGAACTATCAGGTTTGTCAAAGCATGCAGGGAAATCATTTACTTTTTATGACTCCATAAGACCCGGAGGCATGCAGATGGGAAAATATCCACTAATGTTTTCTGCAGATCATTTGAAAAGTCACTTCCAGCAGATTGTGTCTCTTCTCTGGTCTGTGGGAGGGAACCTGTCACTCGGTGCCATAAATCTCGCTGGCCCAGCTCCTTTATGTGTGTGCCCTTTGCCGAGCCTGTGATGCTGGACAAAAGGGGCCGGGCGGGCCAATCGGGGCAGGCATTTCATAGTCAGCTTGGAGTCATCCTTTTTACCCTAAGCCACAAGTGGGAGGCATTTGTTATCAGAGAGTTCCATCCGCCGTGTTTGGTCGGTAAGAGCAGGATGAGCTAATTTTTGGAGCATTATTTATTGGAGTTGCTCCCGACCTGACCCTCCTTGGCCCAAGTGCATCACATTTTGCTGGCCACGTGCAACAGCAGAGATGGGGGTGGGGAGGCACGTGAAGCAGTGGGCAGGAGCTCAGGGGGGCACTCAGCCCACCTACCGGATGTTTTTCTTCCTCTTCTCCTGCCCTTTTATTTTGTTCACATCCATTTCGGCAGAGAGATTTGTCATGGATGGAAATTCTCAATGTAATCTGCTTGAAGAAAGACAGCCTGGCTAGGAGTTCTAGCAAGTCGTCAAATATGTTCCAAGGATGCTCCCAGGTGTGAGGGGGATTAGGTGGCTGTGTGTGTCCAGGGACATCTGTCCATGGCTGAGAGGGAGCACGGTCAGGCCTTGTGCTTCCAAGCAATGAGAGCCAGAGGCCCGCTGAGCCCCTCCTGTGTGGCAGGGGCCAGGATGCAGGGGCACTACTCCATCACACAGGGAGCCTGGGACCCCAGAATGGGCAGCCTGGGACCACCATGCCCTGTGATGTTGGGCAAAGACTTTTAACTGTGCATGGGCAAGGGGACTCCATTTATCAATGGGGAGAATTGTAGCCTCTGCTCTGCCTCATTTCCTCAAGGCGTTATGACAAAATGAGCTAATACGAGTGGACATGGTATTTCACAAAACAGAAAACATCCTGCAACAGACAAGAGCTAAAGCTAGGATTTGGGGCAAGGACCACATGTGCCTTGCCTGCCCCTTTGCTCCTAGAGCCCAGTCCATGCCTGGAATATGATTGCTCAATAAATACATGCATGGATCAAAGAATGAGGGGGAAAAGTGTATAATTGGGGGTTAATGATGACTTTTGACTCTAGTGGTCCCAACTTTAACACATGTCAGAATTACTGAGAGGGTCTTTTAAATGCAGTTACTGGACACCCCTTTTTTCCAGATGCTGATTCAGTGGGTTTGGGTGGGGCCCAAGAATGTGCATTTCTAACAAATCCCCAGATGATGCTGTGGGCCCTGGTTTGACAACCGCCCATCTTTGAGAGCCCCTGCTCTCAGCTAAGGATCAACAGTTGGTAGCCAGTAAGCAGAACCTGGCCTATGGATGTGCTCTGGTTGAAAGGAAGGAGGGAAGGAAAGAAGGAAGGATGTGACCACCTTCCTCTGGAGGGAGTATTCACTGCCTTGCCACAGTCGCCACCACTCCCAGTGGATGGCACTCAGGAGATTCTGAGCAGCTGTTAACCTGCCTGGTCTCCATGGCATTTGAGTGTACAATCTCTGACCTCAACTTTTCTTAAACTTCTTTTCTCCTGGTCCATTTTGGAACCTGGACTGTTCCTTGGAGTTCTACCTGTTGCCATCCAGGAACTCTTCCTTCCGTTCAGAAACCCAATCAACCAACCCACCAATCAATCATAATTCCCACCTCCGGTTCAAGAGCGTGTGGAGTTGCTTCACGGGCAACACTGCAGGGAGGTGGGCAGTGGGTGTGGAATGCCTGCTGGGCTTAATTTTCAGGCATCTTTGACTAAGTGTGGGATTAAGTTGATGCCAGCCCCGGCAGGCCAATAAATGGACCACCTGATGCCCACAGCCCAAGGTGCTTAGTTCAGGTCCTGGCCTCCCCGCCACCCCCCCCCCCCCCCAGCTGCTTTAGCTTCATGGGGCCACTCCCCAGACAGCCTAGAGGAGTTCCTAATCTAGCCACCTGGAGCCTGGTAACAAGCCCTGGTGGGACCCTATGGGGACCACCCAGTGTCCAAAAAAAGGAGAGATAATTGAATTTCAGTGCTCTGTTAGAGGCCACGGTTAGCATTCCTGCTGGCCCTACTCAGGTGCATTGAACCAAACCAGGGAAACACACACTAATCCAAGCCCCTCAAAGAATATTGACAGTGCTGGCTGGGTTCCTACTGGGCAAGTCCACAGTCTGTGGTCAGATGCTAAGTGAGGTACCTTAGAGGGCGTTGTCCTCAAAAGCCTGTGTGTGGAGGGCTCACTCTTTTTCCTCTCTGGTCTTTTCTTGGCTGTGCTGGGTCTTAGTTGGGGCACATGGGATCTCTGATCTTCACTGAAGTGTGTGAGATCTAGTTCCCTGACCAGGGATCAAAGCTGGGATTCCCTGTATTGAGGGCACCGAGTCTTAGCTACTGGACCATGAGGGAAGTCCCTCCTCACGATCTTTGTGTTAAACCACAGTTACTCCCATTTTCATCCATGGAGAGTTTCTGAACTTGTGGAAGTCACACTTCCCTAGTGCCTCCAGTTTAACTCGGACTGTTAGCAAACAGACACTGTTAAATTCACCACCAGCCATCAGAACAGTTGGAACTGCCATGAAAGTGTGAGCCCTCAGCTGCTTTCCATCCGCAGATAAATATTGCACGTTGGTTCTTGGGACCTTTGTTCTCCCACCAGGGTGGGTCTGTCAATCTAGTTTCTCCCTGTGATTATAATGAACGGCATTTTTAAAAGGCTTTGATGGCCTGTCAAGTTCTCCTCGAAACTAATTTAAACTCTTTTCTGCTTCCATGTCATGTAATTAGTGTGCTGGATATTTTCCATCTTCCCCTCCAGCTCCATTTTCTACTCTGCTCTGCGGCCGAGAGGCTGATCTCTATGGATTGCGTTTACTTGGCCCCCTTGTCCTCTGGCTTCCTATTGTGTTCAGCCAATGGGAGGCCCTGGGAGGAGACCAGAGGGCAGGAGGAGAGAGGCTGGGGTAGTTATCCCCTGTTTCCCTCTGTGGGGCAGTGAGGTGGCCATGGAAGCTTTCCCCTACCCACAGGCTGGTGGTGACTCTCTCCTGGAGCCATAACCCAGGATTTAAAAAGGTGACTATAGGACTGCCCAAACTCAGGGGAACCAATTTGACTCTGTTGTGCTTTATGCACAAAAAAGGTCTGGATATAGGCTAGGGCTTCCCTGGTGGCTCAGTGGTAAAGAATCTACCTGCAGTCCAGGAGATGCGGGTTATCAGGTTCAATTCCTGGGTTGGGAAGATCTGGAGGAGGGCATGGCAACCCACTCCAGTATTCCTGCCTGGAGAATCCTATGGACAGAGGAGTCTGGTGGGCTATGGTCCATAGGGTCTGAGAGAATCAGACACAACTGAAGTGACTTGGCACGCACACTTTGACAGGCCAATGATCTGAAAGCCAAAGTGACTCCTCTGAAGAGTGATATTTCAGTTGCTAACAATGATTTTATGGTTTTTAAATTATGTCCTTTACAGTGGTGGTTATTAATCATTTTTTTTCCTAATTGTATGATGAGGGAGGTCAGTCTTGAATTATAATGGTAACGATGTGCTATTTTCATTTGAGATAAATATCTATTGACTGCTTATTTGCTAGGCATCGTCCAGATCAGCACTACCCAACAGAGATACAATGTGAGCCACCAATGCAAACAGCACATGTAACCTGAAAATTTCTAGGAGCCACAATAAAGAAGTATAGAAAGAAACTGGTGAAATTATTAATCTTTTTAATAATTTTTATTTTATTTGATCTGATATGTTTTAAATATCATTTCAACTATAATATGGGCTTTCCTGGTGGCTCAGGTGGTAAAGAATCTACCTGCAATTCAGGAGACCTGGGTTTGGAAAGATCACCTGGGGAAGGGAAGGGCAACCTATTCCAGCATTCTTGTCTGGAGAATCCCATGGACAGAGGAGCCTGGCGGGCTACAGTCTATGGTGTTGCAAAGAGTGAGACACAGATGAGCGACTAACTTTACTTTTTTTAAACTATAACGTAAAATTATTTATGTGATAATTTACTCTTAGTTTTGGACTGAGCCTTTGAAATTTGGTGTGTAACACAGCACACCTGGGCTGGAAATAACCACTTGTTTGTGAACTAGCCGTGGCTTGTGGCTTCCATGTTGAGCAGCATAGCTCTAAACAGAAAACCATTTGCCTGAGACTTGGGCAATGAACTATTATTCCAGGCATAAATCACCTTTCCACCTAAAGTTAACTCTTTCACAGTTTTAGAATTGCAATCCAATGCCCCAGGAGAGTTAATTCAAGAGGTGTTTTTTTTTTTTAATTTTTTAAATTAAACAGTAGGGAAATTTCCTGGTGGTCCAGTGCTTAGAACTGATTGCTTTCACTGCCCAGGACGCAGGGTGCAGCTAAAAAAAAAAAAAAAAAAGGACAAAGTAGGTGTTTACCTGTTTTTAAACCCTGAGCAAAGCAGTTCCTCATTACCCCCCAAGATTACTTGATATATAAATTGGGGACTATTTCTCCAAGACCCTGATTTTTTTTTCTCTTGTGGCTATTCAACTTCAATTGTTTCAGCAAATTTGGGTGTGGAGCTTGCCAGACTTTTCCTATTTCTGTGTGTCTGGTCAGCTACTGCAGCTTCCTACTTTGTCCCTGTCAGTAGTGGGACCTCAGCAGTGGGACTGTCTTCTAATCCTCTGGTCCAATTTGGGAACAGACTTTCTTAGAGAAGTGAGCTGAATTAGGAGCCTTGCACAGGACCTGCGCACCCCACCTCCACTACTAGTCCTTGTATCAGAGAGAGCTCCTTCCTGCCTTATTCCTCCACCCAACTCTAGCCTCTGGACCCAGCATGTAGGAGATTCTCTTACCCGGGACTGCTGGTGCTTCTGGTAGAACTCAGTCACATTGAAATCATCCAGGTTGACCAGTAGGCTTTGCTTACACATCTCACAAGTCTTTACAGTGCCAAGATCTGCTCCTTAAAATTAAAGAATCTTGTTACACGTAACCCTCTTGGTGTTGACATTTTGAGAGTGAATTTGTCTGTGTTAGGAATTCTGAGTTTCGGTGACCTTCTTTTTAAAGTGGGTCATCTTCTGTAGAAAATGACCTTGAACCTGAGATCTGAAATTTCCTTTGTCATTGTTTTCACTACTATGCAAGCTTCCCATGAGTGAAATTCCCGTGACTTTTAAATAACAGGTCTTGCTCTCTGTTTAAATATAAACACATTGGTTCATAAAATTGGAATCACTACATGGAGGCTGAGAGTTTGTAACACAAGTGTTTGCCAGAAGAGTGAACATTGGGTCTATGTTATTGATGTTTTTCCTGGTAGATCTAACGCAATTCCAAGCAAATAAATTAGTAAGGACCAAATTGATGGCAGAAACTATCCTCGATCTATGGCTTAAAAATCTGCCTTTCCTTCTGCCCATGTAACTCCCTGATTGAGAAAAGTGAGGGACCCCAGGCCCATGTGTGGGCTGGGGTATAGCAATATCTGGGGCGAACACTTGAGCCTGAGCTCAGCCTCATTTGGGAAAAGAAACAGGAGGAGGTTCCCTTTGTTCCTGGTTTGTTGCTGTTGATTTTTTGTTTGGTTTGGTTTTTTAATATATTTATTTATTTGACTATGCCAGGTCTTAGTTGTGGCACGTGGGACCTTTAGTTGTGGCATGAGAACTCTTAGTTGTGGCACATGGGCTCTAGTTCCCTGACCAGGAATTGAACCTGGGCCCCCTTGCATTGGGAGTACAGAGTCTTATCCACTGGACCACCAGGGAAGTCCTCCTGTTTAGTTTTGTTTTTTAATATGAATTCTAGATTAGCACATTTTCCCCCCTTTATCCTATTCCTCAGTGCAAAGTGGAAGATGCAGATCTACAGTTGTTATGTCTAAGCAAACGTGATGCCATATGTCCTTTCCCCCTGGTGTGTATTTTGGTTAATGATGGTGCATTTTGGTTAATGATGTACCGGTGTTTGTTTAATGCTTTAGAAAACAGAGAACTGGGAATTCCCTGGTGGTCCAGTGGTTAGGACTCTATGCTTCCAATGCAGAGGGCCCAGGTTTGATCCCTGGTTGGGGAACTAAGGTCCCACAGGCCACCAGGCATGGCCAAAAAAAAAAAAAAAAGAATACAGAAGACTAATCAATTACTTGAATTTATTTGGTAAAGATGGGGTTTGTACAGTTTTATAACCCAGTTTTACTTTTCCCCAGTGGGGTACAAAGAGGTAGTAAATAATAGAGAATTTCAAAAGACAAGGATGAACACTGATCCCTCATCTGCATTTTGTTGACTTGATTTTTTTTTTTTTTAAAGCAGCATTCTGTAATACTTAAGGCTATGGATAGTCCCATGTGTCCTCCAATCTAAGCCTGTCTAGCACACCCAGGCCAGAATTGGCATTTATAAGCATTTAGCAGCACTTTCATCACACATCTCATGAGTAATTTTTTTCTGTGCTAGATGTTTAATTGGCCCAAATTTCTAGCAAGATAAAGCATCGCACGGCAGGGTCATTAGCTGCTGAGATCCACTTGTTCTTTGCTCTCTGAAGGACTAGGTTCTCTGCTCACTGTGCAAAGATGCATTTAAGCAACTTGGGCTGCAGGTGCTACTATTCTGCAGATGTGGAGAAAGGGCCTCGGGGAGAGAAGAGTTAACCGGTTCATCCCGAGTGTTCATTCCCTGATTAAATGGTGTGCTGTGCTTGGTGAGGGGGCTTGGCCACAACCCATGGGGACAGGGTCAAGTTCTAGGTCTCCTGGGTTGTCTAGCACAATGACAACCAAGGAGGAGAGCATGGAGGAGAGAAACAGCCTCTGGCTCTGGGGTAAAAAGTTTGCAGAGATAGGGACTCTGAAAGACATAGCAGGTCTTTTTAAAGTAAATGCTTCTTTGCATTGGCGTCCTTTTTTTTTTTTTTTTTTTTTTTTTTTTTGTTCAAGTTGCTCTTGTTCATAAATATTTTAAAGAAACTTCTTGTTCTCTGCCAAGAAAACTACAGCTGACCTACTGACGTGGCTATATTTAGGTTATAACCTCCCCAGGGGTTGAGAACAGGGACTTCACACCCAGTTACAAGCTCTGTAAAGACAGAGCTACCGAAATGAGCACAATGGGAATGTCTTTATCTAATGTGGGGCTAGAAAAATTAGATTGGTATGCTTTTCCTTCCCCTGCTCCAGAAATGCATCTTGGCTCAGTTTCTGGGTGTCAAACCTCTCCACACCTCCCACTCTCTCTCACAAGTGAAAGGAAGGAGGGCTTGCTGGGGTCTACCAGCTGTCCTGACTGCTGGGTGCTTGCTGAGGTCCAGCCATGGGCCCATTTGTAGTTCCCTCCTTCCTATGAGACAATCTTAGCATCTCTGCTCAGGCCTCAGGCAGGAGTAGAATTTAAGAGCACATTCCAGGATTCATCCTGGAGCCGTGAAAAAGAAAAAAACAAAAAACCTAAAACCAAAACCAACTCATTTCCCTCCCATAATCTGAAAGCAGCGTTTAGTCCTGATCCTGTCTGTCATGGGCCAGCCAGCAAGAGCCCTGGGACGGTCCCCACTGCCCCCCCCCCCCCCTTTCCCTGTTGTCGGGGCTCGCGGGTCCCACACGGCGGTGCCTCGTGTTAATTACATATTGCGGCACGTGTGTCCTTCCGCCTTCCCCACCTACCTGATGTTATTTTCACTTTCAGCCATGTTTTCAGGCACTCCTGATGAACAAACTGCAGGCTTCCCACACAGCCGCACGGCTCCAGGAGAGGGTTGGTGAGGGAACCCCCGGCTATCTGACAGATGCGACACAAGTCTCCCTCCTCCTCGGAATCCTCCTCCAGGAGACTAAAAGGAAAACAAGGTCTCGTCACCAGGAGTCTGCACGTCGGCAGTTTCCACAAATACTAGTTTCCACAAATACTAGTTCCCACAAATACTAGTTCCCAGATCATCCTTGGGGCCGGGGGAGGGGGGTGCGGGAGGCAGAGGGAGCCTGGAGGGAGGAAGGTTTAGGGAGCACGATCTCCACCGCTTTGCCTTCCTGGGGCTCACCCACTGCTCCCTCCGACCCTGCAGCATGGTTACTGATAATAAGCGCGTGGATTCTTGGCAGGCTTCTTTGCAGTTACCGATGGGTGCAGCTCACCAGGTGAACCCAGCGCTCCTATCACACAGCTAGAGATTGGGAAAGGACTCCAGAGGGAAACTGAGCCGGAGGCTAGGAGCCCCTCTCCACACCTCGGCCACTGTGGGGTTTCGCTGGTGTGGTGTGTTAGCGAGTGTGGCGGGGAGGTGAGCGTGGGGGCATTTGTGGTCAGCAGGCCTGGGTTTGAGGCTTCCTGGAGTTTAACAGCATGCTGCTTAAGCTTCCCAGGTCTGTTTCCTCAAGTGGAAAGCCATGAGGATAATCTGACAACTGCTACCTACTTAGAAGGGTGGTAGGGCAGCCTGGGTGCAGGGGATGGTGATAAAGTGCATCTGGAGCCTGTCGAGCATCGGCAGGTGCAGCCCACTCAGTAGATGCTGGGTGGGACGAATGATGAACCAGTGAACTTGGACCTGAGCTCACCAGTACCTTTGCCAGTGAATTATGCCAACATTCCAGAATATAAGCTGCTGGTATGTGATGAAGATGGAATTAATCAAAGTGTAAGCAAACATATTTGTATCTCATAAACAGTAAGTCAGGAATAGCTCGTGGATGTTTCTGTAGGGAGGCTTTTGAGAAGCCCAAGGCTATTTTTTTGTTCTTTAGAATCTTCATGGGTCTGGGGACTATCTGGTCAAGGAAACGAAAGTTGGCTGGAGACTAAAATCAACAGAGAGGAAGAAATAGCCATTGCTCTGGATATAGGAGAGTATGCTGTTTCTTAAGAGAATTTTCTCCCCAAGAAAGGGAAGTTCAGTGAAAAGGAACAGAATTACACTTTCTCGTGATAGTCACCAACAAAAGAAGAAGTATGCCATGTTTATAAAAAAAAAGACTCCCCCAGATAATCTATAGATTCAATGTAATTCCAATGAAAATCCCAACAAGCTGATGCTTAAGTGTTTGTATAGTGAAAGATTCTTATGGAACAAGATGGAGAGGGAGGCTTTGCTCTGATAAATTTATAAAGCTGCAGTCATTGAGATGATGTTCTTTAGGGAAAAACAAAAAGGCAAATAGGACAGAAGAGAGAGCCCTGAGAAAAACTTACACACTTACGTTATATGACAGATGGGGCTCTGCAGGGGGAAGATCCTGGGTATTCACAATGCATACCTCACACCACACATTAAATGTCACACTCAAGTCCAAAATTAATTTCACATTAAGTCCTAAGTATGCAAAGCAAAACTGTAGAGATTTTGGAAGAGAGTAGGAAGAATGCCGCAATTACCCCAGGTTACAAAGGATTTCTTAATTAAGACAGCAAGATACAAATCACAGTCCATACAAAAGATGGATACAATTGACTACATTAAAATTAACAATTTATTTTCATTAAGAAAACATCAAGAAAGAGGAGATACCAACTATCAATACAAGTTGAGAAAAGATATGTCCAAAATATAACTGTCAAAGGATCAGATTAGTTGCCAGAATATATAAAGGATTCTTATATATATATATATATATATATATATATATATATGAAGGATTCTTAACATAAAAGAAAAATATTCTAAAAGAAAAATGGGCAGAAGACATAGGTAAGCATTTTGTAAAAGAAGAAAGAGAGATGGCTGTTTAACATTTAAAAGAGTCAAGAGGGACTTCCCTGGTGGTCCAGCAGTTCACTCATTTTGCAGGGGGCACAGGTTCAATCCCTGGTCAGGAAGATCCCCTGAAGGAAGAAATGGCAAGCCACTCCAGTATTATTGTCTGGAGAATCCCATGGACAGAGGAGCCTGGCAGACTTCAGTCCATGGAGTTGCAAAGAGTCAGACACAACTGAAGTGACTTAGCACGCACCGTGCTAAGTGTAACTATCGCTGAGACAGTATACATCATACACATCATTGTACACATCATTGAGACAGTATGTTAACTTGCACAGTGGAAGCTGTGTGCTACCCACCAGCCCAGCAAGTCCACTCTTACATAAGTATCCCGGAGAACCCATCACATGTATGCCAGACAACATTTATAAGAACGATCATGCAGCACCGTGTACAGAAAACAGTAGAGGACGCAAATGTCCATCGACTTGTGGTATATTCCTGTGACAAAATGGTCTGTAGTGGTGAAAGCAAATGCATTAAAGCCTGAAAATATTAACCAGGATGCATCTGCCTAATGATATAAGTGGGAAAAGCAAGTCACAGAAGAACAGCTATTCCATTTCTATGGAGTTAAAAAATAATAGTAACATTTCTACAGAATTCAAAAATATACACAGTGTGTTGTTTAGGCATGCATATACTCACATGGTGAAGCCATAAGGCAAAAAAAAAATTCTAACAGCAGCAAGATAAAAAGCAAAGGAATTATAAATTCAATGCAAGAATGGTTTCCAGGGGCAAAGAGTCAGATATGACTGAGCACCTCACACACACACACACACACAGGGTGTTAAGAGGGAGGAGATGAAGGGAGGACATGAGGAGGTAGGGTGGGTGAGGGGCTCACAAGCTCCAGTGAGCTTCTATCTGCTGGAAGGTGGTCATACAGATGCCTAGGTTTTGTTCTAATTTTCTAGATGTGTGCAAATGTTATATACTTATATGTATGTAACTAATCAAGGGAAAAATTTAAAGAGTGTAAGTGGCATTGAGAAATGGGCTTGAAATCTTAAGTCATATTATAAAATATGACCATGTTTACTAAAAACTGCATTTATATGCAAAGACCAAAGACTGGAAACAAAGTTTTTCACAGTGCTTTTCTCTGGATTATAGGGTTATTGGTGATTTTTCTTTTAAGTTTGTATTTTTAATATTTTCCAAAATGAATGTTTTTCAAATAATTAGAATGGCATAAGGTTTATTATATACAGAAAAAGAGAGTGTCTGATAAACACAGTACACAAATAATAGCTATTTAATGCACTACTACACCTAGATGTAGATGCATTTTTAACAGAAGTCATTTTTTCACCCAAAGGCATTGCTTTGGGATGATGGAAGTACAGACGCTTGATAAGTGGGTTTAAAACTGTGTTTGAGGTAGATGAGGATGGATTGGTGCTGAGACCTTTTGGCCCTTAACCCTGGGTCAGTCTTTTGGTAGTTTGATATGAAAAAAAAAAAAAATGCCACTAACAAAGAAGTTAACTTCATCCCTGCAGTTGGAGAATAGCTATAGGAGTGTGTGTGCATTCTAAGTCTTAAGTCTTATCTTTTTCTCCTTTTTGCATTCAAATTCACTGCCATGGAATTTTCTTACTTGCAAATGAATATTAATAAGTTAATGGCCCAGTGAGCCATACTAACACACAAGAAAGGGGGCTTGCCTTCAAAGAACCACTTTCCAGATCAGTAAGCCAACATCAGGGCATGGTAACCCCTAGGAGGAGTGAAATGGTTGAACCCTGACATGATGCTTAATGATGGCTTTAAAAAGTATCACATTTCATAGTTGTGGAATATCCCCAAATCATCTCACAAGAAAGGAGAGATCAAAGAAAAAAGAGCAATTCAAAAAAGATCCGGTTTCTCTCTTTCTCATGCATGAGAAACAGCACAGAAAATGGAAGCAGTGATCACCCCAGTGTGGCCCTTCGGAGAACTGAGGTAACTATGCTAACTGTTTGAGACTGTCCTTGTAGTTTGGAAGATTTAATTCTAGAACTGTTGGTTGGATTTGCCCAGAGTCCCATGGGGGAGAGCTGGTGAACTTCAACTGCTGAGTGGCTCCTTCTCTGGGGAGACAGCAACCTTTTTGTAAAAATCTCTAATTGCTGGGGGTGGGGGAGTGGGTAAAGGCAAGCCCTATGTAACAGTCAAAAACCCTCGGGACTTCCCTGGCTGTCCCGTGGTTAGGACTTGGTGCTTCCACTGCAGGCGGCACGGGTTCAATCCCTGGTCAGGAAAGTAAGTTACTGCAAGATATGCAATGCAGCCAAAAGACGTTCTATCTGGCAAACTTGCCTTTCTTACAGTTATAGCATGTAAGGAAAAAAAAACACTCTGGGAATACTGAAGACATTGGGCTGGAACACAGAATGTTTCTTTGTAAAGACATATATATTAAGAGCAACAAAATAGACAATTTTCTTGAAAGAAGCAATCATTATAATGTCAAGGAAGGGCTTACCTATGATTTAAAATGCCATGAACCTTTTGTAGGAAAGCACTGCTTTATGGCATTAGAGAAATGGAATTTTAAAAATATAGATGCATATTCATACATTTATGAAAACCCTCACCTTTCTTGTATTTTCTTGAGTTTCTCAGGATCCGTCTTCATTTTAGGGGTTCCCTTTGCATTGGAAAAGCCAGGGAACTCCATTCTGCTCCCATTCTCATTTTGGTTTGGGAACTCAGACACTGCAAAGAACGTAAAAGGTATATTTTCTTGCAGAGACCCCGCCACATGCAAGTGGGCTTGTGCATTCATTCCTGATGGGGAGGATCTGGAAGGCTCCATCAAGGACAAGTTACCCTGAGGATTCGGCAAGAGATTGTCTGTATATAATGGAGTCTCCTGAGATGGGCTTGTTGAAGTAACATCTTCTGCTCCCCTGACATCAAGTTCATGCGCACTATCTACTGGAAAATAACTGCAATTTTCAGCACCAGCAAGCAGATTCCTGTTTCTAATGGAGGACAGTGGTTGACGACCATTAAACCTGGAACTTCCCTCCGAGTCTGAACTGGGAACTAAAGTAGATGGTGGGGGTGGGTCTGCCAGAGTATCATCTCTCAGAGTGAAATGTGTGACTGATCCAGGCATGTTATGGGACAAATTCATTGATGATCTTGGAGCTGTTGGTCTGCCAGCAAGGAAAGAATCAAGAGGGTTACTAGACTCACTTAAATAGGCTTGCCAGTCTCTTTCATAAGCATGGGTCCAAGGCCTCTCTTCCATAGAGATACCATCATAGGACACATTTTCAGCATTGATGTCATCCTCCAGGCTGGGTTCGGATTGGGTGTCCCATGAATAAGAGGCCTTTTTCTCACTTTCACTGTCACTGCTGTCTTTCCTTTTAATAGATCCCCCATCAGACAACCCAGGGTTTTGAGATATCCTTTGCCTGACAGAAGATTGCTCTGTCACTGGCTCCATTGCATTGCTAATTCTTAAGGAGCCATGGCTGGCCTCACTCCTCATAGAATTCGCTCTGCAGTGTGCAGGATTTTCTTCAGAATTTTTATTTTTGGCCTGAGTGGCCAGTGTCCCAAGGAATCTACTTCTCTTATAACTGGAAGGAGAACGGGGCAGGTGCATGCCAGCCATCAAAAGTGCTTCCTCCATGTGGGTTTCCTCTTCTGTGTCATCATTTTCTCCTCCAGGGTTTGAGGATAAAATGGAATAGAAGTCTTCATCTCTGAACTGAAACGTGGTTCTTCTAGGCCCTCTCAGGGTGCTGGCTGCAAGTGGTATCCCCAAGGACTCGCTCAATTCTTGGGGACTGTGTGTTCCTTGGAAGGCCTGGGGTAGGGCTGGGTGTGACTCGCTCTGGGAGAGCGCGCTTGGGTCTCCTTTTCTGGCTCCTTCAGTGGAGGTGTTTTCCATCACCATTATTACTTGTGAGGATGGGACCAAGTTTCTTCTCTCCCGTGTTGGCCTCTTCAGCTTGGTGTCACTTGCCCATGTTGGATGTTCTTGTTGAACTATTGGATCTGCATTGAGAAAAGACAAGCTTAATCATTTTACGGTAGGTGCTCGCTGATGCAAGACCTTTTAATACCTAATGGGAGGGTCCTATAAGGCAACCAACAAGCCCTGGAGAGGAAAATGGGCATGGTTAAAGTGGCTGGAGGTACTGAGAGTGTACAGGGGCATCAGTCTCAGTTTAAAAGTAAAGTGTGAGTCACTCGGTCGCGTCTGACTCATTGCGATCCCATGGACTGTAGCCCACCAGGCTTCTCTGTCCATGGCCTCAGTTTACCAGCTACAAATTCTGTTTTGCATATTTGTGGAGTTCAGGTTGGTCCTGGGGCAGCGGAGTGACCCTGAGGATACAGATCTTTTCTGCAGAAACTCTTGGAAGACTGTCCAGCCCCCACATCAGTCAGGGCTGATGATGAGTAAAACCTCTCATTCAATATGAATATGATTTTCATATTCATCCCAGTCTTTATTGAGAAGGAAAACCAGCACTCCAGGAATGACTATTACAGAAACTACCAGCGCTGTCCCATCCCAGTTCATCCAACATACATTCAGGATACTCCTGCTTCACACGCAGCTTCACAGAACCTTAAGAAATGCATGGTCCACTGTGGCAGATTGGAGGAAGGCTCTAGAAACTGGTGCCCCATTAAATTGATGATTGTGGTTACGTTTACTATTTCACGCAGATAAAATCATAACTCTCTCGTGAAATCACGATCTCCCCTTTGTCACTAGCCCCTAATCAGTTTGTGACCTCTGGCTATGATAGAATTCCTCTCCATTGTCCCCTGAATCTAAAGTATGGAGAGATGTAGAAAGAGGAGAGAGGGTGAGTGCCTAAATGGGTGGCATCCTCTGAGTGTGAAATGGTTTGGTCAAAATTTACCTTGTAAAATTAATGAATAAGCACGACTTACTGAGGGCAGCATTCTAACTGTGCTATATACATTAGGAAGTCACATAACTTGCCAAGATCCTATTTCCAGTAAGTGATGGAGTGAACATTTGAATTCAGGTCTGCCTGATGCTACAGTTTGTCTCCATAACCACTACCCTGTGTTGCTCCTGAAGAAACAATTTCCTTGTGAAAATAAGAATCTACTTCATTCATCATGTGCGAACTGCTAAGCGTTTTTACCCTCATAGTGTGGATAGAACACTGGACCTACTTCTCTGATTCCACTCACCTGTGTTCCCTCCGGCCATCAGCCCTCCTTCCGCCCCACCCTCCCCTCCCCCGTTCCCCTCGCTGCTGTCTTGCAGGGCCTGGTGAGGTGCTACTGTCCTTATCCTTCAGTTTCTAAAGCAATTCACCCTGTAGGGTGGCCAGGACTCCACAGCTTTGGGAAGGCCTGTGTGGTGACAGCTCAGGCAGGCAAAATGCAAATCCTCCGAGTGTCCAGCTTAGCTAAAGGCCAAGTCCATATGGACTCACTTTAATGGAGGTGTCTCCCAGGGAGCACCAGTCCTGGTCCCTCTGTAAGCCTCTTTTTATTGTGAACTGCATGGGACACTCAGGGACACAGTGAGAATCGTTACTCATTGGCTCTTCTGGAAATCAGTTAAGCTTTCCTATCAGGCTCCTCCTGGGTTTTATAAACCCCAGTAAGAGACGAGGCAGCGATTCTAGGATGCTCTGGGCATGTGGCTATGGATATACAGGAATGGAGCTGTGTGTCCACCCAGGCTGGGCTGATGGCTTTTTAAAGAACAAATGCTTCTATGTAGCGATCTTAATTCTCCTGATATACATATGTGTTGTTGTGCTTGTGTTCAGTCGTGTCTGACTCTTCATGACCCCTGGACTATAGCCCACCAGGCTCCTCTGTCCATGGGATTTTCTAAGCAAGAATATTGGAGTGGGTTGCCATTTCCTCCTCCAGGGGCTCTTCCCAACCCAGGGACTGAACTCACATCTCTTGTGTCTCCTGCATCAGCAGGCAGATTCTTTACCACTATGCCACCATATGTGTGTATGTATAAATATGTGTATATTACATGTACACACTGCTATTTTTATTTACTTTTGGCTGCACTGGGCCTTCACTGCTGCATGTGGGCCTCCTCTAGATGCGGTGAGCAGGGGCTACTCTCTAGCTGCGGTGTGGATATCTCATTGTGGTGGCTTCTCTTGTTGCAGAGCACAGGCTCTAGCGCGTGGGCTCAGTAGTTACGGCACACGGGCTCAGTTGCTCAGTGCCATATGGAATCTTTCTGGACCAGGAATCAAACCTGTGTCCCCTGCGTTGGCAAGCGGATTCTTATTCACTGTCCCACCAGGCAAGTCCATATATGTTTTTTTGGTATATATATATATATATATATTTTTTTTTTTTTTTTTGAGAAAAAGGTAATGTGGAGGATTCAGAAGTATAGTCTTTGGTTGGTTACTTTTCATTTTGAATGTGACTGGAGAAGGAAATGGCAACCCACTCCAGTATTCTTGCCTGGATAATCCCATGGACAAAGGAGCCTGGCGGGCTATAGTCCGTGGGGTCGCAAAGAGTCGGACACAGACTCAAGTGACTGAGTCCAAGGGCCTCAGAGATTAGCTAGCAAGTGCTGAGACCTGAATCTTCTGGTTGTTCCCTGAACACACAGAGCCGCTCCTCTGCCCTGAGTCTTTTAGTTCAGGCTCCGGGAGACCCCTGCCCCCACCCCCGCAACAGGCTATCAGCTAGCTAGCTAGATAACAAGAATCAGCTTGAGCGGCTTCTGAAACCCAGGAACTGGAAACAGCAGGAGCCACAGCTTATTTCACGGAAGCCGCTGACATAGGCCTCTGGGTCAGGAGGAGTCGCAGGCTAAGTGCGGCCCTGCAGCGGTGCAGATTCCAGAAACACCAGGGAGCGCGTCTCCACCCTTCCTCATCATCCCAGCTGCCTCCCTCTTTAAAGATTCAGTCGCTGGTGTGTGTGCGTGCGTGTGTGTTTCCCCTAAAGGTGGCAGACTGTGCTATTCTATGTTTATGCTATTTTAACCCTTTTTCTTGTGTCTATCAAATAGGGAGCAGATTTCATAGCTCCAGGACTGGGATGACCCCTCGACTGTGTATGTCCAGGGATGTAGTTTTCGCAGATCAGGCCTTGTAGCTGCTTCTGAGGCCCTGCAGGGGCTCCAGCTGTGAGCAGAGTGCCTGCTGTTTCCAGGAGCCCAGCTAGGTGCGACTGAATGTTATAGGTGCAATGAGATGAAACCAGAAAAAGCACCTCTCTGCCGAAGGCTGTGGCTTTGTTCTAGACTTCTACATGTGCTTGACCAACAGTTTCATTTGTTTTGACAGCCATAAACTTTTAACTGTTTTCCTCCAATTAATAAAAGTAGTTGATGTTTATTGTAGAAAACTTGGGAGACACACAAGAGGATGAAGAAGAAGTAAAAATCACCAAGTATCTGAAACTCAGAGGAACATCACTACTGTTCTGGAATTCAGAGGTGGGTTGCAAACTCAAGACCCTGGGCTATTTTTATTTTGCAGTTGTCTATTTGAACAATGAGTTACTTGCCTTCAGGTGGAGTGTGTCTGGTTGACTGCAAGCATCCTAGCCCTTGTTAGGTACTTCTCCTGCCCTACCCACCTGTCCCCTGAAGACATTTGAATTTACAACCTAGGGCTTGCTTATCTAGAAATACTGTTTTTAAAAACAAAATTGGTTATTGGGTATATACAATTTTCTGTCCTGCTTTCTTTCCCTAAACATTTTTATGTGAGCATTATATCCTGCCATTAATTATTCTTTAAGAACATGATAATGATTCTGCTCTAAGGGTACATTATTCAAACCCTTCCCCTGTTGGGAATATAGATTGTTTCCAGATTTTTGCTGCCACAGATAACACCATGATAGATATCCTCGCTCATACCTCCTTGACTGCAGGTCTTATTTTCTTAGAACAGATTCATAGGAGTGGAATTGCAAGCTCTCTAAAGACTAGGACACAGGTTGCCAAATTCCAGTTTGGACCAAGTGACCCTCCAGGTAGGATATGAAAGCATCTCTCCTAACTGTGGTGGTTACTGGGAATGTATGCTGTGGGCTTGGCATAGCACCTGAGTATCTGTACCTGGGAAATGTTAGTCAGTAGTTTCACTATCGGAGAAGGCAACGGCACCCCACTCCAGTACTCTTGCCTGGAAAATCCCATGGACGGAGGAGCCTGGTGGGCTGCAGTCCAAGGGGTCACTACGAGTCGGACACGACTGAGCGATTTCACTTTCACTTTTCCTTTCATGCATTGGAGAAGGAAAATGGCAACCCACTCCAGTGTTCTTGCCTGGAGAATCCCAGGGACGGGGGAGCCTGGTGGGCTGCTGTCTATGGGGTCGCACAGAGTTGGACACGACTGAAGCAACTTAGCAGCAGCAGCAGCAGTTTCACTATCAGTATTGAGCTTTTATTTTTTTTTTTTATAATTTTGTTTATTATATTTATTTATTTTTATTTTTGGCTGTGCTGGGTATTCATTGCTGTGTGGGCTTTTCTCTGGTTGGGGTGAGCAGGGGCTACTCTCTAGTGGGCAGTGCGTGGGCTTCTCGTTGCAGAGCACGTGCTCTGGGGTGCACAGGCTTCAGTAACTGTGGCACGGGCTCAGTTGCTCTGCAGCCTGTGGGATCCTCATGGATCAGGGATCAAACCCATGTCTTCTGCATCGGCAGGGGAATTTTTCACCACTGAACCACCAGGGAAGTCATTGAGCATTATTCTAGAAAAAGACCTTAGCCAATTTGGTAGGCCAAATTTATCTCTTGTAAATTTACATTTACTACTGAGTGAGCTTGAACTTTTTACCCGTCACCCCCCACCCCAGATTTTATTAACCACCTGTATTATTTCTTCTGTGAAATGGTCTGCAGTGCCTCTTCCCCAGTTTTTCTATTAGGTATTCATGTTTTCCTTATTGATTTGTAAGCGCTTTCAATATATTAGCTCTCTGTCACGTTTGCTTTGAATCTCTTGCTGACACAATTCAAACATCTGGCTCCTACTCCAACTTATGCAAATGACTTTATTATATTTATTTATTTATTTTGCAAACTACTTTGGAATGTGGGGAAAAAAAGGATTAGAGGCAAGATAAAGAGTCAGGGGTATAATAGAAGATCAGGACAAATTCTCAGTGAATCTCAGCATAATGGAAGATATCTTCTGGGCAAACGTGGAGGATTAGATGAGCCTGGTGGGTCAAGGAATGTTTGATGCATGGGGAACCTCACCTTCCAAACAGCAGTTTGGAGTTTACTGAGGACTGTTGGGGAGATGGCAGGAGAAACTAGCGTAGCTGAGTGCCCACTATATTCAAGTGCTGCTGAGAATAGCACTTGCTTTTGTTATTCTAGCGAGGCAATGAGGTAGATTTCATTATTCTTATTTTAAAACATGGGCATTGTAACCCAGACTGGCTTCTTGACCACCCCTTATTCTAGCGAGGCAATGAGGTAGATTTCATTATTCTTATTTTAAAACATGGGCACTGTAACCCAGACTGGCTTCTTGACCACCCCAGGCTGCACTGCTGGGAGGAAGGAGGGCTGGAATTAGAAGTGAGGTCTGCCCTTCCTGCCAGGAGGCATTAGATCACTGGGGGCCTGTGGACATTGAGTTGTTACAGAGGCACATGTGCTCTAATCGCCCCTAACTTCAAGCCATCCGAGTATATGTTCTATATTTACTTGTGTCCACCACAGTACACATCAACCTTTTAAGTAAAGGCTCCTGCGTTCAGTGGGTGGTGAGGAAATGTGATGCTCAGTGGCTCCCCCAAGGGGATGAAACAGGTGCTTGGCTGGCAAGGTGGGCTGTCAAATGTCCCCTTCCTTGACGCCCAAGGGGGCTCCATAGGACCTATTCCTCCTTTCCTTTGCCACCGCAGGAGAGGACAGCGTGATTAGCAGAACAGCATGGCTCGGGCCTTGGGATGAATGCTCAGGACCAAAAGAGATGTCGACCAAACCAGTGTTTTGAAATAAAGCCTGTATCCGCCTCTATGTTATTTCTTACACATTAAGATCTTGACACCTTGGATCAGAAGGGAGAAAATCTCTGGGGGAGGTGAATTGTCTGCCATCCACAGACCTCTATCCTCCCCTCCTGGGAGGTGGGTGGGGAACTGCGGCGGGGCGAGACAGCCTCAGAGCTGGAAACTACTTCTTTACCCTCCCCCTCCCCCACCCACTCCCATACCTAACACCCACCACCAAAATACCCTCTCCAGAAGCCTAACGGCGGGCATCCATCCACTCAAAACCTTTCATGGTCTCGCTTATGGAGTAATGGCAGAGAAAATGAAAACTCTCCCCGCCCTGCCTTTTCCTACCAGCCTCCCTTGGAGAAGGAAATTGGATCCAATAGTTTGTTTTTAAAACCTTTTAAGTGTTTCATTGTAAGGTACACTCTCTTCACATAAAAAGCACATGGAATTCACCATGTAACAGCTCAAATCAGTCTCTGAGGTCAGAGATGTATGAGCATCCTTACCTATTCCCCTGAGGGTAGGTACCGTCCCAGGCCGCTGCAGTTTCTGTCTGCTTCTGCCCCCAGACAATCGTCGGCTCTGCATCTCTGGGCTGACTGTCAGTCTCCCCAGGTTTGGCCTCCTCTTCCTTGATAAAATCTGTGGTGCCTGGGCTGCTGAAAAGTGCAAAATCTTTTCAATAATTTTTTATAGGAAAATATCTTCATAGAAAGACTGCTCAGAGGGCCTGTGGTGGGGAAGGCGGTTAAGGGAATAAAAAAAACCAAAAAACAAAAAACAGGAGGCGAGGGCGAAGCTGGATTTGAACCCTGGTTCGATGACCTTGTAACCACATGGGCTTGGACAGATCACTTCCGGGAGCCTCAGTTTTCCCCACCTGTGACATGGGAATAATAATACCTACTTCACAAGGCTCTGATCACCATTCATGAGCACCCCCTGACACCTGCCATGTGGAGTCTGAAGGGGGTCCTTCCTTTTGCTAAGAAATTTCTAGCTTCCAGTTCATAGATATTGGGATGGGCTTGCTGGTAAAACCATCAAGAGCCTTTACCTTTGGGACACACAAAGCCTGGCTCCCCATGTCCTCATCCAAACGTGAATCACAGTCTGTTCTGCACCTACACATTCATATCCTCAGGTTGTTTATTAGCAACTAATATGGCATTCCAGAAAGATTCCAAGCATCTGGGGACCTGTTTTTTTTTTTTGCTTGTGTGTTACCCACTACTGGGTGGGGTTGATACATTCCCAGGAAGACAGTAACTGAAGTGCCAAGTCGAATTGAGTTACCGGTAATATATTTTTTTAAAGTCACATTTTGAATTAGGTTGCTAATTGGTATGAATAATCTCAAGTTTCCTCTTCACATGTATTAAGTCTCAGTGCATGTGAGCTTGGGAAAAGGGTTTTGTTGTTTTCCAAGCATCTCTACAAGTTCTCAAGTTCACAGGCAGTTAGACTGTGAATTTCTAGATGAAATGCTTCCAGGAGAATTTGCCTGGCTCATCTCCTCTTGGACAGTTCAGAAGTTTCACAAATAGCCAGCAGCCAAGGGGGAAGGGGGTAAAGCTGGGAAGGGTCTCTGAGTTGTATGCAAGAGAACAGCCTTCCTTGGCACGTGAAGACGACTGGATTTATGTCCCACAGTGTAAGTTGTGGTTATGTGGATCTTTTAAAATCAGATTTAGGAAAGGAATGGAAGTTCTCCTTGGCTGCCCCTGAAGCCTGGTTTAAAACAATGATTAGCTACAACCTACTTTCCCTGACAGGCCCTCGTTGGGGAACTTGCTAGAAGAGGGAGCTGCCGGTGGCATGGGTTCCAGCTTAGGGCATGTCAGTGGAGCCCAGAGAGTTTGTGGGCATGACCAGAAAGAGAATTCTCCAGAAAATGAGAATACATTCTTTGGAGGGTGTAGGATGGTGATTAGACAGGATCTCACTGACTGAGTTGGGAGAGAGGAGGGTGAGAGAGAGGGATGGAGGGCTTAACAGTAGGGGATCCTACCCCCCCACCCCAGGAGCTGCATTCCTCTGGCTCATAGGCTTCTCCCAATCACTTGAGGCCTTATTCCTCTGCAGCTCTCAGAAGTCATCAACTGCCCCCTGCTTAGCACCTGACAGATGGATGCAGCAGGGCGGGGAAACAGCAGAATCATTCTTTACTGAAGAGGAAACAGGAGGACCAGGGAAGGGGCAGGCTTGGGGTGTAGGCCAAGTCCAGTGGATATTCAGGACCTGGCTCAAAGGTCCTTTCCATGAGGATTTTACTTTTTTTTTCCAGCCGAATATTCAGACTTCCTTCACACCCCAGGCAGCAGCCCTCCTACTCCCCCACCCCATCCACACCCCTACACCCCCTGCCTCCCAGAGGGCCTTTTTCCTCCAGCCAGCCTGCACTAGCTTGCTCCAGCCAGCAGGTCCCTGGAGGTCTGTTTCCTGTTTTACAAGTCTGCTTTGGCCAGAACTTTCAGGGTCCTTAGGGCTTTTAGTATTTAAATATTCCAAGATTGCCTGAGGATTGTGTCTTTTCTCTCCAACTAGACTGTAAACTCCTTTAGGATGAGGACCCTGTCTTAACCAGCCTGTGTGTTCTCTCAAACTCTCTGGCAGGACAAACAACAACCACCTAGTATGTTTTATAGGGCTGGAGAAGGTGCATTCAGCTGAAAACTATGTGGAATTCCAAAAGTAGCACCATTTTTTCCCTTGTGCTGAACACCCCCAGATAACCCAAGATAACAGGTTAGTCTATTTTCCTGTTCAAAAAAGTACTTTCTTCAAGGCATCGGATCTCTTAAGTGATTTCCACAATGATTTCTGTCTCCTCTAATTGAGTTCTCAGCAAACTAAAGTAATGAAACCGAAAAAAACGAGAGATGGTTTGACCGGGTCTGGCAGTGAAGAAAACACTACTGGTAGTGAAGCCAGAATCCTCTGACTTTGGGGAGTTTGAACCTCAGTATCTACAACTGTAAAATGGGAATGTTCTCATTTCATTGAGTTATCGTGAAGTTTAGCAATAATGTAGGTAGATGGTCTAACTCAGTGTCTGGTGCTTATTAGTTGCTAAAAACGGTAACTGCTGCTTCTACCATAAACAGCGATAATAACACTACTAATAATAATTGGAAATCTGATGTCACTCCCCTGAGAGAACTGAATTTGACCAGAAATGTTTTATTATGCAGGCTTTATAGGCTCAGGATAACTTATTCAGCAGCCTTTATTCCTGTGTAATTCTTGCTCTCTTCTTTAATCCTATTATAAAATCCAAAAGACAAATAACAACTCTTTTTTTATTGTAATTTGTTCAGCAAATGCCTTTTCTGTGTAATAATCCAAGGGTTCACAAAGATGAGTAAGACATTTTGGCCTAAAGATTATAATCTAACTTGGCTGCACCACTGACTTCTTCCCTGTGATACCCTTTTAGGTTCTATGGAAAGCAAAGTCTTATGAAATATTCCTTCTTTTCCATCTGCATCTGCAGTTACAAATGAAGGGACCTAAGCTGCCTGCAGTGCAGGAGATCCAGGTTAAATCTGCAGACTGGGAAGATCCCTGGAGAAGGGACTGGCTACCCACTCCAGTATTCTTGCCTGGAAAATTCCACGGACAGAGGAGCCTGGAAGGTTACAGTCCATGGGATCACAAAGAGTTGGACAGGCTAGCGGCACACAAAATGCCTAGTTTGTATGTATCAATACATGAATTCCAGTTCCTAATCACCTTAGTCACATCCAAAGTGAACATAACCTCAGGCCATGGGGGTCTTTCTAAGATGTTCTTCACGGTAGCATGCTACATATATTAATTTTTAGGAAGACTAAATGATACTGACACTAAAAGGTGAAATATAACTTCCTCTCCAAGGTAGTAAGACAAAGACTTTGTCTTACAGAGGATAGAGCAAGTTGGGTTCAGAAGTTTTGCTGCCAGGCAACCTATCAACCTGAAGTTTGTCAGTGAATTTTGGGAAGACTGTGGGTTGCTTTGGGCACCATGAAACCCATTCCTTCCAGTATCTGGGCAAAGGGATGCCTCCAGTAGCAAAGAAATCAAACAGCTGTTTACATAGAAGGTGTTTGCCTCAGTTGTCTTGACATTGCTGGGACACCAACTGTTGACTGAATAGTTCTTAATGTGACCAGCAAAGGGGGGAAAAAAAGTAGAAATCTTATATTTATACAAGACCGTGATGACTGGAGATTAGTTCAAGATAGTGGAGAAGAAGGGTGTGCACTCACCTCCTCCTGTGAAAGCACTGAAATCACAACTAACTATTGAACAACCGTTGACCGGGAGATGCCGGAACACACCAAAAAAAAAAGATACACCACGTCCAAAGTCAAAGGAGAAGCCACAATGAGATGGTAGGAGGGGCGCAATCATGATAAAATCAAGTCCCATACCCACTGGATGGGCAACCCAAGAACTGATGAACACTTGTATCACAGAAGTTCTCCCACCATTGTGAAGGTTCTGAGCCCCATGTCAGACTTTCCAGCCTGGGGATCTGGCAAAGGCACTAGGAATCCCCAGGGAATCTCTCTGTAAAAGTTAGTAGGATTTGATTTCAGGACTTCCACGGGACCACTCTTGGAGGATACACACAGAATTTTGTGTCCACTAGGACTCAGAGAAGCAGCAGTGTTACCCCACAGGAGACTGAACCACACCTACCTGCTAATGTTGGAGGGTCTTCTGCAGAGGCATGGGTTGGCAGTGACTCGCCACAGGGACAACGGCACTGGCCACAGCAGTCATAGGCGACATGAGCCGCCCTGGAGATCACCATTAGCTCTACCATATAACCTGCAGATTCCAGGGATGGGTTTCCTCAGATCAGCAAACTAACAGGGAGGGAACACAGACCCACCAGACAAACAGATTCAAGTTTTACTGAGCACAGCCCTGCCCTGCAGAGCAAGCCTCAGTTCTACACACCACCAGGTCCTCACAACAGGAAGTTTGCCCAAGCCTCTTAGATAGCCTCATCTACCAGAAGTAAGAAAAACTATAATCCTGCAGCCTCCGGAATGAAAATCACAGAAATGGAAAGGCAGAAGATTATGTCCCAGATGAAAGAACAAGACAAAACCCCAGAAAAACCATAGAGTGGAGATAGGCAACCTTCCAGAAAAAGAATTCAGAACAATGATAATGAAGATGATCTGGGATCTTGGGGAAAATAATGGAGTCAAATATTGAGAAGATGCAAGAAACATTTAATAAAGACCTGAAAGAACTAAAGAAGAAATAAACAGATGAACGATACACTAGAAGGAATCAATAGCAGGATAACTGAGGGAAGGATAGAATGGTGAAAGTCAATGCTGCAGAACAGAATAAAGAAAAAAGAATGAAATGAAGACAGCCTAAGAGACCTCTGGGATAACATTAAAAATATCAACATTTTCATTATAGGGGCCCTAGAAGGACAAGAGAGAGAGGACCTGAGAAAATATCTGAAGATATAATAGCTGAAAACTTCCCTAACATGAAAAAGAAAATAGAACTTCAACCAAGTCCAGGAAACTCAGAGAGTCCCAGGCAGGATAAACTAAAGCAGGAACACGCTGAAACACATACTAATCAAACTGACAAAAATTAAAGACAAAGATAAGATGTTAAAAGTAACAAGGGAAAATGATAAATGACATACAAGGGTTAACCCAGAAGGTTAACAGCTGATTTCTCAGTAGAAACTCTGTAAGCTAGAAGGGAATGGCATGATATATTTAAAGCAATGAAACAGAAGAGACTACAACCAAGAATACTCTACCCAGTGAGGCGCTTATTCAGATTTGATGGAAAAATCAAGAGCTTTAAAAGTTAAGAGAATTCAGCACCTTCAAGGCAACTTTACAACAAATGCTGAAGAAACTTCTCTAGGCAGGAAACACAAGAGAAGGAAAAGACCTACAAAAAACAACCCCCCACCCCCGCCCACCGCAAGGCCCCTGACAACTAAGAACCGAGTCCATTTAGTGGCCCATGTTAATTCCATGCACCTGATCATCCTTTAATTCCTCACATCACTGTATACACAGACACAGTTCTGGATAGACAAAGTCGAAAAGGAAGGTGGAGAGAGAAATGCAATTCCTGAACCTGTACCCCTCCCCCACACCATCTCCACTTTATTGCCCAGTGCCTAGGATTGTGCCTGAGAGATGCTTTTTGAATAGGTTTTATTGCTTCTTTTGGATCATGGGCAGAATTACAGCTTAACCGCAAGAGCTGATGTTGCCCTGGTGGAATAGGCAGCCTTCTGTACAGTCACAAATAATAGGCTGTGTCTGTTTGCTGGTCTGAGTATGCTGGGAAATGTGTGTTGTCTCACATCCCCAGAGGAGATCTTAATGAAAGCTTAATTATGGACCATAAATGTGTTTTATTTAGGAACTCAGGAGGTGGGATTTTTTTGATTTGGAGAGATGTAGGGCCTAATAAGTAGTCAGGAAAGAAAACATAAACAGTGACTGAGCCCTTTCACTTGTCCCTTCCCGGTGCGGTCCTGGGCGGGCTCTCACATCCAGCGTGGACGTCCCCCACCCAGTCCCGCCTCTGATGCCTCCCTCTCAGGGCCGGCTCTGCGTGCAGGGCCATGCCTCCAGGACTACGATCAGACACAGACGGGCCTGCTGGGTTTCTGGTGGTTATGATCCAGACTGTGCCAGACACAGGCGTGAAGAAATCAAATGAGTCTCGAGAGAGAGAGAGAGACTGAGAGAGGGAGGATGGGATTTTATTGGTCGCTCACTCCTTTAAGTGCTAGGAGAAGGCTGAGTGAAGTGGCTGCAGCTGTCTGGTCTCCCCCGACGCACCACACCGGCCTGCCGTGGGCCCCCCTCTTGTCCACCTGCCCTCCGGAAGCTTGAGGCTCCCCCCTTCTCGTCGGCTCCACTGTGCTGTGCGCCCTGCCCTGCCGAGGGCCGCTTACCACACGAGGTAGATTTTACTGGGCCGTCGGGGGCCGGGCAGGCATAGCACAGGGGTCTCGATGGGCCTGGGGCTGGAGATGGGGAAGTAGCACAGTGTGGCTGGAGACTCGGGCACGGGGCCCGGGGAGGAAGGAGAGGGGCTCAGGAATGGGGGGAAGGGGGCTGGAGGGAGGTGTGGTGGGGAGTCCTGGCCCGCCGCTGGGGAGGCAGGTGGCACTAGCGGCAGGAGGAGGCAGCAGTAACTGGTATTGGGCTGCAGGACAGGGGAGAAAGCAAAGACGGAGCAGAAAGGGGAATATTCGATGCAGAACAGCGGGTGCTCGCTGCTGTCACCTGCACAAAAGAAAAAAGCAGTCAGGAGGGATCACTCGCCCGGGGGGCAGGACAATGAATGAATCAAAACTCAAAAAATCATTCCGAGGGCTGGATGGCATCTCTGAGTGCCCGGCTCCTGCCTGGGAGGTGCCTGGCTTGGGTCTCAGAGTCGCTGAAGAGTTAAGCAGGGCAGTGACATCACCATCACCCCCCTTTCCGGCCAGTGGTCTCCGGCGTCCCCAACAGATGCAGGAAAGTTCTTCCCCACTAAGTTCCTATGTGGAAGCTCACGGGCCGTTCTCCTCTCCCACAGCCAGTCTAATTAGCTGTTCTGGCAGCAACATATGGTGGTCCGCGGGGTCTCACTTAGGTAAGCCTCTCTCCCCCGCTCTTCCAGCTGCCCACCCCGGTTGGAAGGTTGTGGTCATGCCCTAATCTGGCCTTTCTGTTGCAGAGGGGAGGCTTGGGGGGAAAAGGGAAAGGAGCAGAGACATCCTGGTGGGCTCACGGGCAGCGAGAGGGAGCAAGCAGGAAGAAGCAGGTGGACAGGAGGGAGGGGTCCAAGTGAAGTTAATGATTTGTTTGCTAACCTCACACTCAATCTGCCATCCTTGTTGGAGGCAGAATATGGGCGCCTGATGGAGTCACGATCCAGAGAGACCCCCCTCAGGCAGGACATATCTCTCCGCTCTGGTGCTCGCCGAGCTGGGTCACCTTGGATTGACGGCTTACCGCCTCAGAACCTGTTTCCTTGCCTGCAAAATGAGACAGGTGTTCTCTCTAGCCCTGTTCCTGCCAGGGTGGTCCTGGGACCACAGCAGTGTGGCTGTCGCCTGGAAGCTGCCTAGAAATGCAGACTTGCTGCCCATTCAAACCTACCGAATCATAACCGGTGGTTTATTGAGGTCCCCAGGTATTTCTGGAGAATTTTAAAGTTTGAGAAGCAAGGCTATGAGACAGTGGCCCAAACTTATGATGAGAATCACCTGTAGAGCTTGCTAAAAAACCAGTTTTGCAGCCCCTTCATTGGAGAGACATGCTCTGAGTCGGGACAGGCCCCAGGGGTGTGTGTTTTATAAAAGACTGCCCTGGCGACTCTTAGCAACAGAAGAGTTTGGGAAATGCTGTGGCTGAACTTGGTTCCAAAGCTAAGAAGCTATCATTGGAGCCATTACCTATAATGGAGGGCTCTAATCCTTAAGCACTTGAAAGTGCAGTAGGAGCTTACCCACCCATTTCCAAAGGCCTCTCTTGGCTCCTGGAGTGGCTCTGACTTCTTGGAACCTTTCTCTGTAGTTGTCTTTCCCTTCCTTCCTCAACTGTTCTTGCACCATCTCTCTCGTTACTCCGTCCACTTTCTCAGGGAAGACACTCTTGTGGTTTCAGCCACCTCTTACTCCCTGCAGACCCTTGGCTTCCTCCTGGTGGCCAGGAGCTCTCTGCTGAGCAGCAGACCTGGGTAACCAGGTGCTTCCTGGCATCTCCTGGCCTGACCAGGATGTTCCCAAAGACAACAGCTACAGAATAAGCCTTGCCTTCTCCTTGATTTCTCAGCCTTGGCAAAGGCAGCCGCCGTCGGCCTAGTTTTCTGGGCCAGAAATCCAAGATCTCTCTGATTCCTCCTTTTTCCTTTTCCCCATTCCTGACCCTCACCAAATTCTGCCAGGCTTACTTCCTTAAACACCCCTCCAGCACAGGCCCTCTCCCTCTGTTTTTGCTCCAGGTCAAGCCCTTCTCAGATCTCTCTGGGTCCACTGCAGTTGTGGGTAGTCTGGTCTTTTGGGTTCTGCCTGCCCTCACCCTCCTAGCCAACCCCCTCCCCTGGTCACAGTCAGCTGCTAACAACACTGATCTGATAGAATCCTTTTCCTGCTTAGTCCGCTGCTCCATCACCCCAGCATGACATTCAGGGCCCTCAGGAGCTGGGTCCTTGCTTACCTGGAGGGCACCAACTTTACGCTTCCTAACTTGTAGCCTGATGCTGACCCAGAGCTTATCAAACTCAACCTGTGCACACAGATCTCCCAGAGAGCCTGTTACATGCGGGTTCTGCATCAGTAAGGCTGGGCTGGGGTTCTTGCATTTTTAACAAGTTCTCAGGTGATGCCTCTGTTCCTGGTCTGGAGATACTGTGAGCCCCTAGACTTGTTGTAGTTCCTCCACGTCTGTCTGTCTGGCCTCTCTCCTCCCTCTTCCTCGTCCTCTCCCCCACACCTTTGTGTACTCAGCACCTCTGCTGGGTGCACCTTTCCTGCTTTAATCTCCCGTGCTCATTCGCTCAGTCCTGTCTGATTCTGTGACCCCATGGACTGTAGGTCGCCAGGCTCCTCTGTCTATGGAATTTTTCAGGCTAGAATACTGGAGCGGGTTTCCCTTTCCTCCTCCAGGGAATCTTCCTGACCCAGGGATCGAACCTGTGGCTGCTGCATTGGCAGGCGGGTTCTTTACCCCTAGCCACCTGGGAAGCCACCTTCCTCCTCCGGCCCTGGCTAACTCCCCTCCTTCAGGATTTTTGCCCCACAGGCCCCTCCCAACACATCCTTAGAGCTTACCTTGGCCAGGGTGTGTTGGTGTCCCACCCTCCCACTAGGCTGTGAGCCCCTGGAAGGCAGGTCCTGTGTGTTTGACTCTTGTATCCCCAGTATCTATGTGGTGCCTGGCAGATAAGCAGGCAGTAAGTGAATAGTGAAGTGCTGACTGAATGCATGATGGACAGGAAAACCAAGGCCTCTTGTGCCATGCACTCTGAGATGGTGGGGGCAAGTTAAATGTGTTGATAATATCCCATAGGTCCTGGGGGTATAGGTGGATGACTTTATTGGTAATCAAAGAGTTAAACATTTTAAATACTCAGGTTATGAACTGTCACATCTCAAACTAAAATATCTTTGGTTGAGCTATTCTCTTACACAGATGCTAACCTGGGAGCAGCCTGCGGTGTTGGGAGCAGACTTCATAAGTAGAGGCGGTCTTTGGGACTAACCTTTACCTAAAACCTAGTCTATACCCAGGATTTTAGTCCTCACGTCTACCTTGTGTTGGTAACAACTCCATTTTACTGATGAGAAAACTGAGTTTGGAGAAGTCGCCAGTTAATCTTCATAGGGTAAAGTAGACCAGAAATCTGAACCAGGACCTCAAATTCCAGGCTCTGTGATACCTGTGTCCTTCATTTAGGAGCATTACCATACATGGACTGAGAATTAGGATTCAGCCTATAAATATAGGAGCATTTGCTTATGTCAGTTGTTTTCTAACTTGGGCAGACAGCTTGGAAAGTTGTTGGACGCCACTGGACTTGCCTGGAAACCCATTCATCTTGGCCTCTCAGGGAATCTTCAACAGAACTGACTTGCCAGGTAAGTTATGAAGATTTGGGATTTGCCCTCAAATTTCTCTTCCTGGCTGCTCTTCAAGTGAATATTTCCCAATCCAAAAGAGACCACAGTTGTCTTAGAGGTGTACCTTTTAAAATATGAGTTTACTGCTTTTTCTTCGTTTTAGTCTCCATCATAAGCCCACTCTTAGGCTGACTAGGTCTTGCTACTCCTACAAATCTGTATCTGGTAATGACTAACACTGAACTCAATAAGAAGTGAGGAGAATATCAGAACATTTGGCTCTGTTTTAAAGGGCAAGATTTTGGAAGCAGGCTCACCGGACTCCATCCAGATCACTTTTCCTGGCACATAACAAGAGGGACTCTGCCCAGGCTCCGGGTGAGAGGAGAGGGCAGGCAAGGGCTTTTACTTCCTATGAGCCTGGCACTGGGGGTCAGGAGCATCTTAGGACTCTGGGTGCCAGACCCCCCATAGCACAATGGCCTTTGGATGGCTCTACATGTCCTGGAAAGGAGAGGCAGCTCCTGTCCAAGTCAGGACAGGGCTGGGAGGTGTTTTGGGAACAGGCAGGAGTCCAGGAGCCGGTGGCCCCCACAGCTCCGTGCACTTAATTGGCCTGCTGTCTGCTCTGCTTCCCACTGGTTCCTACAGGTCGATGGAAGGACTCAGATCCCGGGTACAGACTGGGCCTTTGGTAAAGGCTAATCCCCAAGCGTCCTCCCTCTGCTTCTGAAAGAAGAATATGTTAACAGGGCCAGGCTTATTTTTCACTCCACATCCATGTTCACCTTGATTGTGAAATAGGATTTCTGAATGGATTGCATGTCAGACCCAGTTGAGTCTTGACTCGCTGCCTGAGTTTTTCATGTCTTTTTGGAGGGAAAGCAAATCTCTGGCTTGGTGGATGCTTTCTGATTGTTCATCTTTTTCCATTTGGTGTTTTGCTTTGGAAATTCAGGGTGTAGTAAAAGTGTCCGTGCCTGTGTTTGTGTTAGGTGTTTAAAAGTACAACTCTGATTTTTGGTAAGGGGAAGAAGACTGAGGAGCGGGGAGGAGTTAACATAAAGACAGAAAAAATTTTCTAGTCCATTCTCCTTATTGAATAAAGCTCTCATGTGCAGGATGCCTTAGTGAAGTGAAAGTGAAAGTCACTCAGTCGTGTCTGACTCTTTGTGACCCCATGGACTATGCAGTCCATGGAATTCTCCAGGCCAGTATTCTCCACCCAGTACTGGAGTGGGTAATCTTTCCCTTCTCCAGGGGAACTTCCCAATGCAGGGATCGAACCCAGGTCTCCTGCATTGCAGGCAGATTCTTTACCAACTGAGTTATCATACATGAGCCATCATATATGAGCTATGGTGCTGGAGGCCGTTCTAATGGTTGAGAATATGTTTTATCATTGAATTCTCACAGCTATGCTAGCAGGTAGGAACTGTTCTGACTCCCAGGCTCTGCCATTTTACAGATGAGGAAACTGAGGCACAGAGAAGTTACTTTTCAAAGGGACACAGCAAATGAGAAACAGGGCCCAGATGCTAATCCAAGCATTTTGTTGCAAAAGCACTTGCCCACAACTGCACGGAGATAGGGGACAAGGAGAATCATAAGCCAACTCATTTAGAAACAGTTCCATGGAATATATGAATTAATTTAAAATGCATGAATTCCTCCTAACAGAGTGTGAATTACAATGAAAATCTGAGACCTTCTTGGTTATAAATCTATTAGTAGCGGGTACTGGTGGTTCCTCTCTTGTAAATAGCCGTTTTAGGGATTCCAGATGATAATTCACATATAAGGATTATAATGGAATATCACTACATAGGTTTGCACGTAAGTCAAACCACATTCTCCAGCTGAATTATTTTATCCAGGAAAAGTGTGGCATAACACAATATGGAATGTTAACCTATTGAGCAAAGGAATTCCACTGTCTTAATGGAATTAGTTTTGCGTAGAACTCAGGTCTGACATGGCAAGTTTTGGTAACTCACTACAATCTTTGGGTGGCCCCCAAAATGCTTTAGAAAATTATTTTCCTACAGAGATGAAGGAAAACAGGAGCCTGTGAATTTACCCACTGAATTGGATGGATGTGTCCTAGATACTTTAGGTCCCCACACCTCTTTATCTATTACAGCAGGGTATTTATCAGAATGTCCTGAGTTGTGACCACCACTGGACTCAACTTTGCCTGAATAAACTCAGCTTGTTATTGCCTTATCCATGGCTCTCATTTCACTGGACTGATAAAGGAATTCTGTGGGTGAGACTACACATGTGAAACAAGTAAATCCCAACACACCAAGACTCTACCCTTAGTTCACCCGATTAACCCAATTTACTATAGAACTGAGTTGGCTTCTGCGTAACTAACATCAATCAGCAGGGTTTTGTTGTTTTTTTTTTTAACCAGCAGGGTTTTTATGTTCGCTGGATGGCTGGGTCACAGTGGTCCTGCTTATGGTTGCATAGAGCTCGGACACAGTCTAGAGCTATATGTGACAATAAAGCTGGTGTTTTAAAATTTATTTATTGTATTATTATTTTTAAGCTGGTGGATTTTTTTTTTTTAATCAAGGTGGTTTTTAAAGGCTTTTACTCCAAATGTTGCTTGCTTAGTCGCTCAGTAGTGTCCAACTCTTTGCAACCCTTGGGACTGTAGCCCTCCAGGCTCCTCTGTCTGTGAATTTTTCAGGCAAGAATACTGGATTGGGTTGCCCTTTCTTTCTCCGGGGGATCTTCTGACCCTCCGTGGCAGGCAGATTGCTGCTGAGCCATTGGGGAAGTAACATCTCTTATTTGGTGAAATAATTATCCTTCTGCCAACCTGGCTCTCTTGCCCATACCTTGGTGCTTTCCAGCCTAGTAATTCCTCAAATTTGAGGTTTTATAGAATGGAAAGTGAGTTAATTTTCCTTTCCTGTCAGTGTTGTAAGTTCCATATGGAGTTCACTCAGTTGGAAGAACATCTGTGTTAATCAGACAAACTAAACGTGGAATGGGCCTGAACTGTCCATTTGAATGATTTATCTCTGCAAAGGACAAAACACAGCATGCAAATGGCTACCCAGTTTTAGCAAGAAGGCTAAAAATTATAACGAGTGATTACAGTTCCATTATTTAAACTTAAATTCAATTTTTTAAAAGACATCCTCAGTTTGATCCATGACAGCGTGTATTTGAAATATTTGAGGAGTGATCTTATCTGCCCTATTTCATTCTTAAACAGTCAAATTAAAAACCTAATTCCTACTAAAACACTTCAAAATGAGCAGTTGTTAACTAGGAAGAAACATGAGGTCACTTCTGACCATGAGATAAATTTTAATGATGGAGCCCAAGACAGTCATAGGCAAGAAGAACATCAGTGAGCATGTGACTGAACTTATTACACACACTTACATTACAATGGAGAAGCCTGCTCACACATCTATTTTCAGCCAATGGAAAGGTAGGAAAGATCCTCTGGGCTAAGACAACCAATATCTGTGGTTACAGCATCAGGAGCGGTAATAGTGTCCACTGCTACTGGTGGGTCTCTCCCCATCACCCTCAGCCAGAACTAGAATTTTTGCTTGCCCCAGGCAGTGGTGAATCCAGAGGAGCTAGTAAAGAGACTTTTAATTGGGTGGGGTGTTAAGCCATGTTTATCCTTCCTTCACCCATTCATAGTACCTTTTGCTTTAAAAGCACCAAAGGTGAAAGAAAATTTGGCCAATTAAATAGGAAAAGGAGTTGGGGCTTTGCCTGAAAGGACATCATTTCAGAAGTCAACTTTTTTCCCCAACTTCATTAAAGTTATAAAATATACCTAGTTAATCTGAGAGCTGCCATTGTCTAAAAATGCATCCAGACTTAACTGGATGGGTGGTTGCAGACAGGAGCTATTTAGGATTAGAAAGTCATTGTGCTTTTAAACAAATTGGATGCTATTTACGAATTCTTGGGCAGTTAATCTGGATCGTTTCCATTCCATTGCAAGCAGAAGACAGGCCTTTCTGCCTGGCTATCCCAACTTCCACGTCAGTTCCCCAGAGGAATCAAGTTTGTCCTACAGATGTTAGCTCTAATGGAGATGAGCCTGAGGGACTCTAAACTTCCGGCTACATTTATCCCCTCTCTGGATACTATTAAGTCGCTCCTGCCTGAAGCAGAGGACGGGTCTTTGCTTCAAAGGCAGCTAAAGAGTGAATTATTTACCAAATTGCACAAAGGGGAGGATTTATCAAGGCTCCCCTTCTTTTCCCCCAGAGAGGACAACCACAGAACTAGAAGACTTTATTACTCTCTTTCTCGGCAGTAAATTATGCCATTCAGATGCATTTGAAAGCTTCCCTTCATGCTCTGGATTGAGTCATAAAACTTGATACCTGGGGCCAAATGCCTTTATCCTCCCAGAAGGGTAACAAAGGTGAAAGGGCAGCCATTCTAAGCCAGTGCCACACAAAGGCAATGAGTGGGCAGAATTCGTGGACAGTGGAGACCCTTACTCTGCCTACTTCACACCTCTTCAACCTGATGTTCTCCGAAATGAATCTGATCCCTAGCAGACCATCAAACCCTCCAAAACCTGAATGAGCCACATGGAAACCACTGGGTTGTCATCAGACCACCTATCTGATTGTCGTCCTTAGTGTGATGCTAGACTTTAAAAAGCTTGTGAATTTCAAAACAAAACAGAAAACCATCACTCACCTTTTAGATTTTGTGAATTTCAATAAATCTGCCACTCACCTGGAGGGGGTTTGCTGGGGCCCGCTTTCTCTGATTTCTTGGGAGTCATGGTACTCTTATGTTTCTGCTTGACTGAGGTTTGGTCAATTGCTGGAAGTCTAGAATCGGTCTTACAAGCAGAACTTGTGGCAGATAATCTTGGTTCGGCTTGAGCATCCTCATCACCAGAACTCTACCGAAAATGAAAGGTCAGATCTGAGTATCAGTGATCAATAGGTCTTCTTTGCTGGGCAGAGGAAAAAGAGACAAGCCAAATGCAGCAACCTCTCGACAGAGATATCGGAGTGTCCTGCCGGCTCAATGTGCCCTTTTCGCCAGTCAGATTTTCATGGACTGGGCGTAGCAATTTAGAAATAATAGCAAAGTTAATGAGTCTATTTGGTAGGACATTATGAAAAGAATGAATTCCTGACCCTTAAGTAATTGGATGACCAATAAACAGCTCATGTTAAAAGCTGCACATGAAAGCATCCATGCATTTAAACTTCTTGCTATTTGTTATTTGAACTACTCCAGGGTGGGTGAGGAAGAACCATTCCTTATGTTAATCATATAGTTGATAATGAAAAGGAAATTTAGAGACGTATGTTGGGACTGAATAAATGAGACCTCAGTTTATGCTCTGAATTATCGGGTGCAACATAAGACAGATTAATCTTTTAAGAAAGCCCCTACTTGTCAGTCTTCTGTAAAGAAGTCAGTATAAATCTATGCATGGACAAATCATGACTCTTGTGGTGTCAGAATATCTTAACACAGCCTTACAGATGCAATGAAATCTGCCTGCAGTGCAGGAGACCTGGGTTTGATCCCTGGGTTGGGAAGATCCCCTGGAGAAGGGAATGGCTACCCACTCCAGTATTCTTGCCTGAGAATTCCATGAACAGAGGAGCCTGGCAGGCTATAGTACATGGGGTGGCAAAGAATTGGACACAACTGAGCAATTATCATACTTTGCCACACTTAGAGTGAAAACAACATACATAATTAGGAGAAACTTGGTCTTGAAGGTGATTTAAGTCCTGCCTTATGGTCCTAGGTCATGGTGTTCACATGATTTGCTAGGTGATATGCTCCATGGCAGATAAAACCAAAGGATTGCCGCCGCTCCTTCCAGGAAAAGGGTCACTAAATACTCCTGCATTGCACAATGGTCTGTATTGGCAAGTCCTCTGAAAATGTATTCCTCTGTCAACACAGAGTGCTAAATTAATGCCCCCCACGTCTCTCCAGTGGTGGCAATTTGTATTGATCTTGCTCCCTGTTCTCGCTGACAGTTGTGGCATTTTCATTTTAAGCCACCTGACTCAGGAAAATACTTTGAATAGCTTTGAATTATTGGGTGCAACCTAAGACAAACTCAGCTCTCAAAACAGTCCCCTACCTGTCAGTCTTCTATAGGGAAGTCAGTACAAATCTACAGGTGGACAGATCATTCTTTTCTGGATTATAAATCATGTTTGGTAACTTAGAGCCTGGGTGACAGCCTTCCAACAAATAATTATTGTTTCTCTCTGCATTTTCAGAAAACAGACCACCCTCAGATAAAGGGATGAGAAGAAGGAAAGGACATAATGAGTTGCTTGTTCTCCCTTTTCCCTTGTGAATCTGGAATTTAATAGAAATCCTTGATAATGATTTTGAAATGTCAAAGATGAAACATGAGGTCATTTCTGGGCATGAGATAGGCTTCCCATTCTCAGAGAAGGAAATGTGGGCAAATTTTAATGATGGTGCCTAAGACGGTCATAGGCAAGAAG
Source organism: Muntiacus reevesi (assembly GCF_963930625.1). Lineage (NCBI taxonomy): Eukaryota > Metazoa > Chordata > Mammalia > Artiodactyla > Cervidae > Muntiacus > Muntiacus reevesi. The sequence goes on along the minus strand of NC_089266.1, from coordinate 15,453,362 downwards.
AACATCAGTGAGCATGTGACCAAACTGCCACACACATACATTAGTAAATGGAGACGGCTGCTCACACATCTATTTTCACCCAATGGAAAGGTAGGAAAGATGCTCTGGGCTAAGACAACCAATATCCATGGTTACAGCATCAAGAGCAGTTAATAGTGTTCACTGCTACTGATGGGTCTCTCCCCATCACCCTCAGCCAGAACTAGAATTTTTGCTTGCCCCAGGCGGTGGTGAATCCAGAGGAGTTGGTGAAGAGACTCTTTTTTTTTTTCCCATTTATTTTTATTAGTTGGAGGTTAATTACTTTACAATATTGTAGTGGTTTTTGTCATACATTGACATGAATCAGCCATGGATTTACATGTATTCCCCATCCCGATCCCCCCTCCCACCTCCCTCTCCGCCCGATTCCTCTGGGTCTTCCCAGTGCACCAGGCCCGAGCACTTGTCTCATGCATCCAGCCTGGGCTGGTGATCTGTTTCACCCTAGATAATATACATGTTTCGATGCTGTTCTCTCGAAACGTCCCACCCTTGCCTTCTCTCACAGAGTCCAAAATTCTGTTCTGTACATCTGTGTCTCTTTTTCTGTTTTGCATATAGGGTTATCGTTACCATCTTTCTAAATTCCATATATATGCGTTAGTATACTGTATTGGTCTTTATCTTTCTGGCTTACTTCACTCTGTATAATGGGCTCCAGTTTCATCCATCTCATTAGAACTGATTCAAATGAATTCTTTTTAATGGCTGAGTAATATTCCATAGTGTATATGTACCACAGCTTCCTTATCCATTCGTCTGCTGACAGGCATCTAGGTTGCTTCCAAGTCCTGCCTATTATAAACAGTGCTGCGATGAACACTGGGGTGCATGTGTCTTGAAGAGACTCTTAATTGGGTGGGGTGTTAAGCCATGTTTAGCCTTCCTTCACCCATTCATTTGTACCTCTTGCTTTAACAGCACCGAACGTGAAAGAATGTTTGGCCAATTAAACCATGCCTGAAAGAGCTGGACATAACTAAGCAACAAGCAACAACAAAATTATATTTGGAATCAAGCACTTGCCTTTCAAATGCATCTTTCTCTGGTTCCTGGTTCTATCAACCTGACTTCCGGTTCTGAATCCCTCTATTTTTCTTTTTTTTAAACTTTTTATTTTATATTGGAAGATAGCTGATAGTTTCAGGTGGACAGCATAGGAACTCAGTCATACATATTACGAGTATGATAATCACTCTTGGGTCCAGAAATTACAGCTGAAAGTTGAGTGTTTTGTCAGCTGGAAACTAAAACCACAATGGAAAGAACTAGAATACTTATAAATGCCCTACTGGGTCTTTTCCTGCTTGCTTCATTGACTAATCTTAAGCCAATCACTTCAACATTTTGTGTCTTCATTTGTGTCTTATCATGTACTCAGCCTCATGCATCCTCTCTCCTGAAAGCCCATTATATTATCCAAGGAGGATGAGCCTTGGGTGAAAGGATTTGTAGCAACTCATTCTGGCAATAAAATGTAATATTAATATATAAGGCTGTAGCCCAGCATCCTGGGAGTGAATCCTCACTGTTACACATAGTGACTGTGTGACGTAGGGTTAGTTTTAGTCAGTTCATCTCTTTACCTCTCAGATTTTCTCATCTGTGAACAACAGTGTTTTCCTTTCGGTGGTTCTCTGCGGACAAAATGAGTTGAGATATGTTTATTGCACTTAGAACACTGCCAGGCACTGAGGAAGTGCCATGTAAGTGTTGGCTTTTGCAATTAGCCATTCACGTTAAGCCGTTTAAACAATTAACTAGCTAACTACTGAACATTAACTGCTTGCTGTTGAAACCAAAACCATAAGCCCCTCTGAGAAATTCTAATGGGTTTTCATGTGTTTCAAAGAGCAATGGACAGCAAGGTGGGGCAAGTCCTACACCAGACTCTTGATTTCTTCCAAAGGCTGTATAATTTATGATTGTGACATAAGTAGCCAGTTGACATTTATCTAGCCTTAAGAAAAATATGGTACAACTTCCCTTTCAGACAGCTCTAATGGAAAATATTTAACATTTAAAGATTATCAGATGATAATAATTAAATTACACTGATTTAAAGCTGATTTTAAAACGAAGCCACCTCTTCTTGCAATTTTAAAGAGCAATTACAATTTTCATTTCTTCTCCCTTATGTTCCTATGTTGAAATGTCACATGGAGGTTGGAGGCAACAGCACATTGCTATTCCTTTAAGAGGAAGAAAACTAGCTCTGTCTTTCAAAATCAAAGCCTGAAACATGAAACAAAAACAAACAAACAAAACAGAAAATCCCAGACTAAATTCTCTCTTGGTCATTTGAAAAGAGTCCTAAGAAAGCCATGTTAACTAAAGAAACTATTGTTGAAATTAACATGTATGTAGGGTATTATGATTTTTGTAATTAACATTTTTCAAAGATTCCTCAGCTTGCTCTTTGGGCATTGTCCATAACAAAGTTGAGATATTACCTTACTCAGAGCTAGAATCTCTCAAAAGTTCAGAAAGGGCTTCCCTGGTGGTCCAGTGGCTAAGATTCCATGCTGCCAATGCGGAGGGCCTGGGTTCAATCCCTGGTCAGAGAACTAGATCTCACATGCTGCAACTAAGACCCATCAGAGTCAAATAAATAAATAATATACAAAAGTTTTAAATCAAACCAATTTTAAAAAAAAGAAAGTTCAGAGAAAAACTCATATAGGAAAAAGAAGAAATTTACCTTAGAGTATGTAAGTGGCACTGGGCACTGAAGTAGGACTTTGAAACATTATAATGGTTCTGGTTAGACCTTCTGGAAGGTGGAGACCCAAGAGTTGGGAAGTGGGATACATTTTCTCAGGGATGTGAGAGTGACTGGATCTTTAAACAAGGACCTACTGATGTTGAGTCTGAAATGGCAAGGTGATGCCGAACAGAGATGATCAGAAGGGCAAGGAGACAGAAGTAGTCAGGAACAGAAAAGATCAAGTCATTTTCCAGCTCTTGCCTGATGGCTCATTTCCAAGACCTAAGGAGCTGCTTCTCAACCGGTATGCCACCTCCCTCCCTCCCGTTGCTGAATTCTGATTGATGTGTGCAAATCCCATTGTAGCCACGTGTCATGTGACGGATGGAAGGCTGAGCTGAGTGGATCTTATGACCTAGTGTAGAGATCAGGACATGACTTGCTGTGAATAAGAAAACAGGCAAAGATCAGTGTCAGGCTGGTGTCAGAGAAAGCCAGTGTGCTTGTTACAGATGAAATAAAGCATTCTCATGAGATTGTGAAAGAGAAGGATCAAGGTCGTGAAACTCAACACTCAAACAGTAATGACACGGGAAGGGCGGCCAGGGGACTGTGGGTGCAAACGTATGTCTTCCGAGTGTTGTCCCCAAAGTCCACATTCCTACTGTGCCTCAAACACAAAAACTGCCTTTGGAAATTGAGGGCAGCTTGTATAAATATAGCACTGGCCAAGAAGTTCATTCCAGTTTTTCTATTACGTCATATGGGAAACCCCAAATGAACTTTCTGGCCAACCCAATAGCATTCTGGACAGGATGGGTACCTTTATGAATTCAAGAAATATAAAGTTAGCAGGTTCTATGCAGTCTCATAAAGCTGGCTAAATGTTTTCTCTTCTAGGGGGAAAAAAAAAACCACAACTGTCAGGGCAGCAATCCCTGAGTTGGGAAAATCCCCTGGAGAAGGGAATAGCAACCCACTCCAGTATTCTTGCCTGGAAAATCCTATGGACAGAGGACCCCAGTGGGCTACAGTCCATGGGGCCATAAGAGTCGGACACTGCTTAAAAGCTAAACCACCACCAAGGGCAGCAAAGCACTTCCCATGTGCAGGACAATTTTGAAATTGCTTATCACGATTTGTAAACTTGAACAACAGTAAAGAATGGATTAGTAATTTTGTGGGGTGGGATTTGGACTTGGGTACCACTCACCTAATAAACTGTGGAAAATTCTGAAAGAGATGGGAATATCAGACCACCTGACTTGCCTCTTGAGAAACTTATATGCAGGTCAGGAAGCAACAGTTAGAACTGGACATGGAACAACAGACTGGTTCCAAATAGGAAAAGGAGTACGTCAAGGCTGTATATTGTCACCCTGCTTTTTTAGCTTATATGCAGAGTACAACATGAGAAACGCTGGGCTGAAAGAAACACAAGCTGGAATCAAGATTGTTGGGAGAAATATCAACAACCTCAGATATGCAGATGACACCACCCTTATGGCAGAGAGTGAAGAACTAAAAAGCCTCTTGATGAAAGTGAAAGAGGAGAGTGAAAAAGTTGGCTTAAAGCTCAACATTCAGAAAACTAAGATCATGGCATCCGGTCCCATCACTTCATGGCAAATAGATGGGGAAACAGTGGAAACAGTGTCAGACTTTATTTTTTGGGGCTCCAAAATCATTGCAGATGGTGATTGCAGCCATGAAATTAAAAGATGCTTACTCTGGGGGCTTCTCTGATGGCTCAGTGGTAGAGAATCTGCCTGCTGATGTAGGAGACATGGGTTCGATCCCTGGTCCGGGAAGATCCCACGTGCCGAGGAGCACTAAGCCAGTGCCCCACAAGTACTGAGTCTGTGTTCTAGAGCGGGAGTCACAGCTACTGAGCCCACACGCCCTAGGGCCCGTGCTCTGCAACAGGTGAAGCTGCCACAGTGAGAAGCCCGAGCAGCAACAAAGACCCAGCATAGTCGGAAAAAAAATAAAGTAAAAAAAAAAAAAAAAAAAGATGCTTACTCCTTGGAAGGAACGTTATGACCAACACTAGATAGCATATTAAAAAGCAGAGCTATTACTTTACCAACAAAGGTTCATCTAGTCAAGGCTATGGTTTTTCCAGTGGTCATGTATGGATATGAGAGTTGGACTATGAAGAAAGCTGAGCACCGCAGAATTGATGCTTTTGAACTGTTGTGTTGGAGAAGACTCTTGAGAGTCCCTTGGACTGCAAGGAGATCCAACCAGTCCATCCTAAAGGAGATCAGTCCTGGGTGTTCATTGGAAGGACTGATGCTGAAGCTGAAACTCCGATACTCTGGCCACCTCATGTGAAGAGTTGACTCATTGGAAAAGACCCTGATGCTGGGAGGGACTGGGGGCAGGAGGAGAAGGGGACGATAGAGGATGGGATGGCTGGATGGCATCATCGACTCGATGGGCACGAGTTTTTTTTTTTTTTTTTTGGACATAAGTTTGAGTAAACTCCGGGAGTTGGTGATGGACAGGGAGGCCTGGCGTGCTGCGATTCATGGGGTCATAGAGTCGGACATGACTGAACGACTGAACTGACTGATTGACCACTCACCTAAATCCCACCGCTTCTTCACCCCGTTTGTGTCTCCCACCTGAAGACGTGGCTGCCAGCTGGGGTTGGATGAGGCCAGGCTCAGCTGGAGGAGCTTTTTGGAGTCAGCTGGGCTGTCACGTGCATGATTTTCATGAGCTGTTGTCTCTGCCAATGATGGCTATAGAGAATGCACTCCTGTCTGCCATCTTTTCTTTGATTCTCATGCTAGCAAGTTGGAATGGTCCCGTCTGAGACACTGACCTGAGAGCAACAGTGGCCTTAGGGGTTCACGTCTTCATAATCTTTGATCACCTTTGGGGCTCCTCTCTGAAGGAGAGGCACTGTGGGACTTTAATAGAACCTGCTTCTTGTTTACAAGACATCCCCCTGGGGAAGGGCCTCTGGGTGAAAGCTTTGCAAGCTACTGAAATGGCAAACATGACCTGTTTTATGACACTTGCTAGTATTTCTTAAACCCAACTGAATCCCTCATGTGCTTCGGAAATCATGGTTGGTTTACATGGGTGGTAACCATACATTTTCATGCTTGGGGGACAAGCGAATGTAGCGTTCTCTGAGATGGAGTTCAGTGTGGTGGGCAGTGAGTGAGGAAGTGGCATGTGGCCAGGAAATTGTTGGATTTAAAAAATTTGGACACTCCAGTACAGTGTTCTGTAGCACACCGAGGCCGCCCTCTGTGAGAGGAGCATCTGAAGAACGTGAAAGATGGCCCTTAAGTGGAGGTCATCCATGAAAATACCTCCTACTTGAAACAATAAGTCATAGAACACTTAATTGAAAAGCATCGTATGTACCTACTGTGTCTTCAGCCCCCACATACAAATAAGGTGCTTGCAGTGTGTGCGTGCTCAGTCATGTCCAGCTCTTTGCAACTCCATGGACTGCCAGGCTCTTCAGTCCATGGGACTTCCCAGGCAAGAATACTGGAGTAGGTTGCCATTTCCTCCTCCTGGGGATCTTCCCAACCCAGGGATTGAACCTGCATCTCTTCCATCTCTTGCATTGGCAGGTGGATTCTTTGCCACTGCTCCATCTGGGAAGCCCGTGCTTGCAATGGGAGAGGCGCAATACTAGCCATACTGCAAAACTATGTTTAGTTAAGTGATAAATCGGGTGGTACCAATTCTAAATTTCAAAGGCATTCACAGCAAAAAAGAAAAAAAGAAAACAAGAAGTTAAGGGATGCTTCATGGAGGAGGTGGTATTTTCTAGGTGGTATTTCTATGAAAGACTGATAGGAACTGGCTTTGGTTGGAGTCAGCACAGGCACCAAGGTGTGGATAGAATGACACATGTGGTGTGATTCTCAGTGATGCAAGTGGCCAGAACAGAGGGCATGGGGAGGAGAGGTAAGAAATACAGCTGGCTGGCACAGTCCCCCACACATTTTGGGGGTCTCTGAGATTCAAGCAAAGGATGGAGAATCAATGCATTGGAGAATAGGGTCCAACTGAAGGTTTCTGAGTTGAAAGCTGTCATTTTAATGTGGTATTTGTGGTATTTAAGATTAGCTTGTATGTTTCTTTCAGGGAGAAAAAAATGAAGCATCCAGCCAATTTGCCAGTGAAATGATGTTTTTGTAGTTTCAGTGGCTTATTTTCATAAAATGTAAGTCTTTTCTTTATTGCAAGAAAAATGCATGTTCATAATGGAAAACTAAAGACAAAGAGAGAAATTTTAAAGCATTCAAAGCTCCATTAACCTTGGAATAAAAACTGCAAATCGCTTGGTCTGTGTTGTTTCAGACCCCTTTTTAATGACTCTGTTGGAGACTGCTAGCTTTCCACTGAAATCCCTGCTCAAGTGATAAGAGCTGCAGCTGGGATGTGGCTGCCCACCTCGAACTCAATGACTCAGTTTCCCCTGAAACGAGGTGTTGCCCCGGGAGGAAAGGCTCCCTAATGGGGTGGGAGCAGCAGTGATGTGTGCAGCCTGCTTCAGAGATCATCTCTGGCCCTGCACCTCAGCTGAAAAGGCAACAGCTTTGAAAGTCATATGTTAAACAGAAACATCACAGGCCTGAATCCGTGTGAGTCCTAGTGGAGGAGAGATGCCTTCTGACCTGGTTCAGAAAACCTGGCCCGTCATAGGTGCAAGAGATACACCTCTGTCTTGATTGAGTCGTCACATTTTTGTTCCCTTTGTTAGAGCAGCTAACATTACCTTACACAGATGTTTATGCATCTGCATAAATGTTTCTTTTCACAGAAATAGAATTGAACCATACTTTACATTGTCACTTAACAATACATTGCATCCATAGATACCTTTCTACAATTTTTTCAACGTTATTTTGAAAAATTTCAAATCTATGGAGAAGTTGAAAGAATAATAGAAATAACATTCATTACCCTTCACCTTGCCAATTTGTTTTCTCTCTCTCTCTTTATATATATATATATATATATATATATATATATATATATAATTTATATATATATATATAATTTATATATATATTCTTTTTCCAAACAATTTCAAAGTGACTGGACTTCATGATACTCTACCCCTAGATACTTCAACATGCATCTCCTATCAAAATAGCCATTCTCCTACAAAGCCACAATATAGTTATCCTACCCAAGAGAATTTAATAGTTTCATAACATCACCTAATATCTAGAGCATATTCAAACCAAACTGTCACCAAAATGCTTGTTTGGATCTACCATCCAATGAAGATACACCAGTTGTGTGCACGTGTTATGTCTCTTTAGTTCTCGACCCTTTTTGCCTTTTCTTGATTTTTACTGTTTGAAAAGTCTCAGCCTCATAGAAGGTTGTGTGTTTTGGATTTGTAAGCTTTCTCATAATAAAATTCGGGTTAATTGTTTTGGGTAAGAATATTCCATGGGTGGTGGTATCCATCTTTGTAACATCACCTCAGCACCAAACTACACTATTTGGTCTCTAGGGTAAGGAGCCGACTGCTAGATTTCTCCAATATAAAAGTGCATTTTTCCCTTTTGTAATTAGTAGGTAATCTTTGGGATGATTCTTTGACACTAAATAGCCTATTAATTACACATTTTATCCAATAATTTTAGCATCCTTTGATGTGCTTTGCCTGAATTGATAATTACATCAAAGTAGTGAAATGATGATTTTTCTATCATTTCTTCTACAATTATTAGCTGGTATTTTTCTCTAAAGAAGAACTTTCCTTTCCTCCCTTCTTATTTGTTTACTTGTTTGTTATCATCATTGTGGTCTCACGGGCATATTTTATTTAATTATCTCATCACATTTTTTGAGGCTCAAATTATACTAGAAGTGCTGAATGGGAATTCATTCTGGTCTGCTGTTGACTTGAGTTTCTGAGCATTTCTTTGCTTTCTGGTACAGTAAAATTTCATAGCCTGACCTTGTACTTTACCTGGCTCAGACCTAGAATCAGTTGTTTTCCCTGTAAGCTCTGGTTTCTTCTAGTTTAGAAAGCTATTTAGAAATCAATATCTGCTTGCTATGTGCATTCATTGCAAATAGAAGGACAGTGTTCCTAAGTCATTTCAGTGGAATTAATTAGAAATATGTATTTTAAAAATTATGAGCTCGCAGAAATTTTTAAAGTTAAAATTAAAGAGTTTATGGAGTTTTCTCTTCCTTTTATTTTCTCTCTCATATTTAAAATTTTTATTCCTCAGTTATATTAAAACATTTATTAATTTGTTTTACTCTGCAATACACATGAAATAATTTCAGAATCACAATACAAATGTTACTCTAACAAACCCGTTAAGTAAAGTTTATTCTTTCTTAACAGTTCTCTTTGTCTTTACAATATATTCACATTGTATGGCTCTGTCATAATTGTTTCTGTTGGTCATTTAGGTTGCTTCCAACTTTTTCTATGGTAAAAGATGCTATGATGAATATTCTTATGTAATTATGCACATCATCAATTCTTTTATTTCTGAAGTGGGAATTTATATTGGTAGATTAACAGTATCACAAAGATTTACAAATTTTTGTTCCCAAACTCTCCTCCAGAAATGCTGTATTAATTTACATTTCCAGATGTACATGCCAGATCCTACAAATATTCTCCAACTACATACTATCTTTTAAAAAGAATCTTTGTCATCTTGGGAAAATACTGTAATTTGTAACTTGTATGTAGTTTTAATTTAATTATTAAACAGGTTCATTTATTTAGCTCATCTGTTTAGAATCTGTATACCACCTATTTCTAAAAAGGGTCTGAAATGACTTAAAAGCTGAACTGAAAAGAGTGTAAAAGAAAATGGGAAAAGGCAAAACTAATTTATGGTGAAAACATGAAGAATAGTGGATGCCTCTGAGAGGGATGCGGCAGGAATTGACTGGGAAGGGGTGTGGGGTAATGGAAACTCAGTGGAGGTTCAGGTTATATGGTTACAAGCATTTATGAAAACTCATGAAATACTACTCTTAAAATCTGTATAAGTCACTGCAGGTAATTTTTACCTCTAAAATTTAAAAAATGGAAAAAAATAGAACAAATCAAATCAAAAAAATCGTAAACAAATACTCAACTCTAGCTAATGATGTATGTGTGTGTGTTAGTCGTTCAGTCGTGTCTGACTCTTTGCGACCCCATGGACTATAGCCCACCAGTCTCCTCTGTCCATGGAACTCTCCAGGTACGAATACTGGCATGGGTTGCCATTCTCTTCTCCAGAATGATGTATTGGGTTGGTCAAAAAGTTCGTTTGGGTTTTGCCATAACACCTTATGCTGAAGTTTTTTTGGGGGGGAAGTAGGTAGAGTACTGATGTCTGCAGCTTACTTTGAAATGCACCAAAAGACAAGATGGCTCAATGGATGGATAAGGGGCTAGATACGTGATAAAGCAAGTGCAGCAGAGCGTCAGCGCTGTAGTGTCTAGATGGTGGGGATGTGGATATTCACAGCACAGTTCTGCCAGCTTTTCCATAGTTTAGAAGCTCCTGGTAAAATACTGGAGGGAAATGGAGTAGCACTTCAGATGTAGAAGTACAGGTGTTTTCAGGGCTGCTGGGATAAACGAGGTACTTTGGGGAGTGCTGCTGGTCTTCTGTTGTATGGTTCATCACAGACATTCATTTCTGTGACATTCATGGTTCATCACAGACATTCATTTCAAGTAAAAAATCTTGGCCGGGACTTCTTTGGTGGTCCAGTGGTTAAGAATCCACCTTCCAAGGCCGGGGACACAGGTTCAACCTCTGGTCTGGGGAGATCCCACAGGCCACAGAGCAACTAAGCCCCCACCCTGCAGCTACAAAAGCCCATGAGCCACAACAAGAGAACATGTATGCCGCGATGAAGGATCCCTCATGATGCAACAAAGATCAGTAAGTTAGACCCAACACAGCCAAATAAATAAATACATATTAAAAAACAATCTTTCTCTTCATGGTATCATCAGGTAACAATGAGAGATCAATGATCAATTCAGAAAAGTCAATGTAAGATAAATTTTAAAAGAAATGTCTTATCTTACACTTGGTGCTTTAGGATGAGCATACAGTTACACTAACAGGGACCCTCCCATGGAAAAGGCAACATAGCTACTTATGTTGGGAATATGAGAATAAGGACTCAAAGACTGCCCTTACAGAGCTGACAGGGACTTCCCTGGTGGTCCAGTGACTCTACATTTCTGTGGCAGGGGGCATGAGTTTGATCCCTGGTTGATGAACTAAGATTTCACATGCTGTGTGATGCAGCCAGGAGAAAAAAAGAAAAAAATGAAGGGCCAGGCTGGGAACTTTAGCACTGGGCCCGTTGATGGGCAGCCAGAGTGAACTGGGTTACATTGTGAATAGAAAGTACATCTTATTTTAGGCATTTGAAAATATTATTGTGAGAAGAAGATGCAAAGAAGTCATCTTTATTGCCTAAGAAGCCTGTGACACAAAACCAGGATTAACTCCCAGGTGTAGAGTGAGATGAGAAGCAAGCCTGGGGAAATCCCAGGACTGGAGAAGGGAGGAGCGGGAGGAGCCAGGAGAGAATCAGGAGACTGTGGCTTCAGAGAAGCTCAGGGACACAGGATTTCAAGGAGTGTGGTGTGGCCAGGCGAGTCAGAGAGGTGGAGCACAGGAGACCTTCTGCACCACAGACGTGGAAGGCATCTGACCAAGAGCCAGTTCTGTGGAACGATGTGCATGGCAGCCAGGTTGGAGTGGGTTGCGTTGTGAGTAAGAGGTGGGGAAACGGAGTCAATCAGAATAAATGATTCTAAGAACCTTGACTGTGAGGGAGAAGAAACAAGCGGAGGGGATGTGGACTCAAGGAAGGTCTGTTCTGTTGTTTTCTTACAGTTTTAGAAAGGAGAGCTTAGTGTTAGTTGCTCAGTTGCAGTCTGACTCTTTGTGACCCCCTGGACTATAGCCCTCCAGGCTCCTCTGTTCATGGGATTTCCCAAGCAAGAGTACTGGAGTGGGTTGCCATTTCCTCCTCCAGGGGATCTTCCTGACCCAGGGATCCAACCCAGGTTTCCCAAATTGCAGGCAGATTCTTTACCATCTGAGCCACCAGGGAAGCCCTGAGAGCTTAGGTCATGATTAAACACTGATGGGAAGGCTCTGGTACAGAGCTGGGAGGTGCAGGAATGGAAGGAACCATGGATGGAGTGAGGTAGGTCCCAAGGAGAGAGCTAGGAGGTGGGCTCCTGAGCAGAGGTGGAGAGGTTGATGACTGAATGGTAATGAGGGGAGGGCAGTGTAGTCTTCAGTGGCCTGGGTACCGACCCAGAGACCATGGATGGGCAGGATTTTGCCAGAGAGTATGGAAATAAAACACAGGGCAAGGGAACAGTAAGAGGATCAAACACAGAACACAGTCTGCTTGGGAAGGGAAGTTTAGCCCAGAGGGGGCAATAAGAGGACCAAGGGAGAGGAGCCAGTGGACCAGAGGTTCCCCATGGGAAGAAATGTCACAGTAGAAGTGGTTGAGCAGAAGAGAAGGAAGGCTGGTGGTGATCAGTAGTTTTTAGAGATGGAGAACTTTTATCTGATGATGCCGACTAGGATGTGGCATTGGGGAGGGGAGCAGAGAGGAATGGAGGGGGACTTTTAAGATGCTTGGGGAACTGAGAAGGCCGGGTGTGGCTGGATCACCCAGTTAGATGCTGAACTCATCTAGGCCAGGGGTCCCCAACTTCTGGTCACAGACCGGTACCTGCTGTCAGATCAGCGGTGGCATCAGGTTAGAAATAAAGCACACAATAAATGTAATGTGCTTGAATCATCCCCAAACCATCCCCCGCCCCCTGGTCTGTGGAAAAATGGTCTTCCATGAAACCGGTCCCTGGTGCCCAAAAGGTTGGGGACCGCTGATCCACACTTGTGACCAGAGTTCAGGAGATGGGGTAGAGAGGAAGGGAGCCATGGCCCATCCTTACTGAAGAGGGGAGAGTGGCCAGGAGACAACAAGGATGACGGCAGGAGGGAATGGTGGAATAAAGCAGCACAAGCCCCAGGGGACGGTGTGTCCAACAGAGCCGGGGAGCGGTGGTCTGAGAGCAGCATCAGGGAGCAAGAAGGGTACCCTCCTGCCTCCTGATCCCGAGGAAGGGCTGTGGGGGGATGTGAACAGCACCACCCCTTCCCCCAGGGGGCGCTCTGATGCACATTTCCTGTGCTGCAGGGGAGCCTGGCCAGCCTACCTGCTCCTCGGTGTGACTCTCCTTGATACGGGCTGTCCCTTCCGCCTGTAACCTCTGCCCTGCCTTGGCTCCCCAGCCCCGACTCCCAGCTCCCCAGTACCTGACCGCATCTTAATATCCAACTGAAACTCAGCATCTCCAGGAAGGTTTCCCAGGTTTCCCTTGCCTCCTTATCACACTCATCAGATACTATCTTGACCTGCAGGCATTCGTGTGATGTCTTATTTTACCAACACTACCAACTACCCGAGGGCGGGAGCGAGGCAGTTTTTCATCACTGTCGCTCCATACCACCCAACACAGTGTCTTGGACACCAGTTATTTATAATTCTGTAAAAAGAAAGCAACGTAACAGTAAAACAAAAGGAGATTTTAGAATGAAATGCTGTAATTACAAATTATATTTAATGCAGGTATGCCTCTGACTAATCACATCTCGCAACTGAAAACTTTTAAAATTTGGATATCTGAATTTTAATAGGTTTTTAACAAGTTTTTGGTTTTAAAAAGCAGTTGGAATCTTTTTTTTTTTAAGTAGGGAATTTTAATAAGAGGTTGCAACAGAAACACACAGCACTACATAAAATGTGAAAAGAGCCACTTTATTATAATCTTCGCTCACGCAATTTCTGAGCTGCTCAGTCCAATTAACACGGGGAACTCTCGGGGTCAGAGGTCAGCAAGGCTCGGCACTGTGGATTTCACTGAGCGGGGATAACCAATTGGTGTTTGTCTGACCTGGCCGCATGGCAGAGTCGTCCTGTGGAAGGATTGACTCTAGGCTATCCTGCTTATCTGTTGAAAAGGCAGGACGATGCTCTGGAAGCAGCTGCAATTTAAACTGACAGTTGCCCCATTTTCCTGCCATGCCCTATTTTAAGATTACCTAGTGGAGCTCAGGCAAAGAACAGAAACAAAGGAGAAATGAGGCCCTGCTGGTTTTGCCTGGATGCAGTTATTCGCCTGCGCCATTGCTGCTCTGAACGGTCTGTGGGCCCTGGTGTGTCCAGAGAAGCCTGCACTCCAGGTCTTCCAATTACTCTGTAATCTGATCACAACCTTTGCATGAAATGTTCCCTTGGTATCTCTAATTTTCTTGAAGAGATCTCTAGTCTTTCCCATTCTATTGTTTTCCTCTATTTCTTTTCATTGATCACTGAGGAAGGCTTTCTTATCTCTCCTTGCTTAACTCTTTGGAACTAGGTGGCAAGAATACACAGAAGAACCATACAAAAAAGATCTTCATGACCCAGATAACCATGAGCCAGACATCCTGGAATGCAAAATCAAGTGGGCCTTAGGAAGCATCACTATGAACAAAGCTAGTGGAAGGGATGGAATTCCAGTTGAGCTATTTCAAATCCTAAAAGATGATGCTGTAAAAGTGCTGCATTCAATGTGCTAGCAAATTTGGAAAACTCAGCCACAGGACTGGGAAAGTTCAGCTTTCATTCAAATCCCAAAGAAAAGCAATCTCAAAGAATGTTCAAACTACCGCACAATTACAGTCATGTTACACACTAGCAAAGTAATGCTCAAAATTCTCCAAGCCAGGCTTCAACAGTGTGTGAACTGTGAACTTCCAGATGTTCAGGTTGGATTTAGGAAAGGCAGAGGAACCAGAGATCAAATTGCCAACGTCTGTTGGATCATCAAAAAAGCAAGAGAGTTCCAGAAAAACATCTATTTCTGCTTTATTGACTAGGCCAAAGCCTTTGACTGTGTGGATCACAACAAATTGTGGAAAACTCTTAGAGACACGGGAATACCAGACCACCTGACCTGCATCCTGAGAAATCTATATGCAGGTCAAGAAGCAAGAGTTAGAACTGGACATGGAACAACTGACTGGTTCCAAATAGGGAAAGGAGTACGTCAAGGGTGTATATTGTCACCCTGCTTATTTAACTTATATGCAGAGTACATCATGCGAAATGCTAGACTGGGTGAAGCACAAGCTGGAATCAAGATTGTTGGGAGAAATATATCAATAACCTCAGATATGCAGATGGCACCACCCTTATGGCAGAAAGTGAAGAAGAGCTACAGAGCCTCTTGATGAAAGTGACAGAGGAGAGTGAAAAAGTTGGTTTAATACTCAACATTGAGAACACTAAGATCATGGCATCCTGTCCCATCACTTCATGGCAAACAGATGGGGAAACAATGGAAACAGTGCCAGACTTTATTTTTGGGGGCTCCAAAATCACTGCAGATGGTGACTGCAGCCATGAAATTAAAAGACGCTTGCTCTTTGGAAGAATAGTTATGACCAACCTAGACAGCTTATTAAAAAGCAGAGACATTACTTTGTCAACAAAGGTCCGTCTAGTCAAGGCTATGGTTTTTCCAGTAGTCATGTATGAATGTGAGAGTTGGACTATGAAGAAAGCTGAGTGCCGAAGAATTGATGCTTTTGAACTGTGGTGTTGGAGAAGACTCTTGAGAGTCCCTTGGACTGCAAGGAGATTCAACCAGTCAATTGTAAAGGAAATCAGTCTTGACTATTCATTGGAAGGACTGATGCTAAAGTTGAAACTCCAATACTTTGGCCACCTGATGAGAAAAACTGACTCATTGGAAAAGACCCTGATGCTAGGAAAGACTGAAGGCAGAAGGAGTAAGGGAAGACAGAGAATGAGATGGTTGGATAGAATCACCAACTCAATGGACATGAGTCTGAGTAAGCTCCAGGAGTTGGTGATAGACAGGGAAGCCTGGCGTGCTACTGTCCATTGGGTTGCAAAGTGTCGGAGATGACTGAGCGATTGAACTGAACTGAACTGATCACAAAGAAAACCTCCAGTTCAGCCTGGTGAGTTACCTGGTGGAACGTTCAATCACACCAAGATGACCTCTTATAAAATATGAGTGAGTCCTAGGTCAACTTTGGACTGTTCTGAATTTCCTCTGTCCACGGAGAACTGCTTATGTCTTTTGTGTGTTTATGTGTGTGTGTGTTAGTAAAAGAAAGATGCTTTCATCTGAAAAGCCAGCAGTCTGAGGCAATGGTGGACTCATGCCCAGAGGTCAACTCCAAAGATTCTGCTCAGTCATGAGTTGTTTTTTTTTTTTTTAACTTTTTACTTTTGTATTGGAATATAGCCGATGAACAGTGTTGTGATAGTTTTAGGTGCAGAGCAAAGGGACTCAGCCATACATATGCTAGTATCCATTCTCCCCCATGGGGCTTCCCAGGTGGCTCAGCAGTAAAGAATCTGCCTGCCAATGCAGGAGATTTGGGTTTCATCCCTGCAGTGGGAAGACCCCCCGGAGAAGGGCGTGGCAACCCACTCTAGTACTCTTGCCTGGATAAGCCCATGGACACAGGAGCCTGGCAGGCTGCAGTCCTTGGGGTCACAAAGAGTCGGACACAACAGCATGCAGAGCAGCAGCAGCACACGCTCCCCCAAACCTCCCTCCATCCGGGCCGCCCCATAGCACCCAGCAGACTCCCCTGCGCTGTACGGTGGGAGAGGCTTCTTATGTCTCTGTGTTCCTGCCCGCTCGGGACAAAAGGAGCCCACCGAGCGCTTTAAAGCTGCCACCTGTCCCTCGGTAGAGTGGTGAGCCAGGAAAAGAAGGCTCCCTGCAGCTGGTTAGTCTGGTCATCAGCAGTGAGGCTGTTTCCAGATGGCTGATGGCAGTTCCAATCTTCAGAGCCAGACTGGCCCTTGTTCACTGCCTGTCTCACCAAACCACCCTCCCCTAGATGATTTCAAGCCAGGCTGGGGAGCGCTCACCATCCTGGTAACAGTACCCGCTTTCTTCTCCCGCTCAGGGGAGGAGTCCTGCTCCGGCTATTGTGGCTGCATCACTGTGACTTCAACATGAGCCTATTCCTAAAATGGTCTTTCGACTGTCAGTCCTCAAGCATTCATGGAGCGCTTAGCATGCGGTGGGCACTGGAAATGGAGGAACCACCAGGGCCTGCTCCTGAGTGCCCCCCAGCCTGAGGAGCAGACAGACACGTGTCCTAAGGTGGGCTTGAGCCTGGAGGGTGGTGTGAGGACACAGTGGAGGAACGAAAACAAAACCACTGGACCCCCCAGGAGCTGCTCATACGCTCTCCCCAAAGGATGTGCCTGCAGAGTTGATGGTCAGGCCACCAGTGGCCTTGAGGGCCATCAGGGCCATCAAACACTTTGCCAAGGTATTTGAACTTGATCCCAAGACAATGGGGAATCACTAGAGAACTTTATTAAAAAACTTTATTTGGCTGCACTGGGTCTTAGTAGCAGCACATGGGACCTTTAGCTGCAGCAGATAGGACTTAGTTTCCTGAGCAGGGATGGAACCTGGGCCCCCTGCATTGGGAGTTCAGAGTCTTAGCCACTGGACCACCAGGGAGGTGCCCACTAAAGAACTTTTAATAGCGAGTGACACAATCTAATTTGCTTTTAGAAGGATCATTCTTACTGCTGCCTAGGACGCTGGCCAGAAGGGTTGAGGTGAAGGTGAGATGACCAAGAAAATGGCTCCTACAATAATCCAGGTGAAAAGAAGAAAGGAAGACAGAGCCGTGTAAAGGGAGGCGCTGGTGGACAGATCTCAAGGCAGAGGAAGGTAAGACAGTCCAGCTCTGGTGTCTGATGGCTGTCAAATGTGAGGAGGAGAGGGAGGAGGAGTCTGAGGCTCTCCAGAATTCTCCTGGGCAGGAAGAAGTTCAGGCAAAACAAACTCAAGCGAAGATTCTCACAGGTGTGCACCCGGCAAACCGTGGGCTGCACATTCCATCTCCCTGACGTCCATGTCGGGTTCGAGATGTGGGGCACGGAGGTGTGTTGTCACTCAGGGGCACCTCGAGGGCGCAGAATCTGCGCTAGAGTCAAGGGGGCGGTGGTGACAACACCTGGCCAGGTGTTAGGGATGACTCACAGCCTCCCAGGGTGGGGCAGTTGGAACCAGCGTGTGTGTGTGTGTGTGTGTGTGTGTGTGTGTGTGTGTGTGTGTGTGTGTGTGTGAGACCCGCCTCAGCCACACACAGCCCCCAGGGCCAGAAGGATGGGAGGCCCAGCCCATGGGGAGTCTGGCAACACACAAGTCAAAGTTAGAGAAAATCAAAAGGATGAGTCACGGAACACATATGCCATGTGCTAAGCTGGCTGCTTCCATGACACCACCAAGGGTGTTGGTAGGTTGACACTGACAGATTAATGGGAGAACAAACAACTCCCTGAGAGCCGTTTGAAAGAGGAGAGGCTCAAGGTTTTCACAGGCAGGAGAGGCCAAGGAGAAAGGTAGTGAAAGGAGGCATGCAAATATACCCAGGTCGGAGGAAAACCCAAATGCAAAGCAAGCCAGCTGACTCATCATCGGAGAGCGAACGTTTGCAAGGAGCTGTCATGGGCAAAGCACTGTAGTTTGGATTATGCAGGACTGATTTCTGGGGAACAAAACCCCTTCCTGGCCCATGAGATCTTGTCTTATCTTTTGGACTTGATTGTAATCTGGAGCGCTTTCCTAGTGGTTCAGTGGTTAAGAACCCGCCTGCAATGCAGGAGACGCAGGTTCGAACCTTGGATTGGGAAGGTCCCCTGGAGAAGGAAATGGGAACCCACTCCAGTGTTTTTGCCTGGAAATCCCAGAGACAAAGAAGCCTGGCAGGCTACAGTCCATGGGGTCAGACGCAATTTAGCAACTAAACAACAACATAATCTGGAGCAGTGCTGTTCCATAGGATTTCTGCAATGATGTTAATGTCCTATATGGCAGCCCTGGACCACAAGTGGCTACTGAGCCTGGAACTGCATTTACGATTTTATTTTAATTAATTTATATAGTCTCATGTGGCTTATGTCCACTCTATTAAACAGCACAGTTTTATGTTTTCGTTGCCTTCATGTATGAACACACATTCTGACTTTTTAAGCCACTGCAGATTACTTGAAGAGGCTTTACTTCTCATTTCAACCTCTCAAGTTTGTGTGGATGATCATGAACAAAACAATTAAAAATGTTTGTGTTGGGGAGCCGCCTCCACACTTGAGTTTACCTTGCTTTCCGGGAGGTTCAGGTGATCTCTCGGAGGTAAACATCCCGCTGAGATAGGCCTGGGGCACAGCCAGCTGCTGCTGGTGTCAGGTTCACTGCCTCCTTCCAGTGTCACGTTGGGTCCCTGTGACGTGGGATCTTGGCATCGAGCTGCTCCGTTGCTGATGGTGGGAGGACGATAATCCTATTCTTGTTAGCAAAGGGTGCTCTTGAGAAACTGAGGGCTGGTCCCCACCTTCTTTGCCGATACAGTAAATACTGTATTGTGTGCGTCCTCAATCCTTGACACTTGTGCTTTTGGAAATTCCCATCTGGCACGGATGCAGGGTCTTGGAAGACAAGAAGAGTCCATGATGATTTTCTTCATTGAAGGTTCCTGTCCCCCAATCAGTTTCACCATTTTCTGTGGGGAAATTGGGGCTCCTGACCCTTCTCTGTGAAGTCTAGAGAGGGCAAAATATCCTGGTGTCCTTGTCAACACAGCAGGCTTCTCTGGGCCATCAGTGTCCTGGGGACACTGCTTCCTGTTTATACTGAGAGACTGCTTTGCTTTTTATATTCTTTTTTTTTTTTTTTTTTGAGGTGGATAATTTCTAAAGTCTTTATTGAAGTTGTTACAATATTGTTTCTGTTTTACGGCTTGGCTTTTTGGTGGCAAGAGATGTGGACTCTTAGCTCCACTAGCAGGGACTGAACCTGCACCCCCTGCATTGGAAGCACAGTCTGAACCACTGGACCACCACAGAAGTCCCTGCTTTGCCTTTTAATCTACGAAATCATCCAAGGTCTCGTTGGTTCTGCGGAGCTGCTGTTTATTTCCCTGTTAAATTCTAATTTGATTACACAGCTCAGAAGGTTGTAGGTAACTTTGCAAAGGGTCTAAAATTAAGTTGCTACATTAGGTTGGCTTTTAGACATGTGGCCTGGGGCCTGGCTGAGGGGAAAGGAGGCACTCTAGAAGCCTCGGGAGCTGCTCCTCCATAGAGAAGTGTTGGAGCATCATTTGCAGAAATAGCTGGACACCAAGGCAATTTATAATGAATCTAATGTTAGTATGATACTTGAGAGGCTCACTCATTCTTACAGTGATCCCATGAGATAATAGCATAATAATAAGGATCTCCTTGATGGGAAATTGAAGTACTTAGAAGTAAAGTGCTTTGTCTGAATTTGCACTGTAATGAGGGGCAGAGCTGGCCCTTCATGGTAAGTATTCCTTGTACTGAGTCACATCACTAACTTAATTGTATTTAGGAGGAGGCACTTATTTATTTATTATTTTTGGTAATTTTTAAAAACGGAAGTGTAGTTGATTTACAATGTTGCATTAATTTCGGCTTTACAGCAAAGTGATTCAGTTGTACATATACATTCTTTTTTATATTCTTTTCCACTATGGTTTATCACAGTATATTGAATATAGTTCACCGTTTTATACAGCAGGGCCTTGTTGTTTATCCATTCTATTTATAATGGCTTACATCTGCTGACCCCGACCTCCCACTCCATCCCTCCCCCAAACCTCTTCCCGCTGGCAACCACAAGTCTGTTCTTTATGTACGTGAGTCTGTTTCTGTTTCATAGATAAATTCATTTGTGTCATATTTTAGATTCCACATATAAGCGATATCACATGGCATTTGTCTTTCTCTTTCTGACTTAATTTATTTAGTATGATAGTCTCTAATTGTATCCATGTTGCTGCAAATGGCATTATTTCATTCTTTTAATGGCTGAGTAGTATTCCATCATATATATGTACCACATCATTTTTATCCATTCATCTGTCAATGGATATTTAGGTTATTTCCATATTGTGGCTATTGTGATTAGTGCCGCTATGAGCATAGGCGTGCATATGTATTTTTGAATTATAATTTTGTCTGGATAAATGCCCAGGAGTGGGATTGCTGGATCATATGGATATTCTATTTTTAGTTTTCTAGGGAACCTCCATACTGTTTTCCATAGTGGCTGCACCGACTGCCATTCCCACCAACAGTGTAGAAGGGTTCCATTTTCTAGAAGGTGCTGCTTTAAAGACCACCTTAGCACAGGCTTGGTGATGATTGCTTTATCTTGGATTTGGATTGAACACCATCTCTGCATAACCAGTGGTTAATGCCTCAGGAGTAAGGAGGCTGGGCCATAAGGGAAAGGCTACCACATTAACTGCGTATTTGGGGATCTGCCCACCCCCCAGGCAGGTGCTTGGAAATGATATCTTGATACTGGAGCTATTACTTAATGGCAAATGCCTCACTTATTCCAGGCCCATCAGCATTGTGATGGCCTGAGACTGGCTTAAGGAATGAACGAGTAATGGAGATTGCAATACATGTGTCAAAATGAGGTGGTGGCATGCCTTACCTCATGATTGTACAGTTGGAAAAATTTCCATGGATTAAGCCATCCACTCTCACACAACCCACTCAATCAGGGAATGAACTTGCCTTCTCCAATCAGAGGTGAAACCTCCCCTCGAGCTCTCAGCCATAGCCACCTACAGAAAGATATTACTCAGGGGAGTGTTCTCCTAAGGAAGAGGGCTTGGATTGATTGGGTTTACGCTGTCTTATTGGACTGTATCTTTCTCCTGCCCCTGTCTTTGCTTTTTTTCTCTTTTAAAAATATTTGTTACACTCTTTTTCTTTTTTTGTTTTTTACTTTTTCTTTTTAAAAAATATTTGTTATATTCCTATTAAAAATAATTTTATTTATTTATTTATTTTTGGCTGTGTTGGGTCTTCGTTGCTGCTCTGACTTTTCTCCAGTTGCAGCGAGTGGGGGCCACTCTTCATTGCAGTGCACAGGCTTCTCTTCTTGCAGATAACAGGCTCTAGGCATGTGTACTACTAGCTGCAGCTCCAGGGGCTCTAGAGCTCAGGCGCAATAGCTGTGGCACACGGGATTAGTTTGCTTTGCGGCACGTGGAATCTTCCTGGATCAGAGATCGAACCTGCATCTCCAGCATTGGCAGACAGATTCTTTACCACTGAGCCACCAGGGAAACCAACTTCATCTGTATTTACAGCCGCTCCCCCTGGGCTTGCATGACCGCCTGAGCTCCACCTTCTGTCATATCAGCAACGGCATTAGACTCTCGTGGGAGCATGAACCCTACGGTGAAATGCACATGCGGGGATCTAGGTTGTGCGGAGAAGGAAATGGCAACCCACTCCAGTATTCTTGCCTAGAGAATCCTGTGGACAGAAGAGCCTGATGGGCTGCTGTCCATAGGGTCGCACAGAGTTGGACATGACTGAAGCGACTTAGCATGCATGCATGCATTGGAGAAGGAAATGGCAACCCACTCCAGTGTTCTTGGCTGGAGGATCCCAGGGACAGAGGAGCCTGGTGGGCTGCCGTCTATGGAGTCGCACAGAGTTGGACACGACTGAAGCGACTTAGCAGCAGCAGCAGCAGGAGGTTGTACGTTCCTGATCAGAATCTAATGCCTGATGGTCTGAGGTGGAGCTGAGGTGGTGATGCTAGCTAGCGCTGAGGAAAGGCTGCAAATACAGATGATTATTAGCAGAGAGGTTTGACTGCACAGAGACCATAGTAAATCCCACCAATTCTGCATTATGGTGAGTTGTATAATTATTTCATTATACATAATAATGTAATAATAATAGAAATAAAGTGCATAATAAATATAATATGCTTGACTCATCCCCCCAAACCATCCCCTTCCCCTGCGTCCATGGAAAAATTGTCTTCCACAAAACTGGTCCCTGGTGCCAAAAAGTTTGGGAACTGCTAGCATAAGGGTTCTCTGACTGCACGTGTACTGGACAGAAGTCGAAAGATGGAGTGAGGAGTGATTAGCATTATGAGCATACAAGCCAGATGGCTGTTGAGAAGGATGCCTTAAGTGACATCTCCCCTCACCTTACCTGCCTGCACTTTTGTATCCAGAGGCAAACCCCTCCAGGATCCCCCAAGGAATGTCTGTAATACAGGGACTGAAGCAGAGGTGGAATTCACTGTGGAAAACTCAAATTTTGTCACTCTTTTTTTTTTTAACCTTGTAAATCAGCCCTTTAATTTTCCTTTAAATACTACTTTGTAGGATAAAATGTTCCCACATTTATTGCCAATCCAATGTTTTGTGATTAATGACTTAGGGAATCTATTTTGGTACTTAAGTCCTTACGTGTGTGTGTGGTGTTATGTCCGACTCTTTGTGACCCCATGGACTGTAGTCTGCCAAGCTCCTCTGTCCGTGAAATTCTCCAGGCAAGAAAACTGGAGTGGGTTGCCATTTCCTTCTTTACATAAGTCCTTAGCTTATTAATAAATAGGGTTATGATGCCCTCATTATTTATATTATGCATAAATTCAATAAAAAATTGATATAATTTTATAGGTTTGTAAGAAATATTAATTGGGCTAACCACTATTATTTTCTACTCTTAAAAAAATACTTTTTCTTTGGTGTTGGGGTACAGCTGATGAACAAACAATGTGATAGTTTCAGGTGAACAGCGAAGGAACTCCGTTATACATATACATGTATCCATCCCCTTCCAAACTCCCCTCCTATTCAGGCCACCACATAATACTGAGCAGAGTTCCATGTGCTTTACAGTAGGTCCTTGTTGATTGTCCACTTTAAATGTAGCAGTGTTTTGTCGCTCTTCCTGATAGAGAAGGTGCAGTCTGGAAGGCACTTGTACAACAGTGAAAATTGAAAATGTCAGTTGCGTCTGACTCTTGGCAACCCCATGGACTGTAGCCCATCAGGCTCCTCTGTCCATGAAATTCTCCAAGCAAGACTACTGCAGTGGGTAGCCACTGCCTTCTCCAGGAGATCTTCCCGACCCAGGGATAGAACCCGGGTCCCCTGCAAAGCAGGCAGATTCTTTACTGCCTGAGCCATCAGGGCAGCCCTGGCACTTGTACAATCAATACCCAAGCCCTTGGGACAGCATCATCTGGAAAAAATCGGGAGTATTCAGTCATGTTTTGAGTTCTCTGACATACTGAGGTGCCGTGACACAAAGCCAACATGAAAAATCCTGTCCTTGGGCTTGAGAAATTGCCGGTTTTATGCATTTCACCACATATTTTTGTCTTTATTTCATAATTACTTTTATATGTACAACTGTGTCCTTTTTTAGATGTGGTCTGAGTATTTTGCAATGCTGTCTTAAAGCAGCAATCCCCAATCTTTTTGGCACCAGGGACCAGTTTCGTGGAAGACAATTTTTCCACAAATCGGGGGTGGGGGGATGGTTTCAGGATGATTCAAGCACATTACATTTATTGTGCACTGATTTCTATTATTATTACATCAGCTCCACCTCAGATCATCAGGAATTAGATCCCGGAGGTTGGGGATGCCTGCCTTAGAGAATGAGTAATTTTTACATCATGAAACTTCAAGTCCTAGAATATCCCAAATGCATGAGTGTTGCCGTGCAAAATGGCCAAGATTCTGCACGTGAGACTTTGCATGAAAATAGAAGAAGAACCCAGCTGCCTATTTGTTTAGTAATTCCAGTCTAGGAAGATTGCTACATGCTACTGTTTGACTGAAATTACGTTACTTTTTTTCCTCATCTGTCCTTGATTTTTGTTTCTAAGTGCAAAACTGGGAGAATTTATCTTAATGCTAAAAATGTGTTGTTCTAGCCAAACTAGATTTAAGTTTTGGATTAATCTCACTGCATAAGTTTAATCAGCAGCAGGCATTTTATCTAGTCCTTGACTAACAGGAAAAGATGGGCTTCCCTGGTGGCTCAGTGGGAAAGAATGTGCCTGCCAATGCAGAAGATGTGGGTTTGATCCCAGGTCGGGAAGATCCCCTGGAGTAGGAAATGACAACTCACACCAGCATTCTTGCCTGGGAAATCCCATGGACAGAGGAGCCTGGTGGGCTACCACCCATGGGGTCGCAAAAGAGTCAGACATAACTTAATGACTAAACAATAACAACAAACAGGAAAAGATGCAGGCAGCGTGTTCTTCTCAGAGCTGCCAATATTGTGAGGTAGTTTCTTTCACCTTCGGGCTTTAGGTGGAACGTTTTATTGTGCAATTTTATGTTCCTTAATAGGGAGTAGAGGTCTCTCCCAGGGATATATCCATGAACATCCATCACTGATGTTTTTAAGGTGTCCTTTGAACACTAAATAGCTGCTATGTGAATGTCCTAGATTAGAGAAGAAATCCCAACAAGAACTTGATTGATATCAGGTATCCAGGATCTATCTCAGGGATCCACACCACTGATAGAAAAGAGAGTCCATCCTCCAGAGTATATTTTAGGCATAAAATATTAAATAAGAATTCATAAAAGGCATATTACTCATCTTAAATCAATTCTCCATACTAATAACCAGTGTTGAATGAAGCCTGCGGTATTCAGGGCTCACATAGGATAAGTAAAACCTCACACAGATAAGATCTTAAACATGAAATATGGTCATACAGCTCAGCGGGTCAGAGCCACCCTCTCAGGGGTCAGACTGCCTGGAAAGGAGTCTGTGTGTGTGTGTGTGTGTGTGTGTGTGTGTGGTTGCCCAGTCGTGTCTGACTCTTTGTGACCCCATAGACTAGCTCATCAGGCTCTTCTATCCATGGAATCCTCCAGGCAAAGATAGTGAAGTGGGTTGCCATTTCCTTCTCCAGGGGAAGAAGGATCTTCCTGACCTGAAGATCTGGGGGATCTTCCTGATGCAGGGGTCAAACCCAGGTCTCCGGCATTGCAAGTGGATTCTTCACTGTTTGAGCCACCAGGGCATACTAGCTGTGAAATCTTAGGTAAACGTTCTCAATTTTTCTAAGGTTCAGTTTTCTCATCTATAAAATGAGGCTATAAGCTGCAAAGAGATTTATGAGAATTAAATAAATGAACAGGTAAAAAGAGC
The DNA here is from genome assembly GCF_963930625.1 of Muntiacus reevesi. Taxonomy (NCBI): domain Eukaryota; kingdom Metazoa; phylum Chordata; class Mammalia; order Artiodactyla; family Cervidae; genus Muntiacus; species Muntiacus reevesi. The sequence continues at coordinate 15,427,516 of NC_089266.1, read as the reverse complement.
CTAGCATGGTACTGAAACGTTGTAATCACTCAAGTGATAGTAACTATTACTACTGTTGTTATCATTTTCATATTGCTATTATGTTGGGGTAGTCTAGTGGCTAGGTCGTGTCCAACTCTTTGCAACCTCGTGGACTGTAGCCCACCAGGCTCCTCTGTCTATGTGATTTCCCAGGCAAGAATACTGGAGTGGGTTGCCATTTCCTTCTCCAAGGGATCTTCCCCACCCAGGGATTGGACCTGGGTCTCCTGCTTTGCAGGCAGACTCCTGATCTCATTTTTTAAAATTCTATTTATTTATATCTATTTTTGGCTGCACTGGGTCTTTGTTGCAGTGCACAGGCTTCTCACTGCGGTGGGTTCTCTTGTGGAGCATAAGCTCTAGGTGCCCAGGCTTCAGCAGTTGCAGCACAAGGGCTGGAAGTTCTGGCACACAGGTTTTGTTGCCCCCAGGCATGTGGAGTCTTCCCATGACAGGGATCGAACCCGTGTCCCCTGCTTTGGCAAGTGGCTTCTTTACCACTGGACCACCAGGGAAGTCCCTATATTGGTCTTATTATTTATCAGTATCATCCAGAAAAAAATATTTGAACAATTTCTAGTTATTACATGGTGCAATTATTACTGCATTTTACTCTATTTGAAATAAAATCTGTCTAAGCAATGCAATGGGTAAGATCATAAGCCTGCATATATATATGTCTTTATATAGACAGATCAAGTAGGCATAGATATAGGTATATAGACATATTATGATACTGCACTTTAGAAGGCCCAGTGCTTCCAACTCTTAAATGGTCACAGCGTTTCTGATTTGGATAGTACCTCTCCACTGGACCCTTTAAATATAGGAAAGAAGAGTGAGACTCAACAGGGTAAAGAGGGAGGGTCACACAGCAGAGGAGGAGCAGGCATGGTGGGGTGGTACCCAGGATGAGAGCTTCTGCTGCTGTTTCTCCCTGCCCTGCCCTTTGAAATCCTTAAACATCACACACACCCTCTGCAGCAAAAAACGTGTCTCCCAGACTTCTAAGTACCTGTCTGGAAGATGACCCGCTTGAAAACCGGGATCTCTCGAAATTTGTCTCTTGCCCCCAAAATTGATCTCGTTTCTTCTCATTTGGGTCTCTTTTGTGTTCCTGTCGTCTTAGACAAGCCTGCAGAATAACAACAAAACTGTTTCTTTGGCTTAGGTCTACAACTGGCTCTGATAACTTTATGCTTGGAATTCCTATTATGAGGAACATGCAATACAGATCTAAGTCCATCTCTAAGTGTTCACCAATACCTTTTATCAGGTGTAAAGATACCCAGGCATCATTTCCTCCTCTCTTTGCCCCAAATGCCAGGTCAAGAATATTAGCTGCTGCCTTAATAAATGCAAACAACAGAGGCATTTTGTCAAGTACTTACCCCAAAACTGCCTTTTAGAGGCAGGAAGTACCTAGTACGCTGTATTTCCTACTCTTTCTGTTCTCAGCCTCCCTTTTTAAAAAACTGAAGTATGGTTAATTCACAATGTTGTGTTAGTTTCAGGTATACAACAAAGTGATTCAGGTATTCACACACACACACACATACACACACACACACACACACAACATATATTCTTTAGGTTCTTTTCCATTATAGGTCATTACAAGATATTGAATATGGTTCCCTGTGCTATACAGCAGGTCCTTGTTTATTTTATATATAGTGTGTATCTCTTAATCTGTGTATCTGTTAATATATAGTGTGTATCTGTTAATCCCCAAACTCCTAATTTATCCCTCCCTTCGTTCTTATTCTTTTCATACTCCTCATGCTCACCTCCATTGCTCTGTATCCCCGTGGGTCAGATTCCAAGATACAGGATAAGAATTCTGTAGATTCCCAGCTACAGGATAAGAATTTTCACACATGAGAGCTTTAGCACATGCTGTTCCTCCCACTTGGAATACCTTTCGCAGCACGCTGTCTTGGCAAACCCTGCTCCATCTGCCAGGAATCAGCTCACAGGGTATCTCATCCCTGTCATTTCTACCCTGACTCAGGGTATATTCTTCCCCAGGCCCTATTAATTGCCCCTGTATACCTACGTGACTTGAATGATGCAACTTTTCCAATATTCTATTTAGTTGTTTTATTTCTTGAGCCTGTTTCTCCTGCTGATCAGCAAGAAATCCTGAGGGTAAAGACCACCCTTATCTTTTGAATCCCCTAGCATCTAGTACTTGATGTTAGCTAAACTTCCCTTTTGTTTTGGAGGGAACTATCTATTCCCAAATGCAAAAATAAATAAATAAATAAAACAACCAAAGAATTGTTCCTTTTTTTAAAGCAAAATTTAGTACCAAAATATTTCTCTTCCAGTATTAGGACTGAACAAAACCCAAGGCTATTGTGTTCTTATGGGCATGTCAATGGATTTTTTTTTCTTTTGAGGTATAGTTGATGTACAATATTGTGTTAGTTTCAGGTATACAACAAAGTAATTCAGATATATGAATCATTTTTTTCAGATTCTTTTCCCATATAAGTTATTACAAAATACTGAGTACAGTTCCCTATATACAGTAGGTACTTGTTGGTTTTCTATTTTATTTGTAGTAGTGTGTATATATTAATTCCAAACTCCTAATTTATCCCTCCCCTGCTTCCCCTGTCTGTGGGTCTATTTCTGCTTTGTATATAAGTTCATTTGTGTCATTTTTTAAAGATTCTACACATGAGCAATATCATATGATATTTATCTTTATCTGGCTTTTAAATTTTTATTTATTTTTGCATAGTGCTTTAAGGCATCTGTCTACAATGCAGGAGACCCGGGTTCGATCCCTGAGTGGGAAAGATCTCCTGGAGAAGGAAATAGCAACCCACTCCAGTAATCTTGCCTGGAAAATCCCATGGACGGAGGAGCCTGGTGGGCTAAAAGTCCATGGGGTTGCAAAGAGTCAGACACGACTGAGCAACTTCACTTTGGTGTATCTAAGGACACTTTTCATAACCCAAGGTAACAAAGGCTTTCTCCTATATTTTTCCTAAAAGTTTTAGAGTTTTACATATAGATCTATAATCCATTTGGAATTAACTTTATATATGATAATAAGGGCTTCCCTGGTGGCTCAGTTGGTAAAGTATCTACCTTCAGCCCAGGAGACCTGGATTCAATCCCTGGGTCTGGAAAATCCCCTGGAAAAAAAAATGACAGTTCACTCCAGTATTCTTGCCTGGAAAATCCTATGAACAGAGGAACCTGGTGGGCTACAGTCCATGGGGTTGCAAGAGTGAGACACAACTTAGGGACTAAACCACCACCATGATACGAAGTAAGCATGCTAAGTCATAGCATGTAGCTCACCAGGCTTCTCTATCCATGGGACTCTCCAGGCAAGGATACTGGAGTGGGTTGCTGTGCCCTTCTCCAGGGGACCTTCTCCAACCCAGAGATGGAACCCGCACCTCCTGCATTGGCAGGTGGGTTCTTTACCACTAATCCACCTGGGAAGCCCTATGTGAAGTATGGACCCTGGTTTATTTCTCTTGTCTTCTCATCTCTTCCTCCTTCCCTTTCGCCCTTTGCATGTGGTTTCCCTTCCAACTGTTTCATCATCATTTTTTTTAAAATAACTTATTTATTTATTTTTGGTTGTGCTGGGTCTTCATTCCTGTGCTGGCTTTCTCTAGTTGCAGTGAGCGTGGGATACTCTCTAGTTGCGGCGCGCAGGCTTCTCGTTGCGGTGGCTTCTCTTGTTGCAGAGCATGGGCGCTAGGGCTCAAGGGTTCCTGGGCTCTAGAGCACAGGCTCAATAGTTGTGGTGCACCGTCTTAGCTGCTCCACGGCACATGGGATCTTCCCCAATCAGGGATCAAACCCATGTCCCCTGTGTGGGCAGGTGGATTCTTTACCACTGAGCTGCCAGGAAAGCCCTCAACTGACAATTTAAATACTGCACAATGGCAAAACTTCTTGCAGAGTTTCTATAGGTCCAATAACTGAACTCACCTTTGTCCTGCCAGAGCCGAATCATCCACTGCTACAGTAAGGAAACGCAGTGTAAAGACAGACAATCTTATTTCTAAACTAGGCCTGACATCTCCCTTTTCCTGCCTGGGTTAAGAAAGGAAAGATTCCTTCCACATCTTTTTCCCTCTGTTAGAAAATGCATCTCCTTCCTTGAAGGACTTGCCAGAATTTCACAGCCAAGGGGAGAGCCAGTATTCTGCCACAAGGTTAAGAGTAGAAATGACCTGATATTAACAAAACATTTACCACCTGGGCTTGGGAACAGAGAATCAGTTACACTGTGTTTCAAAACTGATTGGCAGGTGAAGCATTGGTCTCAGGGTTCATCTACAGTGGCCAGGTGGCACCTGCAGCAAGGTGAATCCTGGGTACTTAGGAGAAAGGTGTCATTTTATCCCACCTTGCTTGGAAAAGGAGAACACTCCAAAATGGTGTAATTTTTCCCCTTGCTGTTGTTCAATTGCCAGGCTGTGTCCAACTCTTTGTGACCCCATGAACTGCAGCACGCCAGGCTTCCCTGTCCCTCACTATCTCTAAAAGTATGCTCAAATTCTTGTCCATTGAATTGGTGATCCAACCATCTCATCCTCTGTCGCCCCTTCTCCTGCCCTCAATCTTTCCCAGCATCAAGGTCTTTTTCAATGAGTTGGCTCTTTGCGTCATGTGGCCAAAGTACTGGAGCTTCAGCATCAGTTCCTTTCAGTGAATATTCAGGGTTGATTTCCTTTAGGATTGACTGGTTTGATCTCCTGTTGTCTAAGGGACTCTCAAGAGTCTTCTCTAGCACCATAGTTCCAAAGTATCAATACTTTGGCACTCAGCCTTCTTTATGGTCCAACTCTCACATCCATACATGACTACTGGAAAAATCATAGCTTTGACTATTTGGACTTTTACTGGCAAAGTGATGTCTCTGCTTTTTAATACACTGTCTAGGTTTGTCATAGCTTTTCTTCGAAGGAGCAAGCATCGTCTTTTAATTTCATGGATGCAGGCACCATCTGCAGTGATTTTGGAGCCCAAGAATATAAAATCTGTCACTGTTTCCACTATTTCCCCATCTATTTGCCATGAAGTGATGGGACTGGGTGCCATGATCTTAGTTTTCTGAATGTCGTGTTTTAAGCCAGCTTTTTCACTCTCCTCTTTCACCCTCCATCAAGAGGCTCTTGAGTTCCTCTTTACTTTCTGCCATTAGAGTGGTATTTTCTGTTTATCTGAGGTTGTTGATATTTCTTTCAGCAATCTTGATTCCAGCCCTTGGTTTGTTATTTTAAAAAATGATGCCATATATCCAATAGATAGCAAGGCTTTTAAATAATTCTGGACAGTGTTTGTTTTAATAAATAATTTAAATAAGAACCCTCCCGCCCAATACTGAATAGTAACTATAATAAGTTAAACAGACACCAAATGATAGAATAAACCAAGCTAAAACTAAAAAGAGTCAGCTGGAGAGTTCAGTAAAGTCCAACTAAATACGGGCCTCTTTTCCCCTATTTCTTTATGATAACTTCAGAGTGGAGCTCCTGATGGGGGCAGGGGAGCCCCAGACTGTAGTATTGTTTCCTGGAGCCTCAGAAGTCTCTGTTACCCTAACTGACTTGTATTAGAGGCTAGGGAAGGAAATGCTGATGGGCTGAAAGTGGAGGAGCCCGTATTAGCAACTGCATGCAGGACCAAGGCAGATTTTGTGGGATGAACAGAATTCTTGTGGGCTGAGTGTTTTTTGAAACTTGTCTCCAAGAATGCATGCGACTTAAATATTTCTTTACTAAAAGGGGAGGAGGAATAGAATGATTTGCAATGTTGGAAAAAAAAAAGTTTTTCCCCTCTGGTTCCCCCCCCCCCCACCTCCTTCTCTCATAGAGGAGGAGCAGGAGAAAAAAACGAGTGGTAAGGTAGGTACTTTCTAATTTTAATCTTGAAACAGCCAAGCAATCTTTCCATGTAAATCAAACATTAGTCCTCTCCAAGTTACAGTTTTGCTGAGAAGGGGACATGGGGACAGAGCTAAGTTCAGACTTCCAGTCCTAGAAACAGTAAGAATCTAGCCATAACCCCCAGCCCTACCCAGGGACCAGTTTCTTGTTATTTGTACATGTGAATGATTTTTTTTGTTGTTGTTGTTGTTTTCTGATGTTGATGAGGTTTCTGCTTGGAGGGTCCTGAAGGGATAGGGGCTGAGGAGTGTGAAATCCCCAGGATGGGGAGAAGGAACAGATTTGTAATTCATCATCACCAGGGGCTCCCCTTACCCTGGGACTTTACTTCTCTTTCAGTTTCATGTGTCTGGAGCTAGAGTGCTATAAATAAGTTTCTGTTCTTGTGACAAGAACTGGCTGAGTCTTGAAATGGAGGCTCCAGGTAACTCCTTGTTTCTTCTTTCTGGGGAGAATTGGGGCTTCTTCCTTCACCCCTCCTTTGATGTTGCACCCCCTGGACCCCCAAACCCATCCTTCTGACTGTAACACGTGCTTGTCAGCCTGCCTTCTGTGCAGAAGCTACCACTGTGGGGCTGGAAAACAAACGTGCTTATGTGCCTTCGGGGGATGATGTGGGTTTTGTGATTCACTGTAACTCAGTATGGGTAAGCGCGACAAGGCCCAGCTCTGCCACTTTCTAGCACTGTGACCTTGGGCAAGCTGACTAACTCCATAGATTCTTGCTTCTCCCATCTTTGGGATGGAGGTGTCTCTGTGCTGGGAGACTGCAGGGAGAGCCTGCAGTGAGATGCTTAGCAGAGTGATTGGCTCACTGTAGCATCAGTAAAACTCAGCATCATCACCATCTACCACCCCCATCCCCACCATTGTCACCACTACCATCTTCATCATAGTCTTGATCAACTTCTAATTGTTTCCAATCCCACTTCTGGGTGTATTCCTTTTTCTAAAGTCCGCTCTTGCCAAATAATGTGACTCCAATCTTGGCTGTGGAAGAAGAAAGACTCTTCTTGCAGGTCTGACATTCATCCTTGTTTATCTGCCCAAGAAGTAGAGGTCTGCTTGCTGAGCCCATGCACCCCCTCAGCAGCCAACTGAGGAGCTCCCACTCCCAGCCATGCAGGTTACCTCTGTAAACCATTGTCTTCAGAATTACAGCTTTCTGAACCCACAGGGATGCTCAAAGTTTCTTTTGTCCCTTTTATCACCAGCCCCATTCTTCTAGTCATCATCTGGGCTCCTGGTACCTTAAGAAGCCACGCACCCCAGGAACACTTTCCAGCTTCATGAATCTGGTCTAAAAAGCATTGTAATGATGACCCAACTCTACATCTTCATCTGCAAGGTTACTGTTACTTGAACCCCACAAGCATTTTGAGAAGCGGGACTTGCTACGGTTTTCAGTTGCTTTTAGTTGTTCTTATGCTCCATCAGAGGCTACCCTGATGGTTCAGTGGTAAAGAATCCGCCTGCCAATGCAGGAGACTCCGGTTTGATCCCTGGGTTGGAAAGATGCCCTGGAGAAGGGGATGGCTACCCACTTCGGTATTCCTGCCTGGAGAATCCCATGGCCAGAGGAGTCTGGTGGGCTATAGTCCATGGGGTCGCAGAGTTGGACATGACTGAGTGACTCAATAACAACAATGATCCAACATGCCTAACTCAGAGTTTGGGCTTTTAATTATCACTGGGGACATTATCAAAGTTCATCAGTTTTAAGAGGTTGAGAAATCAAAGGTGTAAAAAACAGTTTGATATGCTATTCCCCTTAAGTGCGTTTTTTTTGTTTGTTCTATGAAGAGTAGAGAAACACACATGTCACATACCCCTCCCTGTGACTCCTGTAGGAAAAAAAGTTGAATTATCTCTGTTCCCTCAACCTCCCGGGTGGATAGTCCCCAGACTCGTGCCACCTGGTGCAGTGGCTCATCACATCCTTAAACAAGTTTATATCATCATATTAGGTTTTGATCTGTACTTGAAAGAACCCAAATGAAAAATAAGCAACATGAAGTGAAACCCATTTGAACACATTTGATAGAGTCAAGAAAATCATCCTGAAATGCCAGGTGTAATCTTTCTTTCTAGCTTTCAGTGGACGTTAATGGTTAAATTTTGCCACAAGCTACATAAACACATTTGACCAAAAGAAGGGGAAATAAAAAGCTAAACAGCATGAACACCCTTGAAGAAATAGAGCCAAATTCCGAGATGGCGTATAATTACGTACTAGCTACCAGATTCTGAAATAGCATGTAATATGCCAAATAGATGTTTATTTCCTCTTGGTTTTTCAAAAGTGTCCCACCCAACCACTGAGAGGAATAGCATCAGAATAACTCAGGGTGGGTTTAACCTTCCTCTCCTGCTGCTGACAGACAGACCTGTAAAGGCACTGCTAATTTGGTGCATACCAGCCTGAAGAGTATTTTAGGCAGTCGCAGGAATAGTGTGTATAGCAGGTTTCTAAGGGCTTCAATTCGAGCCGGTTCATTAAAGGCAAGTCCAGCATAGGAAGGCGTATGTGGCAAAGGTCTATGATTTGGGAGTCACATCTGGTTATTAGGCCTTACACTATTGTACACCCTGAAATGGGGAGTCCTTTGCACGTCACTGGGCTGCGAGTAAAAGCTGGGGTTTCCAGGAGTAACTGGCCAAGCTCACTGATGCCCCACGGTTTCAGTAACTACCCAGTGCAAAGTCTATCTTAGTAAATTATCTACATACATGCAGGTTGTATGTGGACCAAGTTATTGAGGGGGTCATTAAAGTGATGCAACTGATTCTTTTTTTTTTCAATGTGGACCATTTTTAAAGTCTGTATTGAATTTGTTACAGTATTGCTTCCGTTTTATCTATTTATTTATTTATTTTGAGAGCTTCTTTTCTTTTTGACTGCAAGGCATGTGGGATCTTAGCTCCTTGACCAAGGATTGAACCCAAAGCCCCTCCACTGGAAGGCAAAGTCTTGACCACTGGACCACCAGGGAAGTCCCACGCAACTGATTCTTAAATCCCTACTTTAAATCTTTTCTGGAAGAAGGCGAGGGACAGAGTCGACAATATAACTCATCACTGTTCCCATCAAAGCAGTTTCTGTGGGTTGCTATATACTTAATTTGACAATCCTCAGAACATATTAAGGACAACCAAATTTATTTTTGTAGACCTTGTGGTGAGTGGTTTTGAAAATGCTCAATGAAGGTGGATTTGACTTTTTGAGGATTAGTTACAAGTCAGCTGAACCTGTGTCTGATACACATTGTTGGTGGTCAAGTTCGCTAATGCTGGCTTTAATCAATGACAAGGCATTCGATTCAACACAGGAAAGTGACTCCGTCCTTCCCTGAAGAAGTTGTGGTTCAGTTTGATAGAAAGACATACAAAAGACAATTCCAATACAATCTCATCAACAACAATACAATCTCATCAACAATGAAGAAGTGGTATGAAGAGGGTGCTTTGGTATTGGAGCAATAGAAATGTTCTAAAACCAGATGATGGTGATGGCAGCAAACTTGGTAAATTTAAAATTAAAACAGGTGAATTTTATGATATGTAAATTACACTTCAGTAAGGTTTTGTTTTGTTTTGAAGAGGGTGCGATGGGAATACAGAGGTTCCCTACAGTTCTAAGTTAAAACTATGATCTTCACCACTCTTGCTGAGAGAATAAAGGCCAGGGAAGAGAGGTTAGAGAAGTGGTGGAGGATTGGGCTGCTCTTGCTGTGGTTCTTGGGTCTGGGACCTGCCTCTGCATGAGGGGAAAATGATGGAATTGCATACTCAGTTCTCATTTTCCATAAATTTTGATCTGAAAGGTGGCAAGGTTGCAGGCAGGGAGAGCGGTTATGAGAATATTTTAGTAAACTTGGAGATAAACCATGGAGATTGGAAGCAGGGCAAAGGCCAGAGGATGAGAAGGGAGGCACAAGTTCATGAGCTTTTAGGTAAACTCAGCAGGACTCGGTAATTGGCGGGGGTGGTGGTGGGGTGGTTTGTGGGTGGTGACAGAGAGGAAGGAGTCAGGGAAGGTTTGGGCCACCATCTTCAGAGAGGGGGTACATAAGAGGATGATTGGGGATGGACCATGCTGAGTTCAACATGGACACGCTGAGTTCGGTGTGCCTTTCTGACTCCTAGCTGGAACCATCCAGCAAGCAGCTGTGTATGGGATTCTGACACTTTGAGAAGACGCGGGATTATAGGTCATGAGTGTCTGTTATTGCCATGTTTAGTCGCTAAGTCATGTCTGACTCTCTTTGAAACCCCATGGACTGTAACCCTCCAGGCTCTTCTGTCCATGGGATTTCCCAGGCAAGAATACCGGAGTGGGTTTCCATTTCCTTCTCCAGGGGATCTTCCAGGGCTTGACCCCATGTCTCCTGCATTGGCAGTCAGGTTCTTTACCACTGAGCCACCTGGGAAGCCCCATCAGTGTATGAGTGGTAGTTAGAAACATAGGAAGGGATGAGATGGGCCACAGAAATTGTGAACTAGGAGAAAACTGGGCTGATGGAAACCTACGGGAATTAACACATGATGGGTAGAGAGAGGAACGTGAGCGAAACAGGAGGAAAACCAGGAGAACGTGATGTCAGGAAGCCAGAGAAGTAATGTTTTGAGAAAGAAAGAGTAATGGCCCCAAATGCAGATAAAGTTTCAGAAAACAAAGACTTAAAGTTTGTCTGCTGATTTTTGCTACTGACCTTAGGAGACGGCCAGGCTAACAGGCCAGTAGGTAATGAGATGCACCCGAGGGAGCAGGAAGTGGAGACAAAAGTCTCGCTGACTGTTTGGGGACATATGGAGACTAGAAAGTGCCAGGGTTGTGGCTAAGAAAAGGACACGTGGTCCACAGGCAGCTTTGTTCTTTTGTTCTCGGTGTGAGAGAGAGTTGAACATGTTTGTGGGCTGAGACAGTAAGAAGAGGAGGAATTCCAAGGATGCAGATGGGAGGTCCACGGATGGAGAGGGGCTGGGAACACAGGAGCGTGGACCAAGCTCTCAGGTCCGGCCCCAGCTGTGAGAGTGTCCTTCACCCCTCGAGACTTGAGGGCTAGACAGGCATGCATCCCGGGATGGAAGGGGAAGAGCTGAGTGGTGTCCCACCTGTCGGCCTCAAGTTCTTTGGTTTCATGTGTGTGTGTAAAACAGGAAGAGATGGTCCTTGTTGAAAGTAGAAGGATGGGAGGTTTGAAAAACTAAAGTTTAAACCGTGATAATGGAGGGAACTGATGGACAACAAAAATATTGGAGCTATCCTTCATCCCTCTCTCCCTCACTCTTCCTCCCTGTCTATCAGCAAGATGTCTGTGCAGCTTCTGTTGATATTTCCTGGGGTCAGGCTGCTTCTCACCACCCCCACTGTCACCGTGCTGGTCTCCTCTAAATTTTTTATCAGTTTCCTTACAAGTTTCTCTGCAGCTTCTCTTGTCCTTTTCAGTCCTTTTCCCACACAAAAGCCAGAGTGATCTTTTTTTTTTTTTTTTCCCCTAAATTCATTTATTTCTGGCTGCTCTGGGTCTTCACTGCTGCACACAAGCTTTCTCTAGTTGCGGCGAGTGGGGAGCTACTCTCTAGTTATGGTGTGCAGGTTTTTTGTTGCAGTGTATTCTTTTGTTGTGAAACACAGACTCTAGGCATGTGGCTCAGTAGCTGTGGCTCATGGGCTCCAGAACACAAGCTTGACAGTTGTGGTGCATGAGCTCAGTTACCCTGAGGCATGCGGGATCCTCCCACACCAGGGATGAAACTGGCGTCTCCTGCATTGCAAGGCAGATTCTTAACCACTGGACCATCAGGGAAGCCCCTGAAGTGATCTTTTTAAAAAGGTAAATCAGATCATCCCACTCGCCTGCTTTAAATTGTTCAGTAATTCTCATTGGGATAAGAATAAACACCAAAGACCAAGCTTTGTCCTGAGAGACTCAATGTGATCTGGTCCTATCTACCTCTTCCATACCCTCCCTTAGCGTTTCAGCCAAGCGCACCTTCTTTTGTTTGCACCAAGTTAGTCCCTGCCACAGGGCCTTTGCACCGGCTTCCTTGCTGCTCAGGATGCTCTGACCAGCTCTTTCCCATCATTTTATCTCCAGGATCAAATGTTATTTCCTCAAAGAAGATGCCTTGCCTGTGTAAAAGAACATCACCCCATCCCCTTTACCTCTGTTTTACTGGCCTCATTATATTTATCACATATATTATATTGTCTTACATATTAATTTACTTGTGTGTGTAGTTTGTTTCTCAGTCATAGAATAAGAAGTCGGGGAGAGAAGGGGCTTTGTTCAGAACATTGTTGTTCACTTGCTCAGTCATGTCCAACTCTTTTCTGCCCCATGGACTGTAGCCAGCCATGTTCCTCTGTCCACAGGATTTCCCAGGCAAGAATACTGGAGTGGGTTGCCATTTTCTTCTCCAGGGGATCTTCCCAACCCAGGGATCGAATCCAAGTCTCCTGCATTAGCACGTGGACTCTTTACCACTTGAGCTGCCAGGGAAGCCCTGTTCAGGACACATTAGGCACTTAATAATTATTATTATTTATAAACACGGTGTTGAAAGTGTCCTTATTAACAAGCACAGTGTTGAAAGCCCAAATGAGATTAGAAAATAAAGCTGCAAGTGACTCCAAGCCACGCGGTTGTACAGTTTTCTTCAGGAAAGACCATCAAATAATAAGATTGATTTTCTTATGTGCCTGTTCTGGAGACAATTTCAAGCAAATATTTCTAAACCTGGGCTCTGTGGCAGAGGCATCTTCGTGGAAAGCAGAGGGCCTCCCAGTGTGACCAGTTCAGATGTTTACGTTCTTATTATCTTATAGAAATCCCCTCAATTCTACAGCCTTGGAGGTGGATTGACAAGTGTAGGAGGCAATTGCTGACTTCATTTCCAGGCCCAGAGCTGAACTGTGTTATACAGGTGAAATCAGGTTACTGAGATCGGTCTGGTTTCCTTGGTGACACGGGAGGTTCGGTTATATTTGAAATTGCTAAGAAGGAGAAAAACCTGATAATGACAGGTCTATGTTTTCCTTTGGGAAGGAGCACTTTTTGATTCTCAGCTGAAGCTAAGGATGTGCCTCCTTGATTGTTGAGGGGTGACCTCCAGCCAGTAGGCTGAGCGACACTTTCTAACTACTTCCAGAATCCCACAAGCCAGTCTGGCAGGTTTGTCCCACGCCAGCTCTGGGTAATTACATCATGACTTCTCAGGCTCCCTGTCTGTTTTGTTTTTGCATGTAAACACTGTAACTAGGGTGACGAAGAGTTAGCTTGTTGTAGAATGTGTTAACCACCTTTCTTCTGGCGGCAGGACAACGGAAGGGTGTGTTGTTTGATAAATGGTAGGGTGACCCGGTTAACTCCTTAATGTCTTTTTTTCTTGATTGCTGGTTTATCCAATTTAAGCCCTGATGTCATTTGTTAATAAGGTTTGTGTACCAAGCTTTGGACTAAATAGTTGAAAAATGTTATTTCATTTCCATGATGATATAATGGGGGGGGGCGGGGGTGGGCACTATTATCCCCATTGTACAGATGAGGAAACAGACTCTGAGAGGTTAAGTAGCTTTTCATTGGTCACACAGTTGTTAAGTGTGGGTTTTTGAGATTTATTTTTTTCTTTTACAGATTTTTTTGTTGCTGTTGCGGGCCATTTTTAAAGTCTTTACGGAATTTGTTACAATACTGCTTCTTTTTTTTTTTAAATATATTTTTAATTAGAGGATAATTGCTTTAAAATGTTGTGCTGATTTCTGCTGCACAACAACCTGAATCAGCCATAAGTGTACATATATAGCGCCCCCTGCTACCGCCCTCTTGAACCTCTCTCCTACCTCCTCATCCCCACTTCTCTAGGTCGTCCCAGAGCACCAGATTCAGCTCCCTGTGATCTACAGGCCACTTCCAAGCAGCTGTCTAGTTCACACACAGTAATGTGCATGTTTCAATACTACTCTCTCAATTCGTCCCACTCTCTCCTTCCCCACACTGTGTCCACAAGTCTAGTCTCCACGTCTGCCCTGCAAATAGGTTCATCAGTACCATGGTTCTAGATTCCACATATATGCTTCTGTTTTACATTTCTTTTCTTTTTCTTTTTTTTTTTGGCTTTGAAGCACGTGGGATCTTAGTTCCCAGAGCAGGGATCAAACCTGCACCCCCTGCATTGGAAGGCAAAGTCTTAACCACTGGACCGCCAGGGAAGTCCCAAGTGTGGGGTTTGAATTTTGGAAACCTATTCCTGCTTCTCATATACCAGTACTGTTACCCCGATTCTCTCCTCATACTGTTGGTGGAAGAGAATTCTCATTTCCTGCTATTACCTGGTATTCTGAGTCCACTTTGTGCTGCATGTCCCGCAGATACTGAATATCACTGACGAACTTCTGCCTGTCCTTTGCTTCATGTAACATGATTCTTAATCTCCGACCTGCGTACAGAAGATGAATAAATGTGCTGTGATATAGCCCTTTGTTGCTTTGCCATTTGGGGACTTCTCTTAGTATAATTGCTTTTATTCTCTTATTAATCTCAAGTCCATTGTTGGAAGGGCACAGATGCTCCTTTCAGACTCAAAGGACTCTTTGTCTGGGTGTCGATGCCCTTACAGCCCTCTGTTCCAGACATAAATAATGTAGCTACTTTCGTCAGCTGGCTTCAGCCAGCCTGTCCTGGTTACTCAGAGGGAGTTAGACCGGCAGAAGCAGTTTGACCACACGACAAAAAAGAACCTAGCTTGATTAGCAATGACCGAAGCTCCAAGCCCCGTGGTCACATAAACTCATGGACTCTACGATGATCACACCCCCTATTCCAATCCAGGCACTCCACTGGGCACGGAGGCCAGGTGGTCTGCAAGATGACATGGCCCTGGGCTTAGTGGTTCTCGGTCTAGGGAGGAAACCAGCACTGAACATGGTAGTCCCCCAGCCCCCTCAGACTCCACATGGCTTTCTCACAAACTGCTCCTCCTCCCAGGTTTTCAGAAGGGAATGTTGGCATCAACCAGCTGGCTGCCCGAGCAAGTAACCTGGGTGGCTTCCTTCACCCTGCCCTCTCTTGGCCCATCCATATGAAAACCAAGTCCTGATGGTTTTCATCCCTGAGTATCCCTGGGATCCATCATGATTAGAGCTTGGGCCCTGGTGACTGAGGGCCTGAGACCCTGAGACTCTCTGGGTTCAAACCCCAAGTCTTGGAACACTGACAGTGGACCCTGATGCTGATAAGTGCGATGGAGCAGAAAAATGGGGGTCTCTGAGAAACTGTCATTGGGGGAGGGGGAGGCAAGGTTTTCCTTAGGGAAGGACACTGGGTTTGCTAAGGAGTGAGCAGGGCTGGAAATGGGGCCAAAAGGATCTGGGATGAAAGGACAAAAAGTACAGAGGCTTCAGGGCAGGAAGGGGACGGGGCAGCTGGAACACAAGGAGGCCAGGACAGCCATGGAAGGGCTGTGGGCCCAGCTCATGAGGGGCCTTGGAGGTTGGATTCAAAGAGTCATATAAAGCCACTGGAAGGTTCCAGTCGGGGGGAGGTCGTGATTAGATCTGCATTTTTAAAGTTCCCTCCAGGGGATTCCCTGGTGGTCCGGGGGTTAGGACTCCATGTTCTCACTGCCAGGAGCCCAGGTTCAATCCCTGGTCGGGGAACTACGTAAGATCCTACAAGCTGCAGCCAAAACCAAAACTAAGCCAAAGGTTCCTCCAGCTGTAGGATAGAAACTGGATGGAGGGTGGGGGAGGAGGTAGAAGAAGAATGGAAGTGGACAGACCGCTGGGGACATGTTAGAGGAATCCAGATAAGATGGTGCCCAGACTTGGGTCACAACTGGAGGGAAAGAGGAGGAGGAGCTCATAGCTACTGTTTATGGAGCCTCTGGAAGTGCCAAGTAGTGTTTGAAATATTTAAACATACTAACTCATGCAATCTTCATGATTGCGGCAAAAATTACCACTCTCTTGCAGATGAGGAAACTGAGGCACAAAGGGATTAAGTAACTTGTCTAAGGTTACAGAACTGGTAAGCCCAAGAGTTGGGGTTTGAAACCAGGGAGTCTCATGCCAGCGCCTACGCTCTAATCATGATGGGTTCAAGGGACACTGAGGAGAGAAAAATCACCAGGTCTTGGTGATAATAAAGATGACACGATAATAAAAATGACATGATAATAAAAAAGACAGAAGTGTAAAGGCGGCTGCCCAGGTTACTGATTCGGGCAGCCAGCTGGTTGATGCCAACATTCCCTTCAGAAAACTTGGAATGAGGAGCAGGTTTGTGAGAAAATAATGTGGATTTTGAAGGGGCCGGGGACAGCAAATGGAGATGTCGAGTAAGCAGTAGATACACAGCTCTGGAGCTGATTAGAGAAGTGAAGACTGGAGCGTTGCTGGCATTTTGGTAACAGCTGAAGTGGAAGGCACGATGGATATTGTAAAGAGAAGGATCGCCCAGGACAAAATTCTGAGGACCACTGGATTTTAAGAACAGGAAAGTTAGCAGAAAAGAAACTCTGGAAAGAAGCCAGAGAGGCAGGAGGAAAACTGAGAATCAGGTGGGTGCAGTTTCATAGATGCTGAGAAGTGCGTGTTTCAAGGAAGAAATTATTAATAACCTTAGTGAGAGTATTTTAGTGGAGTGACGGGGCTGAAGACAGATTGCACCGAGTTGCGTAAATGTGAGGTAAGGAAGTGCAGATGATGCTTTCAAGAAGTTTGACTGGTGTGGTCTAAATTGATGACAAAAACATTGAATTAGTTAATGGCATAGTTCATAGTGAGTCTACTGGCTTTCATTTATAGGGTCATCAGGGGTCCCACACTATTTCTGCTTATTGACCAGTAAAGCTCTTTCACTTATTTCTACATATCTTTTTTTTTTTTTTTTTTTTTTTTTACTGAGATATAATTGACATATGGGCTTCCTTGGTGGCTCAGTGGTAAGGAACCTGCTCAGGGTAGGGAAGATCCCCTGGAGAAGGAAATGGCAACCCACTCCAGTACTCTTGCTGGGAAATCCCATGGACAGAGGAGCCTGGCGTAACTTAGCAACCAAGCAACTACATAATTGACATATAACATCATACTAGTTTCAGGAGTAGATTGGTATTTGTATGTACTGCAAAAGGACCACCACCAAGAATCTAGTTAACATCTGTCAGCCCACATCATTACAATTATTTTTTGTTCTTATGATGTGTCTATTCTGTTAGCAATGGTCATATACTGTTATTAACTATAGTTACTATGTTGTACATTGCATCCTTAGTGCTTATTTATTTAATAACAAGAAGCATGTACTCTTTAGCTCCTTCACCATTTCACTCTCTTCCTACTCCATGCCTCTGGCAACCACCAATCTGTTCTCTGTATGCTCTCTGTATCCATGAGTTTGGTGGTTTCATTTTTTAGATTCCACATATGACAGAGATCATGATATTTTGTCTCTCTCTGACTTATTTCACTTAGCCCTCAAGGTCAATCATGTAGTCACAAATGCCAAGGTTTCCTCCTTTTTTATAGATGAATAATATTCCATTAAGTGTGTGTGTGTATGTGAGTGTTTGTGTCCATGAGTGTGTGCATGCTCAATCAGGTCCAACTCTTTGTGACCCCATGGACAAGCTCTGCCAGGCCCCTCTGTCCATGGAATTTTCCAGGCAAGAATCCTGGAGTGGGTTGCCATTTCCTTCTCCAGGGGATTTTTATAGATACACCACATTTTCTTTATCCATTCACCCATTGATAAGACATTTCAGTGGCTTCCATGTCTGAGTTATTGTAAATAATGCTGCAATGAACATAGGGGTGCACATGTTAATATCTTTTTAGAGTTAGTGTTTTCGTTTCCTTTGGCTTAAACACTCAGGTGTGAAATTGCTGTGTCAAATGTAGTACTATTTTTAATTTTTTGGAGGAACCTCCGTACTGTTTTCCATAATGGCTGCACCAATTTACATTCCCACGAACAGTGCACGTGGATTTCTTTTTCTCCTTATACTTGCCGACACTTGTCATCAACACTTGTTTCTTTTCTTTTTGATAGAAACCATTCAAACACATGTGATGTGATATCTCGTTGTGGTTTTGATTTGGATTTCCCTGATGATTAGTGATGTTGAACACCTTTTCATGCACCTGTTGGCCACCTGTATGTCTTCTTTGGGAAAAAGTCTGTTCAGATCAGCTCATTTTAAAAATTGGGTTGTTTGTTTATCTGCTATATATTTGTATGAGTTCTTTATATATTTTGTATATTAGCCCCTTACTAGATATATGACTTGCAAATTTTTTCTCCCATTCTGTGGGTTTTCTTTTTCATTTTGTTGATGGTTTTCTTTGCTATGCAGAAGCCTTTTAGTTTGATGGAGGCCCACTTGTTGATTTTTGCTTTTGTTGCCACATTTAAAAAATCCATTGCAAGGACCAATATTGAAGAATTTACTATCTTACTTCTCTTAGGAGTTTTATGGTTTGGGGTCTTATGTTCAAGTTTTTAATCCATTTTGAGTTGATTTTTGTGTATGGTGTAACACAGTGGTCCAGTTTTCCCAACACTGTTTATTGAAGAGGCTATCTTTTCCCCACTGTATATTCTTGGTTCATAAATTAATTGACCTTTGTCATAAATTAATTGACCACATATGCATGGATTTCAGATTCTCTATTCTGTTTCATTAATCTATATGTCTATTTTTCTTCCAATATCATACTGTTTTCATTACTGTAGCACTGTAATATAGTTCGAAATCAAGATGAGTGATGCCTCCAGCTTGGTTCTTCTTTCCTACATTTTAATGATAGCCATGTGACAGATGCTGCTGTAGGCTCTGGGAAAACAGCAAGATAAGACAGACAACATTCTTGACCTCAAGTGTTTATATTCTATGGCTTTCCTTCCTGTTTGGTTTGTTTTTCCAGTTGTGCAGATATTGGCAGAATCAGGTTGCCTCTGACTCATGGTGACCCAGTGTCTGGTCTGGTTTCTATGAAATCTTGCAAGATTTATCACTGAGGCCCAAACAATATCATCTAGGAACTTGTACTGGTCCCTTGGGGCATATTTTCTCTCATTTATAGCAAGTTGAACTTTGTGAGTCAGAATCCAAAACTATAATCTGATAGGTAGTTCCACAGATGACACACAAAGCCTAAATTTTGTCTCTGAGAATTTTAATAGTCATTTACGGAAGTCTAACTTAAGAGACCACTTTTAACTTTTCATATGAATTTGTACCTGCATAGAATAAACTTATGTTCCCACGCTTTTCAGAAAACAATGGTGTTAAAATTGGCAGAAAGATGAATCCCTGCTGCTACTGATGGAAAGAAAAGCCTGTCTGAATATTAATCAGGCAGAGAACATAAGGATTCACAATGAAAATATATGTTAATGGTCACTGAAAGAGTGCATCCCAGAATCCACTTGGATGAAACATTTTGGTTACAAAATTAACCTGGAAAAGCCAGCTAATCTCTCCTGGCTTTAATGCTGTGTTATTTTAAGAAGGCTTCTCAGTCAAGAGACATGAAATAATTTTGTCTAAAGAGGTGGGAAATAGCATTATCTGAATTACTCCATGCTAAGTTACCTCTGACTTCACAATCACCTACCAAATAATGGACTTTAAAATTGCCTACAAGTCTCTTTGTCCTCCCATAAACTCTCTAGGACTGGACTCTACTATAAAATCAATATTTAGAAACATCATGGTGCCACATTTAATCTCTTACCTAAATACATCAGTACTTTGTGGGATTAAACAAATACTCTAGGCCCCAAAGAAACAGATTATTGGAGATAGATCAAGGAGATGATGGGTAGGTCACCACAGTTTAGGCAAACATCCTCCACATTTCTGAAGTGGCACTTGAACTTTATACTGGACTTTGGGTTTGAAGAACTGACCAGGAGGAACCAGAAACGGAAATCACTATATGGAAATAAATCCACATGAGATCATGCTTCATGTGTGGATCTCAGCTTTGTGGGCCTACTCAACCAGATGGCCATCTGAAGCCCCAATTTTTTTTTTTAGCAAATACAGGCAGGTGGAGGGGAGGAGAGTGATAATAAAATGTGGGCAGGGTGCATGTTTCTAAAACAGCATTCTGTATTCTCTGCTGTTTCTCACCTTTGAACTGCTTCTCAATTCAATATCCACTCATGGTTATGCACACTTCTGTTTTAAGTTTCTAGTGATAATGTGCCAGTTTTGGGCTTTAGAAATCCACAGGAGAAGCCATATTAAGTCAGGAGAGGGAGCAGGAAACTAGAAGAGAGGAGGAGGTATGTGGGAGAGGAAGTCCTGCTTGGCTGAAAGCGAGAGTGAACAATTCTTCTTGGCCTCAAAATTCTACACGTCTGTGAAATTTCAGGGAGGAATATTCTAAGAACTTTGTGACATATGCCTTCCTCTCTAGTGTCAATTTCCAGTGAATTCAGACTTAATTTCCCTGACTAAGGAGAAACAAAGTCTGACTGCAGAATATATTTCTTCCAGTGCTCTAAAAAAAAATCACATGTGCTGTCTTTCTGTTCTCTGGTCACGTTTCACAAAAAGGAATTGATGGGAAGGGAGTCCTTTTTATTATTAATAATAAGCAAGCCGTTTCACTGTTTTCTTATGATGTTCTCATGTTATAAGTGTCATCAAAATGAATATGTTATTGGTTCGCTCACAAAGAAAAATGTCAGTGTAAGCCCCTCTTTCACCTCAAGGTTCCTCTGAACCAAAACCTAAATGGCTGTATTTATATTTATACTTGACCATCAGGTTTATGGGCTTCCCTGGTGGCTCAGATAGTAAAAAATCTGCCTGGAATGTGGGAGACCTGGGTTCAGTCACTGGGATGGGAAGATCCCCTGGAGGAGGGCATGGCAACCCACTCCAGTATTCTTGCCTGGAGAATCCCCATGGACAGAGGAGCCTGGTGGGCTACAGTCTATGGGGTCGCAAAGAGTTAGACAGGACTGAGTGACTAAGCAGAGCACATCTGGTTTATAAATCCCCCACTTTTCCATAACTCGGTGCTGGGAAGAAGGACTGCAGAGGATTTATTCGTCTTCTTTACACAATTAATTTGTAATAACAAAGATTACAAAATTTGTTAAAATTTGACTTTCAAAAATCTTAAAAATTTGAAAAATCTGTAAAAAGAAAGCTTAACTTACAAAAATATTTTGAGTATAGGCGACAAATATGAGTGATTTAGGCTCACTCTTCCTAACACTCCGCTACTGAGAGAATACTACTATGACCGAAGAAAAAGACGGGGTAAATTGAGAGGGGCGCGGGTAGATGGTTTGACTCTTCCATCCAATTTGCCTAGGAGATCAGGAGGCGGGCTTGGGGTGCAGTACTATAAATGGCTTATGAGAAAAGTTCTTTGGCGTTGACTTCCCTTTATTAATCAAACCGTGAAAGAACCGGACGTTCATTCACTGACCATCAAGCCCAGAAAAGAGAGACTCAACGTCTAATTGGGAAACTCTGGGGCTGGGCGGGGATGTCACAGGCTGGACCAGCAATTTCATGCTCTCAACAATACCAGTAATTTCGCACTGAGGAGCCGGAAGGGCCGTGAACCGTATACCCCTCTTGGAGTCTGTGGGGAAGTTATGTGGATGCGAGGGGGCCTGCCAGAGTGCAAATACATGACCCCCAAACCGTGTCTGAGGCAGAAAAATGCGGGGGGTGTGGCCAGCTGGGAGGGAGCGACCAAGTCCTCAGGATTTAGGCTGGATTCCGGACCCCCCTACCCCCCCAACCCCGTCCCAGAATCGGAGTCGTCTCAAGGGAAAGTGGTCTCCCCATCTCTTTCCCCCACTTCCTCGGAGGACCAGGGGCCGCGTGGTCGCGCGGGCGGCTGGGCCGGGCCGGGCCGGGCCGGCCGTTACCTTGCGGGTCAGTCCTCTCCCCCTGCAAGGGCTAAAGGAGCCGAGAGGCGGGGCAGGCGGGCCGGTCCAGGGCGGAGGAGCCGCCCATCAATCGCTCGGGGCTGTCCCGGTGCTCCTCTTCCTCCTCGCTCTTCTCCCCTCCCTCTAGCGGCCCCTCTTCCTCCTCCTCCCTGGAGGCAGCTTTTAGCCGCGGCGGCCGGGCTTGCTAGGGGCGGAGGCGGTGGGGGCGGCTGCCTAGCGTCCTCCCGTTTCCTTGGCAACCCGGCCCCCTACCTCCTCTCGCGGCCGTGGGGGCGGGGCAGGGCTGCGGCCGAGGAGGTCCTGAACCCGGACTTGGGCGCCGGGCCGGTTGCCGTGGGAACTAGTCGGGATGCTATAGGGAAGGCCAAGCGGCGATGGCGGCAAGCGAGGAAGAGATGCTGAAGGGGTCGGATTGGCTTTGTCTTGATGTCCAAAGCCCAGACCTAGATATTGAGGCCTTCGCTCCTGCCCGGATTAGTGTTGAAGAATGAGATTAGAAAACCAGAGGGGAAAGTATTTTTAATCGAATAAAATAATATTAAAGGCAACACAACGGTAGAGGGAAAGACAGTGCAGCCCTGAGTCTGAGCTGTGCAGGGGATCTCTGAGATGTCTGCGCCAACATAAAAGGGAAGAAATAAATGATTAAGGGGGTCACACCATCAGTGGTAGATCGGAGACAGGAATCCAGTTTTCTCCTGGTTATCGGTAATCTTGGCTGCTTTTCCCAAGGTAGGAGGCTCTTAAAGGTTTAGACTAGTGCCCACAGATTTGCAAAGAATGCACCGGAGCCTTTGCTAGATACACCCTCTGCCAGGTTTATTTTTGTCTGTGTTTTTCATAGGCAAAGATGACTCTCTTCCATTTATTGTGCATATTTAGACACTTGATAACTTGCCAACTAATGTCAAGTTCTGGCATTTTTGATTGGGTAGAGAATAGGGAAAAGGAAGAATAGAAACACTTGGACTTTTCATCAGTGCTCAGAATCCTCAGGTGTCCGTGGTTTGGGTGTCTGATTCTCAGTAATCCCCCAAATCCAGCTGACCGCCATGTCTCCTGCAGTATCACACACCCTTCTTTCTTATCCCCACCACCCTAGTTTTGGGTTCTGTGACCTTTTAACTAATCTTCCCAGGTAGCTCAGTGGTAAATAATCTACCTGCCAATGCAGGAGACGCAGGAGATGTGGATTCAATCCCTGGGTCAGGAAGATCCCCTGGAGAAGGGAATGGTAACCCACTCCAGTATTCTTGCCTGAAAAATGCCATGGATAGAGAGCCTGGAGGGCTACAGTTCTTGTGGTAGTAGAGAGTCAGACACGACTGAGCACCTGAGCACAACCTTTTAACTGGATTATTAGATGGGCCTCCTAACCACACCCTGCATCTCTGTCTTCCGCACCCTATGCCACCATTTCCATTGTCCTAAAAGCAGCACAGATCCAGTGTCATTGAGCCACACGTTAGAAAGCTCTCAAAATACCTTACTCTCTGGGGAATGAAATCCTTTCCCCAGGGCTTACCTTCTTGCTTTTCCTCATTCAGCACTTCTTCAATCATACTTCCACCAGAGGCAACTGTGTGTTACATACTGAACATTACTCTCTGCCTTCATACCAACTCTTAAGGCACATCCTGAGCCTGACAGAGCCCAGAGCAAGTGTATTGAGTTGGCCAAAAATTATGCTTGGGTTTTCCATACTCTTATGAAAAATTTCAATGAAATATTTGGACAACCCAATATTTATGTGAAGTCTTTATTTTGGGCACTTTGTCATCCAAACTTCATTGGTTCTTCAGCAATCCCTAATACCTGTCTCTTGTGGCATTGTTGTTCAGTTGCTCAGTTGTGTCCAACTCTTTGGGACCCCATGGACTGCAGCACACCAGGTTTCCTGTCCTTCACCATCTCCCAGAGCTTGCTCAAACTCATGTCCATTGAGTTGGTGATGCCATCTCATCCTCTGTCATCCCCTTCTCCTGCCTTCAATCTTTCCCAACATCAGAGTCTTTTTCAATGAGTTGGCTCTTCGAGTTAGGTGACCAAAGAACTGGAGCTTCAGCTTCAGCATCAGTCTTTCCAATGAATATTCAGTGTTGATTCCTTTAGTACTGACTGGTTTGATCTTGCTGTCCAAGGGACTCTCAAGGGTCTTCTCCATCACCACAGTTCAAAAGCATCAATTTTTCTGCACTCAGTCTCCTTTATGGTCCAACTCTCACATACATACATGACTAACTGGAAAAACCATAACTCATAGCTTTGACGATACAGACGTCTGTCAGTAAAGTTATGTCTCTGCTTTTTAATATGCTGTCTAACTTGGTCATAGCTTTTCTTCCAAGGAGCAAGCATCTTTTAATTTCATGGCTGCAGTCACCATCTGCAGTGATTTTGGAGTCCAAGAAAATAAAGTCTCTCACTGTTTCCATTGCCTCCCCATTTATTTGCTATGAAGTAATGGGACCAGATGCCATGATCTTAGTGTTCTGAATGTTGAGTTTTAAGCCAGATTTTTCACTCTCCTCTTTCGCCTTCATTAAGAGGCTCTTTAGTTCTTCTTCTCTTTTCTTTTATTTATTTATTTTAAAAATTTATTTATTTTTTATTGAAGGATAATTGCTTTACAGAATTATGATGTTTTCTGTCAAACCTCAACATGAATCAGCCATTGGTATACATATAGCCCCTCCCTTTTTAACCTCCGTCCCATCTCCCTCCCAATCCCACCCCTCTAGGTTGATACAGAGCCCCTGTTTGAGTTTTCTGAGCCATACAGAAAATTCCTGTTGGATATTTTACATATGGTAATGTGAGTTTCCATATTACTCTGTCCATACATCTCACTCTCTCCTCCCCTCTCCCCGTGTCTGTAAGTCTATTCTCTATGTCTGTTTCTCCACTGTTACCCTATAAATAAATTCTTCAGTACCATTTTTCTAGATTCCATATATATGTGTTAGAATACAATATTTATCTTTCTCTTTCTGACTTACTTCACTCTATAATAGGTTCTAGGTTCATCCACCTCATTAGAACTGACTCAAATGTGTTCCTTTTTATGGCTGAGTAATATTCTGTCATGTATATGTACCACAACTTCTTTACCCATTCATCTGTTAATGGACATCAGGTTGTAACTATTGTAAATAGTGCTGCAATGAACGATGGGATACATGTGTCTCTTTCAATTTTGGTTTCCTCAGGGTATATGCCTAGGAGTGGGATTTCTGGGTCATATGGTGGTTTTATTCTTAGTTTTTTAAGGAATCTCCATATCATCTTCCATAGTGGCTATATCAATTTACATTCCCACTCCTCTTCTCTTTCTGCCATAAAGATGGTGTCATCTGTATATCTGAGTTTATTGATATTTCTCCCAGCAGTCTTGATTCCAGCTTGTACTTCATCCAGGCTGGTATTTTGCATGATGTATTCTGCATATAAGTTGTAGGGTGTAATGTAAATAAATAGAGTCACAATATAGAGCCTTGATGTACTCTTTTCCCAATTTGGAACCAGTCTGTTGTTCCATGTCCAGTTCTAACTTTGCTTCTTGACCTGCATACAGGTTTCTCAGGAGGCAGGTAAGGTGGTCTGGTATTCCCATCTCTTGAAGAATTTTCCATAGTTTGTTGTGATTCACACAGTCAAAGTCTTTAGTGTAGCCAATGAAGCAGAAGTAGTTTTTCTAGAATTTCAGTAGCCCAACCCATATTCTGTTCTTGTCAGCTAGCCATCAAGTAATCCTTATTAAAGTATTAATTGATAATTGAAGCATTAACTGAGAAGTACTAACCTATGACTTTTCCCCACAGTTTATACTTTTCAAAAGGAGGTGCTTAAAGATGCAAAAATCTTTAAGACACACTGGATTGAAACCGTAATAGTGAAATGATGGGTAGAGAGTTTGTTCTGTTGGAGCTAGGACATCCCCCTCAAATAAAATGATTATAATGATTAACAATGGAGGAAGTTGAAATCCAGATGAGATAGTCAAAGAGAAGTGACCTGCCTTAGGACACATGGCAAGTGGCTCAAAAGCAGGACTTCCCATTTCTGATTCCCTGATGATAACTACTAGTAAGAAAAGCACCTTGGTACATATTGGACCCACATTTTTCTTCCAGTTCAACATCTATATAAAATAATAGTTTCTACCTCAAAAGATTTCTATGGGGATTTGAGAGATAGGACAAGCAAAACACTTAACATCTTACTTGCTACACAGTAAGCACTCAATTGGGTTTCCCCAATGGCTCAGGAGGTAAAGAATCTGCCCACAATGCAGGAGACACAGAAGACACGGGTTTGATCCCTGGATTGGGAAGATCCCCCCGAGGAGGAAATGGCAACCCACTCCAGTATTCTTGCCTGGGAAATCCCATGGACAGAGGAGCCTCAAGGGCTATAGTCCATGGGATCTCAAAGAGTCGGGTATGATTGAGCACTAGCATGCACTTAAACACTCAATAATCAGTAGCTTTACTTTTTGAGGCATATTTTAAGATTTTATTTAATGCATATGCCTGTCAGCCATACATTTTTGAAGATTTGTAAATCTTCAAAAGGTTTGGAGATGTCACTTCATGTCTCAGTTTTAAACTCTTCTACATCTCAAGTGTTTCTGAAAATTAAGTTCTATGAAAAGAATCATGGTGCCTTTGAAAGAGGGCAAGAGTTCCAGAGGTCAGCTTGTAAAAACTTTTATCAAGCAACTCCTGTTACAATGTTTAACGAGTAAACTTGATCTTTGTTGTTGTTCGGTCACTAAGTCCTGTTCTACTCTCTGCAACCCCATGAGCTGCAGCATGCCATGCTTCCCTGTCCTTCTCTATCTCCCGGAGTTTGCTCATGTAAATTACCAATAAGACTAGTTCTAGCCTTAAAGAGCAAAATGCAAGGAAAGTGAAATGTTAAATTGAAGAAGCACAATTCCTGGTTGGGGAAAGGATCTTACTCTTCATTGCTCTTTGCATGGTGTTCCTGATGGATGATAAACAAATGAAGGGAAAAAAAACTGACTTAAGGGGATCGTCCCCACCCAGGGATCAAACCCAGGTCTCCTGAATTGCAGGCAGATTCTTTACCATCTGAGCCACCAGGGAAGAATTATTGGAAACTAATTCCTAATAATTCTGCTCAGTGGAGACTAAATGAACTCCACCTGACTGAGCTGATGTTTTAGCCCAGAGACTAAAGCTGGCAGCTGACCATCCATGGTCACAAACCCAAGGTCCTCCCTCTTGGTGGAAAGGCATCCCTGAGAGATCAAATTAAAGATCCGAAGGTGTGTTTGGTGAAGATTGAATTAGACCAGAGGGAACTGAGTGTCCTTCAGGGATATCTCTAGCAGTTGAGAAGACCCTGTGGAATAACCTTCCTTCCCTCCAGAGAAGTTTCAGTCTGGATAACTGATTTGGACTGTTCAAAGCTTTGGGAGTTTTTTTACCCCATCTTTGTTTCAGTTAACTGCCTTTTTGCTCAACTTTTCTGAACCTTTTCCCTTCACTTACACCCCTGACAGCATGGCTTGGAGTTGACAAGTCCTAGGTGGCCTTTGCTGTATGGTACGTGGTAAACAGGGCTTTTCTGGTGGCTCAGCAGTGATGGAACTGCCTACCAATTCAGGAGGCCCGGGTCCGATCCCTGGGTCAGGAAGATCCCCTGGAGAAGGAATTGGCAACCCACTCCAGTATTCTTGCCTGGAGAATTCTATGGACAGAGGAGCCTGGCGGGCTATAGACCATAGAGTCACAAAAGACTCAGACACGACTTAGTGACTGAACAAAAAGACATAGTAAACAACTTTTATTCCTCTTCACACCTTGAGATCCACATAGTTACAATGGGAATAGCCTGAGCCTCCTCACTAGCTTGGTGTTAGGATTAATGAAAAGTCAAGTGCGAAGTTTCTGGTCTTGAACCTGTCACATGATAATTCTTCAACAAATGGTAGCTGTCATGATTATTTGCATAACATAAATTTAATTCTCCTTGCTGAGGATACATCAAGGTACATACATCATGCATGAGTTTATAAAATATCTCTAAAATAGCTATTTCTTGAAAATGTTCACCTTATGTTGCTAGTATCATGGTGGTTAAGTTTAGATTGATTTTTTTTTAAATTTTGAATTTCAGAGAGTGACATTTTATGACCTTATACCTAACTGTGAGGGTGTATCCAGTTTGAGACTTGCAGTCGTCCATGAACTATCTGAAATTTAGTAATACTTATTGGGCTTTCATAGGTCAAATATTTGAGATCTGATTCTCTTGCAGGATAAAGTAGACTCTACTGGAGATTGACAAACTCTACAATTAACTTCAAAAAAGCATGTCCTTTGGGGGAATCCCTTAGAATTTCCCTCATTTCTAATTGTAGTGGGTCTGTTGTACTATTTTACAAAGAAAGGGCAAACTCATTAAAGTTTGTTGGGATAGTTCTCAAAAGTTCAAACAGGCTTTGATTTCTTTATCCATTTTGGAATCTTCAGACTTTTCAAAAACCCTTCATTATGGCAATTGATGCAGTCGATGTGATTATAAGAACTTTGAGAACAGAAAACATACTGCTTTTCTGAATTTCTGAGAAATTATTGCCAAAGGAAAGAATTTGACTTCTGTCCAGAAAGAATATCTGATTTGTTTGGATTTGGGATAAACTCAAGCCATATATGTTTGGCCAAGAATATAATTTGTGGACCGATCACCAAGCTCTAAGCAAGACTCAGGTTTCAGAAAGCTATGACAACATCAGGGATCTCACGTGATTATTAAACATGCTCTGGATAGATGAATATCCAGGCCAAACACAACAACACAAAATCCTTCTCATCAACAGGGCACTGAGAAACTCCTGGACCTTCAAGAAATGGATGTTACTTGGTGGTGTTTTGTTTGGATAGCAGGAGAGCAACACAGAAACAGCTCCCTAGAGGAGCAGGGGCAGCGCTGATTTGGGGGAGCCCCTTTTCTAATCACGTGTTTCCTGATCCTGGCAGTCATGGAGATTTTGCCCTCTGCACTCACAAGGAGGTATCTGAGGATCCGTCTATGACTGTGCCATGGGCTTCAAGGTGGCTCAGTGGTAAAAAATCCACCCGCCAATGCAGGAGACCCAGGTTCTATCCCTGGGTCGGGAAGCTCTCCTGGAGAAGGCAATGGCAACCCACTCCAGTATTCTTGCCTGGGAAATCACATGGACAGAGGAGCCTGGCGGGCTATAGTCCATGGGGTCACAAAAGAGTCGGACACGACTGACTAAACAGTAAGAACAGAGGACCATGTACATACAGGAGCGTTCCTCCCTGACATGGCATCTGTTTCTTCCTTCCTTCTCTGGGTCTTAGTTGTGGCATGCGTGCATGCTACGTCCCTGCAGTCACGTCCTCCTTTGTGCAACGCTATGGACTGTAGCCCTCGAGACTCCTCTGTCCACGGGATTTCCCAGGCAGGAATACTGAAGTGAATTGCCATTTCTTCCTCTGGGGGATCTTCCCAATCCGGGGATCAAACCCATGTCTCTTACATCTTCCGCATTGGCAGGTGGGTTCCTTACCACTAGCGCCACCTGGGAAGCCCCTGTTTGTGGCGCGTGGGATCTATTAATAGTTCCCTGCTGCTGCTGCTGCTAAGTCACTTGAGTCGTGTCCGACTCTGTGTGACCCCATAGACGGCAGCCCACCAGGCTCCCCCATCCCTGGGATTCTTCAGGCAAGAACACTGGAGTGCGTTGCCATTTCCTTCTCCAAACCATGAAAGTGAAAAGGGAAAGTGAAGTCACTCAGTCATGTCCGACTCTCAGCGACCCCATGGACTGCAGCCTACCAGGTTCCTCCGTGCATGGGATTTTCCAGGTGAGAGTACTGGAGTGGGGTGCCATTGCCTTCTCTGAATAGTTCCCTGACTAAGGGTCAAATCTGGGCCCCCTGCGTTGGGAGTCTTAGCCACTGGATCACCAGGGCAGCCCCTGACATGGAGTGTTTCTAATGTCTGATTTCTCTTCAGGAAGCTTTTATTTTTTTAATTTTTAAGGTTTTTTTTTTTTTTTTGCTATGCTGCAGGGCTTACAGGATATTAGTTCCCAAACCAGGGGTTGAACCCAGGGCCATGCAGTGGAAGCACCAGGTCCTAACCACTGGACAGCCAGAGAATTCCCAGTACTCTTTCTTTTATGATTTGCTTTCTGTTTCTCTAACTGGGGCTTCCTTGGAGGCTCAGAAGGTAATCTGCATGCAGTGCAGGAGACCCAGGTTTGATCCCTGGGGCAGGAAGATTCCCTGGAGAAGGGAATGGCTACCCACTCCAGTGTTCTTGCCTGCAGAATTCCATGGACAGAGGAGCTTGGAGGGCTACAGTCCATGGGGAAGCAGAGTCGGACACGACTGAGCAACTAAGCACAGCCCAGCACAAGCATCAGATCAGTGGCTAACTAATTGTTTTCTTTTTAACCCTTTGTGACCCCTCATTGCCGTTGCCCCCACTAAGGACTGATGCTCCCCCCTCCAACTTGGGGGAGGCCCTCTCAGGGTGTCCTCGCAGCAGGAACAGCTTCATGGCCTAGATAGGCACTAGGTGGGGAGAACAGGGAGGAGAAGAGACACTTAAAGTCGAGATGGGGGCTGTGCCTCCCAAACCAGTGAATCTAGAACATTCTGCTGATTCTCTTAACAAATCTTTGACTGATAGGTGTCAGGGACAATTTACATGTAGACAAATCAATAGATACATGCTGACAAATGGTAATTAGCACCAGGACAGGAATAGGGTTCAGTGACAGAGAATATTGTGGTGGTGAAGGGAAGGGTGGGAACCTATTTAGACAAAGTAGTCAAAGTCGGT
The DNA here is from genome assembly GCF_963930625.1 of Muntiacus reevesi. Taxonomy (NCBI): domain Eukaryota; kingdom Metazoa; phylum Chordata; class Mammalia; order Artiodactyla; family Cervidae; genus Muntiacus; species Muntiacus reevesi. The sequence continues at coordinate 15,396,786 of NC_089266.1, read as the reverse complement.
CTCTGTGGTTGAGATCCGAAGGAAGAAGAGGAGCCAGCTCTCAGAGGGGGGAGAAGGGGCACAAGTGAGACAAATAACGTTGGGAGAGTCTTGGGGTAAAAGAGAGCTCACGGGATTCACAGAGCTGAGAGGAATCCAGCATGACTGGAAAACTGTTGTGAGGGAAGGCTGGCGAGGTTGCAAGATTTGGTGGTAGATTTTATTTCACATACAATGGAAAGCCATGGGTGGGAACTTCCAGTTGGCACAGTGGTGAAGACTCTGAGTACAGGGGGCCTGGATTCGATCCTTGGTCAGGGAACTGGATCCCACATGCTGCAACTAAGACCCGAAGCAACCCCAAAACAGAAAGCTATGGGTGGTTTTAAGGCATGTTGTGTGTGCATGTGTGTGTGCACATGTCATATCACATGGAGACCTGTGAGGAGGTTCCTCACCAGAACTGGGAGATGGGACCACTTGATCCCTATTCCAGCCATTAAGGAAACTTCAAAATGTCATTCAAGTACGTTCCTGGCCAGTGGCAGAAGATAAGATGACTAGAGATGAATAATCAAAGCCCCCTCTCCTACCTCCAGGACACTGACAAGACCGGAGGTCCCATATTGCATAGCATGTCCTGACTTTTAACTTCCAGCCTCTCATTTCAGGGTGTCTCATTGCACGGTCCCAGTGATGCCTTTCTGTCCCACACTGAGTCCCGCTCCTTTTCCTCCCTGTCTCGCTCTCCTCCTCCTCTCCTTCCTCCTCACCCCTCTGCCCTCCTCATCCCACCCCCCACTCCAGTTCTCCCCCTGCCTTCCTCATTAAGAGTCAGAGTAACTTGCCAAGCTGCAGCTCTTAGATTCCTCTTTTCCCCAAAACATTTCTTGGCTCGTCACCTCAGTCCCTGGTTCTCTCCTCTTTCCAGGTTGGAGCCTTCTCTGGTTCCCCGTCACCTCTCCCCTCTCTCAGTTAGCCCAACCCCGAGGTCACTCAGTTTTAAACATGTCAACAGGAAGAAGCGCTCTTGCTCTCACCCTGTAAAAAGAACGTGTGAAGGGATGAACCGTGGGGACATCAGTCCGCGGGCACCAAGACCACGGAAGGCAGTTCTTGAAAACCAGATGAGACAGAAGGTATCACTGGGCGGCCTCCCTTCTTGGCTCACGGCACCCTCTGAGTCAGGATAATGAGAGAACATTCTTAAAACATGACTTAACCACGCTTGGTCCTCAAACAAATTCCTGGATGTGTGTGGAATACACTCTACCAGCAAGCCCAAGCTCAAACATGTGGGGTGGGCTTGTCAGCACGCTTCTCAGAGTTGCTACCTTTACAAAGCCACCTTCCGAGCCAGTGAGTGTGTGTTCAGCTTCTAAAACTTGAGAAAAAAAAAAAAAAAAAAAAAAAAAGCCAGAGACACAACAGGGTTTTTTATGGCTGTATTTTCAGAGTTTTGTATTGTGGTGACTGGGTTTCTGTCTTAGGGGACTGCGAGGGGGGCGTGCCCTTGACATCACACATTAGCAGGAAGACATTATGGAAAAGTCTTTCAGAGATAGAAAAACAAAAACAAGATATTGTCCATCTCCAAAATCAAGCAGAGGGAGAGAGAATCCCAACTAGGGTGCAGTTTGTCCTTTAATTCACTTATACCTGGAGTGTGTGTGTGTGTGTTTACCACAGGCGGCTTATCTGAGTGGATTTTAAGAAATTAATTTAACTGAAAAATAATTAAATTACAAACAGAGGAAAAAGCGTTTGGTTGGCATCGTACGGGGTCAGAGGCCGTTGCTAATGCAATATTTCATCAATTGGCTCATTGCTATTCTTGCATTGATGTGATTTCATTTCTCAAATAGCTCTTATCGTGGCAGGCTTGCATTTAGGATACATTGTACAGATGCCTTATAATCATTTCAGTGTGTTTACTTAAAATTTTAAAAGCAATTAAGCAATTTAAAATATATTCCTGTGTGTGTGTGTTTGTGTGTGTGTGTGTACACACATCCACAGAGAGATTTTATAAATGTCCAGACTAGGGTTCTAAGTGAACACTGGGGCAAGTGTTACATTTATACACTGTAGGGCCCTTCATGCATTTCAAAGAGCTTCATGCAGGCGAATGTTAAGCTTGTTTCATACCCATTGAAACTACCATTATCTTCCTTAATACACTGAAGAAGCCAGAATACAAAGAGTCTCCCTGTGTCCCTTATCCAAGGCCACACAACTGTTACTGGAACCCTGAGCTTCCTGAGTGCCAGTCACTTGCTTGCTGCACATCACAAGAGCTGGAAAATGGTGATGAGTCAGTTTGTTAAAAAATACAACAATCTACTGGGGAGGGGGTGAGGGAGGGGAGGGTTTTGAGATACTTGCTTTTTATTTTGATACAAAATAGAAAGGGCCAAGCAACCTTCTGGCAGGATCTGAATAGATACGTGTGTATCTAGGTGGTGGTATCTTCATGCCTGGACCTGTCCCACGCCTCTGCCCCTTCATCTTTGCTGCAGAATGTTGTGTCCAGAGTTGAGAAAAACAGTTTGAGGCAGGGGTTTGGAACTGCGTTCCAGCAGCAGGATGATAGACCCTCCTGGGATCCTCCCACCTCAGGAGGCAGGGAGGTGCAGTCATGTATTCATTCATCAAATGCTTATTAAGCACTTAAGTGCCAAGTCCTGGGGACATGGAGGAATAAGATGCAGTCTTTGTGCTTGTGGGGGAGGAAGGAAGGTAAACAAGGATGGAGCAAGCCCTACAATAGAGGAGGGTGTGGGCCTGGGAGACCGGGAGGGGGAGATGGAAAGAGGGAAGGTTCTCACGGTGAGGAACGAAGTGCCTCCAAGCATTGCTGGAGGCCCACTCAGTACTGCCTGGTGACACGTCAGTTCCCCTTGGATGGAAGCATTTCTCACAGTGCCAGGCTCTGGCTCCCTCTGAGCCAGATGACGTTGGCCGTCAGCTCTCCCCGCCTTCCGTCTCTATTTCCTCCCTCCCCCACTTTCTTTTTGCTCCCAGTCTTATCCAATTCTACTCAGGAAAGCCACACGTGGTCCATCATTTAAGGAATCAAACCGATCTGAAAAGTATTCACATTAAGGTATGAATGACTAATATGTGGGACACCTAGGAACACCTGCATTTACCAGGCTTCAAAGCCTTAAGCTTTGGCTGGCTACGGAAAAACCATTTTCCTTAGCATGCTGGAGTGCTACAGGCACCTCTGAATTCACATAGTCTGGATAGTTGCCTACTCTTTCTGCACTTAGAGCTGGCCTTGTTTCCATTCAGTCATATGTGTTTTTCCCTCCCGGCCCTCTATTGTGGCTTCATGATAAGGCAAGGGTGGGGGCCCGATTACTACTAATCTGAGACATTTTGGCTGGATCTCCCACAAGGCTGCAGAAACAACAGCTTTGAAACGTTTGAGACACCAGTGATGGAAAACAAAGTGGCTATAAGTAGGACCTTCAGATGCTGTCCCCTGCAAAGGCACTCACTCATTTAGTTCATTCTTCTTTTTTTCTTTTAAAAATTATTTTATTTGGCTGTGCTGGGTCTTGGTTGTGGCACTTAGAACCTCTTAGTTGCAGTGTGTGGGATCTAGTTCCCTGACCAGGACTGGAACCCAGACCCCGTACCTGGGGAGCGTAGAGTCTTAGTCACTGGACCACCCGGGAGTCCCAAGTTCCTTCTTGATTGTTTGCATTTTTTCAGCTTCAGGACAGAACTGGTGTGAGTGAGTGCATGAATGAGGAAAACATTGTGGGCTGGTAAATATAGTGAAATTATATTCCTAATGTTGGGTGGGAGGAAGGAGGACGTGACTAGTAACCTCTACATCATTCTCCCTCAAAGTTTTCCACTAGGATTCTCCCAAGGGCCCTCAGTTCAGTCGCTCAGTCGTGTCCGACTCTTTGAGACCCCATGAATCACAGCACGCCAGGCCTCCCTGTCCATCACAAACTCCCGGAGTTTACTCAAACTCATGCCCATCGAGTCGCTGATGCCATCCGGCCATCTCATCCTCTGTCGTCCCCTTCTCCTCCTGCCCACAATCCCTCCCAGCATCAAGGTCTTTTCCAATTAGTCAACTCTTCGCATGATGTGGCCAAAGTATTGGAGTTTCAGCTTCAGCATCAGTCCTTCCAATGAACACCCAGGACTTATCTCCTTCAGGATGGACTGGTTGGATCTCCTTGCAGTCCAAGGGACTCTCAAGAGTCTTCTCCAACACCACAGTTCAAAAGCATCAATTTTTCGGCGCTCAGCTTTCTTCACAGTCCAACTCTCACATCCATACATGACCACTGGAAAAACCATAGACTTGACTAGTTGGACCTTTGTTGGCAAAGTAATGTCTCTGCTTTTTAATGTGCTATCTAGGTTGGTCATAACTTTCCCAAGGGCCCTACTTGACTGTATAAAAGTGTCCTATCGCCATAGAGTACTGCTTTTGATTTTGTGCATCCCCATCCAGATGAAGTTGTGTAGTTTCAGTCAATTCTATTGAAAATCGTCCCTTCGTCAGCTCTGTACTCTGTGACAACCTAGGGGTGGGAGAGGCCGGGGGTGAGAAGGAGGCTCAAGAAAGAAGGGGTGTATGTATACTTACAGCTGATTCATATTGTTGTACAGTACAAACTAACACAACATTGCAAAGCAATTATCCTCCAATTAAAAAAATATCATCTCCTTGTAGGAGCCTGGGAAGTAAAGACTAGTCATCAAATGTTTTTCAACTTCCAACTTAGTTCATTCTGAGGAGCTATCTTCTTTTAAACACTATAAACTTCAACAGAAGTTTCAGAGAGTGGACATGTCTCATCGGAACTGTCTAATAGCAATGAGATGGGAGAAGGCCTAAGTAATTTAAAATTTTCTAGTAACCATATTTAGAAAGGTAAAAGCAAACAGGGAAATTCAATTTTAATAATATACACTTCATAATATATATATACATATGTATATAACATTTGTCATGCCCTATGGCATGTGGGATATCAGTTCCCCCACCAGGAATTGAGCCCACACCCCCTGTAAGGGAAGCTTGGAATCTTAACCACTGGACCACCAGGGAAGTCTCTAATAACATATTTTTTAAAACTCACTATATTAAAATATTATCATTTCAACATGGGATTGACATAAAAATTATTAATGAGATATTTTACTTTTTTGGTACTAAAGTTACATCATATATTTTTCAGCTCCAGTGCATCTCCACTGGGACTCATCACATTCTAGGTGTTCGTGCATAGGGTGCAGTTGGCAGTTACCTTTTAAATGCTGCGACACTCTTGGTATCTTTTTGTTTGTTTTACTGAAGTCTTATTGATTTACAGTGTTGCATTAGTTTCAGATGCACAGCAAAGTAATTCAGATCCACAGCTAGCTGTCCATCTGTATATTTTTCAGATTCTTTTCCATTACAGGTTATTACAAGAAACTGAAAAAAGTTCCCTGTGCATCCTTGCACAACCAGCATCCTTGTTGGTTATCTATTTTATATACAGTAGTGTGTATCTGTTAATCTCAAATTCCTAATTTATCTCTTCCCACCACCCTCCCACCCTGATTTCTCCTTTGGTAACCATAAATTTGTTTTCTATGTCTGTGAGACTGTTTCTGTTTCGGAAATAAGTTCCTTTGTATCACTTTTTATGTTACACATGTGACATCATATATTTGTCTTTGACTTCGCTATGAAAAGTTCATCATAAACCTATGATAGGTTCATTCATGTTGCTGCAAATGACAATATTTCTTTTTATGACTAAGTAATATTCCATCATATATATATATACTATATCTTCTTATCCATTCATCTGTTGATGGACATTTAGGTTGCTTCTATGTCTTAGCACTATGTAAATAGGGCTGCAATGAATATTGGGGTGCATGTATCATTTTGAATAAAAATGTTCATCTTTTCTGAATATATGCCCAGGTGTGAGACTGCTGGATCATATAGTAGTTTTATTTTTAGTTTTTTAAGAAACCTCCATACTGTTCTATATAGTGGTTAAATCTTGGTATCTTTGCTGCTGCTGCTGCTAAGTCGCTTCAGTCGTGTCCGACTCTGTGCGACCCCATAGACGGCAGCCCACCAGGCTTCCCCGTCCCTGGGATTCTCCAGGCAAGAACACTGGAGTGGGTTGCCATTTCCTTCTCCAGTGCATGAAAGTGAAAAGTGAAAGGGAAGTCGCTCAGTCATGTCCAACTCTTTGCAACCCCATGGACTCCAGCCTACCAGGTTCCTCTGTCCATGGGATTTTCCAGGCAAGAGTACTGGAGTGGGTTGTCATTGCCTTCTCCATTGGTATCTTTAAATGTTAGCAATTTAGATACTTTCTCCAGGGTAAAAATATTTACAATGTGAGAATCAGTGTGCCTTGAACAAGTGATGCCTGAAAATGGTTGTGGAGAGTTAATTTAAGGGAGTGGGTGTCAGAACTGGGGCTTCTAGTCTGGGCCTCTTTTAGTGCTTTATTGAAAAAACTATTTTTAAAGTGTGAAATGTATAGCCTTTACCAGAAATATGAAATAAAGGAGAAATTAACAGAGCAAATGGCTATTCTCCTGGCATCCACTCCTGAAGTGGTGTTAGTTGCTCAGCCGTGCCCGATTCTCGGTGACCCCATGGACTGCAGCCCACCAGGCTCCCCTGTCCATGGGGTTTTCCAGGCAAGAATACTGGAGTGGGTTGCCGTTTCCTTTTTCAGGGGATCTTCCTGACTCAGGGATCAAACCCTGGTCTCCTGCACTGCAGGCAGATTCTTTACCGACTGAGCTATGAGGGAAGCCCTGAGACCACAAAGTGGGAGAAGGGGAAGGAACCTTGGAGATTGTATCGATTCACGTCTCTCCTTGGAAACAATGTTGTACTGTTTCCCTGTCTGTATCTCAGAATCACAGAGGGAAATGTCCAGGAAAATACTGATTCCTGGACCCCCAGCTTAGAGAATCAGAGTCAGGTGGTCTGGGGTCAGGTGTAGGGTATCAGTAGTCTTTAAAATCCTCCCAAGTGATTCTAATGTATGGCCAGGCCTCTGAGTGCAGAGACATCCCCTTCATTTTATAGGTGAAGAAACAGAGCTAATGATTAAGCAACTCACTTCAAGTCCCACAGGTTGTTAGGGGCAGAGTAGGGTCCAGAACCCAGGAATTCTCTTCTTGCTTATCTCATACCCAGAGAAACACTTCAGTAATACCTCCATCACACATCTTTTCCCAGCTTGGTCTAAGAATTTCTCTCACTCTGAATTGAGATACATTACCCAGATCAACCTAGATTAGACAGAAACTTCTAGTAAAGGCTCTGAGCTTTTATTTCCCAGAAAATCTCTAAATCAATGATAACTTTAAAGTGGTTCTCATCTGGGTTGTTGTTGCTCAGTCGATCAATTGTGTCCGACTCTTCTGTGACTCCATGGATTGTAGCCCACCAGGCTCCTCCATTCATGGGATTTCCCAGGCAAGAATACTGGAGTGGGTTGCCATTTCCTTCTCCGGGGGATCTTCCCAACCCAGGGACTGAACCCAAATCTCCTGCATCGGCAGGCAGATTCTTTACCACTGAGCCACCAGGGAAGCCCTCTCATCTGGGGCAATGGCCCTAAATGCCTCTCGTTTTAGGATCAGTCAGGATCTGGAAACTTTATACTGAATATTGGGTTTTACTGGAAAGGGTAGGGAGGAGCCCTGAAGAAGCTAACACCTGAGCCTGATCCAGCTCATCCTCACTGACTCACAGCTAGAGCTAGTGGTTCCTCCAGAGGGGCTTCATAGTCAGAATACCAAGCAGGAAGTGCGCGTGCGCAAAGTGGGCTTGGGGGAGGGGGTGGGGGGACTCTTGAGCCCCTGGGTGGAGAAAAGCCAAGGCCTGTCTCCTGTCCTTCTGCACCCAGGGCACAGCGACGGAGGTCCTCTGTTTTGCCAGAACTGCTGATGGTCCAGTTACTCCAGAAGACAGAAATGTAGGCCTGTGTTTGTTTCTGTTCTTGTGAAATACCCTGATTTGTGAATGTTGGCAAACTGTCCAATTTTTAGAAAAACACAGGGTCAAGCAAAGCCCACTCATGAGGTCTCTTCTACCTAGAAGTGCAAACTTTTAGTTAAATCTAAGACTTTTTCATGCTCAATGTGGAGTTGTGTGTGTTTTCAAAACGGTGATCTCATGCCTTTGTGTTTGATTTTTGCCCTGACCCTGTGAAGCTGATGAAAGCAGGCAGCAGTAACAAAAGGGAAAAATGGTGGAAAAGTCATACTGTTACTGAAAGTGGGGTCCAACTGCTCACCGCCCTGAAGTTAAGATAGAGGAAAAGAAAGGTTGCTTTATTTCTGAGGCCGGCAGGGGGTGGGGGAGCGAGATGGGCGGCGGCAGTGACTCCTGTAGGCAGAGGGAGGGGGCGATAGGTAGAAACAGCAGGGTCAGCTCTGACAGTTATCTTGAAATTGGTCATGCAGTGGTCTGATGAGCGTCATCTTGATTAATTTAAGTACAGTTAGTCTTCAGTTCCAGAGATGTTTGTTCCCATTTCCTTGAGGTCAGTTCTCGGAACGTTGGCAGCGTCTGTCATGGCTACTGTCTGGCCATTGTGTAGTTAACGTCTTCCACCTGGTAGGGGTAATGTCAGTATCTATAATACGGCTCAAAGGACAAGGCTCAGAATATTATCCATCGCCCTTAAGGAGCAACAAAAGGTACCTGACTTTGCTTAATGACTAAGCTATTATTTTGTCTTCTTTGACTGCTTTCGTTTGCTTCTGTATTGTCTGATATCTCTGATTAAAGTTATTCTCTGGCTAAAGTTTTTCTGGCTTCCCAGGTGGCTCAGTAGTAAAGAATTCTCCTACCAATGCAGGAGATTTGGGTTCAATCCCTGGGTTGGGAAGATCCCCTGGAGAAGGAAATGGCAGCCCACTGCAGTATTTTGGCCTGGAGAATTCCAAGGATAGAGGAGCCTGGTGGGCTACAGTCCATGGGGTCGCAGAGAGTCGGATATGACTGACCACACACCTGTTATATATATATATATATCAATGCTACTCTCTCAATTTATCCCACCTTCTCCTTCCCACTTACCCTCACCCCAGGTCCACAATTTTGTTTCTGAGTTTCTTTTAAAATTTTACTCATTTTCTCACTGTCCACATTATTTTTGGGGTTTGGCACCTGTGACACGTCATGCATTTTCTGTATAAAAATGAGAGTGAAGATCATTACAGTGCCTAAGTTCTGACACTATTTTTAACTTCTTTTTTTAACATATAACAAATCAAGCTATTATTAGCATTGCCATGGATAGGCTAGTTGTTCTATATAGGGGTATATAAGGAAAAAATGTTTTCATTTACTGTGAAATGAAATGGAAATCTCCCTCAAAGTCCTGGGGCAACCTCTTTTTTTAATATATAATATTTTTTAAAAATTTGATTTTATTTATTTTTTAATTGAAGGATAATTGCTTTACAGTATTTTGTTTTCTGCCAAATATCAACATGAATCAGAAATAGGTATACATATGTCCCCTCCCTCTTAATCTCCCTCCTCATCCCACCTCTCCAGGTTGTTACAGAGCCCCTGTCTGAGTTCCCTGAGACAAACAGCAAATTCTGGGGCAACCTCTTAGCCAATGAAATGATAATCCAAATAAAAATTAGAATTACTCTTACCCACATTCTTTATTTCAAGAAAAAAGCATCCTGGCTAAGTCATCAGTGCGACTTCGAGAGCCCTTGATTTCAAATAATCTGAGGTATTAATAACACGTAAAACCTTTTTCATTAACAATGTAAGAATTGATGCTAAATTACCCTTTCATCCAAAGTACACTGTAAAAATAAGTGTAAGTTGTTTGTGAAGCATATTGGAGATGAACGTAAAATATGCATGGCATTTGTGTCTTGGCTATTCTCCCTACACATAACCTTGAATTTCACCGTGATTTTTTTTTTTTTTTTTTTTTTTTTAATGTAAAAGGCTTAAAATTAGAATCTGTACTTGTGAGTATCTGCTTCAGGTATATTTCTGTGAACAGTTTCCCCTGTCCTCAGATAAACAGAGGTGGGTAACTGTTTCTGACAAAAGCTGTAGGGAACAAGATTAAACAAGAATTAGAGCGATTATATTTTCTTATCTAAAACCTTCAAGTCTTTGGAAAACTGCTTGGTTTCTATTTTGAGTCATGCTGCCCACATATCTTAACGACAGAATTTTTGCATAGTTTTGCTCTTCCTCTTTTTCTCTCTGTTTGGGTGTATTTATTATTTCATATGTGATGATGCAAAGCTCATTAAAAGGTCCATTTATATTCTTGTTATCTGCATGGGGATCTAGCTATTTCTCTCTTACTGTTTATAGAACCCACACTGTAATATTCAGATTTGCTGGCAATGGGCCCTTTCTAACACCGTATACATTCCATTCCCCTCTGTGACTCTATTTATGGGAGCTCCTGTGATTTATCCAAGACTAATAAAGACAGTGTAAAAGGATGGTCTGTGGGTTTATCCATCCATGGAATTTTAGCACTTTCAGAAGGAGGTTTATCTTATGTTCTTTTTTCCCCCCAATTTAATTAAAACAACAACCAAAAAAAGCGTCCGTCCAAGTGAGTGACAGTTGGCAGATCTGCATTATTCAGCTGGAGGGACTCCAGCGTTTCTGATGCTTGGAGATGGACAAGTAATTACCTCCTGTCTGTGACTATTTTCTACCAGGCTAAGCCCAATGTTTATTGTAAACTATCTGCCATTAAAAGCTGTAATAGCAAGCCTTATGTTCCCACACCATAAATTTGACTGCACTGTTTTTTTATTTACCTTCGTGTTTTATTACATTCTTTGAAATGTTTCATTCTAAAGAAAGATAACAGAAGAATGAAAATTGAACAAATTCCAAATTCACACTTGAAAAAAAGATATGCTTAGCATACATGTATATATATATACATATTTTTGCATACGCCTGGACAGCCCTGATGGCCACTTTCTGGATATTGGCAGCTTCCCTGAAACTATTAGATGCAGTTGCTATTAGTCCATCACTTGTTAAATAGTCCAGAAAACAGCCTAAAAATTAAAGTTTAACCAGACCATATAGGCCCAGGGCATCAGCTCCCAAACTTTTTATTCTCAGGACCCCTTCATACTCTTAAACTGTTTTTGAAGACCCCAATGAGGTTTTGTTTGTATGGATTATATCTATCAGTGTTAATTGTATAAGAAATGTGAACTGAGACCATTTAAACATATTTTTTAATAAGGATATGTGTTTGTTTTAAAATAACTTAAAAATCTGTTAAATGTAGCATTCATAACATTTCAAAAGAAAATTTGCTATTTTCTTTAAAAAAAGATGTAGTGCAAAGAGAGGGATTGTTTTTAGATTTTGTGTGATTTAATAGAAAAAAGACTCATATCTGCTACTTCATTCAACTTGTTGTGATATTAATATGTTGCTTTGGTTAAAGTATGTGAAAAGAATCTGGCCCTACTCATATAGGTAGTTGGAAAAGAGTATTTTAACAGCCTTTTCAAATAATTGTGAATATTCTTCTTTGACTACCAAACCCAGACTCCACAGGTAGTAGCTTCTTAAAGGTTAGCTGCAATGAGGAATTGGAAATCCTATTAGTGAACGTTTATTTTTTAAAAAAAACTAACAGACTTTGAGAGAAGTTTCAGCTTTACAAAAAATTGAGCAAGTTGTACAGAGTTTCCATAAACTTCCCCCTCTCAGTTTCTCCTATTATTTATATCTTACCTGAGTGTGGTTTGTTTGCTAAAATTGATGAACCGGGGGACTTCCCTGACTGTCCAGTGGTTAAGACTTCACCTTCCAACATAGGGGTGTGATCCCTGATTGGGGAGCAAGGCTCCTACATGCCTCAAGTCTAAAAAACCAAAACATAAAACAGAAGCAATACTGAAACAAATTCAGTAAAGACTTAAATAATAGTCCACATACTTTGGCCACCTGATAGTAAAGTAATGCTTAGAAATCTCCAAGCCAGGCTTCAGCAATATGTGAACCATGAATTTCCAGATGTTCAAGCTGGTTTTAGAAAAGGCAGAGGAATCAGAGATCAAATTGCCAATATCCGATGGATCATCGAAAAAGCAAGAGAGTTCCAGAAAAACACCTATTTCTGCTTTATTGACTACACCAAAGCCTTTGACTGTGCAGATCACAAGAAACTATGGAAAATTCTTAAAGAGATGGGAATACCAGACCACCTGACCTGACTCTTGAGAAACCTGTATGCAGGTCAGGAAGCAACAGTTAGAACTGGACATGGAAAAACAGATTGGTTCCAAATAGGAAAAGGAGTACATCAAGGCTGTATATTGTCACCCTGCTTATTTAACTTATGTACAGAGTACATCATGAGAAACACTGGGCTGGAGGAAGCACAAGCTGGAATCAAGATTGCTGGGAGAAATATCAATAACCTCAGATATGCAGATGACACCACCCTTATGGCAGAAAGTGAAGAGGAACTAAAAAATCTCTTGATGAAAGTGAAAGAGGAGAGTGAAAAAGTTGGCTTAAAGCTCAACATTCAGAAAACCAAGATCATGGCATCCAGTCCCATCACTTCGTGGCAGATAGATGGGGAAACAGTGTCAGACTATTTTTTTGGGCTCCAAAATCACTGCAGGTAGTGACTGCAGCCATGAAATTAAAAGACGCTTACTCCTTGGAAGGAAAGTTATGACCAACACTAGATAGCATATTAAAAACCAGAGACATTACTTTGCCAACAAAGGTCCATCTAGTCAAGGCTATGGTTTTTCCAGTGGTCATGTATGGATGTGAGAGTTGGACTATAAAGAAAGCTGAGCGTCGAAGAATTGATGCTTTTGAATTGTGGTGTTGGAGAAGACTGTTAAGAGTCCCTTGGACTGCAAGGAGATCAGCCCTGGGTGTTCATTGGAAGGACTGATGTTGAGGCTGAAACTCCAATGCTTTGGCCACCTGATGTGAAGAGCTGACTCATTGGAAAAGACACTGATGCTGGGAGGGATTGTGGGCAGGAGGAGAAGGGGACGACAGAGGATGAGATGGTTGGATGGCATCATCGACTTGATGGACATGGGTTTAGGTGGACTCCGGGAGTTTGTGATGGACAGGGAGGCCTGGTGTGCTGCGGTTCATGGGGTTGCAAAGAGTTGGACATGACTGAGCGACTGAACAGAACTGTGAAGGGCCAACTCATTGGAAAAGATGCTGATGCAAAAGATTGAGGGCAGAAGGAGAAGGGGGTGACAGAGGATGAGATAGTTGGATGGTATCACCAACTCAATGGACATGAATTTGAGCAAACTCTGGGAGATAGTGAAGGATAGGGAAGCCTGGTGTGCTACAGTCTATGGAGTCGCAAAGAGCTGGACATGATTTAACCACTGAAAAACAACATAAAAAAATTGATAAGCCAATATTGGTACGTTATAATTAGCTAGGTCCATGGCTTACAACAGAGTTCACTCTTTGTGGCATATAGTTTTATGGGTTTTGATAAATGCCTGTCATGTGTCCACCATGACAGTGTCACACAAAATAGTTTCACTGACCTAAAAATCATGTTCTCCACCTACTTACCCTTTGCCTTCTTCCCCCAGACTCTGGTTCCTATTGATCTATTTATGATCTCTATATTATCACCTTTTCCAGAATATCTTACAGTTGGAGTCATACCTTATATACCCTTTTCAGACGCTTCTTTCACTAAAGCAATATGCATTTGGTATTCCTTTATGCCTTTTCATGCCTTGATAGCTCATTTCTTTTTGTAGCTGGGTAAAATTCCATTGATCAGTGTATTACAATTTGTTACCCATTCAGCTTTTGAGGACATCTTAGGTGCTTTCAGTTTTGGGAAATTATAACAAAGTTACTATAAACATTTGTGTGTGAGTTTTTGCAACTCAATTTGGGTAGATGCCAAGGAATGTGATAGCTGGGTGCTGTGGTGGTTGTGATTAGTCACTAAGTCGTGTCTGACTCTTGTGACCCCATGGAATACAGCCTGCCAGGCTCCTCTGTCCATGAGATTTCCCAAGCAAGAAGACTGGAGTGGGTTGCCATTTCCTTCTCCGAGGGATCTTCCCAACCCAGGGATCAAACCTGGCTCTCTTGCATTGCAGGTGAGCTCCTGCATTGCAGGTAGATTCTTTACCAAATGAATCACCAGGGTTCTCTGATAAGACTGTTTAAGTTTTTAAGAAACTGCCAGACAATCTCTCAAAGTGGTTATACTATTTTGCGTTCCTAGCAGCAGTGAATGAGTTTTCCTATTGTTCTGTATCCCTGCCAGCATTAGGTATTATCAGTTGTCTTTTTCTTTTTTTTAATTTTAGCCATCTAATAGGTATACAGTAGTATCTCATTGTTTTGCTTTGCAAATGGCATCTGATGCTGAGCATCTTTCCATGTGCTCATTGCTATCTGTCTATTTTCTTTGAGTTGTCTGTTGAGATCTTTTACTCATTTTTAAAAAATTGAGTTGTTTATTAAATTGTTGAGTTTTAAGAATTCTTTGTATATTTTGGATACTACTCTTTAATCAAATATGCATTTTGTAAATATTTTCTCCCAGTTGCTTGTCTTTCTGTTCTCTAAAGCCAATGGACCTTTCATACTGGTACGGTTTGGTGCCACTGCCTTGATTTCTACTAAGACATCAGCAATTTCACCCACCATTGTTTAACATCAGTGCAAATTTCAACACAGGGAAAAAGGCAAATAGCATCTTAATGATCTCTATAATTATAAAGATAGTTTTAATTTTGTGAGCACCCTAGGAAGGGTCTCACAGATCCCCGGGGCCCACAGACCACATTTTGAGAGCCACTGGTCTACAGTAAACAAGTATAACCCATACTATCTAGTTCAAGCTTTGGAAAGACCAAATAGAAATCTGTTTCCCAAATGTGAAATGCTAACTTCATTTTCTGCAAAAATGATTTAGAAGGCACAAAAGAAATATTATGCACTGAAGTCAGTGTTCTAATTCATTGGGCAGAGTCAATTTTGTTTAGATTTTTTTTTTCTCCCAATGGCTCTTGGCAGGATATTATTCTTATTTTTCAAGAACTATACTGTGTGTATGTATAAATGTATTATCTAAAGTCTGTGAGCCAATGAATGTCTCTTTAATAACCAAAAAACTGATAGATGATGCCCAGTAATGGGCTTATAATGTATTTGTATACATAGACAGTATATGGTGTCCTCAAGTTTTTCCTTTCTTTTCTCACTCCTCCGCTCAGTTATAAGCATAGAAATGGAGAAAGAACTCTGGTTTTGCAACCAGCAAACCTGGATTTGAATCTTGGCTACGTAATCTTATTTAACTTCTCTGAGTCTTTTGTTCTCCATCTGTAAAAGGGAAATGATATCATTGCCAAGACTGTGAAGATTATATTGAGTTGGCCAAAAAGTTCGTTCAGGTTTTTCCATTACATGAAAACCCAAACCAACTCTTTGGCCAACCCAATATAAGACAGTATATATAAAGCCTCTAGAACCTCAGAGGTATCACTCAAATAACCAACATCGTCATCAAAAGTCATCCCTTCCATTTTTAACAGATTCACAGTCTATGATTTTCTGGCTCAGATAATTATGCCTTAGTGTGGGTTTTCTGGAGAAAATACTAATGAGACTTAGTGTATCTCTCCAGGAATATTGTTTTCACAGGGACCAAAACCAGAGAAATAAATCCACTGTTGTCCACCCCCAGCAGGGGGACTAAATATGGGAATGAATATGAGAAGCAGCCAGAATAGAACGTAAGGATGGAACCAGAGGAGGTGTGTTGAGGTGGCTGAGACCTATTCCAAAGGCAAAGGTCTAGCAGTGGTCAAAAGGGAGCTCGGCTCAGTGCTCTGTAGTAACCTAGGGGGTGGGATGGGAGGGCAGGAAGGAGGTTTCAGAGGGAGGGCATATATGTATACTTGTGGCTGCTCTATGATGTTGTTCAGCAGAAACCAACACAACATTTTAAAGCAATCATATTCCTCAAAAAAAGTTAAGGGTGGGACTTCCCTGGGGGTCCAGTGGTTAAGAATCCATCTTGCAATGCAGGGGACACAGATTTGATCCCTCATCTAGGAGATAAGACCCCACATACTGCTGGGCAACTAAGGCCTCAGGCTGCAACTACTAAGCCCGCAAGGCACAGCAAAGGTCGTGCATAATGCAACTAGACACAACTAAGACTCCTCTGTCCATGGAATTTGCCAGGCAAGAATACTGGAGTGGGTTGCTGTTTCCTTCTCCAGAGGATCTTCTTGACCCAGGGACTGGACCCATGTCTCTTGTGTCTGCTACATTGGCAGACAGATTCTTTACCACTAGCACCACCTGGGGAACCCCAAATAAAGTTAGGGGTGAAGGCAAATCATGGGGTGTGTTCCAGAAACAGCAGAAGGGGAAAATCAGTACTGAGCCATCAGGGGCATGCCACGGGGATGTACACGCCCACACAGAATTCCCACGGGCACGGTTTATTGCATCTCCCTTCGTCCACAAACACCTCCATGCTGCTTCTGGCAAGCATGACAGATCAAGAGACCTGCTGAACAAGGAAGTATTTTTAGGACAGAGGAGACCTCAACACCTTGGAAATTCAGAGTCTGAGTTCTGAAGCTTTGCTTCCTGTGCTTTGAATCCTGGTTCCTCTGCCCTTGTGTGACTGAGGGCAATCACATGAGGCAGTCCTGCTTCCATCTTCTCAACTGTAAAAATGGAGTAGGTGTTGTTATTAAACGTTGCTTCATGTGAAGCATCTAGAACAGTACCTGACGTGGGGTAAAGACTCAACACACCCCAGTTTTTGTCACTTGTCTGCCATCCCTGTGGCTCACTCCTCTGACCAGCACTGGGTACAGCTGTGTGAAATTTCTGTGTGTTTATCTGTGGGTTCCCCTGGTGGCTGAGCGGGAAAGAACCCGCCTGCCAATGCAGGAGACGCAGGTTCGATGCCTGGGTTGGGAAGATGCCCTGGCAATCCACTCCAGTTTTCTTGCCTGGGAAATCCCATGGACAGAGGAGCCTGGCGGGCAGTCATTCCCCAGCCTTTTTGGCACCAGGAGCAGTTCTGTGGAAGACAATTTTTCCATGGACCAGGGTTGGGGTGGGTAGATGGTTTCAGGATGACTCAAGCACATTACGTTTATAGTGCCTTTTATTTCTATTCTCATGTCATTGCTGATCTGACAGGAGGTACCAGCCCTTCGCCCAAAGGTTGGGGACCCCTGAGCTGCGATGCTATTGGTGGTGTGATGCATTTCACATCAGGCTCCCATCTCTGTTTCCAAGTTCATGCAGGGCCAGCGTACCAGTAAATATACCCACAGTGTGATGTTATTTATGGGGACTCCAGACCCTTCACCAATGACTGAGGCTTCAGGCCATTGAGTTTCAAAAGCTTTTCACTCTGAGTGATTTTTATTGTGTTACTCTTTTCAGATACAAAGTGTGATCATTGTATGGAACTTAGAACGTAAGGAAATGTAAATCACCCACAATTCCATTGGGAGTTAACATTGGGATTTTTTTTTTTTAATTAATTTTTGTTGAGTAGAGTTAACTTTACAATGTTTTAGTATCTGTTGTACAGCAAAGTGATTCAGCTATATATTTACATATATCCCTTCCTTTTTGGACTTCCCATTTATGTTGGGATTTTGTTTTGATGAATTTCCTTCTAATTATGCTTGCACCCATACAGAGAAAGTGAAGTTCTCTCAATCATAAAGTGCAAATACTGATAGAGAAGGTATAAATCAAGTCTTTATCAATTAATAAGCTATTTTTTAAAATGAAGTATAATTGCTTTAGAGTGTTGTGTTAGTTTCTGATGTATGATGAAATAAATCAGCTGTATGGATACATATATCCCCTCCCTCTTGGGCCTCCCACCTCACCTGAGAAGTGCATTTTCAGTCAAATCAGTTCTAACCATTGAGGTTTTTAAGTGATAAGAATCTCTGATGCATTTAAGTCCACACCAGGTAGAGAACGAAGCAGCTCAGTCACAATGCAGTTATTCATTCAATAAACATTTATTACTTACCTGCTATGTGGCTTGGCACTACTGAGCCCTGGTAAAAGAGAAATGAAAAACAAGCAAACAGCCAACTAAACAGTCGACTCCATTGTTTATTGCAGTGTTGTTTCTAGTAGGAAAAAATGACATTTATTACCAATGCTAAATGTTCATCAGTAAGTTATGGCACAGCCTTCCAATAGAGTTGTAAAAAGATTAAAAGTAACAGGGAAGGTGGAGTAGATATACTTCTTCCTGTTCTTTCCACCAAGTAAACCTGAAAACCCTGGACATTATATAGAAAATGAAAGAAGACTCTGAAATGTGGAGAAAAGGCAGAGTGGCTAAGGATGTCAGGATCTGAGGAACAGCAAGGCAGTCTCTTGAATTTTTTTTGCCTCATATACCTCAAACCTGCAGCTGAAGAAGCCTGCAACCCGGAGATGCCAACAGGAGCAGACAAGAAAACCCTAACAATAGCCTGCTGTCTCTTCCCAAAGGATTGGAAAAGGAACAGCCTAAGAAGACAGAAGACTTTTCAACAATGCTATGGGCTGTATTCAGATGTTGAAACCCTAACCCCCAATGTATTAATATTTGGAAATGAGGTCTTTGGGAGATAATTAGGGTTAGATGAAGTCATGAAGGTGGGGCCCTTGTGATGGGATTAGTGGTTTTATAAGAAGTGTGAGTGAGAGATCGCTTGCTTTCTGCCATGTGAGGACAGAGTAAGAGATGGCAACACAGGGAGAGAGCCCTCATGAGATATTGACCTTGTTGTCCTTTGACCTTAGACTTTCAGCCTCCAGAACTGTGGAAAATAAATTTTCGTTAAGTTACCCAGGCTATGGTATATCTTTTGTCATAACAGCCCAAGCTCAAGGGCTTCCCAGGTGGCGCTGGTGGTAAAGAACCCACCTGCCAATGCAGAAGATGTAAGAGATGCAGGTTCAATCCCTGGGTTGAGAAGATCCCGTGGAGGAGGGCATGGCAACCCACTCTAGTATTCTTGCCTGGAAAATCCCCATGGACAGAGGAACCTGGCGGGCTACAGTGCATAGACTTGGACACGACTGAAGTAACTTAGAACCCAAGCTGATTAAAACAGATTTTGGTACTGAGAAGTGGGATGCTGCTGTAACAACTACTTGTATGTGCAGAAGCAGCTTTGGAACTGGGTAATGGGTAAAGCCTGGAGAAGGGTATGGCAACCCACTCCAGTACACTCGCCTGGAGAATCCCATGGACAGAGGAGCCTGGTGGGCTACAGTCCATAGGGTCATACCGAGTTGGACATGACAGAAGTGATTTTGCATGCATGCATGCATGCAATGGGTAAAGGCTGGAAGAGTTTTGAGGTGCATGCTAGAAATATAGATGTTAAAAGTTATTTTGGTGAGGGACTCCCCTGGATATCCAGTGGTTAGGACTCCACTCTCACTGCTGAGGGCTCAGGTTCAATCCCTAGTCAGGGAACTAAAATCCCACAAACCACATGGTGTGGCCTACAAACAACAACAAAAAAAGTGATTTTGGTGAGATCTTGGACAGAAATGTGAAATAGTTTGAAAATTGAAGGAAAGGTGATCCTCATTATAATTTGATAAAGAACTTAGCTGAAATGTGTTCTAGTGATTTGGGTAAGGTAGAATTGTGAATGATAAAATTAGATACTTTGCTGAGATTTCCAGGAGAAGAAACCATTGAAAGAGAAGTTTGGTTCCTCCTGAATACTTCGAGTAAAACGTGGAAGAGAAGAGATGAATTGAAGAAGGAATTAAGAAAAAGGAACCAGAACTTGAAGATTCAGAAAATTTTCAACATATCCATATAGTGAAAAAAAAAAAAAATGAGAGAGAGGACTTCACAGGTGGTCAAGTGGTTAAGAATCTGCCTTCAAATACAGGGAACACAGATTCAATCCCTGGTTGGGGAATTAAAATCCCACAGGCTGCAGGGCAACTAAACCCATGCAGCACAACTAGAGAGCCCATACATGGAAATGAACAGAGGCCAGAATAGAGATGGGATTCTACTAGCAAGTTCAGTTCAGTCGCTCAGTCGTGTCCGACTCTGTGACCCCATGAATGACAGCACGCCAGGCCTCCCTGTCCATCACAAACTCCCGGAGTTTACTCAAACTCATGCGCATCGAGTCGGTGATGTCATCCAGCCATCTCATCCTCTGTCGTCCCCTTCTCCTCCTGCCCCCAATCCCTCCCAGCATCAGGGTCTTTTCCAACGAGTCAACTCTTCGCATGAGGTGGCCAAAGTATTGGAGTTTCAGTTTCAGCATCAGTCCTTCCAATGAACACCCAGGACTTATCTCCCCAGCCAATTTGAATTAAAGGGGACATAAAGAAAAGAGGTGAAATGAAGGAAGCCGCGGAAGTGGAAACTGTCTTGGGGGATCCAGGAGGCAGAGCATGGAACCAAAGAGGATTATTCTCAAGCCTTAAAATCCAGTGGAATTTGCCTTGCTAGGTTTTAGCTTTGCTTGAGACCCATCACCCTTTCCTTCTTTCCTGTTTCTCTCCTTTGGAATGGAAATAATCTATCCCAAGCCTTTGAGCATCTACAAAACACCTACAACAGTTAAGATTATACTCGATGGGGAAAGACAGAAGCTTTTCCTCTAAGACTGAGGCCAGCCAAGGAGGTCCACTCTCACCATTCTTATTGAACATAGTGCTGGAAGGTCAAATCAGTATAATAAAGAAAGAATATGAAATGCATATAAGTTGAGAAAAAAATACAAAGTTTCCTATTTGCAGATGACATGACCACATAAAAAATCCCAAAGAATCTGTCTCCCCCACCCAACAAAAAACAACTAAACCAACCAAACAAAACCAATGTAGAACTAAATGAGCTCAAGGGTGTGTAATATAAGATCAAAATCCAAAGATCAATTATATTTCTGTATGCTACCAATGAACATGTGGATACAAAAATTAAAAATACTATACTATAAACAATCCTTCCAAAAAAATGCCTAGGTATAAATTTAACAAAACAAGAATAGGACTTGTATGTTGTAAATTCTACAATATGAGGAAAGATATCAAAGAATATTTAAATGAGAGATATTCCTTTTCCATGAATTGGAAGACTCAACGTAGTAAAGATATCAATTCTGCCCAGATGGATATAAAAATTTAATTCCTATCAAAATTCCAGCAAGACTTTTTATAGATATCATCAAGAATATTCTAAGCTTCATAGGGAAAATAAAAAAGCTAAAACAATTTTGAAAAACAAACTGGAAGTAATCAGTCTACTGGCCTTCCTTGGTGGCTCAGTGGTAAAGAATCCACCTGCCAATTCAAGAGATGAGGATTGGGTCCCTGGGTTGAGAAGATCCCCTGGAGAAGGAAATGGCAAACCACTGCAGTATTCTTTCCTGGGAGATCCCATGGACAGAGGAGTCTGATGGGCTACAGTCCATGGGGTCACAAAAGAGCCAGACATGACTTAGTGACTAAACAACAGATCAGTCTACTAGATTTCAAGACTTACTCTATAGTTCTAGTCATTACAGCTGATAGTATTGGCAAAGAGACACTTTAGACATATTAATGGAACAAAAAAGAAAATCTAGAAACAGGCTCACACGAATATGCCCAATTGATTTTTGACAAATATGTAAAACCAATTCAAAGGAGGCAAACCTCAAAAAAATGGTGCTGAAGCAATTAGATATCTATAGGTAAAAACAAATTTAAAAAAACTCAGTTGCTACAAAAAAGAAAAAAAGGGTCATAAACTTAACTATGAAATGTAAAACTGTAAGACAGTTAGAAAAAAAAAAATAGAAAAATTTTGCAACCTAGGGCTAGGAAAAGTCTTAGACCTGACACCAAAAAAATAATGTCCATAAAAAGAAAAACTGATCGAGACCATCAAATTGAAATTTTTGTTCTGCAAAAGATTGTTAAGACAAAAAAAAAAAAAGCTCTGGACGTGTTTCTCCAGAGAAAATATTTGCAAGCCACATATATGATAACCAGAATATCTAGAATATATAAAGAATTTTCAAAACTCAGCAATAAAATAGGCAAAAATCCAATTAGAAGATGGCCAAAAGGCATGAAGATGCTATTAAAGATGGCAAAAAAACACATGAAAAGATGTTCAATATTAATTGTCATTGTTGTTCAGTCGCCTAATTGTGTCTGACTCTTTGCAACTTCACGAACTACAATATGCCAGGCCTCTCTGTCCCTCATCATCTCCCAAAGTTTGCCCAAGTTCATGTCCATTGCATCAGTGATGCCATCCAGCCATCTCATCCTCTGATGCCTTCTTCTCCTTCTGCCCTCAATTTTTTCCCAGCATCAGGGACTTTTCCAAAGAGTCAGCTGTTCACATCAGGTGACCAAAATACTAGAGCTTCAGCTTCAGCATCAGTCCTTCCAATGAGTATTTAGGGTTGATTTCCCTTAAGAATGACTGGTTTGATCTCCTTGCTGTCCAAGGGACTCTCGGGAGTCTTCTCCAGCACCACAGTTCGAAGGAATTGATTCTTTGGCACTCTGCCTTCTTTATGGTCCAGCTCTCACAACTGTACGTGACCACTGGGAAGATCATAGCCATAATTATATGGACCTTTGTCAACAGAGTAATGTCTTTGCTTTTCAACACACTGTCTAGGTTTGTCATTGCTTTTCTGCCAAGAAGCAATCGTCTTCTGATTTCATGGTTGCAATCACCATCTGCAGTGATTTTAGAGCCCAAGAAGAGGAAATCTGTCACTACTTTCACCTTTTCCCCTTCTATTTGCCATGAAGTAATGGGACCAGATGCTATGATCTTAGGTTTTGTAATATTTAGTTTTAAGCCAGCTCTTTCACTCTCCTCCTTCACCCTCATCAAGAGGCTCTTTAGTTCTTCTTTGCTTTTGCCATTAGAGTGATATCATCCATATATCTGAGGTTGGTTGCTTCTCCCACTTGTCTTGATTCCAGCTTATAACTCATCCAGCCTGGTATTCCTCATGATGTGCTCAGTGTATAGGTTAAATAGGGTGACAGCAGACAGCCCTGTCGTACTCCTTTCTCAGCCCTGAACCAGTCAGTTGTTCCATACAGGGTTCTAACTGTTGCTTCTTGACCTGTCTACAGGTTTCTCAGGAGACAGGCAAGATGATGTCTGATATTCCCATCTCTTTAAGAGCTTTCCACAGTTTGTTATAATCCACACAGTCAAAGGCTTTAGCACAGTCAATGAAACAGTAGTAGATGTTTTTCTGGCATTCACTTGCTTTCTCTATGATTGAGCAGATGTTGGTAATTTAATCTCTGGTTCCTCTGCTTTTTCTAAACCCAGCTTGGACATCTGGAAGTTCTTCGTTCACATAATGCTGAAGCCTAGCATGCAACATTTTAAGTGTGATCTTACTAGCATGAGATGAGTGCAATTGTCTGATGGTTTGAACATTCTTTAGTACTACCCTTCTTAGAAACTGGGATGAGGATTGACCTTTTCCAGTCCTGTGACCACTGCTGGGTCTTCCAAATTTGCTGACATATTGAGTGCAGCACTTTGACAGCATCATCCTTTAGGGTTTTGAATTCCATTGGAATTCAAAACTGGAATTCCATTGCATCCACTAGCTTTATTGTCAGCAGTGCTTTCTAAGGCTCACTTAACTTCACACCACAGAATGGCTCTGGGTGACAGACCACACCATCATAGTTATCTGGTTCATTAAGATCTTTTTTGTACAATTCTTCTGTGTGTTCTTTCCATCTCTTCTGAGTTGACTAGGTCTCTACTGTTACTGTCCTTTATTGTGCTCATCTTTGGGTGAAATATTCCCTTGATATTTCCAATTTTCCCAAAGAGATCTCTAGTCTTTCCCCTTCTGTTATTTTCCTCTAGTTTTATGCACTGTTCATTGAAGAAGGGCTTCTTGTCTCTTCCTGCTATTCTTTGTAACTCTGTTTGGTTGGATGTACCTTTTCCTTTCTCCCTTGCTTTTCACTTCTCTTCTTTCTTCAGCTCTTTGTAAAGCCTCCTCAGATAACCACTTTGCCTTCTTTTCTTTTTCTTTGGAATGGTTTTGTTTTCTGCCTCCTGTACAATATTTTGGACTTCTGTCCCTAGTTCTTCAGGCATACTTAATCCCTTGAATCTATTCATAACCTTAAGTCGTACCTGGCTGGCCTAGTGGTTTTCCCCACTTTCTTTAGTTTAAGCCTGAATTTTGCTATGAGAAGCTAATGATCTGAGCCACAGTCAGCTCCAGGTCTTATTTTTGCTGACTGTATACAGCTTCTCCATCTTCAGTACAAAGAACGTAATCAATTTGATTTCAGTATTGACTATTTGTTAAAGTCATCTCTTGTGTTGTTGAAAATGGGTGTTTGCTATGACCAATGCATTCTCTTGGCAGAATTCAGTTAGCCTTTGCTCAGCTTCATTTTGTTCTCCAAGGGCAAACTTGCCTATTACTCCAGGTATCTCTTGACTTCCTACTTTTGCATTCCAATCCCCAGTAATGAATAGAACACCTTTTACTGGTGTTAGTTCTAGGAGGTCTTCTAGGTCTTCACAGAACTGATCAACTTCAGCTTCTTTGGCATTGGTGGTAGGTGCATAGGCTTGAATTTCTGTGATGTTGAATGGCTTGCCTTGAAAACAAACTGAGATCATTCTGTCATTTTTGAGGTTGTACCCAAGGACTGCATTTCAGACTCTTGTTGATTATGAGGGCTACTCCATTTCTTCTATAGGACCCTTGCCCACAGTAGTAGATATAATGGTCTTCTGAATTAAATTCGCCCATTCCTGTCCATGTCCATTTTAGTTCACTGATTCCTAGGATGTTGAAGTTTATTCTTGCCATCTCCTGCTTGACCATGTCCAGTTTGCCTTGATTCACGGACCTAATATTCCAGGTTCCTATGCAGTATTGTTCTCTGCAGCATTGGATTTTACTTTCATCACTAGGCACATCCACAACTGAGCATCATTTCCGTTTTGGCCCAGCTGCTTCATTCTTTCTGGGGCTATTATTAGTTGTCTTCCACTCTTCCCCAGTAGCATATTGGAAACCTTCCGACCTGGGGGACATCTTTCAGTGTCATATCTTTTCCTCTTTTTATACAGTTCATGAGGTTCTCACGGCAAGTATACTGGGGTGGTTTGCCATTCCCTCCTCCCTATTCGCCATTAGGGAAATCCAAATTGAAACCACAATGAGATACTACTACTTGCCTGTCAGAAAAGCTAAAATAAGAAATAACTACAATATCAAATGCCAGCAGTGATGCAGAGAAACTGCTTCACTCATATATTGCTGGCATGAAAGTAAAATGGTACAGCCACTCTGGAAGACAGTTCGACAATGTCTTAAACTAAACACGTAATGACCAGGCAACCCAGAAATTACAATCTTGGACATTTGTTTCAGAAAAATGAAAGCATATATTCAGTTCACATAAAAACCTATATACAAATGTTAATTGCAGCTTTATCCATAGTAGCCCCAGACTAGAAACAGCCTAGATGTCTTTCAACAGGTGAGTGGTTAAATGGGTCCATCCAAAATGCTATTCAACAATGTAAAGGAATGAATTATTCACACAACAACCTTTCCATGACTCTTCAGAGAATTATGCCAAATGAATAAAGGCAATCCCAAGTGGTCATGTATGGATGTGAGAGGTGGACTGTGAAGAAAGCTGAGCACCGAAAAATTGATGCTTTTGAACTATGGTGTTAGAGAAGACCCTTGAGAGTCCCTTGGACTGCAAGGAGATCCAACCAGCCCATCCTAAAGGAGATCAGTCCTGGGTGTTCATTGGAAGGACTGATGCTGAAGCTGAAACGCCAGTACTTTGGCCACCTCATGCGAAGAGTTGACTCACTGGAAAAGACCTTAATGCTGGGAGGGATTGGGGGCAGGAGGAGAAGGGGACGACAGAGGATGAGATGGCTGGATGACATCAGTGACTCGATGGACATGGGTTTGAGCAAGCTCAGGGAGTTGGTGATGGACAGGGAGGCCTGGCATGCTGCTATTCATGGGGTTGCAAAGAGTCAGACACGACTGAGCAACTGAAATGAACTGAACAAGAGGTTATATACTATGTGATTCCATTTATAAGACACTCTTTGGTTGGCTGGTTTGGGGGTTTTTTGGTTGTTGTTGTTTTTAATAAATTTATTTCTAATTTGAGGATAATTTTTTTACAATATTGTTAGTTTCTGCCATACATCAACATGGATCAGCCATAGGTATACATATGTTCCCTCCCTCTTGAACCTCCCTCCCTCCTCCTACCCCATCCCACCCTTCTACATTGTTACAGAGCACCAGGTTTGAGCTCCCTGCATGCATGACACTCTCAAAATGATAAAATTATATAAATAGATTAGTGGTTGCCAGGGGTTAGGAGTATGTCAAGGCTGTATATTGTCACCCTGCTTATTTAACTTATATGAAGAGTACATCATGTGAAATGCTGGGCTGGATGAAGCATAAGCTGGAATCAAGATTGCCAGGAGAAATATCAATACCCTCAGGTACGCAGATGACACCACCCTTATGGCAGAAAGCAAGGAGGAACTAAAGAACCTCTTGATGAAAGTGAAAGAGGAGAGGGGAAAAGCTGGGTTAAAACTCAATATTCAAAAAGCGAAGATCATGGCATCTGGTCCCATCACTTCATGGCAAATAGATGGGGAAACAATGGAAACAGTGAGAGACTTTATTTTCTTGGGCTCCAAAATCACTGCAGATGGTGACTGCAGCCATGAAATTAAAAGACGCTTGTTCCTTGGAAGAAAAGCTATGACCAACGTAGACAGCATATTAAAAAGCAGAAACATTACTTTGCTGGCAAAAATCTGTCTTGTCAAAGCTATGGTTTTTCCAGTAGTCATGTATGGATGTGAGAGGTGGACAATAAAGAAAGCTGAGAACTGTAGAATTGATGCTTTTGAACTGTGGTGTTGGAGAAAACACTTGAGAGCCCCTTGGACTGCAAGGAGATCAAATCAGTCAATCCTAAATGAAATCAGTCCTGAGTGTTCATTGGAAGGACTGATGCTGAAGCTGAAACTCTAATACTTTGGCCACCTGATGCAAAGAACTGACTCATTGGAAAAGACCCTGATGCTGGGAAAGATTGAAGGTGGGAGGAGAAGGGGACGACAGAGGATGAAATGGTTGGATGGCGTCACCAGCTCGATGGACTTGAGTCTGAGCAAGCTCTGGGAGTTGGTGGTGGACAGGGAAGCCTGGCATGCTGTAGTCCATGGGGTTGTAAAGAGTTGAGCACGACTGAGCAACTGAACTGAACTGAAGAGTTAAGGAGTGGATGGGATCAAAAAGTGTGTATTTATAAAAAGGTAGCCTGGGAACTTTTGGTGGAGAAGGAAATGTTCTGAATTGTGATTGTATCAGTGTCAATATTCTGGTTGATAGTCCTACAGTTTCATAAGACTTACCATTGGGGGAAATTTGGTAAAGGATATACAGGACTTCTCTGAGTTATTTCCTACAACTTCATGTGAATCTGCAAAGATCTCAAAATAAGACATTTAATTAAAGGAGTCAGGTAATATGTTTGCCATTTGAGATATGATGAATGTCCTATCCAAGTCCATCAAACCCTACTTGAAGCCCCCACAGAATGACTGTTCAACTGCTCATCTTCAGTGATTTTCTCTGTCTAGAGCATTCCATTCAATGCTTCCTGCAACCCTATGAAGTGCCATCATCCCCAGCTCTCTGATGAGGAAGCTGAGGTCAGTGAGGTCTCCTGACACACCCCAGACCACACATGTACAGACCCGGTATTCTCAGACTCTAAAGCCCATGCGGTAAAGCACCCTCAAGGTGCAGAAGATCACATTTTAATTCAAGTGGGGTAAAGGGTGGAGAAGAGAAATAAAGTGCCTCAGGCTTTGAGAACTCAGATCAGATAGGAGCAAATCCAATTATAGGTCTCCACCCACCCATCCTACTTTGATGGCCCTGCACAAAAGCCACTCCCTCCGGGAGGCCTTTCTGGAATTTCCAACCCAGAGACATCTTGCCTCCTCCTCTGAGACTCCCAGAACCTCTGGTTCAGTGCCTTCCCCATGACTTCCCAGTCAGTCTCAAGGAAATGTGTCTATTGGTGATGACAAATTTCTGTATCTGTGGAAAACACGCATCTTATGTGGCAATGCTAGAGTCCAGAGGAGCCAGGTGCAGCCCAGGGGGGTGGGCACAGCAAGGTGAATCCTCCCAGATAGAAGCTCAAGACTGTGGGTCCAGGACTTCCCTGGTGGTCCAGTGGCTAAGACTCCACACTCCCAATACAGGGGACTCAGGTTCAAACCCTGGCTAGGGAACTAGAATTCCACATGCCACAACTAAGAGTTTGTGTGCTGCAACTGAGGCCCAGCATAGCCAAATACATATTACCAAAAAAAAGACTGTGGGTCCCCAGAACTATGGTTTCTCATCCCCAGAGCTCAAGAGTGGAGGGTAGGGAGAGGAGAGTAGAGAGGTTTTTAGGGGCAAACTACACACTCGAATCACCTGGAGGGAAGATGGATTTAAAAATACTGACCTAGTGTTACTTTCAGAGATATGGAATTCAGCTTATCTATAGCAATTGTACCCCTGTGCTTCCAACATCGTGGATGGTGGGATCTGGTCCACAGGTTCTGAGTCTGCTATCTAGTAGCTCCCATACCCAGCCCTGTATGAAATCATAACAACATTACCATCAACAAGAAAGTCATTGCTTAGAGCGGCCTCCCTGGTGGTCCAGTGGCTAAGACTTTGTGCTTCCACTGCAGGGGATGCAGTTTCGATCCCTGGACAGGGAACTAAGATCCCACATGCCGAGCAGTGTGGCCAAAAAAAAGTCATTGCTTAGAGATACATATTGAAGGATTTATATCTTACAAAGAGCAATGAATTCCATGCTAACAGATTTGGTTTCTATGTTGACGGCAAAGGGCCTCTATTGAAAGAAGTCAAGTAGAGGTGGCTATAAGATCAGAATTGTAATCTTGGAAGACCATTGGGATTTCTCCTAGTTATCCAAATCCTTGTCCTTTATAACAAAAGAAAGTCCTGAATCACATATTGCATTCTGTTGTCACATCTCTTTAGTTACTCTAAATCTGAAATGCTTCCTCAGTGCTTTCATTGTCTCATGAACTTGACTTTTTTGAAGGATCTGTTACTGTTGCAGGATGTCTCTGGAGCTGGGTTTGTCTGATGGTTCATCGTGATGATATTCACATTATGCATTTTGACAGAAATACCCCAGAAGTAATGCTGTGTCCTTCTTAGAACCTGATATCAGATGATGGGCACGTGAACTGTGCTGCTAATTTAGATCACCCGGTTAGGGTGGTATCTGTCAGGAGTTTTCTTTGGAAAGTTCTTATTTTTCCTTTTGTAATTTGTAAATTCCCTCTCTCTTTTGGAGAGAGGTTTTGAGACAATTGTAAATAAACTGTCATTCTTAAGTGTCTACCCTTTAGTAAAAATTAATGATGCTTGCTTGCATCAGTTACTATTACGATGGTTGCCAAGTGGCAGTTTTCTACTTCCATCATTTGTTCCATACTTACTGGCTAGTTTTCTTCTGTAAGGCAGAAATTTTGCTTTTCCTCCATTTATTTATTCAAATACACACACACACACACACAGAATGTATTCTTATTTAATGAATCCCTTGACTTTTTTTTTTTTTAAACAACTCTCAAGAACACTTTTTTGTTGTTTTGTCCTTTTTTGTCTCTTTTCAACCTTTTGGTGCTTTTTCCTATTGAAATAAAGTTGATTTACAATATTGTGTCAGTTTCAGGTATGCAGTTATACACACACATATATATATTCTTTTTCAGATTCTTTTCTCTCATAAGTCATTATGAAATATTGATCATAGTTCCCTGTGTGCTATATAGTAGGTCCTTGTTGGCTATCTGTTTTATATATAGTAGTGTGATATATGCTAATCCCAAATGCCTAATTTATCCCTCCCCATCCTTCCCCTTTGGTAACCATAAATCTGTTTTCTATGTCTTTGGGTCTATTTTTGTTTTGTATACAAGTTAATTTGTTTTTTTTTTTTTTTTAGATTCCACATATAAGCAATAGCATATACTATTTGTCTTTCTCATCTGACTTACTTCACTTAGTACGATTATCTCTGGGTCCATTCATGTTGCCACAGATGGCAATATTTCATTCTTTTTCTATGGCTGAGTAATATTCCTTCGTGTGTGTGTGTGTACTACATCTTTGTGCATTAATCTATCCGTGGACTTTAGGCTGCTTTCATGTCTTGGCTCTTGCAAACAGTGCTGCAATGAACATTGGGGTGCATGTATCTTTGTCAATTACAGTTTTCTCTGGATATATGCCCAGGAATGGGATTGTAGGATCATATGGTAGCTCTGTTTTTAGTTTTTTAAGGAATCTCCATACTGCTCATCATAGTGTCTGCACCAATTTACATTCCTACCAACAGTGTAGGAGTGAATCCTTTGACTTTTAGGCCTTCTGCATCATGTTTTAGGTATTTCTCTTGTAAACAGCACATGGCTAGACCTTTTTTTTCCCGACACTGACTTTATAACCTTTAAGCAGTGAGTTTTGTTCCTTTATATGAGTTGTGAAAATAGTATACAAGGGTTTATTTCTGTAAAAAAGATGTAGAGCTACACATACTGATGTAAAAAAATGTCTAAAATGTAGTTTTTAGGAAAAAAGCAAATTGCAGAAAAGTATGTACAGTTTGAGACCATCTGTTGGGGGAAAACACATTTGTATATATATTTCCATAGTCATGAACATTTCTGGAAGGTTATATAAGAAGGAAGTTAACATTGATTACTTCTAAGTAGCTGGACTGGAGGTGGGGCATGGGGCTCTACTCATAGTTCAATATATTAGTTAAATTTTAGCTTTGTGATCAGGTGTTCTTTTCTTTCTTTTTTTAAAAAAAATATTAATCTGACTGCTCCAGCTCTTAGCTGCAGATCTTCACTGTGGCATGTAGGATCTTGTGTGTGTGTATGTGTGTGTGTTTAGGTTGTAGCATGTGGAATCTTAATTGTGGTATATGGGATCTAGCATGAGCAGGGATCAAACCCAGGCCTCCTACAATGGGGGACATCTTAGCCACTGGACCACCAGGTAAGTCCCTTTTCTTTTCTTTTTTTAAAAAGCAACTTTATTTATTTGTTTATTGGATGCGCCATATGGCATGTGGGATCTTAATTCCCTGACCAGGGATCAAACCTGTGGCCCCTTCAATGGAAGTGCAGAGTCTTAACCACTGGACCATCAGGGAAGTCCCTTTTCTAATTAAAAGGCCCAATATTTGCCCACTAGAAGCTCACAACCGAGGACAGTGACTGAGCAACACTTCACTGTATATTTTGGAGACAGTCAGAGGAAAGCCCTGGTGGGATGCGGTAAGAGCCAGGCCAGAAGACAGGCGGGGGAGGCCCCTGCAGAAGACAACATCTCAGTGCAGTTCTGAAGTGGGGTGTCTTGGCTTCATGGAAAGATTGTAGGCACTGGAATCAAGCAGGCCTGATCTGAGTTCCTGTTTAACTACTTATTAGCTGTATGCAAATTAGCATGCACCAAATTCTGCAGATCCCAGGGGATCATTGGGAGGATTAGAAATCATAAAATGTGCTTCCAACACCAAAATAGTGCCCATGTCAACATTTCATGTACTTTTGAAGAATGCATAGGTGTTAAGCAAGGGGAAAGCATGCTTAAGAGGGAAAGGCCATCATTCAGAGGGACAGCATGTGGTTTACCAGGCCCAAGCTTTGGGTGCTGGCCTGGGGAGTGGAGGGTGACACGGGGACAGCTTAGGAAGAGCCTTAAATTCTATGCTAAGGAGCCTGATTTGTATTTTGAGGGCAAGGGGCATCTATCAAAGGGTTTTGTTTTTTTTGTTTTTTTTTGGCTGTGCTGGGTCTTAGTTGTCACATGTAAGATCTCTTAGTTGCAGCATGTGGGATCTAGTTCCCTGATTAGGGATGGAGCCCAGACCCCTTGCATTGGGAGTGTGAAATCTTAGCCCCTGGTCCACCAGGGAAGTCCCTATTGAAGGAGTTTAAGTGGAAATGGTTCTAAGACCAGATTTGTAATTTCAAAAGGTCATTGACCACAGATTAAAGGGAGAGGGGCTGAAAGTCCAGTGAGGTTGCTGCAGTAATCCAGAAGGTAGATGGAGACATGAACAAAAGTGCTTGGCTATGAGGAAGGTGGACTCATGAAGACCTTATCACCTATTGGACGCAAGAGTGGAGAAGAAGCAAGAAGTCCAAATAACTTTGTCTTAAGCATGGTCTATGTGGTGGTGTGTGCAGGCAGACAGGTAGAAGAGTAAATCTGGAGGAAAGAAGAGTCTAGCTTTAGGCATGTTGAGTTTAAGGTATCTCTGGTATGTGTCACTGGATATGTGAGGCCAGAACTCAGAAGGGAAAGTCTGTGCTGGAATTAAACCCTTTTCTGTTAGTACAAGAGAGGAAGGATGGCCAGAAAGGCAATGATTATTTTGAGTAAGGATCAAGCATAACAGGGTAATGACTTGGTCACAATTACTTGGTCTTAAGGTTATTTTTTTTTTAACTGTACTTAAAAAAAATTTGTTTGGCTGTGCCGGGTCTCAGTTGTGGCATGCAAACCCTCGGTTGTGGCATATAGGATATAGTTCCCTGCCCAGGGATCAGACCTGGACCCCCTGCATTGGGAATGCAGAGTCTTAGCCACTGGATCACCAGGGAAGTCCTGGCCTTAAGGTTTTAAATAGAGGTTGATTAAAAGTGTCAGTATCAACAACCACCAAGGCCTAAGGGAGTATGAGAGGCTTAATGATGACACCAGGAGGAGGCTAGTCCTATTAAAATAACCAAATAATATTAGATGTCTCCAGCAAAAGCCTCAATTGTTTGTTCTTCCAAGGGGAGCTATTAATACAAGTGTTGAAACACCTTTGGCAAGTGGTAGACTTCACCTGAATCTGACAATTACGTTATTTCTTCAAATTAGAGATCTAAAGATATGGATTGGAGAGTAACTGATAAAGCCTATTAAATGAGATGAATCCTAAGCAAAACATTTTAAAGCCTATGTCCAAAACTTTGGGTGTGGTTCACTGTTGTTCATCAAACCAGTCAATCCTAAAGGAAATCAACTCTAAATATTCACTGGAAGGACTGATGCTGAAGCTTCAATGTTTTGGCCACCTGATGCGAAAACCCAACTCATTGGAAAAGAACTTGATGCTGGGAAAGATTGAGGGAAGGAGGAGAAGTGGGTGAGAGAGGATGAGATAGTTGGGTGGCATCACCGACTCAATGGACATGAATTTGAGCAAACTCTGGGAGATAGTGAAGGACAGGGAAGCCTGGCGTGCTGCAGTCCATGGAGTCACAAAGAGT
Organism: Muntiacus reevesi; assembly: GCF_963930625.1. NCBI lineage: Eukaryota > Metazoa > Chordata > Mammalia > Artiodactyla > Cervidae > Muntiacus > Muntiacus reevesi. The sequence goes on along the minus strand of NC_089266.1, from coordinate 15,363,310 downwards.
TAGACATGACTTAGTGACTGAAAAACACTGTGATTCATAGCAACATCCATATGAGTATAACTAGGAAAAATCAGAGTCACATTAAATAAAAATGAGAATTCCAGAATATTGGCTTCACAGCAGGCACCCTATGTAACTGATAGGGTTACAACCTAAGGTTGTTGCTGTGAGGGAGGCCTGCCATGGATGTTTTCAACCTGGGTCCCTAGATGAGGGTCTTCACAGTTGACAGAGCCCTATGGATGGTTTGCAGAGTATTATGTGAATGTGTATAAGTGTACATTTTCTGGGAAGAAAGGCCTCCAAACCACTATTGTAGAAATTAATCCTTTTCTTTCTCTGATGTACCTCTTCTTTTATTGATTTCCTATTATTTTCCTTCTTGTCCATGCCTGGGGCTTAACAGACCACAAAAGGAATCTGCTTACCCCACAGTCTAGCCCGGTTCATCCACATATGGTTGAAATGACTGCTGACTCTTGGTCTAGAACAGCTATTTCAAGCATCCCACCTTGTTTTCTATAAAAATATATACTAGAACCTGCTCTGAATTATTTTGTTTTATCTAACAGAATCTTGCATAGAAACCAGTTTATAAAACTGACTGAAAAAAAAATAAAAGCTCTGTATGTACCCAAGTAGGGAAGTCCGGTCCCACCCACCAGGCCATCCCATAGATGTATATTTGAGGTATATTTTAAAACCACCAGTGTTATGGAATCTAGAAAAAAAAGGTATAGATGTACCTATTTGCAGGGCAGGAAGAGAGATGCAGACAGAGAAGGAACCTGTGGACACAGTGGGGAAAGGGGAGGGTGGGATGAATTAGGAGAGAAGCCCTGACATATATATATACACACACACACACACACACACACCACCACGTGTAAAATAGATAGCTAGTGGGAAGCTGCCGTGTACCACAGGGAGCTCAGCTTGGTGCTCTGTGATGATCTAGAGGGGTCGGGTGGGGGAGTGGGAGGGAGGGGATATAGGTATATTTATAGCTGATTCACTTTGTTGTAGAGCAGAAACTGACACATTGTACAGCAATTATACGCCAATAAAAAATAAAGCCACCAGGGTAAATCAGGGTACTGGGGTTGAGATCAACTCCATCAGAGTCCCTATAGGGAAGCAGCATCACCCATGGTGCCAAGAAACACAAGATAAGGATATTTCTGATCTGCTAGGCTTAAAAGATTATCCCGATGGGGTGGCTCTTAAGAAGGGAAAGGAAGCCATCCCAGGCCTGTCCTGGTTAGTTGAGCTGTCGAGGGTAATGTGAGTGAAACTGATGTTGCAAGCCTGATATCTTCATCAGTTCGATCAGCTCGATTTCATGCCTACAAGGCACACCCCAGGTTGCTGCTAAATTTCTCAGCAGAGAGTGGGATATTTGTAAGAGCTTTCAAATTGGAGAGTTTAGAGGGCTACATGCAAATCCATCTTTAATCTGGAAAACAAAAACAAAAAACCACTTAACTCTTCTACTCCCCTGGACTTTGGTGCCCACATTGTAGACCTAGCTCCTGTGCTTCCCCATCCAGTTTTTTAATTTTTTTCTGTCTTTATTTATCCATTCATTTTCGACTGTGCTGGGTCTTTGTTGCTGTGCATAGGCTTTCGCTAGTTGGGACGAGCCAGGGGTACTATCTAGTTTCGGTGCTTGGGCTTCTCATTGCAGTGGCTTCTCTTGTTGCGGAGTACGGGCTGTATGTAGAGTGTGTGGGCTCAACAGTTGCAGCACATGGACTTAATTGCCTTTCAGCATGCAGGATCTTCCCAAGGATTGAACCCACATCCTCTGTGTTGGCAGGCCAATTCTTTACCACTGGACCACCAGGGAAGTCCCCACATTCAGTTCTTTGACGGAGTCCATTACACCTTGACCATGGCTTTCTAACTGTCTGGGCTCAACTCTGAAGCTGCCTTCATTTAATGCTTGTATCCCCCTCCCTCCTCTATCCAGATTTTTTTTTCAAGGTATATTTATTTGGTTGCACTGTGTCTTAGTTGCAACAGGTGAGTTCCTTAGTTCCTTACGCATACAAACTCTTAGTTGGAGCATGTGGCATCTCATTCCCTGACCCGGGATTGAACCTGGGCTCCCTGCATTGAGAGCACAGAGTCTTAACCACTGTGCCACCAGGGATTTTATCCCTTGCCCAACTTGCCCTTGCTCCCTGCCACAACCTCTCCCCATTTCCTCCCTGTAGGAGCAGAAATGACAGAGAGAATCACCTGGAGAGGCCATCGCTTTATTCCAGTGATGACACCACCACCCAGTCATTTCTTTGTAACTCTTCTCTTAAAGCCCCTGTCATGTTATTTTAAGTATCTTCAGTGACTATATTTCAGGGATTGATGTTTCCAATGGCCAGACATTATTCAAGTTCATGCACCATAGCAAAGACTGGGACTGCTCTTTGGGTCACCAAAGTAATAAGATTTGATTTTTCTCTCATAATTTGCAATCTGGGCTCCAAAAGATATTCCGCTAGACTCTAACTGAGAACAGGGGCTGTGTTTGTTCTGCTCGTCACTTTATGCTCAGCTTAGAAGACTGTAGGTGTTTAAATAGTATTTGCTGAGTGAATGAGTAGGACTTCCAAAACTGTCCAGAGCAGAAGCAGCATCCTTTGAACAAGTACATGATCTCTTGTGACGTCAGCCATCCTAGGACCCCACTGGCTGAGCACAGAAATCTGGACTCGTGTGTTCTCCCCTTATTTCCTCTGCTCACGTGGAGAGATACTGCCGACGAGTTGTGAGCCCAGAGAGTCAGTAACAATTAAATCAGGAATGTAAACCTTGGGATCGTCTACATGTTGAAGCCACGTGTGTAGATGTTGTTCCCGAGGGAACCTCTGCCGAGGCTGCCGGTCAGTACCACGTGTCTCAGCCTTTCCATTATAAATCGTTATTACCAGAAATCTTTACAGAATGTTTTCAAGTACAGCTCAGTGCTTTAGATAGATTTGTTTTTCTCTTCATGTGGTGGAATCACATCTGGACATTAGTTAGATGTATTTCATCTAAAAATAGCATTTATCCAATTTACTGTCACTTGAGGAGAGAAACCTCTTTTTTTTCCTTCATTCTTTTTAAAGGCAGACTCCACTGATAATTCTCTGCAGGCTAACATGGCTCGCTGCCATTTCATAGAGTTAAAAATAATAAAGGTATCAGGTTGTGTGTGTGTGAGTGGATAAATGGAAGTACAACAAAGTAATGGTTTTTATAGATGGAAAAAATATGACCACTGCATTCTTATGGCCCTTTTCTTCATTTTTTTTTTCTTTAAAGTCATCACTGATCTTCCTGGTTATGTGGTTAAGCCCTAAACTCAGCAGTGGGATGAACTACAATCAGACTCTCCTGAGTAATTACACCGGGGCCACAGGACATGACTTGGGGGATTTTTGTCTTAGGCTGTCTTCTTCTTATCAGTGATCATTTCGTTTCATCAATCAACCGTTTGGGTTTTAGAAAGAAAGGTGGAGAGAAATGAGAAAGGAATCCAGAATAAGAGATGAAGGAAAAAACAGTAGCAGGGGTTCAAGCACCAAGCTCCTGGAGCCCTCTGGAACACTTTGCACATATTTGAAGGCAGAAACTGGAATTAAATGTGGCTAAAGAAAAATCCACACTCTGCTCCTTCCACCTAAGGTGCTGACCTTGAGTAAATCAGAGTGGATTCAGGAAGAGACTATAAGGAAGGAAGCACTGACTAGTCAGTCCCAATTTCACCTCTGTCAAGGCCATTGGTGGTTCTGGAGGACAGGGACAGTTCTTGGACCTTTCTTGCCGTGTGACACTTGTCCTGTCTCCCTAAAGAGAACTCTGGCTATTGCGCTATTTCTCTAAAGACACATTCTTATTCCCCACCCCACCCACCCTTTACCAATGAAATCATTATTGTCATCAGTGTGATAGGATGATTTCTGTTTTTCTTTTCTTTCTTTTGTTCTGATGTGAACCATTTTGAAAGTCTTCATTGAATTTGTTACGGGACTTCCCTGGTGGCTCAGTGGTAAAGAATCCACCTGCCAATGCAAGAGACGTGGGTTCGATCTCTGGGTGGGGAAGATCCCCTGGAGAAGGAAATGGCAACCCACCCCAGTACTCTTGCCTGGGAAATCCCATGGACAGAGGAACCTGGTGGGCTATTGTCCACCAGGTAGCAAAAGAATCTGACCCGACTTAGCAACTAAACAACTGAATTTGTTACAGTGTTGCTTCTGTTTTATGTTTTGGTTTTTGGCTCTGAAGCATATGGGATCTTAGCCTCATGGGTTTGAATCTGCACCCCCTGCCTTGGAAGGTGAAGTCTTAACCACCGACTGTCAGGAAGTCCCTGTTTTTCTTTTCAATGCACCTTCCAGCCAGAGTTCATGGGTCTGACCCGTGACTGTTATGAGGTGTTGTCCTTTGCCTGTTGGAGTGGCTTCCCTGGCCCTCTGTCAGTAGGCCCTGAGTTTGGAGTTCCTTTCCATGCAGCAGGGAAGGGTTTGACCGACTCTGTCCACATCCTCTACCCTTCTCATTTGTGACCTCCCCTGGGTGGAGGTGTGAAATGGGAGGTGTTAGCACCACAACCTGAGCTGTGGACTTGAGCCACACTGGCTGAGCTAAGTGGCAATTCAATCCAGGACCTTGACATTGTTGGTACCGTGCAAGCCTGCAAATGATTTGCCCACTGGGACAGGCTTAAGCACATCTGCTCGATTTTCTTCCAATGCATGAACACAGGAGCCTTCTAATTCCTAAGCATATCCAGCCTATAAAAACCTCTGCAGCAGCAACCCTGAGATTGGAACTGTTGAGCCGTTTTCATTTTGTGAAGTATTTTTATAGATTTTTTTTTTGCTTCAGATACATCTTGGCATAAATGAAACAACAGACTTAACATTTTAAGAGGAGACTCTCATTTGCCTTCAGTTAGTTGCAACCTTCATTTCTCAGCTATAAAAATTTAACAGATATGTGAGTATCATGGGTGGAATGAAATTAATTTTTACCACCCACAATAGTTCATTAGTGAAATAAGGAAAGTATTTAATGGATTTGTGCTTGGTGCACCTAAAATTATTTCACCATAATGAAAGGTCTTGAAAGACTAAGAAAAAGTATGATGACAATTAAATTGCCTATCTGAACAGTATTACTGTAGAGAAGGAAAACAGACTTAAAATAGCTCATTGTAGAGTTGAAAAAGATGGAGAAATCCATAAAGGAAGCATAAAGATGTTGCAAATGGAAGGAGAATCTTAAAAAAAAAAACCAACACGATTCTTGTTCGTTCTTTGCACGAAGTCCCAGATTTTCAGGATCTTCCATTTCTTTTTTTGGGGGGTGTGACTTGTTAGATTCCTAAGCAAGCTCTATTTTTCTGCTTTAAAAGGTAAACCTTCATTCTTCCCAAATGTACCAAAAAACCATTAAAAAAAAAAAAAAAACCCTAGCCAAATATACAGTAAAACTTTGTATTTTTCATGTTTGAAAACCTACTAATTAACAATTTGACACTCCTGGGACTTCCTTGCTGGTACAGAGGCTAAGACTCTGAGTTCCCAATGCAGGGGGCTGGAGTTCGATCCCTGGTCAGGGAACTAGATCCTACATGCTGCAACTAAGACCCAGTGCAGCCAAGTAAATAAATAAATAACTTGACACTTCTGATGGGAGAAAGGCCAATAGGGCAGAAAGACAATGGGAGCGAGTGTTTAATAAACGAACTTGCCTTCAGCCCTTGAGTAGTGTCTCCCCACCCCCCCAATAATGTCAGAGGTGGAATGGATCTGAGCAGCCATTTCGTCCAACATCCTTTTTTACAGATAAAGAAATGAAAGCATAGAGAAGGCAAGTGATTTGCTCAAGGGCACACAGTTAGTGGTTGAACAAGTAGAGAATTCAGTTCAGTGCCTTCTATCATGATAGATCAAGGCTTGCTAGCACTTCAGCAGGAATCCGTTATTATACCTATTGAAAGAAAGTGAAAGTTACTCCGTCGTGTACAACTCTCTGACCCCCACGGACCATACAGTCCATGGAGTTCTCCAGGTCAGAATACTAGAGTGGGTAGCCATTCCCTTCTCCAGGAGATCTTCCCAAACCACAGATTGAACCCAGGTCTCCTGCATTGCAGGTGGATTCTTTACCAGCTAAGCCACCAGGGAAGCCCTATTATACTATTAGTTTTTATTTATGCATTTAATTGAAAGAAATAAAAGTCCTTTGAAATGTCCTCTAATGCAGACTTTTCACAGATCCTGGTTTTTTTAATTTAAAAAATTGTATAATTCCTTTACAATGTGTTAGTTTCTACTGTAAAACAAAGTGAATCAGCTGTAAGTACACATATATCCCCTCCCTTCCACCTCCTCGGATCCCATTTCAATACTAAGTCCTTTTTGCTCCATCCCAAGACCAGATGAATGGAGTCAGAAGGTTTTCCTACAAATTCTGTCCCAAGCCAGTGGATAATATGTATCCGTTGGTTTGTTAGGTCAAAGAATAGTGACCTTCCTCACACTTTGGGAATCCTCTTGGCTCCATGAAGCTTGTTTGTCTGCATCTTACTTCCCTCTACTCCTCTTAAAAAGAAAAAACTTAAAAGTTTATTTATTTGGTTGCCCTTGGTCTTAGTTGTGGCATGCAAGATCTTCCATTTTCATTGTGGGTTGCGAGATTTTTTTGTTGTGGCATGCAGAATCTTTAGCTGCAGCATGTGGGATCCAGTTCCCTGACCAGGGTTCAAACCTGAGTTCCCTGCGTTAGGAGCATGGAGTCTTAGCCACTGGACCACCAGTGAAGTCCCCTTCTACTCATCTTGACTCTGTCAGAAGAAAAAAGCAAAGAACAAACCCCAGATTTCTTCCTTGTTGTCTGATAACATTGTACCAAAGCCACAGTTTTACCTTTCTGGTTTTCTAGCTGCTTGTGTTTTTATCATCTGAACTTAAAAATAATTTTAATGACAGATAGGTGTCTTCTGGAAGGTTAAGAGAAGGGTGGGTGTGAAATCTAGAATTCATTGTGTGTCTTGTCATTTTGTTCTAATAATTCAGTGCATAACTGTGCTGGGCATTTGATGTGTAGAGGCCAAGATTGGAAAAAAAAAAAAAAGATATGAGGGTCCCCATACTCAAAGAATTGTTAGTCTGGGGGAACTAAAATAAAAAACTAGAAATTATAGGTGGGTTGAAAGTGAAAAAGTGAAAGTGTTGGTTGCTCAGTCATGTCTGACTCTGTGACCACATGGACTGTAGCCCACCAGGCAACTCTGTCCATGGGATTCTGCAGGCAGAAATACTGGAGTGGGTCGCCATTCCCTCTCCAGGGGATCTTCCTGACCAACGGATCAAATCAGTGTCTCTTGCTTTGGCAAGCAGATTCTTTACTGTCTGAGCCACCAGAATGGGTTACCAATAATAAAACAACCACTACAGCTGGCCTTGGCTAACTTCATAGAATGAATCACATTAGTCTCTTCTTTCTCCCCATCTGTGAACTCTCCCTTCCCTCATCACCCAGAGGGAGAGAGGGGCTAACAGGATTGGAACTAGGGCAAGGTAAGTGAGGCACTTGCCTTGGGCACACCATTTAAGGGGGCACCAAAAATCCAGCTAAGTCAAGATTTTAAATAGTGTATTAAAATCCAAATTAATGCAAAAACCCCACAAACAAAATATCAATATTTAAGTAGAGGTCGAGTTCTACTGATTTTTCCTTTTTTTGCCTCAGGCTCTAATATAGTTTGGCATGACATTTGGAGTTAATATCCAGAAATAAAGCAGAATGTGTGTGTATGTGAGAGAGAGAAGAAAGAGGGAGGGAGAGAGAGAGAGAGAGATGAATCATAAAGTCAAAAGAAACCTTAATGCCCCAAATTTAGTTCAGTTAAATTTATAGGTGAGGAAACTGAGAAGCTAAAGTTTCACCTTAAGCCAATCACAGATATTTATTTTTAAAACTTTTTATTTTGTATTGGGGTATAGCCGATTAAGAATGTTGTAATAGTTTCAGGTGATCAGTGATGGGGACTCAGCCATACATATACATGTATCCATTCTCCCCCAAACTTCCTTCCCATCTAGGCTGCCACATAACATTGAGCAGAGTTCCCTGTTCTGTACAGTAGGTCCTTGTTGGTTATCCATTTTAAATCTATCAGTGTTTACATGTCCATTCCAAACCCTCTACTTATCCCTCCCTCGCATCATTCCCCCTGGCAACTGTAAGTTCCTTCTCTAAGTCTATGAGTCTCTTTCTGTTTTGTAAGTCCATTTGTATCATTTCTTTTTAGATTCCACATAGAAAGGATGTTATACAATATTTCTCCTTCTCTGTCTGACTTACTTCACTCAATGTACCAATCTCTGGGTCCATCCATATTGCTGCAAATGGCATCATTTTTCTTTTTAATGACTGAATAATATTCCATTGGATATATGTACCACATCTTCTTCATCCATTCCACTGTTAATAGACTTAGGTTGCTTCCATATCTTGGCTATTGTAAACAATGCTGCAGTGAACATTGGGCTGCATGTATCCTTTTGGATCATGTTTTTCTCCGTATATAAATACCTAGGAGTGGGATTGCGGGGTCATAATGTAGCTCTATTTTTGTTTTTTTAAGGAGCCTCCGTACTGTTCTCCTTAGTGGCTGTACCAGTTTACATTCCTGCCAACAGGGTAGGAGGATTCCCTTCTCCCCACACCTCTTCAGCATTTATTGTTTGAATCAAAGTCATCTTAAAAAATTATTTTTAATTGGAATATGGTTGGTTTACAATGTTGTGTTAGTTTCAGGTGTATAACAAAGTGAATCAGTTATACATATACATACTCTTATTTTTTTTTTTAGATCTTTTCCCATATAACAGATACCTTTAAAAACACCAAAGCTTGGGGCTGTTAACCACCAGTACTGTGAATACTTACATACTTATACTTACACAGTAATGGCTTCCAAAGCAGAGGAAACTTGGCTCCCCCCCAAAGGAGGCAAGCTCAATAAATTGGTCAAATCAGGGCATTTTAATGGGTTATAGACACAGAACTTTTAAAATAGCTAAAGGTCCCAGAGCACATGCCTAGTCTCTTTGTATCCTTTGCATGTAAGGATTCCAGGAAAATAAGGCATGACCTGAAGACCCAGTCACTGCCTGATTTTGGATGGCAGTGCTTGCAAGGGGTTGAGGGGTAGGAGGGGTCTTGGTTTCAGGCTTAACTGATATTCCCCCTGCTCTGGCTAGGAGACCCACATGACTTTGGCCACTGGAGCAAATACTCTTGCCCATGTACCCCTTCCTTCTTCTTTGTCTCTGCTCAAAGGGGACTTTGCTGGCATGGCTTTTCTTCACATTGACATGGGTTGACCTTCAGGATTGGATATGTTCTTTGCTTCTGATTCAGCAAAAGTATCCTTTTGCTGCACTTTGTCTTCAGTGAGTAGAGGTTCCCTGGTGACCTTGCAGGAATGAGTGGATAGTGGAGGGAAGGAAGGTTTGGGTATTCCAGGGCCATGGCCCAATTCTGGACCAGTGATAACAGTCCTCAACCTACAAGTAACCATCAACAGCCCATTTTGGCAAGACTTAGAATACAGTCCCGGAGAAGGCAATGGCAACCCACTCCAGTACTCTTGCCTGGAAAATCCCATGGACAGAGGAGCCTGGTAGGCTGCAGTCCATGGGGTCGCGAAGAGTCAGACACGACTGAGCGACTTCACTTTCACTTTTCACTTTCATGCATTGGAGAAGGAAATGGCAACCCACTCCAGTGTTCTTGCCTGGAGAATCCCAGGGACGGTGGAGTCTGGTGGGCTGCCATCTAAGGGGTCGCACAGAGTCGGACACGACTGAAGCAACTTAGCAGCCGCAGCAGAATACAGTCCAGTTACGTGGTGATGATGAAAATTCCTGTTCCTCCTTGCTCCTTCCCCATCCAAGTCTCCAGGGAAAGACTCTATCCTGTGCACACATGAGGGTTCTGACAGCAGGAGTTCTAGAAAACTGATCAACTTGTCCTGGGTTGCTTGGGACTTTCCCACTTTTAGCATCAAATACGCCAAAGTCCCAGGTGACCCCTCAGTCCCAGGCAAACCAGCCCAGTTGGTCAGCTTCAGTGACCCGCAGCCAGTGGTCACTGGGCCACATGGTGATCTCAAGAGTCATTAGAGAGCTAGAGCATTTGGCCTTTTTTTAAAGAATAGGATGGAACCTCAAGTGAGTGGAGTAAAGGGGCAGCTGAACTTGCTTTTCAAGTTTGGGCATGGGAACTCTAGTAAAACTTGTCCTTCAGCCTCTGATAAGAATCAGCTGCTTTTGGCCAGGATCGGTGCTGAGTGCTACACTTCCAAAGCAGTGAGAGTTTATTACTACCCTCATGGAACTTGGGCTGTGGGCCAGAGGTGTCTTGTGAGGACTCTTGGGTAATCGGCAAACACTGACGCCAGCAGTACATTTGATCCCTTGTCACCATCAGAATCAGGGCAGAGGAAATGAAGGCAGGAGCTGCAGGACCTAAATCTCCAGGGACAGGCTTTCCAGCAGGATACACCCTCCTGTACGGTCAACCTCAAAGCATCTCCACAGGCACCAGGCTCAGCCTGACCTTGGCCAAGCCTCTCTCCAGGGACAGGGCTGATGGAGCTGTGTGAGCTCCATCATACATACATACATACATACATAGTGGTATGTAGCAGTCTTGCACCTGGATGTTTCAGAGGCAGCTGAGGACAGGAAGGCAAGAGAAGGAATGAAGACAGGGCCATAAGAGTTACTGTTTCCTCTTTGGTACGTCTGTGCCTGCACACATTCTCTCTCCAGTCTGATAAAAAAGCATGGAGAACTCTTATGGTTGGAATCACAAGTGTGAAGTCCCAAATGAAACCAGAAATGAGAGAGTAAGTGTGTGTGTAGCAAAAGAGGTGAGGGTGCCAAGCAGATCAGGAAGATTTTCGGTGTTCAGGGTCTTCCCTGGGGCATGTTCAAGGCATCAGTTAACTCAGGATATCTTAAAGGCATCACCTAACCTCCAGTGATAACTTCCATCACCCTGGAATACACAAAGGCTTCGGAGGTTTCAAAGAGATCACATACTATGGGACAAGAGAGTATTGTTATGAAATGAGTAGCAGGAAAGCATGGGTAAGAAGCAGATAGAAAGATTGGGAGGAGTAACAGATGAGGGGTGGACAAAGGCTCTGATCAGGGAGCTGGAAGAGGTTTAAAGAACCTGTGTTGAAGCAGATAATAGTCTTCTTTTTAAAAAATTTTTCATTGGAGTAGAGATGATTTTCAGTGTTGTGTTGTTTCTGGTGTACCACAAAGTGCACCAGTTATACATATATTCACTCTTTTTAAGATTCTTTTCCCATTGTAGGTCATTACAGAGTACTGAGTAGAGTTCTTTGTGCTATACAGTAAGTTCCTTTAGATATCTATTTTATATATAGTAGTATGTATATATCAATCCCAATCTCCCAGTTTATCTTCCACTCTTTTACGCCCTGCCCTGGTAACCATAAATTTGTTTTCTACACTTGTGATTCTATTTCTGTTTTGTAAATATGTACATTTGTACCATTTTTCTAGATTCCACATATAAGTGATACCATATGATACTTGTCTTTGTCTGACTTAACTTCACTCTGTATGACAATTTCTAGGTCCATCTGTGTTGCTGCAAATGGCACTATTTCATTCTTTTTAATGGCTAGTATTCTACCTATGTACCATATCTTCTTTAGCCATTCTTCTGTCAATAGACATTTAGGCTGTTTCCATGTCTTGCTGCTGCTGCTAAGTCACTTCAGTTGTGTCCAACTCCGTGCAACCCCATAGACGGCAGCCCACCAGGCTCCCCTGTCCCTGGGATTCTCCAGGCAAGAACACTGGAGTAGGTTGCCATTCCTTCTCCAATGCATGAAAGTGAAAAGTGCAAGTGAAGTCGCTGAGTCATGTCCGACTCTTTGCGACCTCATGGACTATAGCCTACCAGGCTCCTCCGTCCATGTCTTGCCTATGATAAACAGTGCTACAATCACATTGGAGTGCATGTATATTTTCAAATTATGGTTTTCTCTGGATATATGCCCAGGGGTGGGATTGCTGGATCATATAGTAGCTCTACTTTTAGCTTTTTAAGGAATCTCTATATTGTTCTTCATAGTGGCTGTACCTATTTACATTCCCAACAACAATGTAAAAGGGTTCCTTTTCCACACTCTCTTGAATTTATTGTCTGTAGACTTTTTGATGATAGCCATTCTGAGTGCTATGTGGTAATACCTCATTGTACTTTTGTTTTGCATTTCTCTAACAATTAGTCTTGATGAACACCTTTTCATGTGCTTTTTGGCCATCCATACGTCTTTTTGGAGAAATGTCTATTTAGATGTTTTGCCCATTTTTTAATGAATTTTTAAAAAAAATATTTGACTACATCAGGTCTTAGTTGTGGCACATGAAATCTTTGTTGTGATACATGGACTTTCTAATCGTGGCACACAAGCTTAGTTGCCCCAAGGCATTAGTTCCCAGACCAGGGATCGAACCCAAGTCCCCTTCTCTGCAAGGTGGATTCTTAACCATCAGGGAAGGCCCAAGCCCACTTTCTTTTTTTTTTTTAATTGAGCTGCATGAGCTGTTTGTATATTTTGGAGATTAATCCCTTGTTGGTCACTTCATTTGCAAATATTTTCTCCCATTTTGTGGACTTTTTGTTTATGGCATCCTTTCTGTAAAACAAATACCATTGATATTTTTTGATAGGGATTGCACTGAATCTGTATATTGTTTTGGGCAGTATTGTTATTTTCACCATATTGATTCTTCCCATCTAAGAGCATGGTGTATCCCTCAGTTTGTATCATCTTTGATTTCTTTCATCAATATCTTATAGGTTTATTCCTAGGTATTTTATTCTTTTTGAAGTGATGGAAAATGGGATTGTTTCCTTAATTTCTCTTTCTGATCTTTCATTGTTAGTATATAGAAAGGCAAGAGATTTCTGTGTATTGATTTTGTATTCTTCAACTTTACCATATTCATTGATGAGCTCTAGTAGTTTTCTGGTAGCATCTTTAGGATTTTCTACACATAGTATCATGTCATCTGCAAACAGTGACAGTTTTACTTCTTTTCCAATTTAGATTCCTTTTATTTCTTTTTCTTCTTGGATTGCCATGGCTAGAACTTCCAAAACTATGTTGAATAAAAGTAGAGTAGACATCCTTGTCTGTTCCTGATCTTAGAGGAAATGCTTTCAAGTTTTCACTGCTGAGAAAGATGTTTGCTGTGGATTTGTTGTATATGGCCCTTATTGTGTTGAACCTTATAGGTTCCCTCTATACCCACTTTCTATAGAGTTTTTACCATAAATGGGTGTTGAATTTTGTCAAAAGCTTTTTCTGTATCTATTGAGATGATCATATGGTTTTTATTCTCCAGTTTGTTAATGTGGTGTAGCAAATTGATTTATTATATTGAAGAATCATTGCATCCCTGGGATAAATTCCGCTGGATCATGATGTATGACCCTTTTAATGTATTGCTGGATGCTGTTTGATAGTCTTTTGTTAAGGATCTTTGTGTCTATGTTCATCAGTGATATTTGCCTGTAATTTTCTTTTTTTGTGATATCTTTGGTTTTGGTACCAGGATGATGGTGGTCTTATAGAATGAACGTGGGAGTATTCTTGCCTCTGCAGTTTTTTGGAAGAGTTTCAGAAGGATAGGTATTAACTTTAAACGTTTGATAAAATTTCCCTGTGAAGCTATCTGGTACTGGATTTTTGTTTGTTGGAAGTTTTTTAATCATAGATTCAATTTCAGTACTTGTGATTGGATAAAGTACTTGTGTCTGGATAAAGATTTATCAATTTTGTTTGTCTTTTCAAAGAATCAGCTTTTAGTTTCTTTCATCTTTTCTATTGTTTTCTTCATCTCTTTCATTTACTTCTGCTCTGATCTTTATGACTTCTTTCCTTCTGCTAAGTTTGGGTTTTGTTTGTTTGTCTTTCTATAGCTGCTTAGGTATAAAGCTAGATTGTTTGAGATTTTTCTTGTTTCCCAATATAAGATTGTATTGCTATAAACTTCCCTCTTAGAAGTGCTTTTGCTGTGTCCCATAGGTTTTGGCTTGTCATGTTTTTGTTGTCGTTTGTCTCTAGGTAATTTTTTTAAATTTCCTTTTTGCTAGCTTCAGTGATTCATTGATTGTTTAGTAACATATTGTTTAGTCTCCATGAAAAGTGAAAGTGTTAGTCACTCAGTCATGTCCTACTCTTTGCGACCCCATGGACTGTAGCCCGCCAGGCTCCTCTGTCTATGGGATTCTCCAGGCAAGAATACTGGAGTGAGTAGCCAGTCCCTTCTCCAGGGGATCTTCCTGACCCAGGGATTGAACTCAGGTCTTCTACACTGTAGGCTGATTCTTTACCATATGAGCCACCAGAGAAACCTCCATGTTTTGTGTCCCCCCCCCCCAACCTCCCCCACCCCCCGGTAATTGATTTCTAATCTCATAGCATTGTGGTCAGAAAAGATGTTTGATATGATTTCAATTTTCCTTAACTTACTAAGTCTTGATTTGTGCCTCAAGATGTGATCCTGGAGAATGTTTCATATGTACTCGAGAAGAAAAGTGTATTCTGCTGCTTTCAGATGGAATGTTTTATCAATTAAGCCTATCTGGTCTAATCTGTCAACTAAGGCTCGTGTTTCCTTATTAATTTTCTGTCTGGATGATCTGTCCACTGGTGGAAGTAAGGTGTTAAAGACTCCCACTATTATTTTGTTACTGTCCATTTCCCCTTTTAAGATGTTAGCATTTGGCTTAACCAAATGTCACTTTAATTAGCATCTGAGGTACTCCTTTATTGGGTGCATATGTATTTGTAATTGTTATATCTTCTTCTTGGATTGATCCATTGATTATGCAGTGTCCTTCCTTGTCTCTTGTAACAGTCTGTTTTAAAGTCTATTATGTCTGATATGAGTATTGCTATTCCAGCTTTCTTTTGGTTTCCATTTGCATGGAATATCTTTTTCTATTCCCTCACTTTCAGTCTGTATGTGTCCCTAATCTGAATTGGGTCCCTTATAGACAGCATATATATGGTGTCTTGTTTTTGTATTCATTCAGTCAATCTCTTTTTTTTGGTTGGAAGATTCAATCCATTTACATTTAAGGTAATCATTGATATATATGTTCCTCTTGACATTTTCTTCATTGCTTTGGGTTTGTTTTTGTAGGTCTTATTTCTTCCCTTCCTCTTTTTTTCTGTTCTCTTGTGGTTTGATGACCATCTTTACTGTTGTGTTTCAGTTGCTTTTCCTTTTTTGTGTGTGTATCTCTTGTAGTTTTTTTATTTGCGTTTCCTATAAGGTTTTAATATAGCAATAACCAGGCTTCCCTGGTGGCTCAGATCATAAAGAATCTGCCTGCAATGTGGTAGACCCAGGTTCAGTCCTTGGGTCAGGAAGATCCCCTGGAGAAGGGAATGGCAACTCCAGTATTCTTGCCTGGAGAATCCCATGGAGCCTGGCAGGCTATAGTTCATGGGGTTGAAAACAGTCAGACACAACTGAGCAACTAACACTTTCTACACACACAAAGGTTAAATTGCTGGTCTCAATTTCAAATGCAGTTCCCATTTTCTGTACTTGTACTCTTCTCCTCCCACCCCCCACATCCCCCTCACCCCACCCACCCCACCCCTCCAGATCATCACAGAGCAATGAGATTAACTCCCTGTGCTATAGAGCACCTTCCCACTAGCGAGCTAGTTCATGCATGGTAGTGTATAAATGTCACTGTTACTCTCTCATTTCATCCTGCCTTCCCTTTCCCACTCTGTGTTCAAAAGTCCATTCTCTATGACTGCATCTCTATTCCTGCTCTGCTAATAGGTTCATCTGTGTCATTTTTCTAGATTCTATATATGTATACATTAATATACCATATGTTTTTCATTATCTGACTTTACTCTGTGTGGCAGACACTAGGTCCACTTACATCACTATAGATAACCCAATTTTCTTTTTATGGCTGAGTAGTATTCCACTATATATATGTACCACATCTTCTTTATCCATCCATCCATCAACAGACATTTAGGTTGCTTCTATGTCCTGGCTATTGTCTGATCCTTTCAATGAATACAACTTTCTTTAAAATTAGTCCATAAAAATCAGAATAGAAACCATGTAAAGCAGAATGACCAGTGTGGATAAATGAGGTCTTTGTAGTATATTTGTAGTACTGAAAAGGCTGGTTCTACATTAGGGACAGCTGATCTTCACCCCACACCTAGAAGGAAGGGTTTATTATTACTTGCAGCAAGAAAGGAGAACACTGGGGATGTTTCCCAAAGCAGTGTCTCTCCAAGTAGCAAATTGGGGAAAGTCTTAACTGTGGGTACATGCATATTTGTGAAGGGGCTTGAACTGTAGGCAGAGTCCAAGTTTTAGTTGATTGAAGGGGACAGGCTGACCTTTAGTGCCAGGGAGGTGCTGACTGCTGGCTGAAGCATTTGTTGATGACATTTCTTCATTCCTCAGTTAATGTGTATCTTCCTTTTTGTTTTGGTTCCTATTATTTAATTCCCCACCTTCTATTCTTTTTATGTCTTTCTGTATTAAAGGGACTAAGTGCCCACATGCCCATCCCCTTCTAGAGGCCTCTCACGCTGCACACAGCCCTGCCTTTCCTTTCCCCACCACCTCACTCCCCCCACCCCCCACCCCCACCTCCTGAAGCTGCTGCCGGTCCCCACCTTCTTTGAGGCTCGATTGCTCAGCTTTTTCTCAGTGTCCATGAGATTATACAGCCATCACCCTCTTACTTGAACTTGTTTAAGTATGCTTCTATTCTTGCAATCAAAGGTGTATCTTGAGCCCTTATCTCTTCCTTCCTCTTTGTAGGTACACCTGCCAGTGGTACCCTGAGGTGAGGAGTTGCTCAGCCTCCCTGGTGCCCTCCAGAACACGAAAGACCACCAGGTCTGCGTGCTCGGAAGCATCTGAATATTTAGAGGTTGGCAGATGGTTGAATTTTTTACCTTTTGGGGGAACATTTCAGCACTTTGTGGACAAGGCTCTTGGGCTCCATTTAAGCACCTTCTTAAGACCATTGGATGAATGTTGTGTGCAAAACAAGGATCCACATGCATACTGCCACTGAAGCCTGCCTAGGCGGTAGGCTTAGCTGGATAGAAAGTGGTCAGGGATTTCTTTATTTAAGAATAAAAAACACAAAATTGGGAAGGAAAGTGGACTTCATCTCCCTAAATGGAATGACAGTAGAACAGAAAAACCTTTTTCTATCTCCAGAAGGGAATTGTGGCAGGAGAATAGGAGCTTTACGGGGAATTACTGGTATTATCAAAGGCTTTTCAAAATAGACTTGAAATGAATAGCTGTGCGCTCGTTTTATTACTGCCTTGTGAGTTTACATTTTGTTTTTGTACGGTGTTTTTCTCCCCCTTATGAGACGGTTGCTAGGGCTTGTGAGCAAATAACCTTTATTGTGTTGAATTTGGGACTGAACATAATTATCTCATAATTTGGGTTCAGAGTGCCATTTTTGACAGTTGTATTATGAGCTTTTAGAGGAAAATTGAGGCCACATGCGGTAAGCTGCTTCCTATTCAGTTGCCCTTCAAGTTATGGTGTCTCAGCTTTCCCTCCCCCCCTCCCCCCCCCACTCCACACCACTGCAGCCTCAGGACCAGATGCTGCCAGAGGCAAATCATATGATCCAGTGTGGGTATCGCCAAGCTCCAGCACCGTCTCTTCTGAAAAGACTCTGGTCCTGTCAGTACCTTTTCCCGGATGACTCTGTGGACATGCATCTCCAGGGATGCTCCTACCAGGAAAGTTGTGAGTCAACAGAAGTTTTGTAAATTGCATCAATGTTCCTAGCAACCTCCCTGACCATTTCAGAGATGCTTCATCTTCATTTCTGACTTGTCTGTCTTGTGGGCAGCACTTTTTACCTAATCTGTCTACAGCATTTCTATAAAGGAGGGTAATGTACTGTGAACAAACTCTTAAATGTGCCAGGAGAGCACACTGCTTACAGAAATCCTTAAATAACAATCTTTTTAAAAAATTTTTTTCTGTTCCTTCCTATTGCCTAGCAGAAATTTGGGTTCACCTAGAAGCAGGTCTCGAGAAGAGAGTTTAAGGGCAGATGGTTTATTAGAGAAGTCATGCCAGGAAACACCAGTTGTTGTTGTTGATTCGCTCCGTTGGGTTCAATTCTTTGTGACTGCAGCATGCCAGGTTTCCCTGTCCTTCATTGTTTCCCAGAGTTTGCTCAGATTCATGTCCATTGATTCGGTGATGCCATCCAACGCCAGTAGGAGAGGGGGAGTTGATACAGGCAAGGGAAGGAAGTCAACACAAAGTGAATCTTGGAGCTGGTCACTACTAAGGCAAGGTAGTGGGGCTTGATCCTTGCAGGGATCTCTACGAAACAGTGTAAAGACACACCTCAGATCCGTGCCACGTGAGGGTGAGGAACCTAGGGTTATTTATATTTGGGCTCCTTCAGTCACTGGTGGAGGGCTGCTTCTGGGGGAGAGAGTGGATGATATTTAATCATTTCCTAGCACTCTACTTTCTACCCAGGCAGGGCTGTCGAAATCCAAGACAGCTCTTGGATGGTAAATGCTGGCAAATGGAAGCCAACCCAAATGTAAGTGGCTGTGGGCAGGAACACCAGCGCATCTGCTACATTCAGCTTCTCCGTCATGCCTGGGAGTTACTACACCCACTCTTCCTCATCCTTAAGTGTCTTCTAGCTGAATTTTCTGCAAATCAGAAAAAGGTTCTTAGAGACTTATTATTAGGAAAGTGAAGTTTTCCTTCAAAATATTTTCTTTATATAGAAACACTAGGAAATGGAACCAGTGGCCACAACCAAGGCTTAATATCAAGGCTTTTCAAAATGCTCCATCCATCACTTGCAGTGGATGGAGGAGATAGAAGCAAGTATAGACAGCCTTTATAGTCAAGATTGTTTTTATTCCACCATCAGTGGATTTCCATGATTAGCAAAGACTTGCTTCTTCGACGCTTTTCTTTAAAAATATATATATATATTTATTGGGGTACAGTTGCTTTACAATGATGTATTAGTTTCTGCTATATATCAAAGTGAAGCAGCTATATATATCTCTCTCTCTCCACTCTTTTTTGGATTTCCTTCTCATTAAGGTCACCACAGAGCATTGAGTACAGATCCTTATGCTATATACTCAGTTGTTGTTTAGTTGCTAAGTCACATCCAACTCTTTTGCAACCCCATGGACTATAGCCCACCAGGCTCCTCTGTCCATGGGATTTCCCAGGTAAGAATACTGGAGTGGGTTGCCACTTCCTTCTCCAGGGGATCTTCTTGACCCAGGGATTGAACCTGTGTCTCCTGCCTTGGCAGGTAGATCGTTTTACTGCTCAGCCATCAGGGAAGCTGTGCTATACAGTAGGTTCTCTTATATATACATTACTTTGTACAACATAGATGTCGATCTCAATCTCCCAGTTCATCCCACCCTTTTCCCCTCCTTGGTATCCATATGTTTGTTTTCTATGTATCTTAGACGCTTTTTGAAAGTGTGTGCATATCCCTGGGTACCTCATGAACCATGGTGTGGCAGGGGTCCAACAGAGGTATGGGATGCTGTCCTTTTGTAAGTAAGTATCAGCTCCAAACACTGACAACTGAAAAGAGTGATGAAACCCAGGCATCCTAGTTTCTGTATCTTGGAGGCCCTGGATCCTCACGTTCCTGGTGAGTTCTGCTTTGTCTTTATCCCTAATGGCTCTCTGGCAGCTGAACAAATCATGCTTTGGGTGGCTTCCTACTATTTTGAGGGTTGAAGAGTCTAAGTTCCTAACATAGCATCAGATGGGGATCTTGGTGCTGAGAATTAAGCTCATAGAGTCTCTCTTGCACAGAGGTACTACAAATGAGTGGAGCTGAACTTCCCTCAAGAAGCATACTGATGGACTGGCATCTTGGCAAAATGGACTCCAGGTCAGTTCTGCATCAGATCTGCCTAAATGGCAGCCTGTATCAGATCCAGGGACCACTTCTACTCTGACTCCTCATTTCTAGTCCCTGATGTGTAATTTGTGAGGTTTCAGAGCTAGAAAAAAACTTTAAAGATCATCCAGCCAACCTGTCTATTTTGCTGATAAGGACCCTGCATTCCAGTGTGGTTGAGTCACTAAACCCAGAGTCCAACAGGGAGTCAAGAGCTGGGCTGAAGGGAGAGAAAGCCAGTCTCTTACTTCCCGTGCAGTTAATAAAGCAGCAGAATTTCTCAGTGGATTCAGGAGAAGTAAACGTTTGGTGCCACATTTATTTCTGATATACCTGCTCAGGACAGTGCAAGGCTGTCTGGGAATCTGAAGAATGAGACTCTCATGGCTCTCACACTGTCTGCTTGAGCTCTTTGCTTCCCATCTCTCATCCCCTACTTCCACTCCCAATTCATTCTCCATCCTATTTTCACTTTTGTTTTTTGGTGCCAAAACCCAGGAACTATTTTCTCTCTTTTCTTATAACTCATGTCCTTCATTCCAACTCCCTAATTCCCTTCCTCCACCATTTCTCTGTTCCCACTCCACCAGGTTCTTTCTCTTCTCCACTACTATATATTTCTCCTTCTCATATCTATCTATCACTTCTCTTAGCTGCCCTTTCCTAGGCTCCCTGGCTCTCCCCCTCTGCCGTCTTTGATCCTGGAAGCATACTTGGTTATGGTGGTAGGCAGCTTCTGTGATAGCCAATGATCCCCAACTGGTCTCTCTGCCCTCATGGAACCTTTTTCCTCCTGGTACAGGATGGACCTTGTATTAAATAACTCAATTCTAATGAATAAGACATGACCAAAATGATGGGACATCACCAGTAAGCTTAGGTTTAAAGAGGCCGTGGCTTCCATCTTTGACTATGAGGAAGCCGGCTGCCATGTTGTCAACTGTCCTACTGAGGGGCCACAGAACAAGGAACTGCAATCGCCAGCCTAACAGCCAGCGAGGATCTCAGGTCGGCTTACCATTACATGAGTGATCCTCTTCTTGTGGAGCCTGGAGACAACTGCAGCCCCTCTGATACCTTGATGGTAGCCTATGAGAGACCCCCAAGTCTGAGGCCCCCAGCTGAGATGCTCTTGGATTCCTGACCCACAGAAACTGTAACATAATAAATTTAAAAAAATTTTTAAGTACTGTTGATTTACAATATTGAAATGTCTGCACCCCTTTGAACTGTAGCCAGCCAGGCTCCTCTGTCCATGGGATTCTTCAGGCAAGAAAACTGGAGTGGGTTGCCATGTCCTCCTCCAGGGGATCTTCCTGATCCAGGGATCGAATCCAGGTCTCTTATGTCTCCTGCACTGGCAGGTGAGTTCTTTACCACTACCACCACTTGGGAAGCCCCTTTGGGTTATTACAAAATATTGACTAGAATTCCCTGTGATACACAGTAGGTCCTTGTTGATTATCTATTTTAATAATAGTGAAGTGCTTGTTTTTAGCTGCTAAGTTTGGGGGGCAATTGGTTATGCTGCAAAACTAAAAATGCACAGTTGTCCTTTATAGGCCTCCCCTCAGAAACATTTGTGCTCTCTGAGCAAACTGCTGTGCCGGTTGGGCCTCAGTCTCCCCATCTGTGAGGCTTGGGGCTTAGTCTAGTGTCCCATGTCTCCTGTTCATGAGGCTGTGTAGCCTGTGAGGTTGCAACAAACCCCGTCTATTCTACTGTTCAGCATAGGAAGCCTGGTTAAAACCTACACATCTTTGTACGTTAAGCTCCACATCTTTATATCTGCCTCAGATTTTTCATCCTATTATCTGAGGTCTGTTTCTAATTTCTGACAGAATCGCAGTGGCCCATTGTGTGCCTCGCTCTGCCTGACACACCAGTTGCATTTTGGAGTCACGGCTATTGTCTTTTTCGCCGCTAATCTCTTGTTTTGCAAAATCCCAATAGAACCTGTGAACAGAGAGAGTTGCCCTGGTGCCAGATCCAGGCACTGTGTGGCCCCCAAACAGGGTTGGATGATAGACAGACACCCTGTCTGCCACTCGAGGCATCTTTTCTTGCTTAAAGACTTGCTCCCCAGATTGCAGACTCCCTTCCAACACTAGCAAAGACTGGAACGTATTAAATAAGAGCAGAGCTGAAATTGGATGGAATGTCTAAGCCACTTAGATTCAGACCTCTCTTTCTGGGGAGCACGTGAGAAGGGGCTGGATGCGTGAATAACGTAGAAGAAGATGTCTTCCATACCTGTCTCATACCATTCAAGCCTTAAGCAATGGTAACATAGTTTTTCTTAAACATGGCCTATAACCCAGGATCCATCACTTATATGTGGTGTCCATGGCAACCAGGCAATGGTATGGGATCCCTTCTCACTGGGGAATTCCTTTTATGGCTCATTTCCGAAACCAGCATGGCCAGTACCCGAGTCTGCAGTTTCCCAGTTGCTTAGCAACCAGCTCCTATGCTCTAGTCACTAAGAACAGCAGACAGTTAAAAAACTGTTTGTCATCAGAATCATATGTTACATTCTCTCTACTTTGTCTCTTTAGAATCAAATAATTAGTGTGTGATAAGGATGTGGGAAAGGGCACCCACTCCCTGCGGTTAATGCCTCCACTGCTCCTGGCGGGCTGCTGCAGGCAGAGGGAGGGAGGAAAATGTTAGCACGCTTTCGGCTGGTAATTAAGCAGTGCAAGCCATCTGCACATTGAAAGCTCTACATTTTTCACATCTCGTGGGGGCATCGAGTAAGTACAGGGCCAGCAATCTGTGTACTGCGTTCCCTCCTCCAAAGCAGAAAAGCCAGGCTCCACCCACAGGTGTTCACTGGACCACCGCTCCTTGGCTGACATTCTTGGGAGGGGTGAGTTGGTTTGTCGGGTTTTTGGTGGAAAGGCAAGGAGGCCATGTGGCCTTTTGAGTGACAGCCTTGGTTCTCAACCAGGGGTGATTTTGCTCCTTCTCTCTTTCAGGTGACATTTGGCAAGGTCTGCAGACATTTTTGGTTGTCATAACTGGTGGGGGAGGGGGATGTTATTGCTAACTAGTGGGTAGAGATCAGGGATGTTGCTAACCATTCTATGATGTTTAGGCAAAGGACAGCCCCCAACAACAAAGTAGTAGCCTACCCACAATGCCAGTGTGCCGGTTGAGAAACCTCAGCGTTTAGAGAAATCAGAAGATCTAGCTGCCTTGTTAGAAACCAACACGATAGCCAACTAGCCAAGACAACTTGTCAAAATGTTGACAAGGTAAAGATGGGACTGATGAAAATCCATTCAATAGACAATTCCAGGGACTTCTCTGGTGGTTCAGTGGTTAAGACTTCACCATCCAATGCAGGGGGCAAGGGTTCGATCCCGGGTTGGGGAGCTAAGACCCCACATGCCTCATGGCCACAAGACCGAAACATAAAACAGAAGCAATATTGTAACAAATTCCACAAAGACTTTTGAAAAATAGACAATCCCACCTGGAATTTCTGTATGTACGGAACTCCTCTGCCCCTACCAGCACTCACTTGGCACGTGTAGAGCAAAGGCCCCCTGGAGTTTGTGGCAATGGAGGAAACTCTGAGGTTGCCTCCCTGTAGGAGAGAGAGAGAGAAGGGACGCAACTTTGGCATTAGACAGATTGGGTTTCACATAATGAGTCCCTTGACTATGCACTGGGGGCACTGGGGGCTCTTAGTAAAAGACCTAAGGAGACTGTCTTCTCAACTCCAAAGTGGGTTTTGTAAGAACTACATGTCAGAACACGTGAAATGCCTGACCACTATCCAGCTCTATTTCTCTCTGTGTCTTAGCCTAAGGACCCCAATTGTTCTTTCTTCTACTTTGAACTTTTGAGGAATATGAACAAAGGTGCTGATCTTATAATGACGGAGGTCATTTTATTTAGCAACAAGTCAGGGACAAAAGCATCATTTGGAGGATTGTTGGCTGGTTGTGTGTGTGTGCACGCACGTGCATGCTCAGTCATGTCCAAGTTTGTGACCCCATGGGCTGTAGCCCACCAGGCTCCACTGTCCATGGGGATTTTCCAGGCAAGAATATAGGAGTGAGTTGTCATTTCCTTCTCCAAGGGATTTTCCCAACTCAACACAGGATCAAACCTATGTCTCTTGCTTTGGCAGGCAGATTCTTTACCACTGTGCCATCTGGGAAGTCCAGTGTAAACATTAAGAGTGTTACATTGCCTCCATTTTACTGGTTCTGTGACCCTGAAGAGTTATTTAACCTATCTGAGCAATTTCTTGTCTATGAAATGGGGATAATTATTACCTCTTGTGTTATTGTAAAGATTGAAGATCATATATAAAGTGCCTAGCCTGGTATCCAATAAAGGTAGGTACTTGATAATATGACAATATATATATCATGCAGGCATCTTACCTTATTTTTTTTTTTTTTAACTAAGATGGGCATGTGTAATTCTAACCCAGGATCTTTTCCACTGATGCTGAGAATAAAGATAACGCTGTGTGTTAGGAAGACACAACTTGCCTATTTCATCTATGACAATCAGATTTCACTCAGTCATATATGGTAGTTCCAGTGGGCACAATATTATGTAAGCAGTTTGGAGGCTATTTCTATTTTCAGCCTGTGCTACCTCTTTGTGGGGGGTAATGAATGCCATACACTTAGTAACCATTTTTTTTTTTACTTGCTTGAAATCTTGAGACTGTCTCAGGACAATTCCTAGTTCTAATAAGTGCATTTTAGTCTGTGTTACTATTACCTGCACCTTTAGTAATTTTCTAGACTGTAGCACATCCCCTGTCACCCTCCGCCCTGGCCTGAAACAGAAGCCTGTCCAGTCCCTGAGCCACTTGAAATGCCTCATCACCTTTCTTGAAATGCATCAACCCGAGCTACACATTCCTTACAAAGGTAATATTTTCTATGCTTTTGTCCCTTATTCTTCCTAATAATTTCACAAAACACGTAGGCCTCTGTGGGCCCAGAGTCTTTGCTGCACACTCTTGCAATGAATCCCAAGTCCTTTTTCTGGGTCACGACAGCTGGTTCGTAGTGGCAGTGTCATCTTCTGTAGTTTGTATTCTCCCTCCCTGTCATGCCCTTATTCTCAGCAAAGTTTGTCTGCTAAGGTTTTGCCCACTCAACCAGCCTCATTTAATCTCACCCCTGTTGGCTTCTTGTTCAACACCCAACAGAGACCGTCTCAAGTCTCTAAACACTTAGAAATTCCACTGCTTCTTCTAGACGGTTGAGTGATCCCACCTAATTTTGCCCAATTGACTCAAGGAGTACAGCTCTCACATGTCACTGCTAAGATTTTTCTCTTCCATGGGGGGATAATCAAATGATAAATTTAGAGGTTGCTTGCTCATCTTTTCCAAGCAGAATGATAGAATCTCACCTGGAAGCTGCAACAACCAGGAAAGGCAGAAGGGTATTTCTCAGACATATATGAGCCCAGCTCCCCAGAATGCAGCAAACAGGAGCCTCATTTCTGAACAAGTGACAGAAGCCAGATTCACAGTCACCCCATGGCTGTGAGTAGGGAAAACTTGAGGTTTCCCAGGAGGACCAGAAGCACTCAAAATATGTGGCAATCAGAGCAGTGGCTGAGAAAGAATCCAGGCAGGTTGGGGGTATCAGGCAGCTGAGTGCTGGCACCACATTTGGGATCCAGGATGACAGGAGACTTAAAACAGGGTACTGTCAGAGCTCTGAATCAAAGCAAGGTTTTATCAGGGGATGAATCTGAGCTCCAGGAATGAGTCGTACAACTGAACCGAGCTGAAGGCAGAGGCTTAAAACAATAAAGCACAAGGGTTAACAGAGAGGGAGGGAAGGGGTTGATGGCTTCTTTGGGGGCAAAGAATCTTCTCTGTATTCCTGTAACACTAGGATAGGCTCCTAGAAGATCAGTCAGTTGATCAGTTAGCAGGTAATGTTGACTATGTACTCTGTGGGCATCATTCTTCGCATAAAGTTCCAGCAGAATGCTAACCTCATGAGGTGCCCAAGAAAAACATTCTACAGTCACTAAGTCTGGGATTTTTGCAAACTGCAAGTGCCTCTTGGAAATCTACAGTGTATATAAGCATTTTAGAAGCTCAAACTTCTATGTTATAGAAATCTGTGTTTTATTCAATGTTTCTCCAACAGTTGACAACAGGATTCTTCTGTTACATGAAAATGATGAGCATCCTGTGGACACACTGCGAGAGACATTGTTCTAGAGAATTCCTAACCTGGTATTCCCAGGCCCACCCTTGTTTCCCAACTTTACCTTCCTTTATTTTCCCACATTCCAACCACATTGAATTCTTTCCCCTTGTACCCGCCCCTATTTCACATTTCCTTCTTTACTGTTACAGCAAGTGATTCATCATCTGCTCCCAAAAAAGGAAAAAATGCTGAGCCTTTCTCACTTCAGCACACCCCCTGCACCATTTCTAGTTATCCTTTAAGGATCAACTCAAAAGAGACACTCTGCCCCAGCCTCCCTGTTTCTATAAATGATCCATTTTCTCCTCTGATCCTTTGTGTCACTGTATCTGTTACTTTTAGAGCACTCAGTACTTTTTGATTTGTATGGCCATTTATGCCTTTCTAATTAGAAGACAATCCATGACTGATTCATTTTTATATTCCTAGCCAAGAATACAGCTCACTTGTAGGATTGTTCAAGGGAAAAGAAAGGAAGAAGCTATGAACAACAACAACAAATGATGTCCAAGGCAGAAGTTAGTTTCTCAATGCTCAGGCTAGAGATGGGCAGCTCCTCTGGCTCACCTGTTGCCAACTCATAATCACCTTTGTGAACAGACTCATCTATCATCATGTGATGCCCCTGGGGCCCAGACCGCCCCCCACCCCCACCACCACCACCAGAATGCTTTTCAACACAGTGCACTGGAGAGTCATAATCAACAGGTCAGGGTCGGCATGACATAGGAAATCTAATTGTCATCACTGATTTGGACTTTTCCATGAAGTGAAAGGAGAATTTAGCAGGCTGAACATTGGAGGTGTTAATACTTTGGATCAAGGACTGTCCATAACACAAAAGAGCAATTAGCAAAACTATTCATTATACTTTCATGTTCATGTCTAGTCTCAAGGCTAATTATTTGTATAATTAACATGTTACCAAATGCAAATAATTGATGACCCTGATCTCTTAGAATGGAACACGAGTCTTGTGAAATGTAAATAGCTGTGAATTACTAACAGTTTCCTTTACATAGCCTAATAGGGCAATGCCTGTAAAAATTAAACCATTTTCGTGTAAGCCCATGTAAGCTAGAAGACTGACAAAGTAAAACAATACACTGTGTGCTTAAAGGCATTGAAAAAGCACAGATTTTTAAATTCTCACTCTACTGCTTTCTAGCTGTGACCTTGGGCAAGTTACTTAATCTCTGTTTAACTCATGTTATTTTATAAATCTCAGTTTCTGCATTTATGAAATGGGTGTAACAGTGGCCCCTAGTTCACAGGATTGTTGAGAATTAAATGAGGGTTGACTTATTTGTAAAGAGTGCACAGTAAATGTGGGCCATTGTTTTCATTATTATACTTTGTGTTGCTTGGATTTTATACAGAAAGAAATATTATAGGGATACCTGTATATGTGTAGCTGAGTCCCTCTTCACTGTTCACTTGAAACTATCACAACATTGTTAATTGGCTACACTGCAATACAAAATAAATTCAAAACAAAAAATTTCGAGGGAAAGGGAATGTATACAGATGTCCCTTTTACAACACCATTCATGTGTTCCTGTAAAGTTCGTATGGTCTATGGCATAGCCCATTGAAAAGAACTGGACTGCCTGGGGGGAAAAAAAAGGTTGGGAAGACCACTCAAAAAACTGATACAGTTTTGTAACCCAAGCACTAACAAAAACAATGTCAGTACTAACAAAATATTAGCCCCACTAAACCTTCGCTTGAACATTGCACACTGCATTCCTTGAACTCAGGGACTGCTGGTGCTTCTTTTGAGATAAAAGTCCTGGAGAACATTCATTTCTAAGAGGGATCAGTTTAATCAAAATTAAACATGTGATTTAAGGAGTAGTGTTCTGGTTTAAAGGGAAATGTCTTCACAGATTCATCATCAGTACCCTGAACTTCTCTAGAAATCACAACATGATGATAACAGGGATTCTTAAAGTCACTGAATCAGTTACTTTCTGCACCCAAAAAATATGCAGCTTTTCTTTAAGACTTCCATAGAGTGCTAAGGTTTTATTTTAAAGAGGTAGTTACTGTAAGAAAGAGTGTCTCTGGTTGCTTCAAAATTTTAACATGCTAAGAAAAATAACTGCATAGGAAACAACATGACTTCCATGTTATATCAATTCCCTATTTACCTATGGCAGGTAAGGTAATTCACATGTAAAACACATGTAGCAATACAGTTTGCATTGCCTATCTCCTACCAGTTGCTGTGATAGGAGCTAAATATAATCATATGATTTAATCTGCTCTTTAATCTAAGGTGGTGGGTATGCTTATCTCTGATAAGACTCAGGGATATTAACTTGCCTGAGATCACAAATTCTTAAGTAGCAAAGCCAGAACTCCTCTTTGGAATCGAACTGATTCCCAAACTCACATTCTTTATGACATTATACCTTAAGAGTGGATGGAACAGGAAAGGAGACAGATACCCCTGGCTGTGGTGATGAGTAAAAGCCTGATTCCTAACCACAAGTCACTAACATTTAATCTCATTTAATTCTCACAACACCCCTCCTACTTAGCTATTCTTATCATCACTTTATAGATAAGAAAACTGAAGCTCAGAGGAGTTACAATTGGCTGGTAGCCAAACCAGGATTCAAAATTAGTCCTACCCAGTTCCTAAACTGGGGTGTTTCTTCCTATGTCCTATATGTGTCTTTATGTTTAAAGACAGCATTCCTAGATATCTTAGTTCATCTGCCTGCTAGTTTTTTTTACAAAGCTGAGGTATACATCCCCATTCTCCCATTCTTTCAGCCAGTGAATTCCACTGTGCATGCATGTGCACACACACACAACTGGAAATTCTCACAGGTGCAACTTATCAAGCATGTTTCATAGCACAACCATAAAATACTAGCCTCTTTCAGTGTTTTTTATTTTTCTCTTTGTGCTATTTAAACTTGCCTTTTAAACAGCCTAGAAGAGAACCTATAACTAAAAAACTGTTACCTACTTAGGATTCAAGAAAAGCAATTTGTTAAGCAGAACATCATTTATTGATTGTTAATGTATTTTTATTTTGTAATTCTTAAAAAATAAACAATAAACTACTATTGCCTTCTTGATTAAAGGAGTGACAGTGTATTTGATAAAAAATTAACAAATATTAGATTTCTTTGCCATAATAATGCTGTTCTTCATATGGAAATATGATACCAATCTATTGATTGGAAAGCTAAGTGAAATTAAGAAAACCATGCCTCAACGAAATGAGAAGTTCAAAGAAATGGAAACCATCAAACCCCAAATAAATCCTAGAGCTGAAAAATACAATGACTGACCTGAAGAATTCAATAGAGTTTCAAAAGCAGACTCAATTCTGCAGAAGAAAGAATCAGTGACCTAGAAGACAGGACACTTGAAAGGTGAAAGAATGAAAGAGAGTGAAAAAAGCCTATAGAACCTGTGGGATATAATCAGTGGAAGCAATATTGGCATTATGAGAATTCCAGAAAGAGAAAAATTAACAAAGTACATTTAAGGCAATAATGGCTGGACTTCCAGTGGTTGAGAATCCACCTGCCATTGCAGAGGATCCCTGTTCTGGAAATGCTGCAGAGCAACCAAGCCCATGGGCCACAGCTCCTGAGCTTGTGTTCCAGAGTGTGTGAGGCACTATTAAAGCCTGTGTGCTGCAAGTACTGAAGTCCTTACACCTAGAGCCTGTGCTCCACAACAGAGGAGCCGCCACGATGAGAAGCCCGCAAGACACAAAGAGTAGCCCCCACTCAATGACACTAGAGAAAACCCACAGCAACAAAGACCCAGCACAGCCAAAAATATTTTTCTTTTATTTTTAAAAGTTTTAATAATGGCTGAAAACTTCCCAAACCTGGGGAAAGAAATGGACATCTAGATCCATGAGGCCCAAAGGACCTCAAATAAGTTGACCTTAAATAGGGTTACACCAGGGCACATCATCATTAAATTGTCAAAAGTCAAAGAATTTTGAATGCAGCAAAAGAAGAGAGAAGGTGTTTCGCAAGTTTATCAGTAGATTTCTCAACAGAAACTCTTTAGGCCAAAAGAGAATGGAATGATAAATTCAAAATATTCTGAATGTCTTTTGATAGAAGTATGCTTTGATTTCTTTATCTTATTATTTTGTGCAACTTCTACAGGTTTCTGTCTTGTGGGTATCATGAAGCTTTTATAAAATAAGTTAAAATACCCTATTTTAAAGTGATAACGTCAATAGAATTCTCAGACTTTACACTTTTCATTCTCCACTGCACAACCCCCCCCCTCCATCTTTTAGATTATGTTGTTGGTTTATGTACAATTTATAGTGACAGAAAAAAAAACCAAACTTGTCAACCAAGAATTCTATACCAGGCAAAGGTGTCCTTGAGAAATGAAGGCGAAATAAAGCCTTTCCCAAACAAACAAAAGGTGAGGGAGTTCATCATTACACCAGCCTTACCAGAAATGCTAAAGGGAGTTCTTTGAGTGGAAATAAAAGGATGCCACTTAACATCATAAAAACATAAGAAGGTAAAGTAAAACTCACTGCTATTGGTAAATATATAGTCAAAGTTAGATTCTGCAATACGGTAACGGTAGTGTGTAATTCACTTACAACTCTAGTTTAAAAGTTAAAAAATGCTGCCACTTCCTCTGACCACACCAGTCCCAGTGGGTTGGTACCTTGCCTGATGCCACTCCACCCCCACCCACCTGGGCAGGTGAGTGCACTCTGGGGCAGCCTCAGCAGCAGATGCTAGTGGGAGGCCACCACACAGAGGTGGGGCTGAAACCACAGCTGAGCCTCAGAGGCTGTGCAAGAAGAGCTGAGAGATCTCCTTGCAACTGTAGGAACCATAGGTTTACATCCCTGCTGTTGGCTTTGTAAAGTCAGTGCCTGGGGAACATCCAAGTGGGGGATGGGTCTGGCTTCAGCAGATACGGGCTTTGTGAACTCACCGACAGCTGAGATGGGCCTGGCTTTAGCAGACATGGGCTTCGTGAGCAAGTACACATAGGGATTGGACCAGGCCAGAATCTGAGCTTCCTCTGTAACTCCCACAGTGGGTCCAGGTGCACGATTACTGTAGTCCAGGGACCTGACTTCAGTGAATCTGCACAGCTGGCCTGGTGAAAACAATGCCTGAGAGACATCAGGGCCAACTGCCAGCATACTCACGGTTAAGGTGGGGCTGAGAGCAGTTCCAGTGACAGTGTAATTTGTGAGCACAATGGGTGAAAAGTGACACAGCAGAATACACTCACCGGTGAACAGCTCCAGAGGAGGAAAACTCAGTGACCTCTCTCTCAGTGAGAGTGCTCCAATCCTGCCTACCTCACACTGCAATCAGCAACACAGCTCAAAAACAGATCAGGGGCCCTCTATTCCAACAACTAGGGAGCAAACCCTACCCCTGACAGGGAAGCAACAACCACAGAACAAGGGGGAGGCAGCATTCAACATGCAGTGCAGACTCAAGTCACCACAACATCAGTCATACCTCCTATCAAGGGATAATGGCCAGTATACATTCAGAAGAGAAGTGGAAGACATTTATACTATAAACGGCCCTTGCATCAAAAAGTATTAAAGTCACACAGGCTACACAGGGAAGTTCCCACATAAAAATAGCCCACATAAAAAAGTTCCCACATAAAAATTGAGGGTCAGGCATTGGGAGGAAGAACTCCCAGAGCATTTGGCTTTGAAGGCCAGTGGAGACTGTCCTCACTCAGCAGGACCTCCACATGGCTGGGAGAAACAGAGGTTCCACTCTTGGAGGGTGTATTCAAGACCCCGTGTGTAGTGGGACCCAACACAAAGCAGTATCTCCATAGAAACTGGGACTAGACCTAACTAGGGGTCTTGAAGGATCTTCTGTAGAGTCAGAGGTTGACTAGCTCACCTTGGGGGCAAGGACACTGGTGGCAGAGACCCTAAGATATATTGATCAGCATGAGCTCTCCAAATGGTCCCCATTTTGGCACCAAGACCAGGCCTCACCAACCATCTACAGGTTCCAGAGCTGGAATGCCTCAGGCCAAACAATGAGCAAGACAGGAACACAGCCCCACCCATTAGCAGACAGGCTACCCTAAGTCATACTGAGCTCACAACTTCCTCAAAACACACCATATGACACAGCCCTGCCCACCAAAGGATAACACCCAGCTCCACCCACCAGAAGGCAGGCACCAGCTCCTTCCACCAGGAAGCCCCATAAGCCCCTGGACCAACCTCATCCACCAGTGGGTAGACACCAGGCATAGCAATAATTATGATCCTCAGGCTGCAGACAGGTGACCACAAGCAAAGAAAGTCAGATAAAATGAGATGACAGAAATATGTTGCAAACAAACAAGATAAAAATCCGCAAGAACAACTAAATCCAAGAGGAGATAGGCAATCTACCTGAAAAAGAATTCAGAGTAATGATAGTAAAGATGATTAAAAAAAATCTCAGAAAAAGAATAGAGGCACAGCTTCCCTAGTGGCTCAGTTGGTAAAGAATTTGTCTGTAATGCAGGAGACCACTTGCCAATGCAGGAGACGCAGGTTCAGTCCCTGGGTGAGGAAGATCCCCTAGAGAAGGAAATGGTGACCCACTCCAGTATTCTTGCCTGGGAAATCCCATGGACAGAGGAGCCTGATGGGCTACAGTCCATGGGCCCAACTTATTGATGAAATCATCACCACAGATAAAGAAGATACAAGAAATGTTTAACAAGGAGCCAGAATATTTAGAACATCCAGAAATGAACAATAAAATAACTGAAATGAAAAATACACTGGAAGGAATCAAAAGCAAAATAAATGAGGCAGAAGAACAAATAAGTGAGCTGAAAGATAGGATGGTAGAAATCCCTGCCACAGAACAAAGAAAAAAATAATGAAAAGAAATGAGACAGTCCCAGAAATTTCTAGGACAATATTAAATGTACCGACATTAACTTTACAGGAGTCCCAAAAGGAGAGAAGAAAGAGAAAAGACCTTAGAAATATTCAAAGATATTATAGCTGAAAACTTCTCTAACATGAGAAAGGAAACACAAGTCCAGGAAGCACAGAGTTCCATATGGGATGAACTCAAAGGGTAACACACTGAGACACATATTAATCAAATTGACAGAAATTAAAGACAAAGAAAACAAAATCAAAACCAACAAGAGAAAAACAACAAATAGCATGCAAGGAATTACCACAGGGTTACCAGCTAATTTTTCAGCAGAAACTCTGCAGACCAGAAGGAAGTGGCACAATATATTTCAAGTGATGAAAGGGGAAAATCCACAAACAAGAATATTCAACCAGCAAGGCTGTCATTCAGATTCAAAGGAAAATCAAAAGCTTCACAGACAAGCAAAAGCTAAAAGAATTCAGTACTACCAAACCAGTTTGGGCTTTTCTGATAGCTCAGTTGGTAAAGAATCTGCTTGCAATGCAGGAGACCCCAGTTCGATTCCTGGGTTGGGAAGATCCTCTGGAGAATGGATAGGCTACCCACTCCAGGATTCTTGGGCTTCCCTGTGGCTCAGCTGTACAGAATCCATCTGCAGTGCAGGAGACCTGGATTCGATCCCTCAGTTGGGAAGATCCCCTGGAGAAGGGAAAGGCTACCCACTCCAGTATTCTGGCCTGGAGAATTCCACGAACTGTATAGTCCATGGGGTCACAAAGAGTCGGACATGACTGAGAGATTTTCACTTTCACACCAGCTTTACAACAAATGCTAAAGGAACTTCTCTAGGTGGGAAACAGACCAACAACTTAAAACAACCTTGTGTGTGTGTGTGTGTATGTGTGTGTGTGTGTGTGTAGACTGCTATATCAAAACCTCATTGGAACAGCAAACCAAAGGACTATAGTAAATACATGCATGAAAAAGAAAACACAATCGAAACACAATACTAAAGATAGTCATCAGATCACAAGAGAACAAAAGAAGGGAAGAGAAAAGACCTACCAAAACAAAAAAAACAAACCACAAAGCAATTAAGAAACTGCCAATAATATATATCAATAATTACCTTACCTATAAGTAGATTAATCAAGAAGAAATAGAAATTATAAAAACAAACTAATCACAAGTAATGAAATTGAAACTGTGATGAAAATATTCCCAACAAACAAAAATCCAGTACCAGCTGACTTCACAGGAGCATTCTATTAAACACTTAGGGAAGAGTTAATACCTACCCCACAGAAAATCTTACCAAAAAATTGCAGAGGAAAGAAAACTCCCAAGCTCATTCTACCAGGCCACCATTACCCCAATATAGGGACCAAATATACTACAAAAAAAAAAAAAAATCTATAGGTCAATATCACTGATGAACAAAAACACACAAATCTTCAACAAAAATACTAGCAAAGGGAATCTAACAACACATTAAAAGGATCATATACCATGAACCAGTGGAATTTATCCCAGGGATGCAAGGATTCTTCAGCATTTGTGAATCAATGTGATATACATTAACTGAATAAAAACCATATGATCATCTCAAAAGATGCAGAAAAAGCTTTTGACAAAATTCAATACCCATTAATGAAGAAAAATAAAAATCTCTCTAGAAAGTGGGCATGGAGGGAACCTGCCTCAACATAATAAGGGCCGTATATAACAAACCCACAGGAAACATGGTGAAAAACTGAAAGCATGTCCTCTATTGTCAGGAACAAGACAAGGATGTCCATTCTTACCACTTTTATTCAACATAGTTATGGAAGTCCTAGCCACAGCAGTCTAGAGTAGAAAAAGAAATAAAAGGAATCCAAATTGAAAAAAACACTGTTTGCACATGACCTAATACTACACATAGAAAATCCTAAAGATGCCACCAGAAAACTCTTAGTGCTAATCAATTAATTTAGTAAAGTTGCAGGATATAAAATTAATGCACAGACATTTCTTGCATTCATACACACTAGCAACTCCTTCATGGATCACAACATTGTTGTAGTAAAGGGGCTTGCATAACTCAATGAACCTATGAGCCATGCCAAGCAAGGCAACCCAAGACAGATGGGTCACAATGAAGAGTTCTGACAAAATGTGGTCCACTGGAGGAGGAAGTGGCAAACCATTCCTGTATTCTTTCTGTGAGAACCTCATGAAAAATATGAAAAGGCAAAAAGATATGACAGTGGAAAATGAGCCCCCACAAGTCAGAAGGTGTCCAATATGCTACTGGGGAAGAGCAAAGAGCAATTACTAATAACTCCAGAAAGAATGAAGTGGCTGGGCCAAAGCGAACGATGCTCAGTTGTAGATGTGTCTGGTGGTGAAAGTAAAATCCAATGTTGTAAAGAACAATATTGCGTAGGAACCTGGAATGTTAGGTCCATGAGTCAAGGTAAACTTGATGTGGTCAAGCAGGAAATGGCAAGAGTGAACATCAACACCTTAGGAATAAGTGAACAAAAATGGACATGGATGGGAATGGGTGAATTTTATTCAGATGAGCGTTGTATCTACTACTGTGGGTAAGAATCCCTTAGAAGAAATGGAGTAGCCCTCATAGTCAACAAAAGAGTCAAAAATGCAGTACTTGGATACAACCTAAAAACAACAGAATAATCTCAGTTCATTTCCAAGGCAAACCACTCAACATCACAGCAATCCAAGTCTATACCACAACCACTAATGCTGAAGAAGCTGAAGTAGACCAGTTCTATGAAGACCTACAACACCAAAAAAGATGTTGTTTCATCATAAAGGATTGGAATTCAAAAGTAGGAAGAGAAGAGATACCTGGAGTAACAGGCAACTTTGGCCTTGGAGTAGAATATGAAGCAGGGCAAAGGCTAACAGAGTTTTATCAAGAGAACACAGGTCATAGTAAACATCTTTTTCCAACAACACAAGAGACAACACCACATGGCCATCAGCAAATAGTCAATACCAAAACCAGAGTGATT
Source organism: Muntiacus reevesi (assembly GCF_963930625.1). NCBI lineage: Eukaryota > Metazoa > Chordata > Mammalia > Artiodactyla > Cervidae > Muntiacus > Muntiacus reevesi. Next base: position 15,327,112 of record NC_089266.1, on the reverse strand, counting down.
ATATTCTTTGCAGCCAAAGATGGAGAAGCTCTATATAGTCAGCAAAAACAAGACCTAGAGCTGACTGTGGCTCAGATCATCAGCTTCTCATAGCAAAATTCAGGCTTAAACTAAAGAAAGCAGGGAAAACCACTAAGTCAGCCAGGTATGACTTAAATCTCTATGAATATGCAGTGGAGGTGGCAAATAGATTTAAGGGATTAGATCTGGTAGACAGAGTGCCTGAAGAATTATGGATGGAGGTTCATAACATTGTACAGGAGGCAATAACCTAAATCATCCCAAAGAACAAGAAATGCAAGAAGGCAAAGTGGTTGTCTAAGGAGGCTTCATAAATAGCTGAGGAAAGAAGAGAAATGAAAGGCAAGGGAGAAAGGGAAAGTTATACCCAACTGAATGCAGAGTTCCAGAGAATAGCAAGGAGAAATAAGAAGGCTTTGTTAAATGAGCAATGCAAAGAAATAGAGAAAAGCAACAGGATGGGAAAGACTAGAGATCTCTTCAAGAAAACTAGAGATATCAAGGGAACATTTCATGCAAGGTTGGGCACAATAAAGGACAGAAACGGTAAGGACCTAATAGAAGAGATTAAGAAGTGACAAGAATACACAGAAGAATTATACAAAAGAGGGCTTAATGACCCAGATAACCACGATGGTGTGGTCACTCACCTAGAGCCAGACATTCTGGAGTGTGAAGTCAAGTGGGCCTTTGGAAACATTACTATGAACAAAGTGAGTGGAGGTGATGGAATTCCAGTTGAGCTATTTAAAATCCTAAAAGATGATGCTGTAATAGTGCTGCACTCAATATGTCAGCAAATTTGGAAAACTCTGCAGTGGCCCCAGGACTAGAAAAGGTCAGTTTTTCAGTCTGAAAGAAGGACAAGGCCAAGGAATGCTCAAACTACCATACAATTGTGTTCATTTCACAAGCTAGCAAGGTAATACTCAAAATCCTTCAAGCTAGGTTTTTGCAGTTTGTGAATTGAGAGCTAATGGATGTACAAGCTGGGTTTAGAAAAGGCAGAGGAACCAGAGATCAAATTGCCAACATCGTTGGATCATAGAGAAAGCAAGGGACTTCCAGAAAAACGTTTACTTCTGCTTTACTGACTATGCTAAAGCCTTTGACTGTATGTGGATCACAACAAACTGTGGGAAAGTCTTAAAGAGATGGGAATACCAGACCACCTGACCTGTCTCCTGAGAAACCTGTAAGTAGGCCAAGAAGCAACAGTTAGAATTGGACATGCAACAGTGGACTGGCTTAAAGTTGGGAAAAAGAGTACAACAAGTTTATATATTGTCACCCTTCTTATTTAACTTATATGCAGAGTATATCATGCAAAATCACAGGCTGGAATCAAGAATGCTGGGAGAAATAACCTCAGATATGCAGGTGATACCACTTTCACTCAAAAAATGAAGAGAAACTGAAGAGCCTCTTGATGAGGGTGAAAGAAGACAGTGAAAAAGCTGACTTAAACTCAACATTCAAAAACTAAGATCATGGCATCTGCCCGATCTCTTCATGGCAAATAGAAGTGGGGGAAATGGAAGCAGTAACAGATTTTCTTTCCTTGGGCTCCAAAATCACCACAGATGATGACTGCAGCCATGAAATTAAAAGATGCTTTCTCCTTAGAAGGAAAGATATGACAAACCTAGGCAGCATATAAAAAAGCAGAGACATCACTTTGCTGACAAAGGCCCATATAGTCAAAGCTGCTTTATATAGTAGTCATGTATGGATGTGAGAGTTCGACCATAAAGAAGGCTGAGTGCCAAAGAACTGATGCTTTTGAATTGTGGTGCTGGGGAGTCACCTTGAGAGTCCCTTGGACTACAAGGAGATAAAACCAGTCAATCCTAAAGGAAATCAACCCTGAAGATTCATTGGAAGGATTGATGCTGAAGCTCCAATACTTTGGCCACCTGATGCAAAGAACTGACTCATTGGAAAAGACCTTGATGCTGGGAAAGGCTGAAAGCAAAAGGAGAAAGAGGTGGCAGAGGGTGAGATGGTTAGATAGTATCACTGACTCAATGGACATGACTGAGAAAACTCCAGGAGACAGTGAAGGACAGGGAAGCCTAGTGTACTGTAGTCCATGGGGCGGCAAAGAGTCGGACATGTCTTAGTGACTGAACAACAACAAATATACTAATGACACAGGACTAGAAGAAGAAATTAAGGAAATCTCATTCACCATTGTGTGAAAAAGAATAAAATACCTAGGACTAAACCTACTCAAGGAGGCAGAAGACCTGTACTCAGAAAAGTATAAAATACTGATGAAAGTAATCAAAGATGACACAAACAGATGGAGAGAGATACCACGTTCTTGGATTGGAAGAATCAATATGGTGAAAATGAAAATATTACCCAAAGCAATATACAGATTTAATTCAATCCCTATCAAATTACCAATGGCATTTTTCAAAGAATTAGAACAAAAAAAATTACAGTTGGTATGGAAACACAAAAGGCCCTGAAGAGCCACAGCAATCTTGAGAGACGAAAATGGAACTGGAGGAGTAAGGTCCCTCACTTCAGACTACATGTACCACAAAAGATACAGTAATCAAGACAGTATGGTTCTGACACACACACAAAAAAAGAAATATGGATCAATGGAACAAGATAGAAAGCCCAGAGATAAACTCATGCACCTGTGGTCACCTAATCTATGACAAAGGAGGCAAGAATATACAACGGAGAAAAGACAGTCTCTTTAAAAAGTGTTGCATGGAAAACTGAACAGCTGCATGAAAAAGAATGAAATTAGAACACTCCCTAATAGCATACAAACAATAAAAATCCTCAAAATGGATTTAGAGACCTAAATGTAACCCTATAAAACTCTTAAGAGGAAAAATAGGCAGAACATTTTTTGACATAAATCACAGCAAGATCTTTTTTGACCCGCCTCCTAGAGTAATGAAAATAGAAACAAAAATAAACAAATGGGACCTAACTAAATTTAAAACCTTTTTCACAGCACAGGAAACCATAAAAAAGAGGAAAAGACAACCCTCAGAATGAATGAAAATATTTGCAAATGAAGTGATTGACAAGGGATTAATCTCCAAAATATAGAAACAGCTCATGCTGATCAATATTTTAAAAACCCAATCAAAAAATGGGTGGAAGACCTAAATAGACATTTCTCCAAAGAAGACATACAGATGTCCAAAAAGTATGTGAAAAGATGCTCAACATCACTGATTATTAGAGAAATGAAAATCTACAAAACTACCAAGAGGTATCCTCACACCGTCATCATCAAAAAAATCTACCAACAATAAATGCTGGAGACAGTGTGGGGAAAACTGTTGGTGGGAATATTGGTATAGCCACTATGGAGAGCTCTATGGAGGCTCCTTAAAACCTAAAAATAAAGTTACCATATGATCCAGCAATCCCACTCCTGGACATATACCCAGAGAAAACCACAATTCGAAAAGACACATGAGCCCCAAGGTTCACTGCAGCACCATTTACAATAGCCAAGACATGGAACCAAACTAAAAGTCCATTGACAGATGAATGGATAAAGAAGATATGGTACATGTATACAATGGAATATTACTTAGCCATAAAAAAACAAAATAATGCCATTTGCAGCTACATAGATGGACCTAGTGATGGTGTTACTGGGTTAAGTACATCAGAGAAAGACAAATATCATATGATATCACTTATATGTGGAATCTAAAAAATGATACAAATGAACCTATTTATAAGACAGATGTAGAAAATAATCTTATGGTTACCAGGGGGAAAAGGTGAGGTGAGAGGGGAGAGATAAATTGGGAGATTGGCCATGACTGATTCATGTCAATGTATGGCAAAAACCACTACAATATTGTAAAGTAATTAGCCTCCAACGAATAAAAATAAATGGAAAAAAATTTAAAAAAAATAAAATAAATTGGGAGATTGGGGTTGAAATATACACACTGCTATATATAAAATAGATAACTAATAAGGACCTACTTTATAGCACACAGAACTCAATTCAATACTCTGTAATGACCTATATGAAAAAAGAATCTAAAAAAGTGGATATATTTATATGTATAATTGATTCACTTTTCTGTACAGTATAAATTAACACAACATTGTAAACCAACTATACTCTGATGTTTTTAAAAGATCAGTTACAGAATAGTAAAAAAAAGTAATAATAACTTCAATAACCTACAATAATCTCTTATTGGTTTCACAATATAAAAAATATGTAAAGTATACCATCACAACCTAAAATGTGAGGGGAAAGAAAAGGACAAGTAAAAGTTTTGAAATTCTATTGAAGTTATCACTTCAGTCACACAGGTAATACTTTCTAGGATAGACCATGTACTAGGCCACAAAACAAGTCCTAAAATCTTAAGATTGAAATCAGTCTAAGTATTAATATTTCTGACTATAATGATGTGCAACTAGGAAGCGATAACAGAAGGAAAATTGGAAAACTCACAAATACATGGAAATTAAACATTCTCCTGAACAACCAAGGCATCAAAGCATTGATTAAGAGGGAAATACTGTAGATTTCAGTTATATTTGGGCTTCCCAGGTAGCTCTTCCCACTTGCCAATGCAGAAGATGTAAGAGAAGCAGGTTCGATCCCTGGGTCAGGAAGATCCTCTGTAGAAAGGCATGGCAACCCACTCCAGTATTGTGTCCTGGAGAATTCCATGGACAGAGGACTCTGGAGGGCTACAGTCCATAGGGTCTAAAGATTTGGAATCTTTTAAAAAGGGTAGGGGGAGAAACAGTCCCAAACTCATTTTACATAGCCAGAATTACAGTGATAACAAAGTCAGAAAAGGACAAAAGGGAAAAAACTACTGGCCATTATCTTGATAAAAACAGATACAAAAATTCTCAAAGAAGTTTTAGCAAATGAAATTCAGTAGTATTCTTAAAGGGACCATTCACCATGAGCAAGCATAAATCACCCCTGGGATACAAGGATGGTTCAACACTGCAAATCAATGTAATACACCATATTAATAGAATTAAAGAGAAAAATGTGATCACCTCAAATGCAAGAAAAAAACAGATGAAATTCAACATCCATTCATGATAAAAAAAAACTCTTAACAAATTAGGTTTAGAAGGAATGACTCACAACAATAATAAAGGCCATATATAGCTAGCATCATACTCAGGGTGTTTTGTTAAACTGCTCATACTCCCAAAAGCCATATATAGGTTAAATGTAATCCTTACCAAGAGTCCAACAGCATTTTTTTAATTTAAGAAAAAAAGATCAGATTTGTGCCCCCATGAACTGTAGTCCACCAGACTCCTGTCTGTGGGAATTCCTAGGCAAAAATACTGGAGTGGGTTGCCATTTCCTTCTCCAGGGGATCTTCTTGACCTGGGGATTGAAATTACATCTCCTGCATTGACAGGAGGATTCTTTACCACTGATGCCACCAGGGAAACCCCCAAAAGATGCATACTTACAGTTAAAAATAAATTCTGGGATGTAATGTACAGCATTGTAACTATAGTTAACAAAATTATACTGTATATTTGCTAAGAGTAGATTTTGAAAGTTTTCATCACAAGTAGAAAAAACTTGTAACTATGTGGTGATGAATATTAACTAAAATTGTGGTAATCATTTCTCAACAGATACATAAATCAAGTTATTATATTATACCCCTAAAATTGACACAGCATTATATGTTAATTATATCTCAATAAATAAAAAAATCTTTTTCCTTTCAGTGTTGGTTTGAAATTGGAGATACCAGCACAAATAGAATGAACTTACGATTGTATGTGTTTGCATGTGTGCCCACTTGCTGTGAGAGCCTAGAAACATTATAACACCAGTAGCAATCATCACAGTAAGAATTAAGATCTTGATTTCAAAATTCTGAAAGCAATCACTAGAGAAAAGACTGCTTCCAGGTCTGAAATGGGAAATGTATAAGATGAGCCTAGATCTTGTTGCACTGGAGAGGACTTGAAGATGCTCCTAGTTGCCAAATATGAGAAAATATGAGCATTGTAATAATGACAGTGATAGATTATAACTTGCTTAGCAAAATAGAATCTATGAGCCCATATTGACAAAATACAAATGAAAAAATAAATGTGGAAGAGGAGAAAACTCTTCTTTATAGTAGCAAGGCAATAAGAATATAGAGGAAATGATGAAGTTGGGTAGTCATCAATGGATGCTAAAACCTGTGGGTAAATTTTTTTTATGTGAAACAGCATATTTACATAGTCTCAAAGTAGTTCCCAAAATACTACTAATCATAAAGGGAAAAAGAATAACTTTATAGTGGAGGAATTGAGCAAACATTATTTAACCTACAGATCAAATTTAACATCGCTGACATTGGGAAAAACCTCTACTCTGTGGCATGATGTTTTCAACTTATTTTCAGTTTGCTCGGAACATGCATGTGTGCATTTTTTGCACACATATATACAGAATGATAAAAGCAAATGAGACAAACTAATTAGCAGACACAGGGGTATAAGGGCTTTCCTTGGACTATTCTTCCTTGCAACTTAAGATTGAGGGTCTTGCTTGCAACTTAAGATTGGGGGCTTCCCTGGTAGCTCAGACAGTACAGAATCTGCCTGCAATGCAGGAGACCCAGGTTTGATCCCTGGGTCGGGAAGATCCCCTGGAGAAGGAAATGGCAATCCACTCTAGTATTCTTGCTTGGAGAATACCATGGATAGAGGACCCTGGTGGGCTACAGTCTACGGGTCACAAAGAGTCAGACACAACTGAATGATTTTCAAGATTGAAGTTATATCAAAATAAAAAGTTGTCCAAAAATGTTGGAAAAGATGTGAGTAGACAATTTTCCATGGGTTGTCCCTGTTTTCTTTTCCTGTCTTGTCAACAGGGACACTGACAGCTTTTGTCCCAGCCTAACTTTTCATGGATATTTGTATAGTTTAAGAGCCTTAGAAGAAAGAGATTGTATCCTCTACTGGAACCAAAGTCAAGTTTGTTTACTATTAAATATAATAATATAATGTCTCCCTACAGGGAAAAGTTTGAGCAGGATTATTTGCAGTCTATTTAAAAATTCAGATCACCTAAACTTAAGGTTCCTCAGCCTTGAGGCATATCTACTGTGTACAGAGAATCCACCTAGAGCCCTCTATATTGCTCCTTGAGACTTTGAGGGCAAGAGGAACCAATGGAATCATGAAGCTTATATTGTTGGATGTCCCATGAGTAATAAAGTCCTTTGTCTCTGACCTTAGGGTCTGACATCATCTGCCAGAAACCAAGAAACCATAACAGGCTAACTTCTTTGCATGTAGGGGGAAATCTCAGAACCATCATTGTTCTTGGCCAAAAAACAAAAGCAGTGGAAATAAGAACTGTCAACCAATTTGCCAAATGTGGATATGTATTGTTCTCTATTGTGCTGTGTGATTTAGCAGACACCTAAAGGAAGGCATGGGCTTCCCAGGTGGCTTAGTGGTAAAGAATCTGCTTGTCAATGCAGAAGACACAGGTTTGATCCCTGGGTTGTGAAGATCCCCTGGAGAAGGAAATGGCATCCCACTCCAGTATCCTTGCCTGAGAAATCCCAGGGACAGAGGAGCCTGATAGGGTGTGGTCCATTGGGGAGCAAAAGATTCAGACAGGACTTAGCGAATGAACAAATAAAAGGAAGGTATGGGAAACAATATATATATATATATATATATATATCACATATATATATATATGGGGGGGGGCGGGGTGTGGCTAGAGAGGACTCTGGAAGAAGCAGAGAACTGCTATCAACCAACAGAGAAGGGAGGAGGGAACAAACGGGGCAGAAAACAGTTATCAGGGACCAACGATTAAGATCAGAATTCTGAGACTTACAGCAATAGAGGCAAGTAGTGAGAATTCATTTTGGGGGGATTTGGGGGCCTTGTTTGCTTATTTCTCATCACCTGTGTACACATAAAATAGAGGCTGGAGTAAATGTCTCCATTTGAGTTTTTAAGCTAATGGTGGCCCGAGAAAGACTATTTCTTTATTTTGTCCCTAGTAGCATATAACTCAATGACTAACCCCATAAATAGCTTTTAATTGATCAATTCTGTAAGATATAGCCCGGTTTTTGTGCGGGTAGTAGGGGCAGAAAACGAGTTTTCATGAATCTCATTATTTTTTTTAAAAAATGCCTTTAAGTCATTATAAAAAGTTAATAAATGTTTATCATTAAAGAAAAAATATAAGAAAAATTAGATCACCTTCTTTATACAATCCAGAGAAAAATCAGTTAATATTTTAGCCTATTTTCACTTTGTACAAAGTTTAAATTCTACTGTCTATAACTTTCTATCTTGTTTAACTTAATATTATATTAAACTATATTTATATCATTAAATTTTCTTTGAAAGCATGACTCTAATGGCTGCATAAGATTATATCTAATGAATCTACCATCATATATCTGTAATTATTTTTCTGGGTTTTGTCATTTATACTGTTTAAAATTTTTTGCTTTTATGGGATAAACTCTGATTACTTGTTTAGGATTAATTTCCATCAGTGGGATTACTGGATGAAATCATTGTCAACTAGCTTTCTAGAAAAGTTCTGCTACTTTGCCATTCCATATAGAAACTTTATGGTATGTATGTATTACCTAGCGAAATCAACCGAATTTAAGTAAAAACATGTTTTAATTTATATCTATTATTAATGGTTTAAATTTTGGAATATAATTATTAACCAGAACAGTATGCTATTGGCATAAAAACAGACACATAGATCAATGGAGCAGAATAGAGAGCCCAGAAATAAACTCATGCATATATGCTCCATATATTTATGACAAAGGAGCCAAGAATATGGAAAAAGGACAGTCTCTTCAATAGATGTTGTTGTGAAAACTGGACCACCATGCGCAAAACAATGAAGCTGGATCCCCATTCTATACAAAAGGATTAACTCAAAATGGATTAAAGGCTTGAATGAAACACCTGAAGCCATAAAACTCTTTGAAGAAAACATTGGCAGTGAGCTCTTTGACATTGGTCTCGGTGATGAAAATTTTTTAGATTTGACACCAAAAGCAAAGGCAACAAAAGCAAAAAAATAAAACCAAAAATCAAATGGGACTACATCAAACTAAAAAGCTCCTACACTGCAAAGAAAACCATCAACAAAATGAAAAGGTAACATACCAAATGGGAGATAATATTTGCTAGTCACATGTAAGAGATTAATATCCAAAATGTATAGAGAACTCATACAATTCAATAGCAAACAACCTGATTTTAAAAATGAGCAGAAGATATGAAAAGATCTTTTTCCAAAAAAGACATACAGATGGCCACAAGGTACATTTTTATGTGTTTCAGGTACATTTCAGGTGTTCGAAATCACTAATAATCAAGGAAATGCAGATCAAAACCAAAATGAGATATCATTTCACCTTTGTCAGAATGACTTGTTACCAAGACTTGTCATCCTTGTTACCAAAAAAAAGAAAAGAAATGACAGATATCAGTGAAGATTTGGAGAAAAGGGAACCCTTGTGCACACTGTTGGTGAAAATATAAATTGGTTTAGCCTCTATGGAAAAGGGTATAGAGGTTCCTCACAAAATTAGACATAGAAATACTATATGATCCAGAAATTTCACTTCTCAGTATTTATCCAAAGAAAATGAAATCACTAGCTTGAAAGGATATATGCACCCTCTTCCACCACATTCACTGCAGCACTATTTACAGTAGTCAAGATATGGAAGCATCATAAGTGTCCATTGATGGATGAATGGATAAAGAAAATGTCACAGGAGGAGGGCATGGCAACCCACTCCAGTATTCTTGCCTGGAGAATCCCATGGACAGAAAAGCCTGGCAGGCTATAGTCCACAGGGTCACAAAGAGTTGGACATATATATACGGTGGAATATTACTTGGCTATAAAAAAGAAGAAAATATTATCATTTGCAACAACATGGATGGACCTTGAGGGCATTATGCTAAATGAAATAAGTCAGACAGAGAAAGACAAGTACTATATGATCTCACTTATACTGGGAATTTAAAACAAAAAGTCAACTTATAGATAATAAAGAAGAAATTGGTGGTTGCCAGATGTAGAAGGTGGGAATGGGTGGAATGGGTGAATGAGGCCAGAAGTTTTAAACTTCCAGTTATAAAATAAATTAATACTGAGGATGTAGTGTATAGCATGGTAGTTATGTTTCTGAAAATCACTACATTAGGAGTCATATAATTTATTTCATTGATCTAGTTATAAATTCTTATGCTTTATTAAGCTCCTTCTTACTAGGATAGCAATTCTAATTATATTAAATGGGAAGGTTAATTTGTAAGGCATTTACATTTTCTTCATATTTAGATTTAATATCTTTATATGTCTTCCAGTAATATTGTATGCTTTTCTTCGTATAGGTTATAACTTGAAACTTTATCCTACTAGGTCTTCATTTATTTTTGCCAGAATCCAAGTTTCACTCACTTTTGCCTTTTACTCATTCTCCCATCTAGCTAGGCTCAGTGATTTCAATAATTTAATGTAAGGCAGCAAAGTATAACCGCCTGCTCTCAAACTTTAGAGTGCATCAAATCATCTGAAGAGCTTGTTTAAACACAGATGTTCTGATTTAATAGTTCTAGCATTGGGTCCAAGAATTTGCATTTCTAACAAGTCCTCAGGTGATGCTAAAGCTGCTGGTCCAGAGATTACACATGGAGAACCACTGTGTAGACCAATACTTCTCAAAGCATTTGTATGCTTTAACATGCATACAAGTTTTCCAAACACCTTGTTAAATGCAAATTGGTTCTGATTTAGTAGATCTTCAATAGGACTGTGTGATTCTACACTTCTAACAAGCTCCCAGATAATTCTCCTTCTGCTGGTTCACATATCATATTTTGGGTATCAAGGGAATAGAATGAAGAGTATGGACTTTGAATTCAGGCAGAATTGAGCTTTTGGTGGTGGTGGGTTTTTTTTTTTTTTTTTTTTTTTTTTTTGCCACATAGTATGTGGGGCCTTAGTTCCCTGACCTGGGATGAAACTTGTGGCCCCTGCATTGGAAGCAGAGTCTGAACCACTGGACCACCAGGGAAGCCCAAAGAGTTTTGGTTTTTTTCAGAACCGAGTTTGAATGCTGGTCTATACGTACTAATTGATGACCTTGAAAAGAGTTCTTTCCCTTCAGTTCAGTTGCTCAGTCGTGTACGACTCATTGCAACCCCATGGAGGGCAGCACGCCAGGCCTCCCTGTCCATCACCAACTCCTGGAGTTTACTCAAACTCATGTCCATTGAGTCGGTGATGCCATCCATCCATCTCATCCTCTGTTGTCCCCTTCTCCTGCCTTTAATCTTTTCCAGCATCAGGGTCTTTTCAAATGAGTCAGTTCTTCACATCAGGTGGCCAAAATATTGGAGTTTCAGCTTCAGCATCAGTCCTTCCAATGAATATTCAGGACTGATTTCCTTTAGGATGGACTGGTTGGATCTCCTTGCAGTCCAAGGGACTCTCAAGAGTCTTCTCCAACACCACGGTTCAAAAGCATCAGTTCTTCAGAGCTCAGCTTTCTTCACCATCCAACTCTCACATCCATACATGACTACTGGAAAAACCATACCTTTGACTAGATGGACCTTTGTTGGCAAAGGTCCTTTGCTTTGTAATATGCTGTCTAGGTTTGTCATAGCTATTCTTCCAAGGAGCAAGCATCTTTTGATTTCATGGCTGCAGTCCCCATCTGGAGTGATTTTGGAGCCCAAGAAAAAAATAAATTTCTCACTGTTTCCCCATCTATTTGCCATGAAGTGATGGGACCAGATGCCATGATCTTAGTTTTTGGAATATTGAGCTTTAAGCCAACTTTTTCACTCTCCTCTTTCACTTTCATCAAGAGGCTCTTTAGTTCTTCTTTGCTTTCTCCCATAGGGTGGTGTCATCTACATATCTGAGGTTATTGATATTTCTCCCGGCAATCTTGATTCCAGCTTGTGCTTCTTCCAGCCCAGCATTTCTCATGATGTACTCTGCATATAAGTTAAATAAGCAGGGTGACAATATATAGCCTTGACGTACTCCTTTTCCTATTTGGAACCAGTCTGTGGTTCCATGTCCAGTTTTAACTGTTGCTTCCTGACCTGCATACAGATTTCTTAAGAGGCAGGTCAGGTGGTCTGATATTCCCATCTGTTTAAGAATTTTCCACAGTTTGTTGTGGTTCACACAGTCAGAGGCTTTGGCATAGTCAATAAAGCAGAAGCAGATGTTTTTCTGGAACTCTCTTGCTTTTTTGATGATCCAACAGATGTTAGCAATTTGATCTCTGGTTCCTCTGCCTTTTCTAAATCCAGCTTGAACATCTGGAAGTTCACGGTTCACATACTGTTGAAGCCTGGCTTGAAGCATTTTGAGCATTAGTTTACTAGCGTGTGAGATGGGTGCAACTGTGCAGTAGTTTGAGCATTCTTTGGCATTGCCTTTCTTTGGGATTGGAATGAAAACTGACCTTTTCCAGTCCTGTGGCCACTGCTGAGTTTTTCCAAATTTGCTGGCATATTGAGTGTACTACTTTCACAGCATCATCTTTTAGGATTTGAAATAGCTCAACTGGGATTCCATCACCTCCACCAACTTTGTTCATAGCGATGCTTCCTAAGGCCCACTTGATTTCACATTCCAGGATATCCAGCTCTAGGGAGTGATCACACCATTGTGATTATCTGGGTCGTGAAGATCTTTTTTGTATAGTTCTTTTGTGTATTCTTGCCACCTCTTCGTAATATCTTCTGCTTCTGTTAGGTACATACCATTTCTGTCCTTTACTGTGCCCATCTTTGCATGAAATTTTCCCTTGGTATCTCTAGTTTTCTTGAAGAGATCTCTAGACTTTCCCATTCTGTTGTTTTCCTCTATTTCTTTGCACTGATCACTGAGGAAGGTTTTCTTATCTCTCCATGCTATTCTTTGGAACTCTGCATTCAAATGGGTATTTCTTTCCTTTTTTCCTTTGCCTTTTTCTCTTCTCTCTATTCACAGCTATTTGTAAGGCCTCCTCAGACAACTATTTTGCCATTTTACATTTCTTTTCCTTGGGGATGGTCTTGATCCCTGCCTCCTGTACAATGTCACGAACCTCCATCTGTAGTTCTTCAGGCACTCTATCAGATCTAATCCCTTGAATCTATTTGTCACTTCCACAGCATAATCGTAAGGGATTTGATTTAGGCCATACCTGAATGGTCTAGTGGTTTTCCCTTTCTTCAATGTAAATCTGAATTTGGCAATAAGGAGTTCATGACATGAGCTACAGTCAGCTCCCGGTCTTGTTTTTGCTGACTGTGTAGAACTTCTCCATCTTTGGCTGCAAAGAATATAATCAATCTGACTTCAGTATTAACCATCTGGTGATGTCCATGTGTAGTTTTTTGGTTTCTTTTTTTTTTTAGTAAAATGTTGCTGTTCAGTTGCTAAGTCATGTCCTACTCTTTGTGACCCCATGGACTGCAGCATGCCAAGCTCCTCTGTCCTCCACTGTCTCCCAGAGTTTGCTCAAATTCATTAGTAAAATATATCAAATCAAGAACAATAAAATTATTTTATGAAATAATAGTGCCTGGCACATAATAAATACTTAATACAAAGTTGTTCTCTGTCTCATATCTCAGAAATATATCTGCTCTACAGAATATTCAGTACCAGAGTCAAACCAAAGTCCCAGAGCTTTTGTTTACAGATTAATCACAGACACCTTCACTTGAATCTCTAAGGTAGCATTATCTGTGTTCTCTAGATGTTCTATAATATTCTGTGATGAAACTTGGGAAGCAATTCCATAGTTCACTTTACTCATTCATGATGCACATGAACACATTTAAAAATTCTGCACTGAAGCAATCTGTATAATTTTAAGATATTATATTTTTTGGTTCTAGAGTTTCTATTTTTCTGTTGAGATTTCATTATCATTTCATTCATTGTGAGCTCATTTTCTCTTATAATCATTGAACTTAGTTATAATGGCCTCTTAAATTTTTAAAAAACTTATTGGAGCATAGCTTTTAATGGATTATTTATTTTTTTATATTTAGCTGTGCTGGGTCTTCACTGCTGCATGCAGGCTTTCTCCAGTTGCTGTGAGTAGGGGCTCCTCTCTAGTTGTGGTGTGCGGGCTTCTCATTGCAGTGGCTTTTGTTGTGGAGCACAGGCTCTAGGGTGCGCGGGCTTCAGTAGTTGTGGCACACAGACTTAGTTGCCCTGTGGCATGTGGGATCTTCCCAGATCAGGGATGGTACCAGCATCTCCCGCGTTGCAAGGCAGACTCTTAACCACTGGATCACAAAGGAAGCCTTGGAGTATAGTTGATTTACAGTGTTGTATTATTAATATTTCCAGGGGTACAGCAAAATGAATCAGTTACACATAAACATATATTTATTCTTTTTTTTTTTTTTTAGCTTCTTTCCCCATATAGGCCTACTTTAAAATTACTGTCTGCAATCCCATTATCTGGGTCATCTAGAGGGCTGGTCTCTGTTGATTATCTTCTCTCTTGAGTAGGAGTCACATTTCTTTGTGTGCTGAATTTTGGATTGCATCCTGGACATTGAGAATAATCCACTATAGAAATCCTGAATTCTACTATGTCCCTTTAAAAAGTTTTCAGTTTGTTTGTTTGTTTTTTTAGTAGAAAGATAATGTGGCTGAACTCAAATTACAAATTGTCATCTTTTCTGAGAAGGGAATCAATTGAAATCTCAGTATACTTCTTTTAGGGTTGCTTGGAGTCTGTATCATACATGCATGGTACAAATATCTGACATATTTCAGCAGAATTTATACATAGAATGTGGGCCTTTCCCGTTCTGGTTCTTTTTCTGAAATTCCTTCCATTTTCTAGCTGCTGTGGTCACCCAAATTGTGTCTTCTAGTTCTTCAACTCAGTAATACTGAGTTTCTATTTGAGTTTAAGCCACTCTGCTTGGGGCAGCTCTCAGTAGGGCCTGCTTTACATGAGGGCCAACAGCTGTAAAAATGGAAAGTTCATCCCATGCCATTCCCTTGTACATAGTGTTGGCCACATTCGGTATCTGCTTGCGTTCATTTTTTCCAGTTTTTATTTATATTTAAGAATTACATTTTCTCAAGAATTTAGTTTTTCTTTGCAGAAGGGTTGGTCTAACATGAGCTCCTGGGCCATCACTGGAAGTGGAATCTGGGTAATTTTCTTTAATCTAGCATTCCCTAAAGAGATTCTTCTTTTGGTAGAACCTTATTAGTATATAACGGGCCTTAGTATTTCATAGAACTCATTTGGGGAGATGCCATTCTAAGATTTTTATCCTGGGAGACTTAAAAAATGGTGATAAAATTAACAGATTAGCTATTTAAAAAGCAAAATGGGTTTTGAGGGAAAGATGATGAGAAAGGCATTAAAAATGCAGTCTCTCTCAATATTCTCTAAGGGATGTTCAGTGGGGAAGAGTGGTGGTTTTCCATGATAATGCTCTCAGAAATTATGGATGTACCCCCAAATTACTTCTTTTAAATCTATTAGGCAGTTGAGATCTACAAATTTTTTTCAACCCTTCTCGAACCTGTTTGTGTTGTCTACTATCATTTAAGGTCACAGTTAAAGAGAAAACAAGATGTTTGTTTGAGAGATTAAGGCCTATAATTTTGCCTAAAGTCTTCAGGCCCAAATGCTGACAGCAGGCATAATGGATCTACACAATGAAGTAAATAATACCAAATAACATATGGAATCCACACAATCAATTTTGTACACTCTTATGGAAAAACCTGAACAAACTTTCTCGACAACTAAATAATTACTTTTTTTTCTGGCCTCTCATTTTATTAGAAAAAGCAATTAATAATTTGATATTAGAATATGACATAGGATCATATAGTTGCAGCCTAACCTATTCCTGTTCTATTTTTAATTATGATGGATATAAAAGTAATAATAAAACTAAGCCTTGACAGTTGCTGTTTAGAAAAATAAAACTTGGAGATAAAGTGCCTTTTTGATCACAGTAGAAGATTAAGTTATTTTCATTATGATTTTACTGTCAAGTAAATTTTATTGTATTCTCTCTCTCAGAAAATTGGCAAACCATGTGCCATAATGGAATAGAGAGGGAGGATCTCAAGCTTAGAAGCCAGACACCCTGGGGTTTAATAATTCTTCAGTGTTGTAAAAATTAAATTAGATAACATTTATGAAATATATACTGTATATAAAGTACCTAACATAATGCCTGACATTCAGTAAACTGTTGGTTTTCTTCTCCAATCTGGTTTTTTGGGACTGCAAAAAGGAAATTCTTTGATACCACACATGGATAGGAATATTTTCCTATTATTATTTTAACTTTGGACAGGCAAAGGAATGAAAGAAATGAGTCTTTCTATTGATAGATCGACAGCCTAGATCCCAAATGAAACCAAATTTTCCAAAAGATGAACCTGATCTTCTGCATTTTTAATCCAGTTTTTAATGTACTTCATGAGAATTGTTTTCCCACTTATACCTTTATTCCCAAAACTGTCAAAATATTAATAGAAACTTCCTACTTGTTATATTTATACAAGCACATAAAGGGCTTTTTAAAAAATTAAATTCGCTTTTGGTTGAATTAGATGGAATCTTTTAGAGGAAATAAATCATTCTTGTAACAGTGAGGAAGTTGACCTTGTGGACTCCTTCCTGAGAAGGATGTTTCTTCAGTCCCGGATCAGGACTGCAAGACAAATCTTTTGGTGACTGCGAGACAAATTTGAGATCTGGAGGCAATGAGCACTTTCTCTCACATCCACACTCCACAGGCTCTCTACCTGGGTCCTAATTTACCTTTGTCTTCCTTCTTTGTCCTTGTTATATAGACTGATACATTTGAGATTAAAAACCAATCCAAAGGTAGGAAGCCTTTAAAGATGAAAATGAAGGGGGACTTCCCTGGAGATCCAATGGCTCCAGTGGAGATTCAGTGGGGATCTCCAGTAGAGATCCCAATGCAGGGGGCCCAGGTCCCATCCCTGGTCAGGGAGCTAGATCCCACATGCCGCAACTGAATATCCTACATGCTGCAACATAGATGGAAGGTCTTTCGTACAACAGCTAAGACCCAGTGTGGCCAAATAAACAAGTACATAAATATATATACATATATTTTTAAAAAGAGGAAAATGAAACAAAGCTGTTCACTATGGTCCATTGTGAAAGAGGTCCTTTGACTCTCATGTCACGAACAGAGAAGAATAAAAGAGTGAGATGGAGGGGGCGTGGGGTAGGCAGAAATGATGAGACAGACAGTGAGGTCCTTGGTTTCTCAGCCCACACATCCTGACTATGTTTAGATTTGGGTGCACAGACTTTCCAAAGATGGCTGGAGAAGAAGTCACCTGCTAACTGCATTCTGCCTGTTGGATTTGGAAGGAATAGGCTTTACCCAATACCTCATTTTTTTTTTTTTTAACTGCAGATACATGTGCCAGCCCCCGAGGAAACTGATGGTAACCAATTGTCTATATGCCTTTGTTAGTGCCTCTTTCCTGCTGTGCTGGGCTACGTAATTACTGGAGCCCTTACAAACGCTGATTGTCAATGTGAGTAATTTCACATCCCATCCATTTAATGAAAAGCTGTGTAAGTTGATCTTGGTTCTGCGGTAAGACTGGAACCAGACACAGGCTACCAATACCTTGGAAATAAATATGTGCCCATCATTGTTTTCATTAGGTGTTGCTGTAACTCAGCCTCCAGGGAAATGAACTCAAGTCTGGCTGTCTTTCTGGAGAAGTTCAGATGTATTCTCAGTTTGGTGAAGTAGGCTGTTAGTTTCATTTATTGTTAAATTTTTGTAGTGGTTGTCAAGTGAGAGGTTGGCAGCCTCAAAGAACAGAGTTCTCTGCCTTATCTACAGACAGGGGACATTGTAATTTGATACTTATTGGCAAAGAGGAATTCGTCCTTCCAATTAGGATTATTGGTGTTTTTTTTTTTTTTTTTTTTTTTTTTTGCATTACAGGCTTTTTATGGTTTCAAAAGTTTTCTTAAAAGGGCAGCAAAATTAGCCTTAGATAGTATTTCTTGGATTGCTTTTAACAATGGCAATAAGGCCAAAGTTTCTAGTCTTGACAGAAGTGGCTTCTTTACAACTTGCTTTTATCTTGCCAGAATAAGAAACTTAAAAATGTGTTTTCGTTATAGCTAAAGACCATGTTTTAGCTGATATCTTCCACAAGGAGAGAACCACCTGCAACCTCCTGGATTCCCTCTTTAGCTTTGTGATCCTGAGGCAAAAAGTAGGTTTGCTTATTTGTTTGTGTTTTATGGAGGACTTCTGCTTTAATTAGCACGTTTAACATAAGAATTTATATGGCCATAAGTTCTGCACTTTACTGCAAGGAATCAGAGTTTTTAAATGACATTTATTCGCCAAGAGCTGTAATCAAAATGGAAATCTTTATCTTAAAAATTCACCTTGGAAACAGAGGCAAAAAAAAAAAAAAAGAAAAGCCTTACTAGAAACTATTTTCCAACACTTTTTTTTCCTTTGCAGGTGACAGTAGCTCCACTTTGATCTACAGACATGATATCATCTACAGGGTGCACCCAGCGCCAAACTACTGCATTCTTTTGACCAAAACAGTGGTTTTGTGCAGCCTTACAGATGCAGGCTGAATAGCTTCAGAGTTGGCTTGCGTCTTCACAAACAGGTCAGAGCAGATTTGAGTTACACAACCCCTGCAGACAGAGCTGCTCTCCCCGTAGCCAGCTGGCGAGTTTACATTTGTCAATTACTTCCTTCAGGGCCTGGCTCAAGATTAATTTCCTCCAAGACTCCCTCTTTCACGAATTTACCTCACTCAGCCATTCCCTTCTACCGCATCTGCTGATTACTCATCTGATGCTCTTTGTTCTGTTCTGCCATGCACTGTTATGTTTTACCTCGTGATCATTCTCTAGATTTTTACTTTATCCTTCGGCTAAATTAAAACTGCCTTGAAAGTAGGGCCTGTCTACTTCTTTTGTGTACTTCTATAGCACGTAAGTATAGTGCGATAGGTACATAGTTTCTTCATAAAAGGAATGCTTTGTGGTTGTCGTCTTGGGGCTGGGATCCTGCCTTTGCTTTCTGTACCTGAAAACCAGACTTGCCGCTTCCACACCGTGGGATGTCCCCAGTCTGCTCTGGTGATGGCATGCTGCCCTGGTATATTCTTCTCTGCTCTGACCCCAGAAATTGGTCACAAGTTTCTCTCCTAACATCACCATGGATTTGATTTTTCCAAAGGTTAGATTTTCCATAATCAAGATAGTAAGGGTAGGGAGACACAAGAGATCTGCAAAGAATGATATTAAGTGGATAGTAGAGGATCCAAGAAGGAATAGAAGGGGACTTGCCTGGTGGCCCAGTGGCTAAGACTCCATGCTCCCAATGCAGGGAACTCAGGTTTGATCCCTGGTCAGGGAGCTGGATCCTGCAGGCTGAAGCTAGGAGCCCACATGGCCACAACTAAAAAAGACCCCACATGCCTCAGCGAAGATATTGCACTTGGCAATGAAGATCCTGCATGCCACAACAAAGACCCAGAGCAGCCAAATAAATAATTTAAAAAAAAAAACTTATCAGCTTTAAAAAGAAGGTGGTGGCGGCATAGGAGGGGTTTCCCTGATGACTCAGTGGTAAAATATTCGCCTGCCAATGCAGGAGACATGGGCTCGATCCTGGGTCTGGGAAGATTCCACACGCCACGGAGCAAGTAAGCCTGTGCCCACAGCTACTGAGCCTGAGCTCTAGAGCCTGGACTCAGCAACAAGAGAAGACACTGCAATGTGAAGCTCTCGTATCGCAACTAGAGAAAAGCCCTAGCAGCAACAACTAAAAATAAATAACAATTAAAAAAAATATATATATATATACACACACACATATATATATATAAAGAAAGAAGGCATGGGAACAAACCTGTAAGTTTTGGAGAGAGTGGGGGGAAGAATAGGTAGCTGGGATAAGACAGAGCAAAGAGCTTAAACTCTTGGAAGGCAGCTCGGATTGAGGAGGGGCTGGAGAAATTTAAAGCAAAAGTGTTCCGAATCAATGCTGATTTGAAGATTAGTTAGAGGTGCAGTTAAAACATCTCTGAGATAAAGATTATAAGGACTCACAAATACTTAGGGGATATGTGACAATGTGCGGGGGTAAATATGAAGCCACAGGATAAACAAGGTACTTTTTCTGGAATGTCTACTTTACTAAACAATTGTTGAAATCTTTCCATCTCAAATGAACTAACTTAAACAAACCTACCTGCCTTTTATTGGCAGGGCTCACTTATTTGGAAAGCCCTTGCAACTTCAGGTATGGCTGGATATACAGGTGCTCCAATGATGTTGTCAGAACTCTCTCCATCTGTCTGCTCTGCTTGGCCCCCTTCTGTATGGAGGCTTTCTCCAACTTACACTTAAGCTGACTGTTGGCAACTCAGATCCTTATTTACCTTACTTAGCCAACCACAAGAAGGAAAAGAACTTCTTTCTCCTTATATCCATACACATATGAAAAGATGGGGCTTCCTTGGTGGCTCAAACAGTAAAGAATCTGCCAGCAATGTGGGAGACCCCGCTTTGGTCCCTGAGTTGGGAAGATCCCCTAGAGAAGGGAATGGCTACCCACTCCAGTATTCTTGCCTGGAGAATCCCATGCACAGAGGAGGCTAGCAGGTTACAGTCCATGGGGTCACAAACAGTTGGACACTATTTGAACGAATAACACTTTCATTTATGAAGACACTGCAATTGTCCCTTGCTTGAGATATGTGCTGTGCCAGTGGAGTGCCATGATCAGTACAGAATTGGTACACTTCCCTGGTCCATGCCAGCAGCTCAGCCCTGTGACTAGGGATCAAAGCCATTATGAACAATACACCCCTGGCAATGATGCAGTAGATGGACAGTGATTTCCCTCAGGAAATGATGCTGGCAGACTAAACCATCATGTCCACTACATGCAGTGTTAAATAATTTAAAACATTTTATATTCAAATAAACCCACTTCGGGCTACCAGCAGGGTTGAGGGTACATGGTTTAACTTTTTCTACTGGTATTGGAACTGATGAAAACATTTGAGGAGCACTGATCAATACACATGGCTTTTTAACGCCACAGCCACTGTGTTAGCTGTGACTGTCCTTATCACACTGGATGTTGTGCTTTTCAGATGGAAATCTGACACTGTCTGTAGGTATTGTAAAATTGCAGGGCCTGCATTTCCAATTTCATAGCATCAATCTCCTTGCTCCAAAGACTAGACAGACCTAGGGCTGTCAAGACTTATGGACAGCTTATATAAAAAGCCAGTCGTGGGTGTTCCCACCTGTCTTCACCCCAGAGGAATGGACACAATAGAAAGTGATAGGAGGGATGAAAAACAACTGGAAAAGTCACAGGAAAATGTGCATAAGTATAAAAAAAAAAAAAAGACTAGCTTGGGGAAGCACGTGGGGTCCTACTACTCCCATCTGATCTTTACATTCTTGACCCACCTAGCACTCAGCCTACCATGATTTCATGCTCCCCAAATTGAGGCAGAACCCCAACAGTAGCAACACATCAGTGCCCCACCCTTATCCCCTTGCCTTATCACTTCTGGTACAAGATGATTAGACTTCTGATCACCAGCTCTTGCATTTCCTTGTCTGAGAGTTTTTCTGGCCACTGCTAGTGTGTCTGGAAGTACCCAGATATTATCCTCCTGTGGCAGCCTTCAGACAGAGTGACTGTCCAGAGGTGAAGAAATACCCCAGTTCCCTGTCCCTTGGATGGGATCACTCTGAGGAATGTTCAACACCGGCTCTCAGCTCACCCAGTGTGATTGAGCTCCAGTTGTTCATAGTAACTGACATGCAAGTGTGCATGCATGCTCAGTCATGTCCAACTCTTTGTGACCCCATGGGTTGTAGTCCACCAGGCTCTTTTGTTCATGGGATTTTTCAGGCGAGAATACTAGAATGTGTTACCATTTCCTCCTCTAATGGATCTTCCCAACCCAGGGATCGAACCTGAGTCTCCTGTGTCTCCTGCATTGGCAGGCAGATTCTTTACCACTTGAGCCACCTGGGAAGGCCTAGCTGGTTTGGCAACACATCTTTTATTGTCTAATATCTGTTCCCTCCCTTATATCACCCACTCCCACACTTACACCACTTAAACTACTTGCACTTGAGTCCTTATCTCAATGTCAACTTGTGGAGGAATCCAAGCCAAGATGGAGGTTTCAGGTAAAGTTTCAGGAATTTTCTTGAGGCTAAGGAAGACTTTCTGTGGTTTTGGATAGGAATGGTGGACCCATTATGCAAATATCCACTACTGTCTCTGTTGATTCATTTGGTTATTAACCCTTATGATATTAGGGCTATTCTGAGGTTGTAGAACTACCCAAGTCAATTTGACCCCATGACACCTCTATGGGTTAGTTGCTATTGCATAACAATAGTAATCCACCATAATAATAACATTCCTTTATTATTATAGTTCATGCATCTAGAGATTGGCTGGGGTTGGCTGATCTGGACTGAGCTTGCTCATTCATGGGCAGTCAGCTGAGGCTGTCTTGCAGACTGAGCTTAGCAGGGCAACTCTGCTCTGTGTCTTTCTCTCTTCTCCAGGGATCAGCCAGTCAGCCTGGGCACATTCTTCTCTTGGCAGTGGCAGAGGTGGAAAAGTAAGATGTTCAATGGAGCAAGTCCTTCCTCAAGCCTCTATTTATACCATCCATATGAATGTTCCTTTGGCCCAAGTAAATCAGATGGCCAAATTCAGAGTCAAAGGGTAGGGAAATCTATTCCTTCCCTCTTGGGGAGGATCTACAAAATCCCCTGGCAAGGGACATGAAGAGAGTACAGGATTAGAAACTGAGGCCAAATCTACCCCACACCTATACATTTGTCCTCATAAACCTTCACATTTCTACTTATCTGTCTCCTGGGAGAGTCCTGCAGGAAACACTTGACTATCATCAATTTTCGTAACTTTTGTAAATTACATTCTGACTTGCTTAGGAAGGACGCTTATCTCTGTCTCTTAGACAGTCAACAACCTGTTTTTACAATTTAAAGCAGATGCAATAAAGGTGACCATCTGAACTTGCCTTAGTACTGAAGGAATGAATTTGAACTGAAATGTATATTTCAAAAGCTGAAGCATGACGGGAGAAACCAATTAGCAACCAGGCAGTGCTGCTTCAAGACAACACACAGATTTCCAGAAGTGTTTAATTGGAGGGATTCCTTTTCATGATGATTCAGACAGTGTTATTTCTTAAACTTGACATAGACGATCCTCCCGCCTTCCCCAGACATGCTGAAATGGCAGTGAAATGGAAACACCTATCATCAGTATTCGTTGCAGCTCCTTTTTTTGTATTCTTTGTCCATCAGAGTTAAAAAAAAAAAAAAAAAAAAAAGATTTATGACTCATTGTTTTTCAAGGATGCTGCTTCCTCTGCAGTTTTTCAAGTTGTTTTTAGATAAGGTTTTTCTCCTTGTTTATACACTGCCCACTGAAGTTCTTTTTATATCCTAGGTTTGTATGTTTACGGGCCCATTAGGCAAACTTCATAACAGTTTTCTGCCCCTCAGTTGTCTCTGGTGCTTTGAAACAGACGGTACTCAAAAGAGAAAGAAAATGTGCCTAGATTCAGCCAGTGCCATGAAAAACAATCATATTGTTTGACCCTATCCATCTGATGATAACCTTTTATGAGAGCTCTGTTTCCTTAGATCTGCCTTTTGGGATTGCCTTTGTGCTGTTTCTGAAGTGGTAGGTTTCTGAGGTCCTCCAGGGAATTGTCCCATTATCTGTGGGAGCACGGGAAGGATTTTTACAGTAACTCTGCTACAGTGAAACATTTGCCTTGAGGCCGGAATCGAAAATAGCAGCTGGAAGGACATTTGGAAAAGAGGGGAAGGAGGAGGTGTGGGAGTGTGAGAGAGGTGGAGGGACAGAGTTTTTCACATTTGGATTAAAAACACTAGCTCCAAGGCAGAACTGAGACAGGCCTGGCATCTCCCACCCTTGAAACTATACCAAACTCAATTCTCCGAGGGCTTGGCTCTCAAAGCCGGTGATTTCAGTGCCGAGCGTGCTGGCCGGGGTCAGCGCACTGCTCTTGGCGATGAACAGTGAGCACCAAGATTCCTGGATGTCGACCAGCATCCCTGGCCTCTCTTCCATCACACCAAGAGGCGCGGAATGACTGCTGCTCCTCCCACAGCAAGTTAGCATCCAAAACAGAGAGCAGTTTCCTGGAGTAACTAGGAACTGAATGGCTGGTGTCGGCCCTCTTAACACTTGAGGGAGGGAGAGATGCTCAACTCTTACCCATAAGTGTCCTTGCAGTAACGGACACAAGTTATAGAAGGTGAGGGGAAAAGTCTCAGGGAACTAAACAAAGGGATGTAAACTAGGAATAGAGGCACCCATATTATCATAATGTAAGAGGGCGTGGCAACTAGCCTGCAAATGGCCCCCAGTGAACCATGCTTCTCAGTACCAGCCCTTTATGCCCTTATAAAATTTCCTCCTTTGAATGTGGGTTACCTGTGACTTACTGATCGCCAGTAGAATATGGCTTAAATGACAATGTGGGACTTCTGAGACCAGGTCATAAGAAGCCATGCAGCTTCTGCCTTGGTCTTCTGGGCCAGTGGTCCACAGACTTTTTGGCATGAGGGACCAGTTTCATGGAAGACAATTTTTCCATGGATGGGGAATCAGGGGGTGTTGCTTTTGGGATGATTCAAGCACATTACATTTATTGTGCACTTTATTTAGCTTCAGATCATCAGGCATTAGATCCCAGAGGTTGGGGAACCCCTGTCCTCCACAAAAGGAGATACTTCTTTGGGACCCTCCTCGAACCTGGCCGCCAAGCCCAAGCCACACGGAGAATCCAGGGGTAGACATTCTAGTTGATAACCCAGCTCTCTTCCCTGTTGACAGCCTGCATTAACTGTCACTTCAGATGACTCTAGCCCCAGCTGCCACCTGACGTGAGATACCTCAAGAGAAACTGCCCAGCTGAGAACACTGGATACATAGAACATGAGATAATAAAGTTGTGTTAAGCCATTAAATTCAGTGGTTTGTAATCCAGAAGAGGTAACCAGAAGTTACACATTCACACACATGGACAGATGCACTTATGGATGGATCCATCCACTGATGGATCAACTGAATAGTTTTTTATTTACTCATTTATTAATTTCTCCACAAGTATCTATGGAGCATACATGTTCCAGGCACTGTGCTAGTCTCTGGGAAAACAGTGGTGAACAAATTAATTATAGTGCCTGCCTCCAAGGAACTTACAGTTTAGAGGGTAGGAGTGGGTGGGAGCTTGTGTGGTCAAGAAAGCTTCCTCTGAGGTGTGATTTTTATTTTTATTTTTTGCCCTTCCCTAGTGGCGTGTGGTATCTTAGTTCCCTGACCAAGGATTGAACTGGTGCCCCCGTCAGTAGAAGTACAATCTTAACCACTGGACCACCGGGGAAGCCCCGAGGTGTGATTTTTTTATGAATATATTTATTTTTTAATTGAAGTATAATTGTTCAACAATATTGTGTTGATTTTTGCCAAACATCAACATGAATCTGGAGAAGGAAATGGCAACCCACTCCAGTACTCTTACCTGGAAAATCCCATGGACAGAGGAGCCTGGTAGGCTGCAGTCCGTGAGGTTGCTAAGAGTCGGACACGACTGAGCGACTTCACTTTCACTTTTCACTTTCATGCATTGGAGAAGGAAATAGCAACCCACTCCAGTGTTCTTGCCTGAAGAATCCCAGGGACGGGGGAGCCTGGTGGGCTGCTGTCTATGGGGTTGCACAGGGTCGGACACGACTGAAGTGACTTAGCAGCAGCAGCAACATGAATCAGCCACAGGTATTCCTATGTCCCCTCCCTCCCACCTCCCTCCCCACCTACCCCTCTAGGTTGTTTCAGAGCCCTGGTTTGAGTTCCCTGCATCACACGGCATATTCCCACTGGCTATCTATTTTACATATGGTGATGTATATGTTTCCATGTTACACTCTCCATACATTGCACCCTCTCTTTCCTCCCTGTCCCTGCACCCCCACCCCCTTGCCATGTCCATAAGTCTGTTCTCTATTCTCTGAAGTGTGATTTTAAAGTCGATATCTAAAATACGAGGAGTCAGCCACGTTAGGGATAGGGGTAGGTACAAAGAACTTTCTAGAATAAGGGAATAGTTAGGACACAGCTGGATGGCATCATCGACACAATGGACAGGAGTTTGAGCAAGCTCTGGGAGATAGTGAAGGACAGGGAAGCCTGGCGTGCTGTAGTCCATGAGGTCGCAAAGAGTAGGACATGGCTTAGCAACTGAACAACACAAAAACCTAAAGCGGTAAGGAGCATGGAGTACTGGAAGAACTGAGAGGAAGCCAGTGTACTTGAGCTGAAGGAATTGTAGGGGAGAAACACTGGAGAGGGAGACCTGGGCCACAGTGGGCAGTCTTGCAGGCCATGGTAAAGAGTCTGGATTTTCTCCTAAATGCAAAGAAAAAGTGTGAAGGGCTTTTAAACAGAGAAGTGACAAGATCCAATTTACATTTTAAAAAGGTCACTCAGGCAGCCCGATTGGAAGAGGGCAAGAGAGGAACCAGGGAGGCAGTCATCCAGGTGAGATGATGGAGGCCTATGAAACACCAGTCAGAGCCTAAGAGTCACCGAAAGGCACCTGCTTCCCACTGTGTCACTGGGGCCACGATCTTCAAGGTGCCCCAGCAGCTGCTGTTCTAAGGCAGCTGGTCTACGGCCTGTGCTTCCACCTGATGACAAATGCCACAAGTCCATCAGTTCACATCCAGAAAAGCTCCAATTGTTTCAGCCATGTAAACGCTCCCCCTTGTTCTGGCCTGATAAGACGAGCAAGGTTTACAGTTAATCCACCCTGGTGAGGGTATGCGTCAGGTGTGTTCAATAATCCTATTCCCCTCACTCCCCTTTCCCCATGCACCCTCATTTCACACAGGACACCCACCACCCCAGGATGCCTATCAGCTAGGAGCTACAGCAACATCACCACCCCCCACCCCCCCCATCCCCACCCCGGATCCAGCATCTTAGGACACTTTACGTTCCAAGTGCCAGCCCATCTGGTTGACTAGATTTACTGCCTGGGTGAAGCTGTCTTTCCTGACCAAGTTGTCTGTTGTTACTAGCAGATACTGGGTCCTTGCGCTGTCATTAAATTAGTTGTGAATAAAAGGGAACCAGAGTAACTAAAGCCTACAGTCCTCAGAGGCTAGTGAAAACCTGTCAATAGTAATTATTCCCCAGGATTGTCATTACAAAGGTATTTAGCTCTGCAGGTTCAGCTTCCCTCTAACTTTCTCAGGGTTCATAGACTATTTTCATAGAAACTGCCAGCCACAATCTGACCAAAAAAGCCAGTCTGCGTATATATATGTGTGTGTGTGTGTCAGGGGCAAGCACCGAATGAAACCCTGGGGGAAGAGATCTCATCACTGATCCCCTGCCTTCCCGTCAAATCTGCTTCCCCCAGGTCTCCTGCCTCCCCCAGCACCATCTACCCACTGCTTGTCTAGTAGTCAGCCTTGACCTCTCCCTCCCTCTCTCTACCTATTACCACTCACTGACTCTCTCCCCAAATCATTCACTTTTCTCCCTCTGTCCACTACTACCTTAGCCTAGGACACATATGGCAGCAGCCTCTCCGGTCTCCACATCCAGACTCCTCCCATCCACTTTCTGCAGCTTTGTTCTTTTTTAAAAAATATTTATTTTGGACTTCCCTGTGCGTCAGTGGTAAAGAATCCACTTGCCAGGGCAGAAGACGTGGGTTCGATCCCTGGTCCAGAAAGATCCCACATGCTGCAGGACAAATAAGCCCCTGGACCACAACTACTAAGCCTGTGCTCTAGAGCTTGGAGTCACAATTACTGAGCCTACGTGCCACATCTACTGAAGCCTGAACACTCTAGAGCCTGGGTTCCACAAGAAGAGAAGCCACCACAATGAGAACCCCTTGCGCCTCAACTAGAGAGTAGCCCCTGCTCGCCACAACTAGAGAAAAGCCCATTCTGCATGGAAGACTCAGCATGGCCAAATAAATAAATAAAATTCGAAAAAATACTTCTTTTTGTTTGTTTGGCAGCATGGATCTCAGTTGCAGCATGCAGGATTTTCAGCTGCAGCTTACAAACTCTTAGTTGCAGGATGTGGGACCTAGTTCCCCAACCAGGAATTGAACCCCGGGCCCCCTGCATTGGAGGCATGAAGTCTTAGCCACTGGACCACCAGGGAAGTCCCTGCAGCCTTGTTCTCAACTCTTCCGACTCCTCCCTCCCTGCTCCCTCCCCATCCTCTCTGCACCAGCCATCTTAATGGACTCTGAGCACCTCAAATAAGCCTTCTCTGAACTCTGGGCCTTCCCATTTACTAAGGAGATGGCAAACGAGGATCTGCGGATCTGCGAGCCTGCTGCCTGTTTTGTAAATAAAGTCCTGTTGGAACACATCCACACTCATTCACTTATGTTTTGTCTACAATACACATAGCAACATATTTTTACATACAACAGCAGAGATGGATTGTTGCAACAGAGACTGCATGACTTGCAAAGGCTTAAATATTTACTGTCTGGTCCTTTATAGAATAACTTTGTTGCTGAGGAGAGTATGAGGGGGAACGGATAGTTTTACTACCCCTGCCATACACTATTCCTTCTGGCTGGAACTCTCATCCTATGTCCTTTTCCCACTTCTGTTCCTTCCTGCTCTTGACCTAGTTAACAGCTAATTTATCCTTTAGCTCTGAGCCTAGAAATAGCTTCCTCCAGGAAGTCCTCCATGACCACATCCCATCCCCTGGAAACGTTTCCCTAGCACTCTATTACTTTATAACAACATTTACAACGACCTACTAGACTCTCCCTTTAGACTATGAGCTCCTTAGGTACAAAGATTGGGTCTTACAGACCAGCTTCTTCATTTGAGGGCCCTGGGGCAAGAGTATAAATTCACATGTATCATTTGTCTAAATATTAAGCACTATAAACTACAAGCTAGCAAACAGTTAAATAAAATACCTTTAAACTCTTGTTACCCTGACAAGTATTCCTTCATATGTGGTGAAAAGTACACATCAAGCTATTGCTTTGATATGATTAAAAGCTGGCAAAATTTTAAAGACAATTATGAGTGAATGAGTATTCCACTGATGGACCAATGTTTATCTGAGTAATGAAAATGACACACAATTTAGGAACTACTGTATTATTTATTTTATAAAATTTATTTTTGCCTTCATTTTGGCCAAACCACGTTATGTTATAATAATCTAGGTTTTCACATAATGTGTGTTCAATTGCTTGTAATAAAGGATTAAAAATAAAATTGTATTAAAAGTTCAAAAAATTTATCTTACACACACCCAAAATGTAAAGTAAAAATAAGGAAAACATGATTTTATGTATGCTATTTTTCTTCTAAGTTATTCAAAACCATGCATTAAAAAGGCAAAATAAGGGAATTCCCTGACGGTCCAGTGGTTAGGACACTGCACTTTCTTTTTTTTTTTTTTTCCATTTATTTTTATTAGTTGGTGGCAAATTACTTTACAATATTGTAGTGGTTTTTGTCATACATTGACATGAATCAGCCATGGATTTACATGTATTCCCCATCCCGATCTCCCCTCCCACCTCCCTCTCTACCCAATCCCTCTGGGTCTTCCCAGTGCACCAGGCCCGAGCACTTGTCTCATGCATCCAACCTGGGCTGGTGATCTGTTTCACCCTAGATAATATGCATGTTTTGATGCTGTTCTCTCACAACGTCCCACCCTCGCCTTCTCCCACAGAGTCCAAAAGTCTGTTCTGTACATCTTAGGACACTGCCCTTTCACTGCTGAGGGCCCAGGCTTGATCCCTGGTGGGGGAACTAAGGTCCCATACCACGCACAGCACAGCAAAAAAAAGGGGCAAAATAAAACATATAATTAATGGCGAAATTTTACATTGAAATTGTTTAAGCGTTAAATTTAATTTTGTAAAGATTTAATGAAATCTTATTAAATAGATACATAAATAAAAGGATTTCAATTCTAGTGTGCAAAGCCTATTTAGTTGACAATGTAAAGAATGGCATCACTCTTCATATAGTACATCTAAAGACCTACAAATGTACAAATATAATACAAATGGTTTAATGTAGTTAATATCATATGATTTAATAAGTACTCTGAGAGCCATAAATTGGAAGGGTACTAAGAGAAGAAAATGGGCCCTCAGCCCCACTGCAAAATCATATGTCATTTTGCAACAATATCTACTGCTGGAAGGAGGATTTGACCACATATTTAATTTGTCTTGTCTCTTACCTGGGACTTCCCTGGTGGCTCAGATGGTAAAGTGTCTGCTTACAATGCGGGAGACCCAGGTTCGATCCCTGGGTTGGGAAGATCCCCTGGAGAAGGAAATGGCAACCCACTCCAGTACTCTTGCCTGGAAAATTCCATGAATGGAGGAGCCTGGTAGACTACAGTCCATGGAGTCACAAAGAGTCAAACACAAAAAATAACTTCACTGAGACCTCTCACTGCTCAAACTCTCCCTGTGTGCCAAAGAAGTATTTTTCTCCAAATTCAATGGTGGTGCAATCCACAAACCTCTGTGGCACTGACACAGTCATCTAGAATTTTGAGGACATACTGTCAGGGATGTAGTGAATCATCTTCCTGGGATCTGAATAAGCTGCAAAGAGTCATTGCTTAGAGTTACAGGTCATGCTTTGCCAATGCTCAGCATGAGGGTGCAAGTGACAGAAGCACCACGTATTCTTCCACAGATTTGTGTCTGTGTATATTTGTAACATGTGTGACTTTCTAAAGTGAGGAACCCCCCGGTAGGGGTCCCTCTTGCTGGAGTATAAGGCCAATATAGTTCTCTTGTCCGCAATTGTATTCCTACTGCTTACTATAGAGTCTGGCACATAGTAGGTGCTCAGTAAATGCCATCTTGGTTACACTGTGAAGGATTTTTATTCCTTTGGACCAGTGAGACACTAATATATAAATGACTGGTCTCTGGCCTCTACACAACCATTAGGGTATAGTCATCTACTACAGGGGTCAGCAAAGCTTTTCTGTAATGGGCCAGATAGTAAATAGCTTAGGTTTTGTAGGCTACTATTGTCTTTGTTGTAAATACTCATAGTGTAAAAACAGCCATAGACCATACAAAAACAAGTGTGACTGTTCTCCAATAAAACTTTATAAAAACAGGTGGCTGACCATCACCTTGATACCAAAACCAGACAAAGACACCACCAAAAAAAAGAAAACTACAGGCCAATATCTTTAATGAATATAGAGGCAAAAATTCAAAAAAATATTATCAAATCTAACAATACATAAGAAAGATCATATACCACAACCAAGTGGGACCACCCCAGGGTCACAAGGATTGTTCAGCATATGAAAAATCAATATGATACACCACATCAACAAAAGAAAAGGCAAAAACCACCTTATCATCTCAATAGATGCAGAAAAAGCATTGGATAAAAATTCAAGAGCCATTCAGGCTAAAAACTCTTATGGAAGTGGGTATAGAGGGAACATATCTCAACATAATAAAAACTACGACAAACACACAGCCAATATAATATTCAACAGTGAAAAGCTGAAAGCCTTCCCACTAAAATCTGGAGCAAGACAAGGATGCCCACTCTGATCACTTCTCTTCAACATAGTACTGGAAGTCCTAGCCACAGCAATCAGACAAGAAATAAAAGGTATTCAGATTGGTAGGGATGACAAGATACTATACATAGAAAACCCTAAAGACTCCAGACAAAAAACTACTAGAACTAATAAATGAATTCAGCAAGGTAGCAAGATCCAAGATTAACATATAGAAATGGGTTTCATTTCTTTATGCTAACAATAAAATATCAGAAAAGGAATGTAAACAATCTTTCTTAAAAATTCCATCAAGAAAAATAAAATACTTAAGAATGTAAACCTCAAGGAGGTAAAAACTTATATGCTGAGAACTACAAAACATTAATAAAGGAAACTGAAGATAATTCAAAGAAATGGAAAGCTATCCCATGCTCTTGGATTGGAATAAATAATACTGTTAAAATAGACATACTACCCAAAGCATTCTATAGATTTAATGCAATTCCTATCAAAATACCCATGACTTTTTCTTTTATAGAACTAGAGCAAATAATCCTAAACTTTATATGAAACCAGAAGAGACCCAGGATTGCCAAAGAAATTCTGATGAAAAAGTACAAAGCAGGAGGCATAACCCTCCTAGACTTCAGGCAATACCACAATGCTACAGTAATCAAAATAGCATAACATTGGCATAAAACTGACATACGGACCAGTGGAACAGAATAGAGAGCCCAGAAATAAACTTACACACCGATGGACAATTAATTTTTGACAAAGGAGTCAAGAATATATAATGGAGAAAAGACAGACTCTTCAAACAGTGCTGGGAAACTTGGACAGCTGCATGTAAATCAATGAAGTTAGAACACACCCTCACACCATACAAAAATAAACTCAAAATGTCTTAAAGACTTAAATATAAGACACCATAAAGCATCTAGAAGAGAACATAGGCAAAATAGTCTCTGCATAAATAGAAATAAAAGCAAAAATAAACAAATGGGACAAGCTCATAAGCTTTTGCACAAAAAGGAAATCATAAACAAAGTGAGAAGACAACCTGCAAACTTGGAAGAAAATTTGCAATTGATGTGACTTAATTTCCAAAATATACAAATAACTCATACAAATTCAAAAACAGAAAAACAAATAACCCAATCAAAAAATGGGCAGAAGACCTAGTTTCTCCAAAAAAGACATAAGGGCCAATAGGCACATGAAAAGATGTTCATCATCGCTAATATTAGAGAAATGCAAATCAAAACTACAATGAAGTATCATCTCACACCAGTCAGAATGGCCATCATCAAAAAGTCTACAAATAATAAATGCTGGAACAAGTGTGGGGAGAAAGGAACTCTCTTACACTGTTTGAGGGAATGTAAGTTGGTGCATCCACTATGGAAAACAATATTGAGGCTCCTCCATAAAACCAAAAATAGATTTGCCATATGATCCAGGATTTCCACTGCTGGGCATATACCCAGGAAAAACTATAATTTGAAAAGATACATGCACCTCCATGTTCATAGCAGCACTATAACAGCCAAGACATGGAAACAACCCAAATATCCATCAGCAGATGAATGGATAACGAAGATGTGATATATACAATGGAATATTACTTAGCCATTAAAAAGAATGAAATCATGCCATTTGCAGTAACATGGATGGACCTAGAGATGATCATACCAAGCCAAGTAAGTCAGAAAGAGAGACAAACACCATATGATATCACTTATATGCGGAATCTAAAACAGGACACAAATGAGCCTATCAACAAAATAGACTCCCAGATACGGACAGCAGACTTGTAGTTGCCAAGGGGAGAGAAGTATTGGGAGTTTGGGATTAGCAGATACAAATTATTACATATAGAATGGATAAACAATAAGGTCCTACTGTATAGTACAGAGAACTATATTCAATACCCTGTGATAAACCATAAGGAAAAGAATATGAAACAGTATATATATGTATAAATGAATCACTTTGCTGTATAGCAGAAATTAATGGAACATTGTAAATCAACTACACTTCAATAAAATTTAAAAAGAAACAACAGAAAAAACCAGATGGCTGGCCAGATTTGGCCCACAGGTCATGGTTTGCCAACCCCCATACTGGAGCATAGGAGAAAAAGGACAGTGCTGATGGAGATGAGGAGGCAGAACTGGAAAATAGGAGGTGGAATTATCAGGAGCTGATCCCTGCTAAGAGCATGGCCACTCTACCCTGATCCCTTTAATTATTCTGCTGTGCCAGAGGAAGCCCAAGCTGAAACTGTGTAGAGATGTTAAAGGCCTCCCAGAGGCTGGCTTTCCTTTATCTGGGCTGCTCCTCCTCCTTGGCTTCCCTGATTAGTCACCGAGTTTGTCTTTTTATAGGTATCTCCTCTCCAGTTTTCTGTCTGGCTCACTGCTTCTCCAACCTGGCTTATGCATTAGAATCACTCAGGGAGTTTATGCGAAAGATCCCTGTTTAGACTCTCTACCAGGTGTTTTAGTTTGCTTGGGATGCCATAACAAAATACCACAGATGGGGTGGCTTAAACAAAAATTCAGTTTACTCAGTTCTGGAGGCCCAAAGTCCAAAATCAAGGTGCTGTCAGGATTGGTTTCTGGTGCAGCCTCTCCTAGGTTTGCAAAGGACCCCCTTCGTGTGTCCTCACACAGCCTCTCCTCTGCTCATGTGCTGGGAGAGAGCGCGTGGGAACTCTGGTATCTTTTTTTTTTTTTTTAATTGGGGTATAGTTGCCTTACAACATTGTTAGTTTCTGCTGTGCAACCAAGTGGATCAGTTAAATGTGTACATATACCCCTCCCCTCTGGAGCCTCTCCCAACCCATCCCCCTCCCATCCCACCCATCCAGGTCATCAGAGAGCAGGAACTAAGCATCCTGCGTTATACAGCAGGGTTTTTTTCTTATAAGGACCCCAGTCCTAGGGCTCTATTCTTATGACCTCATTTAACCTTAATACCTCCTGAAAGGTTATATCTCCAAATACAGTCACATTGAAGGTTAGCACTTCAATACATGAATTTGTTGGCTGGGGGCAGGGGTTTGGTGTGGGAGAGTTCAGCCCTGTGATATTGTGATTTACAATAAGAAATATAGATTTGGTCTTTGTCCACTGTTCCTAGCACATAGTTCATAAAACCCTTATGAAGAACCATAGGGGCATCTTCTGTTACATGATCTAGCTTTGTGCTGTTCCTGAAATAGCTTCAGGCTAAAGTAGAAAGGTGAAATGTGTGTCTTTTGTTGTTCATAACAAGCCCCTTTCAACCACACTAAGTTTATGCTAATGAGGTAATTTTTGGAAAGTTCCAGAGGATGGGAGCTGGCTGCCAGGGGAACTGACCACTTTTAGAGGGGTGGAGCCTATGGTTCCACATCCCAGGCCCCCACCCCCATCTCTGGGGAGCATGGAACTCCTGAGATTGAGTCCAGTTGTCAGGAGAACCACTGACTGAAACCACTTGCTGTGGTCAGCTGGTAGCCACTCGCATGAGTTGTCTTATAACAGGAGGTCCTGAGAAGGAATGTGGAAATAAGAAGCTACCACCTATGGTAAGAATTCAGGAAAGGTCAAAAGGAGAGAGGGGACAGATGTCAGTCCATATGTCCTGTCAACCTCCCAGAATCCTCCTCACTGAAATCCATCTTGTCTGAGCGATGCATGCATCAGCAGGAAGGACTTTGGGTCAGAACGATTAGCCAGAGACAACCCAACCCCACCAACATAAAACCTGTCTGCAAGCCACATGGCAGAGCAGTTCTCCTGGGTTCCCTTACCCTGCCGCTCTCCTCCCACGTGCCTCGTCCCAACAAAGTGTCTTGCTCTGTCAGCACTTGTGTCTCCTTGGACATTTAGTTTCTGGGTGTTAGACAAGAGCCCACTTTGGGGCCCTGGAAGGGGTTCCCCTTCCTGCAACACACTCACCGATGACCTATAATCAAATCGTAGCTATGTAATGAGCCTCCTGTAAAACCCCAAAAGGACAGGATTTGGAGAGCTTCCAGGCTGATGAACAAGTAGGCACCCACGTGCTGGGAAAGTGCTGCATCCGAAGCACCACTGGGACAGAAGCTCCTGTGCTCAGGACCCTCCCACACCCTTCCCTGTGTATGTCTTCATCTGGTTATTCATACCCTTTAACGTCCTTTGTAATAAACTGGTCATCTAGTAAGTAAACTCGTTTCCTGACTTCTGTGAGGCAAGCTAGCAAAGTAATCACATGGGAGGAGGGGAGCCTGGGAAGCTCAGATTTATAGCTGGTCGGACAGAAGCACAGGTGACAACCTGAACTTGGACTTGGTGCCTGAAGTAGGGGAGGCAGGCTTGTAAGACTGAACCTGCACCCCTCGGTGTCTGCCACTATCTCCAGTGTCAGAGTTAAGTTAAATTGTAGGACACTCAGCTGGTATCACAGAATTGCTTGTGGTATGGAAAATCTACACATTTGGTTTCAGAAGTGATGTAGTAGAGAATCAGAAATCGAGGAGACACATGGGAGGTGTGTCTTCTCTAAGTTCTTAATACCAGATTCTTGGATTAATTGGTTTTAGGTGAGGCCCAGGTACACAGAAAAATCTGATGCTCAACACAATTGAGAAGCCACTTAGATTGGGTATCCTGGTTCGGGTCTTCTTCTCTCAGCTCTGTCATTCCTCCAGGACAAATCCAATTAAAAGCTTATCATTTCTGAACTTGAGCTCTTCTTTGACCCAGTCTCTTCTTCAAGGTAAAGAGAAGTGGACAGTATGTGGAAGGTAAGGAATTAGAGGAAGGAGATTTCAGGGTTTCTGTTTGGACAGTTGGCAGGGCCATTCACTTGATGGGAACCATAAGGGGCAGGTCTATAGGAGAAGCTGATGTGTCTGGCT
This sequence comes from Muntiacus reevesi, assembly GCF_963930625.1. Classification (NCBI taxonomy): domain Eukaryota; kingdom Metazoa; phylum Chordata; class Mammalia; order Artiodactyla; family Cervidae; genus Muntiacus; species Muntiacus reevesi. Next base: position 15,290,457 of record NC_089266.1, on the reverse strand, counting down.
TTCCCATGCTGACTTTGAGAAACCAATGAGACAGTCCCATGTTGCTCTCAATAAATAAGTCTGGAATTGAGATGAAAGGTCTTGGCTAGAGACAAAAGATTCAGTCTTGAATCAGCCAAGAGTTGCGAATTACACGCATGGAGTGATTGAATGAGGGCAGAGCATCACAAAAGGAAACACGGAGAATTCTAACACTTGAGAGGGGTAATCTTGTTTCCAATGAAGAAGACTAGCAAGGACCCATTTGAGTTAGTTGGGAAACAGAGTATAAAGGACACCGTAAAAAGGAAGAGAACAAATCAACTGTAAGTTACAACCAAGAAGCTAAGTTTAACAACATCTGAAGCATCTCCTGGATCTGACAATTAGCAGGCATTGGCAAACTTGGTGAGATATGGTGGGGCCCGTGGATACCCTTGGTTTGTCCCTGCTCTGAGCCCTGGGCGGGGGTTGACCTTTTTGGGCAGCATCAGTGGATTTCCTGGCCCCATGGTTTCAGGCTGGGCTTGGCCAAAGGAAAGTATTCACAGAAAATCAGAGGGAGAGAGGAGAGGAAGGTGGAGGTCCATAATCTCTCCAGTTCCAGTTTGAGGAGGGTCACCAGAGACTGACCACACTCTTTGATAAAGATCACCACTCCTATTGGGTGGTCCTCTCCACATAATACTCTCTCAAGCTCTGCTCCTATAAAGGCTCCTTTACCTTTTCCTTCAGGTCAGTGACAGCTTCCTGCTGTTACCAGCCCCTGCGGTGCCATACTTGGCTTCCCTGTATCCTGTCAGCATCTTTGTAAATAATCCTTGTATAAACCCCCCTAATGTTAACCAATTTGAGTGTGCCCTTTGTTTCCTGCTGGGATCCTGATGGATGCAAGACACAATCCAGACTGTAGCTGGTTGGGGAATGAGTGGGAGATTAAGAATAAGAGATTATTATTTTGAAAAGGATCATAGAAAAGTACAGATAATATAAAACTACATCTACTACCAGAATGGAAAAAAGGATACCAGATCATTTTGATTCATATTTTTAGAAAAGAAAAAGTAAAAATGAAGTTTATTGTTTTCCATTTCTCTTAACAGAGACCACTGCTCTCATGAATTAGTTATGAACTCTTATAGCTCCCCCTTTTTAAAAAATACTTTTAGTATGTGTTTTAGAATTTACCTAAATGCTGCCACATTGTATGTGTGGCTCAGCAGCTCCTTTATTTTCAAGAATACATTTTTGAGAACTATCCATGTTGACATTTATAGAGTTAGGCCATTTAAATTGTTTATTTTATTTTTTTTGAATATAGCTGATGTACAATGTTGTTAGCTTGAGGTATACAGCGAAGTGAATCTGTATACATATGTCTATTTCCTAAATAAGTTCATTTGTGTCATATTTTAGATTCCACTCCATAGTATTGTTTTTTATCAATTTACTTCCTAAATATGGATTTTTGTGATTCCAGTTCTTCTATTATAAACAATACTATAATGAACATCTTTGTACCTTTCTCCTGATGTACGAGTTTTTCTCCAGAGCATGTACATAGAAGAGGAATTGATGATGATCGATATTGTGCATTTCTAACTTTACTAAACATTACCAAATTGACACCTTTTCTAATTCCCTGAAAGTAGTTCTACCAAGTTCCATAAGCAGTGGATACAGATTCATTTCATGGTCAACATTTTACATTGTTAGAGTTTATGATTTTTTAAAACTGATGACCATAAAATCACTACACAAAATCCAGTATACAACTGTTGCTATTAAACATAAATATGCTTTTGGAGTAGAAAATGCATGTACACAACATAAAGTTCAGAAAGAACAAGAGCATATATAGTAGAAAATAAATCTTCCCCCAAACTCCATCCCTCAGCCGCCTAACTCTCTGGCCTGTATTCTGTTTCTTGTGTGTTTTTCAGATATATGTAACTGCATAGAATGTATGAATTGGCCAAAAAGTTCATTCAGGTTTTCCCATAACATTGTGGAAAAATTCAAATGAACTTTTTGGCCAACCCAATATGGAATAAAACATTAAGACAATTCATTCCATTGCACTTATTTGTCTCAGTAGGTTCTACACATTTTACAAACTCAATTATTTCATTTTTACCATAAGCCCTGTTTCTGTAGATCCCACAAGCATATGTTTGGGTGACAACTTGAAGAGCTTCCATTCCCAAAGTCAAGGGCCCATCAATTCCAACAGTCCCATCACTACTGCTCTAAGGGGCTTGGGGAACATCTATTACTATATCAAGTGCTATTCTTCTGGAGTTTCCTAGAAGCTTGTGGACTAGGTCCTATTATTATCTGTCGTGGTACCATCAGGAAAACAATCCGCACTCCAGGTATTCCAAATAGGAAGGGGTTTAATGCAGGGAATTAGAGGCTTTCATGACTCTGGGAAAGCTGTAGGGAAGATAGTGGTTAGAATCTATTTCAGGAAGTCCAGAAGTACAGGGATCATAAGGAAGCTACTGCCATCTCAGCTGCCTGTAAAGCAAAGGGAGGATTCTCAGACCACCCACCCAAAAGCTGTAGGCAAAATCCCAAGTCAGCCATCCCATCTGCTGCTGCCCATAACTTCCTCTAGAAGGGGCTTCCCTGGTGGCTCAGATGGTAAAGAATCTGCCTGCAATGCAGGAGACCTGGGTTCAATCCCTGGGTTGGGAAGATTCCTTGGAGGAGGGCATGGCACCCCCCTCCACTATTCTTGCCTGAAGAATCCCTATGGACACAGGAACCTGGCAAGCTACAGTCCATGGGGTCACAGAGTCAGACATGAGTGACACACAGCCTCTAGAAGACAGTGGCTTCTCCTCTTCCCTACCAGGTCTCATGCAAGTGCCTCTCATTAGTGGAGTCTAAGACAACATGTTCTCCTGTGGCAAAAGACAGATACCCAATAGCCACAAACAGCAACTAAAAGGATTTTCAACATGCCCGAAACTCAACTGAATAATTTGTGGTGGGCTTCCAAGGTGGCAGTAGTGGTAAAGAATCCACCTCCCAATTCAGGAAATGCAAGAGACAAGGGTTTGACCCCTGGGTAGGGAAGGTCCCCTGGAGTAGGAAATAGCACCCTACTCCTGTATTCTTCACTGGAAAATTCCATGGACAGAGGAGCCTGGCGAGTTACAGTCCATGGGACCCCAAAGAGTCAGAATTGACTGAGCACTCTCCCTCTATACATAGGTGATTTTATTACTTAACTTTATAGTATTACATTCTGCCTCTAATAGAGGCAGACCCCATGAGAATTGGTTGGCTAGCTATGGTGTACTTCATAAATTTTATATAGGGTAACAGTAATTAAAACACATTATTGATTGGGGGATTTCTGCAGAAACTAATGCCTGTGGCCAGCTGTTTGTTATGTAAGTGAACATTGAAACCTCTCTGGTCAATAATGCTGGGTAACGAAAGATGGATTAATACATCTCTGGTCATTAAGTTGTTAAGCATCTATTTTACCATCCAAGATCACCAACTATGTGAGACAGACTTTGGGAAGAGCAACAGAAAAGGAAGACCGATTTCCTATTCTCAAGCAAGCAAGTTTTATTCTTTCAACAAACTTTGAGATCCTACTATATGTTCACATCAGAAACCTGATGAAAGCAAAACTTGTTATGGACTCATACATATGAAATCAAGGGATAAAAATCTGAATATGAAGCAAATTTATGGTTACCAAAGGGGAAAGGTGGGGGGGACAGACAAATTGGGAGTTTGAGATTGACATGTACACACTACTATATTTAAAATAGATAACCAACAAGAATCTACTGTATAGCATGGGAAACTCTGCTCAATAATCTATAATAACCTAAATGGGAAAAGAATTTGAAAAAAAATAGATATATGTATATGTAATAATTTAATTGCTTCACTGTTCACCTGAAACACAACATTGTAAATCAACTACAGTCCAATAAAAAATAAAAATAAAAAAAAAATACTATTTCATAAAAGGTAAGTACAGATTTCAAGATAGAGATTACTTAGGGGGAGAGTGGGGATACAGGCAGTTTAAGCTGGATGAAATGTCTATGTTTGTATATTTTACTTTTACTTCTATTGTTCCCTCTGACTGAAATATTTCATAATAAAACAGACTAAGAATGTCAGAAACTGTTGTTGGGCTGTGCTCAATCTTGGGTCAGAGAGTTTCTTGGGAACCAACCTTTGTGGAACTAATCAACTAGATCAAAAAAAGAAATTATACATGCTGCAATAAAAGATAAATTTAGTGTTGGTATAAACTTTTCATTTTTAAATCAAGGTGTTCAACTTGAAATCTTTCTGGCTTTGGAAGGGAAGATAGAATAAAGCTAAAGTCCTACCTTTTTGTGATTCTACATCCAACAGAACACTCTACAGACCAAAAATGCAAGTATAAAGGGATATGAGGTAGGGTGGTGAGCAGCACGAGATGGGGTTTAGCACAGAAGAAGGAAAGGGAAAGAAAAGAAGGGGGGAAAAGGGCAAGCATTCAAAATTCACTTACAGTTAGGGCTATATATATATATATACATATAAAATAAATGCCCTGGAAAATTAAAAGACAAGATATGTTCCCTGGCCTCAAGGGACCTAAGGCAGGATTTGCTCAAAGGCTCAGAGGTGCCTAGAAGGATAATAAGTTTGCCATGTGCTTTACAAGAATAGTCTCATTTTTTAATTCACACACTAACCTCACAACGCAAGCACTTCTGAGCTTATGTTTCAGGTAAGGAAACCAAGGCACAAAGAATTTCCATAACTTGCTCCCTTCCAGGAAGAACTAGAGCCAGGAGTTTATGTCAGCACCATTCTTCCTAGATTTTTTTTTTTTTTTTTTTGACTTCACTGCACAGCATGCTGGATCTTAGTTCCCAGTCCAGGGATCGGACATGCATCCCCTGTGTTGGAAGCATAGAGAATTTTTTTTATTAAGACTTTTTTGGGGGGACGTAGACTGTTTTTAAAGTCTTTATTGAATTTGTTACAATATTGTGTCTCTGTTTTATGTTCTGGTCATGAGGCATGTGGGATCTTAGCTCTCTAACCAGGGATCAAACCTACCTCTCTAGCATTGGAAGACAAAGTCTTAACCTCTGGACCACCAGGGAACTCTGAATGTCGGCACCATTCTCAACTGATGCCCTCCCTAGGGCAGAAAGACTTTGGTGGGCAATGGAAGTGCTATCTCCTAGAAAATGTGTCTCTAGAAGGTAGAAACATAACTCATTCATTTCTAAGCCCCACTCTCCAGATCCCACAGATATATTTTCTAACTCTGTATTATTTTTAAAAATCATATTTCTTGCTTCTCTAGCCTTTCCTAATTCCCCTTTCTCCATGCTTATCTTCTCTTTCTGTCCCGCTGCTCTCCCAAAGCCTGAAGTATATACATGACAAATATAAGCTATGCTTTTAGTCTTTCCAAATTGTCCTCTTTCTTTGGGTCTATGTTTGGAGGATATGGAAAAGGTGACCCCTTAGACTATAATTTTCCCCTCTGTCCAGCATCATTCCCATCATTACACAGTTTAGTACTCTCATCTGAAAATATATAGACTTTCCCAGTGGTTCAGCAGTAAGGAATCTATCTGCAGTGCAGGAGATCCAAGAGATGCAGGTTTGATCCCCAGGTCAGGAAGATCCCCTGGAGGAGAGCACTTCAGTATTCTTGTCTGGAGAATCCCATGGACAGAGGAACCTGGTGGGTTCACAGAGTTGGACACAACTGAAACGATTGAGCAAGAGAACTTAAAAAAGTATATATATACATATATATGCATATATATACATACGTATATACAGGTATATATACAAGTATATATGCATATATATACATACGTATATACAGGTATATATACAAGTATATATGCATATATATACATACGTATATACAGGTATATACACAAGTATATATGTATATATATGCATATATATACATATAAACTATTTTTAAGAAAATAGTCCTTGACCCCTCATGCTCCTGCAACTGTATTTCTCCATTCTCCACTTACAGTGTCACCTTATAAAAAGCTGTCTGTAGCTACTGTCTTCATTTCTCACCTTTTCATTCTCTCTTCAACCCACTTCATTGACTCTTGTCTCACCCTCTATGCTGACATCTCCCAAATTTGTATATCCTGCTCCAACCTTCTTAACTAGCTGTCTGTGTGCCTGCTCAGTCGTGTCCAACTCTTTGTGACCCCAGCCTACCTCACATCTAATTTGGATGTTTAATTTCCAAATGAACATGCCCCCAAGGCAAAAACTCCTTTCCCCAGCCTGATCAATGCCTCTTCCAGCCTGAAGCCCCTCCTTATCTGGCAAATAGCTCTAATAGGAGCCCAGCGAGCCTGGGGGGATCATCCATTCTCTCCTTCACCGACCTTGAACCCACCACCAAGAGCTATCTACTCAACCTCAAACACATCCCAAACCTCGACCTCAAACACATCCCAAACCTATCTGCTTTTCTCCATTTTGATCGTGATCCAAGCCATCACTATCTTACTGAAATTGTTATAGCCATTTTATATAATCCATTCTCCATGTGGTAGCCAAAGTAATATTTTTATACTCAAGTAATATCATTCCTCCGCTTGAAACCCTTCAATGTCATTCCATCACGGTTAGTATAAATTCTGGCGTTCTCAGCTCTATATTGCTAGGTTTCTGGTCCTCCCTCTGACCAAATCACTCCTTCTGCTGCTCTGTAAGTCCCAGCCATACTTACTATCTTTCTGTTCCTTTTGCAGGTTAAGGTTTGGAACTTCTGTGTGTTATTTGCTCCCTCTCCCTAGATTATCAACTCCCTTGATCTTCCATTGCTGACTTCTTCCAATACTTGGGTCTCAATTCAAATGTCACTTTCTGTGGACTTCCTTGGTGGTCCAGTGGTTAAGAATCTACTGCCAATGCAGGGGACACAGTTCACTCTCTAGTCTAGGAGGATCCCATATGCTGAGGGGCAACCAAAAACAAGAGGCCACAACAATGGAAAGCCAGGGCACTGCAGCAAAGAGTAGTCCCCACTCATGGCAACTAGAGAGAGCCTATGCACAGCAACGAAGACCCAGCATGGCCAAAACTAAGTTAATTAAAACAACAACAACAAAAAAACAAATGTCACCTTCTCAGAATGGCCTTCCCATATCACCCAATTTAAAACATTCACTCATCTGCTATCACCCTATCCTAAATTATTTGGTATTAGCACTTACTGGGGCTTCCCAGGTGGTGTTAGTGGTAAAGAATCTGCCTGCCAGTGTAGGAGATGCAAGAAACATGGGTTCAATTCCTGGGTTGGGAAGAAACCCTGGAGTAGGAAATGGCAACCCATTCCAGCATTCTCGCCTGGAAAATTCCATGGGCAGAGGAGCCTCGTAGGTTACAGTCCATGGGGCCATAAAGAGTTGGACATGACTGAGCACGCAGGCATGCACCCACACACACACACAGGGCACTTATTACTACTTGATGTTTCATTGCTTTGTGTGAGTCTATCCACATTAGAATGCAAGCTCTGTGAGAGCTAGACCCTTGTCTTTCTTGTGTTTTGCCATACACCCAGCACCTAGAAGGGTGCCTAGCACATAGCAGGCACTCAACATTTAATAAATTAGTACAAGATATGATCTTTGAAATCTGGGACCATTATGACTCATAAACTTCTACATAATTTTCCCAATTGCCTAACGACATTGCTACATATCTTATGAGCTCTCAAAACATGATTCATGATGATGAAAGCATAGAAAATAAATTTCCTGTAAAAATTCTGGAGAGACAGGGAAAGAGAAGATCTTAATGTCTGCTTTTATCTTAATGAAAAGCAATTTTTTTCATTTTTTCCCCCCTTAGGGGGCATGAGGGGCCTCCAAATTAAGTTTCAGATTTCATTCATTACTTTTATTACTCTTAGTGAAACTTTCTGATGAAAATCTGTTATGATAAATCTAATAATTATACTAACTACAGTCTACCAAATAATGGGATTCTCATCTAGGTCTAGGGTTCAGACCTTTGAACCAATAAGTGGTTGATGAGTCCCAAGGGCAAAGCGTCCCCCACACCCTCAGCCTGTCACACTTATCCTCCTTTCCCCCTTCTACCCTGCGAATTATAGAAGCAGTGAGTATTTACAATTATTTGAGAATTCTCTTCCATCAAGAAACAATGTCAAGAATTCCATGCCCTGAAGAATTTTCTAGGGTTTTCGAGTCTCTATTATGAAACATTTTTTAAAAAATGGGTTATAGGCACTTTTCTATCCACTTTGTATAACTCAAATAGATTGTGTAATGCCTCATGAAGGGCCTGGATATGTACCACCCACATCTCCAGTCTAAAACTAGGTTATGAGTAAAATGAAAACTCGGCAAAAAAAAAACAAAAAAAAAACCAAAAAAAAAAACCCTCTGTTTCTCATAAAGTCCTCAGCTCGATTCATATCTCACAGGCATGGAAATCCAGATCACGTAAAGAGGTCAAGAACCTAAATAATTATTCAGCTCGTGATGAACAGTAACAGACACTCCCTCTAAAACTGTGGAAATTCTCATTTCCACACTGAGGCCAAGAGAACACAGGCATGACGTCAGCAGGCAAGAAACTGAAAGGGTGCTTTCCTTATCTACCTGATAGTTCTTGCCCTATTTCATCCTGAACAAAAGCAAGCCTGCCACACCTAGGGTTCAGGGAATTTTAGGTGGAGGAGGGGTAGGATGGAATGGAGAGGCTTTATCCAGTCTGGGAAAGTGCCCAAGTGAAAACAATTGAATACCAAATCATTTTCCCACGAGGCTGGCAGAGTGCTCCATAGACTGTTAAGTTTCAACCATTCTGCAAACTCTATGAAGACATCTTTAAGGCTCTACGTTTTTCCCCCTCTGGGGAAATGTCTTCACTCCAAGAGGTTAGCCCAAGAAGATAACATTATCTTCAGACCACAACAACAAAGCCCCTGGTCCCCTCATATTGAAATTCCTGTGCTCCACCCTAATTGAGTTTAGGAAACTGATAAGACAGCTGTGAAAATAGAGTGAAAAACATTCTCTCTCATTCAAATCAGCTGGCACGGTTTGCACTTTTGAAGAATAAGACCAGGAGATTGTGGGTTTTTTTCCATTTTTTAAAAAAATTGGTTATGGACCAAAACACAACTAAGCAACCACACTTACATTGTTGCAAAGTCCATTTGTCAACGCATTAGCTCATACATAGCCCATGTGTACATAATCATTTAAAACTCTGTATTATCAACATCTTAAAATGTCCACAAACATCAAACATAGAGCAAATAATACAACAAACCCCACATACTCAATACCCAGCTTCAACAATTATTCACATAAATTCATTCCATTTTAATGTTAGTATAACAAGATACACAATTCTGCTGTAGAAATATGCCCATGTGGTTTTATAGGTTATAGCATGTGTTATGATACATAATAACTTCTTCAGAGTTTTGGGGCAAAAGAATAAAAATCCACAAATTCTGGCTAATTGGCTACAACTCTGTCCAAACTATTGAAAAAGCTGCCCTATACAATGTTTTAAAATGCAGTTTTATCACTTCCAAGTTAAAGAGTATCATAAAAAACATCGGCCAAGGAGAGGTCTTAGCTTTCCTTTAATGAACACACACACAAATGATAACTGTAAAATTATTAATTAGCTTTACATGCAAATAGGGACTTCTAAAGAAATGAAAGGAACATTTATCAGCTCAGGTTTAACATCATAACTGGCTGGCTTAAATAACAGAAATTAATTTTCTCACGGTTTTGGCGGCTTTAAATTCGAAATCCGGGAACTGACATGGTGGGGTTTTCGTTCCTGGGTTGCAGACGACAGGACTAGCTGGTTGCTCAAGGCAGAGTGAGCGCACAAACTTACTGCTATCTCTTCTGATCAGACACTGACTCCCCTCATAAATCCCACCCTCCTGACCTCACCTGAACCTAATTATCTCTCAAAGGGCCTCCTTAAGTACCATTGCATTTGGGGTTGGGATGTCAGCATACAAATTTGGGGGATATGCAATTCAGTTCATAGCAAAAGACTTTTTTACCCCGTTCACTTTAAGCTCTTTTCTTTACAAGTTACAATTATGCAGACATTATTTATTTGACTAGCAAATCCTTATAATTCTGGTGCAAACACAAACTTTGGACAAGTTCAGAACAAACATCACAAATTCCACATTAGATAAATTTTATGGAAGAGGTTTTACAGCATGTGAAATAACTAACCAGTTAGTACCTGTCACACTGTTACTCTTCTCTTTGGGGATACATTTTCCCCTAAATAAACTGATAAGGGGCAAAAATATAACTAGGTAGGGCTTCCCAGGTGGCTCAGTGGCAAAGAATCTGCCTGCCAATGAAGGAGACGTGGATTCGATCCCTGGGTCAGGAAGAACCCCTGGAAGAGGAAATGACAACCCACCCCATATTCTTGCCTGGAAAAATTCATGGGCAGAGGAATCTGGCAGGCTACAGTCCACAGGGTCACAAAGAGTCAGACCCGACTGAGCATAAGCACAAGCACGCCGGCTTTCTTATTATGTTCCTGGACCTGAAGGTAGGGGCAGAGAGGGGAGGGCAAAGCTGATTTTACAGCAAACAGGCTACTCTAGGGTTTATGGAGTTACTTATCAAAGATTACCTAATGATACTCAAAAGAAATACCAAGATTTTCTAAAAGTAGCCTGAATCTAAACCCTGCTGGTGCTTTTCTAATGAGTAGTCATTTTTTTATTAACTGAAACTAGGATGCTTACCAAGAACCTGGAAAAACAGGCTCTCAAAATTCCCCTTGAATCTTCAAGTAGGCAATTCATTATTCCGTTCCTGTCCCATGGACGCCCAGCTGTGGGTGGCTGAACTCTCCAGCAAAGGTGACCCCACTTGGAGAAGTGAAGTCCTGATTGCAGAGCACTGCTGAGAGCTCACCTTGGGATGAAACGGGGCATCAGTTCTCTTCATAAGGACTCTCTGACTACAGATGAAAGTGCTTTGGGGACTCAGGGCCAAACCTCGTGAACTAAGTGGGGGGGGGGGAGGTACTTTGTGAAGGGTATTTGAGTTGCTGATACCATGTGATATAACTTAAGAATGATCTGTAACTGACCATAGTGAAACTTTCTTTTGACATTTTCCCGAAAATGGGAAGTAAATATTGAAAATCACTACTGTGTATGAAATAGATAACTAATGAGAACCTACTGTATGGCATAGGAAATGCTACTCAGTGCTCTGTGGTAACCTAAATGGGAAGAAAATCCAAGAAAAGAGGGATATATTAATACATATGCAGGTGGCTGATTCGCTTTGCTGTGTAGCAGAAACCAACACAATGCTCTAAGGCAACAATGTTGTTCTTTAGTTGCTCAGTCCTCTCTGACTCTTTGCAAACCCAGGGATTATAGCCCACCAGACTCCTCTGTCCATGGGATTTTGCAGACAAGAATACTGGAGTGGGCTGCCATTTTCTCCTCCAGGGGATCTTCCTGACCCAGGGATCGAACCCATGGCTTCTGCTTGGCCAGCAGCTTCTTAACCACTGAGCCACCTGGACCCCAAAAAGCAATGATACTCAAATTAAAAAAAAAGAAAATCAGAATGCTTAGGTTGAGAAGTAACAACAAATCAACTTGAATATGGCTCATTATTATATATAATCTTATTTTATTATTGTCTGCGAGGCTAAGAGTGTGGGCTTGGGATTTCATGAAGTTCTGAATTCAAATCTTGACTCTGACATTCAGCACCTACATGACCTCAGACTAATTTCTAAGCCTCCCTGTTTCTCCTTCGGTTTTTTAAAATCTATAGAATAGAGATAATACTACCTACCTTTACTAAGTAGTCATAAGGAATAAATAAAATAATATACATAAACAGCTTGGCAGAGTATCTAGTATAGAGTAAGAGCCAAATAAGTGGTGACTAATATTATTAGTGTAGCATAATTGAGCTTCAACAATTATAATTAATTCCACTTGCAAAAATCTGAGTAAAAGATGGCCTTACTTACTTAACAACCAGAAACTTCTTCTCAAGGGGAGAGAAGTGAAGTTTAAAACCTCTTGTCAGTATTAGTTTGCATATCTTTGGGGGATACTGAAAGGTGGTAAGCAAGTTTTTTTGTGTGTTTATTTTTTTTTAGCACTTTCTAGTATCCTCTTGGTTCATAGGTTTGGGGAGCTTATTTGCCACTTACTAAGAACCTGTGTCTTCTTGAAGTTTCATTTTGCAGCAAATAGTGGGAATATTTACCAAGCATTTTTCAGAAATAAGAGGTAAGAAATTCAAGGTTCTGGGGATACATATTCAGGGCAACAACATAAATAAGGAGTCTCAACGTAATCTACAAAACCACTAAAAATAATAGTTTACTTCCCCAGTGATGTAGGATTTGCCTGAATGGGCTTCTCTGACGACTGCAATCACAGTGAAAAGATCAACTTGAGCTGATGGCAGCCCTGGGGTGTGCCCAGCGAGATAGCCCAGCCTAGATACGCCTGTTTCTCATTTATGGCGAGAAAAGCAGTGTTTGCCTCTGAGAGTGTGAAATTCATCTGCAGATTTCAAGGAGGAAGCTAGAGGCCGAGGATTACGTGAGAAGACACGAAATCTTTTGGTAAAATATTATTGTGAAGTGGTAATATGAAAATGATGCTCTCGAGTCCTATTTCCCATCCGTGAGGTGCTTGAGAACAGTTGCTTTGATGAAGACGAGGAAAAAAATATTCATGAGCCAGAAAATGAGAAGTGTAAGTCTGGGTTTGTGGTCTCCTTCCTCACTACAAACATGTTCTGTGTACTGAGAACTATGAATGAGGTGCTGGAAAATTCAGCATTTAGGAATGGTGTAAACCAAGTTTCACTAACGGAATTCTAGAACAGGGGGCGATTAGAAAAGTGTGCTTTGTCAGCGTGAAAGTCTTGCCACTGCTGCAGTTGGTCTTCTATTAATAATGTATCTCTGGGTATAGGAACTGGTGAGCCAGTGGATAAGAATCCGCCTGCTAATTCAGGGGACACGGGTTTGATTCCTGGTCAGGGAAGATTCCGCATGCCTCGGAGCAGCTAAGCTTGTATGCCATAGCTACTGAGTCCACAGTCTAAGGCCCCTGAGCAGCAACTGCTGAAGACCATGTGCCTACAGCCTGTACCATGCAACAAGAGAGGCCACCGCAATGAGAAGCCTGTGTACTGTAACAAAGAGTAGCCCCCGATTCTGCAATTAGAGAAAGCCCACATGCAGCAATGAAGACCCAGTGCAGCCAAAAATAAATAAATTTTAAAATATGTATAACATATATCCCTGGGTAGAATTATGACATACTGGTGCCCAAGAGGGCACTTGTTGTTGTGAAAATCACTCAGTTGTGTCCAACTCTTTGCGACCCCATGGACTATACAGTCATACAGTTCTCCAGGACAGAATGCTGGAGTGGGTAGCCTTTCCCTTCTCCAGGGGATCTTCCCAACCCAGGTCTCTCACATTACAGGTGGATTCGTTACCAGCTGAGCCACAAGGGAAGCCCAAGAATACTGGAGTCGATAGGCTATCCCTTCTCCAGTGTACTTCCCAGCCCAGGACTTGAACTGGGGTTTCCTGCACTGCAGGTAGATTCTTTACCAACTGAGCTATGAGGGAAGCCCCAAGAAGGCTCCAGTTCATCCAGATTTGATAGGATCCTGACAATCATACCACTCTGTGTGCCTGGGACTATGCGTTACAGGTAAGGTATTCAGGTCCCTTCATCCTAAAGGCTTTCATAGTGTTTCTCAATCTTGGGTAATATAATGACCTATTCCTTTTTTTTTTTTTAATGAGTATTTATTTGGCTGCATCCAGTCTTAGTTGTGGCACACAGGATCTTCCTTGTGTCATGTGGATCTTTCACTGAAGCCCACGGACTCTCTAGTTATGGTGCTTGGGCTTCAGTAGTTGCAGTGCTTAGTTGTTCTGCAGCATGTGGGATCTTAGTTTCCTGACCAGGGATGGAACCCACCTCTCCTGCTTTGCAAGGCAGGTTCTTAACCACTGGACCACCAGGGAAGTCCTTAAAATGAACTCTTCTAAGAGGAATGAAAATTTTCCAGTGATTCTTGTATTTATTTAAATTCAGTTCAGTTCAGTCACTCAGTCGTGTCCAACTCTTTGTGACCCCATGGACTGCAGCATGTCAGGCTTCCCTGTCCATCACCAACTCCTGGAGCTTGCTCAAACTCAAGTCCATCGAGTCAGTGATACAATACAACCATCTCATCTTCTGTCATCCCCTTCTCCTCCCACCTTCAATCTTTCCCAGCATCAGGGTCTTTTCAAATGAGTCAGTTCTTCACATCAGGTGGCCAAAGTATTGGAGTTTCAGCTTCAGCATCAGTCCTTCCAACGAATATTCAGGACTGATTTCCTTTAGGATAGACTAGTTGGATCTCCTTGCAGTTTAAGGGACTCTCAAGGGTCTTCTCCAACACCACAACTCAAAAGCATAAATGCTTTGGCACTCAGCTTTCTTTATAGTCCAACTCTCACATTCATACATGACTACTGGAAAAACCATGGCTTTGACTAGATGGACCTTTGTTGGTAAAATAATGCCCCTGTTTCCTCATATGCTGTCTAGGATGGTCATAGCTTTTCTTCCAAGGAGCAAGTGGAGTGTCTTTTAATTTCAAGGCTGCAGTCACCATCTGCAGTGATTCTGGAGCCCAAAAAAATAGTCTGCCACTGTTTCCATTGTTTCCCCATCTATTTGCCATGAAGTGATGGGACCAGATGCCATGATCTTAGTTTTTCTGAATGTCGAGTTTTAAGCCAACTTTTTCACTCCCCTCTTTCACTTTCATCAAGACGCTCTTTAGTTCTTCGCTTTCTGGCATAAGGCTGGTGTCATCTGCATATCTGACATTATTGACATTTCTCCCTGCAGTCTTGATTCCAGCTTGTGCTTCATCCAGCCCAGCATTTTGCATGATGTACTCTGCATATAAGTTAAATAAGTTATTTAAATTATCCTTAGTATAAATGTTATCTTAATATGTACACAAATAAAACTAGGTGCAAGTGTTCCCTGGTGGTTCAGTAGTTAAGAATTCGCCTTGCAATTCAAGGGACACCTGGTCTGGGAAGATCCCACATACCGTGGGGCAACTAAACCCATGGGCCACAATTACTGAGCCAGCACTCTAGAACCCGTGAGTCACAGCTACTGAGCCCATGTGCTGCAGCTACTGAAGCCCTAGCACCCATGCTCTGCAACAAGAGAACACACTGCAATGGGTAGCCAGCCCCGCTTTCAGCAATCAGAGAAAGTCCAGGTGTAGCAACAAAGACCCGCCACAGCCAAATAAAGAAATCTATTAAAAAAAAAAAAAAAAAAAAAAAACTAGGTGCAAATTCCTAAAAGTTACAGTTCTTATAAACCAAAGGCTTTTTAAAATAATAAATTTAAATAAAACTAAGGAGCCAATGATATTTAAATAGACAGTACTAATTCAATGAGATGAATGATGCTATTTTGCAGCAACTCCATAACTGATTACAGAGTAAACAGGGTACTGATTGCCATGGGGCAGGCTCTTTTGATGTTGGTGCATTTATGAAATGATCTCTCCATTTTTCTTTATTTGAACTATTAGATTACCTTCATTAATACAGTGGTAATGCATTATTTCCACACTAAGGCCAATTCTGTTCTTATTTGCCTGGAACAGTTAGGAATGTTATATCGTGCCAAAATGATCACAGACAGAAAGCAAATAGGACCAAAATCCTGAGACAGCACTCAGTGATAAAGCGTTCATCTTACTCTTAATTAAAATGTTTTATATCTGCACTGTCCAACGTGGCAGCCCCTGGCCACATGTGACTATGGAGCACTTAAACGTGACTAGTGTAACCCAGGAACAGAACTTTTACTCAATAATTAATTTCCATTTAAATAGACATATGTGGCTAGTGGCTACTGCGTTGGACAGGGTAGAATCCTAGTTCACATATTTATTATACTATTTTTAGATTATCATTAAAATGAAATCACTAGTTGTTTGAGTAGGGCAATGTATTTAACCCCTCTCAACCTCATTGCCTTCTTCTATAAATTAGGCATAATGAGAGATAATGCATGTAACACTTAGTAGAGTGTTAGGAATAGAATCAACACTCAATCCCTAGAGATGTGAATGGGTGAGAGGCCAGAAGGAGGGTTGGTGCTTTTTCAAAGTCTCCATCACTGTCCCTTCAAGCCAACTCTGAGTATGCTTATTCTTTGAAAACAGTTGGGACTTCCCTGGTGGTTCAGTGGCTAAGACTTCATGCTCCCAATGCAGGGGGCCAAGGTTCCATTCCTGGTCAAGGAACTAGACCCCACACATTACAACAAGATCCTGCATGCCACAGCGAAGACCAGGTGCAGCCAAATAAATAAATAAAAACAAGTACTTCTAAAAAGAAATGTGCAATTTTCTCCATTTTATGTGAAGAGCTAATGCAGGCATCTTTAGACAGCATTGCTATCTTTATTCATCTATAACAGGCAAACTAAGCAAAACTAGAGAAAAAACAGTGCTTATTATGCACATGTAGCTTTGATTAGTCACCCACCTTCCAATTAGATTATCCTCCTGATCCCCTTCTGTATTGAAATTTTGAAGCTGCCAGTGATCTTAACTCATAGATGCATTGAATAGGCAAAGTGTTTAGACCTCACTTTTATTTCTTTGGAAAACAGGAAGCCTAAAGCCCTCTCAGGTTGTAGTGGACCATTATGAAATGGGTTACATCATACTACAGTACTTCCTGTCTCTCTTGCTGCTCCAACAGGGAATGCTCTTCCAATCCCCAGGCCCAGCTCACACCCCATCTGCACCTGGCAAGCATTCAGCATCATTTTCCAAAATCTGCTCAAGCTTCACCTCATTCATACCACCTTTCCTGACTCTCTCAGGTAAAATTTATTTTCTCTATCTCTGCCCTCACCATGTACTTGATACCGACTTCCATCATAGCAACCCTAAGTTTTCACATTCATTTCACATGTATTCTCACTTTGTGTTATGGACTGAACTGTGTCCCCCACGAAAAAAATGTGTTGAAGTACTTCAGATATGAACTTATTTGGAAATAGGGTTGTTGCAGATATAATTAGCTCAGAGAAGATGAGGTCATACTGGAGTAGGGCGGGCTCTGAATCTATTATGATTGGTGTCCTTAATGGAAGAGGAAAAGAGACAGAAACACAGACAAAAGAGGGGAGAATGCCATGTGATGATAGAGGCAGAAATTGAAGAGCTGCAGTTATAAGGCAGAAGTCTCAGGCAAGCCACCAGAAGCTAAAAGTCTAGGAAGGATTCTCCCACGTGAACTTCAGAGCGAGTGTGGCCTGGCTGGTACCTTGATTTCAGACTTTTAACCTCCAGAACGCCAAGATAATTACTTTCTGTGTGTGTGTGTTTTAAAATAATAGTGACAGGGCTTTCCCGGTGGCTTAGATGATAAAGAATCTGCCTTCAGTGCAGAAGACCCAGGTTTGATCCCAAAGAGTCTGACACGATTGAGTGAGTAACACTTAGAGTTGGTGATGATTTTCCTGTTTAGTTTTTGGGCTACATCAGGTCTTAGTTGCAGCACTTGAGATCTTCCATCTTTGATGTGCCACATGGGACCTTTCGTTGTGGTGCACAGACCCTCTAGTTATGGTGTGTGGGCTCAGTAGTTGCCACGCATGGGCTAAGTTGCTCCATGGCACGTGGAATCTTAGCTCCCAGACCAGGGATCAAACCTGCATCCCCTCGCATTGCAAGGCTGCTAACCACTGGACTGCTAGGAAAGTCTCAAATTTGTTTTTTTTTTTTTAAGCCACTTAGTTTGTGGTACTTTGTTATGGCAGCTCTAGCAAACACCTTACTAAACCACAAGCTCCTTAAGGACAAGGATCTTATTTGATATATTATTGGCTGTTGTCATAGTGTCTGAACCAGTATGTCGGATGTTTAATTAACTGAACACACAACCTATTCCTTTGCCCCTGGTAGCTCAGATGGTAAAGAATCCACCTGCAGTGCAAGAGACCTGGGTTCCATCCCTGGGTTGGGAAGATCCCCTGGGGAAGGGAACAGCTACTCACTCCAATATTCTTGTCTGGAGAATTCCATGGACAGAGGAGCCTGGCAGGCTACAGTCCATGGGGTCACAAAGAGTCAGACATGACTGAGCAACTTTCACTTCACATCTTCAATCTGGTCTCAGATTGGAACAGCAGAAAAACACTTTAAATACATTCAGTGCTGCTGCATATGGCCACACAAGCTAGGCAGTGCATGGTTCCAGAATTGTGTGATGTGGTGACCTTCAGTTATTTATTATTGTATAACTAAATCCACATAAGGAAAGTCAATAGAGCTGTGAACCTCCAGGCCATCTGTTAGAAAAACACTACTATTGGGAGGTTCAGCTCTTACCCAGCCTAACAGGAGAAGCCATAAATAATTATCCTCTAGATAGGGAATCAGTGAACTACAAGCTTGGGCCAAGTCCAGCCTGCTGTCTGCTTTTGTAAATAAAATTTTACTGGAACACAGCCACACTCATTGATATACATATTGTCTACGGCTGTGTTAGCCCTACAAAGAGAGAGTTGAGTGGTTGTGATGGATAGTGGTTGTGATATAAAACCTAAAATAGTTCCTCTCTGGTTCCTTACAGAAAGAGTTTGCAGAGCTCTGCTCTGGATAATAGACATTGCCAGAATATTTTATATTAAGTGGTAAAAAATGGCAAAAAAAATCCCACCTTGAAACTGAAATCATTCATTTTATCACACTTTGGAAGATTCTACATTACTACTGTTAATATCAGCACTCCAGAAAGAAAACTATGTGTAGAAAATAATTCATTTCTTCCTCAAAAATTGGATCCAAGGTTATATATATATATATATATATATATATATATATATATACGTGTATGAGCTTATTTATGTGTGTATGTGAATAGGGAGTGTGGGTGGAGTACATTTTCAAGCAGCTACAACATAAGCAACTTACAAAAGTAGGTGCTCTATAAAGGGAATTTTTTGAACTATGTCCAACTCTCCAAATGGGAGAGAAGAGAGAAATGGATGGAGATCTGTCATGAAGTCCAGGAGGAGAAATGTTATTCCAGTGTTTATGAGAACAGTCCTGCTTGAAGTTTTATTCTTTCTGGAAAGTATTGTGAGAAGTCTTTGACACTTCTGAGAAGCCCCTTATGCATCAAGTATATGCCATGTGACCCCCATCACCCTGACCTCAGCTGGTTGGACCAAGGCTGGACACCTGATCCAAAGGTCAAAGACCAATGTAATGGCCTGATCTAAGGACTGTGTTCAATAGGGTTGAGTACTGGCCATACCAATCTCATGCTCACTCTTGGGGAGTTTAGAGACTTCTGGAGATAGTGAATCTTTGTACCAAGATTAGCAACAGTGGACTTCCCTGGTGGCACAGCGGATAAGAGTCTGCCTGCCAATGCAGGGGACACAGGTTTGATACCTGGTCTCGGAAGATTCCACATGCCATGGAGCAACTAAACTGGTACGCCAAAACTACTGAGCTCATGCTCTACAGCCAGGGAGCCACAACAAGAGAAGACACTACGATGAGAAGCCTGAGCACCACAACGAAGAGTAGCCTCTACTCACCAAAACTAGAGAAAAGGCAAGGGCAAAGCAACAAAGATCCACTGCAATGCCCCCCTCCCCGCAAAAAAATAAAAATAATAATAAAAAAAATATATATATATATAAAATAGCAAAAGCAAAAATACAGCGTACTTGTCACCACAATGACAGGACAATAGTTACCTAAGGGATAGATAGAAAACCTGCTCGCAACAGCAACACTGTATCCTGAGTGATGCTGCCATTTCTGGAGGTACCACTGGGGAGCTGTCGTCAACCTTTGTCCAGTCTGTTCCATTTTCCTGTTACCATAGGGGGATGGGTTTAGTTCAAGGTCAGCTCAACTTCTGTACTTCATTACATCATCTACTCGCTTCCCATCCTTAGAACCCTTAGCTGACTGTCCTTTATTTGTAACTGCCTTGCAAATGCTAACCCTCTACCAACCCAACTACGTACTTCTCTACTGTCTCTTTGTGAGCAGCTTAGGGCTTACTCAGCCCTAAATACTTTACCTAGCCTCTGTATCAGTGCATTATAAACCATAGTTTCCATCCTAGGCTTGTCTCTTTGGAATTCCTTGTATGTATGCATGTGTGACTCGTTCTGTTCCTCACAGCTGATACTGCAAAGCTTCTATGCTTCCCAGGCTTCCAACTCCCTTGCTCACCCAACATCCAACCACAGAGAAAACAAAGGTAGCTGGCCCCTATTTCCAGACTCTCTCCCATAACTGAAGTAAGCCTGTACCCTTTCTTTCCTGCTTTCTTGTTTTTAAGAAAGAAGTGAAGCTACTCTCAATTCAAAGCCAACTCCTCTACCTGTGTTCCAAATCCTAAGATCTTCCATTCTTGATTCAAGCCTTGTTTCTACACATATTATTTCGTCTGATTCCTGATCGGTCATTTCTCCCTCGCCCATGGTCTCTCTCCTTGTGCATGCTCATTTCTCACCTCTAAAATCTTTCATAACCTTCTAGCTAATATCTTATTAACTCATTCATTTAAAGGCTATTCATCTTAAAAGGTATGGGAAATTCTGCTCAACATGGAGAATGGAGGTAATTTAAAAGAACCCCATTTCCAAGTCCGCGCACATAGAAATGCTGCTTAAAATATACTCAAATATATTTTTTTCTTAAATAAATGTGCCCAAATTGTGTAAGAGGTCAGGAGTAAGATCACACTGAAGTAGGGTGGGCCTCTAATCCAGTTTTGGTTTTTTTCAGTATTTAATTCTTCCCACTTATAAAAATAAATTTTTAGTGGAGTATAGTTGCTTGACAATGTTGTGTCAGTTTCCACTGCATAGCAAAATGAATCAGCCACATGTACACATAAATCCTCTCCCGTTTGGACTTCCTTCTCTTTCAAGTCTCCCCATTGCATTTAATAGAGTTTCCTGTGCCATACAGGATGTTTTGATTAGTTATCCATTTCATACATACTTATCAATAGTATATATATAGGTCAATATCAATCTCCCAATTCTTCCCACCTGTCCCCTTCACCCTTGGTATCCATGCACTTGTTCTCTACATTGGTGTCTCTATTTCTGCTTTGCAAATAAGATCATCTGTGTACCATTTTTCTAGGTTCCATATATATATGCATTAATGTACCATATTTGTTTTTCTTTTTCTGACTTACTTCCCTCTGTATAACACTCTCTAGGTCCATCTGTGTCTCTACAAATGACCCAATTCTATTCCTTTTTATGGCTGAGTAATAAATAGTCCATTGAATATATGTAACTGTAATCCAGTTTGTTGGGTGTCCTTGTGAAAAACGATGTCATGTGATGAGGCACAGGAAGACCTCCACATGATAATGCAGGATTGGAGTGATGTATCTACAAACTAAGGAATAGCAAGGATTACAGGCAAACCAGCGTAAGATAGGACTGGGCAAGCAAGGATTCACCAACAGGTTTCAGAAGAAGTATGATTTTGGATGTCATGTGAGAATTGGACCATAAAGAAGGCAGAGTGCTAAAGGATTGATGCCTTCGAACTCTGGTGCTGGAGAAAACTCTTGAGAGTCCCTTGGACAGCAAGGAGATCAAACTAGTCAATCCTAAAGGAAATCAGCCCTGAACATTCATTGGAAGGACTGATGCTAAAGCTGAAGCTGCAATACTTTGACCACCTGATGGGAAGAGCCGACTCATTGGAAAAGACCCTGATGCCGGGAAAGATTGAAGGCAGGGGGAGAAAAGGGCATGAGATGGTTGGATTGCATCACTGATGGAATGGCCATGAACTTGGACAAACTCTGGGAGATGGTGAGGCACAGGGAGGCATGGTGTGCTGCAGACCAAGGGGTCACCAACAGTCAGACACGGCTTGGCAACTGAACAACAACAGCCTCCAGAACTGTGAGATAATACATTTCTGTTGTTCTAAGTCACCTAACTTGTGGTTCTTTGTTATGGCAACTAACTAACTAGGAAACTAATGCAGATGGCAAAGCTATCTTTCCTCTCTGTCACACCAGTTTAAGATATTCAGGACAGAATTGTCTCATGTGGGATGAGTGGAGAAAGAATGTGTGTATAAAAGATCTGGAAGCTTCATGAGAAATTCCAAAATAGGTTCAGAAAGTCCCTCAACCATTCAATTCACATTATGATACCTATGAATGTGAAGAAGTAAGCTCCCCACTTGACAAGTCATGCCATCAGGTAGAGTATACCAGGGAAAATTACATGTTAGGCTGGGCCCTGTCCCCAGCGTGTTTGTCATTGTCCATCTCACCACCCCCAGATCCAGGGTGATACCTGCAGACCTCCCGGATGATACCCAGGATGCTTCCTTCTTCTGTTCTTTTTGTTTTTGTTTTTTAAAGGCTTTTTTTTTTTTAAGATTTATTTATTTATTTTTCGCTATGCTGAGTCTTTGTTGCTGTTCCTGGGCTTTCTCTAGATTTGGCAAGTAGGGGCTACTTTGTTGCAGCGCATGGGCTTCTCCTGTTGGCGGCTTCTCCTGTTGCAGAGCACAGGCTCTAAGCACTTTGGCTCAGTAGTCATGGCACACAGGCTTAGTAGCCCTGCGGCCTATGGGATTGTCCCAGAACAGGGACCGAATCCACGTTCTCTGCATTAGTAGGTGGATTCTTAACCACTGGACCACCAGGGAAGTCCAAGTGTTTTGTTGTTGTTTATTGATGTGGACCATTTTTAAAGTCTTGATTGAATTTGTTACAACATCGTTTCTGCCTTATGTTTTGGCTTTTTGGCCGTGGAGAATATGGGATCTTAGCTCCCTCACCTGGGATCGAGCCCGCACCCCCTGGATTAGAACGTGATGCTTAACCACCAGAAGGTCCTAGAATTGACTCTTGATGTTGCACAGTCTATGGATTTGGACAAATATGTGATGACATGTAGCCACTATTAAAATGTTATATAGAAGAGTTTCACCGCCCTGTAATCCCCTGCGCTCTGCCTATTCTTCTCCTCTTACCCCCCGGACCACCAGGAAAGTCCCTTCTCTTTGTTTTTCCTCCCTACTCCCTACCCCCAACAACTATTTTTTCTCCCCCTCTGGCTTACCTTGGTTTTGCTTTAAAGCTGGCAGTGGCATCCAAAATAATTTCTTTAATCCCCTTGGAAGAAAACAGAGTACCAAAATATCTAATCCCTGCTCTAGCACTTTAATCCACATATATTCCTTTGAATAATGTTAAAACTCTCCCTGGTGCTGCTGTCAAGACAGGGAGTTGGGGGTGGGGAAGGCAGAGAGAGACAGGATCTGTGTTGCCAGGAGAGGAATAGACAGGGTAAAAAGGAACATGAAAGTAGACATGGCGGTGGGTGACTAAAGGTCACCAGCCTTTCCTCCTGAAATGGATGTTCTGAAGCCTCCTGACCCTTGGGAAAGGAGCGTTTTCCAATGCTTCCTTGCCTTCCGCTCTGAATCTCTGGTATTTTGATTTTTAGAAGTGAAAAAAATATTTTGATTTAAGCCATATGGCCTTTTTCTCCTTACACTGGAGCTGTAGAAAACGCAGAGGGGCAGGTGTGGAAAGCAATAGCAGCAAAGTGGGTGGGTACATAGGGTCTGCACGTCTATAGCTTGTGCAGCTCCGTAGCTATGGCAACTGGGTGCAGTGCCACTCGCATAGCATCATAACATGGCCCTAGAGTTACCCCCGGCTCCTCAACTATTCCTTTTCATTGCACTATCTGTGCTGCTGTTTCCTAGCTACCATAGCTCTGTTATAATTTTTTGAAGTCCTGCTTAAGTACTGTTTCTGTCTGTTATGCTTGTTGTCCGTACACCTCAGTTCATCTGGTAGGAAAACTAGATAGCCAAACCAGAAAGCTATTTCTTACAGATACTGCTAATTGTTTAAAAAATTGTCTGTACTAGATATAGGAAACAGATTTATGGTTACCAAAGGGGGAAGTCGGGAAGGGAGGGATAAATTGGGTGTTTGGGATTAACAGATATACATGACTATATATAAACCAGATAAACAACAAGGACCTACTGTATAGCATAGGGAACTATACTCAATATCCTGGAATAACCTATAATGGAGAAAAATATGAAAAAGAATACTTGAACATATATAGTGGTTCTCAGTGGCTCAGTCATGTCCGACTCTTTGGGAACCCCATGGACTGTAGCCTGCCAGGCACCGCTGTCCATGGGATTTCCCAGGCAACAATACTGCAGTGGGTTTCCATTTCCTCCTTCAGGGGATCTTCCCAACCCAGGGATCAAAACCGCGTCTCCTCTTGGCAGGCAGAGTCTTTACTGCTGAGCCACTTGGGAAGCCTAGATATATATGAATCACCTTGCTGTAAACCTGAAACTAATACAACATTGTAAATCAACTATATTTCAGTAAAAAAAAAAATTGTTTGTACTTAAACACATTGAATTAGGTTCTGGAGCCAGAATCTAACTGGATTGTTCAGATCTCTGGTCTGCAAAAGAGACTTGAGACTTCTTCTAGTTCTAAAAGTCCATGCTAGATTCTTTTTAGAGCTAATGATAGTATTGAATGATTGCTCGCCTACTAAAAGTCAAAAATTTTTTTGCCAGTTGTTAGAATTTCCTAAGAGCCATAAAATTAAAATAAAATCTACAATATATGCAAATATATTATATCCTATGGAGCATGTATAAAGTAATTTATGCATATGTACCCCATAAAAGAAAATGGCACTGTGTTAATTCTAAGCATATATACACAAATGGTTTCTTTCATTTGTTGTTAAAAGCAATTCCCACATCCTCAGAAATATTTCTGCTGTAATTAAATTTAAAGGTTTTTTAAAAAATTCATGTGAGTTGGCAATTTACTATGTTCATATTTTAGCTTCCTTATGTTTGGTCATTAATTGTGGTATCCTAAACAGCTAAGATTTAAAGCCCTTAACCTTCTCAGACCCAAGCAGAAGCAAAATGTCAACACCCATAAGTTATGAGCAGACTCCCAGAGGGACTATAATACAAAATACACTTATAATTGAATTAACTCAGGAGAGGATTCTGGGAAGATGACAGCATCAGTAGCATATTTTTCATCCTTTCTGAATTCTTGCATAAAAACAGACAGAACAAATGGATAGCAAAACCTAAAACCCATGAACAATATTTGCAACAAAACCAAGTGACAAGGTGTCTTCACAAACTCCAAAAATGCAAGTGGGGGGTACCAACCATCAACAGCCCCAAGATCTTCATGGTATCAGTTCCATGTGAAAGAAACAATAAGGAATCTTATTCTCAGGTCTGATAGAGCTGAGAACAGGAGACCCCAAAAATAGCCCAAAGGCATTGACTGGGATGAGGGCAAGCAATGTGAGAACACTGGCTGAAGCTGGAAGGGCTTTTAACCAAAACAAGTGTGCTCCGTCACTCAGTTGTGCTCAACTCTTTGTGGACCCATGGACTGTAGCGAGCCAGGCTCCTCTGCCCATGGGAATAAGGTCTGATGAAGCTGGAGCAGCCTAGCTCCTATGAACTCACAAAACCAACCTCTTTGTAGGACAGAACCTTAAAAAGATAAAATACTTGGAGTAGAATAAAAGTTGAACAGGACATGGACAACAGAGAGGAGGGAGAGAAAAGCTCCAGACCAAAGTGGTGAAATACCATAAAGCAAGCTGCCTCATTTTTTTGACATGCCCCCAGATCAGAGGAAGTTCTATGAAGTAAGGAAAGTTTTCCTGAATGCCCTTATAACAAAAGTTCAGAAAAACTAGGGACTTCTCTGGTGGTCTAGTTGTTAAGACTCCATGCTCCCAGTGCAGGGGGGCCTGGGTTCAATCAGTGGTCTGGGAACTAGATCCCTCATGTTGCAACTATTCATAAGAAAGCTTTTGTATGCCACAACTAAAGATCGCGTATGCTGCCACGAAGACCTGGCATAGACAAATAACTTGAAAAAAAAGTTCAGGGGAATGAATTTCACATTAAAAGAAGCAATAGAAAAATTCTGAGGTCACATAATTCTTTTAAGGAAAGAGAAAGGGAGACAAAGAGCTGAGTAACATCCCTACAGACAATGGAAGCACTCCAGAAAGACAACCATAAAACAGATGACAAGCATAAACTACTACTTCCAGATGAGCTGAAAGACACTAAGAAAATAATAAAAGATATGAAGTAACAGAAATAAAGAATTTGAAACTCAGACAAGAAGTGATAGGATTTTGGAAATAATAAGAAATAAAGAAACAATAATTTAAGAAATAAAGAGTATTCTGGAGAGGAAATAAGAGCAAATAAATTGAACAGTAGTGCCTGACAAGAAATCAGTCAAACAGAGGAAAATATGTTTTAAAAATTTTAGATGAAGGGACAAAAAAGGATTTGAAAGAAAGTGACAGATATTGAAGAGTGATTAAGAAGATCCAAAATACGGATGACAGAAGTCCCTAAAGGAGAAAGCAAAACTAAGAGAATAGAACTAATACTAAAATTATATTAAAGAAATTCTTTCTGGAAAAAAATATTTGAAATAATGATATACTGGTAGAACATACCAGAAGCACAGAATGACAAAATCTAGTAAAATTACTAGACATCCATGGACTCAAGAAATATTATTCCAATGAGGCTTTTCTGAAGAACCTACAGGTAAATGAGCTTCAGACAAAACAAAATGACTGGGGAGACATCAGTGTAAGGCTTGGTGGTGAACATTAAATACAGTTTCTTACATAAGTAAGACCAAGCAAGAGCTCCAAAAAAGAGTATGTTATGTAATGGATATATGCTCTGACAATGTAGATGTAGTCCAACTATAAAAAAGGAAGCAGAACATTAGTAAAAAAAATTTTTTTATGTTTATTTTATCCACAATGATGATAGTATTAGTACTAGTAGTATTATTTCAAGATTGTCCTGGGAAACAATAGTTGGAGTTCATAGTCTGTATTAGTCAGGGTTCTCAAGAGAAACAAAACCAGTAGGATAGATGGATGGATAGACAGCTGATAGATAATAGAAGAGATTTATTATAGCAATTCTTTTTTTTTGGCCACCCCACCTGGCTTGTGGGATCTCAGTTTTCTGACCAGAGATCAAACCTGTGCTGCTGGCAATGCAAACATAGAGTTCTAACCACTGGACAACCAGGGAATTCCTAAGACTTATAGAAATTGACTCAAGGATTTATGGAGGCAAGTCCCATGATCTTCCATCTGCAAGCTGGAGAAGCAGGAAAACTGGTGGTATAATTTAGTTCAAGTCTGAAGCCCTGATCACCAGAGGAACTGATGATTCAGTCCCAGTCTGAGGCTGAAGTCCTGAGAGTGGGGACCCACTGGGGTAAGTCTTGGAATCTAAAGGCCTAAGAACCTGAAGCACCAAGGCTGGAGGGCAGGAGAAGATAGACATTCTAGCTCAAGAGAGAGACAGAAAATTCTCCCCCCCTCCACTTCTTTGTTTGGTTCAGACCCTCAACAGATTGGATGATGCCTGCCCATTTTGGTGAGGGTGCTCTTACTTAGTCTACTGATTCAAATGCTAAAGTCTCCAGGAAACACCCTCACAGACACCTCCAGAAATTGTTTTTATCAGCTATTTGGGTATACCTTAGCCCAGTCAAGTTGGCACATAAAATTAACCATTACAGGGCTGGTTAAGGAGAAAGGACTCTGATAAACAAAGAAGGTTTTAAGTTAAAGTCCTGGAAGGGCTATGCCTTAGAATGAGGGTAAGCCAGTCTTACCTGGATAAAGGCAACGTGCCTGAAGTGTACCTCACTGCCAAAAGGTGAAGTCTTCTTTGGAGAATAGCACCATCATCCAGAGTCTTACAATTTTATAAAGTCTAGCATTCAAAAAAAAATGTAATGCCGGGAAACAGGACCAGATGATTGAAAATCAAGAGACAAAATAGACCATGGAAGTAAATCTACAGGGGACAAACATACTTGAGTTATTTATTTAGTCGCAGCTGTAAATATATATATATATATATATATATACACATATAAATATATAATAAATGTAATTAGTATGTTCAAGGAATTATATGAAAATATGGAGAATTTCAGCAAAGAATTGGTATTAATAAAAAAGAATTACTTGTGAATCCTAGAATTAAAAAGTATAATAACTAAATTAAGAATCCAATGGATGGGTTTAACAGTATTAGACCTAGCAGCAGAGCTTACTGAACTAGAAGATAGAACGATAGAAAGTATCCAGATTGAAGCACAGAGGAAAAAAGTATGGAATATAGGTAAAAGAATATGAGACATATAGGACATGATGAAAGGTATCATTATGATTGTTGCCAGAGTCCCAGAGGAGGAGAGACAAGGAATGTGGCATGAACCATATTTGAAGAGATACTAGCCAATAATTTCCCCAAACTAATTGAAGACATCATGGTATAGAATCAATAGGATCTATGCATCTGTGGTTCAGTTGCCAAGTCATGTCAGGCTCTTTGCCACCCCATGGACTGCAGCACGGCAGGCTTCCCTGTCCTTCACGATCTCCCAGAGTTTGTTCAAACTCATGTCCATTGAGTCAATGATGTCATCCAACCATTTCATCATCTGTGTTGCCCCTATGAATCTGAATCAGGATAAATACAAGGAAAATCACACTTAGTCAAACCACTGAAAACTAAATGCTAATATAAAAATGTTTAAAATCAGCCAGAGTGAAAAAAAGTACATTATCTTCAAATGAGCTACAGTAAAATTGACAGTACAATAAAACTTCCAAATAAATGATGGAAACCAGAGGACAATGGAATTACATCTTTGGAGTGGGAAGAATTACAGCAAACTTAGAATCCTATACCTAATAAAAAATATTCTTTAAAAGTTAAGGTAAAACAGTGACAACTTCATAAAAATAAGAACCTACAGAGTTCATTGTCAACAGATGTGCACTAAAAGGAAATAATAGAAGGAATTCTTCAAGTAGAAGTCCAAGAATCTGAGCTAGGGGAATTCTCTGGTGATCCAGTGGTTAGGATGCTACACTTCCACTGCCAAGGACCTGGGTTTCATCCCTGGTTGGGGAACTAAAATACCACAAGCCACATGATGTGGTCAATAAATAAATAGTTTTTTTTTTTAAGTTTCTGTATTAAAAAAAAAAAAAAAGAAAGAAAATGAACTAGAAGCCCAGAAACGCAGGAAGGAACAAACAGCACCAGAAAGAAGATATCTAAACTAGTACCAATTGTTCAAAACAAGAATAATAATGATGTTGTTGTTATTGTTTAGTTGCTAAATCATGTCCAACACTTTGCAACTCCATGGACTGCAGCACACAAGGCTTCCCTGTCCTTCACTATCTCCCAGAGTTTACTCAAACTCACATCTATTGAGGTGGGGCTGTCATCTAACCACCTCATCTTCTGTTGCCCCCTTTTCCTCCTGCCCTCAATTTTTCCTAGCATTAGGGTCTTTTCCAATGAGTCAGCTCTTTGCATCATGTAGCCAAAGTACTGGAGCTTCAGCTTCAGCATCAGTTCATCCAATGAATATTCTGGGTTGATTTCCTTTAGGATTGACTGGTTTGATCTCCTTGCAGTCCAAGGAACTCTCAAGAGTCTTCTCCAGCACCACAATTCAGAAAGCATCAATTCTTTGGTGCTTAGCCTTCTTTAAGGCCCACCTCTCACATCAGTACATGACTACCAGAAAAACCATCCTTGTTGTTCAGTCGCCCAGTCGTGTCGACTCTTTGGAACCCCAAGGACTGCAGCACACCAGGCCTCCCCATCCCTCACCATCTCCTGGATTTTGCCCAAGTTCATGTCCATTGCATCAGTGATGCCATCCAGTCATCTTATCCTCTGATGCCCTCTTCTCCTCCTGCCTTCAATCTTTCCCAGCATTAGGGACTTATCTAATGAGTCGACAGTTTGCATCAGATGACCAAAATACTGGAGCTTCAGCTTCAGCATCAGTCCTTCCAATGAGTATTCAGGGTTGATTTTCTTTAGGATTGACTAGTTTGATCTCCTTGCTATCCAAGGTATTCTCAGGAGCTTTGTCCAGCACCACAGTTCAAATAAATTCTTTGGCACTCATAGCTTTGACTATATGCACCTTTGTTGGCAAAGTGATGTTTCTGCTTTTTAATATGCTGTCTAGGTTTGTCATAGCTTTTCTTCTAAGGGCAAGCATCTTTTAATTTTGTGGCTGCAGTCAGTGTCTGCAATGATTTTGGAGCTCAAGGAAACAAAATCTGTCACTGTTTCCACTTTCCCCCCTTTTATTTGTGATGAATGGATGTGATGTTTAAAAAGCTTTTCATAGAGATGGAACAAACATTCACTGTCAATCAAACATGGCATATACATTCTTGTCTCTGGGCCTATGGTCTCTCCCTTGCTCATTTTCTGAAGCCAAATTTACATCACAACATCTTCAGGAAGAGTTCACTGACACTTCAATTATATCTCTTCTCCCACCCCTCTAACTCAGTACCATTTTGTATGGCTCACTTATTCAAAACCTAAACTGACAACTTTTTGTGCTGCTATTTTTGTTTGTTTTTATTTCACTTTATGTTTCTTGGTTTCTTCTGTAAATTTAATGTTTTTTCAAAGTGTCTACTATATGTTTTCCATATAGTATGTGCTCAGTAAATACCTGTTGAATAATTAAACCTGTTGAAGAATAAACCAGTAATGAGTGAGATGACCTTGAGTTTTCTAGGACAGAACCTTCTATCCATGAGTTAATAAACTTTATACTGAGATTTGATAAAGGTAATTACTATAAACATACATAAGAAAAGCTTTAATAACTTCTGAGATGAAAGAATCACAAGGGACAGATTAGATGTTCATCTTTAATCTTTTGAAATTGATTTGATACCTGTTTAATGAAATCTTTCTTGGTATCTCTGTCAAATGTCTACAACTGGTTGGAGTGTATCACAAATACGGTGTTTAGTTTTTGTGAGTTGTTGTTCTATTACTAGATGCTAAAGAAATTAAAACCACAGCTCTTGAACTCTTTAAAGAATGTAAAATCTATTAATAATTTGGGGCTAAAACATGTGCACACAACACAATTTGAGATGAAATCCAAAGAAATATTTTAATAGATTCAAGAAAAAAAGAGTATAGTATAAACGAAAGCTGCAATAGCTAAGGAAACTAAAAATAATAAATGATCACATTTGCAATGTGATTCTTAGGAAAGGCGTGTGAAAAGAGATATGCTCTGGTTTTGAAGGTTAGTTGGAAATATATAGAAGAGAAAGGGCATAGATTTTTCTAAGCATGGAGAAGAACACCCAAAGCAAAGAGTCAAAATAGTAAGTCATGTTCAAGCAACTGTGTACAGACAGGCTTGAAGAATGGAGCGAATATGTGAATCCAGAAAGAGGCAGAGTTGATAGAAGAAATCAAATATGTTTATTTTTGAAATACTGTGGATTCTCTTTGTCTTTTCAACAGAAATAACCTTCACCATCAACAGCCCAGTCTGACCCTTTAGCTGATCTAATGATGATCCCAGCTTTGTAGGCTATTATTTGCAATAATTTCTGCCATATGAGTGTAATGGGGAAAACACATTGCAAAGTGAATTACTTTTGAAATGGATTGCATGCTGACATTTGGGAAATTAGATCCTGAGCACAATGCATCCTGATTATTTGAGGTGCCGTCTCATCCTGAAAAGATAAATTCAGTCCAACAGTTTTTTTAAAATCTGCAAGTTAAATTAAATTTCTATCCTTTGGCAAGGTCCTTCTAAAAACTTTTGGTCACTATTCAGATAAATAATCATGAGCAGGGATTTTTATTAGCCTGAACAATCTAATTGGGTCTGAGGAGTCCAGAAATAGCCTCACTCAAACATATCTTCTTTATTTATTTATATTTTATTATTTTTGGCAGCATCATATTGCTGTTGTGGTGCTCTTCATTGGGGTGCACGGGCTTAGTTGTCCCAAGACATGTGGCATCTCAGTTCTCCTACCAGGGATTGAACTTGTGTCCCCTGCATTGAAAGGCGGATTCTTAACCACTGAATCATCAGGGAAGTCCCCCCAAATGTATTTTAGGCGAGCCCCTAGCAGCTTCTGCCAGCCTACCCCCATCTTGTGGAGAATTCTGTTGTGCCCCTTCTGTGCACCCAAACGTGTCACTGCCACACATGATCCTGCTCAGTTGGCTTTCTTTCTATTTTCTGGAAAAAGCACAGCCACGCTCTCTAATGAAGAACAAATGGCTCTTCACGTCTCCATTTCCACTCAGCAAATTCCTCTGGTACCACACCAGTCCATCTTGTCATGAACATACATTTGCTTTGGCCCTTCCTCCTCCTCCAAAAAGTTTTTGTGTTGATGGGCTTCTGGGCTGAACCACAATAAGTCCTGAATCTGGGAACACAGCTAGGGAATGAGTTTGACAAAGGCCCTTCTGAGAGCTACCATAAATGTTGCTATTTGAAAGCAGAAGCCTCCCTTTTTTACTGAACATCTTCAAATAGAACAATGTGATGAGAGGATGTGAAGATGGGCAGGGAGAAAAACAAGGCCTACAAGAAGATTAGAGAATGAATCTGGAAATTAACTAAGAGTTCTAGAGAGGAATTAAGGATATGAATGCAAAAGTTCAATTCAGTTGCTCAGTCATGTCTCACTCTTTGTGACCCCATAGACTGTATCATGCCAGGCCTCCCTGTCCATCACCAACTCCCAGAGTTTACTCAAACTCATGTCCATCGAGTTGGTGATGCCATCCAATCATCTCATCCTCTGTCGTCCCCTTCTCCTCCTGTCTTCAATCTTTCCCAGCATCAGGGTCTTTTCAAATGAGCTAGTTCTTTGCATCAGGTGGACAAAGTATTGGAGTTTCAGCTTCAACATTAGTCCTTTCAATGAACATTCAGGACTGATTTCCTTTAGGATGGACTGGTTGGATTGCCTTGCCATTCAAGGGACTCTCAAGTCTTCTCCAATACCATAGCTCAAAAGTAGCAATTTTTCAGCACTCAGCTTTCTTTACGGTCCAACTCTCACATCCATACATGACTACTGGAAAAACCATAGCTTTAACTAGATGGACCTTTGATGGCAAAGTAATGTCCCTGCTTTTTAATATGCTATCTAGGTTGGTCATAACTTTTCTTCCAAGGAGCAAGCATCTTTTAATTTCATGACTGCAGTCACCATCTGCAGTGATTTTGAAACCTCCCCAAATAAAGTCTCTCACTTTTTCCACTGTTTCCCCATTTGCCATGAAGTGATGGGACCAGATGTCATTATCTTAGTTTTCTGAATGTTGAGTTTTTAAGCCAACTTTTCCACTCTCCTCTTTCTCTTTCATCAAGAGGCTCTTTAGTTCTTCACTTTCTGCCATAAGGATGGTGTCATCTGCATATCTGAAGTTATTGATATTTCTTTGGCATTGCCTTTCTTTGGGATTGGAATGAAAGCTGCCCTTTTCCTGCCCTGTGGCCACTACCGAGTTTTCCAAATTTGTTGGCATATTGAGTGTACTACTTTCACAGCATCATCTTTTAGGATTTGAAATAGCTCAACTGGGATTCCATCACCTCCACCAGCTTTGTTCCCAGTGATGCTTCCTAAGGCCCACTTAACTTCGAATTCCAGGATGTCTGGCTCTAGGTGAGGGATCACACCATCATGATTATCTGGGTCATGAAGATCTTTTTTGTATAGTTCTTCTGTGTATTCTTGCCACCTCTTCGTAATATCTTCTGCTTCTGTTAGGTCCATACTATTTCTGTCCATACTTTTCATGCCCATCTTTGCATGAAATTTTCCCTTAGTATCTCTAGTTTTCTTGAAGAGATCTCTAGACTTTCCCATTCTATTGTTTTCCTCTATTTCTTTGCACTGATCACTGAGGAAAGTTTTCTTATCTCTCCTTGTCATTCTTTGGAACTCTGCATTCAAATGCGTATATCCTTCCTTTTCTCCTTTGTCTTTAGTTTCTCTTCTTTTCACAGCTATTTGTAAGGCCTCCTCAGACAACCATTTTGCTTTTTTGCATTTCTTTTTCTTAGGGATGGTCTTGATCCCTGCCTCCTGTACAATATCATGAACCTCCATCTGTAGTTTTTCAGGCACTATATCAGATCTAATCTCTTGAATCTATTTGTCACTTCCACTGTATAAATGTAAGGGATTTGATTTAAGTCATACCTGAATGGTCTAGTGGTTTTCCCTACTTTCATCAACTTAAGTGTGAATTTGGCAATAAGGAATTCATGGTCTGAGCCACAGTCAGCTCCTGGTCTTGTTTTTGCTGACTGTGTAGAACTTCTCCATCTTTGGCTGCAAAGAATGCAATAGTGGAAGGTTAATAATTTCTACATAAGTGAAATTAGATTGCTATTTTGATGATTAAATTGATCTAAGCATGCATATAACCATGGATTTTCATATAAAATAATAGCTCTTCTTCACAAACCTGTACATGGAGTCAGAGAGACCAGAGTTTGAATCCTGGCTTTATTGCTTACTAGATTAATGATCTTGGTTCTATTATTTAATCTCTCTAAACCTTCATATTTTTCTTTATAAAATGAGAATGTTAAGAGTATCTACCTCAATATGTTAATGTGAGGGTAAAAAAGCTAATAGTTATAAAGAACTTAGCACTTTGCCTAGCATGCAACAAGCACAAAATAAATGTTAACTTTTATTATTTTTGAAATTTATGTAAGTCTAATATCTCTAATCAAATTGGTTTATATTCACTAGGAGGAGTGCCTAATTAAAAGAATCTTACACTGAGTCTTTGGGGACAGTAAATTATCACCCTCTGACTGATCTTTCTGTATTTTCATTGGGTTGGCTTAAATGAAGTTGCACCTATAAATACAAATATGCCTCTGATACCACTGAGCAAGGTGTTTTCTTTTTTCTTTTCAGAAAGCTAGGCAAATATTTAATAGCTAATAGACTTTGCAATTTTCCCAAAGCAGATTAAGTGAATACCCCTAACACTAATTCTAATAGTTAGTTAGTTTATTTTCATTACGATACTGCAATTTTATAGATCAGGAAACTGTATCAGAGAAAGAATGAAGTTATTGCCTGCTGGACACATCCACTTGACCATTTTCCAGGTGTCTCATGCCAAAGTTTGGTGCAAAACTAAACTTACTATTTAAGCCCACACATTTCCTCTTTTTATATTTTTTTTCTCAGTTAATGTCACCACCATCCAGACCCAAGTCAGAAATCTGAGTCATCCTAGCCTTCTCCTTCCCCCTCATGCCTCATTACACCAAGTTTTGTAGAGTTTTACCTAATATTTTTTGAACCTGACCTCTTCTCTATTCTTACCACCAGTGCTTTCATTCAAGCTTCCACTACGTCTCACTCAAACTACTGCAATTTTCTTCTAACTGATCTGACACTAGCCATGCTGCCTTCATAACAATTTTCTACACAGCTGCCAAGATGATGTATCTAAAACACAAAACTTATCATGTCAATTCCCAGCTTAAATTTCAATGATTCCTTACTGCCTTAATGAAGCCCAGGTTTCTTAGTATGACCCTCATGATCCCAAAGCACACCTCTATCTTAGTCCTAACCAAGTTCAATTAAAATGAAGTATGTATATGATGATCTCCCCTTTTAGACTCTGGCCTCTTTAAAGGTAGAGACAAAGTCTTTTCTTTTCTTTCTTTCTTTTTTTAAAAATTAATTAATTTATTTATTTAACTTTACAACATTGTATTGATTTTGCCATACATTGACTTGAATCTGCCATGGGTGTACATGTGTTCCCCATTCTGAACCCCCCTCCCACCTTCCTCCCCATCCCATCCCTCTGGGTCATCCCAGTGCACCAGCCCCGAGCACCCTGTCTCATGCATTGAACCTGGACTGGCAATTCGCTTCACATATGATAATTTATGTTTCAATGCCATTCTCCCATATCATGCTGCCCTCGCCCTCTTCCACAGAGTCCAAAACACTGTTCAATACGTCTGTGTCCCTCTTGCTGTCTCACATACAGGGTTATCGTTACCATCTTTCTAAATTCCATATATATGCGTTAGTATACTGTATTGGTCTTTATCTTTCTGGCTTACTTCACTCAATATAATAGGCTCCAGTTTCATCCACCTCATTAGAACTGATTCAAATGTATTCTTTTTAATGGCTGAGTAACATTCCATCGTGTATATGTACAACAGCTTTCTTATCCATTTGTCTGCTGATGGACATTTGGGTTGCTTCCATGTCCTGGCTATTATAAACAATACTGCAATGAACATTGCGGTACACGTGTCTCTTTCAATTCTGGTTTCCTCAGTGTGGATGCCCAGAAGTGGTATTGCTGGGTCATATGGCAGTTCTATTTCCAGTTTTTTAAGAAATCTCCACACTGTTCTACATAGTGGCTGTACTAGTTTGCATTCCCACCAAGAGTGTTAAGAGGGTTCTCTTCTCTCCACACCCTCTCCAGCATTTATTGCTTGTAGACTTTTGGATAGCAGCTATTCTGACTGGCATATAATGGTACCTCATTGTGGTTTTGATTTGAATTTCTCTGATAACGAGTGATGTTGAGCATCTTTTCATGTGGTTGTTAGCCATCTGTATGTCTTCTTTGGAGAAATGTCTGTTTAGTTATTTGGCCCACTTTTTGATTGGGTCTTTCATGTTTCTGGGATTGAGCTGCAGGAGTTGCTTGTATATTTTCGAGATTAATTCTTTGTCCATTGCTTCATTTGCTATTATTTTCTCCCATTCTGAAGGCTGTCTTTTCACCTTGCTTATAGTTTCCTTTGTTGTGCAGAAGCTTTTAATTTTAATTAGGTCCCATTTTTTAATTTTTGCTTTTATTTCCAATATTCTGGGAGGGGAATCATAGAGGATCCTGCTGTGGTTTATGTCGGAGAATGTTTTGCCTATGTTTTCCTCTAGGAGTTTTATAGTTTCTGGTCTTACATTTAGATCTTTAATCCATTTTGAGTTTATTTCTGTGTATGGCGTCAGGAAGTGTTCTAGTTTCATTCTTTTACAAGTGGTTGACCAGGTTTCCCAGCACCATTTGTTAAAGAGATTGTCTTTTCTCCATTGTATATTCTTGCCTCCCTTGTCAAAGATAAATTGTACATAGGTGTGTGGATTTATCTCTGGGCTTCCTATTTTGTTCCATTGATCTATATTTCTGTCTTTATGCCAGGACCACACTGTCTTGATGACTGTGGCTTTGTAGTAGAGACTGAAGTCAAGCAGGTTGATTCCTCCAGTTCTATTCTTCTTTCTCAAGATTGCTTTGGCTATTCGATGTTTTTTGTATTTCCATACAAATTGTGAAATTATTTGTTCTAGTTCTGTGAAAAATACCGTTGGTAGCTTGATAGGGATTGCATTGAATCTATAGATTGCTTTGGATAGTATACTAATGTTCACAATATTGATTCTTCCGATCCATGAACACGGTATATTTTCCATCTATTTGCGTCCTCTTTGATTTCTTTCATCAGTGTTTTATAGTTTTCTATGTATAGGTCTTTTGTTTCTTTAGGTAGATATACTCCTAAGTATTTTATTCTTTTCATTGCAATGGTGAATGGAATTGTTTCCTTGATTTCTCTTTCTGTTTTCTCATTGTTAGTGTTTAGGAATGCAAGGGATTTCTGTGTGTTAATTTTATATCCTGCAACCTTACTCATTTATTGATTAGCTCTAGTAATTTTCTGGTGGAGTCTTTAGGGTTTTCTATGTAGAGAATCAGAGACAACGTCTTTTCATCTTTGTATCTGAGCATCTAGCAGCATCATTAAAAAAAATTGTTCAACTCAAACAAAATGGTGATTTCAGGTTTGAAGTCATGTGGATCAGCTGATACTTTTTAAAGTGACTTTTATATTTTAAAAATGAGATGTAACTCATGTACCATAAAATTTACCATTTTAATATATTCGGTGGTTTTTACTATATTCATAGTTGTATAACCAATATGACTATCTAATTCCAGAACATTTTTTATCACCTGAAAAAGAAACTCTTTACCCATTAATGGCCTCTTTCTATTATTCCTTCTTCCTCATCAAGAAAGTGAAAAGATAATCCACAGGATGGGAGAAAATATTTGCAAACCATATATCTTGTAAAGGACTATTATCCAGACTACATAAAGAACTCTTACAATTTAACAATAAAAAGACAAACAACCCCACTAAAGAATAAGGAAAGGATGAGAATAACTATTTCTCTGAAGAAAATATACAAATGGCCAATAAGCACATGAAAATATGTTCAACATCATTAGTCATTAGGGAAATGCAAATTAAAACTATAATGAAGGGAATTCCCTGGTGGTCCAGTGGTTAAGAATCCACCCTCCAATGCAGGAATGCATGTTTGAGCTCGGGTCTGGGAACTAAGATCCCACATGCCATAGGGCAACTAAGCCTATGCACCACAATTATTGGGCCCATGCACTCTGGAGCCTGTGCACCATACCAAAGATCCTGTGTGATGCAACTAACACCCAACATAGCCAAAAAATGTAAAACTAAAAATAAAAAATATTTTTTAAAAACTACAATGAAATACCACTTTAAACCCAACAAAATAGCTGTAATCAAAAGAACAGATAACAGAAAGCATTGGAAAGGATATAGAGAAACTAGAATCTGTATATATTGCTTGTAGGAATGTAAAATGGTACAGTTGCTTTGGAAAATAGTAATTTCTGAAAAAGTTAAAAATGGTACACACAGTGGAATATTCCTCAGCCATTAAAAAGAATGAAATAATGCCATTTCCAGCAACATGGATGGAGCTGGAGATTATTATATTAAGTGAAGTAAGTCAGACAGAGAAAGACAAACAGATGATATCACTTAGACTTGGAATTCAAAAAAAGAGATACAAATGAACTTATTTACAAAGCAGAAACAGACTCGCACACAGACTTAGAGAACAAACTTATGCTTATCCTAGGGGCTTCCTTGGTAGCTCAGTCGTAAAGAATTTTCCTGCCGATTCGGGAGATGCAGGTTTGATCCCTGGGTGGGGAAGGTCCCCTGGAGAAGGAAATGGTGACCCACTCTAGTATTCTTGCCTGGGAAATCCTATGGACAGAAGAACCTGGCAAATTATATAGTCCATGGGGTCACAAAGAGTCAGACATGATTAGCAACTAAACAACAACCACCCTGAGGGGCGAGTAGGGGAAAGGGATAGACTGGGAGTTTGGAATTGACATGTACACACTACTATATTTAAAATAGATCACCAAGAAGGACCTACTGTATACACAGGGAGCTCTGCTAAATATTCTGCAATAACTTAAATGGGAAAAGAATTTGAAAAAGGATACTTGTGTATGTATAACTGAATCACTTTACTGTACACCTGAAACTAACACAACACTGTTATTCAACTATAATCCAACATAAAATAAAAATAAACAAAGAGAAACAAAATCAGAGAAACATCCTCTCCCCCCAAAAAAAGTTAAAAATAGAGTTACCATATGATTCAGGAATTCTACTTCTAGGTATATACCCAAGAAAATTGAAAATGTATATTTGCACAAAAACATGTATATAAATATTCATAGCAGCATTATTCATAATAGCTCCAAAGTGGAAGCAACTCAAATAGCCACAAAATGATGAAAAGATAAATAAAATGTGATATGGCCAAACAATGGAATATTATTCAGTTACTTAAAAAGGAATGGAGTATTGACACATGCTACAATATGGATGAACCTCAAAACATTATATGAAAGAAGCTATACATGAAAGACTACATATTGAAAGATTTCATTTATATGAAATATCCAGAAAAAGCAAATCTATATAGAAAGAAATAGATTAGTAGATACCTAGAGCAGGAGGGAAAGAGAGGAAATGGGGAGTGACTGCTAATGGGTAAACAGTTTCTTTTTGGCGTGAAGAAATGTTCTAAAGTCTATGGTGGTGATGGTTGCTCAACTCTGTGAATTTACTAAAACCCACTGAATTATTAAAAGGATGAATCTGGGGACTTCCCTGGTGGCTCAGTGGTAAAGAAGCCAATGTCGGAGACACAGGTTCGATCCCTGATCCAGGAAGATCCTACATGCTGTGGAGCAACTAAGCCCATGTGCCTCAACTATTAAGCCTGTGCTCTAGAACCCAGGAGCCACAACTTCCGAGCCCACATGCCACAACTACTATGCACCCTAGGGCCCTAGCTCTGCAACAAGAGAAGCCTCTGCAATGAGAAGCCTGTACACCACAACTAGAGAGTAGTTCTCCGCTCACCACTACTAGAGAAAAGTCTGTGCAACAGCAGAGACCCAGCACAGCCAAAAATAAACAAATAAAAATTATCTATTAAAAAAGGATGAATTTGATGGTATGTGAATTACAGTTCAACAAAATATTTTTATTTTAAAAAAAGGCCAATAAAGGGGGGAGGGAAAGGAACATAAATACAAAACTGGCCATTTACATGTAAAAAGATAAAAGAAAAATAAAACAGATGACTAGCCTGTATTTCCTGTCTTAAGAAAGGCTAAACTGAGGATCTGATCAGGTCAGCAGGAATTATTACTATGATAAACTGCTTGGAGCAAGAGAAAAGAAAGGGAATTTAAATATCCTTTAAAAAAATGATAATATAGGTCAAGGAGGCAGAGGAGGAATTTGACATTTTCAAGTTCATCCCACAATTCAGGTTTGAACAATTGTTTCCAATTCAGGCTGCGAAGGCACTCTTGGAAACAGCTATCTAGTCCTGCCTGTTCTGATCAAGGTCTTGAAAGCATAACTGAAAAGTGCTGGCACAGTTTATCCCAGTCTAAGGCTTGGTTATGATGCCAAATTTAGCCTCTGGCAATTTCTTTCTGTTGAGAATCCCTGGGGACTCATTTGACCTCCTTTTGGAGAGCTGCAAGGGAATTCGCTTCTGGACGGTGGCCTGGCAAGCGAGGAGTGGCTCAGCCGGCTGCCTAATCTTCTATTAAATTAATGATCAAGTGTACCTGGGCACCTTCACTGGAAGATCAGTTCTTTATGTGTGGGGGTTGGTCTAGGAGTTTTCCAGATAACCCGAGATAATTGCCAGCATTAAATATTATAATCACCTTGAGAGGAATTCTTTTAGAATGTATTATATACATTTCTGCCTTTTTGTACTTAGGCTTCTCTTTTCCAACTGATAATGAAAGTATTACATGCCATGAGCTTTCCTGGTGGCTCTGTGGTAAAGAATCCTCCTGTCAGTGCAGGAGACATGGGTTTGATCCCTAGACCTGGAAGATCCCCTGGAGAAGGAAATGGTAACCCACTCCAGTATTCTTGCCTGGGAATCCCATGGACAGAGGAGATTGATGGGTTACAGTCCATTGGGTCACAAATTAACAAAACAGGAAATGTGGAAAATAGAATACTATTCTCCTTCCCTACAATTAACCACTGCTAATAGCTGGATGTGTATTCTTTCAGACTATTTTTAAATTTGTTTATAAGCATTGATACGCACACATACATACAACTTACACTCAAAGCAGGTTTTTTAAAAACTTAAAAAAAAACCAACAAAACACAAATGCGGGACTTCCCTGTGGTCCAGGGGTTAGGACTCTACCTTCCAACACAGGGGACATGGGTTCAAACCCTGCATGGGAACTAGATCCAACATGCTGCAGGGCAACTAAGCCTGTGCATGATAACTTGAGAGAAGCCCGCACACCCCAACAAAAGATCCCAGTGAAAGATCTCAGGAGCCACAACTAAGACGCAATGTGGCCAAATAAATAGATATTAAAAAAAAAAAAAAAAAAGAAAACCACAAATGGGATCATACTCTACCTTGTGGTTTGTCACTTGCTATTCCTTTTAATACATCCTGGAGATATGTCAGTACATTGTCAGTACAAGTAAATCTACCTTATTCTCTCTTTTTTTTCCCCTTATTCTCTTTTATGCCTGCACAACTTTCCATGGAATGTTTATACTGTAATTTATTTAACCATTCCCTATTGACGCATATTTCCTACATTTTCTCATTATGATTTCTAAATATGAACTCATACATGTACATCTTTGTGTATATGTGAGATACTTGGGGGCACAGATCCTAGGAAGGAGGGTTAATTAGATTTTTTGATACATCTGGAAATTATTTTTACAACTTTTTACTTTGAAATAATTTCAAAACTCACTGAAAAGTTGCAAGGGTAGCATCATGAACTTCCATGACCTGTTCACCTTGATTCCCCAATTGTTATTTGGGGAATAACATTACATTTGCTTCTCTTCTCTCTGTTTCCCCACCCTACATATATATTATATACATGCAGTTTTTTTTTTTTTTTTTTCCTTGAACCATTTGAGGCATCTGATCCATTGTGGACACGAAGCCCTAACCTCTAAATACTTCAGTGTACATTTCCTAAAAACAATGACATGCTCCTATAGAACTTTAACACAAGCATCCAAATTAGAACACAGATATATAAACTTTGAGTTCACACAAATTTCTCCAATCCAAAATTATGGAGTTCATTATGGGCTTCTCACTATCCATGTTTGCAGCTCCCTCCTCCAAAAGAGAGAAACCTGCTCTCACCATTCTCCTTTATTTCCTTGTTTGCCCAACAGCACTGGATAAAATAAAAAGATACCTTGCAGGCTGCCGTCTCTTCAGTCCTTGACCCTGACTGTGCCAGTTTCTGGGAAGGTGAAGAATTAATTCATTTTTTAATATTGCGATATAAGAAATATATCTTTTTGTTTGTTAGTTTAACGGATAACCAGGGGCTTCCCTGGTGGCTCAGTGATAAAGAATCTGCTTGTCAATGCAGAAGACATGGGTTTGATCCCTGATGTGGGAAAATCCCACACGCGATGGAGCAACTAAGTCGCTGTGCCACAACTATTGAGCCTGTGCTCCAGAGCCTGGGAGCCGCAGCTACTGAGCCCACTCACAGCAACTACTGAAGCCCCTGGAGCCCATGCTTCACAATAAGAGAAGCCATGGCAATAAGTAGCCTGTGCACCTCAACTAGAGAGTAGCCCCTGCACTCTGCAAGCAGAGAAAAGTCAGAGGAGCAATGAAGGCCCAGGACAGCCAAAAATAAACAAATAAATAATTTTTAAAAATGGATAATCAATTGTCTAAACACCTATTTTCAATTATTTTGAAATGTCCCCCACATATGGTTGTATCAGGATTTGATGATCTATTCCCTTTCATTAATCTATTTTTTATAACTTTTTTGGGGGCTATGCCATGTGATATGTGAGATCTTAGTTCCCTGATCAGGGATGGGAAACTGTGACCTCTGCATTGGGAGTGCAGAGTCTTAACTATTGGGCCACCAGGGAATCCATCATTAATCTATATTTTTAAATTTGTGATCCATTGCCACACTTTAATTTATGTGATTACATATTTTGATGTCTGTCAGGAAGAGGCCTCTCATTACACTTAAAAAAATACCTAGCTATTCTTAAGTGTGCATTCTTCCAGATGAATTTTAGAATTAGCATGTCAGTTTCATTAAAAATCCTATTATAAATTTGATTGGAATTGCCCTGATTTAGTAAATTATTTGGGTAAAATGGCATCTTTACAATATCATGAATCTTCCCATCTGGTCACATGGTATGTCTTTTCATTTGTACAGTTTAAAATTTTCCTTCAGTGGATATTTGTAGTTTTCTTTTTTTTTTTTTTTAATTTTTTTATTTTTCAGTGGGTTTTGTTATACATTGATGTGAATCAGCCATAGAGTTACACGAATTCCCCATCCCGGTCT
The DNA here is from genome assembly GCF_963930625.1 of Muntiacus reevesi. Classification (NCBI taxonomy): domain Eukaryota; kingdom Metazoa; phylum Chordata; class Mammalia; order Artiodactyla; family Cervidae; genus Muntiacus; species Muntiacus reevesi. Next base: position 15,246,553 of record NC_089266.1, on the reverse strand, counting down.
CCCATCCCACCTCCCTCTCCACCCGATTCCTCTGGATCTTCCCAGCCCAACAGGCCCGAGCACTTGATACATGCTGTTCTTTCGAAACTTCCCACCCTCCCCTTCTCCCACAGAGTTCAAAAGTCTGTTCTGTACTTCTGCGTCTCTTCTTCTGCCCTGCATATAGGGCCATTGTTACCATCTTTCTAAATTCCGTATATATGTGTTAGTATACTGTAATGTTCTTTATCTTTCTGGCTCACCTCACTCTGTATAATGGGCTCCAGTTTCATCCATCTCATTAGAACTGATTCAAATGAATTCTTTTTAACGGCTGAGTAATATTCCATGGTGTATATGTACCATAGCTTCCTTATCCATTCATCTGCTGATGGGCATCTAGGTTGTTTCCATGTCCTGGCTATTATAAACAGTGCTGCGATGAACATTGGGGTGCACGTGTCTCTTTCAGATCTAGATTCCTCAGTGTGTATGCCCAGAAGTGGTATTGCTGGGTCATATGGCAGTTCTATTTCCAGTTTTTTAAGAAATCTCCACACTGTTTTCCATAGTGGCTGTACTAGTTTGCATTCCCACCAACAGTGTAAGAGGGTTCCCTTTTCTCCACACCCTCTCCAGCATTTATTTCTTGTAGACTTTTGGATAGCAGCCATCCTGACTGGCGTATAATGGTACCTCATTGTGGTTTTGATTTGCATTTCTCTGATGATGAGTGATGTGGAGCATCTTTTCATGTGTTTGTTAGCCATCTGTATGTCTTCTTTGGAGAAATGTCTGTTTAGTTCTTTGGCCCATTTTTTGATTGGGTCATTTATTTTTCTGGAATTGAGCTTCAGGAGTTGCTTGTATATTTTTGAGATTAATCCTTTGTCTGTTTCCTCATTTGCTATTATTTTCTCCCAATCTGAGGGCTGTCTTTTCACCTTACTTATAGTTTCCTTTGTTGTGCAAAAGCTTTTAAGTTTCATTAGGTCCCATTTGTTTATTTTTGCTTTTATTTCCAATATTCTGGGAGGTGGGTCATAGAAGATCTTGCTGTGATTTATGTCAGAGAGTGTTTTGCCTATGTTCTCCTCTAGGAGTTTTATAGTTTCTGGTCTTACGTTTAGATCTTTAATCCATTTTGAGTTTATTTTTGTGTATGGTGTTAGAAAGTGTTCTAGTTTCATTCTTTTACAAGTGGCTGACCAGTTTTCCCAGCACCACTTGTTAAAGAGATTGTCTTTTTTCCATTGTATATCCTTGCCTCCTTTGTCAAAGATAAGGTGTCCATAGGTTCGTGGATTTATCTCTGGGCTTTCTATTCTGTTCCATTGATCTATATTTCTGATATTTGTAGTTTTCTTTACAAGAGTATTGCACATACAGTTTTTTCCTAGGTTTAAAAAACTTTTTGGTGGCTGTTATTAAGGAGAGCTTCTTATCTTCTATGTGTTTTGTACACTGTACAGATTATGCTACATATACAATTTTGTATCCTGTTTTTTTTTTAAATTATTTTAAAACTATTTATTTATTTGGTTGCACTGGGTCTTAGTTGTGGCACACAAGTGTATCTTAGTTGGGGCATGAAGGATCTTTACATGCTGCGTGTGAACTCTTAGTTGTGGCTTGTGGGATCCAGCTCTCTGACTTTTTAGATATGATTAGAAAGTAACAAAGGGCTTCCCAGGTAACTTAGTGATAAAGAATCCTCCTGCCATGCAGGAGACACGGGTTCAATACCTGGTTTGGGAAGATCCCCTGGAGAAGGAAATGGAAACGCACTCCAGTATTCTTGCCTGTAAAATCCCATGGGGCCTGGTGGGCTATAGTCCATGGGGTCACAAAGAGTCGAACACGACTTTGCAACTAAACAACAACACACAACAACAGCAGAAAGTAACAAAACTCTGAACAAACAAATGGCAGTGTCATAATTTGAGTTAATGCAGTGAGAATTTGCATGGGGACAAAAGTCAAGCAAGACTGACCATGGAAGGCCATTATCTCCTTAAACTGGCAACTTCTGGCCTTGCATGCTTACTCTGTGGTGTTCCTCTACACACTTTACTTTTTAAAAATATTTATTTATGTATTTATTTGGCTGCATCGGGTCTTAGTTGTGGCATGTGGGATCTTCGCTACATCATGCAGGATCTGTCCTTGTGATGCCCGAACTCTCTAGTTGTGGCACACGAGCTCAGTAGTTGCCGTGTGGAGGCTTCATTGCTCCAAGGCATGTGGGATCTTAGTTCCCCAACCAGGGTTCGCACCCGCATCCCCTGCATTACAAGGGGGATTCTTAACCACTAGAGCACCAGGAAAGTCCTACACACTTCACTTCTTTGCATTTCTCAATGTGATATAAAATCTCTCACATCTTCAGAACTTGACTATGCACAGTGTGGAACTGTATACATAAAGTCGAGTGCTGCATAACACTGAGAAAGGCTGTATACTGAATATAATCTAGTTTTCTTGATTACTCAGGACTCATACAGACTCAGATTTTAAATTTTTCTTCCCCAAGCCCTATGGAGGTACGTGGAACCTTTTTACCCTGTGTTAAAGGCACTAAATTGCTATGCTTTTTGATCATTAAGTCGATATTTATGCCTCTTTTCATCTCTACCCTGCTTACAGACCTGCAGCCTTTTCTTCTCACTGCTATCTGCATGTCTACATGGGATAGTTTCTCCTCCCTCTTCTAGTTTACTGCTTTTAATTTTTTATGAGTTTGGAAACCAGATTGCCAGGTCGCTTAGAATCGAATCCAAGTAAAAATTAATAGCCTCTGAGAAAGGGCTTCGATAAATCCCTAGGAGTAATGGGCATGATCTCTAGGGCACGGACTTCGGTGAGCTCTATTTTGTTTTTGCAGAGGTCTTTTTCCATCTGCTTTATTTCCCTGGTTCCTTGCTGTACTTCAGATAGATGAGATTGTCAGAGAGCAGAGTTTCACACAAATGAAGTTGCTTTACAATCACCAGTTTGGTAGCATGACATTAAAATGCCCCCTTTCCTTTTCCTCTACTGAACTCTGATTCTTTACTCCCTTCTGTTCTTTTCATTGTGTGTGTCAGGTTGACAAAACCTAGAGAAATTGTTTCTGGAGTTTCAGGTCCAGTCAAAACCTTCATTTCCCTTGCCTTTTCTGTCTCCCACCTCTTTTCAATAATTAAAACATCTCCGCATTTCACATCAACAAAACTATAATTCCCTTACATTAAAAAATCATTTCCTTGGTACAAATGAGCTTACTTACAAAACAGAAATAGAGTCACAGACATAGAAAACAAACTTACGGTTACCGAGTGGGAAAAGACGTGAGGGAGAAAGGAGTAAATTGGGATATTGTGATTGACATATACATACTACTTCATATAAATAGATAATTAATAAGAACATGTTGTACAGAACAGGGAACTCTACTCACCACTATGTGATGACCTATATGGGAAAAGATTTGAGAAAGAGTGGATATATGTATAACTGACTCACTTTGTTATACAGCAGAAACTAACACAATATTGTAAATCAACTATACTCCAAAAGAAATCATTAAAAATAATTTATCTAAGACCTCTTTTGATTAAAAAAAAATTGTGTATTCCATTATATGAAGAAAACATTGACAACTTACACAACTCTACTGCATTCTTACCTTTTTTCTTAGTCATAGCTCATTGATAAGGGTTGTGGTACTAAACCATGATTGTGTGATCATTCTCTTTACACCAGTCATTCTCCCTTGGCTACTGATGGTCTCTCTTAATATTTAACGAACTTGCAACCACTTAGGTGCTTTGGATGTGGCAGGTTCAATAAAACCCACACAATACTGGAGAATCAACTACAACTTCATGTCTTATTAGTAGGGGGTCAGTGGCATCATCTTTGTGTTTGGGCACAATAAATACTCTCAATGATGACAGTTTTGTGATTTCTTTATCGTGGTGTCCTTAAAAAAATGTTTCAACTATGAGTTCAAACTGGGTGGTCATCAATGTTCACTGTTTTAACTCTGGATCAACTCAAACTTTCTTATACAATGTGATTCCTCAGTCATTTATCAATACATTGAATTGTGACATTCATGTATTTGCAGATGAATGAACATTTTAAGCTCTTACACAGTGGAACAGCCTACCAATCAAAAGTTTATTTCCAGCAGCAGCATCATTTTCAATATTTGTTTATGCAATTATTTGAACATTTCATTGCATCTTTATCACTATTTATAAATACAAGTAGAAAATGGAAACACTGATACTAGTAATAAGAAGCATGCTGTGTGCTTAGTCGTTCAGTCGTGTCCCACTCTCTTTGTGACCCCATGGACTGTAGCCTGCCAGGCTCCTCTGTCCAAGGGGATTCTCCAGGCAAGAATACTGGAGTGGGTTGCCATGCCCTCCTCCAGGGGATGGGGTCAAACCCAGGTCTCCCACCTTGCAGGTGGATTCTTTACCATCTGAGCCACCAGGGAAGTCCAAGAATACTGGAGTGGGTAGCCTATCCCTTCTCCAGGGAACCTTCCCAACACAGGAACTGAACCAGGGTCTCCTGCATTGCAAGTGTATTCTTGTACTGTAGCAGGTGAGCTACCAGGGAAGCTTCCCAATTAAGAAGATATATTTCCCTAATGTAATACAATTGAGCAAAGGCAGTCATTAGCCACATATAAAGCAGGGACACTATCCTTGGTCAGGTAGATGTTAGGACAAAATTAGAAAATATACTATATGCTGGAAATACTTTATCAAAGATCATATCCTAAACATGAGTTGCAAATAGCAACTGAATACTATTTTCAGCTCTTTAGAGGAAAATGTTCTTGTAATATACATGCATTTAATTTTTTCATAGTTGGTTTTTGGATATGTTAACAAGAATTGTATTAAGAAATTGGGTAGGAATGGGGAAGAAATAAAATAGGGGTTCACTCTTAGAGAGTTACAAGTGGAACTTACACTCCTTTTCCCTTCCCAGTGTCTTTTGTTGAATTTACATTATCAATACTAAGTACCTTCAAGCTCTGTAGAGAAGGAAGAGGTCTGTGCCTAAAACACAAACAGATGTGCTTTCAGCCTGTTGCTTCTGTGTCCTTTGCTGACTTCCCTTTCCCCAATTAAAGGCATTCCTCAAGGTTCCCATAAACTAGGGTGTCTGATTTTATTTTTAAAAATTGTTATTATTTATTTTTTATATTTATTTTTAATTGAAGGATAATTACTTTACAATACTGTGTTAGCTTCTGCCATACCTCAACATGAATCAGTTGTAAGTATACATATGTCCCTTTTTTCTTGAAACTCCTTCCCACCCAGGTGTCTAATTTTAAATGGTAAAGGTATTTTCAGAGTTTCGAGTTGTAACAAACTGAAAGGGCATGGTGGGCTTTCCTGGTGGTCCAGTGATGAAGGATCTGTCTGCCAGTGCAGAGTACAAGGGTTTGATGCCCGGTCTAGGAAGATTCCCGTACTGCTGGGCAACGAAGGCTGTGCACCCTAGAGAGTGTGCCCTGAAGCGGCAGCACACTGCAACTAGAGAGGAGCCCCTGCTCATCACAACTAGAGAAAGCCTGCACGCAGCAACAAAGACCCAGTGCAGCCCAAAACAAAGAAATAAATAAAATCGTAAAAATAAAAAGGGCACGGCAGTAACATGAGGGTTCTTTGAGGAAGTTTGGTTGAAAGGTCAACTAGATCCAGAGCCGTGTCCTCAGTTCTGTAGGGCCACAAATTCTAGCCTGTCCATAACATAGAGTGGACTGGGCTCTGTGTTATGGGTGGACTCTAGGTCAAAGGGTGATTAAAGCTAAATATAAAATCATGAGAAATTATATTTTCCACAGGGCCAATTTTTAATTTTAATATGCAAAATTGTACATGGATTAGAATGCTTTTGGTGGTAACAGTAGTATTTTCATCCTCTCCTTTTTACAGATCTTGATTATTTAATAAATTTACTTCACAAACGTATTTAGCATCTATATGAGATAGATGCCACATGAGATAGCTGCTGAATAAATATATATACATAATTAGTATACACGCACATATATATATATACACACATTAATTCTGAGGTAGCATGCTCTATTAATTGTAATGAAAACCTTCCTTTCCAATTTTTATTCAAATATTCTAGATCCATATTTTAATTTGGATTTTGTCACTTACTGTGGGATCTGGGGCAAACCATTTTGAGTCACACTGTTTTCCTCTAGTAAAACGGGCATAATAATTCCAATCCTCTGAAGTTTTCATGAGGATTAGAGCAAATAAAATAACATGTGAAATATGTAGGCACAGGCCTGTTACATTGAATTATAACAGTCCACAGAGACTTTCTATGGATCAGGTACTTCTACCTGTACCAACTTAAGCCTCACATCAACCCTATAAAGTAGGTGTAGTTTTTAAAGCCCAATTCACAGGTGAATGTCTTGAAATCTAGAAATGTAGAATAATTTGCTTATGGTCACGCATTTAGTATTAGGTTGGCCAAAAAGTTCATTCAGGTTTTTCAATACATCTTACAGAAAAACCAGAATGAATTTATTAGTCAACCCAATAGACTTTTGAGTTAGGATTTGAGTGCAGTCAGTCTGGGTCCAGGGTCCATGCTCTTATACACCTGTGCTATATTTCCTCTCCCTGAGTATTCATTATCTTCCCTTTTCTCACCTAAATTCCAACTCTCTACTGGCTATTCCCACTTGGGTGACTTTCCATTATCTTAAATCAGGAATTTCCACCTGGAGCCTATAGGGTGGGTTTCAGTCAATATATTCAACTTGTAATTAATTGGACTTCATATATAAATGGTGGAAATGTGGCTCAAACAAGCAGAGCCATGGAGGAATTTCAACAAACGTCCTGGAGTCCAAGGATAGGGGTGTGATGAATCCATGAGCTCAAATGTATTTGAGCAATCTCTGTTTTTCGGGCTCATGGGTTAGGAAAAACATCAGTTAACAGTATCCATAGCTTCAGCTACTAGGGAGAGATTGACTTGATCCTTTGGATGTGAAGTACAAACATTCCAAAAAGGGCCTTAAAGTGCCCAGCTGGCATCAAGAGCTCTCTGGCAGTCAATTCCAAGGGTGTCCATTACAAATCGTATAACATGTCTAAGTACAAATACATTTTTTTCCTCTGAAAAAAGGATCCATTGATTCTGTCAGATTCTCAGAAGAAGTGATTTGTAACTCAAAAGCAGTAAAAAAAAAACTACTACAAACACAAAGTATGCCAAAACCATCTCTTTCTTCTCCTACACACCAGTCCTTCTTCCTCGTCTGCTTCTGTCACAGGGAGCAGTCTTCTAGACAGTCTTGTCACCTTGCTGTATTTTGATTTCTCACTGTTCTTTACTGTCTGCGTTCAGTTATTCAGAAATAATAGTAGTAGTGCTCAGTCGCTCCATTGTGTCTGACTCTGTGTGGCCCCATGGACTGTAGCCCACCTGGCTGCTCTGTGTGTAGAATTTTCCAGGCGAGAATATTGGAGTGGGGTGCCATTCCCTTTACTCCACGGGATCTTCCTGACGCAGGAATTGAACCCGCATCTCCTGCACTGGTAGGGGGATCCTTTACCACTAGTGCCACCTGGGAAGCCCTCAATCATTCAGAAAGGTCTGTTAACTCTTCCCATGCAATGGCTGTTGGAATTGTTCCTTTCCATCTTTACTGCCACAATTCTTGACTATAGCTGTCCTCTTCTCTACCTTCTTAAAAGATATTAATAGCATCTTCTTAACCAAATGATTATTACTGGTCCCTCCCTGCTCAGGTCTACTTTATTAGATTATTTTTAAAAGATATTTATTTATTTATTTGACTATGCCAGGTCATAGGTGTGGCATGCAGGATCTTTCATCTTCATTGCAGCATGTGACTTCTTAGTTGTGACGTGCAGGCTTTCTTTAGTTGTGGGCCCATGGGGGCTTCTCTAGTTGCAGTGCATCTGCTTAGTTGCCCCAAGGTGTGGGATCTTAGTCTCCCCTCTACAACCAGGGATTGAATCGTGTCCCCAGCAATGGAAAGTGAATTCTTTAACAGTGGACCACGAGGGAAGTCCCTGGTTCACATTTAAAAAAATATTGTATTGTGTGTTCGCATTCACATCTTATAACCTGAGGTTAACTGATAAAGGACAAAGTGTATGTTTGGGTTCAGACTGGGGCTCTGCCAGCCATTCAGGGTGACCTTGAGTTAACTAACTTCTCAGAGCCTCTCCATCCCCCTTATCTAGAAAACTGAGATAATAATACTCACCTGATAGGATGTTGTGAGAATTAAATGTGGTATACACAAGGCATTTAATAAAGTATTTGCAGCCAGTAGGTACTGCTAGCATCACCGACTCAATGGACATGAAGTTGAGCAAACTCTGGGAGACAGTGAAGGACACAGGAGCCTGGCATGCTGCAGTCCATGGGGTTGCAAAGAGTCAGACAGGACAGTGGCTGAAAAGTGAAAGTGAAAGTCTCTCAGTCCTGTCCGACTCTTTGCAATCCCATGGATACTCCACGGAATTCTCCAGGCCAGAATGACGGGGTGGGTAGCTGTTCCTTTCTCCAGGGAATCTTCCCAATCCAGGGATCGAACCCAGGTCTCCTGCATTGCAGGCAGATTTTTTACCAGCTGAGCCACCAGGGAAGCCCAGTGGCTGAACAACAGGCAATCAATCAACAATGGTGGAGTTATGACTCTATTCAGTAGGGAGTTAAAGGCAGGCCTGGTGGTTTACTTAAGAGATTTGGAGGTATGGGGAAGACCTATGCCATATGCAGAGGTGAGTAACTGTGCAGAGTTGATAGAGCAAGGAAGTTCATTTTGAATGTTTAGATCAGTGGTACCCAACCTTTTTGGCACCAGGAATCGGTTTCATGGAAAAGAATTTTGCTGTGGACCAGGATGGGGGTGGGGGGATAGTTTGGGGATGATTTAATCGCATTACTTATTCATTTTATTGTTCATTTTATTTCCATTATTATTACATCAGCTCCACCTCAGATCATCAGACATTAGATCCCAGAGGTTGGCTGCTGCTGCTGCTGCTGCTGCTAAGTCACTTCAGTTGTGTCCGACTCTGTGCGACCCCATAGATGCAGCCCACCAGGCTCTGCCATCCCTGGGATTCTCCTGGCAAGAACACTGGAGTGGGCTGCCATTGCCTTCTCCTCCCAGAGAAGGGGATGGCCTGGCAAGTTGGGAGGTATACAGTATGGTTGGGTCACTTTATGGACAGTTATTTACAGGTTCCTCTTACATGGCATACATTAAGTCATAGACTAAGTTACCATCTTGATTAGAATGGAGTTTTAATAGGTTAAAAAAAGATTAGCATTCTCAGGATTTCAGGTATTAGTGACAAAAAAGGGAATCCAGGGTGAGGAGTTGAGAACACAGGTGGCTTCTCTCTTTAGTGCTGCTCTCCATCCCTATGTACCCTACCCCTACCTCTGTCAAGGACAGATTGCTTCTGCCACAACGTTTAGAGCATGGCAGCACACTGCAAGGACTATGTGGAGGAAAACTGGCTGACTAGAATCATGTTAGATGACTTAAACAGCGAAGGAATAAGTTCATTCCAGTGGACACTGGCATTGCTCAGTGTGAACAAGGGATCTTGGAAAGGTCAGCCAAAAGAAATGGAGACTGATCTTTGGAAGTATGATGAGGACAGTGAGTCAGAGTTACTCACTTCATCAGAGCAAGAGACCCTGTGGGTTATAGTTATTAGAGCTTACTGTGGGAAACTCCAATAAAGAGCTCTGCTGCTAAAATTGACCAATTACAGTGTTTTTCTAATTTCCAGGAAGAATGGATCTTTAGGTTTTCATTTTGTGAACCATTATTAAACTTTGGGTATTTTCTAGTGAAAAGTTGCAGACAAATTTCAAAGGAAAAACACAGATGCATTATTTCTTAAAAATACATTATTATTTTTAATATGGGGGAGATCTGCACAAACATAATATAGCCAGATTTAGTGCTGGTAAAATTGCGTCAAGTCCATATGGCAGGATTCAATCTAACAATATTTCATGGTGTTCCACAATGAGCACCATAATTTCTGAGTGCCACCACCTGAACTAGTTTGAAAACCAACACATTACACCCCTGACTGCCTTTTGTTATTTCTTGGGGGAAAGGAATGTTATTAGCTCAGTGAAACTCACAGGCAAAGGCTTACAATCAAAGTAATCTTTAAAATAAATAAAAAAAGACCAAAAGAGAACTAAATAGGGTAAATTTGAGTGCAAGAATAACATAACAATAGCTAAAGTTTCCTGAGCACTTATTTTATACCAGGCTCTGTGATAAGTACTTTTCAAACATAATTTCATTTAATCTTCCCAACCGTCCTGTGAGGTAACATCACCCATATTAGATGCCTGCATGCATGCTCAGTCATGTCCAACTCTTTTCGACCCCAAAGACTGTAGCCCACCAGGTTCCTCTATCCATGGAATTTTCCAGGCAAGAATTCTGGAGTGGACTGCCATTTCCTACTCCAGGCCCATATTAGATAGATGAAGAAAAACAAGTCTCAGACTTGCTCAAGGTCACAGGCTGGGAAGTAGTAGGTGACACTGAGATTCAAAGCTAGGTTTCTGGACTTCAATCATGATACTGTTGTAATGCCTCTGTGGTGTATACTATTTTTACAAAACTCTAAAATTTTAGAGATACAGTAAAGCCCACCAATCTTTTTGCACCAAATTAACCCTTATAATCATTAACTAGATCAAGATAGTGAACATTTCCAGCAACCCAGAAGATTCCCTCCTGCCCCCTTCTCAGTCAATTCCTCTGAAGTAATCACTAGTCTGCCTCTATCGCCATAGGTAAATAGGTTTTAGTTAGAGCAATCTAACTTTTTGTAGTTATCACCAAAAGATCCCATATATCAATCCTTCATCTTGCCAGTTTAGCTGTAGTACTTAAAGCTGCTCTAGCTCTGACTTTTAAGAACTCACTGTAGACACTAGCTGTCGCACACGGCTTCATATTTCTTTCATTATTCTGAAATTAATACTAACTTTGAAAAGAAAAAACACAAATAAAATCCTGGATGAAGTAGATTAAAGGACTGTTGCCAAAACTCTCTGGGCTCCCCAGGTGGCGCAATGATAAAAAACCTCCTGTAATGCAGGAGACACAAAAGGGGAAGGTTCAGATTCCTGGGTCAAGAAGATACCCTACAGGAGGAAATGGCTAGCCACTCTGTATTCTTGCCTAGAAAATCAAACGGACAGAGGAGCCTGGTGGGGTATAGTCCATGGGGTCACAAAGAGTTGGACAGCAGTGAGCCACTGAGCATCCTGGCACCAAACCTCTCTATGGCAGAAACACCACAGACACAGTTTGCTTGACTGAAGTAATTTGGTGCATCAATTTCCAATCATGGTGTCTCATTAGAGAACAGATGACCAGGAAAGGTTATCTCAGTTCATGGAACAGAAGACTATCCAGGCAAGACTGGTAATAGTGATAGCTTTGCATCATTTTACAGCATGCCAACAAATTTATGTCCAGATATCTTCCACAGTTGAACTGCTGTTCTGTGAGACAAGAGGAAGAAAGATAAAGGTGAAGAAGATCTAGGCAAAGTCAAGTGAGGGAAATAGGACCTCAAGGAGGCTTTACTGCGGTGGCTTTCCGCGCTTGGCCTACTAGCTGTTGAAACTACATTACTTTCTGTCCAACCTGGCGGTGACAGAACCAGCGTCACAACTTCACCTCAGGCTCTCAAGCTGCGGTTGGTGAATTTCAGCACTGATTCTAGAAAATAGATCTCTCTTCTCTTTCTCTCCCCTCCATCCCTGGTTTTGCACTTCATTCTGTTTCCTACACCAGTTGACTTCAGACAGCATTTTGAAGTTGTCTACAGACTATAGTTGAATATCAGGGAAAGAAGAACTGACAGCAATAGGACTCAAAGACTCTAGGAGCGACATGTGTGTGAGGTGACTTAAGTCGGGGGAAATCTAGACGACCGTTCTGGCCATCAAAGCAGCAGGGCAGGCCCAGAAGTGGGCGCACGTGACAGCAGCAGCACCTCGAGAGTGACATCACCGTGGGGGCGGAGCCCAACCATCCCGGGCCTTGTCTGCTATTGAGCTCCCCTCCCCGCTTCCCCACTGAATGCCCACGACCCCGCCAGTCAAAGCCCCCTGAGGAAACAGAAATGCCCGGACCTCACAGAGCGGCAGAACCAGGGCCCAACCTCTCGGCGCAGAGACGGGTTCGGTCTCGGCTCTCTCTCCTCGCCACTCCCCACCCCCAAACGGTGGAGGGGGCGGGGGCGCGCGCGCTCCACCACGCACGCGCCCCCACGCACGCGCTCTCCCTCCGCGCTCGCGCTCCTCCCCACCCCGGCCCGGAGGGGGCGGGGCTGCGGGCGGCCTCCGAGGGTGCGACGCCCCCGGCGCGGCGGCGGCGTTAGCGAGCGGCCGGCTGGGCGCGGGTTGCAGGGCGCGCTGCTCCGGCGGGGCCCGCTTGGCACAGCCGCCTCGTGCGAGCCGCCCGCCGGACGGGGTAAGCTGCGAGCGCTGCGAGCGTCGGACCCGGGGTCACCGGCGCTGCCCTCCCGCCGCCGCCCTCGGTGCCTTCTTTGGGCGGCCCCGCCCCCGTTCCCATCCCCCTCGCGCTCACCTCCCGGCTGTGCCGCGCGCGAGGCGGAGCAAGTCGCCCGCCGCCGCCGCCGCCGCCGCCGCCGCGGCGCTGAGGGGCGAGAGCCTGCACCCGCGCCGCCGCTGACAGGGGGACCGCCGCGGGCTGCGCTCGCCGCCGGGAGGCCCCGCCGCGCCTTTCCCGGACGCAAACCCACCGCGGGCGTCGGAGCGCAGCGAGGTGCTCTGGGATCGCGGGCGGCGCCGGCGGGCGGCGCGGTCCTCACAGGAGACCCCGGGGACGGGGGCTTGCCCCGGGGGTGCAGCGAGACCCCCCCCCTCAGAGCGGCAGGTGAGAGACCGCGGGAGCCCGGGAAAGGAAGGTCGCTTCAGTGACAGGGGCGTTCGCCTCCGACGCCCGGGCTCCAGGGAGAGGGGCGGAGGCTGGCTGGGAGGCAGCGAAATGGGCAGCGGAGTGCCTCCGGTGTGGAGGGCGTGGGGAAGGTTGGTTCCCAATGTGGCCCTCGGGGTGGCTTCGGATGAGTCTGGGATCGGTCACTTCGGTGTCACCGAAGGTGTCATGGAATTTGGTACCAAGAGAATCTCCGGATGACGGGGACCCGGGAGGAGATGCCAGGCAGATTGCTAAACGTGGCAGGGAAGGTGGTGCAGAACGAGTTGCAAAATGTGCCCCCAGAATGCAGTATAAAAGTAGTTGTGAAATGTGCCAGGTAAGGTACAGGGTGGGTTGGCCTGTATGGCGTTGAAATTCACAGCAGAAGTGTTCTTTAGTGATGTCGTTAATTCCTCTGGGAAAGGAGGCGTAGTCTAAGAAGAGATTAATAAGGCTCATGGCTAGATATTTTATCACAGGAAATCGAGAGGAGCTATGATATGCTATTTTTTGAGATAGAGTGAGTGCCCACGTGAAAGAAACAAGCAAATTGTGTCTAGTTGTGAGATGGGAAAGAAAAAATAGGGCTTAGATAATTCCGGTTTGCCGTCAGCGTGTAGAGCACTGATACAATTGCAGCCTGTGTTCTATTCCAGGTGTAGGATGTTTAAAATGGTTTTCACCAAACATAAACAATGATAATTAATATTAGGAAGATTGGGGTGTCTTTCACTGTCTTCTCTCCTCCCCTCCAGGAAAAGAAAAAAGGAAAAAATACAAAAGACACACCAAAAAAACGCACTCCACATCTTGACCATAATTCTGAGTTCAAGATCATTAGGCAAAGGGACATTTTTTCCTAGGTGCCCCTTTCTTCATTTTTATACGAGTGAAAATTTCTGGAATGAGGAAAACAAAACAATATGGTGAACAAAAGGGATAAATTTTCAGGCATTTTGAGGGTTGGAGCCAAAAGCTATTGCAATGGTTAATTGCAGTGAATGACAGTAGTGAAATATGCTTGATTGTTGGGGTAGCAAAATAGGAAAAAGAAGTTGAATACAGTAAAGGTGGCATAAAAAGCAACAACATGGATACTGTCAGTGGAGTGCTTCTTTCAGCCTTTCCCAGGTAGATCATCTTAGGAATGTGAGCACAGAAATATTAAACATTCTCATCCCCCCTCCATACATACATGTGTGTGTGTGTATATATACATATAAATATAATTACACATGCTGCAAAACATTGTGACTTCCATTTAAGAAGAACATCTGTGTTTTGAGAGGATTGTCAGAACATAGCTGGAATTTCAGAAGTAACAAAAGACAGCTCCGTGAGCTATTTAATGTAACTTATATACATTCAGTGAGTGTCTGTATACTATGAAACAAGCAGAAATAGCTGCATGTGTTCATTAGGGTATAGTTAATTATTGACGAGATTTTAGTGCCTTCTGTTGCAGTTCTTGCAGAGAAATGGAGTTATTTGCCTGAATGTTGTTCTTAGAAGAACATTTGCCAGATAATCTGAAAATTCATACTGGCTGGCTTCTTCCTGAATCCAGTTTCAGCCATTGAGGGATTGTTTGCTTCAAAGACAAAACTGATTTTGCTTCATGATTAATTTTGGGTTTTAGTCATTTCTGTTGATGTGTCCCTCATTTTGGGGATGAGTGGGGGCTAAAGCATGAGGAGAGGGCCTGAGGAGAATAAAGAGCAATTCTGTTGGATCTTCCTGTTTTGTTCTGACTGTAAGCCATATGTACTGCCACCCCCTACTGTCTGTAGGAAGAGGTGTTACAGAGCCCCATTCTTTTCTTGTTATCACTGCCCCCTTGTGTAAGGGAAGAAATTGAGAGTTGTACTTTGGGAAACCGCTCTCCTCAGATTGTTCTGGATAGAGTGGTTATGGAGATTTATAATCACCTATTCAGTGTCTCAGGGCTTTAAACTTACTGTCAGTCAGGCTTCAGATTTAATATCTGTTTTTAATAGTATCTAATTATTGTCAGTAATTCAGATTGCTAAGAATGTTTTTCAGTATGTTTGAGAATATGGTACTACTAGTAGTGCTGCTAGTAATGCCATACTCTTACATGGCACCTCCTCTGTGCCAGTCCTGTTATGCAGGTTTTAATCGGTTCCAGCACCCTATGAGGTGTGTACTGTTATTTCCTTTTTACAAATGAGAAACTGAAGCACTGATATGTTAAATATCTTGCCCAGGTTTATTTAGCTAGCAAGTGGAAGAGCGGAGTCTCAATTCAGGAACTCTGGCTGCACACTCTGTGCTCTTCATAAGTGTACTCTATTGCCCTCTCAATCAAATTAGTGTTGACGCACATCGTTAAAATGCAGGTGCCCATGATATAAAAGCAAATATATAGATGTGGATAAGCCCAGGTAGGTAGTAAGACACATAAATGTTAAGCCTGCAAATACACCAAAAAATACTTACAGTTATAACTGTGACTTATTCAGTTACAAATACACCAAATACACCAAAAAATACTTACGTTACTTATAACTGTACAAAAATACTTGGTTATTTAAAGTATGAATATTTCTCTTTAGGAATTTATTTTTGTCATTTTATTTCTGGGATTATGAGTAGAGGAGTATCAATACTTTTCTTGTGGTTAAGGAAATATTTATGATGGAGATTTTGATTTTGGGGGGACCTTTGGAGGTTGAAAGTTTTACTTTCAAGTAGTTTGGTGTGTGTGTGTGTATGTGTGTGCACAGTGTTCAGTAAAGGTTTACTGGTGCTTTTAAAGAAATAGTTTAGAGATCTCTGTGTAGAGCTATAGAAATAATTTTCTATAGAGAGATGATCTATTTTTCCTATCTGCTTACATTTTTATGATCCTATTTAAAAAAGAATTAACAAAAATGGGTCAGATGCATATGTACTTTTTATCTTTTTCTTTAACAAATATTTGCTCAGGTTTTTCTTGCACTTACTGTTTTATAGATATTGACTACATATGAAATAATATTTATAAAATGTATAAAATTTATAAAGTATAAAAGAATAATCATGCAGCCAACATCTATATACCTTCCACACGGTTTAAGAAATGAATATCACCTCCTATACTCAACAGTTATTTTCTTCTCTTAGTCAAACTTTCTGCCATTCTGTGAATCACATATCATGTAGTCAAACACTTCCTTCATTTTTATATACACTGTTTGATAAGACAATTCAATATAATCTACTGATTATGACTGAGACTAATTCATGTATGTTTATATACTTTAGTGTATTTAATAAATTGTCATAGAGTCAAGTCCTGCTCTGTATTTATATTGGTCAATGGCTCATTTTAGCATACTTGAAAAACCTCATTTTGTGTTTGCATCTTTATCATCAGGTTTTATTAAGGTGATTAAACATTAGTAGATTATTTCCCTCTTCTATCATTGATTCTTAACTGTCCTGTGCAAGCTCTCTAGCCACCCACCCCCCCACTTCCTCATTAAGGCCTTTGTTCTTTTAGTATTTTCTGAATGACTCTGTATGCATTGTTTTGAATGGAGAAGGAAGTAAGCCTGGAAAAGAGTATACTAAACCAGTGTTTCCAAAAGGGGAGTTTTAAGGTAGTCGATACTAATTAGATTTAAGGAAGAGCAAGTATGATTAAAAGAATGCGTCAAAATTCTCTCCTTGTCATATTTCTTCCTCTTAGAATTAAAATTGAATCTCTGGGATATACTGATTGGGCACACTCATTGAATTATGTTGGATTTTACTTATACAAGGGCTTCCCAGGTGGCTCAGTGGTAAAGAATCCATCCACCTGCTGATGCAGGAGATGCAGGTTCAATGCCTGGGTTGGGAAGATACCCTGAAGGAGGAAATGGCAACCCACTCCAGTATTTTTGCCTGGAAAAATCCCATGGTAAGGGTAACCTGGCGGGGCTACAGTCCATGGAGTTGCAAAGAGTCTAAAAGAGTCTATGTGACTAAGCGACTGAGCACACAAACATGCCTATACAGGATCACCAGTGTTTTCTGTCATATTTGTACTGTTGGTACCCAGATTTTATTTCAAGGAACTAGAACAAGCAATTGCAGATGGTTGTTTACTTTTCTAGTACTAGTCTGATCAAGGTAACATATTATAAAATAGCTTGAAAATTAGTTTATTGTTTGGAATTTTTTTTCTCAACATTGTATCTGCTCAGTGCCTATGGTTATCGAATACCGTTGTCATTTGGAAGGAAGACACTGTGCAAATAAATAGTTTTGTCTTTGTTATAATACCATGAAAACACCACTGGGTTTATTTGAATAGCATCTTTTGCAGTAATTTGTATTAGATGAAGATTGTTTATGACTTAAAAAATGAATCAAGGAGCTGTGTGTGTGGTGATTGAGACTATATCATGATCTTGATGAGTCTCTAAAGATTGATGGGGAGAAGTAGGTTACAAGAAGACCTTAAAGACTTAACGCTGTGTTTCCCCACCCAGTGGTCCTTTTTCTTCCTTTTAGAGGGTATTTTTACCTTAAGTATTTCAGATTTAAGATAATGTTAGGTGGAGAATGTGATATTTGGGCCTGGGTTTTAGAAGGGTAAAGCAGATTGAGGATGTAATCAGAGAAAAAAGTTTCTGGTGGGAATCTTTCATATTCTAGAAAGCTCTAAGTAAATAATTGTAATTCCATAATTTTTTTTCTGGAAGAACATTTCTTTTTTTAGGTCCATTTATTTTATTTACAAAATCTTTATAAGTCATTGAAAGCTGTGTTTGTGGATGTTCTAAGTATTAGGTAAGTTGCTTTTCTGTGGGCCACACGTTACCACAGTATCTTATGTTCAGCTTCTGTTTGTTCTTGAATAATTAAGGGTAAACATGACTAAGTTTAAGAGGCAAAGAGTTAATTTGATGTTAGTAATTGCTCACCTTCTTTATCCCTTCCTTCCCCATGATACTAATTTCTGCCTTTATTGAGTGCATGATATATTCCACCTCTCAAATGCCTTTCTTTTGATCAGAACTTGCGAGATTCTGATGTCAGTTATTTAAACTGAGTAGTTGCATTATAGTGAATAATCTTGTTGGTATGTTTCTTAAAAAATTTAATTGCCGTGGCGGTGTTTATCTGACAGACTCGTCTTGTGCCTCCTTATGAAACCTGTATTACGTCTAACTCTGAAGAAGTTTTTGACAAAATGTATTACTCGATTCTACCTTTTTTTTTCACCCTCAGAAGAGGTATCTCAAGTGGAAAGGTTTGGAGCACAGCATGTAAGAGAACATTCTTCCCTGTTTGGTCTCAGTCTCTCATATACATATTTTGTATACATATAACAAAGTCATTGTTTTATGAAAAAACCATTGTTTTTTCAGGTAATCATGCTTATTTCTTTGTGTGTAATACCATGCTTACATTATAATATATGATTATATCAGATGACATATCTGATCTGATAGAGGGACAACATGAAGAAATATGGCACCAGTTTTTTTTATCGCCATGGAAACTTTTTTTCCCTTACTTAGGATCTAGCCTTATAAATGGATTAGTTATTAAATTTAGAAATGGGAGTGGGTATGCAGATACTGTGATTTAATCATTTAGGCAGGAGACTCCGCCTCAGATCTCAGCAAATTCCCTCTGCTAATTGAAGGAAGTCTCTTCTTAGCCCTTTGTTCCTAACCTTGTGTTTTGGGGGTCTCACAGTTTCTAGCTGTAATTGCTAAAAGGCGAAGTTGATAAGGCGAAGTTAAGGAAGCTTGATCGGTATTTGTACTCTAGAATTCTATTTCAGTTCGAATTCCATGGAATCCTGTAGAACTCCTGAAGACTGTGAATTAGGGTGAATGAAGGTAATTAGCTTTAGTAGGCATGTGGGATGAAGACTTACTACCACACATTCAAATCCTGCTTCAGCGTCAGAGAATCTTAGCTCTTCCTTTTCAGGGATTTAAAGAGGAAGAGACTTCTTTGGAAGTTTCTCTTCAGACGTTGTTATATTGTAGGATGACAAGACTGTTGTTTGGTTGTAAGAAACTTGAAATCTTAACAATCATGAGACCCCTTGTATAGTAGAGAGAACATGAACTTGTGAGTTTTTGAACCCTGAAAACAGGTTCAGATTATCGCTCTGTCACTTACTGGCTGTGTGAGGATTTAAAACCTCTCTTGCAGGGTTTTGATGATGATGAATAAAATAATGTCAGTGGAAAATCCTTAGGACAACATCTAATTCTTAATAAATATTCATTTTTATTAGGTTTTGGCGAGTGTCCTGGATTTCTGTTTTTTTGATTTTCTTCACATAATTCCTCCCCGTGATATTTTACTAGCATTGTCAGTCTAGCTTTTCCTTGTTGTTTTGTCTTGCCCTTCTTTTCAGCCTAGTAAGTTATTTAAAAAAAAAAAACCTCTATGGTAATTCGGCTACTCATTAATTTAGTATCTTGAAATTTTCATTTTTGAAAGATTTGATAAGAGCTGAGAGAAAAATTTCTTGAATAAGTGTAAACTTAAAAATAAAAACTCTTAGGCAGACTCCTAGTATGCATTTCTGTTTGTACTGTTTCCCTTTAAGTACCACATACTTGTGAAAAGTAATTTTTAATTAATTTCCTCTGAAAATAGCAAACCACAACACTTCTTGAGACATTGAGCCCTTTGGCAATTTTTTTTTTTTCAATTTGATCATGTGAACATTTTCTACTTTTACAAGCATTTCTCATTTTTGTGAATAATTGAAACTTCCTCTGTGTGATAACTTTATCCCCCACTTGCCTGCCACCATGCGCCATGTTGTTAGCTTTTTGTAATTTTTCTCTTTAAAAAATTTGTGACAGTCAAGGTGGTTGATTGTCTTTTGTGATCTACTTTAAAAAAAGGACTTATCTATCTACAGTGTAAAATAATACACCAGAAAGTTTCCCCTCTTTTTCTAGTATAACAAGCTAGTATTCAAAATCACATTTTTTTCCCAAGCTTTGATGATTTCTATAACGTTTTGCCCATTTCCGCTCATCTGTGTACATATCATGCAAACACTAATTCATTGACTATTTTTCTTTAACGTGACTTACTTTTTATCTTAGGTGTATCCTTGGTTGTCATAATATACACAACCTAATAAGTTTGTGCTAGTTGTAAACTAAAAACTAGTTTATCATGAAGACATCTTACCTTTAGAAAGGCCACTCATATGCACCTTTGGTTCCAGATTGGATTGTTTTGTATTTTTAAGTAAATGAACTTTATAATGGTACCTCTTCTTTTTTTAGATAATGTTATTCTGTTTTTCCTTTGGATGTATCCAGTAGCCATTTATTGAGTGAGTGAGTAAGTGAAAGTTGCTCAGTCGTGTTCAACTCCTTGTGACCCCGTGGACTTAGTCCATGGAATTCTCCAGGCCAGAATACTGGAGTGGGTAGCCTTCCCCTTCTCCAGGGGATCTTCACAACCCAGGGATCCAGTCCAGGTCTCCCACATTGCAAATGGATTCTTTACCAGCTGAGCTACAGGGGAAGCCCAAGAATACTGAAGTGGGTAGCCTATCCCTTCTCCAGCAGATCTTCCCGACCCGGGAATCGAACCGGGGTCTCCTGCATTGCAGGCGGATTCTTTACCAACTGAGCTATGACGGAAGCCACTTATTAGTTGTCAACAAATGTTAATTTGTCATTAATTACAGTAGATAACTTGTATCTCCTTCCCCCACCTTCTATTTTTAAAAAAAAATTCCAAAAGTATTCCTCTGCTTGCAACCACGGAAATAAACAAACCAGGGATGAAGGAAGAAAAAAAATATTTTCCTTTCCTCCACTTTTACCCTTGTGGTAACCAGCATTAACTAACATTTCAAGTATTTTTTTTTATCATCTTTCTCTTTGCTCAGAAACTATTAAGCATGTGTGAAAGTGAAAAAGAGAAAGTCGCTCAGTCGTGTCCGACTCTTTGTGACCCCATGGACTATATAGTCCATGGAATTCCCCAGGCGAGAATACAGGAGTGGGTAGCCATTCCTTTCTCCAGGGGATCTTCCCAACCCAGATCTCCTGCATTGCAGGTGGATTCTTTACCATCTGAGCCACCAGGGAAGCCCAAGCATATATATATGTGTATAAACACATATATAGGCTTTTTGTAACTTGCTTTATTCATTTAAGAATATATCATGGCTAGCTCCAGCTTAGTAAATGAAACTCTAATTAATATTATAAAGCTGAATAACATTGCATAGCATATGACACCATAATTTAGTTTGTTTTTCTCCACCTGATGGATATTGTTTTCCTCTTTTTGCTATTATAAACATTAAACCACTCTTAGTCATGACTAGACAAGCAAACATTCTAAATAAAATATTAGCAGAATAAATCCAGCAGTGCATGTAAAATAGATACATCATGATCCAGTAGAATTTATTCCAGGGAAGCAAAGCTACTTAAATATTAACATTTTTTACATTAATGAAGTTAAAGATAAAAAGTATATGATTATCTCTCTCTTTTGGGGTGAGTTGGGGGACTTTGTGTTGTGTTTATATAAAACAGCAAAAGGAGATGCCTGCCCATTCGGACAGTAGTCTAAGTGTTGTACAGTTCTTTGATCCTCAAAGTTAATAGACAAAAACCATTTTTCTGGAGTCTTTAGGAGGACTGTGTAGGGCCTGGACCTTGACTCTGACCTTGGCCTCACTACCAGCTTTTGATTGCCAAAGTCTAGTCCTCTTGACAGTATGGAAATAAGCATACTTCTAGAGACTGGGATGGATGAGATGGGTGAGCCTGTCCAATTTAGGGCTGGCACTTTTTAAGATCTTTTATTTGATTACTTTTGGGCTTAATGACCACCTTGTTGGCCTCTGCAGTCAAATGCTCTACCCCTGAGCTATACCCCTCCTTGTTGGCCTCTGTTCAGGTGCTCATTGTCTTGGAAACGTTGGCCTAAATTTTTCTGAGGGCTTTCTTGTTGTGCTTGTTGGCAGAATATGTGTTCCTTAGGATCTATTTTTCTTGAAGTCATTTCTAGGACTGGTCATATATGATATTTTTCTTGGATTTGGCCACATCTCTATTGCTAGCTGCAACTCTGGGAGTGTTGGAGACTGGAAAAAAGAGACCTTGACTATCTTAATAGGTGCCGAAAAACATTTGATAACATTTTGGAGTAATTTCCTCAGAGTGTGTATGGCATAATTTCTGAATGCTTGCTTAGGTGAAGATGCCTTTCTTTTCTCTTGATCAGTTAAAGTGTATCTTGACTGGACATAGTGTTTTTGGATCATAATTGTTTTTCCCCCTATATAATGTAGATTGCTTATTACCACTGTCTTTAAGCTTCTTGTGTAATAGATAAGTCTGATGCTAGTCTGATTCTCCTTTCAAGTATCAGTAACTCATTCTTTATCTTCTACACAAAAAGTCTTGCCACACTTATGTGCGCTGAGATGATCAGGTCTAATCTCATCATGTACTTTATCATTTTTATACTATGAGAAACCCAATAATGCCAGTTCATCTCTGATTTTATGGAATCTATTTCCTATCTGTATAGGTCTGTATTTCTCCCTTTCTCCCTTCAGTTTTTCTCTTCCTCTCTTCTTATTCTTTAATGTTTGGTGATAGTAAAATCATTTTGATCATTGTGAGTTGATAATTTCAGGTACACCTTGTACCTTTCAAAATGTAGTCTCAAATATTTTTTTTATTTCAGTGAAATTTATTTTTAAATTATTGTTTTTATTATATGTTCTGTTCCTTGCTTTGATCTTCTTCAGGAGTTCCTGTCAGTTGTATGTTCAATCTTCTTTGCCATCTTCAATATTTGTCACTTTTTCTCAGATCTTTTTAGTCTATTTTTTGAATTTAATTTTTTTCTCTTTTTTACTTTCTGTTTTTCTTAAGGGGCTATCTTTTTATTTACTCTTGTCTTCATTTCTGGAATATGTCTTTCCTTTTATTTTTAATTCTTACTCGAGTCATGGCTCATTTTGAGTTTTTATAATTCTTGAATTTGTTGTTCTTTCATGTCTTATGTCATTTTCCTAAGGTGTTTTCTCATTCTGAAATAGCAGGTTTTAATTTTGATCTGTTATGTGGGTATGTCTTTCCAGCACACTTTTGTTGTCTGCAATGATGTTATTCTGCTTCATATTCTCTTTCTTTTTTTTTTTTGGTTGCACTGGGTCTTCATTGCTGCATGCCCAGGCTTTCTCTAGTTGTGAAAGGTGAAGCTACTCTCTAGTTTTGGTTCATGGGCTTCTCATTGTGGTGGCTTCTCTTATTGCAGAGCTTGGCCTTCAGTAATTGCAGCACAACGTCTCGGTAGCTGTGACTTGCTGGCCCTGGGGTGCAAGGGCTTCAGTAGTTGTGGATCAGGGGCTCATTAGCTGTGGCTTGTGGGCCCTAGGGCATGCTGGCTTCAGTAGTTGCAGCATGCACACTTAGTAGTTGTGGCACATGGGCTTAGTTGTTCCACGACACATGGAATCTTTCTGGACGAGGGCTTAATCCCGTGTCCCCTGCATCGGCAGGCAGATTCTTACCCACTGTGCCACCAAGAAAGTCCCTATGTTCTCTTCTTATAACAACTTTATGTGGGATTGACCTTGATACATTTCTGTGACTCATTTTTACTTGAAATTAATTACACGAATCTTTTAGAGTGTGACTGGACTCAAGAAAGGGTCTGACTTTTCTGAGCTTTTTATTCTGTTGTTTTTGTGTGGTGGTTAAAAATATGGGGGCTTGCTTTCTGAGATTTCTTGAAATTTCTAGAGGAGATTCTCCTCTAGTAGTTCTGGACCTTCTCTTTCCTTCATTTCTCTTGCCTGATCTCAAACTCCACCCCCTTATGATCATGAAGCCCTTCTCTGTGCCGTCTGGCTCTTACTGTCCATCATCTGCAAAACTCCCTTTTATCTTTAACTTCTTCTCTAAACAGCACTATCTTTGTTCTCTAACTGAAACTTACCTTTTGCCTGAGGGCACTTACTTCTCTTGGCAAGTTCTAAAGTGGTGGTTCCTTCTAGTAAGGTGGGTAAGTATTCTGTTTGCTTTCTCATAGTTGCTTCTAGACTTCTTCTGGGTTCACTGCTAGTCTCCTTCCACTCCATTTATAATTATGGTGATTTCAGTATTCATATAGATGATCCTTGTGATATTCTGGTCTCTTGACTTTCTCTTCTTCACTGATCCTGTCTTCTGTCTCAGCCATTCACTCTATTGCACACTCTATGCAGATATTTTTAAAGCCTCAGTGTATCTGCATTAACTGGGGAGCTTTGGCAAACTACAGGTGCCTAGGACTGACTCCCAGAGATTCTGATTTGCCTGGTCTGAGGTGTGGCCTGAGATAATGTTTTTGACAGTTTTCCATGGTGACTTTAATGCACACTCAGGATTGAGAGTTGCTATCCTAGAACTCGCTATCTCTCAAAACTGCAACTTTCCATACTATCAGTTTCTGGCATTTTACTCTCCAACTACCACTTCCGTTTTTTCAGGCTCATTTCTTTTATTGCCCAACAACCTTAATTCGTTGATCTCACAGGGACCTTTTAATTTACCACCTTTTCACTCTTCCTCAATGCATTCATGTCCTCAGTTTTTCTCTTTTTTACCCTCAAACTAGCTGAATTCCCATACTGCATCATTACAGTTGATCTCCTCCATCTACCTCAACCCTCTTGACTTGACCTTTCTTCTTTGGTGGTTCTTGCCTGGTTAAAACTAACTCTACCAGGAATTTCCCTGATGGTCCAAGTGGTTAGGACTCTATGCCTCCAAAGCAGGGGGTGTGGGTTCAATCTCTGGTCTGGGAGAACTGAGATCCAGCATGCTGCATGACATGGCCAAAATTTTTTTTTTTAATTCAAAAAGTTTAAAACCAGCTCTACCTGTTGTACTCCCGTACAATTTTAGCTCAATGTGGCTGGAGCAGAATGACTGTTGACTTTCAATTCTTGGCCAGTACCAAATAACTTTAAATTCCTTGCTTAGTGCTGCCAAGCTCGCCTACTGTATTACTGTCGTTCTTCCATACTCCCATTCATTTAGATGATCCTATCTTTCCCTTGTACTCAAATTTTCCACATTCCGCTTTTTGTCTTCTCTTTCAGCTAATGACTTTTTTGCTTTCTATTTTACTGAGAAAACAGAAGAAGTCTTCCCACCACCTGCATCTTCACCAGTGTTACTGTAAATTGTCTTTTCCTCTCTTGAAGGCCATTCCCACTGAGCTCGTCCATTAGAGTTCACCCCTTCTTGCCTTCTCAAAGACATTTTGCCTGTAATTCTTGTCTGTCTCTCCTTTTCAGGATCACAGTCAACAGAATAAAAACATTGTAATTTCTTTCATCTTAAAGGAACCTTCTTTTAACATTACTTCTTCTTCCAGCGACTTCCTCATCTCTTATCTCATTTATACCAGACTCTGCAGAAACAGTTGTCTTTGTTCACCGTATCAAACTCTCCTTTCTACAGCTTTATTGAGTTATTACCCACGTTTAACAAAATTCACCTCTTGTAACAGCATAATTCAGTGATTATTACGCATCACCATCATCCAGTTTTAAAGTATATCTGTCACCCCCCAAAATTACTTTCAGCCTATTTGCATCCAGTCTCCATTCCCAGCCCTATCCCTAGGCAACAGAAAGGTCTGCTTTCTGTTTCTGTAAATTGGCCGTTGGACATTCTTATAAGTAGAATCACACAATATGTAGTTTTGTTTTATACTATTCAGTCTTTTGCTTCTGTCTTTTCATCCAGCATAACGTTTTTGAGATTAATCTATGTTGCGCATGTATCAGTACTTTTATTTTCATTGCTGAATGTTACTGTTTTTTGTATAGACATACTACATTTTGTTTATCCATTCACCAAATAATAGACTTTCTGATTTTTTTCTGGTTTTTGTTTATATGAACAATGCAGCTATAAACATTTGGGTACAAACTTTTTTTTTTTTTTTTAATGATTCACAGATGTTCTTTTTGCTTTTGAATATTTATTTATTTTGGCTGTGCTGGGTCTTCATTGCTGCACGTGGGCTTTATCTAGTTGTGGCAAGTGGGGGCTACTCTCTAGTTGTGGTGTGCAGACTTCTCATTGCATTGGCTTCTCTTATTGCGGGGCGTATTCTCTAGGGTGTTTGGGCTTCAGTAGTTGTGGCTCATGGACTTAGTTGCCACTTGGCATGTGGAATCGTCCTGGACCAGGGATAGAACCTATATCCCCTGCATTGGTAGGCGGCTTCTTAACCACTGGATCACCAGGGAAGTCCCTGAGTACAAACTTTGAGTGTGGTTGTGTTTAATTTCTCTTAGATAAATTCCTAGAAGTGGAATTGCTGGGTTTCTGATCCATTTTAAGTTAATTTTGTATGTGGTGGATTTAAGCTTATTTTTCTGTGTATGGCTATTGAGTTGCTCCAATAACATTTGTTGGAAAGATGATTCTTTCTTCCTTTAAGTTGTCTTGGCACAATAAAAAATCAATACCTAGGGCATAAAAAGGGATTATCAACCTCCTTTGGCTATCTTGACACCTGGAACTTGCTATTAAATCCCCACATAGTCCATTAGTCCATTGCTACAGGACTACAGCCTCTTGGGGATACTGACTCTTCCTGTTCACTTGTCACTGAGATGGCTACTATGACTGGCAGTGCTGCACATTGAATCTTGTTTGGCAGTGGCAGCAGAGCTGCTGGTTTTCATGACCTTCCTACCATGGTTGAAGGCTGCTTGTTGCAGACAGCAGTTCTTTTTGGAAAGAAAGAGAATTCAGTTCAGTTCAATCGTTCAGTTGTGTCTGACTCTTTGCGACCCCATGAACCGCAGCATGCCAGGCCTCCCTGTCCATCACCAACTGCTGGAGTCTATCCAAACCCATGTCCATTGAGTCGGTGATGCCATCCAACCATCCCGTCCTCTGTCATCCCCTTCTCCTCCTGCCCTCAATCTTTCCCAGCATCAGAGTCTTCTGAAATGAGTTAGCTCTTTGCATCAGGTGGCCAAAGGTGAATACCCAGGACTGATCTCCTTTAGGGTGGACTGGTTGGATCTCCTTGATGTCCAAGGGACTCTCAGGAGTCTTCTCCAACACCACAGTTCAAAAGCATCAATTCTTCAGCTCTCAGCTTTCTTTATGGTCCAACTCTCACATCCATACATCACTACTGGAAAAGCCATAGCCTTGACTAGAAGAACCTTTGTTGACAAAGTAAGGTCTCTGCTTTTTAATATGCTGTCTAGGTTGGTCATAACATTCCTTCCAAGGAGTAAGCGTCTTTTAATTTCATGGCTGTAGTCACCATCTGCAGTGATTTTGGAGCCAAAAAATAAAGTCAGCCACTGTTTCCACTGTTTCCCCATCTATTTCCCATGAAGTGATAGGATCGGATGCCATGATCTTAGTTTTCTGAATGTTGAGCTTTAAGCCAACATTTTCACTCTCCTCTTTCACTTTCCTCAAGAGGCTTTTTAGTTCCTCTTCACTTTCTGCCATAA
The DNA here is from genome assembly GCF_963930625.1 of Muntiacus reevesi. Classification (NCBI taxonomy): domain Eukaryota; kingdom Metazoa; phylum Chordata; class Mammalia; order Artiodactyla; family Cervidae; genus Muntiacus; species Muntiacus reevesi. Next base: position 15,219,050 of record NC_089266.1, on the reverse strand, counting down.
GGGTGGTGTCATCTGCATATCTGAGGTTATTGGTATTTCTCCCAGCAATCTTGATTCCAGCTTGTGCTTCCTCCAGCCCAGCGTTTCTCGTTATGTACTCTGCATATAAGTTAAATAAGCAGGGTGACAATATACAGCCTTGACGTACTCCTTTTCCTATTTGGAACCAGGCTGTTGTTCCATGTCCAGTTCTGACTGTTGCTTCCTGACCTGCGTATAGGTTTCTCAAGAGGCAGGTCAGGTGGTCTGGTGTTCCCATCTTCCCTGGTGGCTCAGACGGTAAAGTGTTTGCCTGCAGTGTGGGAGACCCGGGTTCAATCCCTGGGTTGGGAAGATCCCCTGGAGAAGAAAATGGCAACCCACTCCAGTACTCTTGCCTGGAAAAGTCCATGGACTGAAGAGCCTGGTAGGCTACAGTCCATGGGGTCGCAATAGAGTTGGACATGACTGAGTGACTTCACTTTCTTTCTTTTCAGAATTCTCCACAGTTTATTGTGATCCACACAGTCAAAGGCTTTGGCATAGTCAATAAAGCAGAAATAGATGTTTTCTGAAACTCTCTTGCTTTTTCGATGATCCAGCAGATGTTGGCAATTTGATCTCTGGTTTCTCTGCCTTTTCTAAAACCAGCTTGGACATCTGGAAGTTCACGGTTCACATATTGCTGAAGCCTGGCCTGGATAATTTTGAGCATTACTTGTGTGTCAGATGAGTGCAGTTGTGTGATAGTTTGAGCATTCTTTGACATTGCCTTTCTTTGGGATTGGAATGAAAACTGATCTTTTTTAGAAAGAGAGTAACCACAGGCAAAAACATGCCGCAGGCTTGCTTTGCTATAATCATATGCTTTTAGTTGATTTCCAGAGTGCTTAAAAATCAAGATCTCCATTCTCTTTTGAACCCGTTCCAATGAGGCATATTCTCCCACCATTTCGCTGAAACTGCTTATTACGATCATCAGTGGCTTTCACATGGCTTAATCCATTGGTTGTTTTTTAGTCTCTATCTTGCTTGAGGTATCAGCACCATTTGATAAAATTGATTACTCTCCATTTCTTATGAGATGGATGAAACTGGAGCCTGTTATACAGAGTGAAGTAAGCCAGAAAGATAAAGAACATTACAGCATACTAACACATATATATGGAATTTAGAAAGATGGTAACGATAACCCTATATGCAAAACAGAAAAAGAGACACAGATGTACAGAACAGACTTTTGGACTCTGTGGGAGAAGGCGAGGGTGGGATGTTTCGAGAGAACAGCATCAAAACATGTATTTTATCTATAGTGAAACAGATCACCAGCCCAGGTTGGATGCATGAGACAAGTGCTCGGGCCTGGTGCACTGGGAAGACCCAGAGGGATCAGGTAGAGAGGGAGGTGGGAGGGGGGATCGGGATGGGGAATATATGTAAATCCATGGCTGATTCATGTCAATGTATGACAAAACTCACTAGAATATTGTAAAGTAATTAGCCTCCAACTAATAAAAATAAATGAAAAAAAATTGATTACTCTCCCCTGGGAAGGCTTTGGCTTCCAAGATGCCACTAACTCTTGGATATTCTGTGTTGTGGATGCTCCATCTTAGTGAATTTCTTTCACTGACTCCTTCTCATCTTCCCAACCTAGAAGTTTAGTGTTTTAGGAATTTTCTACCTCTTGAGAGTTTGGCTTCCCTTTATGCTCTCTCAAGTGGTGCCCTCTTCCTTTCCATCTTTATGTAACTCTCATATCACTAGATCTAGAGATGGAGTAGATAGTCTTTTTTTTCCCCTTTTCAGCATTCAAATCATTCTTCTCACTTTCTTAAAGTTATCTAGCTTTGATTCTCATGTCATCAGATTTTATTTGCTACCACCCCTTCTTATTGCCATTGACTCTATCTCCTGTTTCATTCCCTACAATGACTTCTGAAGCTCACTACAGAGTAAGGCCAGACTTCACAAGCTAAGGGCATAGCCCTCTATAAGACTGCTCTCACTTCAGACACTAGCTGCATGTGTCTCCCTCAGTTCTCACTAACTGGCTACATATTTGAGAGTTCCTAATACTGCCTCAGATTTGATAATTCAGTAGAACAATTTATAGAACTCAGGAAAGTACTGTATTTATGGTTGTAGTTTTACTGTAACAAAAACAATATAAAGCAGAACAAGCCAAAGGAAGGGACACATAGGGCAAGGTCTAAGAGGCTCTCGAATGTGATGCATCTGAAACAGGGTATGTCACCCTCCTGGCATAACAGGGTGCTGTAGTACAGAGAGTTGCCAACCAAGGAAACTCATCTGAGCTTCAATGTACGGAGTTTTTATTAGGGTTTCAGTAGTAGTCATGATTGATTTAAACATTGACCTCTTTTAATTTCAACCTTCAGCCCTAACTTACCTTTGTGAAGATCAAACTGATACCGTGTGGCCCAAAGCCTCAACCCTCTGATCATGCGGTTGGTCTTCTTGGGGCAGCCAGTGCCCATCCTGAGTCAGTACCCTCTAACTTCCACCTAATTTCTCTGTTCCACTTTGTAGCTCACCCTTCAAGAGTTGTCCATATGCTCTTTCCAGTTTTTTTCCTCCTCTTCTTTTTTCAGTTTTGAAATGAAAATATACAAGAAAGTTGGAAGAACAGTACAAAACAATGTCCTTCATGTATGTTCACCAGTTGTTAACGTGGGCGTTATTCTACCTGTGTACATTTTTTTTTTCTGAATAATTTGAGGGTAGGTTGTAGTCATGTGTTTACATCTAGAGGCTATAGTATTTGTTGCTTTAGAATAAGGACATTCTCATCTATCTCCTATACTTTTTGAAATCAGAAAATTTAGTGTTGATATAATACTTTTATCTAATCCACAGTCCATGTTCAAATATTCTCTCTTCACCCAGTGTGTTCTTATAGCATCCCCCTCACCCTACCCCTGTTTGGGATTCATCCTGGTGTCATGCATTGCATTTTGCTATTGGTTTAGTCTTTAACCTGGAGCAGTTCCTCAGCCTCTCTCATGTTTCTTGGAGTGGACACTTTTGAAAGAATAGAGGCAGGTATCTTGTAGACTGTATCTCAGTTTGGTTTGTCTGTTTCCTTAGATTATATATTTGCAGGGCAAGAATACCGTATAGTGATGTATCCTTCTCAGTGCCTCGGAGGCATGTAATTCTGATTTGACCCATTATTGGTAATGTTCACTTTGATTACTTGGTTAAAGTGGAGTCCACTGGGTTTCTTCACTGTAAAGTTGCTATTTTCTTTTTTATAGTATATAAGTAATTTGTTGGAGGGTATTTTGAAATTATGTAAATCTCTTGTTGCTCATCAAAATTTTACCTACCAGTTTTAGCATCATTAATAATTCTCACTGGAATTAATTATTACTCGGTTGGTTGCCAAATGAGAGTAACCCAGCCTCTTTGTCTGTACTTATTAGTTGATCTTCTGTTATGACAGAGCCAGCCAAACCTCCTTGCCTCTATTCCTTGAATTACAGTATGAGCTTATGGGTTCCTACTTTATTTAGCAGGTTATGATCTATTCCTATCATTTATTTTGCTGTTCAAACTGTTCCAGGTTTTCCCAGTGGATCCAGCTTCAGGCTGGCTCCTTTGTTATGTGTCCTTATCATTATTATTATCACTTCCTTATTTTTTTTTGAACAACATGATATCTGGGCTCCTATTTTGCTTTCCTGCCCTGGCAGCAGAATCAAATGCTTCTAAATATGAAACCTTAGATTCCTTTTCTTTCTTCTTTTAATTGAGGTATTATTTATAAGCAGAGATATGAACATTCAGTTTAATAGATTTTGGCAGCTGTGTACATCTGAATAAGTATAATCACAGACAAGATGTAGAATATTTCTGTCTTTGAAGTTTACTCATAGTGTCTTTCTGTCCAGTCCTCCTGCCCCACAACTGAGAGGCAGCACTTTTTAAAACTCCTACCATAGATTAGTTTTCCTTACACTTCTACTTCATGTACTTGGAATCATATATTCAGTATTTTTTGGTTTGGCTTCTGTATCAGTCTGAGTCCAGTCATGAGAGACAAACTATATAGTAATTTGAGCATCAAACATTTAATACAACTAATTATTGACTATAACAGAGAAATGCAGTAATGGGGCATTGGCTAGTAAGAAGTAAAGAATGTGAGTGTGTTAGTCTCTTAGTCGTGTCCGACCCTTTGTGACCCCACGGACTGCAGCCTGCCAGGCTCCCCCATCCATGGAATTCTCTAGGCAAGAATACTGCAGTGGGTTGCCATTTCCTTCTCTGAGAAGTAAAGAATGTAGGAATATTAATAGCTATACGGAGAGGCCACTACTCCAGGGTAGAGTACTCTCCCCAGTCGCCAGCTGACATCCAGACCTTGTTGAAAATTTCTCTACTGAGTGGTAGAGAAATTTCTGTGACACCACACTGGCAGAACTTTCTGGAAGTCTCCCCTTCAGAACTCACTGAAAATCCACCCCGCCAAGGACGGCTCTACAAGAGAGTCTCACCAAAGGTAGTTCACTATAAAACCACCAGAGGGAGGGTCTTGGGAGGTGGCGCAGGTCCCTGGGCCCTCGTGGCCACTGTGCAGTCCGCAAGCAGAACCCCGGAGAAGCTGTAGGACAGCGTGGGCGCCTCATGCTAGAGAAGGTGCCGGTGCCGTGGGAACCAGGTCCTGGGGAAGCCACGCACACCGCGCGGGCCTGCTGAGCAAGCACGCTGGGATCCAGAAACAGAATGCTTTCCTCCCCAAGTTTTTACTACAGCTTCTACTGACAAAGCTTCACATTGTGCCAGCTGGCAAAGGAAAAAATTATTTAAAGGCCTCAGATCCATTTCCACAGAGCAGGCAAAAAAAAAAAAGGATGAATTTGGAACTGAGAGGCACAATTGGATTATTAGTGCAGGTTATATTTTCTTACTTTGGAATCTTTTAAATTTTTGACCGTATGCTAGGCATCTTGTCTGAAAGAATAGTAGAGACGAAGTGATACTATTTACCTCCAGAGAAGAGCTTATGCTACCTCTATTTAGGAAGTAGATTGGAAGGCTGAGTTGTTCTGATTTGTCTTTGACCTGTGGCTGGGCCTTGTTGTCGCTGAGTTTGTTTTAGTTCGCTGTTTGCTTCAAATATATTGAGGGTGGTGTCAGCACTATTTTTTGTCCAGAGGGCTTGGTATCTGACCACTGGGGTTTTCAGAGATCTCTTGAGCTTTACAGTTGTGCCCCCAGCTTTTTGAGATGAGTAATATTTCTCTCTGTTTTATAGTCTTGGCTGCCAAATGTTTTTGCTTTGTCTTTCCTGTCTTTGTTCTTCTAAAAATTTAGCGTATACATGCATATTTTATTTTATCTTTCTTACAGGGAAAGTATTTGCATACTATAATACTCATGTTTTGCTTATTTTTTTTTTTACTTAGCATATGATAAAATCATTTTATATTACTTCATAGAGAACTTTATTCTTTATTATTATTTTTTTGATCAGTTGTATATAGTACTTCATGGCGTATATATTTGTCAGTGGTTTCTTTAGTCAGGCTCCCATGTTTGGATATTAATGTGGTTCCCATTATGTTGCAGTAAGAAATTATACTGTAATGAAAAATCTTTATGTATTTTCACATCCTTGGAGTATATTCTCTCTCCAACCCTTTCCAAACAGAATTTTGCCCTCGGTATTCCAGTGCAGCTTCTCTTATCGAGGACTTCAGTGACCTCCATGTTGCTAAATACAGTAAACAATTCTAAGTCCTCATCTCATATGAACTCAGGCTGCACTCACTCCCGTGATAGTCTCATTCAGTCTTATGTCTTTATTTACTATCTACATGTTGATAACTCCCAGATGTCTGTATCTAATCCAGATTTCTTTCCCAGATTCCAGACTCATATATCCAACTGCTTACTTGACATTTCTAATTGAGTGTCTCATACATATCTCAAGCACGTTTGTCCGGAATTAACTTTTTCATTGTTCCATCCCCCACCCCCAAGCCCCATATATTCAACCTGTAGTCTTTTCCACCTTGCTGATGGCGGCTCCATCCTTCTACTTGTTCAGACCATCATCTCTGATTTCTCCCTTCCATTCCCGGTATCCAATCTGTCAGGAGTTCCCTTGGCTATACTTTCAAAACATCTGGAATCTCGCCACTACTGACCACCTACACCAGGTCTGAGCTATTAATCATAATAATGCTTACCTGGATTACTGTACCCAGCCTTCTAACTGGTTGCTTCTACAGTTTCTTTTCAAAACGGCAGCCAGAGTGATCTTTTAAAAATATGTCAGATCATGATTCTTCTTTAGTATCTGCCCTCTGACTTCCCACCTTACTCACAATACAAGTTAAAGTTCTTCCAGGGGTTAATAAGGCCTAGACATTGTGGCTCAGGTCGTTTCTGTGATCTCATCTATGTTCCTAACCCCTCTCCTGCCTGCTGATCCCTTGCGTTCAAGGTACACAGGCCTTCTTACTGTTCCTTAAACAAGCCCAAGCATCTTTCTGGCTTAATGACCTCTGCCTTTGCAATACTATTTCTGCTGCCTAGAATTTTGTGCCCCTTGCGTAGCTTGCTGCATCATCTTCTTTGGGTTTTTGCTCATCTCTTTACAGTTGCAACCCTCTGACGTCTCTTTCCCTCAACCCCCCAGTATTCTTGTCATTGTTGCCTGCTTTTTTTACCCTCTTGAAGAGTATCATGTTGTGACATATACTATATACAAGTTACTTATTTATATAAATATTTATCAAGATCCTGAGCTCACTAAAGGGAATGCTGACTGGTTCCTTGCTATATTCTCAGCACTTGAAATAGTGTTTGTCATGTAGCAGATAATCAGTAGTTGTTGAATGAATAATATTGAATGAATGAATTAGTCCTGTCTGGAGCTCAGAGCTCTTTAAATATTAAGCTTAAATCATTTTTTTCCAACATACAGTGGTTCTCAAACTTTAACCTGCCTCGTGGTCAGAAGAAGGAAAAACTGAAATTTCCATTTACTATAGAAGTACATCTAGAATAATTATTTAAATATTATAAATGTATGAGAAGATTATCAGAAAAAAAGTGGTAGAAAAAAATAGGATTTTATAGGGCTTCCCTGGTGGCTCACTCTGAAGAATCTGCCAATTCAGGAGACACGGGTTCGATTCTTGGTCCAGGAAGATCCCACATGCTGTGGAGCAGCTAAGCCCCTGCATTACATCTATTGAGCCTGTGCTCTAGAGCTTGGGGAACCACAGCTACTGAAGCCCTGGAGCCTGTGCTTCACAACAAGAGAAGCCACTGCAATAAAAGGCCCATGCACTACAATTAGAGAGTACCTCCTGCTCGCTGAAACTAGAGAAAAGCCTATGTAGCGATTTAAGACTCAGCACAGCCAATAAATAAATAGAAGTAAGAAAAATAGGATTTTAATAGATCTTGCAGGACTCACAAAGTGAAGGAAAGGGGTATTAGAGGGGGACGAGGATAATTTGTAGAGAATATAATTTAAAGAGTATATAGAATAAATATGTTGCATAGGTGGCAGGAAGGGATCTGACAGGGTGTAGGTGAGTGGGGTTTAAAGTTGTTAGTAGGTGAACTTTGTTCTTTTTTGTGGGGGTGGTATTCTTTATAGACTTTAAAAAAAGATTTAAAGAATTTTAACTTGTAAGATAATTGCTTTACAATAAATATTGTGTTGATTTTTTGCCATACTAAACTTTGTTCTTAAAGCTATGTCTCTCTTTACCCCTAATTTTATTTTCTGACTCTGTCTTGATCTGTCTTTACACTTTGCTTCTTTCCCTGATTATAAAATTGCCTATCTATTCTGACTATCTTGCTTTATATTACATTACATACTCTTCTATATTCCGATTCAGAAAATTATCTTGGTAGTATTGTCCTTTGGCTGTGTGTGTTCACGCAAAGTTGCTTCAGTCGTGTCCGACTCTTTGTGACCCTATGGACTGTAGCCCGCCAGGCTCCTCTGTCCATGGGATTCTCAAAGCAAAAATACTGGAGTGAGTTGCCGTGCCCTCCTCCAGGGGATCTTCCCCACCCAGAGATTAAACCTGAGTTTCTTATGTCTCATGCATTGGCAGGTGGGTTCTTTATCACTAATTTGTAATTTATTTCATTATTTTAAGGTAAGAGCTCTGTTTTTTTTTTTTTTAGACAAACTAATTTTTTTCTTAGTCTTTATCTGTGATTAAGTCTCCTTTAAAATCTTTACTTTATCTAAAATAGAATTCTTAGTTCTAGTTGTATTTACTTCCTGCTCCATCCCTCTTATTTGAGCCTTTATTTTCTAATTTCTTACAGCTGTCTCAGGTTCATATAGATTCCATACCATCTAGGATTTGCACATTGTGGTGTGGATGTGCTGTAAATATTCGTGAATGAATTTATAAGCTATAATAATAGAATTTCTACCCAGTTGCATTTTTTCTTCTACCTTATCAGGGATACCTTTCTTGACTAAAGCCATTCATTCTCTGAGCCTATATTGATGGAATGTTTATCTTAATGAGTACATTATAATACCCCATTTTTAATAACTGAGTGGTGTGATATATATGTGTATGTGTGTGTTAGTTGACATCCTACTGTTTAATTGGTTTACTGATGAATAATTTAACATATTCTGCTAAATGGGAAGTTTTGTGGAATAATTGTTTTTACCTATCTTTTGGATGGATTCTTTGCCTGGTGCTTATATACACTACATTAGAATGTGACAGCTTCATGTGATGGAAGCCCAAGTAGAGTGATTTAAACAAATAGTTTGCTTTATTTTTTTCCCTTTGGGTAACAGGAAATATGGATATAGGCAGTCCAGGGTTTATGGCATTCCCACCATGCCATCAAGAACACTGGCTCTTTCTGTGTTTCTTCCCTGCTATCCTGGGAGGGTGGCTTTTGCACTGTGGGTTGCAAGATGGCTGTTTCCTCCCCAGACATCTTAGGTTTTTTTCTTTTTTTTCCTTCTATTTTTTTTAGTAGCAAAACAGTAGTTTTCTTTCAGTCCTTGCTCCTAAGCCACATGCTTTCGTCTCATTGGTTACCGCTGGGTCACATGGCTGCTGTAGGTAGGGAGTCTGGGAAGTTTGATATTTTAGGCTTTACAGATGCGTTATCCAAAATTAGTGTTCTGTTAGCAAGGAAGGAAGTTAGAATTTGGGGAAGCCCACTTTAGCAGTTGGTGGGTGGTATGCAATCACACGACTCTCCATTCCTTAAAGCAGCCTTGCAAGTTAGATGGTGTGTTGTTTGTTGCAGAGTAGAAACTGGGAGTCAGAGAGGCTAAGCAATCTTTTCAGAGTCATATAGCAAGTAATTGATAGAGTCAGAGTATGAATATATGTAAATCTCTCCCCAGCGACCATGCTCTTTCCATTACATGAGCTCTTTATATTGTCCTTTTAGCAGTCTTAAGTAAAGATTTTGTACAAATAGTATTTAAGATATCTTAATAAAATGTGATTTTTTTAAAGACTAGTTTGTTCCTGTTTAAAAAATTATAGTGAACACCAGAGGGTTTCTGATGCTTGATCTTCTGGATATGTAAAACTGATGAGATTCTTGTTATGTCAGAATCAAGATAAATTGTGAATGCTTTGAATAACTTTTTTGAGGTTCAGATAGAGAATTATCACGAAGACTGTGCCTGACTCTTCAAATTACCCAAGGCATAATAATATTTAATAATCTGGAGATTGTCAGAAAGTGAATCATTTCATGTTTTTTTTTTTTTTTTTTTGCTGAGTTCATTAGTGTTCTGTGATTTATAATCACCAAAACACCTAAATACTATTGCAGTTGACCCTTGAACAACATGGGTTTGAACTGCACGGATCTACTTGTATTTGGATTTTTTTTCCAGTAGTAGATACACATCAGAAGTTGGTTGAATCTTTGGATGAGGAACTGTTGATACAGCGGAGCTTCCTAGTTGGAGGGCTGACTATAAGTTATAGGTGGATTTTTGACTACCCCAAAGTTGTTCAAGGGTCAATTTTATTTCTTAGCATATTGATCAGTGTCCTCAAATTGGCAAAATAGTACCCATTTTGTTTTATATCCTTTAAATTTTTTATTAGCAAATATTGTTACTTCATATACCTGTTTGGGCTGCATCTTTTTTCCCTTTGTAATCTTACTGGTAACTAATTAAAATGTGTTTGTATAACTTACTTATAAAGATGTCAAAGAGCTTATAATAAGATATGTATAGGTGGGTATATGACAACAAGTAGAAATTGTTAATTTGGAGAAAAGCATAAATTCTCTTCTTCTCCACTCTCCTCCTCTGCCAGAATTCAAATCTGGGCCTCAAGATTTATAATTTGGTTGGGGAAGAAGGTTTGTCTTAAGGAATAGTGGGAATTTCCTTATCTTTCCCAGTGGGGAATCTTTGAATGTCAGAATAATTAAACTTATCCATTCAGAAAATATTTATTGAATTTTATATAAACATTTTCTCATAGTATATAGGGAGGAAGTGATTACAGGCACAGGTTTGGGAGTTTGACAGATCTGAGGTCACTTGTTTTATTTGCTGGGTATGTAATTTGTGGCAAGGTATTTGATCCTTGGAAGCCTCAGTTTTTTCATCCTCTAAGACTCATTTTATAGGATTGTGTGGTGAAATGAATGCATCTAAAATGCTTTGCCCAGTTTCTGGCTAAGTGAGCATTTCAATAATTATCTGCTGAAGTGATGATGATGAAGTAGGGAGTAAATATAGTGGAGGGAAAAGGGGGGCGTGAGATGGGGACAGGAGACTAAAACATAGAAATAAGAGAAATAACATGATTAGAAAAGCATATTAGGAAGATTGCACATCCTCCGTGGTTTATATAGTCAACATAGTAAATCTCTACTAAATATAATCTTTTTGATTGACCCGTGGTATTTCTGCTTGATGAGAATAATAATTTTTCTTGCAAGTAAGGGACAGCTCTCTGGGAAATCAGATTACTTTAGTCTCAGAATGTCTTAGGCTGGACCTACTTTCTTGCTTTAATTGCTTTTTTGTAGATTTTCTTCAGCTTTCCTCATACTATACTTACACTTAAGTTTCCCCTATATAATAATGAGGTATTTTTCTGGTTGTGTGTTGAGAACAGCAATGGTGTTCATGTGTAAGAATGAATTTTTGAAGTTTAAATGTAATTGATGTACAGTGAGCTTGTGTATTAAGTTGTAATAACAATTACCCTGGGTTGTAGCCCTAAATAGGCAAGTCAGGATTTGGGAGGAAAATAAGGGAATATTTTTTAATGATGTACAATTTGGGCTACTTAACTAGGGCAAATATAATAAGATGGTCCTTAATAGGACTTAAATACCCCACATTTACATATGCAGCACTCAGGGGCAGCTCTGAAGTTCTTTTCAAAAGACAAAACCAGTGCCAGCTCACACTTCTTCAGCATGCCCAGGAACTGAACATAGAGGCAGAAAGAATCAAGGTTCTCTACATCCTTCATGATGGAGAAAAGAAGACGTGGTTTTTATGTAAACTTTCCCTGGAAATTTATCTCAGAGAAGCTGTGAAAAATTATTTTACTTATGCAAAAGTCTACTCTGGGAAGGTGCCATTTTTAAAAACTTCATTCCTTTGTTAGGGCTGTGCTGGGTTTCTGGTGCTGTGTGCGGGCTTTCTCTAGCTGGGGCAAGTGAGGGCTACTCTTAGTTGCGATGTGCAGGCTTCTCATTGAAGTGGTTTCTCTTCTGGTGGCGCACAGGCTCTAGGCACAGAGGCTTCAATAGTTTGTGGTGCACAGGCTTAGTTGCCCTGCCACATGTGGACTCTTCCCAGACCAGGGATTGAACTCATGTCCCCTGCGTTGGCAGATGGATTCCTATCCACTGTACCACCAGGGAAGTGCCTGTGACATTTTTAAAAGGAAGAAATAGGCAGCTAGTGTAGGAAGCATGTTATAAATCAAGAATTAAGGGGTTTAGAAAAGTGATGATCAGAAGATATGGGAAAAATTGATGATGGTTTATATCCCCAATTAATTCTGATTTTCATTTGACACTTTATTGATCACTTCGTAGGTGCCAGACTGTGCCAAGTGCTTTTTACTTGCTGTAGTTCCCTTAATTTCCACAACAGATGATTGGAAGGGTACTTTTCTGTTACTAGGTATAATTTACAAGGTGGGAAATGGAGGCTTTGAAAGGCTGGTTTGATCATGCTCACCCAACTAGTAGCTGATGAGGGGAATATCCCCCAATCGCGGATCTTGCCATTACACTATTATAATTATGTCTCTTACTTGTTTTTTTTTTTTTTTTTTAAACTTGTTTTGTATGATGATTCAGGATAGATATTGGGAAACGTGATTTCTATTACTGGTTCTGACTTGGCGAAATTTCTGGGAAAATTGAGCCATCTGCTTTGCATCGTCTTCTGAGCCTTCTCATCAAACTTGGCCTCCCTTCTGGTATCTCTGCTTCCTGTGTCTGTCAGTTTCAGAAACCAGAGGCTGGTACTGGCATTATCCATAAATGTTTGAAACAGACAGCTGGGGATAGGGTAGAAGCCAAATAAAGGGATATATAGCATTTTTGAAATTTTGAAAATGATTCGATTTGATCAGTTTGTTTGACTGTATCCATATTTCATAATGAAATCATGGAAAAGCTTGCCTTGACAGACAGATAACCTGATCAGAGTAGTTAATTTCTTACTACAACTGATCATCATTATTGTTATCCCTGCATTAACTGTTTTGGTCAACAAAAGTTACTGTTCTTGTGGGTAACTTATTTTGATCTCCTTAATGATAGCATAGCTATTGTATTAATTGCTTTCAAGACTGAGTTCATTGACAGTTTTTGGTTTTAGGTTATCATAGAGTCTGAGACCATCCAGTCATTGCTTGTGAAGTAAATTATTTCCCAATTAACGTATTGATATAGATGGATTTCTGTTCTTATAAGTCCTATTAATGTTTTGTCACTAATAAGAATGTTTAACTTTGATTACAAAGTGTCTTGTGTAAACTGTCCTAGAAACCATCCTTAGGTCTAATAACCATGCTTTATGAAGACAGTGGTTTTTGTGATTGTATTTTTAAGATAGGGGATATGATGAGATAATGTTACTTACACTTTTCTCTTTATGTTTTAGCCCCTAAAAAATGGTCAATAAGCCAGCAGAATAATTTTGTGTTAATTCATTAGGATTATTTTCATCCACTATCTGAAAGGTGGGTAGATAAGCACGTAAAGTTTTTTGTACTACTAGGCATTTTGTGAATACCTCTATCACTGAGTTTTATAATAAGCCAATTATAAGGTTTCTTATTCACCTATCAGCTCTAAGTTTCTTGAGGGCAGGATAGTGGTACTATCCTAGTTCAGCATTGTGCTGGGCACATATTAATAGACACTTAAATGTTTTCTTAATCCTGTCAGTAATCTCTCCTCCTTGTAAATTCCATTACATTTTGTATTTCTCTTGTGATACCTCACACTTTCTATTTTTCATTTTGCTTGGATTCACTTTTTCTTAATTCTGTTTACCAGACTGGATGCTCCTTTTAGGCAGGAACTGTTCTTAACCTTTGAAAAATTTCCTTCTGTTCAAGGCCTTATACTCAACTCATTCATAATAAACGTTGAATAAATAGATCAAAAAACATTTTATTTAAATAACTTATTTCTAGGTTAAAATTTCTAGTAAAATTTATTACTAGGTTAAGATTGGAGGCAGTTTTGCCATCTGTATTTTTCATTTTTTAGAAGCAGAGGAGCCTTCTTAAGTGCAAGAATATAATTTGTAAAGAATTTTAGTTACCCTATGTTACTAAAATAAAGTTTTGCTGTGTGTTTATGTGTTTTGGTTGTTTCTTGATGTTATTTATAAGAATGCTTAGTGCCTGAACTTTGTCTCTAAAATAGAAGTTTAATTTTAACTTCACAGGCATGCTGGACTGGTTCATTATATGGTTTGGAGAAACCAAGGGAAAGCAAACGATGCAGGAAGTGGTAGTGGCAGTTCTGTAAATACTCCACATTTCACTTGACCTTTTACTGACCTGGTGACAAAACACTTCTGTAATGTAACTTTAAACTATTTTATTAGAAAATGGGTGTATTGAGAAGGATCTAAGCTTTAAAAAATGATTTTGGAATTTGCAGTGTATATATTCCATTGGGTATGCACTGAAACATTGTAGGTTGGTGAGATATCTGAGAGGTAGCCAGCTTGGAAGGCAAAGATTTTCTAGAGTGCCCTCTCATCTGTCACCCTTTGAGATCTTATCTGCTCTTTAGAGGCATCACAGAAAATTTATGCTGACTTAATGAATAATTTAAAAATCTGTACTGACATCAATATTGAATAAATACTTTGGGGGTGATGAAAATGTTTTGGAACTTGACAGAGATGGTGAATTTACTATGGATCACACTGTTTTTGTTTATTGTTTTTTAAAAATTATACAAATATATTTAATAAAAACTTCACATTTATCTTCCTTTCAACATTGTACTCATCTCCTGTGGAAATCACTGTAAAGTTTTATGTATCTTCTCTCCCAAGTTTTACTCCACAGTTTTAAATTGATGTGTATATTTAGTACAGGTCAATACAGCTCATAGTTTTTAAAATTATAAGTCTATACTGAACTCATTGCTCTGAGACTTGCTGTTTGCACTTAAAGCTTGGAGAATTTTTAACCTTAGAATAGATGTACTGCATACCATTTAAACTATATATAGTATTCCATCATTCATAGTATTTCATATGAATACTATGAAATTTGATCATTTCCCTTTTAATGGATCATCCCTTCCCTTCTGCCTCCCTCATTCTCTTTTAAAAAAAAATTTATAAACTTTATGATTTAGAGCAGTTTTGGATTCATAGCAGAATTAAGAAGAAAATACAGAGTTCCTGTGTACCCCTGTCCCCACATACATACAACATTCCCCGTAGTCAATATCCTGCATTTCAGTGGTCCATTTGTTAAAATTGATGAACCTACATTGACACATCATTATCACCCAAAGTCCATGGTTTATATTAGGGTTCATCCTTGTATATATTCTGTGGATTTTGACAAGTGTATAATGACATGTATCTACCATTATAATATCATACAGAATAGTTTCACTGCCCTAAAAATCCTCTACTTTGCCTGTTCATCCCTCCCTCCTCTTCAGCTCCAAGCAACCACTAATGTTTTTAGTATTCATAGATTTTCCTTTTGCAGAATGTCATGCAATTGGAATACTATAGTATGTAGTCTTTTTAGATTGGCTGCTTTCACTTTTTTAATATGCACTTAAGTTTCCTCTATGTCTTCTCATAATTTGATAGCTCACTTCTTTTTCATGTTGGATGATATTCCAATACCTGGATGCTACAGTTTATTTATTCACTCACCTGCTTAAGGACATCTTTGTTGTTTCCAAGTGTGGCTAGTTATAAATAAAGCTGCTATAAACTCCCACGTTATCCTTTACTTTTCATATGCTGCTAGAGTGAGCATCCTTGTGTGGCCATTACAGTAAGATGGTTGAGCGTAAGATGGAGCGTATTATCAGTTTCTCCTCTTGCTTGAGAAGCTAATTGCCCTGCATTCCTTCCTGTGCCCTCAAATCTTGAATGAGATTGCATAATTTGAAGCTCTTCAGTGCAGTTCAGAATTGATCTGTTAGGTAAATTATCAGTTTATCTGTGGACAGAACTCAGGTAATTCTGTTCAGTCCAAGACTTCTCTGGATATAACTTGTTCAAAAAGTTCTAGAAGACATTTTATGGTTGTTTTATATTGTAGTGGATACTCTAGATTTCCCTTAGTTCTTCCCATCTCTGTATTTTCACTCCTTTATCTTTGATTAATTTTAAGTACTTCCAAAGTTATTTCATGGAATGTGTCTGAGACATTTTGCAATTTACCTATTCAATGAAAAGCCATTTTTGATAATATACTGGTCATTCTACATGCCTTTCAGAGATGAAAAACGTGCAGCTTCCAGATAATGGGCAAATGATTCTTCTTTCTTGTATTGATTTTGTCCTTTTATTGTTTATCTTTTTTTAATGTAGAGTTTTTCAAAAGTTCAAGTTTATTCAGCTGGATTTATTTTTTTAACTAGTATTCTCATGGTTCACATTATTACATCTGTCATTGGTTATTTCCTTTTCCTCTAATAGTTATGTGCATACTCTTTTGAGCTCTTCTGTCCTCTCTTTCTCTTTTAGATTACTTATGAGTCCATTTTTTGGAACCTGTTATACCTTTAAACAAATATTTGCTAAATGCCTTTTATGTACCAGCTTCTGTGTCAGGTGCTAGGTTTTCAGTGGTGACCTTGCTGATATGGAAAATTTAAAGGGAATTCTGTGATTATTTAGCCCAAATGGTACAGAAGTGCTTAGGAGTTAATTTAATTACATTATTATATAAATATTTAAATGAAGGAGTCATAATCTGCTCCTTTTTGAGTAACAGAGTAAGAAAAGGGCTTTAAATGTGCAGGAGGGATGAACATTGAAAATGAAAATTGATTACCCACTAATAAAATAGTTCAAAAAGGTATTGAGATATAGGATATTGAGCTTCCAGCGTTGATGGAACATTAGGATGAGAATAGTCATTAGTTCCTGAACGGTGTCGACCAGGTGTCACAAACATAAAAGCTTAGTGGCCATGTAGATGACATAAGGCCTGAATCAGTTATAAGACAATTATAAATGATTGGGGTTCTATGAATGCTGTTTGTTATTCTTCTGCCAGAGAGTCACTTGCCAGGAATTTATTTGATTTCTCCTAGAGAGTTAACATTAAAAAAGAAAAAATTGGATCTAAAACTTGGAAAAATAGAATGAAATTTAGCCATATATTACTGTCATAAATCCAATTAGATCAAACTGTCATTTTCCACTTTGCTTCAATTTTGTAGTTTCTATATTAATATTTTATTACAATAAATTTTCTAGTGGTGTGTTAAATAAGAGAGTCATTTTTATCAAAATGTAGCAATGAGATGGATAATTAGCCTTAAATAAGTATTCCATGTTTCATTTCATTCTTTATACATTTTAGTCAATTTTTATAAAATGTTTTAGGACTAGCAAAGACAAAAAACCTCTGTACTTCAAAAAGTGATTATAATTGTAATTAATTTCACTCATCAGTTTTTCTTACCTTTAGAATGTTGTCTTGGTTTATTTTTAGGTATAAAATTTTTTCTCTTTTTGACTCCTAGTTTTAGTAAATTTTAAGTAGTAATTTTTCTGCTAATAATAACCTATACCTGTATGTTTGTTTTCCTTTTGCAACTTTGAAGAACTGTACATAGTAGTAAGGTCTGAGTTAGGCCAAAGTTGAAGTATGACTAGAATTTCTTGGTTTTTCTTCAGATAAAAATTTGAACTTGCCCAAAATTCATATACCCTTCTCTGACACACAGTCACCTTAGTCTTTATTCTAGTTAGTTCATAACCTGTTTTTGTCTATTGAAGTTATATTAGTTCCTTTACCAAGTTAATAATCTAATGAATCAAGTCTTTGCTCAATTTTTCATTGATTTATTTACTAATTTAAGAAGTGTTGAAAGCCTACTATGAGGTGAGCATTGAGTATAAAAAGGGTAAGATGAGGTTGCTCTACACGGGTTTGCTCTGAACAGTGATATACAAACTGAAGAAATTAATTGATTAATTCAGTAAGTATTTGGTACCTACTGTTTACCAGGTATTATTCTCCAGTTATGGGCTTATCACAGTGAGTTAAATAAGCAGCTTTCATGACCTCTTGAAGCTTATATTCTAGTAGGGGAACAGGTAATAAACAGGTTATAATATATCATTTAGAGATAAATATTTGAAGAAAAATAAAGGTTAGAGATGGATGAGAGCTTTGGAGCATACATCATTCCACATAGTTGCTCCCCTTGAGTTAAAGGAGGTGGTCTTTTGTACCCCTGTACTAGTGAGTCATTGGTGGCTCTCATCAGTACTGA
Source organism: Muntiacus reevesi (assembly GCF_963930625.1). Taxonomy (NCBI): domain Eukaryota; kingdom Metazoa; phylum Chordata; class Mammalia; order Artiodactyla; family Cervidae; genus Muntiacus; species Muntiacus reevesi. The sequence continues at coordinate 15,201,068 of NC_089266.1, read as the reverse complement.
GCAGTTCTCTGCCAGTAACTCCTGAGGAGACATATGTACTGATCCTATAATGAGGATCTGGGTGGGACATCATGATGTCCACTAAAGCAGGATCTCTTTTCTCCCCCCACCCCCAAATGAGTTGTATCAAAATTTTTCTTTATGTGTTGGCAAAGACTAACGCCAACCTGTAACAGTACTTATATGGAATTTTTAATTTGGATCACTGTATTTAGAAATTTTGTTTCACCTCTTTTAAACAGACTTATTAAGTGTTTCTTATTTAAGAAGAGATGCTGAGGAGGACAGCCCATATTTGAACATCAAATATGGCCTTAAGCATTTATTAGCAGTGTAGCTGTGAACGTGCGATTTCACTTTCCTTTATTTCAGCCTCCTTTTAAAAATGAAGCAGAAAAAAAAAAAAAATGAAGCAGATACTCCCTGTGTTGAGGAGGTTTTGATGAGGACTAAATTAGATCATGAAAGTGAAGAAAATTAGATCATATATATATAATATTTTGCATAATGTATTTTCTCACTTGTATAAACACAGAAATTCTGATACATAATTGTTCTCATCTAAGAAAATTTTAAGTTATTAAATTTACTATTCAAATTTCATAGTATGTTTTAAAACATGAAGTGTATTTTTTATATACCCCAACATATAATTTTTTCAAGTCCTTCAAATATTAGTGAAGTTGGTACCTATCAAGCTTAGAACTTTTTGCTCCTCAGATAGTCTTTTAAAGTAAGATTAGGTGGGGAAAAAACCTAAAAAATGACTCTGAAGATGAATATGTAAAAGGAATATTTCATAAGTACTTTATATTTTTAGGATTCATCACCATATTTATTTTCACTGGTAAAAAGAATAAGTTATTTGTTAGTGTTCACTTTAAATCTTTGTTTTATATTGTATCTAATGAACTTGCTAAATTCACGTATTACTCTAATAGTTTATAAATTCTTTTAGATTGTCTAAGCAAATCATACTGTTTGTGAAAGTGACATTTTCATTTCTTCTCCGTTTTTATATTTTCTGTTTCATGTTCTTATGTTTTTGTACTGACTAAAGACCTTTTGGACCATGTTAAGTAAAAGTGGTGATAAGAAGTGGTCATATTCTTCAGTCTTGGGGAATGTTTGCAGTCATTCACCATTACGTATGATGTTTGCTGTAGGCTTTTAAAAAGATACACTGTGTAGTATTAAAAAAACTTCTCTTTATTTCTAGTTTTGTATAAGTTTTAAAAAAATCATGAACAAGCATTAAATTTTATCAATTGCTTTGGTTTCACTGATTAAATTATTGATAAAATTGATAAACTTAAATTATCTGTTGATTATATATGGTTTATTTCTCTTTTTACATGGTTAATTGACTTTCATGTGTTAAATCATTTTTGCATTTCTGAATTAAACCTCCACTTCATCCTGATCTATATATTGGTATATTTGATTTTGCCAATATTTTGTTTAGAATTTTTGTATCTATGGCAAAAGAGAGGTGTGTAATATTTCTTTCTTATAACAATTTTTTTGGCTTTTGTTAACAGGCTTTTGCTATCTTTAGAAAACATGTTTGGAAATACTCCCTATTTTTCTACTGTCTGGGACAGTTTGTGTAAAATTGGTATTACTGCTTCTTTAAATTGTTGAAATCATCTGGTCCTAGAGTTTCTTTTGTGGGAATGTGTTTTTACCTTACTAAAAAAGTTCAGGTTCATAGAATATTTAGCACAGTTTTATATTTAACACATGTATACTCACTGCTTAGAATCTTGTGTTAACATATTGCTATAATTGCTGTATTATATGTGTGCCTTCCTTCCTTCAAATCCATCATTTTATCTTATTTTTTAATGCATTTCAAAGTAATTGGATTTATCAGTATGCTTTCCTCTAAATATTGAAGCATGAATATCATTAAGTAAAGTTCAATAGTTTCTTTTATATTAAGTAAAATTAATGTGGAATATAATCCATAAATTTGGTGTGAACATTGGCTTAGTTTTGACAAATATATGCATTTGTGTATCTCAAGCTCCCTCAAGATACAGAATATTACTATCACACTGGAGAGTTTACTCATGCCTTTTCTTAGTTAATTCTCATATCTGCCCTAAGAGACAATCGTTCTGATTTTTTAATGCTAATTTTTTCTTGCCATATTATTGCATGCATTTTAATGTATGCAGTACAGCTCTAGGTTTTTACTCAGTGTAATATAGAGATTGATCTGTGTTGTTGAATATATGAATAGTTCATAACTTTTAATTGCTGAGTAGTATTCCACCGACAGAAAATATCATAGTTTATCCATTTTCCTGTTGATGGACATCTGTGTTAGTTTTTGGCTGTTATGATTAAATCTTCTATGAAAATTGTACTAGTCTTTTTAAGCACATGTGTTTTCATTTCTTCTGGGTAAATATGTAAAGGGCGGAGTCATATGTTAGGTTTAATCTTTATTTTATAATAAACTCTCCAAAGAAAATTGTACCATTTTATTCCTGAAATGGTGTATTAAGAATTTCAGTTGTCCTCCATCCTGGTCAATATTTGATATCATCAGGCTTCACAAAATTAGTTATTGTGGTGGGAATATAGTGGTAGCTCATGTAATTTGTATTTTCCCAATGACAGATAATGTTGAGTTTTTTTAATAAGTGTGTTAAAGATAAAGTATATCTTTTTTTAAAAAGTGTCTATTCAAATCTTTCACCCTTTTAAAAATTGTCTCTTTATAATTGAATTGTAGATGTTTTTAATATATCTTGGAGATAGATATACATATATATTAGATATGTTTTGTACATAATTTCTTGCAGTTTGTGACTTGCCTGTTCATTTTCTTAATGTTATTTTTGATGAGCAGATTTTTTAAAATTTTAATGAAATTTTATGGTTATTGGTTTCTGTGTCTAAGATTCCTTTGCCTTCTTCTAAATAATGAAGATATTCTCCTGTGTTTTCTTCTGAAAGCCTTATGATTTCAGCATTTATGTGATGTTTGATGTTTGATTTACTTTGAATTAACTTTCATGTATAGTGTGTGAGACACAGATCAAGGTTAATTTTTTAAAAATAGATATCTATTTGCTCCAGCACAATTTGTTGAAAAGACTTTGCTTTACCTATTAATGACTGTTGAAAACAGTTGACGGTGTAAGTATAGGTCTTTTTCTGGACTACCTATTGTGTTCCATTGATCTATTTGATGAATCTTAGGCCAGCGTTATACTGTCACAATTACTGGGTCTTGTAAGTGCTTCAGCTTTTTGTTCATTTTCAAGATTGCTTTGGATGTTTGAGGCTTTTTGCATTACCATATGCATTTTTAGAGTCAGCTTCTCAAGTTCCACATACACAGAAAATGCCTGCTGGAATTTGGCTGAGATTGTATTGTTTCTTTAGAATGATACATGGAGAATTTATGTTTTAAAGGTACTGAACCTTCCATTCTGTGAACATAGTGTACAGGCATACTGGGCTTTCCTACACTTTGCTTTATCCTGCTTTGCAGATACTGTGTTTTGTTTTGTTTTATGAAATTGATAATCTGTGGCAACTCTGAGCCAAGCAAGTCTATTTGCACCATTTTTGCAACAATATTTGTTCACTTCATATCTGTGTCAGATTTTAGTAATTCTTGCAGTGTTTCAAATGTTTTCATTTTTTATTATATTTATTCTGATGGTCTGTGATCAATGATCTTTTTAAAATTGAGGTATAACCTCAATTTAACAGTTTCAGGTATACAGCATAAAGATTCAATAATTTAAAGATTATACTGCATTAAAATGCCTTAAAAAATAATGACTAATTCTCTGTGTTATATAGTATCTTGCTTATCTATTTTATGCCCAGTAGTTTGTAGCATATCCCTTATTTGCCTCTCCCATTTGGTAACTGCTAGTTTATTTTCTATATGTGATCTATATGTGATGGTATATCTTTCCTCATTTTATATTTAATCTTTATGTGTCCATAGTCTTTTAGTAGAGTATTTAACAGAATAACAATATAATTTGAGTTTAAAGCTACCATCTCTCTGTTCTATCCACACGTACTATGCTTTTTCTCTCACTTCTTACCTTCTTTGGTTCAGTCATATATTTTAATTATTCTTTCTCTCACCTCAGTAACCTTTTAATAGCTATGCTAGAAATTACTGCATTAATTTTGAGTTATTGCAGTTTTCTGAAATTATTACTTCTGCCACATCTTGTTCAATGCAGATGGATATCTTGGACTTTTAACTCTGTTTATTCCTCTGCTGACTTTTTTGTCTTTGTTGTTATGCATTGAAAAATCTCTATGGGATTCTCAGGTGGTACATTGACATAGAATCCACCTGCCAATGTAGGAGGAGCAAGAAATGTGTGTTTGATCCCTGGGTTAGGAAGATCCCCTGGAGAAGGAAATGGTAACCTACTCCAGTATTCTTGCCTGGAAAATTCCATGAACAGAGAAGCCTGGCGGGCTACGGTCCATGGGGTCACAAAGTGTTGGACATGACTAAACACCCACACTCATCATATACTTTAAGCTTAACAAGTTATTAATGTAATATTTTTTTAACAATTTTTGTTCATTTATATTTGCCAATATACCTACCTTTTCTGTGGCTCTTCCTTCTGTGTTGCTTTTCTAGCTCTCATTTTCCTTCTGTTGGAAGAACTCTCTTTTCATATTTCTTTTACTGATAAGTTCTTTGTGTTCTGAATCACCTTTATTTTATTTTTATTTTCAGAATATTTTAAACTGTTCATAGATTTCTTGACTGACACCTCTTTTCCTTCAAAAATTTTAAGAAGTCATTCCTTCATCTGTGTCATTCATCATTGCTGTTGAAAGTTTCCTCTCAGTCTACTGATTGTTGCTTCTTTCAATGTGTTTATTTTTTTCCCTAGCTGTTTAAAGATGTGGCTTTATATCTTATCAGTATTAGGAAATTCTTGATTATTATCACTTCATATATCACTTCTTTCTTATTTTCTCCTTTCTTTTCTTCTGGGATTTTAATGATATGTATGTTAGAATCTTTCAAAGGATTCCATATGCCTCTCATACAGTTCCATATTTTTCAGCCTTTAATTTCTGTGTGCTTTGGTTTGGAGATTTGCTGTTAACCTCTGTTCTAAATTCACACTTGCTCTGTTCAGACTGCAGGTTTCAGGTACTGACATGTGGGAAATTTTGCTGTTAAGAGCAAGGATATAGGAGCAGTAATTGGACCATGTGGGAATAAAGAGAGGGACTTACTTATTGGCTTTTGGTTAGGACATACTAGCATGTTTATGTTGTGACTGGAATGATCCTGTAGAAAGAAAAAAATGAAAGCTGTGTGAGAAAGAAAAGAAAGAAGATTTTTATATGGAAGTTCTTAAGGTGAGAGAGAAGATAGCAAAATTGTAAGGAGTTTTCTTTTGATGGGAGTGGGACATAAAGAGGTTGGTATTAGTAGTATATGTGTACTGATGTTCTCATATATCAGTAGTCTGGTGAGATGAAATTCTGGCTTGACCAGTGGAAAATACGCAGCTGCTGAGTTCTGGACTCTTAAACTTTGGGTGTGTGTTTTGGGAAAATTGTCCAAGAAATGGAGAGTCTTGTGGTAAACTGTATTTATAGCTACCTAATTGTTTTCTGTTTCTGTGTAACCTCAGTGATATCTGCCTTAGTCTCTTAGGGTACTCAAGTATTATATTTTAAAGGGAATACTTAAATGTCTAATTAAATTAAATAAATGTTTCTGTCACATAGTTAAAATTTCTGTACTATATATATAAGCAGAATGGTTAATTCCTAATAGCACATTTAAAGTGAATTTTTAATAGTATTTGGATAGCAAACCAACTTTTCTAACATATTTTCCCACATTTTCTTTTGTAGTTTTGTGAGTCCTAGAATAGTACAATCATGTTTCGGAATAGCCTCAAGATGCTTCTTACTGGAGGAAAATCAAGTCGTAAGAACAGATCAAGTGGTGAGTAACTCTGCTTCATTTATTTTGTGTGATGATTTAGAAAAGAAAGTTCTCTTGGGATCTGAATCAATACTACCACAGTTCATATATTTTATTAAATGGCTTATTTAACTTAGAAAAAAAGTTTACATTCCTATAGGTTGTCATATTTTTTATTAAGAAGAACACTTGAACACTTATCAGGAATAGTCAGGTAAATGAAGAGTTTTGAAGGAAAAATGCTTATTTCAGATATATGAGAGTGGGCTTCTGTGGTGGCTCAGAGGGTAAAGCATATCTGCCTGTGATGCGGAAGACCCAGGTTCGATCCCTGGGTTGGGAAGATCCCCTGGAGAAGGAAATGGCAACCCACTCCAGTATTCTTGCCTGGAGAATCCCATGGACAGAGGAGCCTGGTGGGCTACAGTCCATGGGGTCATAAAGAGTCGGACACGACTGAGAGACTGCACACTTATGCACAATGTTTCCATGCAGTACATATTAACGACCTTCCAGACCTAAATTTACTTTAAGAATTAACCGGTAAAATTATTTCAGTCCCAGATACTCTTTGGGGAATGAGACTAAAAATAATAGAGATAGTCCTCAAAGAGTTATACTAAAAATGATATGTAAATTGAACATTTTTACAATCATTAAAAGATGTTTTTTTAAAAAAATAAGTGTGTAATTCTTAGACTTCTAAGGTAAAAACAAACCAAAACTGTATAGATAGTTTTTTGGGAGAGATCTTGAAGATTAATACACTATATATTTGTTTTCTACAAATGGATTGTTGATTTTTATCATATTTTCTTTCATTGACATGTAGTGATTTATAGTATTGTGTTAGTTTCAAGTGTACAACAGCAAGTCAATATTTTTGTAGATTATATTTCATTTATAGGTTATTATAAGATGATGTGTATAATTCTCTGTGCTATACAGTAAATCCTTCTTTCTATTATATTCTTTTAAGCTTTTCCGTTTCCTATTTTTATGCATTTGACAAGTTTTCATGGGTGGTATGGGCTTCCCTGGTGGCCCAGTGGTAAAGAATCTACCTGCAATGCAGTTGATACAGAAGACTCAGGTTTGATCCCTGGGTCAGATCCCCTGGAGAAGGAAATGGCAGCCCACTCCAGTATTCTTGCCTGGGAAATCCCATGGACAGAGGAGCATGGCAGGCTACTATCCATAGGATCCAAAGAGTTGGGCACAGCTGAACTGACTTAGCATAGCTTTGGTGGTATATTCATTATCATTCCCTTCAAAATATTTTTTAGCACTCCTTGTGATTTCTTCTTGACCCATGCGTATTTAAAGTATAATTGTTAATGTCCAAACAGTTGATGATTTCCTGGTCATCTTATTATTAACTTAGCTAATTGTACTCTTATCAGAGAACCTATCCTGTATTATTTTATTGTTTTTATATTTATTGAGATTTTCCTTACAGCTTTGCATACAGTCAGTTTTGTCTAATGTTCTTGATGTACCAAGTAACGTGGATTCTGCAGTTATTGGGTACAATGTAGGTCATTTTTGTAAATGGTGATCCTCAAATGTTTTATGTCCTAACTTTTTTTAAAATTATTTGCTGAGAAAGATGTGATTAAATCCTATACTATGATTGTGGAATTGTCTATATCTGGAAGCTGTCTATATCTGGAAGCTGTCTTAGGAAATGGCAACCTACTCCAGTATTCTTGCCTGGAGAATCCCATGAACAGAGGAGCTTGGCGGGCTACAGTCCATGGGATCGCAAAGTCGGACGTGACTGAGCCACTAACACACACACACACGCATGCGCACACACCCCATGAGGAAATATTCCTCTTTATTTTTAAATAATGCCTTTTGCTTGAAAGTTGACTTTGTCTAGTGTTAACATAGCTGTCTAGTATTGTTTTGATAGTATTTATAAGGTATAATTTGTTCTGTTCTTTTATTTTCAGCATATCTATATGGTTAAACTCTTAGTAGCACATAGTTGAATTTTCTTTTTGTATTCATTCAGACAAGTTTTTCCTCAAAAGAGATGTTGGAATTCATTTACATTAATTCAGCCAGTGATACAGGCTTCCCTCGTAGCGCGTTCAGTAAAGAATGTGTCTGCAATGCAGGAGACCCAGGTTTAATTCCTGGGTCTGGAAGATCCCCTGGAGAAGGAAAAGGCAACTCACTCCAGTGTTCTTGCCTTAAGAATCCCATGGACAAAGGAGCCTGGCACGCTACAGCCCATGGGGTTGCAAGAGTCAGACATGACCGCGATTAAACCACCACCAACCAGTGATACATCTGGGGTTTAGAATGGCACTGCTGTTGTTTTGTGCTTGTCCTGCCTGTTCTGTCCTTTCCCCCTCTCTTTTATTGCTTTATTTTGGATTGATCAGAACATTTTTTATATTCCATCTCTCTTCCTATTGATTTGGGGATTATGAACTCATTATAATTTGTTCAGTAACCACTTAACTTTAAGATTAAAACATCAAAGTTTGGTGTCAGTTGGTACTTTTATCCTCTCCTTGGACAATGCAAGAGTCTTAGAATCTTTACATTAGTTTAAATAGTTTGTATTTAAACTCCACAAGACATTATTATTGTTGTTTTACATAGTCACTGTTACATAGATTTATTCACAGATTTGACCTTTTTATTGATTTTTATTCCCTCCTTCCTTCACTTTCTAAATGGAATCACCAAATTTCTTTTTGTTTCTAGACCACCCTGTATAATTTCCTTTAGTTGGAATCTTGATGTGGCAAATTTGCTTCAGTTCTCTGAAAACACCTTTATTTTGCCTTTTTTCTTGCAGGATATTTTTGCTGGGAGTGGAGTTATATATTGGCACTTGTTTTCTTTCAGCACTTTGAAATATTGTTCATTGTCTTCTGGCTTCTTGAATTACTTCTGGTGAAAAGTTAGCTGTCAGTCTAAATGCTGTCTGCAATCTGTCTTTTATCTCTTTGTTTTTAATTTTCTAGATGTTACATTGATGTGCATAGGAGTGCTTTTCTTTTTAATCTATCTTTGTTTAGCTTCTATTTATTTATGTTTGTAAGGTTTTCAGAATATGTGGCTTGATGACTTTGATCAGTTTGGGAAAATTATTACTAATTATCTTTTTAAATTTTATTTTTCCCCATTTTCTCTTTGTTCTTTCCTTCTGGGACTCCAGTTATGCTTTTAATAAACTACATGTGTGTCATTTATGTCTCTTACACTTTCTTTCTATCCTTTTGTCTCTGTGCTTTATGTTGGATAGTATAAAAAAATCTGAGGCTTTTTGTTCTTGTTCGGTCGCTAAGTCATGTCTGACTCTTTGCAGCCTCATGGACTGTAACATGCCAGGATCCTCTGTCTTCCACTAGTTCCCAGAGTTTGCTCAAATTCACGTCCATTGAGTTGGGTGATGTCATCTAACTATCTCTTCCTCCGTCACCCCCTTCTCCCTTTGCCTTCAGTCTTTCCCAACATCAGAGTCTTTTCCAGTGAGTTGGCTTCCAATCAGCCCTTCCATCAGCCCTTCCAATGAATATTCAGGGTTGATTTCCTTTCAGTTAGTTCAGTTCAGTTGCTCAGTCATGTCCGATTCTTTGCGACCCCATGGACTGCAACCCGCCAGGCCTCCCTGTCCATCACCAACTCCCGGAGTTTACTCAAACTCATGTCCATTGAGGTGATGCCATCCAACCATCTCATCCTCTGTTGTCACCTTCTCCTCCTGCCTTCAGTCTTTCCCAGCATCAGGGTCTTTTCCAGCGAGTCAGTTCTTCGCATCGGATGGCCAAAGTATTGGAGTTTCAGCTTCAACATCAGTCCTTCCAGTGAATATTCAGGACTGATCTCTTTTAGGATGGACTGGTTGGATCTCCTTGCAGTCCAAGGGACTATCAAGAGTCTTCTCTAACACCACAGTTCAAAAGCATCAATTATTCTGCGCTCAGCTTTCTTTATAGTTCAACTCTCACATCCATACATGACTACTGGAAAAACCGTAGCTTTGACTAGACGGACCTTTGTTGGCAAAGTAATGTGTCTGCTTTTTAACATGCTGTCTAGGTTGGTCGTAACTTTTCTTACAAGGAGCAGGAGGCTTTTTATTTCATTGCTGTGGTCACCATCTGCAGTGGTTTTGGAGCCCAAGTAAATAAAGTCTGCCAGTGTTTCCCCCGTTTCTCCATCTATTTGCCATGAAATGATGGGACCGGATGCCATTATCTCAGTTTTCTGAATGTTGAGCTATAAGCCAACTTTTTCACTCTCCTCTTTCACTTTCATCAAGAGGCTCTTTAGTTCTTCTTCACTTAATCAGTGGGGAACTGATTTCCTTCAGGATTGACTAGTTTGATCTTCTTGCTGTTCAAGGAACTCTCAAGAGTCTCCTCCAGCACCACCATTCAAAAACATCAATTCTGGTGCTTAGCCTTCTTTATGGTCCAACTCTCACATCTATACATGACTACTGGAAAAGCCATATGCACCTTTGTCAGCAGAGTGATGTCTCTGCTTTTTAATACAGTGTCTAGGTTTGTCATTACTTTCCTTCTAAGGAGCAAGTGTCTTTTAATTTCATAGCTGCAGTCACCGTCTGCGGTGATTTTGGAGCCAAAGAAAATAAAATCTGTCACTGCTTCTACTTTTTCCCTTTCTATTTGTTGTGAAGTAATGGGACCAGATGCCATGATCTTAGTTTTTTGCATGTTAGTTTTAAGTCAGCTTTTTCAGTGTCCTCTTTCACCCCCATCAACAGGCTCTATAGTTCCTCTTCATTTTCTGCCATTAGAATGGTATCATCTGGATATCTGAGGTGGATATTTTTCCCAGCAATCTTGATTCCAGCTTGTGATTCGTCCAACCCAGCATTTTGCATAATGTACTCTGCATCTAAGTTAAATAAGCAGGGTGACAATATACAACCTTGACATCCTCCTTTCCCAGTTTTGAACCAGTCCATTTATTTCGTGTCCAGTTCTGCCCCCCACCCCCCACCACCCCCACCAAGTCCAGTTGTAACTACTGCCTTTGACCCACATACAGATTTCTCAGGAGGTGAGTAAGGTGCTCTGGTACTCCTGTCTCTTTAAGAATTTTCCACAGCTTGTTGTGATGCATACAGTCAAAGGCTTTAGTGTAGTCAGTGTAGCAGAAGTAGATTATTTCTGGAACTCCGTTGCTGTCTCCTTGATTCAGAGAATGTTGATAATTTGATCTCTGATTCTTCTGCCTCTTTGAAACCCAGTTTGTACATCTGGAAGTTCTCAGTTCACGTACTGGTGAAGCCTTGCTTGAAGAATTTTGAGCATAACCTTGCCAGCATGTGAAATGAGCACAGTTGTATGGGAGTTTGAACATACTTTCGCATTGCAATCTCAAAGAAGGAAAATGCCAAAGAATGTTTGTTCACTAACTTTGGTCTATAATCTGCTTTTAACTGCATTCAGTTCTTAATTTTAGTTTTTGTACATTTCAGTTCTAGAAATTCCATTTGCTTCATTAATTTTTTTTTAAATTTGGAAATAATTTTAGGTTTGCAGAAAAGTTGCAACAATAATACAAAAAACTCCATATACCCTCCCACAGATTCATGAACTTTTCACTGTATTTGTGTCAGCACTCTCTTTCTGTATGTACATACACAGAGCGTCTCCTCTCCTCTGCTTCACCCTTTCTGTCTCACTCTTTTTTAAAATCATTTGAAGATGGGTCAAATGCATCATGCCCCTTTACTGTTAAAAATTTCAGTATGTATTTCTTAAGGAGATTACTTTTTATAACCACAGTACATTTATTCACGTCAAGCAATTGTTGATATAATACTTTCATCCTATCTACCATTTATTCTCTAAATTTTGTCAGTTTACCTAGTGATTTTTAAATAGAATTTCATCCCTTTGTTTCCAAGATTCAGTCCAGAATAAGGTATTACATTACTTGTTATGTCTTTTTACTCTCATTTAATTAGTTTTGGTTTCACAGCCTTTCTTGACATGTTTGAAGAATAACTGAACTACTCCTAATTGTACATTTTTTTTTGCAATGATTAGATTCAGGTTATATATCTATGGTCTGAATGTTACATAAATGTATATTGTTTTCTTCTTAGGGTATTATAGCTGGAGGCGCACAATGTCCATCTGTTACTCATTTGTGATTCTGATGACCAAATCAGGGTACTGCCCGCATTCTCTGCTGTACAGATATGAATTTTCCCTTTTAACTTGAAAACAATTTATAGGTAGACACCATTAGGTTTTTTTAAAATATTCTTTCTGTTCTTTGTCAGTAGTATTTCAGTCTTGTCTCTTAACCTGTCTGAACAATAGTAAGTTGCTATTTATGTCTACATCTGTCTTAAAGTCTGTACCTATGATAGACACTCTATAATTAGTGTCTAATATAATTAGAAATAATTATATTTCCTCCTATGCCAATTTTTTTTGTGTGTGTGTGAGCTTTTCATTTTGGGTTAATTTTAGCTTTATAGAAGAGTTGCCAAGATAGTACAGAGAATTCCTGTATACTCATTGCCTGATTTTCCCTATTGTTGCATCTGTGTGTTACCATGGTGCATTTGTCAAAACTAAGAAACCTGCACCCCAATGTTCATCACAGCACTGTTTATAACAGCCAGGACATGGAAGCAACCTAGATGCCCATCAGCAGACGAATGGATAAGGAAGCTGTGGTACATATACACAATGGAATATTACTCAGCCATTAAAAAGAATTCATTTGAATCAGTTCTAATGAGATGGATGAAACTGGAGCCCATCGTACAGAGTGAAGTAAGCCAGAAAGATAAAGACCAATACAATATACTAACGCATATATATGGAATTTAGAAAGATGGTAACAATAACCCTATATGCAAAACAGAAAAAGAGACACAGATGTACAGAACAGACTTTTGGACTCTGTGGGAGAAGGCAAGGGTGGGATGTTTCGAGAGAACAGCATTGAGACATGTATATTATCTAGGGTGAAACAGATCACCAGCCCTGACTGGATACATGAGACAAGTGCTCGGGCCTGGTGCACTGGGAAGACCCAGAGGAATCGGGTGGAGAGGGAGGTGGGAGTGGGGATCGGGATGGGGAATACATGTAAATCCATGGCTGATTCATGTCAATGTATGACAAAAACCACTACAATATTATAAAGTAATTAGCCTCCAAATAATAAAAATAAATGGAAAAAAGAAACCAACATTGGTACACTGCTATTAGCTAAACTCCAGATTTCTATTTGGATTTCATTAGCTTTTTCATTAAAGTCCTCATTGTGTTCCAGAATTGAATCCAGAGAACTATATAGCATTTACTTATTGCATCTCTCTGAACACTGATTGGATTTGACAGAAGACAAATAATAGTTGACATCACCATACTGGTTAAGTTCCCCCAACTCCACTGACCACATTTTGAAAGAAGCACACACAGGCGCACACACACACTCACTCACTCACTCACTCACTCACTCACTCACTCACTCGTACATGTCAGAGATCTGAACTGCCCTCAAATTTGACATTTAAAGGAATAGTTTATGCAAAATTTGTTTTCTGGTCAAGAACTGTGATTTTCTTAGTTTTTCGCTTTTGATAACAGCAGTAGGATTTTCTGTCCCTTCATAACAGTTAATCCATATAAAATAGCTAGTAGAAAAAGAGTTCATTTCAGTCTCTCAGTCATGTCCGACTCTTTGCGACCCCATGAATCCGTCTCTCAGTCATGTCCGACTCTTTGCGACCCCATGAATCACAGCGCGCCAGGCCTCCCTGTCCATCACCAACTCCCGGAGTTTACTCAAACTCATGCCCATCGAGTCACTGATGCCATCCAGCCATCTCATCCTCTGTCGTCCCCTTCTCCTCCTGCCCCCAAGCCCTCTCAGCATCAGGGTCTTTTCCAATGAGTCAACTCTTCGCATGAGATGGCCAAAGTATTGGAGTTTCAGCTTCAGCATCAGTCCTTCCAATGAACACCCAAGACTGATCTCCTTTAGGATGGACCGATTGGATCTCCTTGCAGTCCAAGGGACTCTCAAGAGTCTTCTCCAACACCACAGTTCAAAAGCATCAATTTTTCGGCACTCAGCTTTCCTCACAGTCCAACTCTCACATCCATACATGACCACTGGAAAAACCATAGCCTTGACCAGACGGACCTTTGTTGGCAAAGTAATGTCTCTGCTTTTTACTGTGCTATCTAGGTTGGTCATAACTTTCCTTCCAAGGAGTAACCGTCTTTTAATTTCATGGCTGCAGTCACCATCTGCAGTGATTTTGGAGCCCAAAAAAATAAAGTCTGACACTGTTTCCACTGTCTCCCCATCTATTTGCCATGAAGTGATGGGTCCAGATGCCATGATCTTAGTTTTCTGAATGTTGAGCTTTAAGCCAACTTTTTCACTCTCCTCTTTCACTTTCATAAAGAGGCTCTTTAGTTCTTCTTCACTTTCTGCCATTAGGGTGGTGTCATCTGCATATCTGAGGTTTATTGATATTTCTCCCAGCAATCTTGATTCCAGCTTGTGCTTCATCCAGCCCAACATGTCTCATGATGTACTCCGCATGTAAGTTAAATAAGCAGGATGACAATATACAGCCTTGACGTTCTCCTTTTCCTATTTGGAACCAGTCTGTCAGGCCGTGTCCAGTTCTAACTGTTGCTTCCTAACCTGCATACAGGTTTCTCAAGAGGCAGGTCAGGTGGTCTGGTATTCCATATTAAGATGCAGATGCTGTGTAGATTTTTTGCTTTGAGTACTAGGTGAGTGATTTATTTCTAAATACTATGCTTATTAGAGGTAGGCACCAAATTTGTGCTTTAGCAAGATTACCAATCATTGTATTCTAGACATTTAAACAACTGCTGCTTTAGTAGTGATCATATTATTAAACCATATATGTCAAGGTTCTACTGTAGTATTAAAGCTTATTATTTTGATTTACTAGGTATTTCATTATGTCTATAATGATTTTGGGGGGTCTTATTCTAGTACTTTTTCTTTTCCATGGTTTTTCATGTAAAATGTTTATAATTTAGAGTAGCTATAAAAATAGTGATTTGTGTTCTGTATAGCAGGAATTTGAAGAGAAGCAGTCTGTTTTTCTTCAAGTGTTCTCCGAGACAGAAATTCCAAAGCAAGAATAAATTTGATATTAAAAGGAAAAGATGTGTTTATGGAATGATATCATTATTGTTTTCATCATCACAGTTTTTTTTTTCTTTAATCATTAGTGAATAATTGGGTGGGTGCTTTATTCTTTATATTATTATTTTTGGCTCATGGCTTATTTTTAAAATTAGTAAGGTAAGTTTTGTCATGACTTAATCATTTGTTTTATTTTAGAGAACCATTTTAATTTTTAGTTTGGAAAGCATTCATGATAAAGGAAATTGGCTATTCTAATTCACTCTTTGAATAGTTGATCTGAAATTTTATGTGGGCCACTAGATGAAGATTTAACAAATAGATTTTATGTCAAGTAATAACAAATGAATTTTCTCAGGCATCTCATGTCCTCAAAGGACATGTGAATATCAACTTTGAATTTTATAGCTTACTTCAGATTTATAATGTGAAAATTGTTTCTGATGTATGTAGGACTTGGAACTCTTGTGAAAAGACAACTGTGTGGTTCTTTTGAATTATGAATGATAAAGGAAAAATATGTGTTTTTGTGTTTTGTAAAATTTAAATATT
This sequence comes from Muntiacus reevesi, assembly GCF_963930625.1. Classification (NCBI taxonomy): domain Eukaryota; kingdom Metazoa; phylum Chordata; class Mammalia; order Artiodactyla; family Cervidae; genus Muntiacus; species Muntiacus reevesi. The sequence goes on along the minus strand of NC_089266.1, from coordinate 15,185,398 downwards.
TATATATTTTTAACTATAGTTTTTATTGTTTACAGTCATGCAAGTAATTAGTAAAAGTTCCAGTACAGCTCTTTGATATAACTAATGCCGCTATTTGGTATCATTGTTTTGGTAAATCGTCATTCAGGTATGAGGGAAAAAATACTATCAAGTTCAGATTATCCAGAAACTCAGAAAGTATAGTACCCCTAGTATAACACAGCCACTGGAAGAAAAAAATATCTTGAGGCTATCTCCTTCCAAAATAAAAAATGAACATGAAAAAGCAGAAATGCAGAAAGAAAAGTAAGCAAAGTAAATAAAACTATAGTTAAATGTAAATAATTCCTGATAATATACTACAAGTAGAATTTGTTCCAGGAAGGCAAAGATGTTTCTGTATCAGAAAATCAATGCAAATTTTTACTTAGAAAAAAAATAAAGCCACATTATTATTATATTCTGCTAAAGCATTTTATAAATTTGAGCAGCCATTAAAAACATCATTAATATAGAAGGATACTTTAAATGTAATAAAGGGTATTCACCAAATCCAACAGCAAATAATCATTCTAAACAAAGAAATGAATCAGCCAATTCCATTAAAACAGAAACATGATAGAGATTTCTCCTATTATCAGCCTTTTTCAAAATTGTTTATAAGTTCCTAATATCCAATAAAGACAAGGAAATAAAGTGACTAGAATAAATATTGGAAAAGACAAGACAGTGCCATTTTTATTTTTAAGCAAGGTAAAAACCCCAGAATTCAGTAAATATCTATTAGAAATAATAATGTTATTTGGCAAGGTGATTGACACTTTTAGCTCTGCCAGTATTTACTGATTAGGAATGTAAATGAGAAAAAAAATTACATTCACAGTGATAGCAGCCATCAAATTTCTCAGGAATAGATTTAACAGGAAACCTTATTGAAGTGCGTAAGACTTTGGTTCAGTTCATTTGCTCAGTTGTCCAACTTTTTGTGACCCCATGGACTGCAGCACGCCAGGTTTCCCTGTAAGACTTGGACAAATAGAAAGACATATCATGCTTCTGGATTTACATATAAATTTATTTCGGTTCCATTCAGGAAACAGGTTCATTTTCAGTTGGATTCAGTTCAGTTCAGTCGCTCAGTCATGTTTGACTCTGCGACCCCATAGACTACAGCACATGAGGCTTCCCTGTCCATCACCAACTCCTGGAGCTTGCTCAAACTCAAATCCTTCGAGTTGGTGATGCCATCCTGCCATCTCATCCTCTTTTGTCCCCTTCTCCTCTTGCCTTCAATCTTACCCAGCCTCAGGGTCTTTTCCAGTGAGTCATTTCTTCACATCAGGTGGCCAAAGGATTGGAGTTTCAGCTTCAGCTTCAGTTCTTCCAACGAATATTCAGGGCTGATTTCCTTTAGGGTCGACTGATTTGATCTCCTTGCTGTCCAAGGAACTCTCAAGAGTCTTCTCCAGCACCACAGTTCAGAAGCATCAGTTCTTTGGTGCTCAGCTTTCTTTATGGTCCAACTCTCATATCCATACATGACTACTGGAAAAACCGTCAGTTCAGTTTAGTTCAGTCACTCAGTCATGTCCGACTCTTTGTGACCCCATGGACTGCAGCATGCCAGGCCTCCCTGTCCATCACCAATTCCTGGAACCTACTCAAACTCATGTCCATTGAGTCTGTGATGCCATCCAACCATCTCATCCTCTGTCATCCCCTTCTCCTCCTGCCTTCAATCTTTCCCAGCATCATAATCTTTTCAGATGAGTCAATTCTTCACATCAGGTGGTGTAAGGATTGGAGTTTCAGCTTCAGCATCAGCCCTTGCAATGAATATTCAGGCTGATTTCCTTTAGGATGGACTGGTTGGATCTCCTTGCAGTCCAGGGACTCTCAAGAGTCTTCTCCAACACCACAGTTCAAAAACATCAATTCTTCTGCACTCAACTTTCTTTATAGTCCAACTCTCACATCCATACATGACTATTAGAAAAGCCATAGCTTTGGCTATATGGACCTTTGTTGGTATAGTGTCTCTGCTTTTTAATATGCTGTCTAGGTTAGTCCTAGCTTCTCTTCCAAGGAGCAAGAATCTTTTAATTTCTTGGCTGCAGTCACCATCTGCAGTGATTTTGGAGCCCAAGAAAATAGTCTGCCACTGTTTCCATTGTTTCCCCATCTATTTGCCATGAAGTGATGGGACCAGATTCCATGATCTTAGTTTTCTGAATGTTGAGTTTTAAGCCAACTCTTCCACTCTCCTCTTTTGCTTTCATCTAGAGGCTCTTTAGTTCCTCTTTGCTTTCTGCCATAAGGGTGGTGTCATCTGCATATCCGAGGTTATTGATATTTCTCCCAGCAGTCTTGATTTCAGCTTGTGCTTCATCCAGCCCAGCATTTCACATGATTTACTCTGTATAGACATTAAATAAGCCAGGTGACAGTATACAGCCTTGATGTTCTCATTTCCCAATTTGGAAACACTGTGTTGTTGCATGTCTGGTTCTAACCATTGCTTCTTGACCTGCATACGGACTTCTCAGGAGGCAGGTAAGGTGGTCTGGTATTCCTGTCTCTTGAAGAATCTTCCAAGGTTTGTTGTGATCCATACAGTCAAAGGCTTTAGCATTGCCAGTGAAACAGAAGTAAAATAACTTTAAAATTCTATGGAAAAATAAATGAAAATAATGAAATATGAAAAGGAATCATTGATTCTGGTATGACTTACAAGATCTTAAAACTGATAAAAATGCATGGTTACATAGGCAAATAGGCTGTATTTGTCTAGGACAGAGAGGAAGAAAACCATGGTATTAGTAAGGCCAGAGCATTATTGCCACTTCATTTTGTGGACTGTCTGACACATTGTAGGACATAAATGCCATTATGAGCAAAAGATACCTTCTAAATGTTAAATAGCGAAAATCTGTCTTTGATTTAAACTTAAGCTAGAGATAGAATGGAGGTATTGGAGTGGAATTGCTGGTAATTTGGAGAAATGTACAGGGTTTTGTGTGAACAAGTGCTTTTGTTTCTTTGGGGTAAATGTCCACAAGTACAGTTCCTAGGACATGTTTTAGTTTCATGTTTTGTTTTTAAAGAAAGTTCCGTCTCTTTTTCAGAGTGTCTATGCCATTTTACATTCCCACCAGCAATGTGCAAATAATCTAATTTCTTCTCACCCTTGCTAGCATTTGGTGTTGTCACTGCGTATATTGGTATCTCATTGTGGTTTTAGTTTGTGTTTCCCTAGTGACTCAATGATACTGAGCATCTTTTCCTGTGCTTATTTGCTTTCTATATGTTTTCTTTGGTGAAATATCTCTCCATGTCTTTTGGTTGTCTTCTGGTTGGGTTGCTGTTGTTCATATGTTAGCTTTGGAGAGTTCTTTATGTAATATATTCTAGCCTTTGTCAGATAACATTGTTTGCAAATATTTTCTGTCAGACTATTGCTTGTCTCTCTATAACCTTAGCAGAGTCTTTTCATAAAGTTTTTAACATGATAAAGTCCAGTTTAATGTTTTACTTTCATAGATCATGATTTGGTTTCTGTCAACAGATACTTATTTGTTAATCACTAAGTGCTGGGTAGTCAAGGCTATGGTTTTTCCAGTAGTCATGTATGGATGTGAGAGTTGGACTATAAAGAAAGCTGAGCGCCAAAGAATTGATGCTTTTGAACTGTGGTGTTAGAGAAGACTCTTGAGAGCCCCTTGGACTGCAAGGAGATCTAACCAGTCTGTCCTAAAGGAGATCAGTCCTGGGTGTTCATTGGAAGGACTGATGTTGAAGCTGAAACTCCAATACCTTGGCCACCTGATGTGAAGAGCTGACTCATTTGAAAAGACCCTGATACTGGGAAAGACTGAAGGCAGGAGGAGAAGAGGATGACAGAGGATGAGATGGTTGGATGGCATCACCGCTTCAATGGACATGAGTTTGAGTAAACTCTGGGCGTTGGTGATGGACAGGGAGGCCTGGTGTGCTGCAGTTCATGGGGTTGCAAAGAGTCAGACATGATGAGCAAGTGAACTGAACTGAGTATGCTCTCTGAAATATCAAATATCTCTTGATATTTGAGTTTGAGTTAATTTCTCTTTAATCACTTTATGAGCAAAAACTCTGTCCATCTGTGAAAATAGGGCAGTTTGTTAGAAGAATTTGTTATAGGCACTCCGCCCCCGCTCCCTCACTGTCCCTAATTGGGCATTGAAATTAATTAAAACCTTCATTGCTCTCCGAATAGTGAATACTCATAACAAACTATAAAGAAATATGTACGTTAGTATTCATATAAATATATTTGTGCTATAAAAGTATCTTTTTCCTTCCAGGGGCAGTAAGTTTTATTTCACTAATAAACCATGAAATTACAGCATAAGCTTTTCAAGGGCTTTTACCTTTTCTGTACCTTGGTCTAACAAATTTGGTTAGAAAGCACTCCTATTTAATATGAGGAAAGGATTTTTCTTATTTAATTATAGAACTGCAATATCTTTTGTAATAAAACCCAGACCTGTCATATTTTTATTGACTACTGTTTCGCTTTCTGGTCCTTGCCCATCTATTTGCCCAATTTATTTTGTCAGTTGAAATGTCTGCTGTTTATGAAATTCATTTGTCCTTGCCAATTAAGATAGGCTGTCTTAGAATTTGAGGTGAAAAGTCATTAGAGAAAGTGACAGTGTGCCTGTATTAAAGAGAAGAAGGATTCTTATTTGGTGGTAGGCTGCGAAAATGAATATGACTGAGAGTGAAGAAAAGTGGTGAGAACCTTGAAATTGCATTTTGAAACATATCTGATTTGACTGGTTTTATTTATATTTCAGGTATTTGTAGCAGTTTAGCAATTAAACTAATATCACTTCTCATCAGATAGACACATACTCTTGAACTCATGTTTTCACCTCCATTTTCAATTTTATTTTTGTCCTATTTATTCAGAGTTGTTTGAGCTATGCTAAACTTCACAAGATGAATTGTGATGATTTCATCTTTTACTGTGCTTCATGTATCATATGAATTATTTATTTCTTGAAAGTTTACTGGAACTCAGACATAAAAATGGCTAGCCTGAGTTTCTTGGGGGGGGGGCGGTTTAGGTAGTTTTTTGACAATATTTTTAATTTTATTGTCATCAGTCTAATTAGGTTTCCTCTAGATGAGCTTGGATAATTTATTATTTTCCTAGAAAGTGTCCGTTTCATCTGTTCATGGCATTTCCCAATCAAGAATCCTGCAGTGGCTTGCCATTTCCTTCTCCAGAGGATCTTCCTGACCCAGGGGCCGAAATATTATTTGATATGTAATATTCTCCTTATTAACTTTTTACATAGTGTGATTTTATTGGAACATAGCCACACCTCTTTGTGATAGAGACTGTACAGTCCATACTCCTGAAATATTTATGATCCAATCCTGTGAAAAATTTTTTTGCCAATTGAGGTTGGTTTTCTTTGTTTTGTATTTTATTCTGACTGTATTTTGATCAGATCTTATAACTACGTCATGGATGTTAGAAAACAGAATGTATTTACTCTTGATAGAGTGAACTTTACTCATTTTTTAGCTACCATATGTTAATGTTGACTTTCTGATACTTTTGCCTCAAATCTGTCTAGATTTTGTATTTAAGGTGTATCTCTTATAAATAGGTAGTTTTCTTGTTGTTAAATCCAATCTGATTATCTATTTTTAAATGGTCTATTTAGCCCATTTCACTGACTGTATAACTACTGATGTGATTTGGTGGAAGTCTCATCTTTCTCTTTGTTTTTTTGTTTTTAGTTTTTTGCATTCCATGTGTTCCTCATTCGTTTTTTCCCCTGCTCCCTGTCTTTTTTAGAATTTATGAAATATTTTAGATTATGTTTTCTTTGGCTTTTAGCTGTACCTTTTTGGATTTTTTTAAAAAAGAGACTATGCAAAGAATTGGGCTTCCCAGTGGCACAGTGGTAAAGAATCTGCCTACCAGTGCAGGAGACAAGGGTTCATTCCTTGGATCCAGAAGATCCCCTAGAGGAGGAAATGGCAAACCACTCTAGTATTCTTGCCTGAAGAATCCCATGGATAGAGGAGCCTGGTAGTCTACATAGTCCTTGGGGTTGCATGGACTGTAGGTTGCAAAGAACCGGACACGACTGAGAACTGAGCACACACGTGCAAAGGCTTACCATATTAAACTTTTTATGGTCCAACTTGAATTTTTATTCTACTACTTTATGAGCACTGTAAGGACTTTAGGATGTTTAATTCTACTTATATCCCACTTTTTGTTGTCCTGTATTTTACTTCTACTGTAGTTTATATGCCACAGTACATTTCTCTTGCTTAAAGTAGTCATTAGTTTTTCAGATTTTTTCAAATGTCTTTTTAAAAAGTTGGCTCATATATTTCTTTCTTCTAGTATTCTTCATTCCTTCTTTTAAAATGGTGTTTTATCTGGAATAACTTTTTTCACCCTGAAGAACTTTCTTTGCATTTCTTGAGGTGTAGGTCAGTATAGTGAATTATCTCAGCTTTTGTTTTCTCATAATATTGTAATTTTACCTTCATTTTTGAAGGCTATTTCCCCTGGGTATAAAATCTTAGATTGACAGTTCTTTTCTTTCAACACTTTTAAAGATATTATTCTCTTATCTTTTGTTTCTGATAATAAATTGGCATCATTCTCATTGTTTTTTTACCTTGGGATGAAATGTGACTTATTTATTTAGTCTGATTAAAAATTTTTTCTTTTTTTTTTCATTTATTTTTATTAGTTGGAGGCTAATTACTTTACAATATTGTAGTGGTTTTTGTCATACACTGACATGAATCAGCCATGGATTTACATGTATTCCCCATCCCGATCCCCCCTCCCACCTCCCTCTGCACCCGATTCCTCTGGGTCCAGGCTGGATGCATGAGACAAGTACTCGGGCCTGGTGCACTGGGAAAAATTTTTTCTTTATCTTTGGTGTTAGCATTTAGCTATGATGTACCTTTCTTCCTGTTGTTTGGATTTATGTGTTGAGTCTATGTGTTGATGTCTTTCATCAGTTGTGGAAAACCTTAGCTATTATTTCTTAAACGATTTCTTCTATCCTTTTATCATCTATGTTTTGGAACTTTAATTTGTACTTAGATTATTTGACATTACCTCATGTATCTCAGGGGTTCTCAGGTGGCACTAATGATAAAGAACCCACCTGCCAGTGCAGGAGATGTAAAAGACACAGGTTTGATCCCTGGGTTGGGAAGATCCCCTGGAGAAGGGCATGGCAACCCACTCCAGTATTCTTGCCTGGAGAATCCCATGGACAGAGGAGCCTAGTGGGCTACCATCGCAGAGTTGCAAAGAGTTGAACCCAACTGAAGCAGCTTAGCACAGCACAACACATGCATCTCAAACTGTGTTATTTTTTTTGCTTTTGGTAGTTTTTTTCACTTTGGTCAATTTATGTTGGCCTGTCACCAGGTTTATTGACATTTTCCTGCTGAGTTCAGTCAGTTTTTAAGTCCAGTTGGTTAATTCTTAATTTAGATGGTGTTTTTCAATTATAGAATGTTCATTTGGTTCTTTTTAAGATAGTTTGTTTCTCTGATGAAATGTTTAACCTTTTCATCTGTTGTTTTTCTGTTTTTAACCTTTTTTCTTAACTTTTATGTAATAGCTAAAAATAATAGTTTAATAGTTGATATCTCTGCTAAATCCAACATTTAAGTCATATGTGCCTCTGCCTTGTTAATTCTTTTGTTTCTTCACACATCTCATCATTTTTCTGTTGTTTACCAGACATCGTGTTTCTGTAGAGGTTAGAGTAAATATTAATAGTATTTTTCTCTAGATGAAATAAAATTTATATTTTAAGTCAGGACAAGAAAGATTAAACATAAAATTCTTTGTGTTTATTTGGAACTTCTCCCTCCCTAATGTGCAGTGTGCATATGCGTTATATATCAACCTGAGCTCCTGAAAAATGAGAGTGTCTGCTTAACCATAAGCCATCTTTTTTCTTTCTTTCTTCTAACACTGGCAATGTAACTTCTTAAAAGAATAGTATTTTTTCCCAGCTCTGTAGGGAGTCATGGTGACTTGCTGTTTACTTGCTGTTTGCTTTGTTTGTGTTTACCTGAACTGTTGTATCCTTGGTGAACTTTATGTAAAATATCAGTATGCCATTATGACGTATGATCCCTTGTCTCAAAAATGTATTTGACTATACTTTCAACTTCTAACAAGTGAAATAGTTCTCAGAGCTTTCTGTAATTCTGCTTTTTGGGTTGTAATTCTGTTTGGCTTGAATAAAATTCTCTTTTTTTTCTGTTTGATAATTGAATTTCTGTTGAGACTTAGAGAAGGAAAGCCTTTTCCTGTGTAAGACAGCCATGATGAGGGTCTGCCTCTCTTGGATTTGATGAAGGGTTGAGGTGGATAAGGCCTAGGTTTAGTTTGTCTCAGCTTAGTTTTTCTCAGTTCACATGTATTTCTGATGTCTAGGTAGAAGTCTCTTCTGTGTCTATGTCAATCCTCTCTCTGTAACAGGACTCTGGGATCTAAGTACCATTTCATTATGAGCTCTTGCTCAACGTTATTGTCAAACTTCCAGCCCCCCAGATTGTTGTCACCTTGAACTTGGTAAAAGGCCTGTCTGGAGATTCAGAGGACAGGGAAAACTAGCTCTGAATTTGAAGAAAGGAGTTCCTTCCCTTTCTATACCAGGAGTTGACAAATAGGGTCTCCAGACTAAATCTGGCCTACCACCTGTTTTTGTAAATAGAATTTTGTGTGGACATAGCCATAATCATTTGTGTATGTATTGTCTGCTTTCACACTGCAAGAGCAGAATTATGTAGTTGGAAAGGAGACTACAGTATTTTCTGTTTGGCCCATTAGGGACAAATTTGGTTGCCCCTGTTCTATAATGTCAAACCATTCACAGAGTTGTTAAAAAAAATTCTGATTTCTCTTACCCACCTCCATTTATTTGTTGTTCTCTTTATTTTTTAATTTCCTTATTTTAATTTATTTTTATTGAAATATAATTGATTTATAATATTGTGTTATTTCACAATAACCGGTCTTCATCCTCCTACCCATGTTTTGACTTAGTAAATAGCTGTAGGGATCTTAGACTTCATCAGATTTTATAAACCATAATCTTAGAACCCTGCAATAGATTTCAGTAGGTTTTAGTATAAAGTTTAAAGTCTTTCACTATACAAGCAACTCCTGCAGCTCAATTCCAGAAAAATAAATGACCCAATCAAAACATGGGCCAAAGATCTAAGCAGACATTTCTCCAAAGAAGACATACAGATGGCTAACAAACACATGAAAAGATGCTCAACATCACTCATTATCAGAAAAATGCAAATCAAAACCGCAATGAGGTACCATTACACGCCAGTCAGGATGGCTGCTATCCAAAAGTATACAAGCAATAAATGCTGGAGAGGGTGTGGAGAAAAGGGAACCCTCTTACATTGTTTGTGGGAGTGCAAATTAGTACAGCCACTATGGAGAACAGTGTGGAGATTCCTTAAAAAACTGGAAATAGAACTGCCATATGACCCAGCAGTCCCACTCCTGGGCATACACACTGAGGAAACCAGATCTGAAAGAGACAAGTGCACCCCAATGTTCATCGCAGCACTGTTTATAATAGCCAGGACATGGAAGCAACCTAGATGCCCATCAGCAGACAAATGGATAAGAAAATGGTGGTATATATACACAATGGAATATTACTCAGCCATTAAAAAGAATACATTTGAATCAGTTCTAATGAGATGGATGAAACTGGAGCCCATCGTACAGAGTGAAGTAAGCCAGAAAGATAAAGACCAATACAGTATGGTAATGCATATATATGGAATTTAGAAAGATGGTAATGATAACCCTATATGCAAGACAGAAAAAGAGACACAGATGTACAGAACAGACTTTTGGACTCTGTGGGAGAAAGCAAGGGTGGGATGATCTGAGAGAATAGCATTGAAACATGTATATTATCAAGTGTGAAACAGATCACCAGCCCAGGTTGGATGCATGAGACAAGTGCTCAGGGCTGGTGCACTGGGATGACCCAGAGGGATGGACTGGAGAGGGAGGTGGGAGGGGGATCGGGATGGGGAACACATGTAAATCCATGGCTGATTCATGTCAATGTATGGCAAAAACCACTACAATATTGTAAAGTGATTAGCCTCCAACTAATAAAAATAAAGGAAAAAAAATAAAATCTTTCACTATACTTATAGAGACCTTGATAATAACACTGCCTGCCTCCCCAACCTTCTTCTTTTTTTAATAGACTTTTTTTTGGAGAACTCTTTTAGGTTCTTGACAGTATTGAGGGAAAGATACAGAGATATCCCATGTACTGTCTGCCCCTCATATGCCTACAGCTTTCTGTTTTCAACACTCACTGAGCTTCCTTCTCTGCCTCCACCACATTCAAGTCCACTCATTACCCTTTCTGTCCTTACTGTTGTACATATGACTCTTTGAGATATTTTTCTTTGTTTGCATGGTTTGTATTCCTTAATAGATGTAAGTCCTACAGGTTCACTGACTGTACTATTCCCAGCATCTAGAGTGGGGCCTGGAAATTAGTAGATCAAAAAATTTTTGTTAAATGAACAAATACATTTACTATAGTCTCTGACTCAGTAGCACTTGCCCTTCTCTTGTCTTGCTGCCATATTAAATTTCCTGATTAGAAAATTCTTAACTTGGCACCTGACTTTACCTAACTTCTCTGGCTTTATTCCCTATAACTCTTACTCAGAAACTTTCTACTTTATCCAAATTGATCTTAATGCTTTATATTTTCTGTGCCCCTTTGATCATGACATTCACCTTGTCTGGAATTAACTTGCCATTATACTTGTCTCTTCTTTAAATCCTACCCAGTCATTAAAGTCCAGCTTATATCTTATTCAGGTTCACAGTGATCACTCTTGTGCCTCATGTACTCTAGTGTTTATTCCTAATGTGAAACGTAAAGTAATGCCTTTTATTACATGTAAACTTTCTAGAAATGCTTCCCTAATGCAGTTTAACTGTCCTAAGGGTAAGAAGTGTTCACTGCCTTTTTACCCTCCACAGTTCATACTGTCATTATAGACATTTATATTTTGTTGAAAGAGAATGTAAGAAGTCATTTGGTTACATTTCTTGTCTTTGATAGAGGAAAGTACTTTAACATGTTATTACCTCGTTTAATCTGTACAACAAATACCATTCCATTTTACAGATAAGAGGTGAAAAGATTTACCTGAGATTAAAAGACTTTATCTAGTGTTTGTACCTAGTAGACATCCATAGGAATAGAAACAATTGAATTCTCACTCTTCCATATATTGCCTGTCACTGAATAAAAACTGTCACTGAACAGTTAGTAATGGAATTAAGTCTAAACTGAGATCTGAACTCTAAATGTCATTTCTTTGAAGTAGTGAGTCAGTTTTTAACAAATCTTAAATTGTTAAGGATTAAGGATTATATCAAAGCAAAAAGTAGCCAAGAGTTTGGCGACGTCCTTTGGTAGTTGAAAGGGATTTTATTATTTTAAGTTGTGTGTATTTTTGCTCTCTGTTTTTTCTTTTTCTTTTTCGCACTCTCATTTTTTCTGATCATCATGAAAACATGTTAAATTAGACATTGTGAGTTGATTTGTCAGTATTTTGTATGATTATTATTTGAACAGTCACCTTAGATGTAAACTAATTACATGAGTATCTTTGACTTTCCTGATTTTTAAATGGACTTTAATTCAATTGATATTAATTTTAAAAATAAAAAAATTATACAATTTTTAAAACTTACACTTCATTTACAGTTATTATAAAATACTGGCTATATTCCCTGTGTTGTAGCATATATCCTTGTAGCATATTTTACACCCAATAATTTGTATTTCTCACCCTCCCAGCCCTTTATTGCACCCCTCCCCCACACTGATAACCACTAATTTGTTCTCTGTATTCGTGAGTCTACCTTTTTTAAATTACTTTTTGTGTGTGTGTATGTGTTTTTTTTTTTTTTTTCATTTATTTTTATTAGTTGGAGGCTAATCACTTTACAATATTGTAGTGGTTTTTGCCATACATTAACATGAATCAGCCATGGATTTACATGTGTTCCCCATCCTGATCACCCCTCCCACCTCCCTCTCCATCCCATCCCTCCGGATCTTCCCAGTGCACCAGCCCTGAGCACTTGTCTCATGCATCCAACCTGGGCTGGTGATCTGTTTCACCCTTGATAGTATACTTGTTTCAATGCCATTCTCTCAGATCATCCCACCCTCGCCTTCTCCCACAGAGTCCAAAAGTCTGTTCTGTACATCTGTGTCTCTTTTTCTGTCTTGCATATAGGGTTATCATTACCATCTTTCTAAATTCCATATATATGCATTACCATACTGTATTGGTCTTTATCTTTCTGACTTACTTCACTCTGTATAATGGGCTCCAGTTTCATCCATCTCATTAGAACTGATTCAAATGTATTCTTTTTAATGGCTGAGTAATATTCCATTGTGTATATGTATCACTATTTTCTTATCCATTCGTCTGCTGATGGGCATCTAGGTTGCTTCCATGCCCTGTCTATTATAAACAGTGCTGCGATGAACATTGGGGTGCACTTGTCTCTTTCAGATCTGGTTTCCTCGGTGTGTATGCCCGGGAGTGGGACTGCTGGGTCATATGGCAGTTCTATTTCCAGTTTTTTAAGGAATCTCCACACTGTTCTCCATAGTGGCTGTACTAATTTGCACTCCCACAAACAATGTAAGAGGGTTCCCTTTTCTCCACACCCTCTCCAGCATTTATTGCTTGTATACTTTTGGATAGCAGCCATCCTGACTGGCGTGTAATGGTACCTCATTGCGGTTTTGATTTGCATTTTTCTGATAATGAGTGATGTTGAGCATCTTTTCATGTGTTTGTTAGCCATCTGTATGTCTTCTTTGGAGAAATGTCTGTTTATTTCTTTGGCCCATTTTTCGATTGGGTCATTTGTTTTTCTGGAATTGAGCTGCAGGGGTTGCTTGTATATTTTTGAGATTAATCCTTTGTCTGTGGCTTCATTTGCTATTATTTTCTCCCATTCTGAGGGCTGTCTTTTCACCTTGCTTATAGTTTCTTTTGTTGTGCCAAAGCTTTTAAGTTTAATTAGGTCCCATTTGTTTATTTTTGCTTTTATTTCCAGTATTCTGGGAGGTGGGTCATAGAGGATCCTGCTGTGATTTATGTCAGAGAGTGTTTTGTCTATGTTCTCCTTTAGGAGTTTTATAGTTTCTGGTCTTACATTTAGATCTTTAATCCATTTTGAGTTTATTTTGGTGTATGGTGTTAGAAAGTGTTCTAGTTTCATTCTTTTACAAGTGGTTGACCAGTTTTCCCAGCACCACTTGTTAAAGAGGTTGTCTTTTTTCCATTGTATATCCTTGCCTCCTTAATTCACTAGTTTGTTGTATTTTTTAGATTTCATAAATGAGTGAATCAGTGTTGTCTTTCTCTGACTGACTTACTTCACTTAATCATAAAGTCCTCCAAGTGTGTTCATGTTGGTACAAATGGAAAAATTTCCCTTTTTTTTTTTTTTTTTTTAAAGGCTGAGTAGCATTCCATTGTATTTTATGCCACATCTTCTTTATCCGTTCATCTGTTGATGGACACTTAGGTTACTTCCATATCTTGGCATTTGTAAATAATGCTCCTGTGACTATTGGGGTGAATGTGTCTTTTCTACATGGTCTTTTTTTTTTTTTAATCAGATATATACCCAGGAGTGAAATTGCTGGGTCATATGGTAGTTCAGTTGTTAGTTTTTTGAGAAACTTTCATACTGTTTTCCACAGTGGCTGCACCAGTGTACATTACCACCACCAACGTGCGAGGATTCCCTTTTCTTTGCTATCATTTGTTATGTGTTTTCTTTTTGATGATAACCATTCTGACTAGGGTGATGTGATATCTCATTGTGATTTTGATTTGCATTTCCCCGATAACTAGTGATGTTGAGCATTTTTCCATTTACCTATTGGCTATCTGTGTTGGAAAAATGTCTATTCTTTTCTTCTGCCCATTTTTAAAATCAGGTTATTTGTTTTTTTGATGTTGAGTTGTATGAGTTGTGTGTATTATATTTAAATAAATAAAAATAAACAATATTTTTAATGCAGTAGAATATTGGTCTCGGTTATTTTTCTGCCCATACAGCCCTATAATATTTACTGAAAATGTTAGGGATTCTTAACTACAGTGGAAAATGTGAAGAGTAGAATTGAAGGAATTAAGTTAAATAATGTCTCCAAATAGTTGTGGATGTCTTCTCAACCATTCTTACAGGCTTAAGGTAGAATATTTGGGGATGGGCATGTGGGGCAAGAAGGTTGGCAGGCAGAAGCAAAGGCCATTGGGAGAAATTTCAGCAGTGAGATGCCCAGTACAGTCATTAGAGACTGCCATGAGTTGTTTAGAAGCCTGTGTCCTCCCTTAATTCTATAAGATCTGTTCTTGATTACCTTTGACTTCACTTCCTTTACCTGTACCTTTTGTTCTTGTTCACATCTTTTCAGTCATATTAGCCTCCTCCTAGCTTAGGAGTTTAATGCTTGTTCCCTTTGCCTGAAATGATAGCTCCCTTTCTCCATTAGGGACTTTATTTAGAAGTTTCCTTCTAATTAAGGTCAAACCCTAACCCCTTCATGTCTCCCTTTTTATTCTGTCTCCCCTTTTATATTTTCTCTCTGTTGTAATTATCACTAGTTATCTTATGATATATCTTTTTTTTTAAAATTATCTGTCCTTCCTATCTAATACAAGTTTCATGATGAGTTTATTCTCTTTCCTACTGCTGTATCTTAGCACCTGGCTGGCATATAGTAAATACTGAGTAATATATGTTCTAAGAATGAGTAAGATTTTAAAGAAGATAACTCTGGCATCAGTGTAAAAAAAGTGGACTGTAGTGAGGAGTTACTAGTTGAGATGATGAAAAGGCTAAAGAAGTGACAATAGGAATAAAGAGGATACACAGGAAAGACATTTTTGAGGTAAAATAGGAAGGACATGGCAACCCCCTCCAGTATTCTTGCCTGGAGAATCCTGTGGACAGAGGAACCTGGTGGGCTGCTGTCCATAGGGTCACACAGAGTCGGACACAACTGAAGCGACTTAGCAGCAGCAGCAGCAAAAAGGATTTAATTAACAGAGTGGCTCAGAAAGGAAAAGAATGGGAGGAAATAACTTGTCCTGAAATTTCCAGATAGAGAAACTTCCTGAGAAACTGGCTAACTGGTGACATTGCTTTATTCCAAGCTTATATTAGGTATACAGTGATTCATATATCAAATGAATAACTATCCAGAGATAAATAGTTACCTTTTGCACTAAATTTTGCTTTCAAATGTAATTTATTTAAAAATAAATAAATTTCTATTTTTCTCTATTATTTCTATTCTTCGGATTCTTTTCTAGTTTTCCCTTATTTGAGCTTTGGGATTGTGCTTCCCCTGAACTTCAGGAAAATTTAATGTCACAAGTCTTTTTAGTACTGTATTGTAATATTCAGTATTTCATCCCAAAGATCCATTTTCACCATCCATTGTCTGCTTTCATAGTTTGGTACTTTCATAGTTTACTGTTTACATTCTTGTTGCTAAAGAAGGACGCTAGAGGAAGCTATATAGGGTTTATGCTGTCAGCCTAAGCCATTTTGGGAGTGATATTTTCTGATTTAAAGGAAGTAAATGTCCATTCTTCCATTTAGTTTCTGCCTATCTTCAGCTTGTACAAGGTGCTTAAAGTTTAAAATAGTGGTTTCTTAATACTGATTGCAGTTCCCATGATACAACTGTTTTTGACTATTAAA
The DNA here is from genome assembly GCF_963930625.1 of Muntiacus reevesi. NCBI lineage: Eukaryota > Metazoa > Chordata > Mammalia > Artiodactyla > Cervidae > Muntiacus > Muntiacus reevesi. The sequence goes on along the minus strand of NC_089266.1, from coordinate 15,169,542 downwards.
TCAAGCTTATATATTTTTAACAGCAAGGTTTTTTAAGAAGAGTAGGTTATTTAAACTGGTTTAATTTGCACAGTATTCCTGCAGACCAATTACTTTAAAAATCCAAGTGTATGTTAGATATGTACTTAAAATCCTACATTCATAAATCTGAGAGTATGCAATGAGAAATTAATATTTAGGAAATAGTCTAATTTTTAATTTAAAATTAGATTTAAATAGTGAGTTAAATAGGTAATTTTAAAAAATGCTTTATTTTTCATAAGCATATTTTGATATATAGTAATACTTTTATCCAGGTAAAATTATCAGTTATTTTAACGTCAAATTTTTACAGTGAGTATCTTTTTGTTTTCTTAGAAATTTTACATATTTCAAATAAGTAAAACTCTTATAAATTTGTTTTTTGTAAATGTGTGATATTCTGTAGTCTAGTCATCCCTTAATCTCCTCATGTATAATATAATCACACTCACTTCCCCTTGTGATATATGGGAATTTTAGTAAATATACATACATGTACTCATGATAATAAAAGATTAACAGTAGAGCCAAGAAATAAATGAATTGCTAAAAGGAAAATAGTATCTTTTAAAAATTGCTATGGTATAGCATTCATAGACTCTTTCTGAAAAAATATATTTATTTATTTGGCTGCATCGGGTCTTAGTTACTTCTCTGTAGAGGTGGCGCACGGGCTTGCTTTCCCTGCAGGGAAAACAAGTTCAATCTCAGTGCAAGGATCGACCCCACACCCCCTACCCTGTAAGGCAGATTCTTAGCCCCTGGGCCGTCGGGGATGTCCCACATTCATAGATTCTTGTCCTCACGGAACTCTAGAATATATTTTTATAAAAGGAAAAGCACCTACAGTACAAATTGAATGTCTTTAAAGAAACTCAGTAACCAAAAATTCAACCTTAATCACAAGCTCTGCACACCCACCGCATTTTCTTAGATTTTTTTGTGTTCATGTTTTCTTTGATTTCTTGGAGAAAATAGGTTAATTCGCTTTTTCTCTAGATTCAGAGTATTCTGACTTGGGAGTCATGATTTTCTTTTATTCATCCATCAATATGCTGTCATCAAGAATCCTGCTTTTTTTTTTAAGAGTTCCAAAGGTATCTTCAATGCCTTGAAAGTCGTATTTGCCAATAGATGATGGTGGGGGACCATGTGGTGTATTCTAGCAGCTGTAAGAGTTCTCTATTCCTGGAAACTAGGGTGAATTAGAAAGTTGCTGAAAAGAATGGACAGTTAATCATTCATCAATTAATGCAGTGTTTTGTACATGCTAAAAAGTTAATGTTATATCCTGAAGGCCTCAGTGAGTCATTGTAGAATTTTAAACTGGTAAGTAAAAGAAGATTTTAACCTCTAAACTCAGTTCCTCTGCCCCAGATTTATTAAATTTGAGCTTTCTAGAGGAAAGAAGAATTTTATGTTAAAATTTAAATTTGATTAGATCTTATAGTCATTTCCCTGGCCATTTTTTATTTGCTCTTTTAGCAGTTAGAATGGTTATAGTTACCAAAGATCTAATTTAGAATGGCGCAGATATGAAGGGAATTTATTAGTTCACATAATAAAGAATTTTGGCGGTGTGGTGATTATAGATCAGTTAATTCTGAAACTTGATAGTATCATCAAGGACCCAGTTTCTTTGCAACTTTCTGTTCTGCCATCTTTAGAATTTTTGTTATTCTTCTCAGGTTTGTCCTTGTACAAGGACTGCCATATCTTCAATTTGGAATCCACACACTATGTTGTTCAAAGTCAGGTAGAACAACTGGCCCTTTCCTGGGTCCATCTTTAAGATTAAGAAGAACTTTCTGAAAGCTACTGCTCTCCTTTCCCCATTTGCCTCATGTGCCACTGGCCAAATTATAGCACATAACCTTTTTTATACCAGTTAATGGAATTGCAGTTGATGTTCTTAAGATTCATTTACTAATTAAGGTTTGACTCTGAGGCTAGGGAGAAGACCAGCCAGCGTCATTTGAAAAGTAATAATAAAAATCGGAATTCTATTAGTATAAAAGAACGTAGATAACCAGTGGAGCCCACTACTTTGATTTACTGATGTAGTTATGGATTTGTTTGTTCGTTTTTAAAATTGGTGGTGTTTCCCATGCCAAGACTTAGAAAGCAAGCCCATATTTGCCCCAAAATAGGAAAACCAAAACCTCTTTACATTTGTCAATAATGCTGATATTTTGCAATGAAGTTTTAGGTGATACAGACCTGCTATGGTGGGACTCAGTCTCTTTGAGGTTTACCCACTTTGAAAATCTTTAAAGACTTGGTTTCTGATCTGCAAAGCTGAGGATTGGATCCTAAACCATCTGATTTTACTCCTAACCATAGGACAGAGACTTTGCCTGGGACACAAACCTGCCAATCATCTCAGAAGACAGATTTCTGTCGTTGTTTCTGGTCAGGGGAATTCTTTTTGTGTCTATAAGGGACCAGGTTTTCAAAAACAAATATTTGGAATAGATTTGTCTGCTTTTTTTTTTTTTTTTTTAAGTCAGATAACCACACACACACACACAGTCGTAAGAACTTGCCTGCTTGAGAAGGGGAATGTTTAGTGGGAGAAAGACACTGTTGAAATAAAAAATTAATTTTTTTTTCAAAATAATACCTAGGTTTACTCTCAAATTTTATCTTGAGCCTCATTCTATTACTGCTGATATTTTTCCTATCAGCCATTTCTTTACTCAGAATTTTGTTGCCTTGCCATTCTTTGTTCCCATCTTAAAGACTGATGGTCCAGCTGCTAGTAAATCTCCATTCTGTTAACCTTCCAATTGCTTCATACTCTGAGGCTCCAGTACTATTAGGTAGTATTTAAATGCTACTTTCCTTCCTCCTCTGTGTTCTGTCTTTTCATCCCTGATTATACAGTGAGTACCTACCATGGGCCAGATAAAGTCCTGAGGGGTACAGTTTATTTACGTAGATCCTGTTAGATTTGATTATATGATACAAGTAATTCAATATGATTAAAATATAATGCAAGAAGTATTATGATAAAGTTCTACACAGGATACTGTTGGAGTATAGAGGAAGAACGCCATCTGAGACTGGGAAATAGAACAGTTCTTGGAGGAGCTAGTGGCTCTCATTGAACCTAAATAGTAGTTAGCCATTTTGAGAAATGGAGAAAGGTAAGTTTCAGGCAGAGGATACAGCAAATATAAAGCCATAAAGCTGTGAGAGAGCTTGACAATTAGTAGATGGAATGAGGATTGCTAAAGGATAGCTCCCAGAAAGGGGGTGTGTGTGATGGTGGGCAGGCAAAATAATACGTCATCGTTAGGAGTAATTACAACGGCAACCAAGTGAGAGTGATCAGAACCTAAAATAAGAGGGTGGCAGTGAGCACAGAGAGATGTCAGGAAAGGATCAACTGAACTTGATTGATTGGGTGTGGGTCCAGTGAAGTAAGAGCCATGGCTTTATTCATTCACTCAACAGAATACTGACTGAACACTTGCTGTGTGCTGGGCGCACAGTTAGAGCGATTGGAGGTACAAGTAGTGCTATAGATCAAGTTACTGTCCTAGTTACGGTTCAGTCTCTCAGTCGTGTTCAATTCTTTGGGACCCCATGGACTGCAGCACACCAGGCCTCCCTGTCCATCACCAACTCCTGGAGTTCACTCAAACTCATGTCCATTGAGTCAGTGATGCCATCCAACCATCTCATCCTCTGTCATCCCCTTCTCCTCCCACCTTCAGTCTTTCCCAGCATCAGGGTCTTTTCAAATGAGTAAATTCTTCACATCAGGAGGCCAAAATATTGGATTCAGCATAAGTTCTTCCAATGAATATTCAGGACTGATCTCCTTTAGGATGGACTGGTTGGATCTCCTTGCAGTTCAAGGGACTCTCAAGAGTCTTCTCCAACACCACAGTTCCAGAGCATCAATTCTTTGTTGCTCAGCTTTCTTTATAGTCCAACTCTCACATCCATACATGACTACTGGAAAAACCATAGCTTTGACTAGATGGACCTTTGTTGGCAAAGTAATGTCTCAGCTTTTTAATATGCCTAGTTATGTAGTAACTCACAGGATTGATTCAGGGGTGACACCCATGTTCTGGCTTGGGTGCCTGGGTGTACTGTGGTTGCCATTCACTTGAGGTTTGAGGGGGAATGTAATGAAATCAGTCTTAGGACAGTAAGTTTGAGGGGATGATGGGCTTTCTGGGGGAAGTTAGATATTTGGGTCAGGCTTCTGGAGGAGAGGGCAGAGTAAGAGATCTTAGAACCATATAGTAGTGATTGAAGTTTTAAAAACTATCATAATGTAAAATTTACTTGGGGTCTGTGTGTATGGCATTCACGTTCAATTAGTTTTAATACACACATTGATGTATTGTGCTGCTGCTAAGTCACTTGAGTCATGTCTGACTCTGTGCCATCCCATAGATAGCAGCCCACCAGGCTCCACCATCCCTGGGATTCTCCAGGCAGAAACACTGGAGTGGGTTGCCATGTCCTTCTCCAGTGCATGAAAGTGAAAAGTGAAAGTGAAATCGCTCAGTTGTGTCCGACTCTTCACAACCCCATGGACTGCAGCCTACCAGGTTCCTCCGTCCATGGGATTTTCCAGGCAGGAGAATTGGGTTGGGTTTCCATTGCCTTCTCCGATGTAGCTGCCACCACACAACTAGTGTGCATGACGGTGCAGATTCTGTTATGCTGTCCCTTTCTAGTCACAAGCTTCCCCCACCACTGCTAGTCCTAGAAACCAGTGCACTACTTATTCTCTGTCTCTGTAGTTTTTCAAATTTTTTCAAAGAATGTCATTTAATGGAAAATGGAATAATACAGCTTTTTTAAGATTGGCTCCTTTTGTTCAGCATAATGCCTTTGAGATTCTTCCAAGTTGGTCCTGCAACATTGTTGTTTTTTATTGTTGAGCGATATGCCATTGTATAGATATAATACAGTTTGTTTATTCATTCACATTGTTTATTCATTCACCCACTGAAGAACATTTGGATTGTTTCCCATTTTGGGGCAATTATGAATAGAGCCACTATAAACATTCATAGACAGGTTTTTGTGTGATCATAAGTTTTTATTTCTCCAGGGTCAGTGCCTAGGAGTAAGACTGTTGGATTTTATGGTAAGATTATGTTTAACTTTATAAGAGACTGCCACGCTGTTTTTCAGAATGACTGTACCATGTTCATTCTCAGCAGCTGTGTATGACAGTTCCGGTTGTTTCACATCCTTGCTAGCACTTGATATTGTCAATATATATTTTTTTCATTTTAGTCACTCTATTAAAATGTGTACTGGTATCTCACTGTGATTTTCATGTGCAGTTCTCTAATGGTGAGTGATGTGGAACATCTTTCCATGTGCTTATTTTGCTTTTTGTATATCCTCTATGGTGAAGCGTCTGTTTAGATCTTTTGTCTAGTTTTTAGTTAGGTTGTTTGTTTTCTTACTATTGAGTTTTGAGAGTTCATTGCATATTCTAGATATAGGTCCTTTTGGGGATATGCGATTTGCTTATTTTGTTTTTCTCATAACAGTGACTTTTGCAGAACAAAGTTTTAATTTTGATGAAGTTTAATTTATTTATTTTTTAAAATGGATCATGGTTTTGGTGTTTGTGTGTGTGCACACGCTCAGTCTCTCAGTTGTGTCCAACTCTTTGCAACTGCATGGACTGTAGCCCACCAGGCTCTTCTGCCCAAGGAATTTTTCAAGCAAGAATACTGATGTGGAGTGTGTTGCCATTTCCTTCTCCAGGGGTTCTTCCCCACCCAGGGATTGAACCTGCATCTCTTGCATTGGCAGGTGGATTCTTTACCACTGAACCACCTGGGAAGCCCCCAGTCATTTGGTATCATAACTAAAAACTCTGCCCAATATAGCCATAAAAATTTCTCTTACTTTTTTTCCTTAAAACTTTTAAGTCGTTTTAAGTCTTTTTATATTATGTCTGAGGTAAAAGTTGATGTGTACGTTTGTTTTTTTGGCATCTGCATGTACAGTTGTTCCAACACCGTTGTTGAAAAGGCTATATCCTTTTTGTTCTAATTGCCTTTGCACCATTGTCACAAATCAGTTAACTATACTTGCATGGGTCTGTTCTGCTCTGCTCAACTGTTTCCATCAGCTTACCAATACCACACTGTCTTGATTACTGTAGCTTTATAGTAAGTCTTAATACAGAGTACTGTGATTCTTACTTTGTTGTTTTTTCATACTTGTTTTAGATATTTTAGATCCTTTATCTTCCTATATACATTTTAGAAATGTATGAAGGATGTAACAATATATGAAAACATCCTTCTGGGATATTTGTTAGAATTGCATTAAATCTGTGGAATTGGAGTAGAATTGAAATCTTTCCATGTGGGATCTTCCAGTCCATGAACATATGTTTTTCATTTATTTAGGTCTTATTTGATGTCTTTCATCAGCACTTTGTAGTTTTAGCATACAGATCTTGTATTTGTTTTGTTAGCTTTGTAACTATTTCTTTTCTTTTAACTATTGTGTGTTTAAAGTTTTGGTTTCTAATTGTACATTGCTAAATATATAAAAGTGTAAATGAATAACTTAAAAATATGAATTTTTTTCGTGTTGTGCTGTGACCTTGCTAAACTTAATTCTTAATTTTAAGAGGTTTTTTGGGGGAGAGGGGCTTGTTTGCTTTGGATAGATTTGTTTGAATTTTTTAAGTGTAAAATAATGTCTTTTGAGAACAGGGATAGTTTTATTTCTTCCTTTCCAGTCTGTATGCACTGATGAGTACTTCTAGTCTGATGATGGCTAAGAGTGGTGAGAGGGTGTTCTTGCCTTGGTCATGATCTTTGGGGTTTACCACTAAATATGATGTAGGTTTTTTATAGATATTCTTTATCCAGCAGAGGAAATTTCCCTCTATTCCTAGTTTTTTGGTTTTTTTTTTTTATCATGAATAGATTTGAAATTTGTTAAATGCTCTTTCTACATCAAGTGATATGATCAAATGATTTTTCTTTGAATCGTTAATATTATGTGAGTGATTTGTTTTTGTTGTTCAGTCTCTAAGTCATGTCCAACTCTTTGCGACCCATTGGACTGTAGCCTGCCAGGTTCCTCTGTCATGGGATTTCCCAGGCAAGAATACTGGAGTGGGTTGCCATTTCCTTCTCTGGGGGATCTTCCCCACTCAGGGATTGAACCTGAGTCTCCTGTGTTGGCAGGTGGATTCTTCACCACCGAGCCACCTAGGAAGCCCACGTGAGTGATTATGTGAGTGATTTCCAAATGCTAGCTAGCTTGTTAGCATTCCCAGGATAAATCCCTCTTGGTATATGTGGTTGTTGTTGTTGTTTTAAATACATTACTGAATTTGATTTGCTAATACTTTGTTGAGGATATCTGTTTTTATATTCATGAGAGATGTTGGTCTATAGTTTTTTGCAATACCAGCTTTGATATCAGAGTGATTTTGTCTTCATAAAATGAGTTGGGGATTTTCCTTTACTCCTGTTTTCTGGAAGAAATTATGTAGAATTGTTGTTTCTTTAAATGTTTGTGAATGTAGAATTCACCTGTGAAACCATCTGGGCCTAGAGATTCTTTTTGTAAAGGTTTTTTAATCACAAACTTTATTTAATAGTTATAGGAATATCCAGGTTACTATTTAATCTTGGGTGAGTCTCAGTAGTTATTAATTATTTATTAAAAGACATGTTTAGAAATTCAAGTTTTGCTACTGACCAGCTATGTGACCTTGGGAAAGGTACTTTAAGCATTAATCTCTCCAGTTCTTAATTTGTTCATCTGAAAAATTAAAGAGTTAGATTGTCTTCTTTAAGGTTTCTCTCAGTTTTCAAATTCTGTAATTCTGGTAGAATGAGAATGTGTATGTTTGAAGTTTATGTGAAAGAATTGTGAGCCTCTGTTTTTTGTTTCATCTGTCAGTGTTTGAACAATGGTTTACTTAGATTCACTTTGCCTTTTAACAGAGAAGTTCTGTATTTTCTTCTTATCAGTGGATTATTTGTTGATGAAAAGGCATGGTTAGAGGCAGGCCTTTTTATATACTTATTCATGACATACTTAAATGGTATGTGAAAAGTTAGATTTATAAGCTATTTATATAAGAAGATGTGAGACATATCACATTATTTCTAATGTTATACTTTCTTGAAAAAACTATTAATTTAAAATTTTTTAAATGTTAGAAATATTTCTTTCGGTGATTATTCCTCTGACTCTTCATAATTTGGTAATTATTCTACTGATTTAAAAAACCACTCTTTTTTGGTGACTTAATAAAGTCTATAGATATTTTCTGTGAAATTCATTTTCAGAAGATGCATACTGCTGTGAATCCTGTACATTTATTGGGTTAAAAGAAAATGAAAGTAGCATACAGATCTGCTGCTGAAGGAAACAGTAAGTTGCAGGCTGCAGCTGGAGGATTTTACGTAGGCACCTGTGGGTTTGAGTGCGTTCAGTGTACAGACTGCAGTAGGAGGCTGGCACTGCCTCTGCTGGCTCCACTACACTCCTTCATTGCTGTTCTGCCGATCTCTCCACTGTCCAGAAGACAAAATGGTGCAGCACGTAGGGGGCATGGGGAAAAAATAACCATCAATATGAGCCAAAGGTGGGTTTGCTACACGGAATAGCAGAGAAAATTACTTAACAAGATGAAAAGCTTAGATATAGTTCAGTATGTCAGATATCCTTAGCTGTTTTAATATTTGATTATGGCCACTTAAGAATGAAAATGTATAGTTCTGAAATCTGCATGCCCTCTCTCTATAGAGGTTTCAGGTATATTGCATGTGTAGCATTGATAAATGCATGCCTGGCAGCTTATAAACAGATGTATATTTGTACTAAATATGTATAATGTGTATATAGAGAAATAGATGTACATATTCATGAATACATGAAGGTTTTTTTTTTAAGCACTAGGTTTTTTTAAAAAGTAAAGACTTACAGGTTTTTTATTTTCTGTTGCACATTTGTCGCAGCTCCTGGTACTGTCTCTGTCCTTATATTGTTCATTTTTATAATAGTAGAGAACATTAGTAGAGCATTCTCTGGTGAGATGGAAAATAAGTAGAATGAACACTGGAGTTGGCACTTAATATTTTATTGATGAGTGTGATGCAGTGTGCGTTCGCATTGCACATAGTCATGATTTAAATGATTACCTCTTTTAGGAAAGCAAAATGTTAGTAAGAACGGCCATGTTTTAGACAGTGAGTATAAAATAAGGAGAGGAAGTAGGACAAGTAAAATTTGTCTGTCCTTGGTTTCTTGAACAACGCTCAGCATTGACTCAAGGCACTGTCATTTCAGAAGTACAGTATAGAAACAATTGAACATCAAGCATAAAAAAAACCATGGAGGTTTAGTTTCCCACCCACTCCCGGAAGCACTTATGTACTCATATATTTTGGGTGTCCGTGACTGCATGTTACTGAGGAGCTGTCCAGTTGAGACAAGATATATTTACTTAAGCCACACCCAACAGACTCAGCTTTTTTATGCATTCGATCACTATTTTAATCCTGTGCTGATTTGTAAGCATCATATGTGGGATGCCTTTAAGTTGTAAAAAGAAAGAGAAGACTAGATTCACAGGTTCCAGCCGAATCTGTTCTGAATATCTGAGTTGTTATATTAATAGCACAGAAGAGCAGTGTTTTAAGTTATGCAGCGTGATCTCTAGCAGGGAGACAGAGAATATGAATATTTGTGTGGTTCCAGTATAAGTGTACTGCAAGTGTTCTGATCATATAGGTAACAGTGCTGCTGGTAGACTATTTTTTGGTTGCTGTTGTGGGTGTTTAATTGGGCTATGACATTTAGAGTTCAGATTCTCTTGTTTGAGAAGATATTTAAGTATGAAATACCTAATTTTTCTTTGCTTTAAAAAATTAGTGAAGATTAAGCTGAGTTTAAAAATCTATGTTTTATTCTATACTAATGTCATGTTGTATGTGCTAAGAATTAACTGTATGGCTATTTGCTGCTGTGTTGAATTACCTCACCCACTTTACTGTAGACAGAAATAAGGAGGATCAGTATTGATCTTAGTAGTCTGCAGAGGGCTCATATTTTATATTTTCAAAAATTCTTTCTTTTAGACAAAACAAGTTCATGCTATCTTCTCCCCCCAAAAGAAATATAACCTTCTCATCTGTACTATATTCCTTTGATTTTATAGAATGACACAGAAGAATAATATGGGATTTTTATGTGCCAACTTTAGTGACAATAGATAAGTAGCTATAGATGGAAATACACTATATTATTAGGATGTTTCATGTATCTAAGATGTTATATAACCCTGATGGAATGTTGCAGATGAAACAAAGAAATCTGATTGGTTCCTCACAAGACACAGCAGCCTTGAAATCCATTCTAACCAGAGGTTTCTACAGCAGTCTGGATGGTTAGTTAGCATCACAGTAAAAACAGAAAAATGCCTTGGAGACAGGGAGGGGTTTGGAAGCGAAAATGGTTAAAAACACTTTGGTAATCCTTACCCTTGAGCATTATATTTTCTTGCAGCTTTTTTCCCCCTTCAGACTCCTTGGTGTTGTTTATTGTTACTTAAAGGAAGTGTTGTATTCTATTAAGTTAACAAACTTTCTAGATAGTATTATTTAATGAGCTAGAAGAACCTCTTTAAAGAGTGTTATGTTAAGTGATGGAATGGGTTAATGAATAATATAATTTCAGAACATTTATTAAATATGGATGAGTGGGACTTACTGGGGGAAGAGGAAGGATGGGATGGAAAAGAGTTCTGAAGAACAGGACACTGGTAGAAACTCTTTGGCTCTACCGTTTCCCATCATATTAAAATTGCTTTAGATAATTTGTCATCTAAGACTTTAGTGATATTTGGTGAGGGCGCGTTAATATTGACATTCAAACAGCAGGCTATTGCAAGTCAAAACAGGTGAAGAATTGTTTGCTGTCTGCTGGCTACTAGAAACACCCTTGAGATGTGAGAATATATGTTAGCTTTTATATATTTATTATTCTTGGCTAGGTGGCCTGCTGGAATATAGTTATAAATTAGAGCACCAGATATCCAACCCTTTTATCCTTTTACAAAACATGTAAAATACACTTGTAGTTTATTCTATTAAAATTTGAAAAGTCTCATATTTAAACAGTGATAGGTCAACTTCACTTATAGAACCTGGGAGAAGGAGAAATTATTGTGTGCAGGAATGAGCATTTATATTAAGAAAATAATGATTGCGTTCAATTATCATACTGAAAAGAAGTAAAGAAGCATGTTTAAAGAGTTTATCTAATGTATCATTTTATTCTGATACAAGCCACCCATATCTTTTAGTTACATTTCTGTGCTTATTTTGTAAATTATCCGATATGCTAATAGAGTCAGGCTGAAGGCAGCTGGCTGCTTGTGTTACAAGCTGAAAACAAAATGGCTGGCAAAGATTAGCACTGTAAATTTTCGATAGAGAGCTGGATGCAATTAAGATATCTTTTGTTGAAGGAGAATGTTGCAAAGTAAGTTGATGAGGGAATAACTAGATGCTTTTGACAATAAAGAAACATCATTTTATTAAAGAAAATATACAAATACTCTTACAGAATAGAAACAAAAAGGTTTCACGCTAAAGAGAATGATTCGTTTTCAACTAAGCAATAAAGAAACTCTTGTTAATATTCATTCAACCATCTTTGTCTTTATCGTTCTAAGATTCAGGTAGTTTCTCAGGGTATTATTTATAATTTCACAGTAACAGTATAGTTAAGAATAAAAGAAATTTAAAAATGAAAACATTCTTAGAACAGAGGGAAATTTAGAGATAAGTTTCTAGAAGTTTTTTTCTTTGTGAATCTTTCAGATTAGCATTAGATTTATTTATTTATGAATTTTTAGATTAGAACCTTTCAGGAGGATAGAAGAAATAGAATAACGTACAAATTTAGAGATAAGAGTGAAAATATAGTTTAGAAAATGACAATGTCCATAGATTTGTATATTAGTAAAGATTTTTTTATGTGTAATAAGAAGCATTTTCCATTGATTTTTAGCAATTGTTGAAAGATTAAATGACATTAAAATTGTTGATGGCCTCGGATGGATTGAGAATTAGATTCAGGAATTGTTAATTACCTAGGGTGGAGAGAGCACATTAGGTCACATGCCTGTCTTTCAGTGTAAATGGCTATTTACTGTAAGGGAGCAAAAATGTAAATTTGTCATTTCCACTTCTCTAGCACATAGTACACTGTCCCAGCACTTAGTGGGTATCTAGAATGATGAATGAATGATAACAGCAAACACATACGCATACGTGCACAAAACACATACATAAATACAAAAAAACACATAAAAGACACACATACATACATACATAAATACACAGTTATATTCATTTAATTTTCACAACCTTATGGGGGAAAGTCTATTATTTTATTTTACTCATTTAGTAGCAGCAGAGATAAAGAAACGGAGACAGAGAAAAAGAAGTTAAATGACTTGACCAAAGTCATACAATATATGTTGGAGCCAGGATTTGTAGTTATGTGGTCCCAAAATCTTTGATCATATCTTCCTTCAGTAATTGAAGATTAAGATACACTAGTACTCAACAGTATCCGTAGCCCTCAGGAGCATATACTGTGACACACACTTTGTCAGAAACTACAGAGCAGAAAAAAAACCTTTCTGCTACATCTCTTTCAAAATTGCTATGATATTTTGTTTTCTAAAATGCTTTTCTACTACTTAGCTATTGCTGATGGTCCATTATCAGCTAATGCAGATGTCAGTTCTAAAAGCTATTTAAAAGTGAGAGCAATTGTAGTCAGGAAGCAGTTGGAAAACACATGAAGCTTTCTACACTCCACAAAATGACTGCCAACATCTAATCAATCAGTCATCAAGTCCCGATGATGAAAACTTCTGAATATTTCTCAACTTTGTCTTCTCTTTTCCTCTGCCATTTTCACATCTTTATATTAGGATTTCCTCTTTGCTCACTTAAATTATTAGGTTGGTGCAAATGTAACTGCGGTTTTGGACCATGAATTTTATTTTATTTTATTATTATTTTTTTTTTGTATGGACCATGAATTTTAAATTATTATAGCTAGGCTCAAACACATCTTTATAAATCTAAATAGGAACCATTACAATCAATACATTTTTTGCCAGGGAGAAGTAAGTTTATTTATTCCTGTAGCATAAAAATCGATGCTTCAGGACTTGATGAACTCTTGGAAAGCATTTTCTGCCTCCATCTGGTTGTGGAAGCGTTTTCCCTGCAAAAAGTTTTCAAAAAGCTTGAAGAAAGTGGTAGTTGGTTGGCAAGAGGTCAGGTGAATATGGCAGATGAGGCAGAATGTCATAGCCCAAATCATTCAACTTTTGAAGCTTTGTGTGGTTGGGCGTTGTCATGGAAAAGAACTGGGCCCTCTCTGTTGACCACTGCTGGCTGTAAGCATTGTGGTTTTTTGGTGCACTTCATCAATTTGCGAACACACTTCTCAGATGTAATGGATTCACTAGCATTCAGAAAGCTGTAGTGGATCAGACATGCAGCAGACCGCCAAATAGTGACCGTGACCTTTTTTTTGGTGCAAGTTTGACTTTGGGAAGTGCCTTGGAGCGTCATCTTGGTCCAACCACTGAGTTGGTTGTCACCGGTTGTCATGAAAAATCCACTTTTTGTTATATGTCACAGTCCAATCAAGAAATGGTTTGTTGTTCTTATGTAGAATAAGACAAGATGACACTTCAAAATGATGATCTTTTTGATTTTCAGTCAGCTCATGGGGCACCCACTTACCAGCTTTCTCACCTTTTCAATTTGCTTTAAATGCCTAATGACCATAGAATGGTCAAGGCTGAGTTCTTTGGCAACTTCTCATGTATTTGTAAAAGGATCAGCTTTGAATGATGGCTCTCAGTTGTTGTTGTCAATTTCTGATGGCCAGCCACTGCACTCCTCATCCTCAAGGCTCTTGTCTCCTTTGCAAAACTTCTTGAACCACCCTAACTGCATTAGCAGTTCCTGGGCCAAATGCATTGTTGATGTTGTGAGTTGTCTCTGCTGCTTTACAACCCATTTTGAACCTGAATAAGAAAATTGCTCAAATTTGCTTTTTGTCTAACATCATTTCCATAGTCTAAATATAAAGTAAACAGCAAGCAACAAGTCATTAGCAAAAAAGAGAAAAAGAAAGAATTGTGCATTAAAATGACATATAGTTCAGTTCAGTTGCTCAGTCATGTCCAACTCTTTGCGACCCCATGGACTGCAGCACGCCAGACCTCCCTGTCCATCACCAACTCCTGGAGTTTACTCAAACTCATATCCATTGAGTCAGTGATGCCATCCAACCATCTCATCCTCTGTTGTCCACTTCTCCCCCCTTCAGCCTTTCCTAGCATTAGGGTCTTTTCAAAAGAGTCAGTTCTTTGCATCAGGTGGCCAAAGTATTGGAGTTTCAGCTTCAACATCAGTCCTTCCAATGTATATTCAGGACTGATTTCCTTTAGGATGGACTGGTTGGATCTCCTTGCAGTCCAAGGGACTCTCAAGAGTCTTCTCCAACACCACAGTTCAAAAGCATCAATTCTTTGGCGCCCAGCTTTCTTTACAGTTCAACCCTCAAATCCATAACATGACTACTGGAAAAACCATAGCTTTGACTATGTGGACCTTTGTTGGTAAAGTAGTGTCTCTGCTTTTTAATATGCGGTCTAGGTTGGTCATAACTTTTCTTTGAAGGAGCAAGCGTCTTTTAATTTCATGACTGCAATCACCATCTGCAGTGATTTTGGAGCCCCCAAAAATAAAGTCTGTTACTGTTTCCACTATTTCCCCATCTATTTGCCAAATAACATAACCACATTTACTTAGAATGCATTCCAGTTTCAAATGGCAAATTTCAACAGTGCCAAAACTGCAATTACTTTTGCACCAACCTACCACTAAGTTTCTAGTGTCAGTGGCCTTTAAGGCTATTCTCTATTTTGCTGTAAGAATAAATTTTCATAAATACAAATTCCCATAACAAAATAAAATATAGCATGGATTTTTACTAGTTCTCCTTGCTGTAACCATATTCTGATACAGATACACACAGGCATAGGTAATACAAAGACTCAATATAGATATTTTGATTTTGGTAAAAGAAAAAAATTGATGTCCTTTTTTGGAGATGAGAAATTCCAGTATGAATATTATCTGTGAACAAGTTTTAGCTTAGTGTTGTGTGTGTTTTAAAATTTTACTAGGTGTTGGTATTCTCTCTGTATAATTCTGCATCTTGCTTATTTTGCTCTTGTTGGTGTATGTGGTTGTGGTTTATTTCTTTTAGGTGTTGTATGGTATTCAGTTTTATAAGCATATTTTAAAAATCCATTTCTCTCCTAATAGAAATTTGAGTTTATTTTAGTATGTGTTTTGTGTTACTACAAATGATGCTACATTGAATTCCTTACTTACATATCTAGGAGCTATACCTAGAGGTAGAATTGCCCAGGTGTAGGTTATTTGCATTTTCACTTTTCCTAGATAATTTCTCTTCTGTGTCACCGTATTAGTTTACACTCCTCTCAGAAGTGTTTGAGAGTTCCTGTTTTGCCATATCCTTGCCGACACTGACTTGGTCACACTTCTTCATGTTCCCCATTCTGGTAGGTGAAAGATAATACCCTACTGCTTTAATTTCTGTTGCCATAATTTTTAACAAGGCTGAATATCCTTCCATTGGCCTTTTAGATGTGGATTGGGCTTTCAGATTTCCTCTTTTGTTAACAGCCTCCTCATACCCTTTAGGTATTCTTCTCATGGATTATTTATCTTTTTTAAAAAATTGATCCAACCCACCACCTGTTTGTACAGATAGTTTTTACATTTATCTTAAATAACTCAGAAAAAATAAATAAGAATAAAATATCATAACATGTGAGTTCAGTTCAGATCAGTCGCTTAGTCATGTCTGACTCTTTGCGACCCCATGGACTGCAGCACGCCAGGCCTCCCTGTCCATCACCAACTCCCGGAGTTTATTCAAACTCATGTCCATTGAGTCTGTGATGCCATCCAACCATCTCATCCTCTGTCATCCCCTTCTCCTCCTGCCTTCAATCTTTCCCAGCATCAGGGTCTTTTCCAATGAGTCAGCTCTTCGCATGAGGTGGCCAAAGTATTGGAGTTTCAGCTTCAGCATCTGTCCTCCCAATGAACACCCAGGACTGACTTCCTGTAGGATGGACTGGTTGGATCTCCTTGCAGTCCAAGGGAGTCTCAAGAGTCTTCTCCAACACCACAGTTCAAAAGCATCAATTCTTCAGCGCTCAGCTTTCTTTATAGTCCAACTCTCACATCCATACATGACTACTGGAAAAACCATAGCCTTGACTAGATGGACCTTGTAAAAGGACCATGTGAAAATTATATGAAATTCAGATTTATGTGCATAAATTAAGTTTTATTGTAACATAGCCATATTACATAGTTATATAGTTATATAGCCATATTACATAGTTATATATTGTCTATGGCTGCTTTTGCACTATAGTGGCAGAGTGGAGTAGTTGCAACAGAAAACATGTTGTCTGCAAATATTTTTTCTCTTTACAGAAGCTTGTGGACCCTTAGATTGATTCACAGTCTGTGACATTCATGGCAGATATCTTCTGTCAGTCTCTGTCTGGTCTTAAAACTTTGTTTTTGGTTATGAGACTAAAACTCTAAACTCATATTGAATACAAGTTTAAATTTCTAATTTATTCATATTTAACATTCTTTCCCCTTATTTTGTTTCAGAAATCTTTCTTTAAGAGATAACAAATATATACTGTATTTTCTTAAAATGCTTAAAGTTGTGTTTTTCAGTTTCAAATTTTTAATTCTAGTTTTTCTCTTTTCCATTAATTTTTGGTGATAGGATTATGGTGTGAGAATGGGATCTAATTTTTTTTTTCCTCCTATGGAGAAAGACAATTTTCCCACCTTACTTGTTGTCTAGTAGCCTTTCCTTACTCTAGTGTTTTTTAGTAATGCTATTTTGTCATATTCAGAGTTCCTTTGTTTACATGAAAGTCTGTTTTCTGGTTCTTTATTCAGTTCCTTCCATATTCTTTGATTAAATATTTTTATATTTTGTTTGATCCTAATGATCTCTAGTATTCAACCACTTCATCATTGTATTCACATTTCCTGGTTTCTTGGGAGAAAAATATAGAATGGTAATACTCTAGTAAAAACCTTACTAATGACAAGCTTAAAGAAAGGAATATTATTTTTGAATTTTGTATATTATGTATATCAATAGAGTCAGCAAAAACAAGACCTGGACATGACTGTGACTCAGGTCATGAGCTCCTTATTGCAAAATTTAGGCCTAAGTTGAAGAAAGTAGGGAAAACCACTAGCCCATTCAGATAGGACCTAAATCAAATCCTTTATGATTATACAGTGGAGGTGACAAATAAGATTCAAGGGATTAGATCTGATAGAGTGCCCTGAAGACTATAGACAGAGGTTTATAACACTGTACAGGAGGCAATGACCAAAACCATCCCAAAGAAAAAGAAATGCAAGAAGGCACAATGGTTGTCTGAGGATGCCTTACATGTAGCTGAGAAGAGAAGAGAAGTGAAAGGCAAAGGAGAAAGGGAAAGATATACCCAACTGAATTCAGAGTGCCAGAGATAGCAAGGAGAGATAAGAAAGCCTTCTTAAGTGAACCATGCAAATAAATAGAGGAAGACAATAATAGAATGGGAAAGACTAGACATCTCTTCAAGAAAATTGGAGATACCAAGGGAACATTTCATGCAAAGATGGGCACTGTAATGGACAGTAATGGCAAGGACTTAACAGACGCAGAAGAGATTAAAAAGAAGTGGCAAGAATACACAAAAGAACTACATAGAAAAGAGTCTTAATGACCCGGATAACCATGATGGTTTGGTCACTCACCTAGAGCCAGACGTCCTGGAGTGTGAAGTCAAGTGGGCCTTGGGAAGTATTACCACGAACAAAACCAGTTGAGGTGATGAAATTCCCGCTGAGCTGTGTCAGATCCTGAAAGGTGATGCCGTTTAAGTACTGCACTCAGTGTCAGCAGATGTAGAAATGCAGCAGCGGCCACAGGATTGGACAAGGTCAGTGTTCATTCCAGTTCCAAAGAAGGGCAAGGCCAACGATGTTCGGACCACCGTACAACTACGCTCATTTCACCGGCTAGCAAGGTAATGCTCACAATCCTTCAGGCTAAGCTTTAGTGGTATGTAAGTCAAGAACTTCCAGATGTACAAGCTACATTTAGAAAAGGCAGAGGAATCGGAGATCAAATTGCTAACATCTCTTGGATCATAGAAAAAGCAAGGGAGTTCCAGAGAAATATCTACTTGTTCACTGATTACACTAAAGCCTTTGTGTGGATCCCAACAAACTGTGGAAAATTCTTAAAGAGATGGGAATACCAGACCACCTTACTTGCCTCCTGGGAAACCTGTATGCAGTCAGGAAGCAACAGTTAGAACCAGACATGGAACAATGGACTGGTTCCAAATTGGGAAAGGAGTACGTCAAGGCTGTATATTGTCACCCTGCTTATTTAACTTATATGCAGAGTACATCATGAGAAACGCTGTGCTGGAAGAAGCACAAACTGGAATCAAGATTGCCAGGAGAAATATCAGTCACCTCAGATATGCAGATGATACTACCCTTATGGCAGAAAGCAAAGAAGAATTATAGAGCCTCTTGATGAAAGTGAAAGAGGAAAGTGAAAAAGCTGACCTAAAACTAAGCATTCAAAAAACAAAGATCATGGCATCCGGTCCCATCACTTCATGCAAAAAGATGGGCAAACAATGGAAACAGTGACACACTTTCTTTTCTTGGGCTCCAAAATCACTGCAGGTGGTGACTGCAGCCATGGAATTAAAAGATGCTTGTTCCTTGGAAGGAAAGCTATGACAAACCTAGACAGTGTATTAAAAATCAGAGACATCACTTCACCGACAAAGGACCATATAATCAAAACTGTGGTTTTTCTGCTAGTCATTCATGGATGTGAGAGTTGGACCATAAAGAAGACTGAGCACCAAAGAATTAATTCAAACTGTGGTGCTGGAAGAGACTCTTTGAGAGTCCTTAGACTGTAGGGAGATGAAACCAGTCAGTCCAAACTGATTTCCTAAGGAAATCAACCCTGAATATTTATTGGAAGAACTGAAGCTGAAGCTCCAATACACTGGCCACCTGATGCAAACAGCCAGCTCATTGGGAAAGACCCTAATACTGGGAAAAATTGAGGGCAGGAGAAGAATGGGGTCACAGAAGATGAGTTGGTTAGATGGCATCACCAACTCAACAGACATGAGTTTGAACAAATGCCAGGAGATGGTAAGAGAGAGGGAAGCTTGGCATACTGCAGTCCATGGGGTCGCAAAGAGTCAAACACAACTTAGTGACTGAAAAAAACAGGGTCATGTTGTTAGCTTTATTAGCATTTTTTCTTAAGTCATTTTGATTGTGAATTTTCATTTTCCTTGCCATCATTATCACAAATAATACAGTAAAGATTAGGTATTACACATAATATCATGCTGAGTATTTGAAAAAAAAATTATGTATAAACCAGTGGCAGCAAAGTATCACTTAGGTATACAGGGTAAGAATAATTTATCTGCAAAAATTGAAGCTATTTAGATAATATATGATTTGTGGGCTTTTTTTACTTTGGTGTTTTCAGTGTCAGTGTATTTAAACCTAGTTATCAGTCAGAACAGAAAGATGCTGTGCCTCGGGAATGAAGTGGGGAGGGAGAGATTTGAGTTTTAGTCTGCCAGTAGCTATCTTTCTTTTTAGGGAATAAGAGAAATAAATAGGAAGGTTTCTTTTGTTGTGAACTATATGACATAAAATTCTGTGTTATTAGTGCAGTTGAAACTTATCTTCATATATGAAGGCTAGAATTTTGGGTGAGAAGCATTTTATCCTGACTCACTGAGTATATGGTAGTTATTTCTCAAGTTTCTGCTCTAGATATCCTGAGAATAGAGATCAGAAAATGAAAGAAAGCCAATATTAAGAAAATAAAGGGAGAGCTAATTAGAAATGAAGCTGAAAAAAAAATAAAACCTTATAGATCATGTTAAGAATTTTTATCTCTTCTGATGGGAGAGCATTTAAACATTAAAAGGGATAATGACTGGATTTGCATTTCTAAGTGATTACTCAGAAGAGTAATATAAATGTTCAGAAGAGAATGGATACAGGAATGGATGCAGATTGGATATGGAGACAGGAAGATGGATTCAAGAGATATTTAAGAAGGAAAATCGACAACATTTGGTGAGGAACTTATTGAGATGGGGAGCTCTGCTACAGAGTATCAGGTTTGAAGGGTAAGGAAAGGGTCAGAATTTCGTGTTTGGATATTTTGAGTTAGAAGTGTATTTAAGACATTGAAATAAAGATTTCAGAAAGCTAATTGTTATGTAGATGGATCTTTCCAGTTTTCATGCAGTTAGGTGAATAAGGAGTGCCCTCGTAGTAAAGCAGAAATGTTTGGGTTGAGAATCATTACTGAACTCTTATTTGAGAGTGGCTAACTTGGTTTTCAAGGGATTAAATTATTCTATTTTTGGCTCTTCATGTTTCCCTCCACCTAGTTCTAAATTTAGAAATTGATGCTGCTCTAAATCAGATTTTAAATTGACTCCTTGCTTAGAGTGACTTATTTTTTCTCTTTCCCAGTCTCCCACCTTCTATCCTATAACTTGGTTAATGACATTGTAATCAGTGCAATGAAATACCCAAGTTAATAATTCTAAGGCAGTCAGAGTTTCTTCCTTTTACTCATTTCACCTAGGCAAATTAATTAATTCAAGAGTTATTTTTTTGAGCGCATCTTTTGTATTGGATACTGTCCTAGGCATAGGGATAGAACAATGAATGCAAAATGATTTACCCTCTTGGAACTTAAATTCTAGTGGAAAACATGGCCAAAATTAAGATAAATAAGTAAAATGTAGAATGGGTTAGTGATAGCTACTAAGAAAAATGAAGCAGGGAAGGGAGAAAAAAGTATATCTGTATAAGTATGGTATGTGTGGGTGGAAACAATTTTACTTAGGGGTGGTGAGGGAAGGCCTCATAGAGAGGACAGTTAGGTATCAACCTGAAGTAGGTGAAAAAACAAGCCAAATGGATATCTAAGAAGAAAGTATTCCAGGCAGGGATTTTGATATGGGTACATTCTTGGGGTGTTTGAAGCATAGTAAGGGGAACCCAGTACCCCTCAATCAAGCCAGAGAGGCAAGAGTAAGTAGGAAGTGAAGTCAGAGAAGGGCTGAGGGCCAGATCATATAACACCTTGACCTATGAATTTTGACTTTTACTCTTATTAAGATGGGGGAATCTTTGAAGGTTTTTGAAGAGAAGAGTATCATAATCTGATTTGTGTTTTCATAGAACCATTCTGATTACTATGTTGAGACTAGATTGAAGCCAGGCAGGGGCAGGGAATCAGGTTATACATGAAGGTGGCTTGGACCAGTAGCAAAGGGTGAGAGGTAGTTTTGATATGTTATGAATGTATGGCTGACAGGATTTACTGTTGGCTTGTATGTGCAGTGTGAGAGAAAAAGATAGGTTAAGGATGACTCCAAGGTTTTTGACGTGAGCAACTAAAAGAGTGAAGTTGCTCTTTACAAAGATGAAGAGGGTTGTGAGAGCAGCAGGTTTATGGAGGAATATTAAGACATTAAATCTTGAGATGTCCTTCCAATATTCATAGTAGAGATGTAGGGTAGATAACTCCATAAATATGGAGTTCGTTCATGGATGAGGTCCAGGCTAGAGATATACATTTGGAAATCATCAGTGTATAGATGAAACATAAAACCACGTATCTGTTTGAGATAACCAAGGGAATTGCACAGCAAAGACTACAGATCAGAAAAATGAGCCCTGGGGCAGTACAGCATTTAGAGATGAGGGAGATGAGAAAGGATAAGCCAGGCAGACTGACGAAGGAGCCACAGAGGTAGGAAAGTGTGGGCTCTGGGAACCTAAGTGAAGAGAAAGCCCCAGAATGATTAACAGCATCACATGTTGTCAATCAGCCCAAAGATAAAACTGAGAACTGACCAGTGGATTTAGCAGTGACTTTATAGGCGATCTTGGTAAGTGTAAACTTTTTGGAGTAGTGTGGGCAAATGCCTGATGGAAATGTATTTAAAGAAGAAAAAGAGAAAGAAAATTGATGATAGTGCTTAGAAACAACTCTTTTAAATGGGTACAGAGTCTTTGTTCTGAGTCCCAAATAGTCCATGAATCTAGCTTTTCCTCTATATTCTTAACGTTAGTGCATTTATTCAGGCATTCTTTCCTATGGACTTATTGGAGCTATCTCTTTGCCTTTAGCCTGTGACCCCATAGTGCCAGTTTATATACGCATTCCAAATTTATCTTCTCGGAACACTAGTCAGATCATGCTCCTCCCCTGCTTAATGCCTGTCATTTTCTTCCCCCCGCTTACAGGAGAAAGGTCAGATTGATCATCATGAATAATGATTATGCCTTGTGTGATTTTGCCTCTGCCAACTTTTCTACTTTTATATCCTGCCTCTTCCCCCTACTTGCTATTCTCTAGCCATTATTTTGAACTTCTAGCTATTCTTCTAACTTCTTGCTATTCTCTAGCCATCTTTTTGAACTTCTCTCAGTACACGATGTTCTTTTATTCCCAACTGTCTTTGCAAATAAAATCTGGTACTGTTCCTGAACATCCCGTCGCCATACTTTAGAGGTTGTGACTCCCCTGAGGCCCAGGTTAATAGAAAGAAGCAGAGGCTATTCTAGTTTCTAGAATCTTAGGAAACTTTACATTTAGATTAAAAAATTCTTAAAGAGATGGGAGTACCAGACCACCTGACCTGCCTCTTGAGAAACCTATATGCAGGTCAGGAAGCAACAGTTAGAACTGGACATGGAACAATGGACTGGTTCCAAATAGGAAAAGGAGTACGTCAAGGCTGTATATCGTCACCCTGCTTATTTAACTTATATGCAGAGTAGATCATGAGAAATGCTGGGCTGGAAGAAGCACAAGCTGAAATCATGACTGCCAGGAGAAATATCAATAACCTCAGATATGCAGATGACACCAACCTTATAGCAGAAAGTGAAAAGGAACTAAAGAGCCTCTTGATGAAAGTGAAAGAGGAGAGTGAAAAAGTTGGCTTAAAGCTCAACATTCAGAAAACTAAGATCATGGCATCTGGTCCCATCACTTCATGGGAAATAGATGAGGAGACAGTGGAAACAGTGTCAGACTTTATTTTGGGGGGCTCCAGAATCACTGCAGATGGTGATTGCAGCCATGAAATTAAAAGACACTTACTCCTTGGAAGGCAAATTATGACCAACTTAGATTGCATAGTAAAAAGCAGAGACATTACTTTGCCAACAAGGGTCTGTCTAGTCAAGGCTATGGTTTTTCCAGTAGTCATGTATGGATGTGAGAATTTGACTATAAAGAAAGCTGAGTGCCGAAGAATTGGTGCTTTTGAACTATGGTGTTGGAGAAGACCCTTGAGAGTCCCTTGGATTGCAAGGAGATCCAACCGGTCCATCCTAAAGGAAGTCAGTCCTGGGTGTTCATTGGGAGGACTGATGCTGAAGCTGAAACTCCAATACTTTGGCCACCTCATGCGAAGAGCTGACTCATTGGAAAAGACCCTGATGCTGGGAGGGACTGGAGGCAGGAGGAAAAGGGGACGACAGAGGATGAGATGGTTGGATGGCATCACCGACTCGATGGACATGAGTTTGAGTGAACTCCAGGAGTTGGTGATGGACAGGGAGGCCTGGCCTGCTGCGATTCATGGGGTTGTAAAGAGTCAGACACGTCTGAGCTACTGAACTGAACCAATCATCTCAGTAATATAACTTATCAAGCCCAGTACAAATTTGGACATCAGACTAGGATGTTAACTGTATGTTAAACTCTTCTCTGCATTACGCAGTATGAACCCCATTTAGTCTACAACATCGCCACACCCAAGTCACTAAAATAAATGATAGTAAAAGGTAAACAGAAGAAAAGAGATCAGAGAGTAAACCTATGATTATAATCTTTGTCCTCAATTGAGAGATCATATCCTTCCATGCAGTTAGTAGCTTTGACCTCCAGCATTAGCCCTGGAAAATTTCAGATGGATTCAGTTCATCACTATCACAGCACAACTTAATCTCTCCTCATGTTTCCCAACTATTGCTGCAATTTGGAATCATCCAGGGAGCTTTAAAGAAATGTTCCTGTCTGGGATTCAGGCTCAGTCATTCTTATTTAAATTGATTTGGGATAATAGCTGGAGTTTTGAATATGTTTCAAAATCCCTGGGTTCCTAGATCATTCTGATGTGCAACTGAGATTGAGACCCATATATGTCCTCCTCAGCATCAGGTTTCAATAGATAAGAACACTAAATATAAAGTATGAAGTGAAGTGAAAGTCACTCACTTGTGTCAGGCTCTTTGCGACCCCATGGACTGTACACTACATGGAATTCTCTAGGCCAGAATACCGGAGTGGGTAGTCTCTCCCTTCTCTAGGGGATCTTCCCAATCCAGGAATTGAACCCAAGTCTCTCACATTGCAGGTAGATTCTTTACCAGCTGAGCCACAAAGGAAGCCCAAGAATACTGGAGTGGGTAGCCCAGTAGATCCTTCTCCAGCCCTTCTCCAGAACATCTGCCCTTCTCCAGCAGATCTTCCCAACCCAGGAATCAAACCAGGGTCTCCTGCATTGCAGGTGAATTCTTTACCAACTGAGCTACCAGGGAATCTCTTAAAAAATGCATGTGTATATATACAATTATTGTTGACATTCATTAATCTTTTTAACTATTATAAATTGCTATGCTAGACTTTATTTTAAAATAAGCTTCAACTTCACAGAATGTAAAAAAAAATAAATTGACAGAGACAAAGAAACCCCCAATTTCTTTAGGCTCTATCATTCTGTACATCTAAGAAGTATTTATGTGTGGAGATATCTGTGCCTACTAGGAAACTCCATGTGGAGAAGAAAACTGTTAGATCAAGCTCAAGAACTTTAGTGAACTGTACTGAGTACCCAATCCAAGGGGAAGAAGTTTGAAATCAGAGATTATTTCAAATTCACTTTGGAATTTTTTCATCTCCTACAACCATATTGTTTGAGCTCCTTAACATGTCATGGTATGTCTGTGTATAGATGCAAAAATGACTCTATTCCCTTTTGCAGGGAGGTGACCTCGAATAGTGGAGAAGAGAATGGTTCTTAGAGAATCAGGCCATTTCAGAACTGAGTCCTGCACTTAATAACTCTGTAGTTGTGACCGTTTTTGCTTAAAGTCTCAGCTCTTGTTTCTTGATCTAGTTTAAAAAAAAAAGAAGAAGAAAAAAGCTAATATTTATCTCATATGGTTTTATTGTGAATTGAGTGACATAAATTCATAAGGCGTTGACCATAGTGCCTGGCACATATGTAGACCAAGTAGGTAATGACTATTTTCATTAATATTGGCACAGTCTAAGAAGCTTGAGCTTCACTTTTTCCTTTTCAGTTGTGTAGGATATTTAACGAGTTTCATGCTATTAATAGCGTGTCCTCCTGAAATGATATGATTAGGATGGCAATTTGCCTCTGTGTCTTTCTCCCCAAAACCTATAAACTGAGTCTAATCCCAATCTAATCATGAGAAAAGTATTAAACAAACCCAACATTTTCTGGATCATAGAGAGAGCTAGGGAATTCCAGAAAAACATCTACTTCTGTTTCATTGACTATGCCAAAGCCTTTGACTGTGTGGATCATAATAAACTGTGGAAAGCTCTTAAAGAACTGGAAATACCAGACCATCTTACCTGTCTCCTGAGAAACCTGTATGCGGTTTAAGAAGCAACAGTTAGAACCCTGTATGGAACAACTGGTTGGTTCAACATTGAGGACTACGGCAGGGCTATCTGCTGTCACCCTGTCTGTTTAATCTATACGCTGAGCACATCATGAGAAATGCCAGGCTGGATGAGTTACAAGCCAGAATCAAGATAGGCGGGAGAAACATCAACAAACTCAGATACACAGATGATACCACTCTAATGGCAGAAACCAAAGAGGAACTACAGACCCTCTTGATGAGGGTAAAAGAGGAGAGTCAAAGAACCACCTCAAAACTAAATATTAGAAAAATTAAGATCATGTTATCCAACCCCATTACTTCATGACAAGTAGAGGGGGAAAGGTGGAAGTGGTGACAGATTTCCTCTTCTTTGGCTCTAAAATCACTGCAGATGGTGACTACAGCCGTGAAATCAGATGATTGCTTCTTGTCAGGAAAGCAATGACAAACTTAGACAGTGTGTTGAAAAGCAGAGATGTTACTCTGCCAACAAAGGTCCATATAGTCAAGGCTATGGTCTTCCCAGTGGTCACGCATGATTGTGAGAGCTGGACTGTAAAGAAGATGGAGTGCTGAAGAATTGATGTTTCCGAACTATGGGGCTGGAGAAGACTCTTGAGAGTCCTCTGGGAAAGCAAGATCAGACCAGTCAGTCTTAAGGGAAATCAGTCCTGTGTATTCATTGGAAGGACTGATGCTGAAGCTCCAGTATTTTTCATGTGATGTGAACAGCTGACTCATAGGAAAAGTCCCTGATGCTGGGAAAGATTGAGGGCAGAAGGAGAAGAGGGCGTCAGAGGATGAGATGGCTGGATGACATCACCAATGAAATGAATGTGAACTTGGGCAAAGTTCAGGAGATGGTGGGGGACAGGGAAGCCTGTTGTGCTGTAGTCCATGGGGTTGCAAAGAGTTGGACACTGCTGGGTGACTGAACAGCATCAGCAACCACTTAGTGTTAGGCTTGTACACCTTGAAAGCACAGTCATCAGTTTTTAAAATACTGACATTATTGCTGGTGATTGCTCCATTTACAATTAGCAAAACTGTTTTGCTTCCCTGTTATTAGTCATCATCACTGATGCATTAGCTCTATCATGAGAATCAAAACATTCTTTTAGCAGAACTTTTCTCGAGCTACAGATCAGACTTTCTAGGACATTTTGGATGCCTTAGGCAAATATAAATTAATAACTCATCATAAAGAAGTTAACTCTTTTTTTCTATTCAGAGTCTACAAGCTAGGTCTATGAAAACCTGTGAACTAGGCAGTTTTATATTCTGGCAAACTTTGAAAATATGCTTTTGAAAAGCATTAGCTATGGTACTGATGGCCTGCTAATCGGTTGTTTGTTTGGTATGCAATCCTTCGTTTTCTCTTTAGAGAAACTCTGTATATGTCTTCTTAAGAACTAAATAAAACTTTTAGGTGGATCTGAGCTTCCCTATGAATATTTTTATTGAAAGATAAAGATTATACTTCTCCAGGGGATCTTCCCAACTCAGGGATCGAACCTGGGTCTCCTACATTACAGGCAGATTCTTTACCATCTGAGCCACCAGGGAAGCCCGTATAGAATACTTTTGAAAACTACTAGCTGTAGTACTGATGGCATGTTAACCAGTATATTTTGTCTGGTATAGAATGTTACCTTTTCTCTTTAGAGAAACTCTGTGTATGTTTTCTTAAGAACTAAATAAACTTTTAGATGGACCTGGGCTTCCCTGTGAACATTTTTATTGACAAATAAAGATTATGGAGATTGAAGTGGAAGATAAGGTCAGTAGTGCTTTAGAATGATGCTGCTCATCTTTTCTTTTTATAACAATAGTTGGGATAAGAAAAGAAAAACACTAACTTCTAAAACTGTGTCTCAAATCATTTCAGTACCACTTTTTATTGTTTTCCTTGACTTGATTTGATAAAGGCATTAATTTTAGAGCTGGGCCTTGACAAAATTAATTCAACTTCTTTTTTTTAAGGAATAGCTATATATTGCAAAGTTGGCCCTGAAAATACCATATGAATAAGGCTTTCAG
This sequence comes from Muntiacus reevesi, assembly GCF_963930625.1. Taxonomy (NCBI): domain Eukaryota; kingdom Metazoa; phylum Chordata; class Mammalia; order Artiodactyla; family Cervidae; genus Muntiacus; species Muntiacus reevesi. The sequence continues at coordinate 15,141,541 of NC_089266.1, read as the reverse complement.
AGACAAGCTTTGAACATTTTACAGTCCAGAGATAGTCATATAAATAATTATTATTCAGTGTGGCAGTGTTGTAAAACAGATAGGTGTAATGTGCTTTGGAAGCACAGAAGAGGGAACATTTAATTCTTTCTGATAGGCCTCCAGAAAGTCTTTACAAAGAAGATAGGAAATGACATTTAAGCCATCTTTTGGTGAAAGGATGTTGTTGATCATGACGATGATAGATGAAGAGTACAGTTATCATTTAATAAGTGTCTGCTTGGTGCCAGATGGCATGCTGTGTTTACTCTTACACTCATTTCTCACCACAACTTCATAGGGTATTACTGTATCAACTTCACAGAAGTATGTAAATGAGTGATCATGACCGTATTCTAATAAAACTTTATGGACACTTAAAATTTCAATTTTATGCCATTTTTATTTGTCACAAAATACTATTTTTTAAACTTTTTTCCAGTTACTTACAAATGTAGAAACCATTCTTAGCTCACTGGCTGTCTTTTTAAAAAAAAAAAAAGGCAGCAGGATAGATTTGGCTTGTGGACTAATTTACTGACCTGTGCTTAATATGACGAAGGAGATTTATTGGGTAATAGAGTAGTTTTCTTCAGTAATTCAGTGTTCACAAGGATCTTGGTGTTTTCTATTTCTCTGCCATAACTTTCATAGTGTTAACTTGATCCCATAGTTTATTCCCCCTTGTGTTTATAAGATGACAGAATATCCAGGGTCTCCATGGGTTATCTTCCATGTCTAGGGAGAGACAAGACCTTTCCCAGAAGCTCTTTCTAATCTCTCTTGAACTTAATCCATTTAGATTTTACCACTTCACAGGAGCCGTACTAAATCAAATACATTGAACAAATTCAGTGATCAGTTCTCACTGTTTATATTACTTGATCTATCAACATTTGATCTTTTCCCTTCCATGAACTCTTTACTTGACTTCTGTACTCTTCTGGTTTTGTTCCTCTTCTCTGGCCACTACTTCTTATTGTCTGCTGGTCTCTCATACCCACAGCCTCTGCATATTGAATTCAGCCCCAAGGCTTAGACCTCTGACCTCTTGTCTCTGTCTCTTGTCTATACTTCCTTGGATATCATGCATTTTAAATGTGATTATGTAATGACTGTATTCATGTATGTCTGTCCATATCTGCTTTTTTGTCTAATAGGCATCTCAAACTCAATATGTCCAAAAGAGAGGTTCAAACACTCTTCTCAGCCCCAAACCTGTTCTCTCACAGTCTTCCCTTTTCAGTAAGTTGCAGATCCATCATTTACCCCAAACATCAGAATTAATCCTGACTTCTTTTCTTTATTTTTCTCTTCTGACAGCAGATTCTCTCCACTACACCTTCAGAATATATCCAGAATCTGACCCCTTCTCACCACCACTACACTCCGTTAGTCCTGGTGTTCATCTTTTCCTGGGTTTTTGCAGTAGACTCTTAGTTGGTCTCTACTTCTCTTCTCTTTCTACTTCAGTTCCAAACCACTACCCCCACTACCTTAATGATTTCTTTGTTATTGTAAAAGGCAGTGGAGGGTCTGGGAATGAAGCCAGATTTCTGAAACCAGAGACTTAATTTTAGGAGTACTGTTAGGTTGGTGCAAAAGTAATTGCAGTTTTTGCATTGTTGAAATTTTCCATTTAATGTTGGAATACATTCTAAGTAAATGTGGTAATTTTATACATAATTTTAATGTACATTTCTCTCTTTTATGTTTATTTTTTGTAGATGACATTACTTGATGTTTATTTTATATTTATTTTAGACTGTAGAAATGATATCAGACAAAAAGCAAATTCGAGCAGTTTTCTTGAGTCCAAAATGGGTCATGAGACAGTGGAGACAAGTCACAACATCAACAATGTATTTGGCCCAGGAACTGCTAATGAATGTACAGTGCATTGGTGGTTCAAGAAGTTTTGCAAGGGAGATGAGAGCCTTGAAGGTGAGCACAGTGGCTGGCCATCAAAAGTTGACAACAATGACAGTTGAGAGCTGTCATCAAAGTTGATTCTCTTACAACTACACGAGAAGTTGCCACAGAACTCAGCATCGACCATTCTACAGTCATTTGGCATTTGAAGCAAATTGGAAAGGTGAAAAAACTTGATAAATGGGTGCCTCGTGAGCTGACAAAAAATTGTCATTTTACAGTGTCTTCTCTTACTCTGTGGAACAGCAGTAAACCATTTCTCGATTGGAGTGATGACCAGCTCAGCGGTTGGACCAAGAAGAAGCTCCAAAGCACTTCCCAAAGCCAAATTTGTACCAAGAAAATGTCATGGTCACTGTTTGGTGATCTGCTGCCCGTCTGATCCACTAGAGCTTTCTGAATCCTAGCAAAACTATTACATCTGAGAAGTATGCTTAGCAGATCGATGAGAAGCCCCGAAAACTACAACACCTGCAAGCCAGCATTGGTCAACAGAAAGGCCCGACCACACATCGCACAACCAATGCTTCAGAAGTTAAATGAATTGGGCTACGAAGTTTTGCCTCATCCGCCATGTTCACCTGACCTCTTGCCAACTGACTACCACTTTTTCAAGTATCTCAACTTTTTGCAGGGAAAACACTTCCACAACCAGCAGGATGCAGAAAATGCTTATAAGAGTTTGTTGAGTGCACAATTTTTTTATGCTAGAACAATAAACAAACTTATTTCTCATAATTAAAAATGTGTTGATTGTAATAATTCCTATTTTGATTAATAAAAACATGTTTATAATGATTTAAAATTCATGGTCTGAAACCATAATTACATTTGCACCAAGCTAATACTAACTGTGATTTGGGGGAAGTTCACTTTACTTCTCTCAATCTGTCTTACGTTTAAAATGGGCATAATACTTGTTTCCTGGAATTAGTATTAAATGGAATAATGTAGAGACCTACTGAACCCATTGCCAGTAGAGAATAGATACTGAACAAATTGTAGTTCTTTTCTCTTTTCTACACCCAACTAATGAGCAGTTTTTCATCTTTTCTATTTATCATTGTGCTTATGTAGCCAGTGACCATCTTCTGTACTTATCTTTTTGTAAATAGCCCTTGGCTAATAAATAAATCCACCTTTTGTTCCTGGGTCTTTTGCATTTTCATTACATCCTATATGCCACCTAGTATGGCTCAGAGGGTAAAGCGCCTGCCTGAAACGCAGGAGATCTGGGTCAGGAAGATCCCCTGGAGAAGGAAATGGCAGCCCACTCCAGTACTCTTGCCTGGAAAATCCCATGGATGGAGGAACCTGGTAGACTACAGTCCATGGGGTCGCAAAGAGTCAGATACGACTGAGCAACCTCACTTTCTTTTCTTTCTTTCATGTCTGCCCTTGTTGGCATTAAGTGTATAGAATTCTTGCAGATTCACACCAGATAGTAAAACTTTATGTGCATAATAGATTATATGTATGTAGTCATAGTGCCTCCCACCCCTTCTATTAAGGTCATATATTTATGCTTCTAAAGGAGGATTGAAGACAATCAACTTTAAAATCTTAATTCACAAAATCAAATCTAATTTTTATTCTGGCACATTATCTAACTGAGAATGCTTTAGTGGGCTGAGGCTACCTTATTTTTAAGCTGTAATATTTTGATCCTGGACTGAGAAGAATCATCATTTAAAGTATCCTTTGCTTGCAGGAAAGAAAACATTTGTCTTAGAATTAGTTAGGCACAGTCTTATTAGACTTTCTCTAACTTAAATTCCTTCATAGGAAATCACTAAATACGGAATATCTGTATGTGGTTGGTTTTTGTTTGTTTGTTTGTTTAACTAACACTGTTGTAGTGCATTTATAACCTGAGTTGAAAGCTGTTCACCTTAGGAAGTAAATATTCCTATGACATTTTTCCCTTTTAAATAATGGATGAGGAAGTCTATTAATAATGTTTCTTAGTATTAAAAGTGTATTGTTCTATATTATTTGCTGGATTTAATTTAGGATGCTGATTAAAAAAAAATGTTCTCTGATCCAGGAAAAGTAAGCTCTGATTTCAAAAGCTAGCACTTAAGTTGGACAGTCAAGTCTTTTTTTTTTTTAATTTTGTACCTGTTATAGATAAAGACTATGCCAAAGCCTTTGACTGTGTGGATCACCACAAACTGTGGAAAATTCTTAAAGAGATGGGAATACCAGACCACCTGACCTGCCTCTTGAGAAATCTGTATGCAGGTCAGAAAGCAACAGTTAGAACTGGACATGGACCAACAGACTGGTTCCAAATAGGAAAAGGAGTACGTCAAGACTGTATATTGTCACCCTGCTTATTTAACTTATATGCAGAGTACATCTTGAGAAACGCTGGGCTGGATAAAGCACAAGCTGGAATCAAGGTTGCTGGGAGAAATGCCAAAAACCTTAGATATGCAGATGACACCATCCTTATGGCAGAAAGTGAAGAGGAATTAAAAAGCCTCTTGATAAAAGTGAAAGAGGAGAGTGAAAAAGTTGGCTTAAAGCTCAACATTCAGAAAACTAAGATCATGGCATCCGGTCCCATCACTTCATGGCAAATAGATGGGGGAAACAGTGAAAACAGTGTCAGACTTTACTTTTGGGGGCTCCAAAATCACTGCAGATGGTGATTGCAGCCATGAAATTAAAAGACGCTTTACTCCTTCGAAGGAAAGTTATGACCAACCTAGATAGCATATTAAAAAGCAGAGACATTACTTTACCAACAAAGGTCCATCTAGTCAAGGCTGTGGTTTTTCCAGTGGTCATGTATGGATGTGAGAGTTGGACTATAAAGAAAGCTGTGAGTGAGTGAGTGAAGTCACTCAGTCATGTCCAACTCTTTGCAACTCCGTGGACTGTAGCCTACCAGACTTCTCCATCCATGGAATTTTCCAGGCAAGATACTGGAGTGGATTGCCATTTCCTTCTCCAGGAGATCTTCCTGACCCAGGGATAGAAGCTGGGTCTCCCACTTTGTTGGCAGATGCTTTACCATCTGAGCAACCAGGAAAGTCACCAAGAAAGCTGAGTGCCAAAGAATTGATGCTTCTGAACTGTGGTGTTGGAGAAGACTCTTGAGAGTCCCTTGGACTGCAAGGAGATCCATCCAGTCTATCCTAAAGGAGATCAGCCCTGAATATTCATTGAAAAGACTGATGCTGAAGCTGAAGCTCCAATAGTTTGGCCACATGATGCAGAGAACTGACTCATTTGAAAAGACCCTGATGCTGGGGAAGATTGAAGGTGGGAGGAGAAGGGGATGACAGAGGATGAGATGGTTGGATGGCATCACTGGCTCAATGGACATGAGTTTGGGTAAACTCCGGGAGTTGGTAATGCACAGGGAAGCCTGGCATGCTGCAGTCCATGGGGTCTCAAAGAGTCAGACACACCTGAGCAATTGAACTGAACTGAACCTGTTATATCAGTGGGCTTTCCTCTGTGAAGTTCAAATAAGTGTATTTGAAGAAAGTTTGAACATCTTAACTCAAGCTTGATGAGTAAATTTTAACTTCACAGACACAGCTCTGTTCTACCTTCTACACTCCAGGGTGAGGTAATCAGTCTTATGCAAATAGTTTGACTTGCTTGATGACTGAAGGTCTTCTGTTTTGTCCATAAATGTAGATGTATGTATAATGTGTGCGAGGTCTTATCTGTAGTGAAGGAATTGTGTCTTAAGCAAAGCAAAAAGATTTAAAGTACTGTACATCATTGCAGTCTTGCTGTTTTGGATAATGGAGTCATTGATTGCATAAGCATACTACAAACACTTTTAAAGAACTTGAACTTTTTTTCTACACCATCTTGGGTCAGGGGTGAGTTTATTATTTTTAAAAAATCTTTAACTGTTTACTTTTACCTGAGAGTTGATCTCAACACTTAAGACTAGCCTCCTCTGGGGTAAGACATGGTTAAGATTTCAGTCTTAGAGGAGTGAATTGCTTAAATTTACTGCCATGGATTTCAGATTTAATTTTTAAAATTCAGGCAATTAAAACATTTTAGATTATGATGATATCAAAATTGATGACTTTTTGTCTTGCCTTTGGCTGGATGACTCAAAACTATCTTAAACCATTACTGTCTGTATTTTTCTTGTAGGTTGTTTTATTGATACCCCAACATTTTGCAGACCATGCAAATTTAATACCATTTGAAGTCTTGTTTTTTATTTCTTTTTCTCCTTTTATTCTTTAGAAAGACAGTGCTGGTAGGTGGAAATGTCTGTATTTTAGTCGTATTATTTATCACACACTTGAAGGGCATGTTTTGATGATAAAACAGAATGTGATGTGTATAATATAATTTTATTCACTTGGAAAAATGAAAATTTAAGACATGCCTGAATATGAGTGTTGCTCATTGTAATTTATTCCCAAGTGAAAAAGAAGAAAGAAATTTGCATTAAAAATTAGATGATTACTAGTAAGGAAAATTGACTAGGAATATACTTACACATCCTTATACAAGATGCCACAGATTTCTGGTACAGTTGTATCTTTTCATAAAATGAACCATAATTTCATAGTAATTTAGGACTTCATAATACTTTTTTTTTTCCTTTATCTGTTGAGAGACCTGGGTTGGTTGTTTGACCTGTTGAATTTCCCATAGTTGGTATTTTGTTGATTATACACTCAAGAACAGTTCAACCTGTTTTTTTTTTTTCTTTTCTATCTTTTAGTTTTCCTGAAAAGTGATAGCTAGATCCAGAGGTTTGACCAGACCCAGGTTTGATTGCTTTGGCAAAACTGTGTTTGTTGTGTTTCTATTATCAGGAGGTATATCATGTCCAGTTTTGGTGGGTTTTTTTTTTCCTCTTTTTTGATGTTATTAGCCATCGTTGCTTGATGCCTACAGAGATATTAATTAATTTCAGGTTGTGAAATAGTGGTGTTTTATCTTTTGTTTCCCACTTATTACCTGGAATAATTTTAAAGAGAGCTCTTTCTTATATACTTTTTGGCTACTAGTACAGTTCATATAGGAAATGTGAGATAAATTGCTAAATCTTTCATTTCCCCAGTTTTCAAGATAATGAACTAGGTCCCTCTCAACCTCAGAAAGTGACCAGTTAGTGTGTTGGTGCCTTGATTTTTTTTCCCCCCTCCTTTTTTCTTTTTTCTCAGCGTCATTATGGTCTGCAGTCAGTTGTACCCTTAGTTAGTTAGTTCTTTGGTAGAGCTAGAAAGAGGTCCATGGGACAATGATACTCCCTGAGTTATTGCATTGTTCATAAGCTGTTTCACTCAGTCTTTTTGATGACCTCAGTTTTACATTGTTTTTTATGGTGTCTGTACTGTTGCATATGTCACGGTGATACAAGTTCATCTAGTACATTTCCTTTGATAAACCAGCTAGTTCTTTAAGAAATTCTGATTTCTTTTAATGGAGAATGGCATTTTAGGATCACAGCCTGGGCCCTAGGGATGGACATCACTACTTAATTAGTCAAGATGCTAGATATTTTAAATGACAGAGCTTTGCCAACAAACGTCCGTCTAGTCAAGGCTATGGTTTTTCCAGTAGTCATGTATGGATGTGAGAGTTGGACGGTGAAGAAAGCTGAGTGCCAAAGAATTGATGCTTTTGAACTGTGGTGTTGGAGAAGACTCTTGAGAGTCCTTTGGACATCAAGGAGATCCATCCAGTCCATCCTAAAGGAGATCAGTCCTGGGTGTTCATTAGAAGGACGATGTTGAAGCTGAAACTCCCGTACTTTGGCCACCTGATGTGGAGAGCCGACTTATTTGGAAAGACCTTGATGCTAGGAAAGATTGAGGGCAGGAGGAGAAGGGGACAACAGAGGATGAGATGGTTGGATGGCATCACCGACACAATGGACATGGGTTTGGGTGAACTCCGGAAGTTGGTGATGGATAGGGAAGCCTGGCATGCTGTGGTTCATGGGGTCGCAAAGAGTCGAACATGACTGAGCGACTGAACTGAACTGAACTGAGGAAATTTGTGTGACTCATAAAATTTTACTAATGTTTGTAATATAGATTCAATACGCTATGAGTTTTTGTTTACCTTCTGTATTGTTATATCTCTAGTTCCTTCTTCCACATTGAGAATTCTGGTTCTCAAGGGGATGACATCAGAGTATCCCATAGTTATTCATTGCCTTATCCCTCTTTTTAAAATACAGTGGTCTCATTTTTAAATACAGTGGTCTCACAACTTTACCACTACTAATTTTGATTACTGGAATCAGTTATTTTCTGTTTGTTTATTCTTTCTCCATTTGTTTTGGTTGTACTGTATCTTCATGGTCAGATTTTATAGCTATTGCATACTATAATCTAAGACCCTAATTTAGTGTTAATTCTACAGTCAATCCTATGTTTATTGCTCATCTCCAGTCCTTATTTAATGTCTCTCTAGTCACTTTGATTGCCTCAAATGAGCTCTCTGTTAGAGCTAGGAAGAGTCCCATGGGAACAATATTCCCTGAGTTCATGCATGTTAGTAGCAGTTTTTCTTTCCTCTTTATACTTAAAGGTAAGTTTTACTCATTGTAAAGCCTGTGACTCAAACTTTCTTTGTGTTTCAAATATGTTATTCCATTTTCTTCTGTTGTTTTCCCTTATTTATCATGTGATGCCTAAATGCTCAAAGGATTTTTTTCCCCTTTTTTCTTTAAAGTCTAGTAATTTTAGTAGATGATGTCCTGGTCCATTGATCTAACTTGATTAAGTAGTACACAAGGTGTTCTTAAAATATGTAGTTTCACATATGAAAGTGAAAGTGCTAGTCACTCAGTAATGTCCAACTCTTTACGACCCCATGGACTATAGCTCCAGGCTCCTCCGTCCATGGAATTCTCCAGGCAAGAATACTGAAATGGGTAGCTATTCCCTCTCCAGGGCATCTTCCCGACCCAGGGATCAAACCCAGGTCTCCTGCATTGCAGGCAGATTCTTTACCATCTGAGCCACCAGATATAATAGTTTCAAATATATATGTATGTACATCTGTATATATAAATGTATTTATGCATGTAACTATATTACATATACTTAGCCACTTTTTTCCCCCTGAAAAGCTTTCTTGAATTACAGTTTTTTAGTATTTGTTCTGTCCTCTCACTTCGGTTTTCTTCCTTAGGGACTCCTATTTTTATCCTTATACTAGATCTTCTTTGTCTATCTCCAATGTGTATTCCCTTTTTGTAGATCCTTTTTAATATTTTTTCTTCTTAAAAAATTAGTTTAAGATTTTCTTCCATCTTACTTTGTATTTCTTTTTAAGATCTTTTGTATTTATTTGCTCTCATATTTCTTATACTTCAGACTTCATTATTGAAGTGATTTTTGTTTGATTTCTAATTCTTTCTTGGTTTCTGCCTTGTCATTTCTGAGTTTTTTTATTCTGATTTATATTGCTCTTTCATGTATTATATAATTTTCCTAAGATCTCTCATAAAACATGTAATTTTTATTATAGAAAAACATATAGCCCTAAGGATTATTTGACGTACTATAGATAAGTAAGCAGCTGTAATTAACTTAGACATTGCTTTAAATCAAGGCTTTTAAACTGAAATTCTGTGAATGAACTTCAGAGTAGACTACATTGCTTCATTATACACAAAGTAGAGTGTGTATGTTTGGTGATGGTTTAGTTGCTGAGTTGTGTCTGACTCTTGGTACCCCGTGGACTGTTTCCCACCAGGCTCCTCTGTGCATGGGGTTTTTCAGGCAAGAATACTGGAGTGGGTTGCCATTTCCTTCTCCAGGGGATCTCTCAACCCGGGACTGAACCCCGGTCTCCTGCCTTGCAGGTGGATTCTTTACCAGCTGAGCCACCAGGGAAGCCCTGTATATATGTTTGGGGATCGGGAAAGAATGCATTCACTTTCTTTAGACTTTCAGATAAGGGTGTAAACCATCTCCAGAAAAATAAGGGTAAGAACATTTGGTTTGTGTATGATAAGAAAACAAATGATAGATATAGGAATTTTAAGATAAAGATGTCATCAGGGCTGGTATTGCATCAGCTTCGTTGTCTATTTGCTTATGGTCTTTCTCGTTTTATTCAGATGGAGGAAGCGAGGAACCACCGGATCGAAGACAGTCAAGTGTAGACTCTCGCCAAAGCCGCTCTGGGCAAGGTAAGTTTTCATTAAATTTATTAATAAATTAAAAAGGAAAGATATCAGCTCTTCCTTTCCAGTACTTAATCTGAGGACTGAGGTTTTTGCTGGGTCTAATTTAGATATTCTCATTTCTCATGTAGGAGTTTAAATGTTATAATCTAATTGGTTCTATGTGATAATCATTTATTCAAGATTAAAGAAAATGAAAAATGGTCTCTTTTTTTAAATGATATTAAAGTTTTAAGTAATTTGGAGCACTGTGGTATATGTCTGGGTATCACTTCTGGAATATAGCCAAAAGTAAATTTTTAGCAGTAGCATTTGTTGCAAGTGTTTTGTCCTGGCTTTTAAAAGTATTTGTCTTAAGTTTCTCAGAAGAAATAGGTTTTGTTTGTAATTGCTTTCAAAAGTTAGGGTCATTTTACTTATTTTCCTTTTCTGTTTAAAATTTATTACTGTAGGCTTTTGAATAGTTTTTTTAAGTGACAACCTGAAAACTGTGTTAAAATACTCTATCAGTGGATTTTCAGATAGGCCCTCCCTAACTAACATTTAAATTTTGCAGGACTAGCACCTATTCCTTTTTCTTTGTAGTACTTCATTTTCTTCGTCTAAAACTAGAATGAATGTTTCATGATTTCAGAGATTTTTGGTTTTCTTTATTCACTGTTGTATTTCCAGTTCTATGATTAAGTACCTGGTACATAGTAGTTACTGAATAAGTAGTGTTGGGTGAATGAAGTCATTTCCAAGAGAATGAGAGTTGTAACCCAAACCAGATAAATATATTATAAAATTTCAGGCAGTAATTACTGAGTTTAGTTTTTAGAGAGTCTTTATTTACAAACAAAATAAAGCCTTAGATATACAAATGTGAGGTGTTTTAATCCTGTAAAAACTCTGGTTCATTTATTCTATAATCCTTCTCTTTTTCTACACCTTTGCTCTTCCCAAGTTTTAGAAAGTACTATTTTTACTAAAACTTTGTTGCAGAATAAAAAGAGGAGTAATATATGCAGGTTGATTTGACATTTTTAACCTGCACTAGTACTTAATCATTCTTAGTATGCATGTATTATAAATATGTTAGAAACTTGTCCTTTTTTCCCTTATTATAAGTATTTTGATACAAAAAAAGAAATTAGAAAAAAATGAACTGTAATATAAAACAGAATCAAACACATTATACACCTTAAATAACATTTTATGTTAGTGATATCTCAGTAAACCTTAGTGGGGGCAGTGAGAAATAAAATGAGCTTGTGTATATAAAATCCTTGTTGGGCTACACCCTGGAGGTCTTGCCTAGCCTCAAGACAGAAGAAAGATCACAGACTCGGCAACAGAGGCATCGGTGATTTAATGGATAGGAGACTCACACATCTGAAGCATGGTCCTGTGTGTGGCACAGCAGGCAGGACATGGCAGCAGTCTTTACTGCTGGGAGAGGACGGAGTGGGTGGGGGTGTTTACCAGGTGTAGGGAGAATTGACTTTAGGTTGGCTCATTGGTTACCAGGTAAACGGGCAAAGGACCACTTCCCTCACTGCCCCGTTGATAAGTTATCAAAGAGGTGGAGATGTTCTGATCTAAAGGTTCAGTTCAGTTCAGTCGCTCAGTCGTGTCTGACTCTTTGCGACCCCAAGAATCGCATCACACCAGGCCTTCCTGTCCATCACCAACTCCTGGAGTCTACACAAACCCATGTCCATCGAGTCGGTGATGCCATCCAGCCATCTCATTCTCTGTCGTCCCCTTCTCCTCCTGCCCCCAATCTCTCCCAGCATCAGAGTCTTTTCCAGTGAGTCAACTCTTCACATGACGTGGCCAAAGTACTGGAGTTTCAGCTTCAGCATCAGTCCTTCCAATGAACACCCAGGACTGATCTCCTTTAGGGTGGACTGGTAGGATCTTCTTGCAATCCAAGGGATTCTCAGGAGTCTTCTCCAACACTGCAGTTCAAAAGCATCAATTCTTCAGCTCTCAGCTTTCTTCACAGTCCAACTCTCACATCCATACATGACTACTGGAAAAACCATAGCCTTGACTAGACAGACCTTTGTTGGCAAAGTAATGTCTCTGCTTTTTACTATGCTATCTAGGTTGGTCATAACTTGCCTTCCAAGGAACAAGCGTCTTTTAATTTCATGGCTGCAATCACCATCTGCAATGATTTTGGAGGCCTAAAAGCTAAAGTCTGACACTATTCCCCCATCTACTTGCCATGAAGTGATGGGACTGGATGCCATGATCTTAGTTTTCTGAATGTTGAGCTTTAAGCCAACTTTTTCACTCTCTTCCTTCACTTTTATCAAGAGGCTTTTTAGTTCCTCTTCACTTTCTGCCATAATGGTGATATCATCTGCCTATCTGAGGTTACTGATATTTCTCCCGGCAATCTTGATTCCACCTTGTGCTTTATCCAGCCCAGCGTTTCTCATGATGTACTCTGCCTATAAGTTAAATAAGCAGGGTGACAATATACAGCCTTGACGTACTCCTTTTCCTATTTGGAACCAGTCTGTTGGTCCATGTCCAGTTCTAACTGTTGCTTCATGACCTGCATACAGGTGTCTCAAGAGACAGGTCAGATGGTTTGGTATTCCCATCTCTTGAAGAATTTTCCACAGTTTATTGTGATCCACACAGTCAAAGGCTTTGGCATAGTCAATAAGGCAGATATAGATGTTTTTCTGGAACTCTCTTGCTTTTTCTATATTCCAGTGAATGTTGGCAATTTGATCTCTGGTTCCTCTGCCTTTTCTAAAACCAGCTTGAACATCTGGAAGTTCACGGTTCACATATTGCTGAAGCCTGGCTTGGAGCAATTTGAGCATTACTTTACTAGCGTGTGAGATGAGTGCAGTTGTGCGGTAGTTTGAGCATTCTTTGGGATTGCCTTTCTTAGGGACTGGAATGAAAACTGACCTTTTCCAGTCCTGTGACCACTGCTGAGTTTTCCAAATTTGCTGGCATATTGAGTGCAGCACTTTCACAGCATCATCTTTCAGGATTTGAAACAGCTCAACTGGAATTCCATCATATCCACTAGCTTTGTTCGTAGTGATGCTTTCTAAGGCCCACTTGACTTCACATTCCAGGATGTCTGGCTCTAGGGGAGTGATCACACCATTGTGATTATCTGGGTCATGAAGATCTTTTTTGTACAGTTCTTCTGTGTATTCCTGCTACCTCTTCTTAATATCTTCTGCTTATGTTAGGTCCATACCATTTTTGTCCTTTATCAAGCCCATCATTGCATGAAATGTTCCCTTGGTATCTCTAATTTTCTTGAAGAGATCTCTAGTCTTTCCCATTCTGTTGTTTTCCTCTATTTCTTTGCACTGATCGCTGAGGAAAGCTTTCTTATCTCTCCTTGCTATTCTTTGAAACTCTGCATTCAGATGGGAATATCTTTCCTTTTCTTCTTTGCTTTTCACTTCCCTTCTTTTCACAGCTATTTGTAAGTCCTCCTCAGACAGCCATTTTGCTTTTTTGCATTTCTTTTCCATGGGGATGGTCTTAATCCCTATCTCCTGTATAATGTCACGAACCTACGTCCATAGTTCATCAGGCACTCTATCTATCAGATCTAGTCCCTTAAATCTATTTCTCCCTTCCACTGTATAGTCATAAGGGATTTGATTTAGGTCATACCTGAATGGTATGATGTAAAGATTACACCAGGCATTTACTGATTAGGCTCTGTGATAATGAGCGAAAGTCAGTCATATGATTAGGGTGTGGGTGAAGCAGAGACTGGTTAAGCAGGGGATGTGTGCAGAGCAAGAGAACAACCATCTTGGGTGGCCTCACCATATAACCCTAAAAGTAAAATTAGTACAAATTAATAGAAAAAGATGATACTAATGTTAAATGTCAGATTAAATGTCAGATGTAAATTTGGGAGATTATTAATTTAACTTATACCCTCTGAATTATGTTAGTTTGAAATAGTTTTCAAATCAGTGAGTGTAATTGAAATTTAGTAGCCAAAGTCAAACTTAATAACAACAAAATCAGTGATTTTCATGATCTTAGCACAGCTGCCTGATCTCACTTTATTCAAATGACGGAAATAGAAGTACAAAGCCGTCTATAATGACTTGGGATGAATAAGAATCCATATTACCAGTAGTAAAGAGATAGGATGGGTACATACTTCTACTTTTGCTCCTTTCAGAAACCCATTAAAAGATCAGTAAAGGGGAATTAGAGAGGAGACAACATCAACACAATTTTAGAAACTAGAGAGTATATGAATAATTGAAGACTAAACGTTAAGCTCGGTAGCAGAGAAAATAAAGAAAATAACCCATCTTATCCTCCAAAAGACAGAAAGCTCAAGAATGGCAGCATGTAGAAGTGAAAGGAAGATAGTTTGAAAGTTGAAGAGGCCTTTGGACCCTGGATGTCCTCCTCAAAATGAGATAGCCAATCAGCTGGACAAGTGCCTAGCCTTCACCCTTAACCTTGGCAAAGTCCAGAAACTCACTCTTTGGAGAGGGCAAAAATAGAGACTCTAGGACAGAAGACATCAGCATAGTGGAAGGCAAGAACCCCATACTGAAGATAATCACCCTTTTAGTCCTCTTCTCTTAATTATGAGAGCTAATCAAGGATTACTAGATATTTGAGGAACCCCTGTAGTGTATGAAAAAAAGAGATTAAAATAAATAGGGTAGAGCAGCTTGGAGAAAACAAATCTTTTGCAGAGGAAAATATTAGAACCATTATTAACATCCTCAGGGAAATGAGAGAAAACAATACAGCCATGAAATAAGAAGGAGTTAACTATTAAAAAAGTAATACTCTGGGTTTCCCTGGTAGTTCAGGCAGTAAAGCGTTCTACCTACAGTCCAGGAGACCTGGGTTCGATTCCTGGAGAAGTGGGTGGTATTCTTGCCCACCCCCACACCCCCTGAAACAAGGGTCTCAACGGGACATTTTAAATCTCAGGCAGAAAACTAAAAAAGTAATACTCTGATTTTTAAAAGAAGTTCTCAGGCATTAAAATTTTGATTTCAGAAATTAAAAAGCTTTGTAGAAGTACTTAGAAAATTAATATTGAAGAAGTCTGGTAAAAAGTTGAGCAGAAGGACAGAGGTTATAGAAAAGAAGTGAGGAATATGAAGAAATTTACAGGAGCTGTCCAGGAATTTCAATATTCAAATAATAGCAGTGTCCAGAAGAAACAAAGGAAATGAGGAAGAAATCATCAGGATGATTCAAAAACATTTTCTTGAGCTAAAGAGCATGAGGTTGAAAAGGCTTATTGAGTGCTCAGTAAAATGGATGTATTTACATACAAACTAAGACACATCAGGGTGAAATTTCAAATCACTGGGCCAAACAAATCTTTCCATGCTTCCAGAGAGGAGAAAAATTTGTTAACTAAAGTAACAGGAATCAATTGACTCTGAACTTCTTTGTGGTAACTTTAGAAACTAAACAAGCAATGGCACATCACCTTCAAAATTCTGAAGGAAAGTAATTTCAACCTCATTTTATTTCATATGCATTGAAACTATTAATCAGATATATGAGTGAAATTACGATGTTTTAAGACATGTAACGTTTTTTGTTTTTTTGGTTTGTTTGCCTGCCGTGTACCTTTGTTAGAGATCTGTTGGAGGGTGTGATCCATCAAAATGATAAAGTCAGACAAATAAAAAAAGAGAAAGATGACAGGAAATAGGAAATTTAACAAAAGAGAAAGGTAAAGAAATCTTCCACGTACAATGACAAAACAGGGTTGAAGGGCAAACAGACCAGATTGGAGTAGGTTAGAAGCTTCCTGAAGAGCCATTCTCAGGAATGAGATTGTTAGAAATCTGATGCAATTAATTATCTTTAGGAAAGTTGTAAGTAATTGATGAAAGACTCAAGGTTAAGTTGATGATAAATACATAAAGTAGTAAGTGAAAAAAGTTCTAAACACAAGTAAAAAATAATGTGTAGGAAAGGAGATGTTAGAATAAGTTCTCAGTCCTTGGGGTAGAGTAGCTGGTGTCTAAGAGTAGCTGATGTACATGTCAGTTACTTCCAGTGGTAAACCTTATTGGTTTACACCAGTGTGATACAGAAATTTTTATTTGATTTGGACCATTATGGTCGAAGGTTTCCCTGGTGGCTTAGATAGTGAAGAATCTGCCTGCAATGCAGAAGACCCAGGTTTGATCCCTGGGTCAGGAAGATTCCCTAGAGTATGAAATGGCAATCCATTCTAGATTCTTACCTAGAGAATTCCATGGACAGAGGAGCCTAGTGGGCTACAGTCCATGGGGTTGCAAAGAGTCGAACACGACTGAATGATTAACACTTAGCAAATTATGATTGGGAAGTAGCACTTTAAAGCAGGGTGAGCAAATTTGGCCTGTGTTGCCTGTATTTGTGCAGTTGGCTGGTTTAATTTGCTAAGTCAGTTTTAATTATTTTTGTATCTGTGTTCATGTGGGATATTGGCCTTTAATTTTTCTGTCTTAGGATGTCTTTGTCTGATTTTTGTATCAGGGTACTCCTGGTTTCATAGAGGAATTTGAAAGCTAATTCTCCTTCAGTTTCCTGCGGTATATTTTATAGAATTGAGATTACTTCATCCGTAAGTGTTTGATAGAATTTTCCCGGGAAACTGTCTGGGCCTAGAATTTTCTTTGTGGGAAAGTTTTAAGATATAAATTAAGTTTCTTTAATAAGTATAGGACTATTCAAATTATCTATTTCTCCTGACTATCCTTTTAAGAGCTGTGGCATCTGTAGTGGTGCCACCTCTCTCATTCTTGATATGGGTAATTTTGAGTAGTCTTTTTCTTTGTTCTGGTCATTCTAGTTGGAGATATGTCAATTCTGTTGATCTTAAAGGATCTGTTTCAGTTTTCCTTCATTTTCTATATTGTTTTCCCATTTTCTTTTTTATTGGTTTCTGCTTTATTGTTGTTGTTGTTCAGTCACTAAGCCGTGTCTGACGCTAAGACCCTATGGACTGCAGCACACTAGGCTGCCCTTTCCTTCACTATCTCCCAGAATTTACTCAAATTCACATCCATTGAGGCAGTGATGCTATCTAACCATTTCATCCTCTGTTGCTCCCATTTTCTAGGGCCTTCAATCTTTCCCAGCATGTGGGTCTTTTCCAGTGAGTCACCTCTTGACATCAGGTACCCAAAGTATTGGAGCTTCAACTTTAGCATCAGTCTTTCCAGTGAACATTTGGGGTTGATTTCCTTTAGGATTGACTGGTTTGATCTCCTAGTAGTCCAGCAGACTTTCAAGAGTCTTCTCCAGCACCACAGTTCAAAAGCATCAATTTTTCGGCGCTCAGCCTTCTTTATAGTCCAACTCTCACATCTATACATGATGCTGGGAAGACCACCATGGCTTTGACTATACTCACCTTTGTCGGCAGAGTAATGTCTCTGCTTTTTAATACACTGTCTAGATTTGCCATAGCTTTTCTTCCAAGTAGCAGTGTCTTTTAATTTCATGGCTGCAGTCCCCGTCCACAGTAATTTTGGAGCCCGAGAAAATAAAGTCTGTCACTGTTTCCACTTTTCCCACTTCTATTTGCCATGAAGTGATGTAACCAGATGCCATGATCTTTTTTTTTTACATTGAGTTTTAAGCCAACTTTTTCACTCTCCTCTTTCACCCTCATCAAGAAGCTCTATAGTTTCTTCACTTTCTGCCTTTAGAGTGGTATCATCTGTGTATCTGAAGTTGTTGATTTCTCCCAGCAATCTTGATTCCAGCTTGTGATTCATCCAGCCTGGCATTTTGCAAGGCTGTAAGTTAAACAAGCAAGATGACAATAAACACAGCCTTGCCATACTCCTTTCCCAATTTTAAAACAGTCTGTTGTTCCAACGAATGTTTGAATGACCATATGAAATGAGTTGCACTCATTTCACATGCTAGTAAGTTTATGCTCAAAATCCTTCAAGCTAGGCTTCAACAGTATGTGAACTAAGAACTTCTAGATGTACCAGCTGGGTTTAGAAAAGGCAGAGGGATTAGAGATCAAATTGCCAACATTTGTTGAATCATAGAGATTGGGAATTTTAGAAAAACATCTAGTTTTGCTTCATTGACTATGCTAAAGCCTTTGACTGTGTGGATCACAATAAACTGTGGAAAATTCTTAAGATGGGAATACCAGACCATCTTAGCTATCTCCTGAGAAACCTGTACGCAGCTCAAGAAGTAACAAAACCAGACATGGAACAACTGACTGGTTCAAAATTTGGAAAGGTTTGTGCTTTGTTCCTTATTATTTCCTTTCTTCTTCCTGCTTTGAGTTTAATTTTCTCTTCTTTTTATAGTTTCTTAAGGTAGAAACTAAGATCACTGATACTGGAGCTTTATTTTCTAATACAGAAATTTTAGTGCTATGAATTTCCCTCTGTGTACTGATTTAGCTGCATTTCACAGACTTTCATGAATAATGCTTTTATTTTCTTTTATTTCAAAATACTGCCTAATTCCCCTTTTGGTTTCTTCTTTAACACGTGTGTTATTTAGAAGTGTATTGATGGAGCTTTCAAACATTTGAGAATTTTCCAGATATTTTCCTCATATTAATTTCTAGTTTAATTTTGCTGTGGTCAAGGAATACACATCCTATGAGTTAAGTCACATTTTATTGAGACTTGTCTTATGGCCCGGGAAATTGTCTATCTTAAATGTTCTTTGTGTACTAATTAAACTTAAAAGCTTTTGCACAATGAAAAAAACTATAAGCAAGGTGAAAAGACAGCCTTCAGAATGGGAGAAAATAATAGCAAATGAAATGACTGACATATAATTAATATCCAAAATATACAAGTAGCTCATGTAGCTCAATACCAGAAAAATAAATGACCCAATTAAAAAAACAAGCCAAAGAACTAACAGACATTTCTCCAAAGAAGACATACAGATGGCTAACAAACACATGAAAAGATGCTCAACATCACTCATTATCAAAATGCAAATCAAACCTTCAATGAGGTACCATCTCACACCAGTCAGAATGGCTACCATCAAAAAGTCTACAAACAATAAATGCTAGAGAGGGTGTGGAGAAAAGGGAACCCTCTTACATTGTTGGTGGGAATGCAGACTAGTACAGCCAGTACTATGTATAGTACTAGTACATAGTACTAGTATAGACAGTACTATGGAGAACAGTGTGGAGATTCCTTAAAAACCTGGAAACAAAATTGCCATATGACCCAACAATCCCACTGCTGGGCATACACACCGAGGAAACCAGAATTGAAAGAGACATGCATACCCCAGTGTTTATTGCAGTACTGTTCAGAGTAGCTAAGACATGGAAGCAACCTAAATGTCCATCAGCCGACGAATGAATAAGAAAGTTGTGGTACATATACACTACAGAATATTACTCAGCTATAGAAAAGAATGCATTTGAGTCAGTTCTAATGAGGTGAATGAAACTGGAGCCTATTGTACAGAGTGAAGTAAGGCAGAAGGAAAAACATCAATACAGTATATTAACGCATATATATGGAATTTAGAAAGATGGTGAAGACGACCCTATATGCAAGACAGCAAAAGAGACCCAGATGTAAAGAATAGACTTTTGGACTCTGGGGGAGAAGGTGAGGGTGGGATGATTTGAGAGAATAGCATTGAAACATGTATATTACCATATATGAAATGGATGACCAGTCCAAGTTTGATGCATGAAGCAGGGCACTCAAAGTCAGTGCACTGGGACAACCCAGAGGGATGGGATGGGGAGAGGGTGGGAGAGGGGTCTGGATAGGGCAGGGGACACATGTATACCTGAGGCTGATCTATGTCAATGTAAGGCAAAAACCTGCAAAAACACCCTCTTCCAACAATACAAGAGAAGGCTCTACACATGGACATCACCAGATGGTCAACACCGAAATCAGATTGATTATATTCTTTGCAGCCAAAGATGGAGAAGCTCTATACAGTCAGCATAAACAAGACCGGGAGCTGACTGTGGCTCAGATCATGAACTCCTTATTGCCAAATTCAGACTTAAACTGAAGAATGTAGGGATAATCACTAGACCATTCAGGTATGACCTAAATCAAATCCCTTATGACTATACAGTGGAAGTGGGAAATAGATTTAAGGGACTAGATCTGATAGACAGAGAGCCTGATGAACTATGGACGGAGATTCGTGACATTGTACAGGAGACAGGGATCAAGACCATCACTATGGAAAAGAAATGCAAAAAGGCAAAATGGTTCTCAGAGGAGGCCTTACAAATAGCTGTGAAATGAAGAGAAGCGAAAAGCAAAGGAGAAAAGGAAAGATATTCCCATTTGAATGCAGAGTTCCAAAGAATAGCCAGGAGAGATAAGAAAGCCTTCCTCAGCGATCAATGCAAAGAAATAGAGGAAAACAACAGAATGGGAAAGACTAAAGATCTCTTCGAGAAAATTAGAGATACCAAGGGAACATTTCATGCAATGATGGGCTTGATAAAGGACAAAAATGGTATGGACCTAACATAAGCAGAAGATATTAAGAAGAGGTAGCAGGAATACACAGAAGAACTGTACAAAAAAGATCTTCATGACCCAGATAATCACAATGGTGTGATCACTCCCCTAGAGCCAGACATCCTGGAATGTGAAGTCAAGTGGGCCTTAGAAAGCATCACTACGAACAAAGCTAGTGGATATGATGGAATTCCAGTTGAGCTGTTTCAAATCCTGAAAGATGATGCTGTGAAAGTGCTGCACTCAATATGCCAGCAAATTTGGAAAACTCAGCAGTGGCCACAGGACTGGAAAAGGTCAGTTTTCATTCCAATCCCTAAGAAAGGCAATGCCAAAGAATGCTCAAACTACCACACAATTGCACTCATCTCACACACTAGTAAAGTAATGCTCAAATTGCTCCAAGCCAGGCTTCAGCAATACGTGAACTGTGGACTTCCAGATGTTCAAGCTGGTTTTAGAAAAGGCAGAGGAACCAGAGATCAAATTGCCAATATCCGCTGGATCATTGAAAAAGCAAGAGAGTTCCAGAAAAACATCTATTTCTGCTTTATTGATTACGCCAAAGACTTTGACTGTGTGGATCACAATAAACTGTGGAAAATTCTTCAAGAGATGGAAATGCCAGACCACCTGACCTGCTTCTTGAGAAACCTGTGTGCAGGTCAGGAAGCAACAGTTAGAACTGGATATGGACCAACAGACTGGTTCCAAATAGGAAAAGGAGTATGTCAAGGCTGTATATTGTCACCCTGCTTATTTAACTTATATGCAGAGTACATCATGATAAACGCTGGGCTGGAAGAAGCACAAGCTGGAATCAAGATTGCCAGGAGAAATATCAATAACCTCAAATCGACAGACAATACCACCCTATGGCAGAAAGTGAAGAGGAACTAAAAAAGCCTCTTGATGAAAGTGAAAGAGGAGTGTGATAAAGTTGGCTTAAAGCTTAACATTCAGAAAACTAAGATCATGGCATCTGGTCCCATCACCTCATGGGAAATAGATGGGGAGACAGTGGAAACAGTGTAAGGCTTTTTTTGGGGGTGGGCTCCAGAATCACTGCAGATGGTGACTGCAGCCATGAAATTAAAAGACACTCCTTGGAAGGAAAGTTATGACCAACCTGGACAGCATATTAAAAAGCAGAGACATTACTTTGCCAGCAAAGGTCCATCTAGTCAAGGCTATGGTTTTTCCAGTGGTCATGTATGGATGTGAGAGTTGGACGGTGAAGAAAGCTGAGTGCCGAAAAATTGATGCTTTTGAACTATGGTGTTGGAGAAGACTCTTGAGAGTCCCTTGGACTGCAAGGAGATCCAACCAGTCCATCCTGAAGGAGATCAGTCCTGGGTGTTCATTGGGAGGACTGATGCTGAAGCTGACACTCCAATACTTTGGCCACGTCATGTGAAGAGTTGATTCATTGGGAAAGATCCTGATCCTGGGAGGGCTTGGGGGCAGGAGGAGAAGGGGACAACAGAGAATGAGATGGCTGGATGGCATCACCGACTCGATGTACATGAGTTTGAGTAAACTCCGGGAGTTGGTGTTGGACAGGGAGGCCTGGTGTGCTGCGATTCATGGGATCACAAAGAGTCAGATACTGCTGAGCAACTGAACTGAACAGAAGGCAAAAACCATCACAATATTGTAAAGTAATTAGCCTCCAATTAAAGTAAATTTTTAAAAAATGTGTTTTATACTCTTTGGAGGTGGGGGTGGAAGGTGCTACAAATGTCAGTCTGGTCAAGTTAATTGATGATATTGTTCAAGTTTTCTGCATCTTTGCTGATTTTCTATATGCTCGTTCTGTCAATTACTAAGAGAGGAATATTAAAATCTCAGACCATAAGTGTGGATTTATCTATTTCCCCTTGCAGTTCTGTTTCATTCCTCATACCACTGATCCTTTGGTCAGAATGGATTTAAATATTCCCTACAACTGCCATTGGCTTTTCTGATGGGTCAGTGGTAAAGAACTGACGTGCATTCCAAGAGACACAAGAGATGTAGGTTTGATCCCTGGGTCAGGAAGATCCCCTGGAGAAGGAAGTGGCAACCCACTCCAGTATTCTTGCCTGGAAAATCCCATGGACAGAGGAGCCTGAAGGGCTACCATTCTTAGAATCACAAAGAGTCAGACATGACTGAAGCAGCTTAGCACATGCTTGCTTCATTTTCACCCAGAACTAGAGCCCTTCCATTTAATTATATTTTGTCTTTGCCTGTCTAGGGGGTAATACTTAAAATAGTTAATGATTCAGTCCAGTTCAGTCGCTCAGTCGTGTCTGACTCTTTGCGACCCCATAAATTGCAGCACCCCGTAATTAGTATGCCATAAATAGCAGCCAACCAGAACAGATGCCAGTCTGTTCAGAACAAACGTTGTTTAGTCGATAAGTCATGTCCAACTCTTCTGTGACCCCATAGACTGTAGCCCACCAGGCTCCTCTGTCCATGGATTTTCCAGGCAGGAATACTGGAATGGGTAACCATCTCCTCCTCTAGAGAATCTTCCCAACCCAGGGATCGAACCTGCATCTCCTGCATTGGCAAGCAGATTATTTATCACTGAACCATCACAGAAGCAGCAAACCTTGTCTTTAAACATCTGTTACGCCTGTGGAGGGCCATGATGCACGATAACCTGCCCTGCCTGATTGCAGATGCAGTTGCTGTTTAATGTCTCTTCTGGTGGCTCAGACGGTAAAGCGTCTGCCTACAGTGTGGGAGACTCGGGTTCAATTCCTGGGTCGGGAAGATCCTCTGGAGAAGGAAATGGCAACCCACTCCAGTATCCTTGACTAGAAAATCCCATGGATGGAGGAACCTGGTAGACTCCAGTCCATGGGGTCACAAAGAGTCAGACACGATTGAGCGATTTCACTTTCTTTCTATAGTTATAATGGCAGACATGTAAGATAAAGGTGCCTGGTGAGGTGTCTTATCCTTTGGACATGAAGGCTCTCTCCTGTGTGTTAACTAACTAGCCTGGCCTCTGCTCTGTCTCTCAAATACAGTGTATTCTGACTCAGACATACCCACACTCATTGTCCTAGTTTAGGGGCAGAGACCTCTGATGTCATCTGCTCTCAAGTGTAGAAGATGGGAGATGGCCTGACTAAATCAGATTCCACCCCACTCCTTAAGATTGCTGCCCCTGGGCACTTCCTGCTCCTTGCATCTCTTGCTTTTGTGGTTAAAACAGACCTGGAAACACTCTCATCTTTCACAGTTATCCTCCTACACATACACATGGGCTATAATTTCCCCACTCCAGTTGCATCTAGTTTCTATCTCCCATGGATTTCTGAACATGTCTCCTCCATTATTGACTTTTTGTTCTGTTTTATAATGCTTTAAGAGTTTATTCTTTTTAAAGATACCTTTTCTGTCATTTCCACACCACCTATATTGTTGCCATTTTCATCTGAACTACCATCATTCTTTACTACTGTTAGAGTGTCCTAACTTTTCATTTCTGTTCTTGCCAACATATAATCTGTTGTCCATTTGATAGCTCTTACTGCTTTTGTTAAAACAAATCAAATCATTATTTCCCCACATTTGAAAAGAACTTCTCCAGTGTCTTCCTGTCACATTCAGAATAAACTGTAAAGTCTTTATCATTCCTTGTATATCCTGACCTGAGCTGCCCTTTCCCTAGTACTTTACAACCTCCCACTCCCTTCATTATCCACTTTGTTTCATCTCTGTCGGCCTTTTTGCTTAAACATGTTAAGAGTGTTTGTTCCTTCTTGACTAAAGAACTATGGGTTTCTTCTTAGGAAAGAGTGGTCTTCTCTTGAACTCCTAAACACTCAGCTCTAATCTTCATAATAATTGCCACTACTCGTGTTTATTTACTTGGTCATTGTTGTCTGAGTAACTGGAAACTTCTTCGTTTCATCTGAGCAGAGACTGTGTAATCCACCACTCTAGCTGTAGAACACTTGCACATAGTTTTTCCATTATTTGTTGAATGAAGGAATGCACGAATATCTAGCAGTCAGCGTGCATGGGGAAGTATGTGGATGTACCCAGGACACATGGATCCGATATTCACCTTTGTTACTTACGTATCTGAGGAAGTAAAGCAACAGTGTGAGAAATTTGTTGGATGTATGTAGTTTGTCAGACTGTCAGCTGTCTGTTGATTTGTGAAATGAGGCTCTTTTTAAAATAAGACTGTAAAAACTGATTGTGACAGTTTGACCCTAGTATAGTCTTCTAAGAGTGGGTGGTTATTTTCTGCTTTCCAGTGTCGCATTTTGTATATTATTGGGTTATATTATTTACTGTATTTGGTCTTATTTGTCTGTTGGATCTCTTTTTCTTAGCAGTCTAGAAGTTCATTAATGGTAGGATCTTAGCGTCTAGCACAGTGCCAGTGTCCACATTTAAGCCATCGATTTGATGAAGGAAGCTTATCAGTTCTAGGAATTCTGTTTCTGTATTTTAAGAATCATGGGTTCCTTCATCAGAATTGTCTTTTTGTTGTTGTAGTAGCTCCATTTTCTGAATCAAATGATTTTTCATTAGAGATTATCTATACATAAGCAGAACTTACTGGTTCTAAATACTGAATAGGTACATGAGCCATTGTGATATGGTTGAAACCCAGTTTTGATTTATTTCTGCAAAGATAGCATCATGCAGGCATTAGACTCTGGTATGCAAGATGTATATTAGTGTAATAATGCCTAAGATCAACTCATGGTGGAAGACTGGGAAATTATACAGTGTTTGAGTTTGTGTAATTCCCATTATTTGTATAGCCAGTTTCATTTGATTATTGCACATTGATGTATCTATAGTAATAATGTACTAAATTTTCAAATATGCTGTCTCCTGGTTCTTTTTCTTTCCTTGTAAACATAAAATTTGTAAAAGTGAAATGCTCATGCACTTTAAACATATACAAATTATTCTTTAGTCTGGTGACAATAATTTCTTTAGTAAACCAATAGTATTATATAGAATGGTAAGGAAAATTATTTCAATATTTCTTTATTTCAGTGTAATAGTGTATCTGGCATAGTGACATCACTCATGTACAGGATTATTTTGTTATTTTAGCACTTTCTCATTCTGATAAAAATTATTTTGCTTTCAACATAGATTTATTTAGGAATAAAGAAAAAAATTAATAACACGTATGTGCCGAGCTCTGAGCTAGGTGCCTTCACAGAATCCTCATTTAATTCTCTAATTTAATTTAATCCTCATTTAATTCTCAGAATATTGCTGTGAAGTGTGTATTATTTTCAGTAGGAAAATATTTCAGACTTTACACTAATCTACACAGAAAGTTTCAAATCAGCCTTATTGGTAGCATGTATTTAGAATCTTTTCATTCTGATTTTTAAAACACAAATTTGTTTGTTGGTGGTTGGATCAACAGACTTGAAAAGATCTGACCTTAAATGATAAATCTGTCTATGCCTGCTAAGTTGCTTCAGTTGTGACTGACTCTGCAACCCTGTGGATTGTAGCCCACTAGGCTCCTCTGTTCATGGGATTCTCCAGGCAAGAATACTGGAGTGGGTTGCCATGCCCTCCTCCAGGGGATCTTCCCAACCTAGGGCATGAACCTGCGTCTCCTGCCTTTCGGGCAGATTCTTTACCACTGAGCCACCAGGGAAGTCTCTGAAGTGTCTCTATTTCTAGTCTTATGTGTCTTCTGAGATTTAACTTCTTGTTGATATTCTTTCTGTAACACTTTCTTCCAAAAAATTAACCTTGAAATTAGCCCTCCAGTCCCCAGTTTCTTATTATCTTAGGGTGCTCAGGATGTGTCAGAATGTGTTTATATATATCAATCACACTATATTTTTAATATGAGTTATAGTAATCGTATTAAGTAAAAAAATTATTTTTACCAAACAATGTAGACATATAAAAAGGATATGTTAGGGCTTTTTCCTCTTCCGCTCCGTGGAAGTAGCTAATATTAACTATATTCAGTCTGTATCCTTCCATGTTTTCTCCTAAATTCATACTGGCACAGGCATGGATGTGTGTGTATTTGTGTTAGTTGGAATATTTAAACGTATAAAATGCAATTTTAGTTTTCTTCTCCCTCAGTTAACAGTATAGCATGACCATCCCTCCAGAAACATACTTAAATTCTAATTTCTTAAAATCTGTATAATCCTTTTTAGCTAAATAATTCGTAATTCCACCATTTCCTCATCTGTGAGTGTTCAGATTTTCAGAGTGGTTCATGATACTTTATTTAGCAATATCTTACACACTTGGAATATGCAACCCTAAGCACATTTTGTGTCAGAACATCCTAAGGATCCTACTTAATATTACGGTAATTGGCCTAGAGAACACTAGAAGGCTTATAGAAGTCACTCCTTGCTTATACTTATTTATGAATGAAAAGGAATAAAAGTATAGTGGCTAAAAAGGTTGGAAAAGGTATGTTGGACATTTAGAAATATTTTCATTTAAAAATTTATCTGAATTTTTCTGGTAAGAGATAAAAATGACAAAAAATCTTTGGAAAGCTTCATGAATTTTAATGAAGAGTCATGAAGAGTTGAGTAACAAAGGATGAGGAAGGAACCTACTAGTGAAGCCTAGAGTAAAATTATTGTCTAGTCAATACACTTTGTGCTTTGTTTTGTTTGAGGACTAGGCTGGATTTAATGTTTTATTTTTAGTGAAAAATTCAAGTGCTGGTTCCCACAAGGGGGCAGACTAAGACAATCTGAAAGCCTTAACACTATGAGCAATATTTATTTTAAATTCATAATATATTTACTAAGAAGGAAGAGGAAGTCTCTAGAGAGTAGAAATGAGTAGCGAGACAACTGACTGACCATCCTGAGAAGGGTGCCATGTTGGAGGCATCCACATGCCTCTTCCCCAGTACATATGTGAACTTTTGGTGGGTTGGACACTCAGCTGTGGCTGTAGTCAGGTTGGCCTTGGTAAACAGAAGTCCCTATTGAAGAGCCCATGTATAAATTGCATTCCTGCTGTCATGGCCTCTTTGTTAACAAGCGCATTGGACAAAGATAGAATGGCTTTGTAAAGAGACTAGCTGAGTCCTCCAAACTGGTCATCTTATTTCCAGGGTTATTAAGCACCTTCTCTGTAGAGTTTCCTCTTTGGTAAACATTCACAGGGGACATAAATTATTTCATACTCTGTGCCCTTTCAAAGAGGTCTGTCCTGTGCCCTTTCAAATAGGTCTGTCCATGTACCTTATCTCCAGAACTCCGTGTCACCAGTTCTCTAATTATTCCTTCTGAATCTCTGAATATCCAGTCATACCATTAAACACCGTCCAGGAGTTGATATAGAACAGTATCTCTGTCATCTCTCCTTCCAGGCAAAATGAACAACTAGATACCCTGTTCAAACTTCTGCCCCTGGAAGGTTTTCCCTTCACCACTGTCCTTCAGGACTACCCCATAATCGTGCAGTAGTATTATTGTTATCTGCATGTTATCATGCAGAGCTATGAGTCAATCATCTTACTTTTCTTTTTCTTTAGGTTGGTCGTAGAGAATTCTCCATGAGATAAAATATTAATACATCCAAGTTGAGAGAAAATAAGCACTATAGCAGGAATTAGGAACCTTGGGCTTCTGGGCCACTTGCTTATGCAAATTATTTATGCCTTCAGAATCTGCTCAACCCCAGTCTCCTGTACAACTCTTCCTTTTGATAATGAAGTACTTCCGTACACACTCACGGCTTCCCTTGTGGCTCAGCTGGTAAAGAATCCGCCTGCAATGGAGGAGACCTGGGTTTGATCCCTGGATTGGGAAGATCCCCTGGAGAAGGGAATGGCTACCCACTCCAGTATTCTGGCCTAGAGAATTACATGGACTGTATAGTCCATAGTGTCACAAAGAGTTGGACATGACTGAGTGACTTTCACTTCACTTCAGTACACACCCAACCATAGTGCTTTGTTGATCCAACAGAACTTAGTTCATGATGGGCTGCCCAGGTCACATGGTAACATGATGGCCCATGTCAGTCAGTCAGTCAGTTCAGTTGCTCAGTCGTGTCCGACTCTTTGCGACCCCATGAACTGCAGCACCAGGCCTCCCTGTCCATCTCCAACTCCCAGAATCTACCCAAACACATCTCTATTGAGTCAGTGATGCCATCCAACCATCTCATTCTCTGTCCTCCCCTTCTCCTCCTGCCTTCAATCTTTCCCAGCATCAGGGTCTTTTCAGATGAATCAGTTCTTCACATCAGGTAGCCAAAGTATTGGAGTTTCAGCTTCACCATCAGTCCTTCCAATGAGCACTCAGGACTTACCTCCTTTAGGATGGACTGGTTGGATCTCCTTGCAGTCCAAGGGACTCTCAAGAGTCTTCTCTAACACCACAGTTCAAAAGCATCAATTCTTTGGCACCCAGCTTTCTTTATAGTCCAACTCTCACATCCATACATGACTACTGGAAAAACCATAGCCTTGACTAGATGGACTTTTGTTGGCAAAGTAATGTCTCTGTTTTTTAATATGCTGTCTAGGTTGGTCATAACTTTCTTTCCAAGGAGCAAGCGTCTTTTAATTTTCATGGCTGCAGTCACCATCTGCACTGATTTTGGAGCCCAAAAAAAGTCAGCCATTGTTTCTCCATCTATTTGCCATGAAGTGATGGGACTGGATGCCATGATCTTAGTTTTCTGAATGTTGAGCTTTAAGCCAACTTTTTCACTCTCCTCTTTCATCAACAGGCTCTTTAGTTCTTCTTCCCTTTCTGCCACAAGGGTGGAGTCATCTGCATATCTGAAGTTATTGATACTTCTCTCGGCAGTCTTGATTCCAGCTGTGCTTCATCCAGCACAGCGTTTCTCATGACGTATTCTGCATATAAGTTAAATAAGCAGGGTGGTAATGTACAGCCTTAATGTACTTTTTTCCTATTTGGAACCAGTCTGTTTTTCTGTGTCAAGTTCTAACTGTTGCTTCCTGACCTGCATACCTTTCTGCATAGGTTTATCAAGAGGCAGGTCAGGTGGTCTGGTATTCCCATCTCTTTCAGAGTTTTCCACAGTTTATTGTGATCCACACAGTCAAAGGCTTTGGCATAGTCAATAAAGCAGAAATAGATGTTTCTCTGGAACTCTCTTGCCTTTTTGATGATCAGCAAATGTTGGCAATTTGATCTCTAGTTCTTCTGCCTTTTCTAAAACCAGCTTGAACATCTGGAAGTTCACGGTTCACATATTGCTGAAGCCTGGCTTGGAGAATTTTGAGCATTACTTTACTAGCATGTGAGATGACTGCAGTTGTGCGGTAGTTTGAGCATTCTTTGGGATTGCCTTTCTTAGGGACTGGAATGAAAACTGACCTTTTCCAGTCCTGTGGCCACTGCTGAGTTTTCCAAATTTGCTAGCATATTGAGTGCAGCACTTTCACAGCATCATCTTTCAGGATTTGAAACTGCTCAACTGGAATTCCATCATCTCCACTAGCTTTCTTTGTAGTGATGCTTTCTAAGGCTCACTTGACTTCACATTCCAGGATGTCTGGCTCTAGGGGAGTGATCATACCATTGTGATTATCTGGGTCATGAAGATCTTTTTTGTACAGTTCTTCTGTGTATTCCTGCTACCTCTTCTTAATATCTAATGCTTCTGTTAGGTCCGTACCATTTCTGTCCTTTATTGAGCCCATCTTTGCATGAAATGTTCCCTTGGTATCTCTAATTTCCTTGAAGAGATCTCCAGTCGTTCCCATTCTATTATTTTCCTCTATTCCTTTTCACTGATCACTGAAGAAGGCTTTCTTATCTCTCCTTGCTATTCTTCGGACCTCTGCATTCAAATGGGTATATCTTTCCATTTCTCCTTTGCCTTTCACTTCATTTCACAGCTATTTGTAAGGCCTCCTCAGACAGCCGTTTTGCCTTTTTGCATTTCTTTTTCTTAGTCTTGATCCCTGTCTCATGTACAATATCCCAAACTTTCGTCCATACATAGTTCATCAGGCACTCTATCAGATCTGGTCTCTTAAATCTGTTTCTCACTTCTGAGCAAGCATTTATTCTATGGCCCTGTGGTAAGCCAAAAGCTGTTTTTCATTAAACGGTAATAGTTATTTGCACAGGATGGCATAGCTTTTTTACAAAATGCTAGAGATCTGTCCAGAGTTCACCTAAAGTTGTGCAGTAACCATGCAAGCATCCCTAACTAGCACTGATACATCAAGCACTTGGGTTATATAACCCAAGTGGCAAAGCAGCTGTTACAACAGCCCATAAGTGTTGCAGAGCCTTCAACTGTTGTGAGCCTCCTCACATCAAACAGTCTTGGTAAATGGTTCATAATTGCCTACCCAAAGGAGGTACAGATTGCTTCAAAATTCCAAAGAGGTCTCCTGGGCATGGTACCTCTTTCTCAGTATTAAAAGAGAGTAGGTACATCACCTTCTTCACCTTGGAAGGGATGTCTTGAATTCCTCAAAACCGTAGGACTCACAGAAATTTTACCAGTGTGGACGACCTGTGAATTTCTGTGGAATTTATTTCCCGCCCTCTGGCATGCATGTATTTTATCACAGTGTTTAGATCAGTTGCTGCCTCTTGTTCGCCAAGTCTTATCAGCATGAAATTATCAAAGTAGTAGGCCAGCATGGTGCCCTTATAGAATAGAAAGGCAGTTAAGGTCCCTGTGGATTAGATTATTACTAAGAGCAGGAGAATTAGTAGGTAAGCACAGTGAAAATGTATAGCTGGCCCTGTAGCTGAATGCTTACTGTTTATGATGACCTCATTCTCAAGTCTATAGCTTCAAACCTTGTGCCAGGTGTATGTTGATTTCTTTAGGAACAAAATCGTACCTAAAGCAGCAGCAGCAGTGGTGTTCACAACCTGAATAAGTTGCAAAAATTCACTGTCATTCTCCAAGATGTGTCTATCTTCTTCACAGGCCATGTAGATGAGTAGAATGGGAATGTAGTAAGAATGATCATCCTTGACTCCTTCCAGTGTTTAGTGATTGGACCATACTTTTTATCTTTTTTTTTTTGTAGTCCATTTATTTTTCTCCATTTATTTTTAATAGTTGAAGGCTAATTACTTTACAATATTGTAGTGGTTTTTGCCATACATTGACATGAATCAGTCATGGATTTACATGTATTCCCCATCCCGATCCCGACTCCCACCTCCCTCCCCACCCCATCCCTCTGGGTCATCGCAGTGCACCAGTCCCGAGCACTTGTCTCATACATCCAACCTGGGCTGGTGATCTGTTTCACCCTTGATAATATATATGTTTCAATGCTGTTCTTTAAAAATATCTCACCCTTGCCTTCTCCCACAGAGTCCAAAAGTCTGTTCTGTACATATGTGTCTCTTTTTCTCTTTTGCATATAGGGTTATCATTACCATCTTTCTAAATTCCATATATATGCGTTAGTATACTGTATTGGTCTTTATCTTTCTGGCTTACTTCACTCTGTATAATGGGCTCCAGTTTCATCCATCTCATTAGAACTGATTCAAATGAATTCTTTCTAATGGCTGAGTAATATTCCATTGTGTATATATACCACCATTTTCTTATCCATTTGTCTGCTGATGGGCATCTAGGTTGCTTCCATGTCCTGGCTATTATAAACAGTGCTGCGGTGAACATTGGGGTGCATGTGTCTCTTTCAGATCTGGTTTCCTTGATGTGTATGCCCAGAAGTGGTATTGCTGGGTCATATGGCAGTTCTATTTCCAGTTTTTTAAGGAATCTCCACACTGTTCTCCATAGTGGCTGTACTAGTTTGCATTCCCACCAACAGTGTAAGAGGGTTCCCTTTTCTCCACACCCTCTCCAGCATTTATTGCTTGTAGACTTTTGGATAGCAGCCATCCTGACTGGCGTGTAATGGTACCTCATTGTGGTTTTGATTTGCATTTCTCTGATAATGAGTGATGTTGAGCATCTTTTTCATGTGTTTGTTAGCCATCTGTATGTCTTCTTTGGAGAAATGTCTGTTTAGTTCTTTGGCCCGTTTTTTGATTGGGTCATTTATTTTTCTGGAATTGAGCTGCAGAGGTTGCTTGTATATTTTTGAGATTAATCCTTTGTCTGTTGCTTCATTTGCTATTATTTTCTCCCATTTTGAGGGCTGTCTTTTCACCTTACTTATAGTTTCCTTTGTTGTGCCAAAGCTTTTAAGTTTAATTAGGTCCCATTTGTTTATTTTTGCTTTTATTTCCAATATTCTTGGAGGTGGGTCATAGAGGATCCTGCTGTGATTTATGTCAGAGAGTGTTTTGCCTATGTTCTCCTCTAGGAGTTTTATAGTTTCTAGTCTTACATTTAGATCTTTAATCCATTTTGAGTTTATTTTTGTGTATGGTGTTAGAAAATGTTCTAGTTTCATTCTTTTACAAGTGGTTGACCAGTTTTCCCAGCACCACTTGTTAAAGAGGTTGTCTTTTTTCCATTGTATATTCTTGCCTCCTTTGCTGAAGATAAGGTGTCCATAAGTTCGTGGATTTATCTCTGGGCTTTCTATTCTGTTCCATTGATCTATATTTCTGTCTTTGTGCCAGTACCATACTGTCTTGATGATTGTGGCTTTGTAGTAGAGTCTGAAGTCAGTCAGGTTGATTCCTCCAGTTCCATTTTTCTTTCTCAAGATTACTTTGACTATTTGAGGGGGTTTTTTTTGTATTTCCATACAAATTGTGAAATTATTTGTTCTAATTCTGTGAAAAATACTGTTGGTAGCTTGATAGGGATTGCATTGAATGTATAGATTGCTTTGGGTAGTATAGTCATTTTGACAATATTGATTCTTCCAATCCATGAACACGGTATGTTTCTCCATCTGTTTGTGTCCTCTTTGATTTCTTTCATCAGTGTTTTATAGTTTTCTATGTATAGGTCTTTTGTTTCTTTAGGTAGATGTACTCCTAAGTATTTTATTCTTTTTGTTGCAATGGTGAATGGTTTTATTTCCTTAATTTCTCATTCTGTTGTCTCATTGTTAGTATATAGGAATGCAAGGGATTTCTGTGTGTTAATTTTATATCCTGCAACTTTACTGTATTCATTGATTAGCTCTAGTAATTTTCTGGTAGAGTCTTTAGGGTTTTCTATGTAGAGGATCATGTCATCTGCAAACAGTGAGAGTTTCACTTCTTCTTTTCCTATCTGGATTCCTTTTACTTCTTTTTCTGCTCTAATTGCTGTGGCCAAAACTTCCAAATATTTTGAATTTGAATAGTATGTTGAATAGTAGTGGTGAGAGTGGGCACCCTTGTCTTGTTCCTGATTTTAGGGGAAATGCTTTCAATTTTTCACCATTGAGGGTAATGCTTGCTGTGGGTTTGTCATATATAGCTTTTATTATGTTGAGGTATGTTCCTTCTATTCCTGCTTTCTGGAGAGTTTTAATCATAAATGGATGTGGAATTTTGTCAAAGGCTTTTTCTGCATCTATTGATATAATCATATGGTTTTTATCTTTTAATTTGTTAATGTGGTGTATTACATTGATTGATTTGTGGATATTAAAGAATCCTTGCATTCCTGGGATAAAGCCCACTTGGTCATGATGTATGATTTTTTTAATATGTTGTTGAATTCTGTTTGCTAGAATTTTGTTAAGGATTTTTGCATCTATGTTCATCAGTGATATTGGCCTATAGTTTTCTTTTTTTGTGGCATCTATGTCTGGTTTTGAGATTAGAGTGATGGTGGCCTCATAGAATGAGTTTGGAAGTTTACCTTCTTCTGCAATTTTCTGGAAGAGTTTGAGTAGGATAGGTGTTAGCTCTTCTCTACTTTTTATCTTATACTCTGGAAACTAACTGAACTTCAGTACCGTAGTCATTGGCCACATATAGCTGTTGAGTATTTGAAATGTGGCTGGTCTAAAAGGAGATGTGTTGTATGCGTGAAATACACATCAGATTTTGAGACTTTCTGTCTTTCTATTCATTTAAGAATGTTTGCCTTTACATATCGAAGCATTGTAATAGTTGCTTTAAGGTCTTTATTTAATTACACTGTGTAATCTTGGGAATAATATCTGTCTATTAACTTTTCCTTCTCATGTTGAGATGTTCTGTTTCTTCGTATGCCATATGATTTTGGATTATATCCTGGATGTTTTGAGTGTTACGATATGTGACCCTAGGTTTTATTTAAGTTCTAAGGAGAATGTTTTGTCTGTGTGTGTGTGTGTGTGTGTGTGTGTGTATGTGTGTCAGTGGCTAGTTGACCAGATTATATTCAGGCACAAATTCCTACCTGCATTTTTGGACCTGTGGTTCCAATGTCTGTTCAGTTTTCTGAGTGTTTCATGTGATTCAGTGTCCATTCTGAGACCAGAGTGGTAGTAAGTACATCTTATTGCTCTGTTCTGAAATCCTGTGGTAAGGCTATTTAGGGTCACACCATGCACGCAGAACTCAGAAGTGAGCCCAGAAGTTCATATACAACTTGATCGGATTGTTTGCTTGTTATTCCTCCATACCCCAGTGTTACCAAGATTTTTCAGTCCTCAGACTCTCCTTTCACCCTCTGGCTAAAAACTAGAGACTCTTAATTTTTCCATTCCACTGTTCAGTTCCCTGTGACTGTGTCTGTATCCAGGTCAAGTGATAAGAGGCAGAGAGATTCAAAAATCAATGAGGATTTGCCTCACATTCTTGGGATTATAATTCCTGGGGTCATAAAAGAGAATTCCCTTCTCCCAGAATTCGAGGTACCTGCCCAGTCAGCATGAACATCTCTTTGCTGCTACTGCTGTAGAATTGGTTGGATACCAGAAGAGAAGAGAAGGGAGAAAAGAAGGATTTCACCTAGTCTCTCACACCAACATGTACCCCCTTTCATTTTCCTCATTAGAAAGGGAGGGATTTTCTTGAAGTTCTTTCTTAACCTCATGTACACTTCTGAATTTGGGGCTGTCTTTGAGTCCAGGCCAGGCAATACCTGAGAAAAAACATGGTAAACTCGCACAACTTCAGTGGGACTTCATATTCTGTGCTCCTTTCTGAATCTACCTGCTACTGTTTATTTTCATAGTCTTCAGATAGCTTCCCTGATAGCTCAGTTGGTAAAGAATCCACCTGCAATGAAGGAGACCCCAGTTCGATTCCTTGATGGGGAACATCCCTTGGAGAAGGGATAGGCTACCCACTCCAGTATTCTTGGGCTTCCCTGGTCGCTCAGCTGGTAAAGAATCCGCCTGTAATGCGGGAGACCTAGGTTCGATCCTTATGTTGGGAAGATCCCCTGGAGAAGGGAAAGGCTACCCATTCCAGTATTTTGGCCTGGAGAATTCCATGGACTGTATAGCCCATGGAATCACAAAGAGTCGGACATGACTGAGCGACTTTGACTTGATGTATTCTTTTTGTTTGTTTGGTTTTTGTTTGTTTATTTATTTTTACTAGATTTTATATTTTAGAGTAGTTTCAGTTTCACAGCAGAATTGAATGGAAAGTACCAAGAGTTTCTGTTTGCCTCTCCTGCTCACACACCCACAGCCTCCCCTACCATAATGGCACTTTTGTTACAATAGGTGACCCTGCATTGACACATCATTATCACCCAAAGTTCATAGTTTACATTATGGTTCACTCTTGATACTATACATTCTATGGATTCTAACAAATACATAATGATACATGTCTACTATTATAGTATCATATAGAATGACTTCCCTGCCCTAAAAATCCTCTATACTAACATCATTTCTATAGTCTAAAATAAATATAAACAGCAAGTAATCAGTCATTAGCAAAAAAAAAAAAAAAAAAACCGTAAAGAAAAAAATGCACATTAAAATGATGTATAACCTAAATATGTTTATTTAAGAATATATTCTTTTAAAAAATCTGTTCTAATAGCCTTCCCTCCCTACAGTCCCTGGGAACCACTGATCTTTTTACTGTTTCCATAGTTTTGCCTGTTCCAGAATGTCATATAGTTGAAATGATACAGTATGTACCCTTTTGCTATTGGTTTCTTTCACTTAGTAATATACATTTAAGGTTCCTCCATGACATCTCATGACTTGTTAGCTCATTTCTTTTTAATGCTGAATAATATCAGTTGTTTGGATGTACTAGTGTATCTATCCATTCACCTACTGAAAGGGCATCTTGGTTGCTTCCAGGTTTTGACAGTTGTTAATAAAGCTGCCATTAATATCCTTGTGCAGGGTTTTGTGTCAATGTATGTTTTCAGTTCATTGGGTAAATGCCGAGGAGTGTGACTGGTGGATTGAAAGGTGAGAGTTTGTTTAGTTTTGTAAGAAACTGCCAAGTTGTTTTCCAAAGTAGTTGTACCATTTTTCATTCTCACCAGCAGTGAATGAGAGATCCTGTTGCTCCACATCCTTACCAGCATTTGGTGTTGTCAGTGCTTTGGATTTTGGCTATTCTAATAGGTGTGCAGTGGTATCTTGTGTTGTTTTAATTTATAATTCTCTAATGACATTGCCAACATTCGCTGGATCACCAAAAAAGCAAGAGAGTTCCAGAAAAAACGTATATTTCTGCTTTATTGACTATGCCAAAGCCTTTGACTGTGGATCATAATAAACTGTGGAAAATTCTGAAAGAGATGGGCATACAGACCATCTGACCTGCCTCTTGAGAAACCTATATGCAGGTCAGGAAGCAACAGTTAGAACTGGGCATGGAACAACAGACTGGTTCCAAATAGGAAAAGAAGTACATCAAGGCTGTATATTGTCACCCTGCTTATTTAACTTATATGCAGAGTACATCATGAGAAACGCTGAGCTAGATGAAGCACAAGCTGGAATCAAGATTGCTGGGAGAAGTATCAGTAATCTCAGATATGCAGATGACACCACCCTTATGGCAGAAAGTGAAGAGGAACTAAAAAGCCTCTTGATGAAAGTGAAGGAGAAAAGTGAAAAAATTGGCTTAAAGCTCAACTTTCAGAAAACTGAGATCATGGCGTCTGGTCCCATCACTTAATGGAAAATAGATAGAGAAACAGTGGAAGCAGTATCAGACTTTATTTTTTGGGCCCCAGAATCACTGCAGATGGTGATTGCAGCCATGAAATTAAAAGACGCTTGCTCCTTGGAAGGAAAGTTATGACCAACCTAGATAGCATATTAAAAATTAGAGACATTACTTTGCCAACAAAGGTCTGTCTAGTCAAGGCTATGGTTTTTCCAGTAGTCATGTATGGATGTGAGAGTTGGACTGTGAAGAAAGCTGAGCGCCAAAGAATTGATGCTTTTGAGCTGTAGTGTTGGAGAAGACTCTTGAGAGTCCCTTGGACTGCAAGGAGATCCAATCAGTCCATCCTAAAGTAGATCAGTCCTGGGTGTTCATTGGAAGGACTGATGTTGAAGCTGAAACTCCAATACTTTGGCCACCTCTTGTGAAGAGTTGACTCATTGGGGAAGACCCTGATGCTGGGAGGGACTGGGGGCAGGAGGAGAAGGGGACGACAGAGGATGAGATAGCTGGATGGCATCACCTACTCAATGGACGTGTGTTTGAGTAAACTCCAGGAGTTGGTGATGGACAGGGAGGCCTGGCGTGCTGCAATTCATGGTGTTGCAAAGAGTTGGACACCACTGAGCAGCTGGACTGAATGACATATGTTGTTGAATATCTTCTTCATATGTTTATTTGCTTCTATAGTGAGGTGTCTGTTCAGGTCTTTTGCCCCTGTTTTAATTTTTTTTTTCTTGTCATTGAGTTTGTATACTTTGTATATTTTAAAATTTTTAAATATTTCTACCACTATGAAGCTTGGCTTCTCATTTTCTTAGCAGTGTCTTTCACAGAGCAGACATTTTCAATTTTAATGAAGTCTAGGTCATCAGTTATTTCTTTCATGAATCATGCCTTTGGGACTGTTTCTGAAATCTCATCACTATACTCAAGGTTATCTAAATTTTCCACATGATATTCCAGGAGTTTTAACACTTTTGCACATTACATTTAACTCTGTAATCCATTTTGAGTTAATTTTTTTGTGAAGGATGTAAGGTCTATGTCTAAATTTATTCTTTGGATTATGGATGTCCAGTTGTCTAAAGATCATTTCTTGAAAAGACTTAATCTTTTCTCCATTGTGTTGCTTTTGCTCCTTTGACTATATTTATGTGGGTCTGTTCTGGGCTTTCTATTCTATTGCATTGATTTCTTTGTCTATTCTTTCATCAGTACTACACAGTCTTGATTACTGTAGCTTTGTAGTACGTCTTGGAAATTCAGTAGTGTCAGTCCTCCATCTTTGTTCTTCTCCTTCAAATATCAGGTTGGCTATTCTGGGTCTTTTGCCTCTCCACGTTAATGATAGAATCAAGGTCAACAAAATAAATTACTGGGATTTAATTGGGTTTGTAGTAAGTCTATTAGTTTGAGAATTGACATTTTTATAGTTTTGATTCTGTGCATTCATGAATGTGGAGTTTCTCTCCATTTATTTTAGATCTTCTTTGACTTCTTTCATCAAGAGGTTTTGTAGTCTTCCTCATAGATCTTCTGTACATTTTGTTAGAATTATACCTAAGTATTTCATTTTTTAAATCCACAATTTTATAACTTCAACATCATTGCCGTATCTGAGGCTGGTCTGATGCATGTACTGTCTCCTTGTACTGGGTTGTTTTGTTTGTTTGTTTGTTTTTATTTAAGTGCGCCTTGTAAGTTTCTGCTGAAAGGTGAACTTAGTATACTGGATAAAATTAACTGCAGTAAATAGTAATGTAATTTTAATGTGGGAGTAGGGTGGGCAGCATCTTTAGTCCTTTGATTTTGGTGAGCTTGTGTTCCCTTGACTGTGAACTTTGCAAATGCCTCTGAGTTATTGTGTTCCATTGATTTTGTGTCCATTTCTTTTGCCAATACCACCTGCTCTCTAGATTGCAGTAACTTTACATTAGTCTTGAAGTTAGGTACTGCGAGAGTCCAAGCATTGATTTTATTGTTCAGAATTAGTCTATCCTACTCCCTTTATTTTTATATAAAAATTTAAAATCAGCTTTTTGATTTCTACAAAAATAATTGCCCACTGGATTTTCATTTGGATTACTTTTAATCTATAGATCAGTTTGATACTTAGCATCATAAAATCTTCTGATCCACGAACATAATATATCTCTTCATTTAGGTCATCAATTATCAATGTTTTGTAGTTTTAGCATACAAATGTTACACATATTTTGTTAGATTTATTCCTGATTTCATGTTTTTAATGGTGCTATTTTAATGTTACTGGTTTAATTTTTTTTTATTTTCCACATATTCATTGCTGGAATATAGAAAGACACCTGCTTCTTGTATATGGACTCTGTAACCTTTGAGTTTGCCTAACTCACCTTTTTTTTTTCTACTGGCTTTTTTTTTGGTAGATTTTTCAAAATTTTTACCTAGGTAGTCATGCTATCTGATCCATGACCCTGTGCTAGTTATTACTCTTCTCTTGGCCTGTTTCCTGCTTGATATATGGACTTGTTATGAGACTATTACTGCGTAATGGAGTGATATAAGTTAAAAGGACTTTTGGAATAATTTTAGGCAAAACTCCTTTGTTTATGAAATATGTAAAAGCCCATTGATTTTAAGTGTATCACTGTGCTGTGTTTTGTTTCTCTGAGTACTTTTTAAGAATAAGCTTTTAATAACATATTAAACTGGAAAATTCACAATTTTTATCAAAAGCCTTTAACATGATAATTCACTGAATTATATGTACAGTTCAGTGAATTATCATGCTAAATGCTTTTGATTTATAAGTTTTATTTGTGATCATTTATGCAACTTGAAAAATTAGAAGGCAGTTCTGTAGAACAGGTATGGCCTTTGGCTAAAGAATTTCTTTATTAACTTGAACTTTAAAATTTCATAATCATCTGTATTAAATACAAGACTTAGTGAAGACTGAAATTTTTATTGAATCATAATTGCTCCTAACATTACTTTAGTGTCCATATACTTGATATCCTTGTGCTTTCTCAATGCAACTTTTGAATGCTTAATTACCAGGTATCTAGCATAATTGAATTTTTTCCTGTGACATTAGCAGTTTATTTTTTCTGCCCATATCTCTATCACATTATTTTAGTAATTTTTAATCTGAAGCAGGACAAAGTGAGTAGTAGGAAAAAGAAAGATAGAAAATGAAGATTGGATAGTTTGGGGTGCCAGTAGATCCTGTCTTGCATGCGTGCCAGGTTGCTTCAGTCATGTCCCACTCTTTGCGATCCTGTTGACTATAGCCTGAGAGGCTCCTCTGTCCATGGGAATCTCCAGGAAAGAATGGAGTGGGTTGCCATGCCCTTTTCCAGGGGATCTTCCCAACCCAGGCATAGAACCTGTGTCTCTTTCATCTCCTGCATTGGCAGGTGGGTTCTTTACCACTAGTGCCACCTGGCAAGCCCCAGATACCATCTTACATGCTTGGTATATTGGATTTCAAATTTTTTACTTCCTTACTGATTATAAAATTATTCATCCATTCCTTTTACTGTGTAGCTTTTTAGTGTTTCCCACTGAAATGGGCCAAGTGTATTTCCATGCTCCACTGATGTCTTACTTGGACTTGGGCCAGTAAAGTGTTAGTGCACAGAGGTCTTAAATACCCTCTTCTGATTTAACTTGGTCTCTTGCAGCCCTGTGATCTTCCATGGGAAGAGCATGCCCCACGTATTCACTGAAACATATTTTTATATTTTTTTCTCTATAGCTACAATGAGTTCAAGCACAATTTATAGGGCAGAGAAGATAGAGGGAAAATATTTTTAAGCAGAAAAGTAAACTAGGACATCCATACTGGACTAATTGCAGTATTATTCCTTAAGGAGTATTATTAGATTCTAAAATTATCAGCCAAGATTTAACATTGGAAAATTTCAAGTAAAAAGAAGTATTTCACTAAATCAAATGCATTCTTCTAGATATATTTTTTTTTGTGATTTTTCTTTAATTAGGGAATTATTACACTAATGATATACCTCTTTGTTTGTAAACATGTAAAATACTATACGTGCATGTGCACGTACTCAGTTGTGTCTCTTTGTGACCCCATGGAGTGTGGCCTGCCAGACTCCCTCATCCATGGAATTTTCCAGGCAAGAATACTGCACTGAGTTACCATTTCCTACTCCAGGGGATCTTTCTGACCCAGGGATTGAACCTACATCTCCTGCATTGGCAGACGGATTCTTTACTATTGAGCCACCTGGGAAGTGTAAAATACTATAATTCCATATAAATTATAGTAAAATACTATAATTCCTTATAAATCAGTCTCATGTCTATTTATGAAAGCCCCTAAGTTAGAAATCTGTTAAGAAAGAGACTTGATAAATAGGTTTAGGAGATATAGTATTCATCTGATCATAGCTCCAGAGAGAAAGAGAAAAGAACCATTGGAAGAGAAGAATTAGTCAACACAGCGAAAGAAAGGACCTAGTGACTAATGAGAAATAAAAAGTTAAGACCTATTCTGGTAAAATTTCTGAAATCCAAAGATAAGGAATAAGTCCTAGATTTCTACCAACAGAAGTTTTGGGGAAACATAAGAGTTATCTGGACTATGGTAATAATAGAAGAAATGAAGAGAACATGGCAGATTTGAATTCTATTTGAGATTGATAACCTGCAGAATAGCTATTGCATTTGTTGCAAAGGGGAAGTGATGGGAAGAAATGATTA
The DNA here is from genome assembly GCF_963930625.1 of Muntiacus reevesi. Lineage (NCBI taxonomy): Eukaryota > Metazoa > Chordata > Mammalia > Artiodactyla > Cervidae > Muntiacus > Muntiacus reevesi. The sequence goes on along the minus strand of NC_089266.1, from coordinate 15,099,308 downwards.
CTAGGCTTTTGGTTCGAGTAAGTACATAAGTAGTTGGTAAATATCTATGTAATATTTTCAATTGAGGTAATTTTAACCATTTTATTTTATACAATTCAGTGAACTTTAGTACATTTACAGTGTTGTACAAACATCACTGCTATATAATCCATCACCCTAAAAGGAAACCTGTACCTATTAAGCATTCAGTCCGCATTCCTGTAGTTGTCCTTGGAAACTACTAATCTCCTTTCTGTCTAAATTTGCTTTTTCTGAACATTTCATATAAATGGAATCATACAACATGTAGCATTTTTTAGTCTGGCTTCTTTCACTTAGTATAATGTTTTCAAAGTTTTATCAGTGTTGTGGCATGAATCAAGCCTTCATTATTTTTATTGCTGAATAATATTCCATCATAATATGTCACATTTTCTTTATTGATTCACCAGTTAATGATGTTTGCGTTGTTTCAGTTTTGGGCTATTTTGAATAATGCTGCTGTGAATGTCCTGGTTTTTCCTTGAAAACCTGTTTTCATCGCCTTTGGGTATACACTTAGAAGAGGGTTGGACTGTATTAGATGGTAATTCTGTGTCTAACTCTTTGGGGAACTGCAAAAATGTTTTAGACAGCAGCTATAACGTCTCATATTTCCACCAACAATGTATGAAGGTTCTAAGTTTTTCCACATCCTTACCAACACTTCCCTGTTGTTTTAACAGCCATTACACGGAGTGTGAAATGGTGCTGCATGTAATACTATGTGCTTTCCCCTCTTTCCCCTCAGTTTTATTGAGATATGATAGACAAATAAAAATTGTATATATTTAAGGTGTACGACATGATGTTTAATGAATATGTACATTGTGAAATGATTGCCACAATCAAGCTGATTAAGGTATCCATCACCTCACATGTTTATCCTTTTTGTGTGTATGTGTGAGAATATTTGAGATCTACTCTCTCCACGTATTTTAAGGATACAATATATTATTATTTGCTGTAGTCACCATGGTGTACATTAGGTCTCCAGAACTTATAACTGAAAGTTTCTACCCTTTGACCAACATCTCCCTTTTGCCTCTACCTCCTAGCCCCTGGCAACCACCATTCTTCTCTCTGCTGCTATGATTTTGACCTTATTTTTTTAGATTCCACATATAAGTGAGATTATGTGGAGATGTTTCTTTCTGGGTCTGGTTATTAGCATAATGTCCCCCAGGTTGTATGTTGTTGCAAGTGAAAGGAGTTCCGTCTTTTTTTTTTTTTAAGGCTGAATAGTATTCCTTGGAGAGAAAGAGAGACAATGTGTGTGTGTGTAAAATCACATTTTCTTCATCCATCCATCCATCCTTTGACAGACGCTGAAGTTGTTTCTATATTGTGGCTACTTTGAATAATGCTGCAGTGAACATGGGAGTGCAGAGATCT